>NC_090651.1:366232936-367482936 GCF_040937935.1 Hyperolius riggenbachi
GAGTTTGTGACAAAACTTCTCATGTTGTTCAGCCTCTTTGAATCTTGTATTGTAGAACTTCCCTGACAGGCATGCTGACTAGCCAGGACTTTGTCCACACCTACTGCTATGCACACCGCTATATACATGCAACATCAAAAGGGGATACATTCCAAAAAAATCTATGTACTGTATACCCCTTTGATGTTGCATGTATATAGCTTTGTGCTTTAACAACTTGTCAGCATACAGGATTCAAGTCTAAAGAGGGCGGAATAGCCGAAAGCTTAAGGTAGCCATACACTGGTCGATTTGCCATCAGATTCGACCAACAGATAGATCCCTCTCTGATCGAATCTGGTCAGAGAGGGATCGTATGACTGTCTTTACTGCAAACAGATTGTGAAACCGATCACAATCTGTGGAGCTGCCGCTGTCGCCTGTCCCCCCCCCGCATACATTGCCTGAAGCCTGGTCCCAGGCATCTTCTCCGCATCACGGCATCCGCGTATAACTTTGTCACTCCAGTGACAGCGGAAGTTCAAATAGAGCGCCCTCTATTTGTACTTCTGCTGTCCCTGCAGTGACACAGGAAGTTATACACGGAAGGCGGATGCCGTGATGCGGAAGGTGATGCGGAGAAGATGCCAGCCGGGAGGTGATGCGGAGAAGATGGCGGGAGCTAGCTTCAGGTAATGGATACCTATATCGATCATACGCTGCTAGCGATGCGCTCCTTACCCGCGGGCGATCGGTGGTAATTTCCCGCACAGAGCGATCGACGGGACCGATCTATTCCGGGACGTAATCGATCAAAATTTAGCATTTAGCGTGAACGATTTGACAGCAGATTCGATCCCAGTGATCGAATCTGCTGTTGATCGGCGGGTAATCGGCCTAGTGTATGGCCAGCTTTACTCTTTTTTTTAAGTTAGCCAATAAATTGTATCATCCTGATTGAAAACTTCTTGGCTTACACGTCAGAATGGAAGCAACAGCGCACCAAGCACAGGACAGGTTGCTAGACAAGAAAAAATGGTGAAACGGAGACTGCTGTGGTTTGATAACCAAAGGTAATGGATCTTTGATTGGTTTATGATGACTGATGGCAATTTGCTGTGCATAATGATGTTTGCAGGGGGTGTGTCTATACATTTACAAGGGTTTTTATGTTTGCTTTGAACATCATTGTGGTTATTACCATGTGTACTATGCCTTGACAAAAGGGACCATGCAAAGCCCCAAAACGATCATTAGCTTAATGGTCAGATGATGTGTTTGGTGAAGAAACAAAAAATTAAAAATCCTAAACAGTGGTGTGCGGACCTTTCTTACTATTATAAGGATTTCCACCCGCATCCCTACTCTATTGCCATTAGTGTGCAAACTTATGATCTTACTTTTCCCCCATATGCAGGGAATCACATGTGAGTGTGAATGAGCCCATTGATTAGCATTTTTATTTTGCTCTTCCTCAGCGTAATTGGGGGAACTTTAACGATCTGTTATATTGCATAAATTAGGCCTGAAATTTACCTCCACCGCCTAACGCTCCACCTCCGAGACCTAAAAGTTAAAGAAGCAATACAAGAATGTAATATCCCCCAGAGATGTATCAGTGTAATATATTATAAGCATTAAAAATAAAGCCACAGGGAACGGCTATCTGTGGCAATGCAAGAAAGATCACAAACTTTTTGTATTCTAAAAACTAAGTGACTACACATGATCACATGATTCCAATAAAAGTATTTACTTTACTAATTTATCAATTATTGTTAAGCAATTTCCTTTTCTACACTTGGTAAAACAGAAGCCAGAATAGTATAAATGATTAAAAAAATTTTAACAAGCACTATAATAACTGCGCAGACGGCGCCACTATAGAGCGTAATAGGAATTACAGCTATAGCGACGCACAGTGAGTAACTTCAACGCCATCAGAAGATGGAGCTAAAGTATCTTTTAAAACACTGTAATGTGTCCGCTGGAAGCCGAATTACGTTATTCCCCACTATCCACGTGGACCTGGAGGGGGAATAGTAATTACTGCCACCGGGAGTTGTGCAGCAGCAGGATAAGCCTTATATACGGCTGAGTCCTGCGTCCAAGTGTCCCAGCAGTGATTTCATACGTATGCAAATATTATAACTAATAATAATACTAATACTTTTTGCTATTCTGAAGTTTTTTTGGTTCTTTTGTATAAAGTAAGAATGGAAATGTCCAGCACCTCCTGAGGCTCCACCTCCTAGGTTCATGGAAAGTCCACCACCCAGGCCTGCAAATTAAAAATAAAACATCATATCAGTTTTGGCAGTAGCCATTGGTTTTACTGGTGTTCATGACAAAACTTTTCATGTTGTTCAACTCCTTTGAATTTTGTATTGGAGTAAGCACCTCCCCAGCAAATTTGCTTACTAGCCAGGGCTTTGTCCACACCTACTATTCATGCTCCAGGCTGAATGGCTGTGAACAAGTGAGATGGGGTGGATGGACCTATCAGAACACTGGACAATGCCCCACCTAGTCATATTATTTGCTCCATGCATGCCACTGGGTTTCACAGTGGCCTGACCAATCCTAGCGCACAGCTTTCCTGAGTGTCCTGCCCCTGTGACACAGCAGGACACTGATTGGCCATAAACTGTCAGACAGAGCCAGCCAGGATGTGAATGCATGGTGCGCACCGATTGGCTTACACCTCGGAATGGAAGCGCCAGCGCGCCAAGCACAGGACAGGCTGCTGGACAAGGAGACATGTTGGTGAACTGGAGAATACTGTGGTGTGTGAAGTGGAGGTAATGGATTTTTGATTTATGGTTTATGATAATTGATGGTTATTTGCTGGGCATAATGATGTTTGCAGGGGCTTTGTCTATACACTCACAAAGGTTTTCTATGTCTAATTTGTACTGTGGTTGTTACTATCTGTACTGTGCCTTGACAAAATGGACTCTACAAGGTCCAGAAAACATTAACAGTCCAATGATGTGTTTGGTGTTGGAACAATACATTGCAGTTCCTGAAAAGTGGTGTGCGGACTTTTCTTACTGTTATAAGGATTTCCACTTTCTACCGGTCCTGTATCCGCCATCTATTGCCATTGGTGTGTGAACCTTTTTCCCCACATGCTGGGAATCAAATGTTTGAATGAGCCCATTGATTGGAATTTTATGTTTCGCTCTCTCAGTGTAATTAGGGGAACTTTCTCCAAAACAGTAACTCTGCTATATTGCATAAATTAAGCATGAAAATTACCTCCACTGCCGGATGCTTTACCTCCACTGCCGGATGCTCCACCTCCTAGACCTGAAAGGTAAAGCAATACAAGAATGTAATATCCCCAGAGATGTATCAATGTAATATACTAGGAGCATTATAAAGGCCACAATGAATGGCTGTCTGTGGCGATGCAAGAAAAATCACAAACTTTTTGTATTTCCAAAAACTAATTGTATGCCTACACATAATCACATAATTTCAATTTGCGTATTTACTTTACTAATTGTACCAATTATTGTTGAGCCATTTTTACATAACACATGGTGAAAATAGAATATATATACGGTATATATATATATATATATATATATATATATATATATATATATATATATATATAAATATATATATATATATATTACATGTGAAGATTGTTAACCAATACTTGAACATTTTCTATAAAAAAAAAAATCAAAACTCTGCAATATTAATCGACATAAATCAAGAAAATAATTCTGTTATTCTGACTTTGCTCACATGTATCTCTAAAGTCTGTTGGGAATGTCCAGAAACTAACAATTAATGTTCTCAGGCATAAAGTGAGCATAAACATTACCTGCGCCTCCTGAAAGTCCACCATCTGCACATCAAAAACACATAAAAACCGTATGTCAGGGAGGGATTGAATAATGTCAAAAAAAATGTAAAAAAAAACAAAATCTTACATTTCGAAAGCCAAGAGAAGCAGTGATCTTATGCAAATGAGAAGAGGACATAAACTTGATATCTGTGAAGTAAGTGCCCTTATTTCTCAGCATCCTTATTTCACACTGATGATGTGTAACGAATGTGGAATCGTCTCCGTGGTCAGCGCACCAGGAACCCAGCAGTAGGTGCAATGCACCTGCAGAGGGAAATTCCTGACGGCAGGTGGAGCTGTGGAGTGCAGAGGAACAGCTCCTCTGCTCTACCACACACGCCAGACAGGAATTGTACGAATGGAAGAACCGTAATCGCAAGAGAAGCGTTTGAGAGTGAGCACAGAGACATATTGTGTGTGTGTGCATAAAACTAGTCGCCAACCCGCGACTGTACACACACCACAGCAGATACGAAGCAGGAACGCGATCGCGAGAGGTGCGATCGCCAGACGTGACACAAGGCTACAGCAAGGCGGAGCACGAGAATAGCAAAGGCACAGCAAATCATACAATGAGGAGATACGGAAAATAACAAACGCTAGCTAACCGCGAACACCGCACTCATTCGCAACAGTGCACGCGGTTATGCGCGGTCTCCACATGATATCCACAATAGAGACAAGCACGCCTAACTAACCAATCGACAGACAAACATGAAACAGAGGACACGAACGCTTGCTTAACGGTTACCTCACCGAGCCTCCAGCAAGCGGTCGTAGCAGGCAAGACAGACAAATGAAAACAGGGACAATCGAGAGATAGGATCCACAGCACTAGCGAGAAGCGAGTGCGATCCAGGTACAGAGTAGCAGAACAGAAGGATCCACAGCGCTAGCAAAAAGTGGCTAGCGCAATCCCAGGAGACAGAACAGAAGGATCCACAGCGCTAGCGAGAAGCGAGTGCGATCCAGGTACAGAGTAGCAGAACAGAAGGATCCACAGCACTAGCGAAAAGTGGCCAGCGCGATCCCAGGAGACAGAACAGAAGGATCCACAGCGCTAGCGAAAAGTGGCTAGCGCGATCCCAAGAGACAGAACAGAAGAGATAGCTGGTAGCAACCGCTGCACCAGCTATACTCCAAGAACAGAGATCAGAACCATTTCCTGTCCACCACCGCTGGGACAGGACAACAGCAACAGAACAAACAAACAGATAAACAATCCTAACTGCACTTAGGGAATCTGCCTAGCACAGTTTCCAGGAATTACTCTAAGCTGATCTTCAAACCAAGAGCATAGCTGACACTCTCCAGAGTGTTTCACAGGAAGACTCCTTATGACCAGCGAAGCATTGTGGGAAAGACATAGTACTTATAGTACACACCTCCAGTGAATGTGGCCAGGCAATTTGCATGACAACGTATGCAAATTCCTCTGCAAGCACAAGCTGCAAAACTGACAGAAGCTCTTCTTTCCAGAGTCCTGCAGCATGCAAACCTACACAATGGTCAAAAGGCTGCCTGCCTGCACAGGCAGCTGAGCAAATCATCACATAATGTCTTGGGCCTAATATGATTGAGGCAGGCAATGGCTGCAATAATGCCATCAAACAGCAGGCGGCGCTATTTTGCCTGCTCAGTGCTGACCACCCTGCCAAACCAGAAGTTGCTTCGAGGAGACATTAAATTATAACTAAGGGGGGTAAAGGAGAATGGGGGGAGTGGTGGGCATGAGGAGAGCCTCCTATATATGCCTGTTACCCCCATTTTTAAAGTATGAGATGGGGCAGAAAAAAATGTACATACCTGGTGGCACGTGCACTGTCACTGTCTAATAGATGGCAGCAGTCATTCAAACGGGTACTTAAATCTATGAATAGGAACTGGGTTCCCATTCATTGATCTCTCAGCTAACTATTGCGTCTGTAAAAATTTCAGGGGGGTGAGTGGGAAGGGGCGTAGGAGCTACGTCCCTGCAAGGAGATTTGGGATTTTACAGGAATGTAGATACTCGTCCCGGGGGAGGGGAAGGGGTTAAATTATATTCAGGAATAAAATAGCAAATGTAGATCTCCATAACAAACCAAGAATCCCTGTGCAGCATCGTGTTCATATTCTCTGCTTTGTACAGTGGCCTGGAGAGGTCATGGGAAAGAGCACACTTGTCCTAATGAGGCTTTATTCAATTACCCTATATCTGGCTATAATCCGTATTATTTAAGCAGCCCAGCTAGTCTGAGGATAAATATAAAGGCGGGAGAGAGTTTCAGAGTCCCGCTGTACAATGTTACTGTGACTACTACTCACTCAGTGCTCCTTCCAGCGCTCCTCCGGCTCCGGACACAACATTGCCTTTTACACAAATAATAATGGAAATTAAACAGTATAAAGGTTAAAACACAAAAACACAGGACCCAATGCATTACACAGCTCATAGCATATCTTGCCTCGTCATTGGAAAAAAGTCAAAGTTGTACAGTAGTTTATATTAATCTTTACATTTAGTGAAATCTGTTAGCCAAATAACAGTGCTGCCCATGTATTTTTAGTGTTCAAGTTGAAAGAAAAATCTTTCCATTTTAATTTGAAGCCATTTATGAATTTCTAAAACTGACTGTCAGCTTTTGCCTGTGTTCACAGTGGTGCTTTGTGGTGCGACTTTATGGGGGTCATCTTAGCGCAGAAAGTTGCTCCACATTGGTAAGTATATGCAATGTTCAGCGTGTATGCAGTGCGTTTGCATCCAGTGGACTATTTTCTCCCAAAGCATTGTTTTACCGCATAAAGCCTTTATAAAAACGGACCTGACAAGGGCGTAACGATAGACCCTGCAGGAGATGCAGCTGCAGGGGGGCCCAGAAGCCACAGGGGCCCCGTCCTGAGAGACTGACAATTAAGGAGAAGGAGAGAAAAATCTTTCTGCTCTCTGCACAAATGTTCTAATGACTGCATCTGCTCAGCCACTGATAAGGAATCATACAAAGTTTTGCAGACAAAGATTTGTAGACAGTCCCTATTCAGTGTGCAGCATGCTCTTCTGTACAGTGCCCCACCCCCAACCTCTCTACCCTTCCCCAAGTGCTGTGTACTGTACTGATGCTGGAGAAGGCTGCAGAGGCAGTTCTGCTCCATCAGATATGGACAGAGTAAGTGTACTAAGCTGAGGCTGGGAGCAGTTTGGGGGGGGGGGGGCATCCAAAGTTTTGCAGGGGGGCCCAGTGATTTCTACTTACGCCCCTGGGACCTGAACTCAGAACTTCCCCTCTGCTCTAAAAGAGCAACGGCATAATAACCTTTAAAGAAAATGTCTTTGTTACAGCGGATACAAATCCTGCAATAAATCTTCAGTGAGTCTACTTCCTGCTTTCATGGAAGCAGACATATTGTTAACATGCTGTGTTTACCATTTAGCTCTCTGCCATGGTAACCAGCTGACACAGCTGAGGGTCAAATAACAACTTGTGATTAGTCACAGATGAGGGGGGAATTAGACAGGCTAAACTCTTTAAATACATACAGGGTACATTTCAGCTTTCCTTCTGTCCCGTGCAAGAGTTCAGGTCCACTTTAGCCGAGGCTGTGAAGCAAACTCTTCTGCACTGGATGTGATGCAAAGGTTGCATTACATGTAGTGTGACTTTTTTGTTCTTTTGGGTTGTGTTTCTGCTTTTACAGGGAATGCAACACAACTTCAACCGTGAAGGCAGCCTACATTACTCTTGTTGTTTACAAGAAACTCTCTGCAGAGTTGGGCTGTCTATAAATCCTTATCTTGCTGCATTAGTAATTCATATCACAGCACAGGAGCCCTTGTGTCCCAATACACCTGAACTAACCCAGTGATTGCCAGCTGACTGTGATACTCCAATCATCTGTTGGGGACACAGTGCAATGTCTGGGTCTTATACGTATAATAATAATAATAATAATAATAATAATAATAATAATAATAATAATAATAATAATAAGTTACAAAAAGGGTTGCAATCGTTTCTGATCTTTTGCTAAGTTTCTTATAAGAAATCTCCATTTTATACATTGTTAAACCTTATGCTTTGAAAAAATAATTGAAAATTACAGCGGACTCAAACCAAACATTTTTTTTTAATTAAAAATATTTAGTTGCCCCACTCTAACACATACAAAGATAAATAAACACTCCTTCAAGCCTATGAGCATTTCAGTGCATGATTTTCACCCTTCTCTTTTCATAACTAGGGTTATACAGGTGGCAGCTATTAGCAATTCCTCCTTTGCTGGACACCTCCTACTCCACCAGTCTGCCGGATTCTGTCCCAGCAATAGGAAAGGAAGGGAGGGGCTCCTCCAATAAATGTTAAATATTTTATATTTGTCATCATGCAACTGAAAAAAGGCTGCTATTTATTATTATAATTTAGAAAATAGATTTTATTTCTGAAATCTTGTATTTTTAATTTGGGTCCACTTTAAGAAAAACAAGCAGGGATGAGCTTTGGATCATGAGTTTCATTTGGATTTCATCCTCTAATTAGTGCAGCTGAGCGGGTGTGTGCGGGGGGGGGGGGGGGGAGTGTTAAACGTACCCAGCAGCCTTCTTCTTTAACCCGTTCCATGGCACGTCCCACGCTGCATTCCAAGCTGCGTCACGTGACTACTGCGCTTCCTCCTTCAACCCGGTTTCCTCCTTCAACCCGATTAAAGAAGAAGGCTGCTGGGTAAGTTTAACACACCCCCCCCCCCCCGCACACACCCGCACAGCTGCACTAATTAGAGGATGAAATCCGAATGAAACTCGTTCGGATTTTATCCGAATTTGATCCGGAGTGCACCCCTGAAAACAAGTGTTACAAAAAAAAGGATCCTGAATTTTGTTTTAAATATTCTGCTACCCATTACAGAGTCCTCTTTAAGTAAAGAATGATGCATAAATGCCAAACATCACAATTAAGGCTGCTTCCACACAGGGACGTTACAGGCGCACGTTAGTGCAGCCTGTAACGCTCCCCAACTCACAGCAATACAAAGTCAATGGGGCTGTTCACACTGCCCACATTGCGTTACATGTAACGCTGCACGTTCTTCAGAGCGTGCAGCATACTATAGCGTTCCAGCGGCTTTAGCCACGTTAGACTGTTTGCACATGTTCAGTGTTGGGGCGGAGAGGAGGCGAGGAGAGGCCGCTACGTAGCCACGCACATGGCTACTCAATATGCACTGCACTGGTGGCCGCTGATTGGCTGGCGGTACCACGTGATGCGGAGTGTTTCACTCCGCATCACGTGATCCCGAAGGCCAATCAGCGCCACTCTCACTGCCCTAATGCGGAAAGACCCGCTTAACGCGTCTCACTCAACGTCCTCTACCAACACCGGCAGGCGTTGCATTAGGGGACGTTATGCGACCATAACGTCCACTATAACGCAACGTCCCGGTGTGTAACTAGCCTTAAACACGATGTCAGGGCTGAAACCATGAAACTTAGACTTCTTGCACTAAATCCACATCTATTCTATCTGGAGAAATGTTTTTTTCAAGGGTGAATTGGACAAGTTTAGAAATAGGACTAAACAAAACAATAATTACCTGCAGTTTTAACGAGGTTACCTAGAAGACCTGTAAAATGAGAATTGTTTGTAATCATTTGTATTTATACTAACATAGCAAATGATATACAAAAAGTGTGTGTGTGTGTTGCAGCTGTAAAGCCAGATTTGCTATTCCAGTGAGTCTATGAACAGAAGCAATGGCCACAGTGAAGGGCAAGCTACGAGTAAGGACCTGTGCCAGCACGAAACATGTCAGCTACTACCTGATGTTTGGTTGCACTTTGGTTATTAGTAAAAACACTTAAGAAGATTCAAGTGTGAGTCTTGTGTTCAAAAGTGACCAGACTGCAAATACCAAGGAGAATCATTGCCATCTTACTGACCATCCCTAGTATATGGAGGAAGGAGTTTTGCTTACCTAAGAAAGCCAGGACCATCCCGTAGCTGCTGGATTGGCTTTGCCTATTTTTCAATGTCATGTTATTGGATCATGATCATGCAAATCCATGATGTTTGCAACTCACTGATCATCTCTAACCTTACTATAATAGTAGAATTAAATTAATCATGGAAATTACCTCCAGTTCCTGAAAGTAAACCTCCTCCAAGACCTGCAAATAAAAACATAAAAATATTATATTTTGGAGTGATTAACTAATGAAATTTCACTATTTACTTCATACAAAACATGTTTTAAACCCGTACAGCTGATTTGAGGATTTGAGGGTGTATGTTCCTAAAATGAACTCCAGGCAGAACTTTTGAAGCAAAGCATCAAACAAAGCAAGGTAAAGTTATACCATCTACTGGGGATTTTTTTCTGTGTGTGTTTACTTCCCATCCCGCATCACACTGTATTTTTAGGTACAGGCTGTGTAACATGTTGTGGAAGCAACGATCGGCTTTACCAGAGTTTATGACAAAACTTCTCATGTTGTTCAGCCACTTTGAATTTTGTATTGGAGCACTTCCCTGACAGGCATGCTGACTAGCCAGGACTTTGTCCACACCTACTGCTCATGCACACCGCTATATACATGCAATATCAAAAGGGGATACATTCCCCAAAAATCTATGTATCCCCTTTTGATGTATATAGCGGTGTGCTCTAACAACTTGTCAGCATACAGGATTCAAGTCTAAAGAGGGCGGAATAGCCGAAAGCTTACTCTTTTTTTTTTTTAAGTTAGCCAATAAATTGTATCATCCTGATTGAAAACTTCTTGGCTTACACGTCAGAATGGAAGCAACGGTGCACCAAGCACAGGACAGGTTGCTAGACAAGGAAAAATGGTGAAACGGAGACTGCTGTGGTTTGATAACCAAAGGTAATGGATCTTTGATTGGTTTATGATGATTGATGGCAATTTGCTGGGCATAATGATGTTTGAAGGGGGTGTGTCTATAAATTTACAAGGTTTTTTATGTTTGCTTTGAACACCATTGTGGTTATTACCATCTGTACTTTGCCTTGACAAAAGGGACCCCGCAAAGCCCCGAAATGATCATTAGCTTAATGGTCAGATGAAGTGTTTGGTGAAGAAACAAAAAATTTAAAATCCTAAACAGTGGTGTGCGGACTTTTCTTACTATTATAAGGATTTCCACTGGCATCCCTCCTCTATTGCCATTCGTGTGCAAACTTATGATCTTACTTTTCCCGCATATGCCGGGAATCACATGTACGTGTAAATGAGCCCATTGATTAGCATTTTTATTTTGCTCTTCCTCAGCGTAATTGGGGGAACTTTAACGATCTGTTATATTGCATAAATTAGGCCTGAAATTTACCTCCACCGCCTAACGCTCCACCTCCAAGACCTGAAAGGTAAAGAAGCAATACAAGAATGTAATATCTCCCAGAGATGTATCAGTGTAATATATTATAAGCATAAAAAAATACAGCCACAGGGAATGGTTGTCTGTGGCAATGCAAGAAAGATCACAAACTTTTTGTATTCTAAAAACTAAGTGCCTACACATGATCACATGATTCCATTAAAAGTATTTACTTTACTAATTTATCAATTATTGTTAAGCAATTTCCTTTTCTACACTTGGTAAAACAGAAGTCAGAATAGTATAAATGATTAAAAAAAATATAACAAGCACTATAATAACAGCGCAGACGGCGCCACTATAGAGCGTAATAGGAATTACGGCTATAGCGACGCACAGTGAGTAACTTTGACGCCGTTAGTAGATGGAGCTGAAGTATCTTTTAAAACACTGTAATGTGTCCGCCAGCAATAGCTGGAAGCCGAATTACATTATTCCTCACTATCCACGTGGACCTGGAGGGGGAATAGTAATTACTGCCACCGGGAGTTGTGCAGCAGAGTCCTGCGTCCAAGTGTCCCAGCGGTGATTTCATACGTATGCAAATATTGTAACTAATATTAATACTAATACTTTTTGCTATTCTGAAGTTTTTTTGTTTTTTTTTGTTTCTTTTTAAGTTCTTTTGTATAAAGTAAGAATGGAAATGTCCAGCACCTCCTGAGGCTCCACCTCCCAGGTTCATGGAAAGTCCACCACCCAGGCCTGCAAATTAAAAACAAAACATCAAATCAGTTTTGGCAGTAGCCATTGGTTTTACTGGTGTTCATGACAAAACTTCTCATGTTGTTCAACCCCTTTGAATTTTGTATTGGAGAAAGCACTTCCCCGACGAATGTGCTTACTAGCCAGGACTTTGTCCACACCTACTGTTCATGCCCCAACCTGAATGGCTGTACACAAGTGAGATGGGGTGGATGGACCTATCAGAACACTGGACAGCCCACAATGCCCCACCTAGTCATATTATTTGCTCCATGCATGCCACTGGGTTTCACAGTTGCCTGACCAATTCTAGCGCACAGCTTTCCTGAGTGTCCCGCCCCTGTGACACAGCAGGACACTGATTGGCCCTAAACTGTCAGACAGAGCCAGCCAGGATGTGAATGCATGGTACGCACTGATTAGCTTACACCTCAGAATGGAAGCGCCAGTGCGCCAAGCACAGGACAGGCTGCTGGACAGGGAGACATGTTGCTGAAAAAAGACTGCTGTGATTTGAGAAATGGAGGTAATGGATTTTTGATTTATGGTTTATGATAACTGATGGCTATTTGCTGGGCATAATGATGTTTGCGGGGGCTTTGTCTATACACTCACAAAGATTTTTTTTGTTTGTTTTGTACTGTGGTTGTTACTATCTGTATTTTGCCTTAACGAAATGGACTCCGCAAGGTCCAGAAAATATTACCGGTCCGATGATGTGTTTGGTGATGGAACAATACATTGCAGTTCCAGAACAGTGGTTTGCAGAGTTTTCTTACTGTTATAAGTTTTTCCATTTTCTACCAGTCCTGCATCTGCCATCTATTGGGGTGTGAACCTTTTTTCCCCACATGCCGGGAATCACATGTAAGTCTGAATGAGCCCATTGATTAGCATTTTATGTTTCTCTCTCTCAGTGTAATTAGGCATTAGGGGAACTTTTTCTAACACAGTAACAATTTGTTATAGTGCATAAATTAAGCATGAAAATTACCTCCACTGCCGGATGCTCCACCTCCTAGACCTGAAAGGTAAAGCAACACAAGAATGTAATATGCCCAGAGATTTATCAGTCTAATATACTACACTGTAATATTATACTCAGTGTAATATATCTTTAGATTGTAAGCTCACAAGGGCAGGGCTCTCTCTCCCCCTTTTGTGTCTTGAAAATCATTATACATTTTATTTATCATATTACTTTTATCACTGTCATAACCAATTCTGTATTTTGTATTCTGTATTTTGTATCATTTTTTGTATTTTGTCACTCATTATGTATCTTGTATATTAGTATACACCATTGTCTGTATTATTATGTTTCCCATGTTTGTTTCTTACTTTGTACAGCACCACAGAACATGTTGGCGCTTTTATAAATTAATAATAATATTCTAGGAGAATTAAAAAGGCCAAAATCAATGACTGTCTTTGGCAATGCAAGATCACAAACTTTTTGTATTTCCATAAACTAATCGCATGCCTATATATAATCACAAGATTCCAATTTAAGTATGTACTTTACTAATTATACCATTTATTGTTAAGCCATTTTTTACACAACACATGGTGAAAATAGAATATATATTCTACATGTGAAGATTTTTAGCCAATACTTGAACATTTTCGGGTAAAATAAAAAAAAAACTCTGTCATATTATTTAACATCAATCAAGAAAAAAAATTCAGTTATTCTGACTTTGCTCACATGCATCGCTAAAGACTGCTGGGAATGTCTAGAAACGAAAATAAATGTTCTCCGGTATAAAATGAGCATGCAAATTACCTGCACCTCCTGAAAGTCCGCCATCTACAAATCAAAAAAATATAAAAACCGTATATCAGGGAGGGATTAAATAATATTAATGAAATCTTACCTTATATTTAGAAAGCCATGAGGAGCAATAATCTTATGTGAATGAGAAGAGATCATAAACTTGATATTTGTGAAAAGTAAGTGCCCTTATTTCACAGCGTCCTTATTTAACACTGATGATGTCTTGGGCCTAATATGATTGAGGCATGCAATGGCTGCAATTATGCCATCAAACAGCTGGCAGTGCTATTTTTCCTACTCAGTGCTGACCGACCTTGCCAAACCAGAAGTTCCTTTGAGGGGACATTAGATCATAGTGAAGGGGGACAGAGGAAATGAGGGGAGCAGTGGGCATCAGGAGAGCCGTGGGCATCAGGAGAGCCTCCTACACATGCCTGTTACCCCATTTTTAAAGTATGAAATGGGGCAGAAAAAAATATACATACCTGGTGCTTCCTCCAGCCCCCTCCAGCCTGATCGCTCCTTTACTGTCCTCGTCCACCTCCTGGATGGTGCACATTTGGCCCCAGAATGACCTCCAGTCCAGAGCCAACTGTGCACACGTTGCTCAGCCATGCACAAGCTCCTGTTGTGCTCCTGTTGCCAGGAGAGTTCTGCACCTGCACACTTCTGCGGAGGTCCAAACAGCTGCCAGCAACAGGAGTGGAATGTAGGAGCATGCACAGCCAGACTGCGCCTGCACCAACTGGAGGATTTTCTGGGGCCAGTTGCATATGATCCCGGTGGCAGAGCAGGAAAGCTATAGAGTGATCAGGCTGGAGGGGGCTGTAGGAAGCTCCAGGTGTGTATATTTTTTATGACGCATCTTAGGCACTTTAAAATTTTGAAAAGTGCTAAGGTATCCTTTAAAGAAATCCCAATACTATATCACTTTTAATTTCCTAAAGTGCGCATGGAAGACTCCAATCAAAACTTATCACAAAATAAAAAAAATACAGTTCCGTCTCTTCGGAGTCATGAAAAGAGTTGGTCTGTGTCAAACGTTGCCTCTGTACACTGTAAATATTTCCTTATCATTATTTTTGCTTTAATAATTAATTTTTGTTCAATATCAGGTTTTGTTAGGCTTTAAAGAGAGCTTGAGCTTGGCTCATAAAATAAATAAAAAGTAGGCTACTTGATCCGAGGGCGCCTGAGCGGATCAAGTAACCTTAAAAACCACGACTCCCCGCCACTCCTGTGTGCCGCAATGGCCCACTTTCACTTTTGTGACCTCTGGGTCATGACGCTGGAAAGAGAGATTAATTTTCTCACCAGCGCGCAGGAAGGCGGGGGAGCAGCAATAGGCATGGCTAAGGTGAGAGAGATGCCCAATGGCAGCTCTGGAGACTCTGTAGGAATGCCTGTCATTTTGAACAGGGAATCCCTTTCCCCTGTGTTTACCTCCAAGATAGTGACAAATATTGTCGCTAATGCCAGGGGGCCATAGCGCGGCGGTGGTGGGGGGCAGAGAGTGGCAGGGGGGGCACAGAGGCATGTCATGAGGCAGAGAACATGCCTCTATGTCCCATCTACCCCCCCCCCCCCCCCCCGCCCCCAAGAACCACTTTGGGTTCTTTTTATTAGCTGTATTTAATTATATCTATACCATATAACAAATATATATATATTTTAGGTATTATTTCTAGTTGTGGTGGTCGGCAGGAAGGTCCAACATTCACCAGATTTGTTTTCACTATTGGATTGCTTGGGTTTTATTCCTGTCGGTGTGCCTTTTGAGCTCATCCTCTCTCTCTTCTCCTGTTCTCTTATTAGAACGTGATATAAATACAGAGGAAACTTGGTTTGTGAGCATAATTCATTCTGGAAATTTGCTTGTAACCCAAAGTGCTCTTATATCAAAGCAAATGTCCCCATAAAAATTCATGTTAATTCCATTGATTTTTTTCTTCAATCCAAAAAACAGTTATAGAAAAATTTTTAATACAAAGGATTGCACTGTATAAAATAAAGATGTAAACAATACTTTTGCTTTATTTGTGCGACTTTAACAAGAAACTTATCCAATGACAGTTGCTGTTGCCCTCTTTTGAGGGTTTCATGGAAATATGACATTATATAGTCCTTACACTCAGATTAAAGAGAACCAGAGATGAAGCACCCTCTTGTATTTTACCTTATAAATCAGTGGGAACATGACAGTAAACACCTAATCTGCTCTTTGTTTCATTGCTCTCTGTTTAATCTGACCGTTATCACCTCTGATAAGAATCCCGGACTGAGCATTCAGTCTAGTTTTGCTATGGAAAGATTACAGCTGAGTCTGTCTTCTCTGGTGTCTTTTCAAGCCCAAGCCTGCCCCCTTGTGGCTCTGCTATAATGACTCAGCTATAATTATTCCCTGCAAAGCCAGACTGAATGCTCAGTCCGGGATTCTTATCACAGCTGATACCAGACACGTTTAGCAGTGAGGATGAAACAGAGAGCATGGTAAGTGTTTTCTCTAATGTTTTTACTGATATATATGGTAAAATTCACAAGGGTGCTTCGTCTCTGGTTCCCTTTAAGTACAATCCTGCAGCCCCAAAGGGGGAAGAACTATCGGCTCAGTTGTGACGATACATCTTTTGCTTGCAAATCAAGACGTTGCTTGTATATCAAGTCAAAATTTCACAAGAATTTTTGCTTATATTTCAAAGCACTCTCAAACCAAGTTACTCTCAATCCAAGGTTTTACTATACACTCTTTTACAAGTGAAATTAGAGGTTTTCTAGTACTTTATTCATTTCTAATAAAGGGTTACACATTTTGATTTGTCCAGTTCCAAACTGCAGGGATGCTCATTCGGAATTTTCGGAATTGAAATTTCCGAATTTCCGATTGGAAATCCGAACTTCTGATTGGAAATCGGAAAATGGAACTCGAAATTCTGCAGAAAAACTGCATTACTGCAATTCGGTAATTTCAACCCATTCACAGAATTGGAAAGCATTGCACCAATCAGAGAATACAGAAACAACTCTGAAGTGTTTGGCCAATTAGAGAATGCAAACAAAAATTGACCCCAAAAAAACACTACTCGGAAATCGGAAACCGATTGGAAATCCGCAGAATCGGTAATCGGCATTGATGGAAATCGGAATTTCTGCAGAATTTCCTACCATCCCTACCAAACTGCACAATCTTTCATAAAATTAATGTAAAAATTACATTAAATAGAAAATAGTAGCATTTTATTAACCGTGTCTGCCATATCCTTAGTAGTGTCTTATTACAAAATAATATATGTATATTTTTTTTACGTTAAATTCAGAAGTACAACAAGAGTGGACTGATAGTGTCCTGGTTAAGGGCCAGTACCTACTATTCAGTAAGGAGTTCAAGGCGAGATCCCTAACACTGCAGAGTGGCCTCTTAGTGGCTGCAGCTCTTGAGCGCTTTGAGTCTAACAGGAGAAAATCGCTATACAAATGTTCAGATTATTATTAAAGTAAAACAATAGGAAATGTAGATCTCCATAACAAACCAAGATGCATCATCGTGTTTGCATTCTGTGCTTTGTACAATGGCCTGGAGATGTCATGGGAAAGAGCAAACTTGGCCGATGGGGCTTTAGTAAATTAACCCTGTATCTAGCTATAATCCATATTATTTAACCATTTCAGCCCGCAGGGATTTTTCACCTTATGCATCAGAGCAATTTTCACCTCCCATTCATTCGCTAATAACTTTATCACTACTTATCACAATGTATTGATCTATATCTTGTTTTTCTCGCCACTAATTAGGCTTTCTTTGGGTGGTACATTTTGCTAAGAATTATTT
The DNA here is from genome assembly GCF_040937935.1 of Hyperolius riggenbachi. Taxonomy (NCBI): domain Eukaryota; kingdom Metazoa; phylum Chordata; class Amphibia; order Anura; family Hyperoliidae; genus Hyperolius; species Hyperolius riggenbachi. The sequence continues at coordinate 366,250,456 of NC_090651.1, forward strand.
TTTTATAAATGCATTTTAACAACATTAATAATAAAAAATGTTTTTAAAAAATATTTACTTCTCAGTTTTCGCCATTCTTAGCTTTAAAATAATCCACACTACCATAATTAAAACCTATGTATTTCATTTGCCCGTTTGTCTCGGCTATGACACCATTTAAAATTTGGCCCTATCACAATGTATGGCGCCAATATTTTTGGGGGAAATAAAGGTGCATTTTTTCTGTTTTGCATCCATCACTATTTACAAGCTTATAATTTAAAAAAATGTTTGTAGTATACCCCCTTCAAATGCATATTTAAAAAGTTCAGACCCTTAGGAAACTATTTATGACTTTTTTTTTAAATTGTAATTTTTTTTTCTATTTAAAATTTGATTTGGTAATATTTTGGTGTGGAAAATAAACAGTTCATTTTTAATGTTATTATATGTGTACATTGTAATGTAAAAAATATGTAGATGTAGTTTTACTATTTGGCCACAATTTTCTTTCCCCTCCTTGTGCTTCTCGCTAAGCGGAAGTACAAGGGGGATGCGGAAATTTTTCCGGGCAGAAATACTGAAGCCTCTTGTGAGAGCTCTTCGGTTTTTCTGCGGGGGGCACAGATCGGTGATCAGGAACTATGTTCCCGTTCACTGATCCCAGGGCTACCGGGGACACCACGGTAGCACGGCACCACAGCAGAGCAGCCGCCCGGACGTGAGCTTCACGTCCGGCCGGCAGAAATTGATAAAAGATACCCGAGGTGACATGTGACATCATGAGATAGCAGCCCAGATAGTCTGAGGATAAATATAAAGGCGGAAGAGTGATTCAAAGTCTCACTGTACAATGTTATTGTGACTACTACTCACTTAGTGCACCTTCCAGCAATCCTCCGGCTCCGGACACAACATTACCTTTTACACAAATAATAATAGAAGTGATACAGTGTAGAAGTTAAAACACAAAAACACAGGATCCAATGCATTAAACAGCTCTTAGCTGATCTTGCCTCGTCATTTCCTGACCTTATAGTATATGTGATACATTTTCAGCATATAGGAAATGGGAAAGAAAGTCAAAGTTATATAGTAGTTTATATAAATCCTTACATTAAGTGAAATCTGTTACCCAAATAATAGTGCTGTACATGTCTTTTTAGTGTTCAGTGTAAAAGATTTTTTTTTTCCATTTTAATGACTCATCAACAGGAGCTGTCACTAGGGGAAGCAGCGTAGTACGCGAGATATCTACAGATCGCCGACGCAGGAATACTTAGGAAGGTAATCCTTAGTAATTAACCAGCTGAGCGGTCTGGACGAGCTCAGCTCGTCCAACACCGCCAGCGGCTGCCGCTCAGGCCCTGCTGGGCCGATTTTGATGAAATAAAAAGCAGCACACGCAGCCGGCACTTTGCCAGCCGCGTGTGCTGCCTGATCGCCGCCGCTCTGCGGCGATTCGCCGCGAGCAGCGGCGAAAGAGGGCCCCCCTAGCCGCCTGAGCCCTGCGCAGCCGGAACAAAAAGTTCCGGCCAGCGCTAAGGGCTGGATCGGAGGCGGCTGACGTCAGGACGTCGGCTGACGTCGATGACATCACTCCGCTCGTCGCTATGGCGACGATATAAGCAAAACAAGGAAGGCCGCTCATTGCGGCCTTCCTTGTTTATTCTGGGCGCCGGAGGCGATCGGAAGATCGCCTCCGGAGCGCCCTCTAGTGGGCTTTCATGCAGCCAACTTTCAGTTGGCTGCATGAAATAGTTTTTTTTTTATTTAAAAAAAACCCTCCCGCAGCCACCCTGGCGATTTAATCAGAACGCCAGGGTGGTTAACACCACAGCACAGAAGCCCTTGTTTCCCAATACACCTGAACTAACTCAGCTGACTGTGATACACCAATCATCCACTGGGAGCACAGTGCAATGTCTGTGTTTTATACATATAAAAATAATAGTAAGTTACAAAAAGGGTTGCAATCATTTCTTATATTTTGCTAAGTTTCATATAAGAAATTTCCATTTTATACAGTGTTAAACTTGATGCTTTAAGAAAAACTTGAAAATTAAGAAAAACAAGTGCTACTAAAAATTATCCTGATTTCTTTTTTTAATATTCTGCTACGTATTACAGGGTTTCCTTTAAGTAAAAAATGATGCATAGATGTCAAAAATCCCAACTAAAAAAAGATTTTAGAGCTGAAACCATGAAACTTAACCTTCTTGCACTGAATCCACATCTATTCTATAATATTTTTTTCAAGTGTAATTTGGACAAGCTTAGAAACAGAAATAAATGAAACATAATAATTACCTGCAGTTTTAACGAGGTTACCTACAAGATCTGTAAAATGAGAATTTTCTGTAATCAAAATGAGAATTTTCTGCAAATGATTTAGAAAAATGTGCCACTCAACCATTATACCAGAAACTAAGTGGAAGGTGGAGCTGTAAAGCCAGATTTGCTATTCTAGTGAGGCTATGAACAGAAGGTGTGGCCACAGTCAAGGTCAAGCTATGAGTAAGGACCTGCGCCAGCATGAAACATGTCAGCCACTACCTGATGTTTTAGTTGCACTTTGGTTATTAGTAAAAACACTTAAGATTAAAACGTGTGATTCTTGTGTCCAAAAGTGACCAGAATGTAAATACTACAGAGGCATGTTGGGAGGCCTGCAGACACTTGTGTTCCCTGCCTTTGGGTCAACTTACTGAATATTCTTAACCACTTCGGATCCAGCCCTTGTTTCCACCTTATGGACCAGAGCAGTTTTGACATTTTAGCTATGTCCCTCTTTAATCAGCAATAACATTATCCCTACTTATGACACCTAAATGAAATATATATCGTTTTTTTCAAGACTAACTAGGCTTTCATTGTATGACATTTTTTTCACTTAAAGGAATACTATCGACTCACATATTTTTTTTCAATTGACACAGGAATTGTTTGGGAAGTGCTGCTAAGTACTGGTGTATACATTTTAGTAGCAACCTCTTTGTTTACTGTTATCAAAATACTTTCAAACTTTACTGATGCCAAAACTGATGGCAGACTGAGCCATGAGGAGAGGGGAAATTCCCCTCACACTTGATCAGTTAACTATATGTGTAACTCTGTGTTTGACAGAGAGAAAGCTCAGAACAGCTGCAGCTCCTGTGTCCTGTGTTTCTGACTGAAGTGTCTGAAGAGAGCAGAGGAAATGTAACTAATTGTCACAGCTTTTCATACTGTTCTTGCTTTCAGAGTTTGATATGTTTGATATTTGCTTTCTGTAGTCTGATATGCAACCCCTTCTGCAATTGATTTGTCCCAATATAGCTAAATCCTACCCTCAATAAATTACAGCTTTTGTGTGAGGAAACGCGGAAAAGCCGCCGGCTCTCGAGGTGAGGCGGTTGTTTCCGCGTCCAGCAGCGCGTCTCAACGCGGAAGTACCGCCGCAAACCGCTCAGGCAGAGCGGCGGAATCCGCGTTGGGAACGGCAGAATCCGCATCGGTAACGGCGGAATCCGCATTGGAGGCGGCTCCCGCACTTGGTTCACTAGATACATTGCAAAACAGTACTGGTGTGGCTGGGACTGATAGTCCACCAAGATTCAGACTTACACGCGCGCGAGCACAGAGGCTGAGTTTAAATAACAGCCAGAAGTGAGTCAGCTGACCAGGCTGGTCAGCTGACATTTTCCACAACTTTCATTGGTCCAGCAATTAGGGAGGTCCTGGAAAGGTCCTTGAGTATATATACTGCTGGCTGTTCACTTGCTCTTTGTCTGGCGTTGCAATCACATACGTGGGAGCACCCAGATCCGTAGTCAGATCCGCAAGTGTGTCGGGACCAGCTGGAGCTGTAATCCTACACTTAGCTAGATTCTATTGATAGCTAAAGTACTAGTTTGATTGTGATTATCTGTTATGGCCTTTGCCTGCCTTGACTATCCCTCTGAACTCTGATCTTGTACCTCGATATTTCTATTATTCTGTTGCCGAACCCCGGCTCGTTCCTCGACTCTGCTTCTGCCTCCTGATTCTGTACCCCGATATATCTGATACCCTGTTGCCGAACTCTGCCTGTATTTAGACTCCGCCTTTGCCTCCTGATCTTGTACTTTATCTGTCCGTGTGTGTACGACCTGGCTTGTCCGACCTCGAGAACCGACTTTACCGTTAGAGGCGGTTCCTCGCTCTGTTAGCGACTCTTCCTCCTGAGGGTCACTTTCAGACTATCCCTCCTTCTGTCAGTCTGACTCCTCCCGTCTTGGAGAGCTCAGGTCTGCGGAGGGAATCTGTGCAGTACTCCTTGCTGCACTGAGGCCTTGTCCTCTAGTGTTACTGTTACACCAAACACTACACTCTACTCAGGTGAACAGAGGTTAGCTTGTATATCGGATTATCGGTGATACTGCAGATCACATATAATCTGGTATATATCTGTATTCCCAGTGATACTGCAGATCACCGGTAATCAGAGTCTCTCTGTGCTTCACCGATCACTACATTTTGCCTCTGATATTTAACATGAAAAGTAGGAAAATGTTTACACAGCTAGTTAGACATTATTTATACATTGTCATTTTAGAACACTTGGGTATCGATAGTATTCCTTTAACCAATTTTGTATTATGTGCTATTTTTATACCAGTTAAGGCAGTTCAGCAGTGAATGAAATGCAACAGCTGAACAATTTATTTGATCAATTTCCAAACTAAATATAGTTGGGTACAATCAGAGAACGTGCATTATCCCCAAATCATTATCATCTCACTATCTATTTCTAGTGTGGAGGAAGGTATTTCACTTATTCAAGAAAGTCAAGGCTGTTTCGTAGCTGCTGAATCGGGTTGGGTCATTTCTCAGTTTCACTCTGTTTGCATGCAAATCCAGAATGCTTACTGATCACCACGATCATAGTTTCCTTATGGTAATAATGTTAACTTACTTCCAGCTCCTGAAATTAAACCTCCAAGACCTGCAAATAAAAACATGAAAATATTATATTCTGGGGGGATTTGCTAATGATATTTCACCATTACTTGCAATCAATCAAATTATTCATACAGTGGAGCTGTTTTGAATAGTGATGAGTAGAAATTACACCCAATGCGTAATTACACATCATAATTTGCAATTATGCATCGTAATCATAATGCGAAATGCTTATTTCATTTTGTATGTAAGTGTAAGCATTCGTAATTATGCATGAATTTACATGTAATGTATGCATAATTTTGTGCTGAATTTGGCGGTGAATAGCAAAGCCCCCATTAAAGCTGCTGCTACAAAAATAACTACGTATGTTAAGGAGAATAGTGGCTACAAGTTAAAAATAAGAATTGATTAAAAATACCTCTTAGTTTTTGGGAAAACTGATTTCAAATGTACAAATAAAAATGGTTTTTAAACTGTACTTTTTCCGTGTTTAAAAAACATTTTTCTTTGCATTTTTAAGATCAATTTTCTCAAAAACTATAAGGTCTTTTTTTACAATAATTTTTTTTACATGTACCCGCTATTCTCCTTAAAATATTTAGGAATTTTGGTGGCAATAGCATGGATGGGGGTTTTGCTAGTCACTGTAAATTAAATGCATGTGTAATTACGAATGGTTATACAAAATCAATTCATAATTACGTAAAGGCATAATTGCGAAAATTTAAGCAAAGTTTCATGTAACCGTGATTAGCTGAAAATTTTGTGGGAGTCGGGGAGAGTATATTGTGGGAGTCGGGGAGTATAAACTTTTGTAACTAGTGTTAAACACAGCAAGGAAGAGTCTTTTCAGGATATACTTCTTCCTGTCTTCCCTTCGTCTTCCCTTTGGCTAGGTTTCCCCTAACTCTTTGTATATTACTGGATAAATGAAGAGTGCACTGAGTGCACAGAAAGCGATACATACAGTCTTACAGGACTGCAGTGAAGCGTTTGAAAATACATCAGAATTTCTTTATTTAGTTTTTATTATTTTTATAAATGGTGTCTGTGTTGGAAAGATCCCAAATTCCCCATGGTGGAAGAAGAAGCAACCACTGTGTCCCTTCCATGCCCATGAAACTAAATAAGGAGTTAGACAAGAAGCCTCAAAGATAGGTCAATTATTAAGCCCTGTTTGACCCTTTTTATCTATCACTTATAGAAGTTTTGGAAGTGGTAAAGTCTAAATTATATTTCCTCAAAATGATGCAAAGGATTGCTAAATAATGGAGGTAGCAACAATAAAATATTGGGTAGCAGCGTAAGATATTGGCTCCTATTTAAATATTATAAAAATGGAGTGTTTTAGATTGTCTGGGTGGGTGTAAGCAGACCCAATGACCATACCTTAGTTTGCAGCTCCATCCCAACCTTCTGACAAACCCCTGCTGGTATTGATAATCTTCTCTAAACAAGGTACACTGGCACAGTCACTTAGGCATACTCCTAGGTTGAGTAGGACTCACCAGACAAGGAGTATGTTGTTGCCATTGGTGTGTTTATGCACTAATTGCAACAAAAATATCTCCTTTTACAGCAGAAGTAAGTTAACAGTTGTTGTGCTTGTATATATTGTACCTCTTCAGCTTAACCTTGTCATTAGATATGGCCCGAACAGTGCACCAGTGGACAGTTCCTGGCAAATTTCCGCTGTTCACGTTCTCAGCGAACTGTGAACATTTGTCGTGTTTGACCCGCCCCCTATACATCATCATGGAGCAAAACTTTTACCTGTTACCTTACAGTCAGCAGACACATGGCAGCCAATTAGCTAGCACCACCTCCTGGACCCCCCACCCTCCTATCAAAAAGCAGTTGCAGTGGCCATGTTGGAATCATTTCCTGTTGGCTGCTGACTGTTAGTGAGAGCAGGGTCAGACTTGCTGCAGATAGGTAGGGAAAGCATTATCAAGGCCTGTGTTCTTGTTCCTAACGTGCTGTAAAGCACCAGAAACAGCCTTTTTGAGGGCTAGCACATTGGTCTCCTGTGGGTTTTTTTGTGTGTGACACTCCACAGCCCACTGACACCCAGAGCTGTGTGCACACTACTGCTATTGCTACATTAATTTGCAGGCACAGAACCACTCCAGTGCATTATTAATTCACTGTATTCTGATAGTACTATTGTATCTCTCTGTGTGAGACACTCCACAGCCCACTGACACCCAGAGCTGTGCATAATGTGATTTCTGCCCATTAGGGATTAAAACCGACTTTGCGCCAACTCCGTCATTTTTGGTGGGACTTTTGGTATGGATCCCCCTCTGCATGCCACAGTCTAGGTATTAGACCCATTAAAATAACTTTTTCCTCACTTTTGTGGCCAGAAACAGGTTTTAAAATTTGCTTGCCCCTTGAAGTCTATGGTGGAGCTCATGTTCGTGAACATTTGCGGAAGTTCGCTGTTCGCTGTTCGCAAATGGAAAATTCTATGTTCGTGGCATCTCTACTTGTCATGCATAGCCCAGTTTTTGAGCGGAAGCAAACAGAAAGTCTATGTTTAGTTTCTGTTTTTGTAGAGTGATAATTGTAAGCTAAAACTTGGTGCAGAGGGTTAACTATTTGCAATGTTGAATTGGTTATTTTTTCTGAAAAAAATAGATAGTATTAATTTATGATTAAATTAAATTAATGTTTCTGTCATATCCTATGATTGTGTAATAGCTGCAGAGAATATGAAATAATAATGCAAGAATTTAAAAGACCACAAAAGAATCTAAATTTGTTTTGTTCCTCATTCTCCGCAGGTGTCTCCATGACACATATGTTGCTGGTAAACAATGCCTCATCCATTTTTTCCTCTCAGTGTAATTGGTAGTGCTTTTTCCAACATAGTAATGCTTTGTTATCTTCTATAAATTGAAAATAACAAAATTACCTCCACCACCTGAAGCTCCACCTCCCAGGATACCTGAAGCTCCTCCTCCTAAAGCAGAAAGTTAAAGCAATACAAGAATGTAATATCTTTCAGTCATTTATCAATGTTAATATGCTAGAAGCCTTACAAAGAAGACAGAACGAATGGCAGTAAGCAGCAATTCGGGAAAAACCACAAACTTAGTATTTCCAAAAAGTAAGTGCCCACACATTATAATATAATTTTGGTTATGTAATTGAAACCTGATTTACAAATCCAAGAAGAGTAGTGAGCTGGTGTGAAGGAGACATGACTACAAACTCAATATTTGTGAAAAGTAAGCATTGTCATATCACTTCATCCCACATCAAGTATACATAATGTATACAAGTGATCAGGGCCAGGCCGAGGCAGAGGTGAGAGAGGCTCCAGCCTCAGGGCGCAGTGTTATTTACCTTGTGCCTGAGAATAGAAGCACCAATTGACATTGGGAATGCTGTCATCGTAGCAGCAGTTTTTCGCAACACACTGAACAGCGCTGATCCCCGGGAAGCCACAGTCTTCTCTTGATTGGGGGTTTATGCCACACATATAAGAGGATGACTCTGTTGTGAAATAAAAGCTGAAATTAAAATTCATATTGGAAAACAATAACTAACACGGGCATATGAAATTAGTCAAATAACATGGTTGCCCTGCTGATCCTCTGCCTCTAACACTTGTAGCCGTAGACCCTGAACAAGCATGCAGATCAGATATTTCTGACTGAGGTCTGACTGGATTAGAGGCATGCTTGTTGCAGGTGTGTGATTCAGACACTATTGCAGCCTAAGAGATCAACAGGGCAGGCAGGACAGGCAACTGGTATTGTTTAAATGGATACAAATATGGACACCACCACATTCCTTTCATTACAGGTTTCCTTTAACAGACATGAAGACCCTTTGGCTGGGGATGAGTGAGGGGGAATCATAGGTTCAATCTCATGGCAAATCTGTTTTTTGCTTTGTTCGTGTTTTGTCTTGTTTTTGTTTGCTTGATGAAGTTTCCAGCAAGAAAGTCCCACTGTTTTGCAATGACATTGTTTTCTTGATGAATGGGTCCGGGCAAAATATGGCTGTATGTTGCCAAAATGTTGTCAGGAAGCACCAACTGGGCATCTGCTGAGTAAACTATTTGCACCCAGGATGCACAGCAAGCCCAGCAGCTAATGATAACAGATTGCACTCCAGACAGATATAAAGGGGGGGGGGGAGTAGAGGGGATTGTCACTTCAGCTTGCATTGTCTGTGCGATAGGAGACAGGGAGAAAAGTGTATGTTTCAGGGAAAGGTAGCTGATAGTTAGGTCCCTCTTATCAAGTACACACATGCATTCAAAGTTTTTATAAAGCAACAATTGCCAATCAACAACCAACATTTTGAACTATCTTCCTTAAACATGGTTATATATTGGAAGCCATTAGTCAGTTGCAATGATTGAAATAATGGGTATAACTTGTCCAAGTGGGCTAATATATATTTATACCAGACACTCCCCTCCAGTTAAACTGCTTACTTTACTGTTAATGTCTAATGTTTGGAAAAAGGCAACATTAGGACACTAATTTAAAGGGTACCTTAAGTGACATGTGACATGATGAGATAGACATGTATGTACAGTGGCAACCATACATATAACTAGACTGTGTTCCTTTTCTTTTTTTTCTGCCTGAAAGAGCTAACATTCAGCTATGCAAGTGACAGTTTCTCTCCAGGCCGTACCCAGTCAGACTGTAGCGTAACCCTCACTGAAGTGTTACAGCCATAAAGCACTTTCCTAGAAAACAATAGCTTCAGACTGCAGGGGATAGATAAAAAGGTCAATAGTTCAATTATCTTAGCTCTCTGGGGCACAAAAACACTGTGTCATTGAGCAAAGAAAAAACAAGAAATCTACTTTTTTTTACATGTCCCTTTAGGGAGTCTTAGGCTTCACAAAACTCCTCTTTGGGACAATCCTGGTCTCTCAGTGTTGAATGTATTGAATGTCTCTTAAAACCCCTCACGATTTAACATAATAAACTGATCTCTTCTGACCCCAAAAAGGCTCCACGTTTGGGATATGTTTCTGACCCTGTATGCCTTCATTGTAAGTCACACACTGGGGACCTACATATGCTCTAGAGATGTTGCAATCTCTTCAGATACTGGTATGAAATCCTCAGGCTTATTGATCAAGTCTTTGAGATCCAACGGCAGAGAGATGAATTATCCTGTTTCCTGTCTTCTTTAGTCATCATAGCGGCAGTTAACCTTATCTCTCAGGTAATCTCTAGAATCTTATTCCAGACACTGTTCTTTATCTTATGCCATTGGAAAGATGAGCTGACCCCATCTTATGATGTGTGGACCTCTACTGTTAAATACATCTTTGCATAGGAATTGTCCAGCCAAAGAGAAAATTTGGGGGACTGGCTAGACAGCCATGGTTTGGCCAATTGGGATTGGGTCTGTAGAGTTTTTGCTTTAGCGCCATTTTTTGTGCCAGCTTTGTGTAGTCAGGGTGGTTGGTTTTGTTATTTCTGTATGTACTCACCAGTTATGTGTGGTGTACAGGGCCGGTTCTCTCATGAAGCAAGGTGAAACATTTGTGTCAGGCACAGGGATTTTAGGGGCAGCATTTTTGTACTGTGTTTACATTAACAGCATGCAGTCAGAGTAGGAGGAGAAGTCAGAGGAGAGCGAGGTGAAGAGGTCATCATTGAGGAAAAGCAGCTTGTTGTGCTGTGTGAGGAGCCTGACAATGAGTGAGGAGGGGGGAAGCCAGAGAGCAGTAGTGTTTCATTTGACTTTTACAGCAGAAGAAAGGAGGTGGCACTGCTGTCCTGACTGAGGAGGAATGGAGTGTCTGAGGGTGAGCATTGTGTTTGTCACAGACTCACAGCCAGCCGGTGTGCTATTGTGTTGAGCTGCAGCATGTCATGTGTGAACAATAAATGAAGCAGAGTAAATTGTCAGGTGCTGTGCAATCATTCCAAATCGAGTGGGGGAGGGCATCCTTACAAGCTTTTCTCAGGCAGCAAAAAATCTAGAACTGCTCCTGGTGGTGGAAGTGCACCTATGGATCTGTATCCCTTTACATTAATGTTTTTGATATAGGCCTCAATTCGCTACGCTTATTTCTTGTCTTTTATAAAGTTTCTATAGTTAACACCATGGTGATAAGGCATGTAGTATTAAGGAAACATTTTACCTCAGGCAAACCTAAAGTTAACTCTTCTGTCTTTAACCTATTTTGGTTCCTGGACGTAGAAACTACGTCCAGAAACCATGCGCGCTCCCGCGGCAGATCGCCCGCGTGCACGCTCGCTCCCGGCCCGCAGTTCGTTAGCCAGGTAATCAGTGAATCGGGCTATGGTGCCCGATCACTGATTCCTCTCCCCTGCTGAAAAAGCGACAGCTTCTCTCGGAATCTTTGCTTTTTCTGGCTGTTGCGTCATGTGTCTCTCTAAGCGTATGTTACGTTTAGAGTGACGTCATGTAAACAAACTCATGGCCGCCATCTTGTGGCCAAAAAGTAAAACTACAACTAAAAGTAAAAAAAATAAAACTCAACACACATTTACATTATAAAACTATTGTTTACATCCCACCCTCCCAAAAATACCCAAATAAAATGTTTAATATAAACAAAAATCTAAATAAAAAAAAAAACATGTAAATATTTACCTAAGGGTCTAAACTTTTTAAATATCAATGAAAAGATTAGATTTTTTTTATTTTAAACTTGTAAATAGTGATAGATGCAAAATGGAAAAAAAATGCACCTTTATTTCCAATTAAAATATTGTCGCCATACATTGTGATAGGGACATCATTTTAACGGGGTAATAACCGGGACATATGGGCAAATACAATACGTGAGTTTTAATTATGGAGGCATGTATTATTTTAAAACTATAATGGCTGAAAACTGAGAAATAATGATTTTCTTTCTGTTTTTTTCTTATTCTTCCTGTTAAAATGCGTTTACAGTAAAGTGGCTCTTAGCAAAATGTACCCCCCAAAGAAAGCCTAATTGGTGGCGGAAAAAACAAGATATAGATCAGTTCATTGTGATAAGTAGTGATAAAGTTATAGGCTAATGAATGGGAGGTGAACATTGCTCAAGTGAAAACGACGGAACCCGAATGGGTTAAAATAACTCCAGAATTCTTAAGTTAAAGACAGGCTGTTAATTAACTGCGTGTGAAAAGAAGCTACAGAGGAGGCAACTAAACTACAGAGGAGGTAATTTAAGAAATGGAGAGATAAGATAACTCTCTCACTGTGTGGTGGCAAGTTAAGGAGGTAACTTAACTACAGATGAGGTAGCTTAAGGAATGAAGAGATAAGATAACTAAGATAAGGTAAGTTTTCTCTTGCCCCATTATCTCCAGCAAGAGAGGGCCTTAATTCACTAAGATCATGCTGGAGGTAATAAGGCAAGAGAAAACTTACCTCCACACAGTAGGAGAGTTATCTTATCTCTTCATTCCTTAAGTTACCTCCTCTGTAGTTAAGTTACCTCCTCTGTAGTTATTTTCACATGCAGTTAATTAACAGCCTGTCTTTCATTTTTGAATTCTGGAGTTATTTTAAGGATTGAAATGTTAACTTAAAGTGTATCTTCTCTACTTACCTGTTTTCTTTCTTTTTGGGGTTTTACTCAAAAACATTTATTTTCAATATGTGAGATGTCTACAAAAGCTATTTTTTAGAAGTAGGGGAATAGATACAATTGTCATCTTATCAGTTTATTTTCACTTAAGGTCTTTTACCCCCCCCCCCCCTCCCCCAACACACACACACCACACACACAAACACACACACACACACAAAACACACACACACACACACCACACACACACCACACACACACACACACACACACACACACCTCACACACACACACACACACACACACACACACACAAACAAACACACACACCACATACACACACACACACACCACACATACACACACACACACACACATGCCACACACACACACACACATTCATACACACACATACACACACACACATTCATACACACACACACACACACACTTCTCAACATGTGTGTCTTCCATAACTTTGGTATGCAAGTTCTTTATGGTAGAAATGGCTTATCTGTCATTTTCTCTCTCTATGTATATTTGTTCTAACACGGAAAATATGTGCTAAATGGTTTTAAATGACCATGAACAATTACCTGTACCACCTGAACCTCCACCTCCAAGGATGCCTGACATTCCACCGCCTAGATTGCCTAAGATTCCACCTGCTAGACCTGAAAATGAACACAAAACAGGAAAATTATATTACTTAAAGAGACTCCGTAACAAAAATTGCATCCTGTTTTTTATCATCCTACAAGTTCCAAAAGCTATTCTAATGTGTTCTGGCTAACTGCAGCACTTTATACTATCACTGTCCCTGTAATAAATCAATGTATCTTTCCCCTGTCAGACTTGTCGGCCTGTGTCTGGAAGGCTGCCAAGTTCTTCAGTGTTGTAGTTCTGCTATGAACTCACCCTTCCAGGCCCCTCTCTGCACACTGCCTGTGTGTTATTTAGATTAGAGCAGCTTCTCTCTTCTCTCTTATCTTTTACAAGCTGGATAAATCGTCCTCTGAGCTGGCTGGGCTTTCACATACTGAGGAATTACAAACAAAGCTGTTTGCAGGAAGAAAAGAGCAGCCTGAAACTTCAGTGCATGGGGGAAAGAAACACACAAATGATCTCTTGAGATTCAAAAGGAATGCTGTATACAGCCTGCTTGTGTATGGATGTATTTTCTATGTGTGGACATACTGTACATCAACCTACTTCCTGTTTTGGTGGCCATTTTGTTTGTTTACAAACAAACTTTTTTAAACTGTTTTTAACCACTTTTAATGCGGCGAGGAGCGGCGAAATTGTGACAGAGGGTAATAGGAGATGTCCCCTAACGCACTGGTATGTTTACTTTTGAGCGATTTTAACAATACAGATTCTCTTTAATGATTTGCCAATGTTGTCATACTTGGAAACTGAGCAACAAAAACCATGTTACTTGGTGATCCAATACAATGCAGTGCAGGCAAGATCACTTATTTAACATTTCAATGTAATTGGTAGTCCATTTTCTAATGTAGTAATACATTTTTATCTTAAACATATCTTAAAGGCACTTGAGGTGAAAATAAACTAATGAAATAAATAATTGCATCTATCCTCCTTCTCCTAAAAATGACTTTTTAAGATATTTGTTTGAGAACCCTACCATAAACAGTGTAAGAATGGCTGCATTTTAAATTTTCCTAGTGAAACTTGTATTTGTCTTTGCCTACTGATGACCCAGCATTGCCCGGACATACATTTGGCTAGTGTTGGCTCTGCCCACTTTTTCTAACCCTAACACACAATTACTCAATGACCAAGTTTGTGATCTGTGATGTCTTTGGAATTAATAATTTGCATTGAAATGAAACAAATCTGATTGTCTGTTTGTGGCTCCACCCCTTTTCTGAATTTGAATCCCAGTCATCCAATAACCAACTGTAACTGGTTTGAGGTGTGTGTCATTAACAGTGCAAGAATGGCAGCAATTAAATATTCCCCTTGAAAATCAATAGGTGAACCTTGAAAATCCATAGGTGAATTTTGATTGTATTTTGTAGGCCCCACCCACTTTTCTAAATATTAAAGGGGAACTGAAGAGAGAGGTATATGAAGGCTGCCATGTTTATTTCCTTTTAAGCAATACCAGTTGCCTGGTAGCCCTACTGATCCTCTGCCTCTAATACTATTAGCCATAGCCCCTGAACAAGCATGCAGCAGATCAGGTGTTTCAGACTTTAACGTCAGATCTGACAAGACTAGCTGCATGCTTATTTCTGGTGTTATTCAGATACTACTGCAGAGAAACAGACCAGCAGGGCTGCCAGGCAACTGGTATTGATTAAAAGGAAATAAATATGGCAGCCTCCGTATACCTCTTACTTCAGTTCCCCTTTAATCCCAGTCACCCAGTGACCAACTGTGCAAAGATTGAGAACCCCGGCATCAACAGTGTAAGAATGGCTGCAGTTTATATTTTTCCAGTGAAATTTGTATTTGTCTCCAAAAAAAAAGTATCTTATATGTTATTCCAGGTAATGTACTATGTGTCTGCCAAATTTCATTCAAATCCGTTCAGCCATTGCTGTGCGATTGAATAACAAACAAATATCCAAACTTTTGCATTTTGCACATTTATAACTATAGTGATGTCTAATGTCTGTAAAAAGGAAACATTAGGACACTAATTTAAATGTGGAGATATGGAGGAATTTTTCAGAAGACTGCACCTCAGGGAACACTACCATGATAAGGAGGCCTGTGATACAACAGATAATGGGCCAACATGCACCAGATCTACAAAGAAAAAAAAAGATAGACCCCCAAAGAAGGAGAAACCCCTACCCTGGACAAATACATCAACAAAGTCAGACACAGAATCTCCAACAGTCCTGAATAAAAGAAAGACACTGGCTCAGAACATAACACCACAAGAGCCACAGGCCATCAGATCCCTTAAGAAGAATAAGGGCATTATTATTAAACCAGCGGATAAAGGGCGTGCCATAGTCATCATGAACACCAGTGACTACGTCCAGGAGGCAAAAAAGACAGTTATCCAACACCACTCACTATGCCAAATTACAGGGGGACCCCACAAAAGTCTACAGGATGGCACTCAATTGGATGGTTAACAGATTGCCTGCAAACAACAGACAACATGTAAGGACCCTTATCCCTGAAGAGCCTAGAACAGTCTGCTTTTACATGCTTTCCAAGATCCACAAAGAGGGAAACTCAGGCAGGCCCATAATTTTAGGCAGCGGAACTCTTTGGCAGGGAACACACTTGACTTTCAGTTTTCCGCATGCGTTTTTCTGCATACTTTTTCTGCACACCAAGTGTGTTTCCATGCAGGAAAACGCGTGCGTTTTTTCACAGCAGCTGATGTAATTGATAGAGAAAACTGCCAAAATGTGCAGAGTCATCATGCAGAATGTCAGTTTTTTTTCTGCGTGCGAATAACACAGTAAGTATGCACTAGCCCATTGCTTAACATAAGTTCTCAGTTTTTCTGTGCAGAAAACGCGCACGAAAACAGTCAAGGGTGTTCCCTGCCTTACAGAGAACATCTCAGGGTGGCTGGAAAACATCTTGAAACCTCTTGTCTGTAAAAGACCCAGTTACATACAGGATACCACCCACCTCCTGAACAAACTGAATACCATCAGCCCAGTACATGAGGGAGCCATACTTGCCACGGTGGACGTGGAGTCCCTGTGCACGAACATCCCTCATGATGATGGCATTGCGACCTGTCGTAAATATCTTCTGGGTCGGGGCATACCTGTAAAGCCTATTGCTGGACTAATGAAATTCATTCTCACCCAAAATTATTTCACTTTTGGATGGGACCTCTATTTACAGCAGATGGGAGTGACAATGGGTTCATGATTTGCACCACAGTACGCAAATCTCTTCATGGCCACAATCGAAGAGGAATACCTGAATGCATGTTGCGTAAAACCCACGGCCTACTTCCGTTTTCATTGATGATATTTTAATCATCTGGTCCTCAAGTGAGGATGATCGTCTCCAGTTCCGCAGGAACTTCAATGCCTTCCATCCTACAATCAAATTGAAACGTACCTACTCTCACACGGAGATTAACTTTCTGGACACCACCATATACATCAGGTGAAACAACCTACAAATTTCTGTGTATCGCAAATGAACAGACCGTCCGACATACCTAAGGTATGACGGTTTCCATCCCAAGCACATTAAGAACTCTATACTTTACAGCCAAGCTATAAGGTACAACCAGATTTGTTCTGACAGGATGGACAGAGACAAGCACCTGGGTTGCCTTAAAAGAACATTTTCATTAACAAGGTTACAGTCCTCCTGTGACGGAGGCCCAAATCAGGAAAGCCAACATCATCCCCAGGATTGAACTCCTGAAATATAAGCAAAACCAGAAAGACGGCTGTGTCCCAATAGTTGGCACCTACAACCCACACCTGGAAATCTTAAGGTGGCAACCCACACCTGGAAATCTTAAGGAGGATTGCTAAGGAACTTCATCCCATTTTACCCAAGGATCACAGACTGAGAAAGATATTCCCTAAACCTCCCCTCCTGTCATATCGGCAACCACCCAATCTAAAACAGACACCACACAAACAACACACACACATGCTTCTCAACATATGTGCCTTCCATAACTTTGGTATGCAAGTTCTTTATGTTATTTTTCTCTCTGTATATTTGTTCTAACATGGCAAAGATGTGCTATATGGTTTTAAGTGACTATGAACATTACCTGTACCACCTGAGGCTCCACCTCCAAGGATCCCTGACATTCCACCGCCTAGATTGCCTAACATTCCACCTGCTAGACCTGAAAATGAACGCAAAACAAGAATGTTATATCACTTAAAGGGAACCTGAAGCGAGGAAAATGATTTAAAATAAACACATGATGTAGCTGCAAATGAATTTTACATACTAAATTCACCTTCAGTTCATCTCAGAGGCTCACCATTTTCTTCCTACAGTGATCCCTTCCAGTTCTGACAATATTTAGTTATATATCAGCAGCTGTCAGTTACAACTGAATGTGCAAGGTGATGTCCATGTTTCCCTATGGCTCAAGTGGGTGATATTACAGTTTAACAGTGTGCTGACCAGGAAGCGGTTAGGGGGTAATGGCCATTTTTAAAATGGAGGACAGAGAAATCCATTGATCACGGTGGACAAATGGGACGCAGGAGAGGAGAACGAGATTGAGTAGTAGACTACACAGGAGGTAAGTATGACCTGTGTATGGTGAGTTTGACTTTTTATTTTCAGTTCAGGTTCTCTTTAATGATTTGCCAATGTTGTCATGCTTGGTGAGTGAGCAACAAAAACCATGTTACTTGGTGAGCCAATGAAACGCAATGCAGGAAAGATCCCTTACTTAGTATTACAATGTAATTGGTGGTGCTTTTGCTAATGTAGTAATCATTTTTTATCATAAATATAGCTTAAGTATAAATTAAACATGACAATTACCTCCACCTCTCAGGATTCCAGAAGCTCCTCCTCCTAAACCATAAAGTTAGAGCAAAACAAGAATGTAAATATCCTTCAGTTATTCATGAATGCTAATATACTAAAAACCTTACGGAAAAAAACTAAATGAATGGCAGTAAATAAGCAGCAATAAGGGGATAGATCACAGACTTAGTATTTCCAAATAGTGCCCACACATTATAATATAATTTTCATCAGGGGCGGCGCAAGGTGGGTGGTTTGAGTGCTGAAGCACCCCTAAAATCCTCCAAGCACCCTATTAGCACCCCCTAAAAAAACTGCTGATTTGAAATAAAAAAAAAATAATAATTTCCGTGCAGCGCCGCTCTGTTGCTTTAATTTTTCCTTAGGCACTAGCCCAGCCCACTAGCCCAGCCCCAGCCCCGTCTAGCATGCCACTCACGCTGCTATGCTCTGCTCAGGCTCCCCCTTGCTGTGTGCGCCACGGCGATTGACGTCAGACGTTCCGTGCGCAGCGCACGCTGATGTAACGTCACTCGGCCAGGCAGCATAAAACTGCGCACGCCTCGTGGTGTCAGCGTGGTGAGGGCGGAGTCGTGGGCATGAGGAGAGAGGGAGCCCAGAGAGCGGAGATGAGAGACAAGCAGTAATAGAGAGACCGTCAGTCAGAGACTGGACTGGAGACAGAGAGTGGGGAGGTCTGGAGTCAGAGAGAGGACAGCCAGTCCCATTGCGTGACTGAGGGAGGCCCAGTTCAGCGCGGGCATCGGGTGGGTGGGGGGGGGGGGGTTTGAGGCCCCTTTTGCTGCATCATCATCATTGCCTGCCGCCGCTACCTGGACCAGGGCCAGCTAGGCCCACTGGGCCTGGCTAGGCTGGCTCACACTCTAATCCTGTCAGTGTAATGTCCATACTATATTTATATAGTAGTAACATCTTATTAAGCACTTTACAGAGTGCATAGTCAGGTTCTCGGAAGAGCTCACAATCTAATCCGACCATTCTCTTATATCCTACCATATCATTATGTATTTATATAGCACTGGAATATACTCTAGCACTTTACCATGCCCCTCTTTTGATGACCACGACCCTCTTTTGCTGGTCACGCCCCTCTTTTTGGTCACGCTCTTCTTTTGGCCATGCCCCCACATTTTTTTGGCGTTCCGCTTCGCACGTCGCAAACACCTAGCCCCCATTCAAAATTATCCAGCACCTGCACAGCACCCCCCCCCCCCAAAAAAAAAACAATTCCTGGAGCTGCCACTGATTTTCGTACTGTAATAGTAACCTAATTTACAAATCCAATAAGAGCAGTGAGCTGGTGTGGAACAGGAAAAACTACAAACTCAATATTTGTGAAAAGTAAGCATTGTTATATCACTACATGCCATATTGAGTATAACTAATGTAAACAAGTGATCACGTTGGCCTAATAGACAAGACATAGAACATTTATATTGTGCTTCTCTCCTGGCAGACTCAAAGCGCTTTTGAGCTGCAGCCACTTAATGCATGCGCAACAATTGACCAGGATCATAAAGGAGCCTTGTCCCTTATTGCTTCTTACTGTTTTACGTACTGGCTTAAAGGAAACCCGAGATGAATATAAGTTTTATACATACCTGAATCTTCCTCCTGCTCCCTCTGCACCGATTGCTCCCCTGCCATCTATCTCTGCCTCCTCCTTCTCCCGGTAGAAACCTGTAAGTTTTTCCATTCGGGGGGGCACTGCGTAGGTGCAGAACGCTCCCAGCTGCGGGAGCAAAACAGGGGAGTGCGTGCAGTGGCCCTAACTGGCCAAACTTATGGAGCTTGTACCAAGAGAAGTAGGAGGTTGAGGAAGATGGCGTGGGAGCAATCGGTGCAGAGGGGGCAAGAGGAAGCTCCAGGTATGTATACAACTTTTATATTAATTCATCTCAGGTACATTTTAAGGTGGGATTTGAACCCTGGCCAAATGCTCAAATCCCACATCAAAGCCTTGACAGTTGGGCGTTCCAGACAACTAAGAAATGTATAAGGCCTATCTTAAAGAAGGGGCTTCTGATTGGTTTAAAGAAAGAGTCAGTTTATTCAGGATTGGTATAGACTGTATACTATTTCTCCTGGAAGATGAGCCTTAATATGTATCTGCTGAACAGACCTGATCTAAGTAAGTTGCTAGTATTTAAGAATTGTTCCAATTTTGTTTTTCATGTGCTGAAGTGCGAAAAGGCGCAAACTAAGGAGACCTGACCTTTTAACTAGGCTGGGAAGCTCAGTAAACTGTGAATCTATAGAGAGTATGATTGTACTAGTGCACTGTTGGTTGTTGACACTGTGTCTCAGCAAGAATGCTGGTTATGAACAATGGACATGCTAAATCACACTGGCTGTACAAGATTGTCATGAAACTGTGAGAAACATCTTTTTGTTTATATCAATATATTTATGAAATAATTTCTGATTGTCCATATGTGCCTCAGAACAGCATAAATTATAGGAAAAAAAATACATATAGAAAAGTTTTCAGGGAAACGCAGTATCCCACATTGGCTAGATGGAGTACTGGTTAAGGGCTTTACCTTTGACATGGGAGACCAGGGTTCAAATCCTCACTAGGGTCAGTACTTATTCAGTAAGGAGTTCAAGACTCCCTAACACTGCAGGGTGGCCTCTTAAGCACATCCCAGTGACTGCAACTCTTGAGTCCAACAAGAGAAAAGTACTATACAAATGTTTGAATTATTATTAATTGATGACTTGTCACCAAACAACCTTTGTTTTTCTAAGGAGGCTTACTACGACTTGGTAAGTATTTCATGTTTTGCCCGTTTTTATTTTGGTTTCAGATTTGCTTTAAAACAGAACGGTAGCTCTATATAATGCAAGTCTATTGTTTTATTGATCAATATCATTTTTTAAGTTATTTTAACCAGTCATAATCATGAGTACGCTAATATTTTAAGTAGAGATTATTGTTGTGTTATTAACTCAATATTTGTGAAAAGTAAGCATTGTCATATCACTTCATCCCACATCAAGTATACATAATGTATACAAGTGATCAGGGCCGGGCCGAGGCAGAGGTGAGAGAGGCTCCAGCCTCAGGGCGCAGTGTTATTTACCTTGTGCCTGAGAATAGAAGCACCACTTGACATTGGGGATGCTGTCATCATAGCAGCAGTTTTTCGCAACACACTGAACAGCGCTGATCCCCGGGAAGCCACAGTCTTCTCTTGATTGGGGGTTTATGCCACACATATAAGAGGAGGATTCTGTTGTGAAATAAAAGCTGAAATTAAAATTCATATTGGAAAACAATAACTAACACGGGCATATGAAATTAGTCAAATGAATAACCTGGTTGCCCTGCTGATCCTCTGCCTCTAATACTTGTAGCCGTAGACCCTGAACATGCAAATATATTAGATGTTTCTGACTGAAGTCTGACTAGATTTGCTGCAAGCTTGTTTCAGGTGTGTGGTTCATACACTACTGATGCCAACCAAGTGTTTTGCCATGAAATTGTTTTCTAGATGAATGGCTGTGAGTAAAATATGGAGGCTGTACGTTGCCAAGATGTCAGTAAGCACCAACTTGGCATCCACTGTGTAAATGTGTACTAACATAGCACAGTAAAATACTCCTATGAATAAACAATAGTGTAAAGAACCCCTCAATATAATGCTAGGTAGGTACACACAATGCAATTGTCTGATAGAGTTACGGTCAGATCAATTATTTCCAATATGTCTGATCTGATTTCAGATAGATTTTTGAACTATTTTTGTTTATTCGTGAATGAAAAATTGTTCGAAAAAAATCAATCGGAAATCAAATCAGACATGTTGGAAATAATAGATCTGACAGTAAATCTGAAAATTACATCGTGTGTACTTAGCTTTACAGGATGAGACAACGATTAATAAAAAAAGAAAAGAAACAAAAGGGGTTTCAATGTAGCTGGTCTAATTAAAAATGTCTAAAAACCCAGCACTGGTGTGGATGAAAGGGTTTTGCTTAGCCAAGAAAATCCAACCAGTAACTGCTGACTATGCCACAATAGAGAGAAACCATTGTGGTTTCTGACAAGGCCTCTGAGGAAGCTGGGGAAACCGTGAAACGGCTGTCAAGCTGTCAAACTAAATGTGATCCTGTCTTGTCTGTCTAAATTTACTAAGGACAAATTAAGAGGTGTTTTAAGGTATTCCTTGGATGGGTGACTGGACTTTGGTTTCTCTAGGTGGATCACTATGTTACCGTTGAGCACAATCCTTCGCACCCTGATACCCTTGGCCCCTGCCAGTAGAGCAATAGGTGGCTGCATAGTTTTCTCTACTTGGAATGGCTGAATTTGGTTGGCTCAGCTCTAAGTTAAGTACTAATTACATGCTAGTCCAGAATGTTTGCAACTCATCATATTATCTGTATCAGGTAGTTTTGTAAAAGTAATAGAATATTTACAGGTATAATGAAGTATACTTAAACATTGCCTTTAGTGATGAGCTCATATTTCACATAGTAGTAATTTTGCAGCAAAATTCACAATATTGATCCACAAATGTAATGTGCTATTTAAAACTTTTGAAAAATGTATTTCACATACAACTCTATTTAGCAGTAGAGTAGATTGATAATATTTAATGCCATAACTCTTTCTCAGCATAGACAAATTTTGCATCCACTCTGCTTGTAGCTAAAACTTGTGAACTCAGAATTTATGATGCCTCTGTGACAGTCCCAATTGTGTGAGGATTGAGTAAACAAGGCGTAGGGTTGCTCGTAAACTATGCCAGCGCGAATCTACACGTCGTAGTATGCAACTACACGTCGTAGTTCGTAGACGGAGTTTAAGAACTACACGTACGCATTTCCGGGTAATCATAGTCCCGCTATGCGAAGCTTCGCCCGCTACATGTAGTTGACGTATGTATTGTGAAGTTAACTACGCGTGCGGTAACTGCATCCATATCGATCATTGCGCATGCGCAGAAATATTATTGCCCTTTTAGATGCATACAGTTCCGCATTGGAAGGTGGAATGTACGCTTATATTAGTTTATATTTGCAAATAGGTTGAAGATTATTGCGGAAATTTTTCCACATAAGGGCATAAGCGGTCGCATCAACTACGCTTCGCACTACGCGAAGCTTGCATAATTTAACACGTAGTCTATGAAATGCAAACGTAGTGAAGTTTCTGATTACATAGCAGTAGATTGCAAAGCGTATTTGCATAAAAATACGCATAGTTCCAGCGTAGCGAAGTTGGCTAACTACGACCATCCCTGAACAAGGGGTCTTATCTATTAGTCATAAATCATCTAGGATCCTCTCACCCCATTTAGATGTTCTGTTTACTTTAAGGCACTTAATGATATGCATTTACGCTTGCAAAAAATCTATGTATCCCCTTTTGATGTTGCATGTATATAGTTGCCTGTTCCAACAGCTTGTAAGAAAACAGGATTGAAGTCTGAAGAAGGCTGCTCAGCCAAAAGATTACTCCTATTCTTTTAAGTTAGCCAATAAACGGTATTCTTATCCTTGTTTAAAACTTCTTGATAATTCAAATTAGAATGCGTACTTTCCCAATCGCTTGGAATTTTCTAAAAGTGTAACTTTCTCATGCCCATAGATGCCTATGCCTATAACTTTCTCATGCCCATACATTTGTGTGAAAAATATGCAAAATGTGTTTTCTCTTGTTCATAGATTTCAATGCATTTGTGCAAAAATGTGCTGTCTCATTCCCATAGAATTCAAATGCATTTGTGTAGAAATTGTGCCAAATTGTGTTTTCCCTTGCCCGTAGACCAAGGGATTTGCGTAAAAATCATACGAAAATGGGTTTTCTCCAGACCTTAGACATTAATGCATTTGCGATCAAATGAGTCTTCCTTTGCTCTTAGACCAATGCACCAGTGCGAAAATTGTGCGAAAATATGTCTTGTCATGCTCATAGCTTCAATGCATTTGTGCTAAATTGTGCAAAATGTTTTTTCTCTTGACCATAGACCAATGCATTTGTGTAAGAATTGTGTGAAAACGTGTTTTTTCATGTCCATAGACATCAATTAATTTGTGCAAAAAAAGTGGTTTTCTCTTGTCCGTACGCAAATGCATTAGTGTGAAAATTGTGGAAAAGTGTATCTTCTTGTGCCCGGAGACTTCAAAGCATTTATGGGAGGAATGTGTTTTACCTTGCCTGTAGACTTCATCGTATTTGTGTGAAAATTGTGCGAAAATGTGTTTATTCTAGCCCATATACCAATGCATTCGTGGGAATATTATATAGATTTTAATGCCTTTTTACGAAAATTGTGCGAAAAATGGATTTTTCTCATGCCCACACGGATTCTTGCATGACGTGCAAATAACGGGAAAATTACGAGAACTCAAAATTATGCAGGAAATCGTAATTATATTCATAATCGTAATTGCGAAAATTACACGAAACTTCACGAAAGCGAAAATATCCATTACGATTAACACTAATTACCTCCAGCTTCTGAAACTATACCTCCCAGACCTGCAAACAAAACCATTGAAATATTACATTCTGATGTGATACACTAATGTTACTTCACTATTTCCTGTACACAATAAATCATGTTTCAAGTTGTAGAGCTAATTTGAGGATATCATGGGAATCCAACTCCAGTTAAAACGTCTTTTTATAGTGTGAGACAGTGAGAAAAGGTTGTAATCTCTGCTTAGAGTTTACTTCGGTTTGTTTTCCCTTTGAGTAGATCTATCCTAACTCTTTGAAACCTCACTGGGGAGGGATGAGGGGTTCCTGTCCGATTTATGCAGTTATCTGCCTACTGCAGTTAGCAGCAGTGACAGGGAATCTAAAGTTGGAAATCAGCTACTATGTAGGTAGGCTGCCTACGGTTAGAGGCCGCAGTGGTGGTGATTCCGGAACCACAATGTAGCCAAATTCCAATTTGCAGTGGTAGCCATGGTGATTTCTAGCAAGTGGCAGTGATTTCCACTGAAGTTAGCAGAATTAGTGGCAGAGGAGTTTGACCACAGACTCTGAGTAGTGGCAGTGAGTCAGGATAGCAGTGGTGGAGAGGGGAGTAGGTAAGTGTAAGGTGTAGGTGGGGGTAGTGATGAGCACACATTTCCCATAATCATAATTTCGCATCATAACTTGCAACTACAATGCAAAATTGTAAGGCAAAATTTCAGAAAAATTCATAATTGAGTTTATATATAATCATAATCCGTCCGTAATTTTGCATAATTACCGTAAATTTTGTGTAATTCTCTGCCGGTTAATAGAAAAGCACCCATACATGCTATCAATAATAACATTTTTATGTACCGTATATACTCACATATAGGCTGAATTTTTCACCACAAAAAATGTGCTGAAAATTCACCCCCAGGTAGGCAGCATTTAAGGGAAATTCAGCAATTTCACTACTCATAATCCTCTCGTATTCATTTTAATTAGGATGTGTTCTGTCATATAATAATTGTAGAGATTTTAATTTGCAATACCTCATTACTGCCTTGTAAATTCGTCTGAATTTGAAATTTGACTTGAGCTTAGTTTGACTTCACTTTCCATTTAGCAGTATAACTGTATAAGAAAAATGATAAGTCTGCCCAAGCACATGACCTGTACACATGCACCTTCTGACAGAGGTTATGTGGATGGAATTCTGTGTGCAGGGTGCAGACACAAGGTGCATAGTATACAATTACCCCCGTATGAAAAGCAACAACCAACCTCGTGTTGTCAGGAGCTGCTGCATTTCCTACCCCCTTGGCTTATATGCGAGTCAATAAGTTTTTTCTGATTTCTGGGGTAAAAGTTGGGGGGGGGGGTCAGCTTATATGCGATTGAGCTTATGTGCGAGTATATATGAGTTGAACTTACCTGGGGCTTCTAATGGTCCCCCACAGACATCCTGTGCCTGTGCAGCCACTCACCGATGCCCCGGCCCCGCCTCCGGTTCACTTCTGGAATTTCAGACTTTAAAGTCTGAAAACCACTGCGCCTGCGTTGCCATGTCCTTGCTCCCACTGACGTCACCAGGAGTCTATAGCACAAGCCCAGTATGGTCTGTGCCTGCGCAGTATGCTCCTGGTGACATCAGCGGGAGCGAGGGTACAGGGGAACTTTTCTAATATTCTGCTTATTATTCAATATACTGGCTGATGACCCGGCGTTGCTCGGTTATGTATTTGGCTGTGTCGGCTCCGCCCACTTTTTCTAACTCTAACACACAAACACTCAATGACCAAGTTTGTGAGTTTTGGCATCAATAATTTGTATATTCCCATAGAAATTAAATACATCAGATTGGCGGTTTGTTACTCTGCCCCTCTCCAGCATTTGAACCCCAATCACCCAATGACCAACTGTAGCAGGTTTGAGGAAATTGCTATTAACAGTGTAAAAATGCCAGCAATTTAAATATTCACCTTGAAAACCAATAGGTGAATTTTGATTGGCTGTTGTATGCTCCACCCACTTTCCTGAATCTTAATCTCTATCACCCAGTGACCAAGTTTGAGAACCCTGCGATTAACAGTCTAAGAATGGTTGCAGTTTACATTTTCCCATTAAAAATGAAAGGCTGAAATTTGATTGGCTGTTTTATGCTCCGCCCAATTTTCCTGGATTTGTAACCTCGGTCACCAAGTGACCAACTGTGCCAAGTGTGGGGACTCTGGCTTGATTACTGTGAGAATGGCAGCCTTTTACATTGTTTCCATTGACATGAATGGGTGAAATCTGATTTGCTGCTTGTAGCTCCGCCCAGGTAAGCAGGGGGGACACGAGACCCCCAGAACATATCATCCCAGGTAGTAAGGGATCTGCATACCAAGTTTCGTTCAAATCAGTCAAGCCGTTTTCGAATGTGATTGCGACACATACATACACACATACATACATACACACACACATACACACACACATACATCCGATTTTATATATATATAGATTTGCAATGTATTCATTTACTATATATGTGGCCCACCATAGTGGTGCTCAGCAGAGCTCGAATATTCGAGTAGCTCGAATATTCGAGCTCTTTTTCAGCTATTCGAGCTCGGTATTCGAGCTCCGAATAGCTGGAGCTATTCGAATGGGCTATCCGAGTACACTCGAATAGCCCATTCACTATTCGAGCTATTCGAGCAAACGGCGCTATTCGAGCTCGGTACCGAGCTCGAATAGCGTCATAGCCCAGATTGATGTCCTTAGAGCCAATCAGAGGGCTCCCAGGCCCTCTGACGGCAGCCAATCACAGAGGGGGACCCTGGCCAGCCCCTACCCTATAAATAGCGGCCGCCATGTTCCGTTTCTCCATGCTTGCCTGAGACTTGTACAGAGAGAGAGTTGCTCCTTTGTGCTTTGGCTTAGCAAGTGCTCTATTGTGGTCATTTACCTAGCGTTTTTGCTCACCTACACCTGCCATACACACCTATATTGTTGTTAGTTAGATAGACATTGTATTTTAGTTAGTAGCTTGTGTGTTACATTAGAGACAGCCAGGCAGCTGCTGCAAGCTTACAGGTTTAGGCCTCAGGGGGGCCTTGCCTCTGTGGGCAGCTGTCCTCTGTTTATTTCTCTCATCTATACCAGTATTTCTGCTGTCCTTTACTAATAGTATTGTAGTTATACTGTACTAGGAGTAGGACACTCACTGACTGTCACTGTTTATAGGCTACTAGCTAGCTCCTGCGTGTGTGCACTCACTCACTGTCTGTGTGTACACACACTCTATTTCCTTCTGATTACTGATAGATTATTGTTAGTTAGTTGTACTTACTTACTACTTACTCTTACTGTACCCGTAGGGACACTCACTGTCACTGTTCATATAGGCTACTAGCTCCTGCGTGTGCGCACTGCACTCACTGTCTGAGTGTACACACACAACACACACTCTATTTCCTTCTGATCGCTGATTGATTATCGTAATTAGTTAGTTTTACTTACTGTTACTACTTACTCTTACTGTACTAGGAGTCTAGGACACTCAGTCACTGTCCATAGGCTACTAGCTCCTGCGTGCGTGCACTCACTGTCTGAGTGTACACACACCCACACTCCATTTCCTTCTGATCGCTGAATGATTATCGTAATTAGTTAGTTGTACTTACTGTTACTACTTACTCTTACTGTACTAGGAGTCTAGGACACTCAGTCACTGTCCATAGGCTACTAGCTCCTGCGTGCGGTCACTCACTGTCTGAGTGTACACACACCACCCACACTCTATTTCCTTCTGATCGCTGATTGATTATTGTAATTAGTTAGTTCTACTTACTGTTACTACTTACTCTTACTGTACTAGGAGTCTAGGACACTCAGTCACTGTCCATAGGCTACTAGCTCCTGCGTGCGTGCACTCACTGTCTGAGTGTACACACACCCACACTCCATTTCATTCTGATCGCTGAATGATTATCGTAATTAGTTAGTTGTACTTACTGTTACTACTTACTCTTACTGTACTAGGAGTCTAGGACACTCAGTCACTGTCCATAGGCTACTAGCTCCTGCGTGCGGTCACTCACTGTCTGAGTGTACACACACCACCCACACTCTATTTCCTTCTGATCGCTGATTGATTATTGTAATTAGTTAGTTCTACTTACTGTTACTACTTACTCTTACTGTACTAGGAGTCTAGGACACTCAGTCACTGTGTTCATAGGCTACTAGCTCCTGCGTGCGTGCACTCACTGTCTGAGTGTACACACACCACCCACACTCTATTTCCTTCTGATCGCTGATTGATTATTGTAATTAGTTAGTTCTACTTACTGTTACTACTTACTCTTACTGTACTAGGAGTCTAGGACACTCAGTCACTGTGTTCATAGGCTACTAGCTCCTGCGTGCGTGCACTCACTGTCTGAGTGTACACACACCCACACTCCATTTCCTTCTGATCGCTGATTGATTATTGTAATTAGTTAGTTCTACTTACTGTTACTACTTACTCTTACTGTACTAGGAGTCTAGGACACTCAGTCACTGTGTTCATAGGCTACTAGCTCCTGCGTGCGTGCACTCACTGTCTGAGTGTACACACACCCACACTCCATTTCCTTCTGATCGCTGATTGATTATCGTAATTAGTTAGTTGTACTTACTGTTACTACTTACTCTTACTGTACTAGGAGTCTAGGACACTCAGTCACTGTGTTCATAGGCTACTAGCTCCTGCGTGCGTGCACTCACTGTCTGAGTGTACACACACCCACACTCCATTTCCTTCTGATCGCTGATTGATTATCGTAATTAGTTAGTTGTACTTACTGTTACTACTTACTCTTACTGTACTAGGAGTCTAGGACACTCAGTCACTGTGTTCATAGGCTACTAGCTCCTGCGTGCGTGCACTCACTGTCTGAGTGTACACACACCCACACTCCATTTCCTTCTGATCGCTGATTGATTATCGTAATTAGTTAGTTGTACTTACTGTTACTACTTACTCTTACTGTACTAGGAGTCTAGGACACTCAGTCACTGTCCATAGGCTACTAGCTCCTGCGTGCGTGCACTCACTGTCTGAGTGTACACACACTAAATTTACTTGTGATTACTACTGATTATTGTAACTGCTAGTTGTACTTCCTGACTGTTACTACTTACTTACTGTACTAGGGGACACTCACTCAGTCACCTCACCAACCAACCCACTCCATTAAAGTACCCCACTTTTCACCCGCCCTTTTACAAAACTTTTGTCTATACGCCCAAAACATTTAAGATGTCTGGAAGTGGCAGCCAGCGCGGTTTGGGCAAGGGGAAGGGCAGCAAGGGAATCAGGAGGAGAGGGAGCAGCATTGTGGCAAGCCGCGGCCGCGGGCGCGCCACCATGCACAGTTCCGCAGCAGCAGCAGCAGCGTCAGTGGCTAACATTCCTCCCATAGCCACTGGCCGTGGACGCCTTGGGCGCCGCCCAGCAGGAGCATCTGCAACTCACGCTGCAGAGACACAGCAGCAGCAGCGTGTAGCACCTGCTCCCATTTTCCTCCAGCCGGGTCGGAAACGTCCCATTGAGGAAAAGGATGCAGACACTGTGGTGCAACTCATGACGGAGGATGAGCAGCCCGCCATCAGCTCTGCATCCGAGGCCTCCACCCTCACCACCACCACCACCACCACCACCACCCCTGTTCGCAGCAGCCGCCCAGCAGGGTCTGGGGAGGAGGCCAGTTCACCGTCACTCGCCGACCTGTCATTCAGCAGTCTTTTGACCCCAGGCATCATGAGTAAATTGTCTGCTGTTGTTGGCGATCTTGAGGAGGAGATGCTGATGGGCACTTTGGGGGATGAGGGATTGGACAGCAAGACTGTGGCGACAGTCAAGCAGCCCATCCATGCATCAGGAGAGGAGTTTGGGGGGTCCTCATCCCAGCAGGACATGTTTCAGGAGGGGGAGGATTATGATGACCCGGTGACAGACAGAGACTGGGTGCCACCACCTCCAGGGGATGTCGTCCTCAGCAGCTCTGAGGAGGAGGAGGAGGATGCGCTTGTGGGCCTTGCAAGGAGGCGCATCATTGCAAGCATTGGCAGCGTCCCACAGCCTGCTGGTGTCTCAGGCTCAGCAGCAGCAGCAGCAGCAGCCAGTACCACCCCCAGCCGCACCCAAGCCCCCCCCCCAACCACCACAGGGAGACAGGCAGCAGCGCTTCCATGCCGTAGGGGGAAGTTTCTGTCACCAATCTGGCGGTTTTTCACCATGCCCACTGTGTACAGCAAGTACGCCACTTGCAACCACTGTCAGCGGAAGTTGAGCAGAGGTGCAGACCCCTTAAAGTTCAGCACCAGCTCGCTCATCAACCACCTTGCGGCTAAACATTTCCACCAGCATGAGGAGTTCCAGAGGCTGAAGGCATCTGCTGCTGGCAGTGGCACCACACCCATCACTGCACAGCCTTCAGCAGCAGCAGCAGCAACAGCAGCCACCCGCCCTCCTGCTCCTCCAGCAGCACCAACAGGAGTGCGGAAACGCACTGCTCCTCCCCCCTCTGCAACTCCTGCCGCCGACACTGAGGCCTGTTCTGGCAGCCAGTCCTCAGTGGCCTCCTCTGCTGTGTCTGCTGATTCCCGTGTCAGCAAAAGGCCACGCCAGAGCCTTTTGAGCGAGTCCTTCCAGGGGGTGGTTAGGGCTCTGCCTCCCAGCAGCCGTCGCGTGCGGCAGCTGAACGGCTTGCTGGCACGGGCCATGTGCTCCCAACTCCTGCCGTACACGCTCGTGCAGGAGGGGAGCGACATTCGTGCGCTGCTTGCTTGCGCAGCCCCAGACTGGCAGCTCCCCAGCAGACACTTCTTTGCCCGCAAGGCCATTCCTGCACTGCACCGCTTTGTGATGGCCAATGTGGAGCAAGGGCTGGAGCACGCGGTTGGTGAAAGGGTCCACGTCACCATGGACTCCTGGAGCAGCCGCTTCGGGACAGGCCGCTACCTGTCCTTCACTGTCCACTGGGTCAGCTTGGTGGAAGGGGGTGAGGATGGGAGAGCAGCAGCGGGCACAGCAGCAGCAGCAACACAGTGGGTGGTGCCACCCCGCAGGCTCAGGGGAACTGCAGCAGGTTCCTCCGATCCTCTGCCATCCTCCGGCACACCTGGCCAAACCCCCCGCCTCAGCAGCAGCGTGAAGGCCCGCCACTGCCAAGCGCTGCTGCACTTGGTCAGCCTTGGGAAGACCAAGCTGACGGCAACCCATGTGTTGGCCAAACTCCAGGAGCAGGAGAGGATTTGGCTGACCCCCAGAGGCCTCAGAGTCGGAGAGGTGGTGGCCGACAATGGGGCCAATCTGGTTGCCGCAATAGACAGGGGAAACCTGACCCACATCCCCTGTCTTGCCCACGTGCTGAACCTGGTGGTGCAGAAGTTCCTGCGCACCTACCAGGGGATGGGCGAACTGCTGGAAATGGCAAGGAATGTTGTGCGTCACTTCCGGCGCTCGGCTGCAGCCTGTGCGAGCCTGGAAGACGTGCAAAAGGAGCTGGATCTGCCACGCCATCGGCTGATCCTTGACGTTCCGACTCGCTGGAACTCCACCCTGGCGATGTTGGAGCGTCTGGTTGAACAGAGGCGCGCTGTCAAACAGTACCTTGCCCTGGCCACTGTTTCCGCAGCTCAGAGAAGGGACAAGACCAGCAACATCCCGTCCATCGTCCCCGATGATGACTGGAGGCACATGCAGCAGGTGTGCTTAGTGCTGGCTCCCTTCCTGCAGGCCACAAACATGGTGAGCAGGGACCATGCTATGGTCTGCGAGTGGGTGCCCCTGGTTTCTCTGCTGAACAGGGCCCTCGATGCTTTGCTGGAACAGGGAGCGGCAGCCTTGGACCAGCAGGAGCGGCAACCAGCTGCGCAGTCCACCTCTGAGGGGGAGGAGGAGGAGGACTTGGTGGAGGTCCCTGACCTGGCTGCTGATGAGGGGGATCAGCACAGCGCAGCTGAGTTGGTGCGGGGGTGGAGAGAGGATGAGGCGGCAGAGGAGGAGGATGAGGACAGCACTGACGTCGATGTGCCAGCAGACGTGGCCCGCCTCTTCCCAATGGCAGCGCACATGCTGACGTGCCTGCGCAGGGACCCCAGGGTGATCCAGATGAAGCAGAGGGAGGACATCTGGATCAGCATGATGTTGGACCCACGCCTCAAGGGGAAGTTGAGCCAGTTCCTGCCGCCTGCAGGAGGAGACCCAGCGCAACAAATAAGGAGCTTGCAGCAGGCCCTTGTTGAGCGCTTGGAGGAAGCCTTCCCCCAGCCTTCCACCCCCACTGTCCAGCAGCCAGCACAGAGGCAGCAGCAGGTGCCTGCATCCAGCAGCAGCAAGCGCCCCACAGACCTGCTGTCTCTCAGCCACGAGCTCTACAGGACTGTAGAGGCTCCGGCAGCAGTGACTAGAGAGGAGATGCATGCAGCAGCATCCTCCTCCGGTCACAGCCAGCGCCTGACCCGCATGGTGGCTGACTACATGGGGTCCTACAGCGGGCTTGACAGCGATGCCCCTGTTGATCCCATGGAGTATTGGGTCAAGCGCATGGAGATCTGGAGCGAGCTTGCGCAGTACGCCCTGGAAGTGCTGTCCTGCCCCCCTTCCAGCGTGCTGTCCGAGCGCTGCTTCAGTGCAGCTGGTGGCGTGGTCACCGAGAAACGCTCACGTCTGTCTCACAAGTCTGTGGACAGACTGACGTTTCTCAAGATGAACCAGGCGTGGGTGGAAGGCGAGTTCCTGGCCCCTGTTGTCGGCGAGAGGGGGACATGAACTGGCTGCCGGAACCATCGTTAATGTGCCTTACCACCCTTTACCACCTCCTGGCTCCTGCTCACTAAGCCAGCCTGGTTCACTTTGACTATTACGTCGCCTGCAGCCACACATTTTACACCTACAGTGGGCTGCTGTGTACTGCCCTTCTGCTGTCTGTCTGTGTTTCCCACTGCCAGGGTACACAGAATTACCTTCTTCTGCTGCCACTCTGCCACCAGCTATTACGTCAAACAATAGCTATATTGGTTGCAAAACCAAAAACCAAAAAACCATAAAAAAAAAAAAAGGTTTAATTTTTCTGAGGTGCCCGGGTTGAAAACTGTGTTGTCCCAGTTGTGTATTGGACACAATGTGGGCTGCACGACCGCTGTCTGGGACCTCCTGTTGTGTTTATTTACAGCCCTGGTATCACCGCTAGGTACCAGGGCTATTATGTCACGCTGCCTACCTGCTGCCACACTCACACTGCTCCTCCATACCTCCTCCTGCTGCTGCTGCTGCTGTCTGTCTGTGTTTCCCACTGCCAGGGTACACAGATGATTTACCTTCTGCTGCCACTCTGCCACCAGCTATTACGTCAAACAATAGCTGCTCGCCTACTCCTCCATTCCTCCTCCTGCTGCTGCTGTCTGTCTGTGTTTCCCACTGCCAGGGTACACAGAATTACCTTCTTCTGCTGCCACTCTGCCACCAGCTATTACGTCAAACAATAGCTATATTGGTTGCAAAACCAAAAACCAAAAAACCATAAAAAAAAAAAAAAGGTTTAATTTTTCTGAGGTGCCCGGGTTGAAAACTGTGTTGTCCCAGTTGTGTATTGGACACAATGTGGGCTGCACGACCGCTGTCTGGGACCTCCTGTTGTGTTTATTTACAGCCCTGGTATCACCGCTAGGTACCAGGGCTATTATGTCACGCTGCCTACCTGCTGCCACACTCACACTGCTCCTCCATACCTCCTCCTGCTGCTGCTGCTGTCTGTCTGTGTTTCCCACTGCCAGGGTACACAGATGATTTACCTTCTGCTGCCACTCTGCCACCAGCTATTACGTCAAACAATAGCTGCTCGCCTACTCCTCCATTCCTCCTCCTGCTGCTGCTGTCTGTCTGTGTTTCCCACTGCCAGGGTACACAGATGATTTACCTTCTGCTGCCACTCTGCCACCAGCTATTACGTCAAACAATAGCTGCTCGCCTACTCCTCCATTCCTCCTCCTGCTGCTGCTCTCTGTCTGTGTTTCCCACTGCCAGGGTACACAGAATTACCTTCTGCTGCCACTCTGCCACCAGCTATTACGTCAAACAATAGCTATATTGGTTGCAAAACCAAAACCAAACAAACCATTAAAAAAAAAAAAAAGGTTTAATTTTTCTGAGGTGCCCGGGTTGAAAACTGTGTTGTCCCAGTTGTGTATTGGACACAATGTGGGCTGCACGACCGCTGTCTGGGACCTCCTGTTGTGTTTATTTACAGCCCTGGTATCACCGCTAGGTACCAGGGCTATTATGTCACGGCGAGCTGCCTGCCTCATTGACTGCCTGCTGCCACACACTCATCCTCCTCCTCCTGCTGCTGAATTTACCTCCTGCTGTCTTTGTGTTTCCACTGCCAGGGAGCACATACAATGGCGCTTCCAACATGCATGCGCCCACCAGCTATTTGTTACGCTCAAAAATAGCTGCATTTCTTTAAAAAAAAAATTGAAAAGAGAAATACGTGAAGAAGAAGAAGACGATATTGAAAAGGAAGGAGAAGATGAAGATGAAGAAGAAGAAGAAGATGAAGAAGAAGATGAAGAAGAAGATGATGAAGAAGAAGATGAAAAAGCAGAAGAAGATGAAGAAGATGAAGAAGAAGAAGATGAAGAAGAAGAAGAAGATGAAGAAGAAGAAGAAGAAGATGAAGAAGATGATGAAGAAGATGAAGAAGATGAAGAAGAAGAAGAAGAAGAAGAAGAAGATGAAGAAGAAGAAGAAGAAGAAGAAGAATAAGAAGAAGAAGAAGAAGAAGAAGAAGAAGAAGAAGAAGAAGAAGAAGAAGAAGAAGAAGAAGAAGAAGATATAGAAGAAGAAGAAGAAGAAGATATAGAAGAAGAAGATCGAGAAGAAGAAGAAGAAAGATAAAGAAGAAGAAGAACAAGTATATACAGTAACACTACTGAACAAAATTAAGGACACAACTTCTCTTTCCACATTTTTTTTTAAAGGAACATCCCCACATAATCACTTGCTGTTGTTACTTGGAAAAAAAGAGGTTTCTTGCATCATTCACCCTCAAAACAAGTGTTGGAAGCTATTTAAGGCCAATTCGAATAGTCAGCTCGAATAGTTAGCTCGAATACCGACTCGAATAGTGAGCTCGAAGTCCGAGGTCGAATCGAATAGTAAAAATTATTCGACTCGAATATTCGACTGACCTCGAATAATTTACTATTCGAATTCGACCAAACTCGAATTTTAAAAAGGGGTATTTGACTTTGATGTTTTTAAGTGTTTTTATTTTTATGATGGTCAATAAATTATTATTTCTTATATACATCCGTTGTGGTGTGATATGCTTTGAGGCTAGCTTTTTCTTTTTTGTGTGGAGTTGTCATGTTGTCCAGACTTCAATTTATTTGCGCAAAAAGGTTTTTCCCATGCCCACATTATTGGATCAACATAATTCTGCATGACTTGTGGAAATAATGTAAAATCACACAAAATCAAGATTACCCACAAAATCGTAATGATGATCAGAATCATAATTGTGCAAATTGTGAAAAAAAAATCACAAAACTAAAATTACTCCTTTTGATCAACACTAATTATTATGATTATAAATTCAATAATTAAATCATGTAACCATTATCCTCTGTGGCACTGTACAGAGTAAGATACAGACATTGGTATATATTAAAATACAGACCTTGTACATAATATGTAAGTTGTAGACAATATAATAAGCTACAGTGACAATTATATAGTGATTAACAAAACATACAGCATACAACAGACCACCAAGGACACTTAGGAGACTACCAGGGACATTAAGGGGACCACCAGGGAAACTAAGGGGACTACAGATCTCTAAGGACACTAAGGGGTCCACTGGCCACCAGGGACACTAATGGGAATGCTGACTACCAGGGAAGCTAAGGGGACCACTTACCACCAGAAAACTAAAAGGACCACTGACCACCAGGCAATATAAAGGGACCACTGACCACCAGGGACACTAAGGGGACCACTGACCACAAGGGAAACTAATGTGGACCACTGTCCACCAGGGAAAATATGGGAACCACTGACCACCAGGTAAACTCAGGGGACCACCAGGTAAACTATAGTGTACCACTGACCACCAGGGCTATAGGGGTCCACTGACCACCAGGGAAGCTATAGGGGACCACTGACCACCAGGGAAGCTATAGTGGGCCACTGACCATCAGGGGAGCTATAGGGGACCACTGACCTCCAGGTAAGCTATAGGGGACCACTGACCACCAGGGAACCTATAGGGAACCACTGACCACCAGGCAAGCTATAGGAGGCC
The DNA here is from genome assembly GCF_040937935.1 of Hyperolius riggenbachi. NCBI lineage: Eukaryota > Metazoa > Chordata > Amphibia > Anura > Hyperoliidae > Hyperolius > Hyperolius riggenbachi. Next base: position 366,287,159 of record NC_090651.1, read on the forward strand.
ACTGACCATCAAGAAAGCTATAGGGGACCACTGACCACTAGGGAAGCTATAAGGGGCCACTGACCACGATGGAAGCTATGGGGGCCACTAACCATGAGGGGAGCTATGGAGGGCCACTGACCAACAGGGGAGCTGTGGGGGCCACTTTTCACCAGGAAAGCTATGAGGGGAAACTGAATACCATGGAAACTATAAAGGAAAAACTAGACCACGGGGTAAATTACGGGGAACCACTAGACTAACAGGGAAGCTATAGAGGACCACTGACCACTAGGGCCACAATAGGTGGCCACTATACCACCAGGGAAACACATGGGGGCCACTAGACTACCAAGGATATGTATTGGGTGCCACAAGACCACTAGGGAAAATATGGGGAACCCAACTACCAGAGAGATCTGTACAAGGGGGAGGGGTGGGCAGGTCAATTGGGGAAATGTAAAGGGGAAACCATAGTGATGGGGATGCAGGGAAAACTTTTACAACAATATATACTTTTTAACCATGCCCATTTTTAAGTCCATTCCCTCTGCATTTGTGGGTTTTATCTACAATGTATTTTTATAAGTTTTTTATTGTTTTATTTTTTGCTTTAAAGGGCATTAAAAATACAATTATTCTTCAGAGAAAATACTTCCCACAGAAAGACTAGTTTGCCCCATCCCCCCAAAAAATATGTATAAATAAACAATATTCATATATCACTTAGTGGTGTTAAGTAGTGGTAAAGTTATTGCTGACTGAATAGGGACGTAGCTAAAACATCAAAACTGCTCTGGTCCTTAAGGAGGGTTTATTAGTCAGTACTGAAGGCGTGAGCAGTGCAGCAGCCCCAGGACTGCTCCCCGCCGATTGGCATGAAAGGTCTTCAATAGGGCTAGCAGGAGATTGTGCGCAGGCTGCTCCGCTCCGCCTTCAGTCTCCTAGCGGCGATCACTGCTCGGAGACTTTTAGACGGCGAAACCGCCATCTAATTACCCCATACAGCGCTGCGATCTGCAGCAACGCTGTACTGGGGACAGCTGTGTGACATGGCTGTCCCCTCCATAGGCTGGGGAGTGATCGGCTGTCATAAGCTGAAGCCTCTGACAGCCGATCATGCTGATTGGCTGGCGGAGGGAGGGAGGGGGAATAACTAAATACAAAAAAATAGGCAAATTTAATAAAAAAATAATAAAATAAATAGTCATCAAAAACGGCGGGATCCAGCTCCTCTCTACACTCATATACGTTACCGAAGCATGCCGTTATTTGGGTATACTAAGGTCCTGCTCTATAGTGAATCCACTGCTTTGTTGTAGTGCCAGCTGATACGCCTTTTTTTCTCTCCCTAACGTCACAATCTGAACTCACATTATTTATTTATTTATTTATTGTATTTATAAAGCGCCAACATATTACGCAGCGCTGGACAATAAACATGCAGAGTTCACAAAAGGAAGCTGTACTGTTCCCCCTTCCAGGATGTGTCCCCCATGATCCAAGAATGCAACTAGAATGCAAGTGCCTAATGGCAATCTCTCGCTTTCTTTCTCTTCTTTTCACATAATTGGAGCAGTTTTTATATTATAGTATTGTTATATTTTCTTTTATAAATACAGCATGAAAATTACCTGCACCACCAGTAGCTCCACCTCCTAGATTGTCTGGGAAACGACCGCCAACATCTAGAATAAAAAACAATATCACATGTAATAATTGCCACTGATTTACTAATGATACTATAATAGGAGTGTGGTTTAGAAAGGACACGATGAGTGGGAATTCAAAAGATCACACTCCTAATATTTACAAGAAGCGAGTGCCCACACATGATCACAGCATCACACAGCATTTTCAGTTGAAAGATGTAGAACATATAATTGTCAACTGCCCAGAAAAAGGGCCTTATTTTGCTTTCCCTTATTTGTTTGCTTATTTTTATTCACTCTTTTGTATTGTAATTTTTGTACTTTTCATGTGTTTATGCATTTGTTGTTGTTATTTTTCAGCTTTGATATGATAACTCTAAAAAATGTGTTGTTTGCTTCAATTTGCCTAACCACACCAGAATATTTGCTTTTAAGACCAAAGAGGTATTTAGTTTTTCTTTGATATTATCTCTTCATCTTTGTATTTAGAAAGTTGTTCATTTTAGTTTAAACAATACCTCTTTAAAGCGGATCCGAGATGAAAAACTAACTATAACAAGTAACTTGTCTATATATCTTATCTAAAGTTTAGATGGTTTACACAGCAAATCTAGCTGCAAACAGCTTTAATTACAATGACAAGTACAATGACAGCAGCCATGTTGTTTGTAAACATTACACAGAGGCAGGCTTATCTGTATCGTGAGCACTCAGCATGTGAAAAAAACCTAATCCCCCTCCTCCTCTCTCCTCCCCTCTCCCTCTGAAATCAATGGCTAGTAACACCTCCCCCGCCTCCTGCCCAGACTGAGCTCCCATGAGCCCTTGCTACTGCCAAAGCTCTCTGAAAACCTGTGGGCGTGGCTTATTTAGTTTATAGGGAATTAGAGTATTAAAACAAAAACAAAAAAAGTATTTGACTTGAGGAATGCCCTATAAACAATAGGAAAGAAACACAATAATGCAATGAGCAAAAGTTCACCTCGGATCCACTTTAAGTCTTTTTTCCCTTTTGCACATTGAGTTTAGCTGGAGTTTAAAGGGGGTACAATGGTGAAAAAAAAACTGTTCAGTTTAACACACATATGTGTGGCTACACTTGTCATGTGTGTGATGATTACAATGTCCACACTTGTTTTATAACCCTTGCAAAATGGGTACCCAGGTTGGAAGGATCACCAGACGTAGGCAAGGGAAAGGGTTTGAAGACCTTAGAGACACATTTCAAAGTTTTGTTGGAGAGCCCTACAATTTATAGTTACACCCCTGCGTGTATCCAAATAAAACAGTCAAGCAGAAAGTGGATTGCAGACCAGCTCTATGGAAAGAGTAAACATAAGTAATTTGGGCAACACGGTGGCGTAGTGGTTAGCGCTCTCGCCTTGCAGCGCTGGGTCCCCAGTTTTGAATCCCAGCCAGGTCACCATCTGCAAGGAGTTTGTATGTTCTCCCCGTGTATGTGTGGGTTTCCTCTGGGCACCCTGGTTTCCTCCCATATCCAAAAAACATACAGATAAGCTAATTGGCTTCCCCCTAAATTGGCCCTAGACTATGCTACATGCACCACACAATACATACATAGACATATGAATATGGTAGGAATTAAATTGTGAGCACCTCTGAGGGACAGTTAGTGACAAGACAAAATGTACAGCACTGCGTAATATGTCGGCGCTATATAAATACTAAATAAATAATAAATACATTGGTTTCATCTGAGGGAGCAAACACTGCAGATTGCACATCAGTGACATCACACTGAAATGGCTACTATGCAGACTTCAGTGATCAAATGTACACATACAACTGGCTATGTCCTACATTTATTTTCAGTTCAGTTTAAGTTTGAAGGAAAATGTCTCATTATAAATTTCTGTTCATCAGTGGTAAGTTTTTTTATAGGAAAACTGGAGGTCTCTCCTGTGTATACAGACAAACAAGGTAAGCAAGTTTAACCTTTTCTAAGCTGCATACTGTAAATCATATGCCGTACTTGTGGATGTCTAAGCCTGATGCAGCATAGGATTTATGTCACCTGCCATTTCCGCTCCTGACGCGATCGTGCGCTCCCGAGAGGGGAGATTAAGCTGTTATATGACAACTGACATCTCCCCTCAGTGATTAGGAGCCATCGCAATTGGCTCCTGATCACGTGATCACTATGACCACCGGCGGATTGTAGTGATCACTATTACAGCAGTGGTGGTAGGAGGAGAAGAAGAGGATCCACTCACCTTCCTGACGTTCCCCCGGCGATCGGCGCTCCCATCCGCTCTGGCCAGCATCCTCTCTCGCTCTGACATAAGTGTTGGGTCCTGGCTTGATGATGTCATCAAACAACCTGGACCTGGACCTGGAATTTAATGGTAGTGCGAGTGAGGATGCTGGCGAGAGCGGAGGGGGCTAGAGCTGCTCATCACTGGAGCCTGGGAGGTGAGTAAAGGCTGCTGGCAAAACGGGGGACACCTGCGTACACTGGGGACACCATACTTACCTAGCCATACAGGGGATCCGGCTGCCTGACCCCCCCCCCCAAATGCACCGCCCCCACATGTAAAATGGCCTGGGGGGGTTAGGCAACCGGTTCCCAAAGGGTTAAGTAACATCAGTGAGCAGCAAATTCTGATTTCAAGTCTTCCATTTTTTTGCATATGTTTATGCTTATAGATGTTTATCAATGCTAGTTATGCAAGGAGGAATCACCTTATCTCTGCTGGTTTTATTTAGTCTAGTTAACATCTCTCTGACAAAGTATGTATTTGAACATGAAACAAGTCAGAAGACAACGTCCATCAGTATGTTTTTTTTTTCAACCGATTTTATGCATTTGAGATCAACATTTTTTTTTGTAGTGCTACTTAGCTGCAATATTTGCACTGTGGCTTAAATTGATGATCCCAAAAGTTTTGTCATTTAGTGTCATTTTGAGGTCTTTTAGCCCTTAATGTTTAATAGTCTGATGCTGTATATACTTTTATACTGACTTTTTCTTTTTGCATTTATAGTTTCCTGGAGGAGTGGTAACCACTGTTCTATTGTCTGTCTGATTTACATTATTTGAGAGTGTAGCCCTTGAGAAGTAGGAACGTTAATTTTGGCACCTGATTCATGGCAATACAAATCTATTTATTAACCACCTGGGCGGTATGGACGAGCTCAGCTCGTCCATCACCGCCGGAGGCTGCCGCTCAGGCCCTGCTGGGCCGATTTGCGCCAAATAGTGATGCTCAAATACCCCTTTTTAAAATTCGAGTTTGGTCGAATTCGAATAGTAAATTATTCGAGGTCAGTCGAATATTCGAGTCGAATAATTTTTACTATTCGATTCGACCTCGGACTTCGAGCTCACTATTCGAGTCGGTATTCGAGCTAACTATTCGAGCTGACTATTCGAATTGGCCTTAAATAGCTTCCAACACTTGTTTTGAGGGTGAATGATGCAAGAAACCTCTTTTTTTCCAAGTAACAACAGCAAGTGATTATGTGGGGATGTTCCTTTAAAAAAAAATATGGAAAGAGAAGTTGTGTCCTTAATTTTGTTCAGTAGTGTTACTGTATATACTTGTTCTTCTTCTTCTTTATCTTTCTTCTTCTTCTTCTCGATCTTCTTCTTCTATATCTTCTTCTTCTTCTTCTATATTGTCTTCTTCTTCATCTTCTTCTTCTTCTTCTTCTTCTTCTTCTTCTTCTTCTTCTTCTTCTTCATCATCATCATCATCTTCTTCTTCTTCTTCTTCTTCTTCTTCTTCTTCTTCTTCTTCTTCTTCTTCTTCTTCTTCTTCTTCTTCTTCTTCTTCTTCTTCTTCTTCTTCTTCTTCTTCTTCTTCTTCTTCTTCTTCTTCATCTTCTTCATCTTCTTCATCATCTTCTTCATCTTCTTCTTCTTCTTCTTCATCTTCTTCTTCATCTTCTTCTTCTTCTTCATCTTCTTCTTCTTCCTCTTCTTCATCTTCTTCTTCTTTTTCATCTTCTTCTTCATCATCTTCTTCATCTTCTTCTTCATCTTCTTCTTCTTCTTCATCTTCATCTTCTCCTTCCTTTTCAATATCGTCTTCTTCTTCTTCACGTATTTCTCTTTTCAATTTTTTTTTTTAAGAAATGCAGCTATTTTTGAGCGTAACAAATAGCTGGTGGGCGCACGCATGTTGGAAGCGCCATTGTATGTGCTCCCTGGCAGTGGAAACACAAAGACAGCAGGAGGTAAATTCAGCAGCAGGAGGAGGAGGATGAGTGTGTGGCAGCAGGCAGTCAATGAGGCAGGCAGCTCGCCGTGACATAATAGCCCTGGTACCTAGCGGTGATACCAGGGCTGTAAATAAACACAACAGGAGGTCCCAGACAGCGGTCGTGCAGCCCACATTGTGTCCAATACACAACTGGGACAACACAGTTTTCAACCCAGGCACCTCAGAAAAATTAAACCTTTTTTTTTTTTTTTAATGGTTTGTTTGGTTTTGGTTTTGCAACCAATATAGCTATTGTTTGACGTAATAGCTGGTGGCAGAGTGGCAGCAGAAGGTAATTCTGTGTACCCTGGCAGTGGGAAACACAGACAGACAGCAGCAGCAGGAGGAGGAATGGAGGAGTAGGCGAGCAGCTATTGTTTGACGTAATAGCTGGTGGCAGAGTGGCAGCAGAAGGTAAATCATCTGTGTACCCTGGCAGTGGGAAACACAGACAGACAGCAGCAGCAGGAGGAGGAATGGAGGAGTAGGCGAGCAGCTATTGTTTGACGTAATAGCTGGTGGCAGAGTGGCAGCAGAAGGTAAATCATCTGTGTACCCTGGCAGTGGGAAACACAGACAGACAGCAGCAGCAGCAGCAGCAGGAGGAGGTATGGAGGAGCAGTGTGAGTGTGGCAGCAGGTAGGCAGCGTGACATAATAGCCCTGGTACCTAGCGGTGATACCAGGGCTGTAAATAAACACAACAGGAGGTCCCAGACAGCGGTCGTGCAGCCCACATTGTGTCCAATACACAACTGGGACAACACAGTTTTCAACCCGGGCACCTCAGAAAAATTAAACCTTTTTTTTTTTTTTATGGTTTTTTGGTTTTTGGTTTTGCAACCAATATAGCTATTGTTTGACGTAATAGCTGGTGGCAGAGTGGCAGCAGAAGAAGGTAATTCTGTGTACCCTGGCAGTGGGAAACACAGACAGACAGCAGAAGGGCAGTACACAGCAGCCCACTGTAGGTGTAAAATGTGTGGCTGCAGGCGACGTAATAGTCAAAGTGAACCAGGCTGGCTTAGTGAGCAGGAGCCAGGAGGTGGTAAAGGGTGGTAAGGCACATTAACGATGGTTCCGGCAGCCAGTTCATGTCCCCCTCTCGCCGACAACAGGGGCCAGGAACTCGCCTTCCACCCACGCCTGGTTCATCTTGAGAAACGTCAGTCTGTCCACAGACTTGTGAGACAGACGTGAGCGTTTCTCGGTGACCACGCCACCAGCTGCACTGAAGCAGCGCTCGGACAGCACGCTGGAAGGGGGGCAGGACAGCACTTCCAGGGCGTACTGCGCCAGCTCGCTCCAGATCTCCATGCGCTTGACCCAATACTCCATGGGATCAACAGGGGCATCGCTGTCAAGCCCGCTGTACGACCCCATGTAGTCAGCCACCATGCGGGTCAGGCGCTGGCTGTGACCGGAGGAGGATGCTGCTGCATGCATCTCCTCTCTAGTCACTGCTGTCGGAGCCTCTACAGTCCTGTAGAGCTCGTGGCTGAGAGACAGCAGGTCTGTGGGGCGCTTGCTGCTGCTGGATGCAGGCACCTGCTGCTGCCTCTGTGCTGGCTGCTGGACAGTGGGGGTGGAAGGCTGGGGGAAGGCTTCCTCCAAGCGCTCAACAAGGGCCTGCTGCAAGCTCCTTATTTGTTGCGCTGGGTCTCCTCCTGCAGGCGGCAGGAACTGGCTCAACTTCCCCTTGAGGCGTGGGTCCAACATCATGCTGATCCAGATGTCCTCCCTCTGCTTCATCTGGATCACCCTGGGGTCCCTGCGCAGGCACGTCAGCATGTGCGCTGCCATTGGGAAGAGGCGGGCCACGTCTGCTGGCACATCGACGTCAGTGCTGTCCTCATCCTCCTCCTCTGCCGCCTCATCCTCTCTCCACCCCCGCACCAACTCAGCTGCGCTGTGCTGATCCCCCTCATCAGCAGCCAGGTCAGGGACCTCCACCAAGTCCTCCTCCTCCTCCCCCTCAGAGGTGGACTGCGCAGCTGGTTGCCCGCTCCTGCTGGTCCAAGGCTGCCGCTCCCTGTTCCAGCAAAGCATCGAGGGCCCTGTTCAGCAGAGAAACCAGGGGCACCCACTCGCAGACCATAGCATGGTCCCTGCTCACCATGTTTGTGGCCTGCAGGAAGGGAGCCAGCACTAAGCACACCTGCTGCATGTGCCTCCAGTCATCATCGGGGACGATGGACGGGAAGTTGCTGGTCTTGTCCCTTCTCTGAGCTGCGGAAACAGTGGCCAGGGCAAGGTACTGTTTGACAGCGCGCCTCTGTTCAACCAGACGCTCCAACATCGCCAGGGTGGAGTTCCAGCGAGTCGGAACGTCAAGGATCAGCCGATGGCGTGGCAGATCCAGCTCCTTTTGCACGTCTTCCAGGCTCGCACAGGCTGCAGCCGAGCGCCGGAAGTGACGCACAACATTCCTTGCCGTTTCCAGCAGTTCGCCCATCCCCTGGTAGGTGCGCAGGAACTTCTGCACCACCAGGTTCAGCACGTGGGCAAGACAGGGGATGTGGGTCAGGTTTCCCCTGTCTATTGCGGCAACCAGATTGGCCCCATTGTCGGCCACCACCTCTCCGACTCTGAGGCCTCTGGGGGTCAGCCAAATCCTCTCCTGCTCCTGGAGTTTGGCCAACACATGGGTTGCCGTCAGCTTGGTCTTCCCAAGGCTGACCAAGTGCAGCAGCGCTTGGCAGTGGCGGGCCTTCACGCTGCTGCTGAGGCGGGGGGTTTGGCCAGGTGTGCCGGAGGATGGCAGAGGATCGGAGGAACCTGCTGCAGTTCCCCTGAGCCTGCGGGGTGGCACCACCCACTGTGTTGCTGCTGCTGCTGTGCCCGCTGCTGCTCTCCCATCCTCACCCCCTTCCACCAAGCTGACCCAGTGGACAGTGAAGGACAGGTAGCGGCCTGTCCCGAAGCGGCTGCTCCAGGAGTCCATGGTGACGTGGACCCTTTCACCAACCGCGTGCTCCAGCCCTCGCTCCACATTGGCCATCACAAAGCGGTGCAGTGCAGGAATGGCCTTGCGGGCAAAGAAGTGTCTGCTGGGGAGCTGCCAGTCTGGGGCTGCGCAAGCAAGCAGCGCACGAATGTCGCTCCCCTCCTGCACGAGCGTGTACGGCAGGAGTTGGGAGCACATGGCCCGTGCCAGCAAGCCGTTCAGCTGCCGCACGCGACGGCTGCTGGGAGGCAGAGCCCTAACCACCCCCTGGAAGGACTCGCTCAAAAGGCTCTGGCGTGGCCTTTTGCTGACACGGGAATCAGCAGACACAGCAGAGGAGGCCACTGAGGACTGGCTGCCAGAACAGGCCTCAGTGTCGGCGGCAGGAGTTGCAGAGGGGGGAGGAGCAGTGCGTTTCCGCACTCCTGCTGGTGCTGCTGGAGGAGCAGGAGGGCGGGTGGCTGCTGTTGCTGCTGCTGCTGCTGAAGGCTGTGCAGTGATGGGTGTGGTGCCACTGCCAGCACCAGATGCCTTCAGCCTCTGGAACTCCTCATGCTGGTGGAAATGTTTAGCCGCAAGGTGGTTGATGAGCGAGCTGGTGCAGAACTTTAAGGGGTCTGCACCTCTGCTCAACTTCCGCTGACAGTGGTTGCAAGTGGCGTACTTGCTGTACACAGTGGGCATGGTGAAATATCGCCAGATTGGTGACTTAAACATCCCCCTACGGCATGGAAGCGCTGCTGCCTGTCTCCCTGTGGTGGTTGGGGGGGGGCTTGGGTGCGGCTGGTGGTGGTACTGGCAGATGCTGCTGCTGCTGCTGCTGAGCCTGAGACACCAGCAGGCTGTGGGACCTGCCTACTGCTGCTGCCAATGCTTGCAATGATGCGCCTCCTTGCAAGGCCCACAAGAGCATCCTCCTCCTCCTCCTCAGAGCTGCTGAGGACGACATCCCCTGGAGGTGGTGGCACCCAGTCTCTGTCTGTCACCGGGTCATCATCATCCTCCCCCTCCTGAAACATGTCCTGCTGGGATGAGGACCCCCCAAACTCCTCTCCTGATGCATGGATGGGCTGCTTGACTGTCGCCACAGTCTTGCTGTCCAATCCCTCATCCCCCAAAGTGCCCATCAGCATCTCCTCCTCAAGATCGCCAACAACAGCAGACAATTTACTCATGATGCCTGGGGTCAAAAGACTGCTGAATGACAGGTCGGCGAGTGACGGTGAACTGGCCTCCTCCCCAGACCCTGCTGGGCGGCTGCTGCGAACAGGGGTGGTGGTGGTGGTGAGGGTGGAGGCCTCGGATGCAGAGCTGATGGCGGGCTGCTCATCCTCCGTCATGAGTTGCACCACAGTGTCTGCATCCTTTTCCTCAATGGGACGTTTCCGACCCGGCTGGAGGAAAATGGGAGCAGGTGCTACACGCTGCTGCTGCTGTGTCTCTGCAGCGTGAGTTGCAGATGCTCCTGCTGGGCGGCGCCCAAGGCGTCCACGGCCAGTGGCTATGGGAGGAATGTTAGCCACTGACGCTGCTGCTGCTGCTGCGGAACTGTGCATGGTGGCGCACCCGCGGCCGCGGCTTGCCACAATGCTGCTCCCTCTCCTCCTGATTCCCTTGCTGCCCTTCCCCTTGCCCAAACCGCGCTGGCTGCCACTTCCAGACATCTTAAATGTTTTGGGCGTATAGACAAAAGTTTTGTAAAAGGGCGGGTGAAAAGTGGGGTACTTTAATGGAGTGGGTTGGTTGGTGAGGTGACTGAGTGAGTGTCCCCTAGTACAGTAAGTAAGTAGTAACAGTCAGGAAGTACAACTAGCAGTTACAATAATCAGTAGTAATCACAAGTAAATTTAGTGTGTGTACACTCAGACAGTGAGTGCACGCACGCAGGAGCTAGTAGCCTATGAACACAGTGACTGAGTGTCCTAGACTCCTAGTACAGTAAGAGTAAGTAGTAACAGTAAGTAGAACTAACTAATTACAATAATCAATCAGCGATCAGAAGGAAATGGAGTGTGGGTGTGTGTACACTCAGACAGTGAGTGCACGCACGCAGGAGCTAGTAGCCTATGAACACAGTGACTGAGTGTCCTAGACTCCTAGTACAGTAAGAGTAAGTAGTAACAGTAAGTAGAACTAACTAATTACAATAATCAATCAGCGATCAGAAGGAAATGGAGTGTGGGTGTGTGTACACTCAGACAGTGAGTGCACGCACGCAGGAGCTAGTAGCCTATGAACACAGTGACTGAGTGTCCTAGACTCCTAGTACAGTAAGAGTAAGTAGTAACAGTAAGTAGAACTAACTAATTACAATAATCAATCAGCGATCAGAAGGAAATGGAGTGTGGGTGTGTGTACACTCAGACAGTGAGTGCACGCACGCAGGAGCTAGTAGCCTATGAACACAGTGACTGAGTGTCCTAGACTCCTAGTACAGTAAGAGTAAGTAGTAACAGTAAGTAGAACTAACTAATTACGATAATCAATCAGCGATCAGAAGGAAATGGAGTGTGGGTGTGTGTACACTCAGACAGTGAGTGCACGCACGCAGGAGCTAGTAGCCTATGAACACAGTGACTGAGTGTCCTAGACTCCTAGTACAGTAAGAGTAAGTAGTAACAGTAAGTAGAACTAACTAATTACAATAATCAATCAGCGATCAGAAGGAAATGGAGTGTGGGTGTGTGTACACTCAGACAGTGAGTGCACGCACGCAGGAGCTAGTAGCCTATGAACACAGTGACTGAGTGTCCTAGACTCCTAGTACAGTAAGAGTAAGTAGTAACAGTAAGTACAACTAACTAATTACGATAATCAATCAGCGATCAGAAGGAAATGGAGTGTGGGTGTGTGTACACTCAGACAGTGAGTGCACGCACGCAGGAGCTAGTAGCCTATGGACAGTGACTGAGTGTCCTAGACTCCTAGTACAGTAAGAGTAAGTAGTAACAGTAAGTAGAACTAACTAATTACAATAATCAATCAGCGATCAGAAGGAAATGGAGTGTGGGTGTGTGTACACTCAGACAGTGAGTGCACGCACGCAGGAGCTAGTAGCCTATGAACACAGTGACTGAGTGTCCTAGACTCCTAGTACAGTAAGAGTAAGTAGTAACAGTAAGTAGAACTAACTAATTACAATAATCAATCAGCGATCAGAAGGAAATGGAGTGTGGGTGTGTGTACACTCAGACAGTGAGTGCACGCACGCAGGAGCTAGTAGCCTATGAACACAGTGACTGAGTGTCCTAGACTCCTAGTACAGTAAGAGTAAGTAGTAACAGTAAGTAGAACTAACTAATTACAATAATCAATCAGCGATCAGAAGGAAATGGAGTGTGGGTGTGTGTACACTCAGACAGTGAGTGCACGCACGCAGGAGCTAGTAGCCTATGAACACAGTGACTGAGTGTCCTAGACTCCTAGTACAGTAAGAGTAAGTAGTAACAGTAAGTAGAACTAACTAATTACGATAATCAATCAGCGATCAGAAGGAAATGGAGTGTGGGTGTGTGTACACTCAGACAGTGAGTGCACGCACGCAGGAGCTAGTAGCCTATGAACACAGTGACTGAGTGTCCTAGACTCCTAGTACAGTAAGAGTAAGTAGTAACAGTAAGTAGAACTAACTAATTACAATAATCAATCAGCGATCAGAAGGAAATGGAGTGTGGGTGTGTGTACACTCAGACAGTGAGTGCACGCACGCAGGAGCTAGTAGCCTATGAACACAGTGACTGAGTGTCCTAGACTCCTAGTACAGTAAGAGTAAGTAGTAACAGTAAGTAGAACTAACTAATTACAATAATCAATCAGCGATCAGAAGGAAATGGAGTGTGGGTGTGTGTACACTCAGACAGTGAGTGCACGCACGCAGGAGCTAGTAGCCTATGAACACAGTGACTGAGTGTCCTAGACTCCTAGTACAGTAAGAGTAAGTAGTAACAGTAAGTAGAACTAACTAATTACGATAATCAATCAGCGATCAGAAGGACATGGAGTGTGGGTGTGTGTACACTCAGACAGTGAGTGCACGCACGCAGGAGCTAGTAGCCTATGAACACAGTGACTGAGTGTCCTAGACTCCTAGTACAGTAAGAGTAAGTAGTAACAGTAAGTAGAACTAACTAATTACAATAATCAATCAGCGATCAGAAGGAAATGGAGTGTGGGTGGTGTGTGTACACTCAGACAGTGAGTGACCGCACGCAGGAGCTAGTAGCCTATGAACACACAGTGACTGAGTGTCCTAGACTCCTAGTACAGTAAGATTAAGTAGTAACAGTAAGTAGAACTAACTAATTACAATAATCAATCAGCGATCAGAAGGAAATGGAGTGTGGGTGGTGTGTGTACACTCAGACAGTGAGTGACCGCACGCAGGAGCTAGTAGCCTATGAACACAGTGACTGAGTGTCCTAGACTCCTAGTACAGTAAGAGTAAGTAGTAACAGTAAGTAGAACTAACTAATTACAATAATCAATCAGCGATCAGAAGGAAATGGAGTGTGGGTGGTGTGTGTACACTCAGACAGTGAGTGACCGCACGCCGGAGCTAGTAGCCTATGAACACAGTGACTGAGTGTCCTAGACTCCTAGTACAGTAAGAGTAAGTAGTAACAGTAAGTAGAACTAACTAATTACAATAATCAATCAGCGATCAGAAGGAAATGGAGTGTGGGTGGTGTGTGTACACTCAGACAGTGAGTGACCGCACGCAGGAGCTAGTAGCCTATGAACACAGTGACTGAGTGTCCTAGACTCCTAGTACAGTAAGAGTAAGTAGTAACAGTAAGTAGAACTAACTAATTACGATAATCAATCAGCGATCAGAAGGAAATGGAGTGTGGGTGTGTGTACACTCAGACAGTGAGTGCACGCACGCAGGAGCTAGTAGCCTATGAACACAGTGACTGAGTGTCCTAGACTTCTAGTACAGTAAGAGTAAGTAGTAACAGTAAGTAGAACTAACTAATTACAATAATCAATCAGCGATCAGAAGGAAATGGAGTGTGGGTGTGTGTACACTCAGACAGTGAGTGCACGCACGCAGGAGCTAGTAGCCTATGAACACAGTGACTGAGTGTCCTAGACTCCTAGTACAGTAAGAGTAAGTAGTAACAGTAAGTACAACTAACTAATTACGATAATCAATCAGCGATCAGAAGGAAATGGAGTGTGGGTGTGTGTACACTCAGACAGTGAGTGCACGCACGCAGGAGCTAGTAGCCTATGGACAGTGACTGAGTGTCCTAGACTCCTAGTACAGTAAGAGTAAGTAGTAACAGTAAGTAGAACTAACTAATTACAATAATCAATCAGCGATCAGAAGGAAATGGAGTGTGGGTGTGTGTACACTCAGACAGTGAGTGCACGCACGCAGGAGCTAGTAGCCTATGAACACAGTGACTGAGTGTCCTAGACTCCTAGTACAGTAAGAGTAAGTAGTAACAGTAAGTAGAACTAACTAATTACAATAATCAATCAGCGATCAGAAGGAAATGGAGTGTGGGTGTGTGTACACTCAGACAGTGAGTGCACGCACGCAGGAGCTAGTAGCCTATGGACAGTGACTGAGTGTCCTAGACTCCTAGTACAGTAAGAGTAAGTAGTAACAGTAAGTAGAACTAACTAATTACGATAATCAATCAGCGATCAGAAGGAAATAGAGTGTGTGTTGTGTGTGTACACTCAGACAGTGAGTGCAGTGCGCACACGCAGGAGCTAGTAGCCTATATGAACAGTGACAGTGAGTGTCCCTACGGGTACAGTAAGAGTAAGTAGTAAGTAAGTACAACTAACTAACAATAATCTATCAGTAATCAGAAGGAAATAGAGTGTGTGTACACACAGACAGTGAGTGAGTGCACACACGCAGGAGCTAGCTAGTAGCCTATAAACAGTGACAGTCAGTGAGTGTCCTACTCCTAGTACAGTATAACTACAATACTATTAGTAAAGGACAGCAGAAATACTGGTATAGATGAGAGAAATAAACAGAGGACAGCTGCCCACAGAGGCAAGGCCCCCCTGAGGCCTAAACCTGTAAGCTTGCAGCAGCTGCCTGTCTCTAATGTAACACACAAGCTACTAACTAAAATACAATGTCTATCTAACTAACAACAATATAGGTGTATATGGCAGGTGTAGGTGAGCAAAAACGCTAGGTAAATGATCACAATAGAGCACTTGCTAAGCCAAAGCACAAAGGAGCAACTCTCTCTCTGTACAAGTCTCAGGCAAGCATGGAGAAACGGAACATGGCGGCCGCTATTTATAGGGTAGGGGCTGGCCAGGGTCCCCCTCTGTGATTGGCTGCCGTCAGAGGGCCTGGGAGCCCTCTGATTGGCTCTAAGGACATCAATCTGGGCTATGACGCTATTCGAGCTCGGTACCGAGCTCGAATAGCGCCGAGTTGCTCGAATAGCTCGAATAGTGAATGGGCTATTCGAGTGTACTCGGATAGCCCATTCGAATAGCTCCAGCTATTCGGAGCTCGAATACCGAGCTCGAATAGCTGAAAAAGAGCTCGAATATTCGAGCTACTCGAATATTCGAGCTCTGCTGAGCACCACTTGCGCCAAATAAAGTGCAGCACACGCAGCCGGCACTTTGCCAGCCGCGTGTGCTGCCCGATCGCCGCCGCTCTGCGGCGATTCGCCGCGAGCAGCGGCGAAAGAGGGTCCCCCCAGCCGCCTGAGCCCTGCGCAGCCGGAACAAAAAGTTCCGGCCAGCGCTAAGGGCTGGATCGGAGGCGTCTGACGTCAGGACGTCGGCTGACGTCCATGACGTCACTCCGCTCGTCGCTATGGCGACGGTGTAAGCAAAACAAGGAAGGCCGCTCATTGCGGCCTTCCTTGTTTATTCTGGGCGCCGGAGGCGATCGGAAGAACGCCTCCGGAGCGCCCTCTAGTGGGCTTTCATGCAGCCAACTTTCAGTTGGCTGCATGAAATAGTTTTTTTTTAATTTAAAAAAAACCCTCCCGCAGCCTCCCTGGCGATCTTATCAGAACGCCAGGGTGGTTAATAGCACAAACTTGAATGAGAGTTTCACTGTGGTTCTATTTAGTTGTTTTAAAGAGGAAATGCAGTGAAAATAATGTACTAAAAAAGTGCTTCATTTTTACAGTAATTATGTATAAATTATTTAGGCAGTGTTTGCCCATTGTAAAAGCTTTCCTCTCCCTGATTTACAGTCTGACATACAAATTCTGTATACAAATATGCTGGGCAGTCTCCCTACTGCCTTGCACATTATTTTGGCAGTTTGACAGCACAGCCGCCATTCAGTAAGTGTTTTTGAAAATAAAGAAAGCCCTAGAATCTGGCATGAGGAGATAGACCAGACCAAAATCTGTCAAATTTGTCATTTTTTTCAACTTATGGTATGTGACAGTGACATAGGAAAAAATACATTTATTATGCATCTTACTTGGGAACAAATGTACATTTTATACATATGTGTATGCATGCATTTTATTTTAATACTCGCTGGACGCCCGGCATTGCCTGGGTATGTATTTGGCTGGTGTTGGCTCTGCCCACTTTTCCTAACCCTAACACACAATTACTTAATGACCAAGTATGTGAGCTTTGCGGTCTTTGGCATCAATAATTTGCAATGAAATAAAATTAATCTGATTGGATGTGGCTCCACCCCTTTCTGAATTTGAACCCCAATCACCCAATGGGCAACTGTACCAGGTACAGGTGATTAACAGTGCAAGAATGGCAGCAATTAAATATTCCCCTGAAAAATCAATAGGTGGATTTTGCTTGGCTTTTATAGGCTCCACCCACTTTTCTGAATATTAATCCCAGTCACCCAGTAACCAACTGTGCAAAGTTTGAGAACCCTACCATTAACAGTGTAAGAATGGCTGCTGTTTACATTTCCCAGTAAAATTTTTATTTGTCTCCACCCACTTATGACCCAGCGTTGCCCTCTTATGTATTTGGCTGGTGTTGGCTGTGCTCACTTTTCTAACCTTAACGCACAATTAATCAATTACTCAATTACCAAGTTGTGTTTGGCATCAATAATTTGCATTGGATTGAAACAAATCTAATTTGCTGTTTGTGGCTCCACCCCTTTCTGAAATTGAACCCCAGTCACCCAATGATCAACTGTACCAGGTTTGAGGCTTGTGCCATTAACAGTGCAAGAATGGCAGCAATGTAAATATTCCCCTTGAAAATCAATAGGTTAATTTTAGAATGGCTGCAGTTTACATTTTCCAGTGAAATGTGTATTTGTCTCCGCCCCCCTTTTGGTTATGGGGATAAAAAGTATCCTATACTTTATTCCAGGTAATGTACTATGTGTGTGCCAAATTTCATTCAAATCCGTTCAGCCATTGTTGCGTGATCGAGTAACAAACATCCAAACATCCAAACATCCAAACATCTGCACTTTCCCATTTATTATATTAGTAGGATTATTTTTTTCCAATACTGGCCCCTTTAAGGATCCAACAATTTAGAACCTTAACGATCCCCATGTACACACACTCGTTGTGTGCATGATCGTTGGCTGAAATGGTTATTATCAGCAGGGGCGTAACTAGGAATCTCTGGGCCCGCTGCAGAAATTCTGACAGGCCCCCCAACCCCCCGGGGCCCGCTCAGGGCCCTTTTGGAGGGCTGGATTGGTCGCAGCATGAGGGGAGGTCTTGGCCACACATCGGGCTCTTCCCTCTGCGCTACCCTCCAGCATCAATTAGTGTCTGTGCAGGCGGCGGTCAGCAGCAGATATACACACCTTCCTTGCATTCCACCACGGATGTTCTTCTCTCTAGTGTCTGAAGCTACTTCCAGTTTATACAGGAAGTGGTGTCAGACGCTAGAGCACATGTGTCGAACTCCAGGCCTGGAGGGCCAGATTCATGCCAGTGTTTAGGATGGACTGAGAAAGAAAGGAATGTGTTTTACCTGATGGACCACACCTTTCCTGATTCAGATCCAGCAATTTATTGGAGCTTTATCAAAAATGTGTGAGGATCTCGGCCCTCGTAGGACCGGTTTGACATACCTGCGCTAGAGAGAGGAACATCCGCAGTGGAACGCAAGGAAGGTATGTGTTCCTGCCGCTGCCTGAGGTGATGGAGGGAGGGACCATCCCCCCTCCCCGCCGATGTGTGGC
Source organism: Hyperolius riggenbachi (assembly GCF_040937935.1). Classification (NCBI taxonomy): domain Eukaryota; kingdom Metazoa; phylum Chordata; class Amphibia; order Anura; family Hyperoliidae; genus Hyperolius; species Hyperolius riggenbachi. The sequence continues at coordinate 366,305,104 of NC_090651.1, forward strand.
AAAGACCTCCCCTCATGCTGCGACCAATTCAACCCCCCAATACGGCCCTGAGCGCCCCTCCCCGCAGATGCAGGAGCTGCATCCTCTTTTGTTACCCGCATGATTATCAGCCACACCAGCTGACAATTATTGCAAGTGTATACACAGCTAATGGGTAGGGATGAGTTCAAATTTTCTGCTAAGTCATTTTCGTATCAAAAGTTGAATTTTAGCAAGACCAAATATTTTTATAAAAATATAATAGATTTTTACAAGATAAACATTTTCATGAAAATAAAAAACTTTTTAAAATAAGTTTTTTTTTCCATGCCACTGACCTTAAAGAGAATCTGTACTGTAAAAATCTTACAATAAAAAGCATACCATTCTATTCATTATGTTCTCCTGGGCCCCTCTGTGCTGTTTTTGCCACTCCCTGCTGCAATCCTGGCTTGTAATTGCCAGTTTTATGCAGTGTTTACAAACAAAAGACATAGCAAGTGATAGGCTGAGAGTAGCTCAGTGTGTGAGTCATACAGAGTGTGCAGGGGGCCTGGAGAGGGTGTGTATAGCTTCTATCCAATGACAAGCAGCACAGCACATTCCAGCCTGAGTGCCTGGGCCCGACAGAGCCGACAGAGGAAAGAAGATTAGATAATATAACAGAGATAATACAGCCACTGTGCAACTAGGAAAGGCTGCAGTAAGACAGACCACATTAGAACAGGTATAGGAACTTATAGGATAGAAGAAACAAAGCTCAAAATTTTGTTACAGAGTCTCTTTAATGCACTTGATAACAATGTGTTTTCTCATGCATACTTATATATTTTTTCCGATATTCCCATCTGTGTGAAAATGTGTTTTCTCACACCCACAGATTTGAATGCATTTGAATGCAAGTGAGTTTTCTGATGCTCACATATTTTTACGAAAATTCTTATCTGTGTGAGAAAACACATTTTCACATAGATAAATATTTCACTAAATTATGAGTCAATGCAAAATTACTTATAATTACAATGATGTCCATAATTAATTTTGCAATGGTTTTAAAATTACTTACTATGTGAAATTTGAGCTCATCACAACAAAATAATTTGTACTTTCTTGTTTCAGTGATATTACTGGAGTTTTATATTTCAGTTTACTTTGAACGGTAGAATAAGGTTGTATTTACAGGTAAGTCTAAATGATTAAGCTAAGGTGAAAGGTTAAGCTGCGTACACACATATGACAACAATCGTAGGCAGAATCATTAACTATCCTTCACAGAGGTATCATTTATCAATAGTGATGAGAAATTTAACACACAAATGAGGTGTGTGAACCCGGCCTTGAATGGATGGAGTCTTTTTAAATACTGTATATACTCGACTATAAGTCTACAAATTTAGGTCTGACTCACTAAATAAATGTAGGGGTCGACTTATACATGAGCCACAAGCAAAACTGAGCACACTGAGTAATGTGTGTACTATTAGTGACATTCCCATTTGCAGCAATTTACCCAGTGGTATGTAACACTTTCTAGATAAAGGAAATGCCAAGAAAACATAGATCTGAAAGTCCTGGCCACAACAATTAAAAAGAAAAGGGGCAGAGGGGAAACTACTGGGCTGCATGAAGGGGAGTAAATAATTGCAGCACTTAAAGCGGAATATAACCCTGCATTTCAACTTTGCTCTAAAACATTATTTATTAAAACATTATTTACAATATATTATATGCAACCAGCATTTTTTTTTTACTAGACCAGCATTGGAAGGGTTACACAGAGCTTTAAAGTTCCTGGAGAGAACTGCAGACGCATCCAAAGCTTACATAGATACATTTTGTTTACATAAATGTATCTAAGTGTGGAATGTGACTCACTTTCTCTGACTGAGAAGGAGCTGGAGGACAGCCAAAGAGTGTGTAACATTTATCACTTGTTACATTCTATTTAGTTAAATGTATCTATCTGAACTTCTGCATATCTCTCCACAGAACTTTAAACCTCTGTGTTTAACCCTTCCAATGCTGGTCTAGTAAAAAAAAATGCTGGTTGCATATAATATGCTGTAAATAATGTTTTAGAGCAAAGTTGAAATGCAGGGTTATAATCCACTTTAAGGGGCAGGAGGAATTAATGGCTGCAATACTGTATGCAGTGCATTCATAAACCCCTCCTGGTCCACAAGTGCAGTTGCTAATTCCTCCTGGTCCCCATGTGCATACATTAACTTGGCTGGGTAGACTTATACTGGAGTCAATAAAAAATTCCAGCTTAAAGAGACTCTGAAGCGAGAATAAGTCTCGCTTCAGAGCTTATATTCAGCAGAGGCATGTGTGCCCCTGCTAAAACGCCGCTATCCCGCGGCTAAACGGGAGTCCCTTACCCCCCAAATCCCCTCCTGCAAATTCAACGACCAACTTGGTCGTAGATTTTGCTGCTGTTGTGGCAGGGCTAACGGCTGCAGCCCTGCCTCTCAGCGCCGTCTATCAGCGGCGCATCGACGCCTCTCCCCTGCCCCTCTCAGCGAAGGAAGACTGAGAGGGGCGGGGGAGAGGCGGAGATACACGCTGAGAGACGCGTGTGAGGCAGGGCCGCGTGCATTAGCCCTGACTCAAACAGGAAGAGATCCCCGTGAGTAGACGAGAGTATTTGGGGGGTAAGGGACCCCCGCTTAGCCGTGGGATAGCGGCATTTTAGCAGGGGCACACATGCCCCTGCTGAATATAAGAGCAGAAGTGAGTTTTATACTCGCTTCAGTCTCTCTTTAAAAGGATCAAATATTGAAGTTGACTTATACACAAGGTCGACTTATATTCGAGGATATGTTATTTCGGTATGTTATTTCCTGTTTGTACAAGGAGAGCTGCGACTAAGGTCCTGTGTGTCTGAAATGCGTTAGATGCCTTTCTGTCTGCTGGATGTGCTAATAAAGGTTCTTGGACTTTATTTGGCCATGGTGTGCTGTAGGCTTTTCTTGTTCAATCCATGTTTTTTATATTTTTTTTTATTTAAATCAGTTAAAATTGATTAAAAAACTTCAAATGAATGATTTTTAAACTTACGCCATTCATATGTCATTGGTTTTGTTTGAAAGCTCCATTCTGCAAATAACAAAATACATTTGTTTTACATAATAATAATAATAATAATAATAATAATAATAATAATAATATAATAAATAAATAAATAAATAAAAACAACAATTCTGCTTACCTTTTGTCCACACATTGCCAGCTCCTTTTAAAAATAAAATAAAAGGTTGTTATTTTTTCATGACTCGGTCCAGTTTTCCCTTTTTTTACCCTCTTGATGAATAAAATATAAATGTATACACTTTCCTTTCCTCTGGGACACATACTGTATATGAACACTTAATGAGCCCTCTATAGTAAAACATCACAGGACCAGAGCATTTTGGAGGATATAAGAGACCTAGCAACCATGGACTGAATTTATGGAAAATGATCTGCTATTTGATGCCAAGGGTTTGCAACTATTATCTGGGTCATATCAGACTTAAAGGACAACCGAGGTGACATGTGAAATGATGAGATAGACATGTGTATGTATAGTGTCAAGCACAAAAATAACTAGGCTGTGTTCCTCTGTTTTCTTTCTCTGCCCGAAAGAGTTAAACACCAGGTATGTAAGTGACAGTTTCTGTCTGGGTCGGGACCGGGTCAGACTAACGCATAAACCTCACTGATAAGTAATTACAGCCATAAAATGATTTCCTGTAAGTAAATGGCATCTGAGAGCAGGAAAGAGATAAAATGGGTCAATAATTCATAGATTTGAGCTTTTGCAGATGCCGTGTTCTGGAGTGTACTGCGCAGGCACAGTAGTTCACTCCAGATGACGTCAGCACGACCGCGAGTGGCTCTCGCGCAAGCACAGTAGATGCTGACCTGGGAAGGTCGGCATCTGCACCGAAGGGCACCCCGGGCTACCAGCTGGGAGCGGAGCATCCGCAAGGGCACAGGACAGCTGCCAGGGGCTGGAGGAATTTTTGTTTTTAAATCATCTTGCATCTGTCCTTTTAAGTAAACCTGAGATGAAGGGGGAGGAGATTTTACATACCTGGGGCTTTTTCCAGCCCCCTCCATGCAGATTGCTCCCTCACCGCCATCCAAAGCCTCCTGGTTCTTCTGCAATTGGCCCCAGAAAACCCTTTGCAGAATGCTATCGGACACAGGAGCGCGTCGGGGAGCACGCGCAGCCAGACTGCACCTGCGCTGACTAGCCCTGACTGGATGACTTATTGTGGTCGCTTGTGGAAAATCCAGGAGGTGGTGGAGGACAGTGAGGGAGTTATCTGCCTGGAGGGGGTCCAGCAAGCCCCTGGTATGGATCATTTTATCTTCCTGACCCATCTCATGTACGCTTTAAGACATTTGTTTTAATTTTTTTTTATTATTTTAAATGTATTTTATTTTTGAATACACATTTAAATATTTATTAACTCACTATTTTGTGTTTGCCCTTAATAACCCACTAAGTGGTTAAAGTATATTGGGCCTGATTCATCAAGCTGCGCTGCTAAGCAGCTTAATGTGCAGTAGTGCACGCTATGCACGCCTTACATAGCAGCGCTCGCTGCTATGTAGGAGTGTGCCTTCCCTTAGTTGCGTGCATTGCTTCCTTAGCAACGTGCGTAACATTGACTGTGGGTGATCCTGCTCCTGTGAAGTATCGCTATAGCGATACTTCACTCCTGGCTGCTACTGTGTTAACTTCCATTGTGACAACTATGTAAATTAACAAAGTAGTGGACACAAGTGAAGTATCGCTGTAGCAATACTTGACAGGAGCAGGACCACCCACAGTAAATGTTATGCACGTTGCTAAGGAAGCAATGCATGTAACTAAGGAAGGCACACTCCTTGCGTAGCAGCGAGCGCTGCTATGTAGGGCGTGCATAGCCCGCACTACTGCACATTAACCCTCCAGGCGGTTAATTAATTCTGCCAAATAGGCAGAAATATTTTTTTTTGTTTCATGTAAAGCTACCAGAGTGGTAGCTACATGAAACAACACTAAAGGGTGCATGTGTCCCTCTAGTGCGATCGTCGCCAGCATCAATAGCAATTAGCAAACAGGGGAAAGCGAATATAATGCGTTCCCCTGTTTGGCTTTTCCTGTCGCCATGGCGACAATCAGAATGACGTCATGGATGTCAGCGGACGTCCTGACGTCAGACGCCTCCGATCCAGCCCTTAGCGCTGCCCAAAAGTCATTGGTCCGGGCAGCACAGGGCTCTGGCGGGGGGTCCATCTTCCGCCGCTGCGTGCGGGCGATCGCCGCAGAGCGGTAGCGATCAAGCTGTACGCGCGGCTAGCAAAGTGCTAGCTGCGCGTATAGCACTTTAAATGGGGTGAATCGCCCCACCAGGGCCTGAGAAATCCTCCTGCGCGGCATAGCCCAAGCTCAGCTCGGGCTTACCGCCAGGAAGGTTAAGCTTTAGCAGCGCAGCTTGATGAATCAGGCCCATAGTATGTAAACACTGCTAAAAAAATTAAGTGGAGAAATAAATTCAATAATGACTAATAAGTCTGAGTTATCTCATGTCTTATTCTTACATCTACAGTGGCTTGCAAAAGTATTCAGCCCCCTTGAAGTTTTCCACATTTTGTCATATTACTGCCACAAACATGAATCAATTTTATTGGAATTCCACATGAACGACCAATACAAAGTGGTGTACATGTGAGAAGTGGAACAAAAATCATACATGCTTCCAAACATTTTTTACAAATCAATAACTGCAAAGTGGTGTGTGCGTAATTATTCAGCCCCCTTTGGTCTGAGTGCAGTCAGTTGCCCATAGACATTGCCTGATGAGTGCTAATGACTAAATAGAGTGCACCTGTGTGTAGTCTAATGTCAGTACAAATACAGCTGCTCTGTGACGGCCTCAGAGGTTGTCTAAGAGAATATTGGGAGCAACAACACCATGAAGTCCAAAGAACACACCAGACAGGTCAGGGATAAAGATATTGAGAAATTTAAAGCAAGCTTAGGCTACAAAAAGATTTCCAAAGCCTTGAACATCCCACGGAGCACTGTTCAAGCGATCATTCAGAATTGGAAGGAGTATGGCAAAACTGTAAACCTACCAAGACAAGGCCGTCCACCTAAACTCACAGGCCGAACAAGGAGAGCGCTGATCAGAAATGCAGTCAAGAGGCCCATGGTGACTCTGGACGAGCTGCAGAGATCTACAGCTCAGGTGGGAGACTCTGTCCATAGGACAACTATTAGTCATGCACTGCACAAAGTTGGCCTTATGGAAGAGTGGCAAGAAGAAAGCAATTGTTAACAGAAAAGCATAAGAAGTCCCATTTTCAGTTTGCCACAAGCCATGTGGGGGACATAGCAAACATGTGGAAGAAGTTGCTCTAGTCAGATGAGACCAAAATTGAACTTTTTGGCCAAAATGCAAAACTCTATGTGTGGCGGAAAACTAACACTGCACATCACTCTGAACACACCATCCCCACTGTCAAATATGGTGGTGGCAGCATCATGCTCTGGGGGAGCTTCTCTTCAGCACGGACAGGGAAGCTGGTCAGAGTTGATGGATAGTTGGATGGAGCCAAATACAGGGCAATCTTGGAGGAAATCCTCTTAGAGTCTGCAAAAGACTTGAGACTGGGGTGGAGGTTCACCTTCCAGCAGGACAACAACCCTAAACATAAAGCCAGGGCAACAATGGAATGGTTTAAAACAAAACATATCTATGTGTTAGAATGGCCCAGTCAAAGTCCAGATCTAAATCCAATCGAGACTCTGTGGCAAGATCTGAAAACTGCTGTTCACAAACGCTATACATCTAATCTGACTGAGCTGGAGCTGTTTTGCAAAGAAGAATGGGCAAGGATTTCAGTCTCTAGATGTGCAGAGCTGGTGGAGATATACCCTAAAAGACTGGCAGCTGTAATTGCAGCAAAAGGTGGTTCTACAAAGTATTGACTCAGGGGGCTGAATAATTACGCACACCCCACTTTGCAGTTATTTATTTGTAAAAAATGTTTGGAATCATGTATGATTTTCGTTCCACTTCTCACGTGTACACAACTTTGTATTGGTCTTTCATATGGAATTCCAAAAAAATTGATTCATGTTTGTGGTAGTAATGTGGCAAAATGTGGAAAACTTCAAGGGGGGCAAATACTTTTGCAAGCCACTGTATATTATGGATTTGTTGTATCTATCATGCAAATAAAGGACTAAAAAAATATCAAACTCAAGTTCATCTTAAATTTGTATTTTTGCTTGCTGGGTGCTGAAAATGCATCATATAATGAAGATGGCATAAACTATAAACACATTTAATACAACAGGGATCAGGGCTCATTTGCAATTGATTTTTTCTCTTGAGTTTTCTCTTAGAACATCATTTTTCAACTTCTTTTTAGAATAACTTTTCAGCACTTTGCACTTGAAAAAGTACTAAAAAAGTAGGGGATAAGGTACTATTGAAATTATTTTCAATACTGCCCTACTTGCTGGTGGTTTAAAAGTTATTTTATTGACAAGGTATGAAAATATCACCAAGGAGAGAACTCAAAAGAAAGAGTTAACTGCCTATGGGCCCATGTCTCTTGTTTGTCAATATATATATAAAAAATCTTTCCAGAACTAAAAAAGATACCCGTAGATATTGACACGGTGGCTATTGCAAATGCGGTTTAGTCCCTCTTTAATATTGGTTTTAAGAATGTTTTAAAATGAACATATTTACCTTTCATACAGGGTGCCACTGATCCATAAGCTGTATTTGTTGATGACAAGCCAATGGTCAGGACTCCAAACGGTGCAAAAGGGTGTTGAATAGTATGACCCCCGAAGCCCTTGCCAACATCGTATACTGCCCAGGAATATTCTGTTTCTGGGAATTCCTTCCATTCCATGACTTTTGGAAGCATGCCATCAATGGTAATGCCAGAACTGGATTCTGTCTTGGTAATGATAACGCCAAAATTATGCTCAAACTTTTCCTGTCCAATGACATCAAACTCCTGACCATATTTAGTTGTGTCTGGGATTGAAGTGAGAAAGGAGCCATACGTCTGGTTCTTTATTTTCCCTCCTTTGCCGTGAAGGAAGACTTGAAGTACTTCATCACTGCTGAGGGATATCGGTGTTGATGCATTGACCTGTATTAGTAGCTTCACTCCAGGATCAATAGTTTTGGTCACCTTGTTTTTCCCAGACCTGTACTTAATTGTAGCCTTCTTCGAAGACATAACAAGCACTGTGTCATGTGTGTCTGGACTGGATGAGACTGGAATAAAGAACATGTTCCCCCAACTTTGAACAGGTAGGAGTTGTTCAAAGACATGGCTACAACCATTACTATCCTGAGCGCATGTGTGCCCAGCTTGGACTGCCACAGGATATTGTGCAACGACCGTGGTTCCAGAAAGGTCCTCTTCACTTTGAATCTGAATACTTTGGAATGGGTCCAGGTTCACGGTCATTTTGTCTCCCTTGGCAAATATTTTACCAGTGTAATTCACAGTTGCAGTCAGAGAAATGTCTACAGATGTTGGGTTTACATATGCAGTTACAAGAAACTCTGGAAACTGATTTTTTGGTCCTTTTTGAGGAGTCATAATATTGTATCGAGTTCCCCACCAAGATTTTGGATAGATCGAAGCTACGTCACCACTGCCATTTCTAAAATTACTAGACATCACGGCAATATCTGTGTCAGATGTGATTACTACTGACAAATGACATGTCTTTGTTCCTTTCAGTTCTTTGGGTGCTTCAATTGGAACTCTGACAGTCTCTCCTTTCTTGACTGACACTTGTTTCATAAAGTTCATATGTTTACGGGTAACTGTGACCAAAGCGTTTTCCACTGCAGTTATCTGTACAGCCATATCAGGCATAACATCAGAATTCTGATTCTGCATATAATGAAGGACAAACTCTTTTCCCGTGGTAGCAGCACCTCCAAAACCTGTAAAAAAATAAGTCTTTCTTAGAACTTTTCTTTGAAAATATGAGTTTTACAGTGTAATAACATGGCCATTATTATTATTATTATTATTATTATTATTATTATTATTATTCCTTTTGGAGTGATATTTGTTGTGTATTCTTCCCTATCACCATTTTAAAGAGTAGAGATGCTTGGAAATGCCCATTTCCAATACCGCCTAAAATTTTGATTTTCGCCAATGCCAGTTTCCGATTTCTATTTTTCCAAATCTGCGTTTTTATGATTTTCCAATTTCGTAGAAGTATTTTATTTGTCATTTTTTACACCACAGAATACAAAAAATGGCAAAAAATAAATTGGAAATTGGAAAAACAGAATCTTGCGATTGGTCTGAAATTATCGCAGTAATCCGATTTTTGCTGAAAAATTCTGCATTCTCTGATTGTTCAGATGCTTCTGAGTTCTGTGATTGGGCTAAAATGACAGAGTTCTGGCAAAACCGGATTTCCAAAGAATTAGGATTTCTGTTTTGCAAATTCTGATATTCCAATTGGAAAATGCTGTTTTCAATTGAAGCTGTTTCAGTTCAAAAAGGACATAAAACAAAACCTCGTCCTGGGAGAGAAAATATTTCCTTAACTTAAAGTGGGATCATACACCTAAAATTAAAATTTCAGTAACTACTCCTAGTTACATAAACGAACATTTGAAAGGATTCCCAAGTATCCCATGTGTGAAAAAACCTTTATTTTCACTGCAAAAAGCAATAGAAGCTTGCTTATCTCTTGTCATCAGCAAAGGCAAATGTAATCAGTGCATGTTTCTTTACTCTGCCCCCTTCTTATTGCATAATAGAGATATCACCCTGGCAACAGCTCCCAACAGCAGAATTAAGGGAGGGAGCAGAATTAAGGGAGGGAGCAGAGTTAAGGCACAAGCATAGAGAGTTTCAGCTGACAATGATTACATTTACTAGAGATAAGCAATCTTGTACTGCTTTCTGCAGTGAATATAAATGTTTTAAAGGTAGCCATACACTGGTCAATAGCCACCAGATCAACAGATAGATCAAATCTGATCAGAGAGAGCATGAAATAGATTCAAAGACTTTGGAGCCGCTGCTTGCCTTGCCGTCCTCAGGTCTTCCCCCATTTGGGCTCATCTGTCCACCAGTGCGAGTCCCCAGGTCCGTGCTGTGACTTCTTCTGGCGTCCTCCGTGCCCTCTTCACTTCCTGTCTCGTCCTGTGGCAAGCCGCAGTTCAAACAGTAGAGGGTGCTCTACTGTTTGAACTTCGGCATGTTACAGGATAGGACAGGAAGTGAAGAGGACATGGAGAAGAAGGCCAGCCAGAAGAAGTGACAGCACGTTCCGGCAGACGGGTGATAGTAGTGCGGCTGCCATGTTGTGTTGGTCATCGCCGAATCAAACGACTCTAGCAACGCGCACTTGACCTGCCGACAATCAAGTGAAATTTTCTGACTGGACCAATCGACTAAATCGACCGATGTCAGATGGAAATTGGTTGATCGGTCAACGTTTCGTTAACGATTTCACAGCAGATTCGATCACAGGGATTGAATCTGCTGTATATAAATGGGATTTCGAACAAGTGTAAGGGTACCTTTAGACACAGAAAAGGCTTGGGAATAAAAGTTACTGATTTTAGATTTGGGCATATAATACCACTATAAATCAAGCAGTGGCCTATCAATGAATTCTGAACATGGCAGTAGATGCAGCTCTGCACAAAGTAATGGGAGATTCGGACAGATAAATATTTTTAATGTGTTTCAATTCCATATGCACAGTAAGTCCACAAACCCACTTAAATAGCTAAGATGTTCTTATTTAAAGCGGATCTTAGATGAAAAACTAACTATAACAAGTAACTTGTCTATATATCTTATCTAAAGTTTAGATACTTTACACAGCAAATCTAGCTGCAAACAGTTTTGATAGAAAATGATTATTTCTTCCTGTGATACGACAGCAGCCATGTTTTTGTAAACATTACACAGGCAGGCTTATCTGTATCTTGAGCCATCAGCCTAATCCCCTCTCCTCCTCCCTCCTCTGTCTCTGAAATCAATGGCTAGTAACACCTCTCCCTCCTCCTGCCCAGACTGAGCTCCCATGAGCCCTTTGCTACTGCCAATGCTCTCTGAAAACCTGTGGGCGAGGCTTTTTTAGTTTATAGGGAATTAGAGTATTAAAACAAAAACAAAAAAGTATTTGGCTTGAGTAATGCCCTATAAACAATAGGAAAGGAACACAATTATGCAATGTGTAATATTTCACCTCGAATCCACTTTAATGTTTAATGGTCAGGGTCGGCGCTACCATAGAGGCCAGGGGGCAATTTCCCCAGGGCCCAAGAACCTGTAGGGGCCCCCAATGTGTTTCTTCCATCTTAACTGCTGCTCCCCAGGGCCTCTGTAAAGTCTTTGGCAGAGTAGTGTCTCACCTGTGCTGGCAGGCAGGCGAAACACCACACTGCCAAAGTCTCTGCAGGGGCTCCAGGGTTGCTCATCGCGACCTCGTGATCACGGCATAGCCATGATTCACAAGCATTTTTTCACTATCCGAAATCGTGATCGGAATTCGTGATTGCCTCTCAATCACGAATTCAGATCCGAATGCACTTGTGATTGTGGTCCAAATCCGGGTCGTGATCTCGATTTAGCCGTGATCACGGCCGTTATTAAACCGCGACTTTAATGGTTAATAACAAAGCCCCCTTAAATGCCAGAATCATCAAATTTGCAGGTTATGGTAAGAAGAAAAGTGGGAGCAAGAGGAATTTTTTTTTTCAAAAAGACCTTATAGTTTTTGAGAAAATCGATTTTAAAAATTTAAAAGGAAAAAAGTATACATTTAAATGCGGCAAGTGACAGTTCTTAGGGAAACAATTCCCGCCGACTTTAGCAGTTAATAGCAAAGGCCCCTTACATGGTAGGAACACCAAATTTGCCCGAATGAAAAGCCGATAGTACGCCTGTGCAGGGTCACAGAGAGGTAAATATGTACATCGCTACACTTCGGGCGACCCGGGCACTTCAACGGAGGGACACCGGAGGACGGGGTAAGTATTCCCTAGACGGGTTTTATTACAGGTTTTCTTTAAGGTGTCAGGACACCCCATACTTTCACATCCCAGATAACTGCTGTGTGATGCAAGTGAGAACCTGAACAGAACTGGTAACTAAATGTGTCCACTGACAAGCTCCTTGAACCAAGTGAAAATGGAGTTTTGAGTGTGCCATGCCCAGTGCACTGCTGTCCTGGCTAAACCATCGGCCTTGTTAGAAATATAGCTGAATACAGGCTGAAATGTAAATTTAATTTTTAATAACATTAAATCGTGAAATGGTTTGGGTAGCCCTGATATGTGTCGCATAAAATTTTAAATGAAAGTTTATCTTCCCTTTGATGCATGGCCAAGTTGTTGTCTGGTCTTTAAAATTCTTAAAATTAATACTCACCAAAGCCGCCCTGCAACATCTCGTTCAGTCCACCAAATCCAAATGGATTTCCTTCAAATCCTGGGGGGAATAAAACATAAATATTACTTAAACAAGGTTTTCAGAAGTACAGTGTAGGTGGTAACATTTTGATACTTCTACTGGGTCCCCCGGCATTTATAACCCTTTCACTGACCCCTAATAAAGCCCACATCTTCCAGAGGTGTTATAACAAGTCATAATGCCACTACCCATAACAAGTGTGGCAACAACAACATCTGATATAGAAAATGGATCTAAGTATCAGAGAGAGGGTAAGTAGTTGGAAACCCCAACAGCTCTAGTTCATTCGGCGGTTTCAGGTGCTGCTTCCCAATACTTACGCCACTGAACAGAATAATTGAGTCTGATTTACTAAGGTCTCTATTGCACTCCCACGGAGTGCAATAGAGTGCATAGAGTGCAATAGAGTGTGCTGAGGACTATCTTTTGTCTTTGACATACTTTTCCACGGTGATTGGAAAACCTTTGTCTGCTGATTGATTATTAAGACATCTGTGGCTTTCTGTGCTTATATTACATGTACATTCTTCCTGATTTACTAAGTTGTCACCTAAAATCTTTATTTGATTTGTGTGTTTTTGTGTCCTCATTGTGTCCCATCTTCTTCCCTGATCACCTCTTCCCACTCCTGCTTGCAAGACTTTTCTTGCTCCTCTCCCCTCCTCTGGAACACTCTCCCTCAACACGTCCACCATTCACCCACACTATTTTTAGGTGCAATCTGAAAACTCACCTCTTCAGGCAAGCATACTGTCCTACCTATGACACTGCCCACTAACCACCATTTCTACCACTCCACACACAGCTTCCCTTTTCCTACTGTCCTATACCTTAAATGCGTCTATTTGAAAAGGGCTCCTGGAAAAAGGGGCTCCTGGTGTAGCCCATATACACCAAATGCGGCTACAAAAAGGACGCCTGCTGTAGCCCATATACACCAAATTTGGCTACAAAAAGGACGCCCGGTGTAGTCCATTTGCCAACTTCGACTACAAAGGGCACATGGTGTAGCCCATATATGCCAACTTTGGCTACAAAGGGTGCCTGGTGTAGCTCATAATTGCCAAATTCAGCTACAAAGGGCACCTGGTGGAGCTGAAAAAGCTATTTTTAGTTTATTTAAAAAGATGCTGTTATAGGCAAAATTTGTTGGGCTATAAAAGGGCTCTAGATATAGCTAAGAAAAGTGATTATTATGACCTAACTGCTCCCTACTCTCACACAGAACCCTCCCCTGATGGTGCCTATCCCTAACCCCCAGGTGGTGCCTAACCCTAAGACCCCCCCCATTTGGTGCCTAAGACTCCCCAGGTGGTGCCTAACCCTAAGACTCCCCTGGTGGTGCCTAACCCTAAGACTCCCCAGGTGGTGCCTAACCCTAAGACTCCCCTGGTGGTGCCTAACCCTAAGACTCCCCAGGTGGTGCCTAACCCTAAGACTCCCCTGGTGGTGCCTAACCCTAAGACTCCCCTGGTGGTGCCTAACCCTAAGACTCCCCAGGTGGTGCCTAACCCTAAGACCCCCCCCCCCCCTTGCTTGTGATGCCTAATCCTAACCTCCCCTGCACCCTCGAATCAAAAATCTCGGCTATAAAAGGGTGCCCTTTTGTAGCAGGATCAAAAACCTGGTGGCCTAAAACCTTGTAGCTGAATAGAAAATATGGGCTACAAAGGGGCGCCCTACTGTAGCCAAAAACCTTGTAGCCAAATAAAAAATATGGGCTACAAAGGGGTGCTCTACTGTAGCCGGAAAAAAAAATATGGGCTACAAAAGGGCGCCCGCTTGTAGCCTATATCAAAACTCGGGAGCCCTTTTCACCACCTTATAGCCCATATTTGCAGAAATAACATTGATGTCTATGAAGGAGCCCTTTTCATACAGGCAGCTCAGGAGCCCTTTTCAACGGATCCCCCTTAAATGTTTAGACAGTAAGGCCTTTTGGCCAGGGCTCCCTTCCCCTTTTGTCTCACAATGCTGTGTAATGGGTGTACATACCCCCCACCTTTTGTAAAAATATGTAGTTAATTTGTTAACTGTATTAGCTCTTATACCCTCTTGTCTTGTATCAAGTGTTTTATTGTATACTCTGTATTGTTACCAGGCCCGGATTTCTGCAAAGGCCACAAAGGCCACGGCCTAGGGCGATAAAATCAGATAAGATCAGAAGGGCGGCAGGACTTGGAGAGAGAAGAGGTCATATGTCAAAGTAAATCATCTCCTCTGTTTCCACAGCGCAGCCATCCAGCGCCCTGCTCTGCACTAATAGATGAATTCCAGAGTTCCCCAATCCCTGCACCTCTCACTTCCTGATGTGTTATAACAATCAGGATCAATCATAACTGTTACCTGATGATCCAATTATGATCGACATACAGTACAAGTGGATGTGAGAAATACCAGGGATTTACATTACAAAGCAGATAAAACTAAGTTCAGCTGAGTTCTAATGCAGGCATTCACAAACATTTCTGCTAGTTTCTTTGCCTTCTTTTTTACAGCTGTGACACTGACTGACCCCAGCAGTTGTAAATTACACTTTCTTATCTAGCCGTAATGTATTGCTTTTTTTTCTTCCTAGCCAGTGATCTCGTCTCTGCTTAAGTTAACTCTTTCCTAACTCATTTTCTGTCCGTCAGCTCCGACCATCTATGAGAACTGCTGCAGCCTGGAATAAAAATGCTGTATGCTTCCCTTTCATTGCTAAACTGTCACTGTCACCTGAGCTGTTACTACCTCTATGCTAGTTTGTATGGTTTGGCATCCTTCTGCTTTCCTGTAGCATTAGAGCATTCTACCATCTTAGCCATCAGTAAAAGCAGAGAGTTTTGAATCAGGATGATACCATTTATTGGCTTAAAAGAAAAAGGGTAATCTTTCTGCTAATAAGCCTTCTTCATACTTTGTTGCTGTATACTGTCTATATGTTAAAGCACACCGCCATATGCACATTCAGCATTCAAAAGAGATACATAGATTTTTCAGCAAATATAAATAAATGTCATTCAGATGCTTTAAAGTGGAGCTGAACTCTTGCACAGGACAGAAGGAAAACAGAGACGTGCACACTGTATGTATTTGGAGAGCCTTTCAAATTCTTCCACATCTGTGTCTAATCACAAATTTGATATCTTCCCTGTGTCGCCTGACTGCCACAGCATATAAGCTTATTTTAAAGCACAAGATGTTAATATATTTGCTTCCATGAAAGTAGGAATTAGACACACTGTCTATTTATTGCAGGATTTGTATCAGCTGTAACAAAAAATGTTTTTATGTAAAGGTTATGTTGTTGCATATCTTTTAGAGCAGAGAGGAAGTTCTGAGTTCAGGTCCACACTAATTACAACCAAACATCCAAAGTGGGTCTTGACAGGATGTTTGCTACTTACCTGTTCTCTGTTTTGGATGGGCTTCTCTCCATTGCTCTGCCCTGCCACCTATTTGTGGCTCCGACTGCAGCCAGTCGCACAGAGGACAAAGAAGCAGCGCATGCTCTGGCCACTCCCGCTCCCTGTCACCTGTTTGTGGCTCTGACTGCAACCAGTCGCACAGAGGATAAAGAAGCAGCGCATTCTCTGGCCACTTGCGCTCCCTGTAATTTCCTGCTCCTGCCCAGATGTGCACAGCAACCGAGGCCAGTACAGTGTTATGCATTCTTGACAAGTACTGGTCATACATCAGTGTCATTTCTCCAGTATGCATGCCCAGAGCACTATCGGCTGCTGTGCACATTCGGGCAGGAGCGCAAATTTCCATCGTGAGAGGACAGAGAGCATCCACTGATTCTTTGTTCAATGAGGGGCACAGCAGCACAACTGAAATGGGCCCATTCAAACCAGTGATCGCTAGTCAGATAGTTGGCCAGAATGTTTTTTGGTGGTGGTGGTTGCGGGAAGGGGGGGGGGGGGGCGCTTGGTGACAGCAGGCCTAGGGCACTGGTAAGTACAAATCCGGCCCTGATTGTTACACCCTGTATGCTATAGTACAGCGCCACGGAAGATGCTGGTGATATATACATCAATAATAATAATAATAATTTATTTATTTAACACTTGTGGTGACTTTCAAATCTGTTATTTGAGCACAATGTTATATGAGAAGATTAGAACTACATCTGTCTTTTCTGTTTTTTTCTTCTCTTTGTTTTTTTTTTTTTTGGGGGGGGGGATTTATTAATAGCAGCTTTAAGAAGCTGAGCGGTCTGGACGAGCTCAGCTCGTCCAGTACCGCCGGAGCCTGCCGCTCAGGCCCTGCTGGGCCGATTTGGCTCAAATAAAAAGCAGCACACGCAGCCGGCACTTTGCCAGCCGCGTGTGCTGCCTGATCGCCGCCGCTCTGCGGCGATCCGCCGCGAGCAGCGGCGAAAGAGGGTCCCCCCAGCCACCTGAGCCCAGCGTAGCCGGAACAAAAAGTTCCGGCCAGCGCTAAGGGCTGGATCGGAGGCGGCTGACGTCAGGACGTCGGCTGACGTCCATGACGTCACTCCGCTCGTCGCCATGGCGACGAGGTAAGCGAAACATGGAAGGCCGCTCATTGCGGCCTTCCGTGTTACTTCTGGCCGCCGGAGGCGATCAGAAGAACGCCTCCGGAGCGCCCTCTAGTGGGCTTTCATGCAGCCAACTTTCAGTTGGCTGCATGAAATAGTTTTTTTTTTATTAAAAAAAAACCCTCCCGCAGCCTCCCTGGCGATCTTAATAGAACGCCAGGGTGGTTAAAGGGGAACTCCAGTGAACATAATGTAATAAAAAAGTGCTTCATTTTTACAATAATTATGTATAAATGATTTAGTCAGTGTTTGCTCATTGTAAAATCTTTCCTCTCCCCGATTTACATTCTGACATGTATTACATGGTGACATTGTTACTGTGGGCAGGTTATGTAGCTGCTCCTAGCTGTTTTGGCTGTTAGAGACAGCTGTAAACAGCCATTTCCTGTCTGTGAGTCTTGTTACATTGTGGCAGTTTGCCCAGAGTACCGCGGTACTCAGAGCTTCTTGTGGGAGGGGTTTCACCACAATATCAGTCATACAGCGCCCCCTGATGGTCTGTTTGTGAAATGCAATAGATTTGTCATGTAAAACGGGGTATCAGCTACTGATTGGGATAAAGTTCAATTCTTGGTCGGAGTTTCTCTTTAAACGTTGCAGTAAAACTATGTGGTGAGAATGGATGTGCAGGAAGATGTCCAAATTTTCTTTTGCAGAGAATCTGGCTAATTTTAAAAGAGAAATTTGAAGAATTGAACTTTATACCAATCAGTAGCTGATACCCCCTTTCCCATGAGAAATCTATTTATTTTCTCAAACGGATCATCAGGGGGCTGATATTGAGTATGGCTGATATTGTGGTGAAACCCCTCCCACAGTGTGATGTCAGCGTCTCACAGCACTGAGGTACTGACATCACATTGTGGGAGCCTAGTTGCATCGGGGGAAATAACAGCTGTTTCCAACTGCCAAAAAAGCAAGCAGCATCTCCTTCCAGTGACATCACCTGCCAGCAGTAAAAATGTCACCATGTGATAAATGTCAAAATGTAAATCAGAGAGAGGAAAGATTTTACAATGGGCAAAGACTGACTAAAATCGTTTATACATAAGCAGCACTTTTTTTTAGTACATTTAGTACATAAGAAGCACTTTTTTTTAGTACATTATAGTACATTCTTTTCACTTAGCAAACATTTTGCGAATTAGCAGCTAAAATTTGCCATTTTTTTTCATTTCCATTTTTAGTTTAAGGATTCATTTTTGTGGTTCATGGCGAAGTCTCCATACATGATTTTGACACCCAATTTAGTATTTATAGCAAGAGTACCTCATGAAAAATTTCAAAAAAGTAATTGTTTGAAAATACTTTATGGGAGAGTTTATTGTTAGTAGTGGACAGGGGAAGGTTATTGTGAGGAGTGGAGATGGAAGGCAGCATTAGGTATGGAGAAGGGAAGGTTATTGTGAGGAGTGGAGATGGGGGTCAGCATTAGGTATGGAGAGGGGAAGGTTATTGTGAGGAGTGGAGATGGGGGTCAGCATTAGGTATGGAGAGGGGTAAGGTTATTGTTAGTAGTGGAGAGGGGAAGGTTATTGCGAGGAGTGGAGAGGGAGAGTTTAGTGTAAGTGGAGAGGGGGAGGTTATTGTACGGAGTGGAGATGGAGGCCAGCATTAGGTATGGAGAGGGAAAGGTTATTGTGAGGAGGGGAGATAGGGGTCAGCATTAGGTATGGAGAGGGGAAGGTTATTGCGAGGAGTGGAGAGGGAGAGTTTAGTGTAAGGAGTGGAATGGGGGAGGTTAGTGTGAGGAGTGGAGAGGGGAAGGCTATTGTGAGGAGTGGGGAGGGGAAGGTTATTGTGAGGTGTGGAGAGGGAGGCCAGCATTAGGTGTGGGGAGGGGAAGGTTATTGTGAGGAGTGGAGAGGGGAAGGTTATTGTGAGGAGTGGAGAGTGAGGTCAGTGTTAAGTGTGAAGGTTATTGTGAGGAGTGGAGAGGGGAAGGTTATTGTGAGGAGTGGAGAGGGAGGCCAGCGTTAGGTGTGGAGAGGGGGAGGTTATTGTGAGGAGTGGAGAAGGGAAGGTTATTGTGAGGAGTGGAGAGGGAGGTCAGAGTTAGGAGTGGAGCGGGGAAGGTTATTGTGAGGAGTGGAGAGGGGAAGGTTATTGTGAGGAGTGGAGAGGGAAAGGTTATTGTGAGGAGTGGAGAGGGAGGTCAGTGTTAGGTGTGGAGAGGGGAAGGTTATTGTGAGGAGTGGAGAGGGAGGCCAGCGTAGGTGTGGAGAGGGGAAGGTTATTGTGAGGAGTGGAGAGGGGAAGGTTATTGTGAGGAGTGGAAAGGGAGGTCAGAATTAGGAGTGGAGCGGGGAAGGTTATTGTGAGGAGTGGAGAGGGGAAGGTTATTGTGAGGAGTGGAGAGGGAGGTCAGAGTTATTGTGAGGAGTGGAGAGGGGAAGGTTATTGTGAGGAGTGGAGACTGGAGAGGGGAAGGTTATTGTTAGGAGTGGTGATGGAGGTCAGCGTTAGGTGCGGAGAGGGAAAGGTTATTGTGAGGAGTGGGGAGGGGAAGGTTATTGTGAGGAGTGGAGAGGGGAAGGTTATTGTGAGGAGTGGAGAGGGAGGTCAGTGTTAGGTGTGGAGAGGGGAAGGTTATTGTGAGGAGTGGAGAGGGAGGTCAGAGTTAGGAGTGGAGCGGGGAAGGTTATTGTGAGGAGTGGAGAGGGGAAGGTTATTGTGAGGAGTGGAGAGGGGAAGGTTATTGTTAGGAGTGGTGATGGAGGTCAGCGTTAGGTGCGGAGAAGGAAGTAAGTGTTAACCTCCTCAGCGGTATGGACGACTCTACACGTCCATCACCGCCGGAGGTCGCCGCTCAGGCCCTGCTGGGCCGATTTGAGCGAAATAAAAAGCAGCACACGCAGCCGGCACTTTGCCAGCCGCGTGTGCTGCCTGATCGCCGCCGCTCTGCGGCGATCCGCCGCGAGCAGCGGCTAAAGAGGGTCCCCCCAGCCGCCCGAGCCCTGCGCAGCCGGAACAAAAGTTCCGGCCAGCGCTAAGGGCTGGATCGGAGGCGGCTGACGTCAGGACGTCGGCTGACGTCCATGACGTCACTCCGCTCGTCGCTATGGCGACGATGTAAGCAAAACAAGGAAGGCTGCTCATTGTGGCCTTCCTTGGTTATTCTGGGCGCCGGAGGCGATCGGAAGAACGCCTCCGGAGCGCCCTCTAGTGGGCTTTCATGCAGCCAACTTTCAGTTGGCTGCATGAAACAGTTTTTTTTTTATTAAAAAAAAACCCTCCCGCAGCCGCCCTGGCGATCTTAATAGACCGCCAGGGAGGTTAAGCATAAAGAGTTGGGCTAGTTCCAATCTGAATACAGTTTGCATTAATTATTCATGCATGCCACAACTATTAAAGCGGACCCGAACGCAGAACTTTCCTCTCTGCTCTAAATGATATGCAACAACCTTTAAAGAAAAACATTATTTGTTACTGCTGCTAATTAAATCTGCAGTGTCTATACTTCCCGCATTCATGGAAGCAGACATTTTGTTAACATCCCGTAATTAAAAATTAGCAGCTCTGTTGTGGCAGAGGAGATTCCTGAGCTTACACAGCTGATGAGATCAAATTACAGTTGTGATTTATGCTAGGTACACACCATACAATTTTCTGATAGATTTTCTGTTAGATTTACCTGCCAGATAGATTTTTTTTTCCAACATGTTGTAAAAAAAAAAAATCAATCTGGCAGGTAAATCTATCAGAAAATTGTATGGTGTTTACCTAGCTTAACACTGATGATCGTAATCAGCTAATTATGATTACGCCAAATTTTGTGTACATTTTCGCAGCTACACCCATATGTAATTACAAATTGTTACTGTATGTATAAGTCTATTTTTTCAGCATAAAAAATGCACTAAAAAAATTACCCCCTCGGCTTATATGCGAGTCAGTGGAGCAGAATGGATGATGGAGCAGGTTTTGTGACCGGCAGAGGAGCGTAAGGATCGCGCACTAGTGATCCTGCTCTTACCAGCTGGCTCCCTGCTGTGTCCATACCCCCATCCCCTGCAACCTGGTGTGCAGAGTGTGCTGCTTAACACTACCTGTGTCCCCTGGCTGGTGGAGCGTGCAAGCAATGTGTTAGCGGTGCAATGATCAGGGATTTTTTCCTGTGTGGCAATCACTGTGTCGCATATCTATGACGCCATCTAGTGGCTTCTTGAGACACAGCTGTATGATCCTGGGGCACATCTGGGTATGGAGAGGCGGGCTAACTTGTACTCGGGGAACATCTGGCTATTGTGGAGGGGTTATATTGGGGAGGGGGCTTATACACAAGTCAATCACTTTTTCCTGGTTTCTGAGGGAAAAATGGGTACCACGGCTTATACATGGGTCAGCTCAAATGCTAGTATATTGAGTATATAGGTAATTCAATTGATTTTGTATAACCATTCATAATTCTGCATGAATTTATGCATAATTTACACTGAAACGGAAAGACAAATAGCTTTTAAACTCAGAAAAACTACTGTTTAAAAATATTTTTCTTTGCATTTTTAAAATCAATTTTCCTCAAAAACTAAAAGGTCTTTTTTTATGTTTTTGACTTGTACTCATTATTCTCCATATATCACAAATTTGGTAGCAATAGAATGTATGGGAGCTTTGCTATTCACTGCCAAAGTAGGCAAACATTACGCATAAATTTATGTAAAAATTACAAATGCTTACAATGACATACAAAATGAATTACGCTTTTCCCAAAAAATTTGCATGATGGTTACAATGCTTTATTGTGATTTACAATGCGTAATTATGCATAGGTGTAATTTTTGCATTATCACTTGTAATTAGTCACAGATGAGGGGGAATTAGGCTAAACTCTCTAAATACATACAGGGTGCATTTCTCTATGTTTTCCTTCTGTCCTGTGCAAGAGTTCAGGTCCACTTTAACATCTCATTGACTACCTCTAGTGACGAATATTCTCTCACTTGTACAGACGATCTTTACTTAGCAGATTCTTTGCAAGCAATCAGTCTCTGAACTGCTAGGTTTCTACTACTGTAGATATTGCTCTTGTAGTTCACATTTTAGTCCTGTTCCATGTCATCTCACATTAAACAGGTACTCTTTTCTACACCAAGTCACAGCAGAGCAGAAGCTCCTTTTGAAATCAGCCATACCTGTTATTCCCCCAGTTCCTGTTAATTCTCCAGTTCCTCCTTCTCCTTCAAATCCTCCAGTTCCAGCTATTCCACTACCTACAGTATTTAAAAGTACACAGCCATCAACACAATGATCATAATATATCAGTAAAATTTAACACAGCCAAGTTATTAACCACTTCAGCCTACCTTATGCATCCTGGCAACTTTCACCTCACATTCATTCGCCAATAACTTTATCACTACTTATCACAATTAATTGATCTACATCTTGTTTTTTCCGCCACCAATTAGGCTGTCTTTGGGTGGTACGTTTTGCTAAGAATTATTTTTTTCTAAATGCATTTTAACGGGAATATCAAGGAAAAAATAAAAAAAATTATTTCTCAGTTTTCAGCCATTATAGCTTTAAAATAATACATGCTACCATGATTATAACTCACATATTTTATTTGCCCATTTGTCTCAGTTAGTACACCATTTAAATTATGTCCCTATCACAATGTATGGCGTCAATAGGTTAATTGGAATTAAAGGTGCATTTTTTCAATTTGCGTCCATCACTATTTACAAGCTTATAATTTAAAAAATTATAGTAATTTACTCGCTTGACATGCATATTAAAAAAAGTTCATACCCTTAGGTAGCTATTTATGTTGGTTTTTTTTATTATTGTAATTTTTTTTATTAAAAATTTGTTTTGGGGTTTTGCGGAGTGGAGAGGTAAACAGGTGATTTTAAATATAATTGATTGTGTATATTTTTTTAAAAAATGTATGTAGATGTAGTTTTACTATTTGGCCACAAGATGGCCACAGTGATTTTTTGATTTTTCGTCCTGTAAGCGAGAGCTTAGGAACTGAAGAGGTGATGTGGGACATAGAAAAATTACAGCTTTTCAGAAAAAGTCATCGTTTTTTCTTAGGGGGACATAGATCAATGAATGGGATCTGTATTCCCATTTATTGATCTCAAGGATAATGGAAGGTGGCGGAAGCGCACACGGGAGCCGCAGCAGCAGTGCAGGCTATCTGAATGGATATATCAGATAGACCCACGTAGTTAAACATAGACTCACTCATAGATGCATTCTCATACTAGCATATTCAAAAGACCAGGGGTATCATACATACTAGCATATTGAAAGGATAAGAAGATGAATAAGCAATTTTTAGTTTTTGAAGTGAAGCAATGACACAAATAAAAGCTGGAATACAAACAGTGCTCCTTTCTGATAATCTATGTAAAGTTTCCAATGAGAGTCCCAGTTACACTGATAAATATTCCAGTTTCTTCAGATCTTTAGCTCTGGTAACTCCAATTAGGACCCAGTATTGTTATATGCAGCTTCTGCTTAACAGTGGCATAAGTGTCATAGAAGATATTGGCCGCTCCGACTGGTTTCGCCGGGGTTTTGATCACGGGAGTCAATACCTCTAATGATACCAGAAGGACAAAACTGGTTGGGAGCAGAGAACATCTTGTATGATATTTATGTGTCGGGGACCGACAGCACCAGGGGAGCCTGGCATGCAGCAGTGGTTGTCAAGTGAGTGCAGGTAAGGAAGCCCAGCACTGTAGTGGTAGTGAGCAACAGATAACAATAACAACAATAACAATAATATTTATATAGCGCTTTTCTCCCTGGGGACTCAAAGCGCTGCGACCCTGCATTATGCAGTCTCAAAGGCTCGGGAAAAGAGGTGAGTTTTTAGCCTTTTTTTAAAGCTGTCCAGAGAAGTAGCCTCTCGTACTGATTGTGGAAGTGAGTTCCATAGAGTAGGGGCTGCGTAGGAAAAGGCCCGAGAACCAAATGTTAAGTGTATCCTGGGAATAACCAGCTTCATCTTGTTGGCAGAGCGGAGGGTGCGTGAAGGGGCATAAAGTTCCAATAGATCCGCTATGCATTTGGGTCCCATGTGGTGTAGAGCCTTGAATGTCAGCAGGCAGATCTTAAAATTGATTCTCCATTTTACTGGCAACCAGTGAAGAGTTTGCAGTACTGGGGTGATGTGTGAGCTGCGGGGGGCATTGGCTAGGAGTCTGGCTGCAGCATTCTGTACTAGCTGTAAGGGCCTTATCTGTAGATCCGATGAACAGGGCGTTGCAGTAGTCTAGGCGGGAGGATACAAATGCATGAACCAGGGCAGGTAGGTCTTCAGCTGGGATAAGGTGTTTGATTTTCGCTATATTTCTTAGATGGAAGAAGGAAGACTTGACGACAGCTGATACCTGCTGTCTGAGTTTTAGATTTCCATCCAGGATCACCCCAAGGTTTCGCACAGAGTCTTTATACTGTACAGTATCTCCCCCAATTGCTAGTTTGAGGTGGTGAGCGTTTTGAACTTTATCCATCATGTGTGGACCAGCACCTACCACCAACACCTCTGTTTTGTCAGAGTTCAGCCTCAGCCAGCTGGTGTTCATCCAATTTTGTAAATCCACTAGACACGCATTTATGGATGCTGATGGGTCTTGGGTGCCAGGCTTGAAGGACAGATACAATTGTGTGTCATCTGCATAACAATGGTATCCTAGGCCATAGTTCTGGATTATTTTGCCCAGTGGGAGCATGTAGGCTGCAAAGAGTAATGGTGATAGTACAGAACCCTGTGGAACTCCATAGGCAAGTGGCACTGGATTAGAGTAGTGTGTGCCCAGACATACTTGCTGTGTCCTGCCAGATAGGAAGGTCTGAAACCATCTAAGAACAGTACCCCTTAGGCCACAGTAATTCTTCAGTCGCTGGATAAGAATTTCATGATCCACAGTATCAAATGCTGCTGACAAGTCAAGAAGAATCAGAACTGAGCAATCACCCTTGTCCCTTGCAGTAAGTAGATCATTCATTACTCGGACTAATGCTGTTTCAGTGCTGTGCCTTTTCCTGAATCCTGACTGAAAAGTATCAAAGATGTTGTTATCTGTAAGCCTGGCTTCTAGCTGGTTGGGAGTATGCCCGGTGCCTGGCAAAGTAGTGGTGAGTGCAATGGTGGTTCTCACAGAAGTGATGTAGCATTGACATGATGCTGAATAACAGCTCCACAGCAGAAAAAAATCACAAGCAAAACTCAGGTAAATAGTTATTATTCACCTGAGTAAGGCTATTCTTGCTCCGCTATCACAGAGGTGAAGCCATCAATTGGATTTGCCAGTTACTCCTGTGGGATTGCTAATGGATAAGAAACTCGCATGCAACAAGCTACCTATTACCTCAAATAAGATTTGGCCCTTACTCTTTTCTACACCAAGACATATACCCAAATGGGCTGCAGCTGTGAATAGCTGTCAGGTCGAGGTTCAGGGTTAGTTTTTCTAATTCACAAAGCATTACCACATTCAGAAATGCTGAAAACAGCTGATTTTACCAATCGCCTTGCCACATACCAATTCACAAAACCTATCTCCGCACAGAAAATCAGAGTTCCCAACTAGTGAGGTAACTTTCCAATTTGTGTGGTAATTACCTTGGGAAATGTCAATAAATGTCAATTCACACACATTTCCCCATTTAATGTACCGGCCAAAAGTGTTCTGTATTTTTCTCCAGCTCACAGCAGCCGATAACTGGCTATCCCCCACTGTCTCTGTGCGGTAACTTGACAGACAACCTTTGGGGATAGCCAGGCAGCCAATAGGGAGAGCCACACAGCCTGCTTCTCACTGTTATTAGATGCAAAGGGGTATCGGGTGGGTCTTTCACTGTATCAAAGCAGAGGAAGTTGACAATTCTCAGGGCTTTCCTGCATCCCTTTAGATGTGTAAATCTGTATTCTAGCATACAGAAAAACTCCCGCTGGTGGCTGCAGCACATCTAAAGGCAGGACAGGCTGCACTGGACAGAAAACCTCAGAGTCACACACACAACTCCCTGCCTGCTGCCCTGCTAGAAGGCTGGTAAGTGACACTTACCGAGCAGGGCTTAGTGAATTGAGGTATGCTTGTTCGGTAAATTACCGAACTTCTGCCTCACGGGGGAAAACTTTAGTGAATTAGGAAAACAAAGTGTAAAATACCGAATGAGGTATTTTGCCGACAAAAAATATATTACCGAACGACCAATTGTGAATAGAGCCTATTTGGTTTTTTTACTTCCTCTGAAATCAATCATACCTGTTAATCCCCCAATTCTTGTGATTCCTCCTCCAAGTCCTCCAATTCCAGTTTCTCCACCACCTATTCAAAGTACACAATAATCAACAAAACAATAATCATATATCAATTAATCTTTTATAGAATGAATTTACTAAACACAGTTTTTAACTCTTTCAGGTACTGCAAGCTCTGACCCCTTAAAGTGAACCTTAAGCCATAAAAAAATGAGTTTTACTCACCTGGAGCTTCTACCAGCCCACTGCAGCACTCCTTTGCCCTTGCAGTCACTCACTAATCCTCTGGTCCCCCGCTGCCAGCTAGCTTCGTTTTTGCCGACAGGCCCGTCAGGACTGGCCACGCGTAGCTGTTTCCGCACTCCCAACTGTAATTAGCACTATTGCGGGCCACAACGCGTACAAAAATACGCGTTGCCGCATATCTATGTGTGCGTAATGCGGCATTGCGTATTTTTGTACGTTGCGGCCCGCAATAGCGCTAATTACAGTCGGGAATGCGTAAAAAGCTACGCGTGGCCAGTCCTGATGGGCCTGTTGGCAAAAACGAAACTAGCTGGCAGCGGGGGACCAGAGGACTAGTGAGTGGCTGCGAGGGCACAGGACTGCTGCAGGGGGCTGGTAGAAGCCCCAGGTGAGTAAAACTCATTTTTTTCTGGCTTAAGTGTCTCTTTAAGGACCACAGCCTTTCTGTTTTAGTGCTGCAGTCACTGTGATTGACTCTCAGTGATCACAGGATCAGGAGCCAATTAAATTGCTAGACTGCTGGGTGCAGCTCGGTGAGAGTGTGCAGTGACAGGAGACTGAAATCTATTCCCTAGCAGGGTAAAAAAGGATAAAGGAATACTTTAACTGCTTGCCGACTGCGTCAGGATGACGGGCTTGGCCATGGCTGAAGCCAGAACTGCCTAACAATGATCGGCGTAAAGTCCTGGGGCTTCAGTTTGCAGGAGATCGCGCACAGGCTGCGAAACCGCCATCTAATTACCTCGAGAGGCGCCTTATTTGTGGCTACAAGCACTATTAGGCACTGCTATTTGGCCTGAGGAAGTGGGTATGCACCCTCGAAACGCGTTGCCAGTGCAATAAAATTCTATTAATACGTGAATTTGTCTTCATTGAGGTAAGCCACCTCACTTTTTTCATTGTATTTGTTTTTAACGTATTCCTCTTCCCCCTTTACCTTGTGCCTTCACCCTCCTTTTGGAGGGGGATCAACCCTCTTTGACCAATTTACGTCATATGAGGTTTGCTTTTTATCAAGAGTGCAACCATCACCAACTCCATCTGGTCACCTGAGTGGAGGCGGGGTTATACATCTCCACCTGCTTCTAGTGGTCGGCTGCCCTTCTGCAACCCACCTTTGTGAGTATAATACATTCACATATTTTACATAGTTCTGGTACTGTGACGTACTGCAGCATGTGGGCTCCTGTTGTCTCTGTGTTTTCTTTATGCAGGGTGCAATTTTTACTATTCCAACTTTTTGTCCGTCTAATTACCTTGTACAGCGCTGCGATCTGCAGCAGCGCTGTACTGGGGACAGCCATGCGGGACACTAGAGAGCAATCGGCTGTCATAGGCTGAAGCCTATGACAGCCGATCGCTGCGGTTGGCCGTCTGGGGGGAGGGAGGGCTTTTGTAAAAAGAAAAAAAAATAGGTAAATTTAATAAAAAAATAAATAACATCAATATTTATTTAAAAATAAAAATAAACATGGGGCAGATCACATTGATAGCAATGAAAACTGTCTCATATTTTTATTTCCAGTTATATACCGTATTTTTCGGACTATAAGACGCACTTTTTCTCCCCCAAAAGAGGGGGGAAAAAGTCACTGCGTCTTATAGTCCGAATGTGCCCCTTTCAAGCTGATAGACATAGCGCAGCGGAAGGTCTTACCATTCCGTGCGCTGTTTCCTCCTCCTCCAGCTGATCCTCCCGGCATCTCCCCTCTTAATCCCTGCTATTTGCGAAAGGGAAGACAGCCTCAGTGCGATCCTGGCATCTTCTTCATTAACCCCGGTACAGTACTTGCGGCGGTGGGGGCAGCCTTAGCCTGATCTCTGCAGCCTTTCCCCTAACCCCCAGCACTTGTGTCAAGCAGGCAGCCCAAGTGCGATCTCGACACGTGGCCCCTTAACCGCCGTTACTTGCGGCGGTGGGGGCATCCTCAGCGCGATCCAGGAACTTGCCTCTTTACCCCCGGCACTTGCAGCAGGCATATTCAGCTTGACCGGGCATCTCCCCTCTTAATGGTAGTGCAGTGGGCATAAGAGAGGCAAACCCAGCGCTAGCCGCGGCCACTGTCAGTCCCGATGCCGGTGTACTTCCGGTACGTGCATCCTACGTCATGAGGGGGCGCCGGTAAACAGGAAGTACCCCGGCATCGGGACTGACAGTGGCTGCGGCTAGCGCTGGGTTTGCCTCTCTTATGCCCACTGCACTACCATTAAGAGGGGAGATGCCCGGTCAAGCTGAATATGCCTGCTGCAAGTGCCGGGGGTTAAGAGGCAAGTTCCTGGATCGCGCTGAGGATGCCCCCACCGCCGCAAGTAACGGCCTTTAAGGGCCACGTGTCGAGATCGCACTTGGGCTTCCTGCTTGACACAAGTGCCGGGGGTTAGGGGAAAGGCTGCAGAGATCAGGCTAAGGCTGCCCCCACCGCCGCAAGTACTGTACCGGGGGTTAATGAAGAAGATGCCAGGATCGCACTGAGGCTTCCCCTGCAGCAAGTACTGAGAATTAAAGGAGAGGATGCCAGGATCACACTTCTTCTGCCCTGCTGTGGAGTGGCCTGCACCCAGAAGCACAATCCATCAGGATCGCCTCAGCGGCTGGAGAAAGAGGACACAGACAGCACTGATTCCCACATGGACATCTGGATAGGTGAGATCATCCACCCTTACGATTTAATGTTTAGTTAGTTTTTACTGGTGGGAGAAGCAACAGTTAGTTTAATATGTTGTAGTGTTACTTGTGGGGGAAGCAGGAGTTAGTTAAGTGTTGTGTAGTGATACTGGTATAGTGTAGTTTAGTAACTGGTGGGGGCATCAGGGGTTAGTGTAGGGTATTTAGTCTAGCTAGTGTGGCAGCAGGGGTTATTGTAGCTTGGACAGAGGGAGCTTGAGGAAAAAAATGTCTACAAAACGCTCCTGTACTATAGATGCACCAGGTTTAGCATATTTTTTTTTCCTGGTTTTTGACCTCTAAACCTAGGTGCGTCTTATAGTCCGGAGCGTCTTATAGTCCGAAAAATACGGTAGCTTTTTTTTTTTTATAACATCGCATCATTCTGTCATTTTTGCAGTTTACAAACCACACCCTGTATTTTGATCCATAAAACATAGAAATAATGAATCTTTAAACTTTACTGCTGTAAAAGTATCTCAAAGTGTCTCTCACTGTTGTTTGGCTGTAAATATGCTTCAGAAAACAGGACTGAGTTCTACCCAGTGGGTCAAAGAGCTCAGAGAAGCTTTTTTGCATGGATGATAACTGAAGTTCAATATGAGACTCATATCTGTGCTACTTATGTTCTATTTTTTAGCAGTACTACACATACTATTCATTATCTCATAAGTTTACTTTTTTTTCAGGTTTCCTTTATTCCTCCAGTCCCTTCCGATCTTTCAAATCTGGTATTTCCAGTAATTTCTTTGGCATTCCATATATGCCAACTTTTAGAGGTACACTGCTTAATTTTGAACTAAATGACTCTGTTCCTTTATACGCCTCTCTCCTACCTCTTTAGAAGCTTATGTATACGTTTACAGCGCTTTGAGTCCCCAGGGAGAAAAGCGCTATATAAATATTATTGTTATTGTTATTGTTGTTATTGGTATTGTTTATATAAATGAACATATCTTACTGCTACACTTGTGTCAAGCTTATGATTACATTTCTCATTTTAAAACTTTTTTTTTTTAAAGTAGAGCTGACCTCTTGCACAGGACAGAAGGAAAACCTGGAGAAATCCACCCTGTATGTATTTAGGGAGTTTAGCCTGTCTAAACCCCCCTCATCTGTGACTAATCACGTAATTTGATCTGTCAGCTGTGTCAGCTCAGGAATCTCCTCTGCCATGGCAGACACAACTAATGTGTAAACCCAGGAGGTTAATCCTATGTCCATGAAAGCAGGAAGTAGACACACTGCAGATTTATTGCAATGTTATTATGATGTTGCCTATCTTTTAGAGCAGAGAAGGGGTTCTGAGTTCAAGTCCACTTTAAAGAGCAGTTATAATTCCGGTATATTCTGCACCCCCTGCAGGCAGCTGGGGAATTGTAAATCTTTTAGAGTAGGTTCACACTTAAAGGATACCCCAACTGAAATGTGACATGATGAGATAGACATGTGTATGTACAGTGCCTAGTACACAAATAGCTATGCTGTGTTCCTTTTTTTCTTTCTCTGCCTGAAAGAGTTAAATATCAGGTATGTAAGTGGCTGACTCAGTCCTGACTCAGACAGGAAGTGACTACAGTGTGACCCTCACTGATAAGAAATTCCCCTTTTTTATCTCTTTCTTGCTCTCAGAAGCCATTTTCTGCTAGAAAAGTGTTTTATAGTTGTAATTTCTTATCACTGAGGGTCACACTGTAGTCACTTCCTGTCTGAGTCAGGACTGAGTCAGCCACTTACATACCTGATATTTAACTCTTTCAGGCAGAGAAAGAAAGAAAAAAAGGAACACAGCATAGTTATTTGTGTACTAGGCACTGTACATACACATGTCTATCTCATTATGTCACATTTCAGTTGGGGTATCCTTTAATATTTGTGTACTGGTTCCCATTCATCTCTGTATTCCATATCTCACATTATGTTTTCGTGTATCCGTGGCTTCATTTTTTTGGCCCAGATCAACAATGGAGCCACGGATACCGAGGTTAAAAATAGAGGCCTCTTCACTCAAATTAAAAACAGATCCGCCTGCGTTCAGGGGGATCCGTGTTCAAAACCTGAACGGACGGTCCGGATTTGCAACATTTTCACGGACCGCGGATACACGGAGTGGTAGTGAAAATAAAGAATGGAGAAACGGATCCCTCTCTACACAGGCAGCTTTGGACACAGAAACGGATCAGTTTTCTATATCCCAGCATGTGTAGGAAGAGAGGGCCGCCATGCTTGAGGGGATAGCAGCCAGGACGGGGGCGGAAGCGGTTGGCAGGGAGGGGGGTTGCGTTTTGGGGAAAAACAGGGGGAGAAAAAAAAAGTTTAGAAAAATGGATCTGTTTGAAACGGATCCGATCTGCAAGCCGACCAGTGCGGACCAAGCCTTAGTGTATCTTCTCAATTTGAAAGCAAAAAAAAAAAAAAAAACCTGAATGACATTTACTAGTTTCCTTCTCTCTCTTTTTTTTTAACCCAGTGCAGCAACAGCTGACTATTTCATTGATCAGCAGGGAAGCATTGTAGCAGCTCTGAAAGGACTCATACTGTGGCTGACACTGTGCTGCTTTTCTCTTCACTTCTCCTCTATGAGATAGGCTGGCTCAGTGGCACAGGTAGAAGCAGAGTACCTCTCTGGGATATGCTGGCTCAGTGGCACAGGTAGAAGCAGAGTACCTCACTGTGATAGGCTGGCTCAGTGGTACAGATAAAAGCAGAGTACATCTTTGAGATAGGCTGGCTCAGTGGCACAGGTAGAAGCAGAGTACATCTCTGAGATAGGCTGGCTCAGTGGCACAGGTGGAAGCAGAGTACCTCTCTGGGATAGGCTGGCTCGGTGGCACAGGTAGAAGCAGAGTACCTCTCTGGGATATGCTAGCTCAGGGACACAGGTAGAAGCAGAGTACCTCTCTGTGATAGGCTGGCTCAGTGGCACAGGTGGAAGCAGAGTACCTCTCTGGGATAGGCTGGCTCGGTGGCACAGGTAGAAGCAGAGTACCTCTCTGTGATAGGCTGGCTCAGTGGCACAGGTAGAAGCAGAGTACCTCTCTGTGATAGACTGGCTCAGTGGCACAGGTAGAAGCAGAGTACCTCTCTGTGATAGGCTGGCTCAGTGGCACAGGTAGAAGCAGAGTACCTCTCTGTGATAGGCTGGCTCAGTGGCACAGGTAAAAGCAGAGTACATCTTTGAGATAGGCTGGCTCAGTGGCACAGGTAGAAGCAGAGTACATCTCTGAGATAGGCTGGCTCAGTGGCACAGGTAGAAGCAGAGTACCTCTCTGTGATAGGCTGGCTCAGTGGCACAGGTAGAAGCAGAGTACCTCACTGTGATAGGCTGGCTCAGTGGCACAGGTAAAAGCAGAGTACATCTTTAAGATAGGCTGGCTCAGTGGCACAGGTAGAAGCAGAGTACATCTCTGAGATAGGCTGGCTCAGTGGCACAGGTAGAAGCAGAGTACCTGTCACGATCGCTTCTGCAGCGTTTACTGCTGGCTGCAGTGGTATTGCAACCCAAGCAGCTCTGATGTCATTACATGCATTTGCTTGCATAGTTTGGTTTGCACTTATACTAGTTGCTGATTCCATCTGCAGTCGCTCTGAAGTTAATGACAGTTTAATATGCTTTTGTGAAAACAAACATTGTCTGCTGCAATGGAGTGGCAATCCCTTTCCTGCAGGCTGCATATCATTGTCTGCCTTTTCCTGCTGTCAGCCTGTGATTAATTACCATTCACTTGTGTGGGAATCTGCATGTCTGCTCCCATTGGATGACCTCAGTATAAAGAACTGCTTCCTGCAATGCTCCATGGGCTACCATAGTCTCAGATTCTGTCTGTTACTCTGTGCGGCTCCCACCTCATTCCTAGTCTGTGTGGACTGCGCTGACTCCTGCGAAGGGGTCAGCGAGTCCTCCTAGTTCTGCTCTTGTTTCTAGAAGTTGTTACTTTGCTTGTCTTGTGTCAAATATTGGTTAATCGCCAATATATACGCATACTTGCGCGTTTTGTTATTTTCCTTGTATTCGTGTTACGTTGATACATCAGTGTCGCTGATGTATACGTACACAAACTGTTTATATCCTGTGTTCAATTAGTCAGCTTTCCAGCACGTTTTGGTAGTTTGCGCGTATCGTGATTACCTGTGCTGAGTTAGTTATCCTGCTCCTGGTTCTGTTTGTGGATTGCGTTCATCTCTAGCGAATCCTTCTGAGTCCTGTTCCCTGTATTGCTCCAGTCCTAGTCAGTGTTCCTGCTTATGTCATATATCGGTTCATTGCCGATATATACATATGTTAGTCAGACGTTACAAATAGTTTCATTGATAGCTGTAATTGTAATACGCTAGGAAAACATACTTATTGTATATTTGTCTGTGTTACGTTCATCTATCTTGATCCTCCTATTTCCTGACTATCCTGTCCTGTCTTTGTGAGGCACGCCGTCACTGCAACGCATTGGCTGCCTCATTCCAGTCTGTCTTGTTGTGGATGCTTGCTGTCACTAAGTAGTGGCTAGTTAAGCAAGCGTTCATTCTGTCTACCTGTCCTGATCTTCTCAGTTCTGGTTTATGCGCTCAGCGCTACTTTGCGCTGAGACGTTATCACGAAGTATTGTTTGTGGCTGTTCGGATCTGCACCGGCTCTGTGCGCCACAATCTCCTATTGGAGTCAGTCCTCTCCTCCACTAAACTGGGGATATCCTGATTCCTTGTGCTGGTGTGTGTACCTCCTTCACGTCAGCTTATGTGTTGCATGCTGACGGTGGAGAATAAGCCCACCAAGCCTAACAGTACCTCTCTGGGATAGGCTGGTTCAGTGGCACAGGTACAAGCAGGGTGCCTCTCTGTGATAGGCTGGCTCAGTGGCACAGGTATAAGCAGGGTGCCTCTCTGTGATAGGCTGGTTCAGTAGCACAGGTAGAAGCAGAGTACCTCTCTGTGATAGCCTGGCTCAGTGGCACAGGTACCTCTCTGTGATAGGCTGGCTCAGTGGCACAGGTATAAGCAGAGTACCTCCCTGAGATAGGAATGTGTTGGGGATAACTGTGCACAGTGTAAGGTGTGGGCCGAGATGTTTGTAGGGTGCTCAGACAGAACGGTGGACTACAACATGCCTCAAACTATGAGGAGGCGAGTCAGAGGTTTTTTTAGCTTGAAGAAAAAAGTACTCAAGCTGGAAACAAATATTGATCCTTCCTTCTAGTGATGTACTGTATATAAAGAGTGTAATGTATGTAAAGTCCATGGCATAGACCATACTTTCTGCATGACAGTTTATCATTGCTGTAGGCTAAAACCTCTTCTCAGACAGAAAAGTGGAGATGATGCAATGAAGGTAGCTACATAAGCCACACCCAGAAAAAAAAACATTCTACAACAAGTCACAGCACTGCTGAGGCTGCAGCTATTAGGTCTAAGTTGGAGGTGAAGTATTTTTTTCATTTTTGTTCCCTAAAATCAATCATACCTGTTAATTCTCCAATTCCTCCAGTTACTCCAAGTCCTCCTGTTCCAGTCATTCCACTATCTATTCAAAAGTAAGTCAACAAAGCAATTACAATACATCTGTTTATTTCCATGTAACCAACTACCTATATATAGACTAATTTTAAGTAAACCTATACTGGATTTATGAAGATGAATCCATTGTTAGAAATCCCAAGATACATGATATGAGCAAGACCTGGCTGAGGGGTAGGCATGCAGGTTATACAACTCTTAATTAAGACATTAAAGAGACTCTGAAGCGAACAAAAAATGCTATTTTTACTTGCTAGTTCGCTTCAGAAGTCTCATTAGGTGTGAACCGCCGCATGCCTGGCGCAAAACGAGCCCTTTAGACCCCCCAAATCCCCGGGCAAATATCCACAACCAACTTGGTCATGCATTGTACTGCCCTGATAGGCAGAGCTTTCTGCTGTAGCTCTGCCTCTCCTGCCATCAATCGCCTTGCGGATCTCTGCCTCTCTCCACCCCTCTCTGTGAAGGAAGACTGAGAGGGGCGGGGAGAGGCTGCGATCCGCGGCGATTGACATCAGGAGAGGCAGAGCTGCAGCTGAAAGCTCTGCCCCTTCCAGGAAGTGCCCCTTCCAGGATTTGAGGGTTCTAAAGTGCTCATTTTGCAGCGAGGATGCAGCGGTTTAGATCTACTAAGAGGACTGAAGCGAACTAGCAGGTAAAAACAGCAATTTTTGTTTGCTTCAGTCTCTCCATAAGTATAAACAATATTTTTTGGTTGTTTTCAGGGGCCCATATGCAATTAACTTTTTCTCCTAAGTTTTCTTATAGGCGATATTTTTACAGCTTGTAAATAAAATGCTTTTTAAACCACCAACAAGCAAGATGTAACAATTGCTTGTTACTTACCTCCCCTCACAGCCTGCGCTGACTCCTGCTAGGACGGAGGAGGGTAACGATCCAGCTGCGAGTCCACGCTGCTCCTTCTTGTCTGTCGGAGAGACCCTGACCTAACGGACTTCCAGGTTTGGCATCTCACGGGTGCGCACCTCTCGGTGGCCATGGGCGGTACTGCACCCTACTTAATTGAGAGGCAGGATATTTAAACCCTGCACTCTCACAGATAAATGTTGTTACACCCCTGGTCACTGCCATGACATTATACTATCCCCTATCTGGTTAAGATAGGGATAGTATAATGCAGATAACAATACCAATATTTCACTACATTCCGCACGTAAAACTAAATTTGAGTTTTGTATTTTGTAGTATATACAGGCGCTGATCCAATCTTTATCTCATGTGTATGTTCCACCAGCTGCTCAGGATCAACCACATCCACAATCGGTTCCAAGAAAAATTGCATACAAATCCACAGCGCTTGGTACTCAGATCGGCATCTGCAGTAACCCCACAGTGCTCAAAATCATGTTTCCATAGTGACCATCACCAGAAATAAATCGAGAAAGGTAATTTCTCCATCCAAGAAACATATAAACATTTATTAGAAGCTGAATCTACATCACATATACAATGACTTACTTCCAGGGTCCTTTTGACAGGGACCCTTAGTAGTTAAAAGCATATAGTGTAACCCAGTACACATTTAAAATCCAAAAACGATCTCATATAAGTTGCCCAGTCTCCAGTTCCTACCGGTTTCGGCCTTGCGCCGTCATCAGGGAACACTGTTCCCTGATGACGGCGCAAGGCCGAAACCGGTAGGAACTGGAGACTGGGCAACTTATATGAGATCGTTTTTGGATTTTAAATGTGTACTGGGTTACACTATATGCTTTTAACTACTAAGGGTCCCTGTCAAAAGGACCCTGGAAGTAAGTCATTGTATATGTGATGTAGATTCAGCTTCTAATAAATGTTTATATGTTTCTTGGATGGAGAAATGACCTTTCTCGATTTATTTCTGGTGATGGTCACTATGGAAACATGATTTTGAGCACTGTGGGGTTACTGCAGATGCCGATCTGAGTACCAAGCGCTGTGGATTTGTATGCAATTTAAATTTGAGTTTTGCCATACGGCACAATTTCAAGGCACTGCTTTTATATGTACACCTGTGCTCCACCCCTCACCACTGCAGCCCCTCCCTCACACCCTCCCTTTCTTTAGAAATCATTTATATTCTCACAGTCCCTCCCCCATTTAGCTTCTCTGTTATGCCCCATGTACTTACTCCATTCAAAGTTCATTGGTGTATCAATGCGTGTTAACTGAATTCTCCATTTACTATGACCTAAGAAACAGTAAAAAAAAAAAAGGTTTGAAACAGAAACAATTTAAAACCATCACTATAAATAATTTGTAAAGAGAATAAAAAGGACGTTACCCCCTGACCACATATTCATAGATCCTGAAACAAACAAACAAAGGTAAGATAAAGTTATCCGGTACATGTGAATTGTTTATATTGGAAAGTAAAAACTATTTTACCTGCAGTACAAGGCGCCACAGATCCGTAAGTCATATTTTTTGAGTAACCGATGAGTAGAACTCCAAAAGGCATAAAGGCATGTTGAATGGTGTGAGAGTTATTGCCTTTGGCAAAGGTATATTCCGCCCAAGAGTATTCCGTTCCTGGGAACTGCTTCCATTCCATGACTTCTGGACGTTCTCCATCAATGGTGATTCCAGGGGTAATTGATGTCTTGCCTATGATAATGGCATCATTAGTTTGACAATTACTTTGGGAAGGTATGCTATACGAAATGCCGTATTTCTCAGCAGCGGGTATCGTAGTAAGAAAAGGTCCAATACGCTGATTATTATACATTCCACCCCTTCCAAAAAGAAAGACTTGCATATTATGGTTGCTGCTGATGGACAGCGGCATTGATCTACTGACTTTAATTTCTATCTGTTGCCCAGCTGACATATTTCTCTCCACTGTCTTGTTTCCAGACATGTATTTAATGAAAGTATCTTCGTAAGACATCCCATATACAGTATCATAGGTAGCCTGGTCGGACAAGCCTGGGATGTGAAATGAGCTTCCCCAAGTACTAACAGGCTTCTGTTGCTCATAGACATGACTACAACCTCCACTACCTTGAGCACATGAGTGCCCAGCCATAACTGCGACAGGGGATTGAGAAAGCACTCTGGTTCCTGAAAGATCGTCTTTACTCTGAATTAGCATAGCTTGAAGTGGTGAAAGGTTGATGGTCATCTTCTCACCCTTTGTAAATTTCCTTTTTGCATAACGTACACTTCCTGTTAGATAAATGTCAACAGTTGTTGGCTGTTCACCTGAAAGAACAGAGAACTGTTTATACTCAGTTGCTGGTCCAACTGGTGGTGTGGATACGTAATAATTTGTTCCCCACTGTTTAACGGGTTCAATCAAAGCCACATCACCACTGTTGCCTCTGTAATTCCGAGACATCACAGTGATGGGTGAATCTGATTTAATCATCACAAGGTTAGAGGACAGAGATGTTTCTTTTACTTCTTTATTGAATGAGATTGTAGTAGTGGCAGTTTCTCCTTGTCCAACTGTCAATGTCTTCATAAAATTGCTTGTGGGAACATTGATAGAGACACTGGTGTTAGAAGGTGATGTTCCAGTTACTAAAATGTCCAGGGTAGAAAGACTGTTATCTTTCTTATTTGGCAGAAATGCAGTGATAAAATGGGTTCCAGTGGATGTAATTCCTTGGAGGTCTGTTGATAAAAGTTGCACATAGATCGTTATTGAATAATTATGTCAATGTTGGATTGTTATGGTGAGTGGGAATTCATTATACTAGTAAAAACTGCAATTGAACTACCTACCCCACATGGACTGATATCCCATTGTTCCACCTAAGATGAATTAATAAGGACATATTATAAACTGAGCTAAAACAATAAAAATCCAGAGTAATGTTTTTCACATTTAACTGTAAAAACAAAGCTAAACAAAGGAAACTTTATTCTTTTCTAAATGCTAATTTTTTTAACAATATATA
Organism: Hyperolius riggenbachi; assembly: GCF_040937935.1. Classification (NCBI taxonomy): domain Eukaryota; kingdom Metazoa; phylum Chordata; class Amphibia; order Anura; family Hyperoliidae; genus Hyperolius; species Hyperolius riggenbachi. The sequence goes on from NC_090651.1 coordinate 366,343,656, forward strand.
CAATTAAATACTATATTAACAGTATTAAATACTTAACAAAACAGTTTCTTCATCCAGAGCCAAAGAAGGTAGTCAGATGATTGCTACTTTAACTAATTTAACCACTTAACGACCGCCTAACGCCGATAGGTGTCGGCGGGTCGTTAGTGGTATAGCATGGAAACAGCCGCTTGTTCGAGCGGCCTTTCCATGCCAGTTCACGGAGGGTATCTCCATGAACATTGTGCAAGCCACCGATCGTGGCTCGCACGCGTAATGTAAACACGCAGGGAAGAAATCCCCGCTGCTTACATCATATGGCGCTGCTGCGCAGCAGCACCGTAAAGGAGATCAGCGATCCCGGCCACTGATTGGCCGGGGATCGCCAGCATCTGATAGGCTAAAGCCTATCCTATCCGGTGCAGGACGGATATCCATCCTGCACAGCCCACAGGTACAGGGAGAGGGAGGGAAAGGCAGAGAAGGTGGAAATCGCTTTGGAGGGGGGCTTTGAAGTGCCCCCCCACAAAGCGCAGCAAGCCGGCGGCGATCAGACCCCCCCCAGCAGGACATCCCCCTAGTGGGGAAAAAAGGGGGGAAGTCTGATCACCCTGGCTCAATCCTGATCGGTGCTGTGGGCTGGAGAGCCCACGCAGCACCGATCTCAGGAAAATAGGCTGGTCCTTAAGAGAAACTGAAGCGAAAAAAATATATATGATATAATGAATTGTATGTGTAGCACGGATAATTACTAGATCATTAGTAGCAAAGGAAATATTCTCATATTTTTAATTTCAGTTATATAGTGTTTTTATAACGTTGCATCATTCTCTAATATTTTCAGTTTACACACCACTCAGCATTGTAAATGATTTTACAGAGCAGCCAAGTGCATTTTTGAACTGTCCTCTGCTGAAGAAAAAAACGACACAGTGACTGACAGTTGAGATAACAAGCAGAAGACAGAGCTCTCTGTGACTTTGAAAGTTGATGGCTCTTTTGCATAGATAACAAGTGGAGTTTCGTAACTCTTCCTGTACTGGAAACAATATCAGACTCATGTCTCTGCTCCTACTGTTTTATTTCTTAGCTGTACTACACATACAATACATTATATCATTTATTTTTCGTGTCAGTGTCTCTTTAAAGTGTACCTGAGATGAATGTAGTAAAAGGATTTATACTTACCTGGGGCTCACTCCAGCTCCCTGTAGTCTGAACCTTAAATGTCCCTTCAGTCCCCTTTGGTGTGTCCCTTTGAAGTCCATGATCCAGCTGGGTTATGGGCCACTGCACATGTGCTGTTCTGGGCTGCACACGTCCTCCATTGCAATCCTGTTTCCAGGAGCTTTCTCTGCAAACTCAGTTACAGACTTAATGAACTGCACATGCGCAGAATGCTCCCGGCCACGGGAGTGCGATCAAGTTGTGTGTATGGCCAGGAACACGCATGCATGGTAGTCTGCAACTCAGCCAAGCCATGGACTTTACCAACCTGACAATAGAAGGGAACGGCAGGACATTGAGGGACCAGAAAGACTACAAGGACCTGGAAGAAGAACCCCAGGTAAATATAAAACCTTTTGTTACATTTGTCTCAGGTACACTATAAATTAGCAGTTAAAGTAACAATCATATGACTGCCTCCTTTGGCTCTGGATAAAGACACTAGAATTGTTCTCTTAAAGCGGAATATAACCCTGCATTTCAACTTTGCTCTAAAACATTATTTACAGTATATTATATGCAACCAGCATTTTTTTTTTACTAGACCAGCATTGGAAGGGTTACACAGGGCTTTAAAGTTCCTGGAGATTTTTGCAGACGCATCCGAACTTGAGAGAGATACATTTTGTACATAAATGTATCTAAGTGTTGAATGTGACTCATATCTCTCACTGAGAAGGAGTTGGAGGACAGCCAAAGAGTGTGTAACATTTCTAAATATATACATATAACTAAATAGAATGTAACTATCTGAACGTCTGCATATCTCTCCACGGAACTTAAAACCTCTGTTTAACCCTTCCAATGCTGGTCTAGTAAAAAAAAATGCTGGTTACATATAATATGCTGTAAATAATGTTTTAGAGCAAAGTTGAAATGCAGGGTTATATTCCGCTTTAACAAGGAGACGGTCCCTGACCAACTTTAGTCAGAACTGCATAGGAAAGTGTTCAGAGACCTTGGAGAGAGCAGCTGATAAAAGATTAAAGTACATTTCAGTGTTAATCACACGTTATTATTGGAAAGAGACTGTAGGTTAAAGTGAACCTGAACTGAAAATGAACTGATGAGATAAACAATTGCATCGGTAGTCCTAATCCTAAATAGGACTTTCCTGGAATCATAATTTGCATTTAGAGGTTCAATAACGCCTTTAAAGTCTTGATGGTCTCATGTGCATGACTGCAGTCATTTAGTGTCATGCAGCTCCCATACAGTCAGATCGCAAACTATATTATTCTCAGCCACACAAAGTTTTACAACCATAATTAGTTGTCAGTGAGAGCTACATTACAGCGATTTAGGGCCCATTCACACTTATGCATTTTCAGGGCGATTTCAGCATCGCTGAAAATCACTAGCAGTTTGAAAAACGTGTGTACAATGAAAGTATATGAAAGTGTTCTCACCGAAGCGATTTGCGATTTGCTGAAATGCAAACGTGTTGCCTGCAGCTTTTTCTGAGTGATCCTGGAGCGATTCTGCTGGTTAAATTGAACTAGAAATCACAAAACACTAATAGCTGAAAAAACACTGGAAAAACGCTTTCTATACAGTGAAAAATTGCTTGGAAATCGCTAGGAAAAAAAAAGCGTCTAGCGATTTTTAGTGAGAGAAAAGGAACACAGGCTAATTTTAAGTAGGATCGGGACTTTACGCACACATTTATCTCATCATGCTTCAAGTCACTTCAGGTCCTCTTTAACTCGGTTTTACCTTATCTGTATCCACAGCTTGGTTTAAATGTACAATTGTCACTAGTTTAAACCAATTTGATTAGTGACAAAATCCATTAAAGCAAAAGCGTTTTCTTTTAAAGAAGATCTGTAATGAAAAAACTCCCCTGGGGGGTCCTCAACTCGGGTGGTTGAAGCTTCTGGATCCTATTGAGGCTTCCCCCGTCCTCCTCGGCCCCAAGGCGGCGGCAAAAATCCTCCGGAGTGCCAATGTAAATATTTCCCTCCCGGGCTCCAGCGCAGGCACAGTATCCGCTCTCTGCACGGAGATAGGCGAAAATAGCGATCTCCGTCGGGCTGCTCTACTGCGCAGGCGCAAGTCTCCTGCGCCTGCACAGTAGAGCGGACCCGACAGTGATCGGCTTTTTTTGCCTATCTCCATGGGAAGAGCCGCAACAGCGCCCCCGCTGGAGCCAGAAAAGGTAAATATTGCACAGCCCGACAAATTGTCACCTGTGCGTTCCATGGGCTGCAGCGAGACTGCCGTGGGACACAGAAGGATGGGGTAAGCCTCCAGAGGGTCCATAGGCTTTCCCCTACTGAAGTGAGTACCCCAGGGGAACTTTTTTTCAGTACAGGTTTTCTTTAAACGTAATGGTTACTCAATACAGTGGAGTTGGAATGGGCAACAAGTAGGGGAAAAAATCAACTGGCTGACTCATCTATTTGACTTTGAATCAGAAGATAAACAGATTTAAAGAGCAAAAAGGGGGGAAGAGGCACCAAATGATAGATAAAACTATGTTAAAAACAGCTAAAACAATAAAGGAAGGCGTGGCTTACCTCAATAATGACACACTCACATGGCATTTAATCACGCACAGGCAACGCGTTTCGTGGGTCTAATGCCCACTTCCTCAGGCCAAATACAGTGCCAGAGATGTATCTAGAGCCAAGAATGGAGTGCCTCTCAACATTTTTAAAGAGCACCTACCTAAGTTATGGTGAACTAGAACCATACGGTGTATGAAAGGGATGAAAAGGATGCTTAACCTCCCCTTAAAAAATATTACACTAAATATATTTAAGAGAAGCAAAGAAACAAAAATGCATTACCTTTAACTGCAATATAACGCCAGGCAGAAGAGGCTTGTCCCTGTTAAAACAGCATGGACTTTCAAAAGTCCGTTTTAACTCAGTACAATAATGCACTGAGCCTGATTATAAAGAAATGGAAGAGGTTATTCACCAGGAAAGTGCCATTATTTCTTCAAAATAGTTGCACTTTTCAGATCGCCCTATTTATCATAATTTCTTGTATTTATCTAAGGGGTGGTCAGCTAAAAAGACCACTATACATGCTCTCCACTTTTTCCTTACTTGGTGGCCAATCAATGGGCTTGATTTATCACTTTTTGGCAGTTTGTTGTCACACACTACAGCCGTACTGAGCACCAATGATGCGTATTACATGTTTTTCACAAAATTATCATAGCTGGTGATGTGCTATGTCAATAAAGTGACAAACTGGGGATGGCCAGGGGAAAACAAACTCTGATTACTCTTTTGTAAATCTGGTGGTATAGAGTGGTAATTAAATAAAACAAAAGTGAAATCTAAAAAGTGGAGGGTTTTTTTCTCTCCTTATTTTTTCCCATAAATTTTAAATAATTTCAGTAGTAAATAATAATTAATAAATAAATGTCCTTATTAATATGTCAGTTTCAATATATTTATTGAATTTTTTGTTGACATATAGACAATAGGGCATCTTTAGTAACTTGCACAGGGGAACAATCAAACGTAGCATACTAAACTAAATAAATCGCAAACTTATTTGCATTAATGTAAGGCATGTTTCCACCAATATTTTAAAGCATCTGGGGAACAAAAGTATTAATTAGAGATGATGGTACAGCAAGGCCCATCCAGTTCCCCTCCAGCTCTATATGGTCCAGGAGCGGTGATGTCTGCACAGCTCCACAAGACGTGATGGAGGAATGAGTCAGTGGATGTGGGGACATCCAGACTCCGGAATGGTAAGACGGGGATTTGGGGAAGCCAGCAGCACAGGTGGGGTCTGGTTCAGTGGGCTAACCCAATTTCATGTAGGGATTTGGGGATTTGCAAAACCTTGAACCCACAAACTCAAAAATATGGGTTCTCAGTCGTCCAGCTAACCACATGCAAGCAGATCGCCCAATAAGGTTCACCCAGTAAACCGCACATCACCTAGTTCACCCAACGCTAATATTACTAGACGAATTCCAATAACTGATACACAGTAATTGAGGATTGTTTTTTATTGGCATATACTAGAGCTGTGTTTAAACTTCAGTCAGCTTTGGTAAAGCTGAGGCTTGATCCACACTAGCATGGATTCCTTGCCATTGCCATTACGCATGGCAAAGAACCCTTGTTCACAGACACTGGGCATGTCCATACTGAGCATAGCATGTAGGACAAGTCTGCTGTCCAGAATTATCCTGTAATGATCGGGTACCTTACAGCACTGCAGGCTGTGCATCAGAACACACACTCATAAACAGTTGATTTAGCTGAGTGCTAGCCTGGTACCCATATCAATGTTGTCAAAACTACTCGCTTCACCCATGTCTTCAAATGACCCTCCACCACCAACCATTTTTCTTTATTTCTCTAATATCTCTACTGCCTTCCTACGTTGCCCTCGTGTGGTGGATACATACTACTACATTGCCTATTATTTACTTATGTGTTATTGCTGAAGTCTCTGTTCTATGGTTTGAATAATTGTTTTTATACTACACTTGACTGTGCAATATTTTGGCCATTTTTAATTTATCTTTTTGTGTGTCCCATGAGATTACATTTTGTGTTTGCCTTTTTTTCACACAGAGTGTGTGTGTGTGTGTGTGTGTGTGTGTGTGTGTGTGTGTGTGTGTGTGTGTGTGTGTGTGTATGTGAGAGAGAGTGTGTGTGTGTGTATGTGTGTGTGTGTGTGTGTGTGTATATGTGTGTGTGTGTGTGTGTGTGTGTGTGTGTGTGTGAGTGTGTGTGAGTGTGTGTGTGTGTGTGTGTGTGTGCGTGCGTGCGTGCGTGTGTGTGTTCGTGTGTGTGTGTGAGCGCGAGTGTGATTTTACAAGTATGTGGAAAAAACTATAAAGTGGTCAAATTTTTTAACGCGGAGGAAACGCAAAAGCAGAAATGTGAACGTGCGTAAACAAAGTCGTGAGCTTTTATATGCATGGTGGTGCGAGTTTAATGCTATGTGGCAAAACCCACATGGTTTTAACAAGTTTGTGCCCTGTTGACCATGGAATACATAGAAGTAAGGAAAGAACTAAACTAAACTAAATTAGAAAATTTAAAGTAAATCAGCCTAGAGGAGTACTTGCAAGCCAGTAAATAAATTGCAGTTCAAAAGATTAAACAACACTACGTATTTATTATCTGAAGCACCTTAGAGTCAATGCTGGTAACCCAAACACCCTAGGTTATGAGCTATGTTGGAAATTCAGAAATCTGGGGATGTATTAGAAGAATCTTCAGTCATCCTATTATTGATGAGCAAAACTTCTCCTATCATGGAAATTTCAACTGACCCAGGAAAGGAAATAAGCGTAACCCATTAAAGACAGTTAACTTCAGTCCTAGTTCTCATAATTATGCCACCTATTCCTGTTAGAGCTTAAAGTGTACCTGAATGAGAAGCATCCAGTGGCGTACCTAGGGCATTTGACACCCGGTGCTGGGTATTAAAAAGACACCCCCCCCCCCCATTAAAAAAAAAAAAAAACAGCAAATGTGGCATGCTAAACGTGACACGGCGGGTAATGCCAGGTGTAGGCTCGCTCCCCCCCCTAAAGTTGTCCTTAGTATAGTATAGTGGCACCAGTATAGCTAACAAAAAATGGGTGCGGTTATAACATGCGGCGCGCATTGCGCGCCGCGGCGAAAAATGGGCGTGGCCATGACCGGATGAGGGCAGAGCTAACTAATTTAAAGTGAACCCGGGATAAGAGTGATATGGAGGCTGCCATATTCATTTTCTTTTAAACAATAGGCAGCCCTGCTGATCTATTTGGCTGCAGTAGTGAACTGAATTACACCAGAAACAAGCATGCAGCTAATCTTGTCAGTTCTGACAATATTGTCAGAAGCCCCTGACCTGCTGCTTGCTTATTCAGGGTCTATGGTTTAAAGAATTAGATGCAGAGGACCAGCACAGCAGCCAGGCAGCTGGTATTGCTTAAAAGGAGATAAATATTGCAGCCCAATATTATTCTCACCTCGGGTTCCCCTTAAAAGTGCAACACAAAGACAGTGGGCCTTTCCCCAGAAAATTCACATAATTGTTCAGGTTTTCTCAAGAAAATACACGTAATGTGAACAGATTTGACCAGAAAATAGTTCAATCATGTCGGCAGATTTGCCCAAAAAACACGTTCAATCATGTCGGCAGATTTGCCCAAAAAACACGTTCAATCATGTCGGCAGATTTGCCCAGAAAATACATGCAATCATGTCGGCAGATTTGCCCAGAAAATACATGCAATCATGTCGGCAGATTTGCCCAGAAAATACATGCAATCATGTCGGCAGATTTGCCCAGAAAATACATGCAATCATGTCGGCAGATTTGCCCAGAAAATACATGCAATCATGTCGGCAGATTTGCCCAGAAAATATATGCAATCATGTCGGCAGATTTGCCCAAAAAACACGTTCAATCATGTCGGCAGATTTGCCCAAAAAACACGTTCAATCATGTCGGCAGATTTGCCCAAAAAACACGTTCAATCATGTCGGCAGATTTGCCCAGAAAATACATGTAATCATGTCGGCAGATTTGCCCAGAAAATACATGCAATCATGTCGGCAGATTTGCCCAGAAAATACATGCAATCATGTCGGCAGATTTGCCCAGAAAATATATGCAATCATGTGGCAACCTGGCCAGAAAACACTTCAATCATGTAGCAGACCTGGCCAGAACAGTCGATACACCTGCTAATATAAATTAAATAAAAATTTACTCACCTGAAGCAGCAGCAGACCTCCTGTCCCGGCCTCCGTCCGGCGCGCAGCTCTCACGATCCTCTGCAGCCAGCAACTGAAACTCCCGCGGTGAGAGCAGGGCTACGGGAAAATGGCGCCCGAAGCCCTGCATTGCAGACTCAGTCTCCAGAGCAGGGCTTCGGACGCCATTTTACTGTAGCCCTGCTCTGCCGCTGTTGGAGCTGCGGGCTGCTGCTGTCAGTGAACTGACACAGCGTCTATTAGACGCCGAAAATCAGTTCACGCTGGGGGTGCTTGGACAATATTAGGGGGTGCTTCAGCACCCAAACCACCCCCCTGGCACCGCCACTGCCCCAGTATAGCTAGTATAGTTGCCCCAGTATAGCATAGTGGCCCCAGTATAGTTTAGTGTAGCATAGTGGCCCCAGTGTAGCATAGTGGTCCCAGTGTAGCATAGGTGCCCCCAGTGTAGCATAGTGGCCCCCAGTGTAGCATAGTGGCCCCCAGTGTAGCATAGTGGCCGCCAGTGTAGCATAGTGGCCGCCAGTGTAGCATAGTGGCCCCCAGTGTAGCATAGTGGCCCCCAGTGTAGCATAGGTGCCCCCAGTGTAGCATAGTGGCCCCCAGTGTAGCATAGTGGCCCCCAGTGTAGCATGGTGGCCCCCAGTGTAGCATGGTGGCCCCCAGTGTAGCATAGTGGCCCCCAGTGTAGCATAGTGGCCGCCAGTGTAGCATAGGTGCCCCCAGTGTAGCATAGTGGCCCCCAGTGTAGCATAGTGGCCCCCAGTGTAGCATAGTGGCCCCCAGTGTAGCATAGGTGCCCCCAGTGTAGCATAGTGGCCCCCGGTATGAGGGAAGCTTGGAAGGTGGGGTGGCGGGGTCCCCTCCTTCCGGCGCTTCCCCCTCCTAATTAGCAGCAGCCAGCAGCTTAGCGAAGCGGGCGGGGAGGACTTACTCACCTGCTCCAGGCGATGGCGCATAACGTCATCCTCACGTGACGCTGGTCTCTCTGTCGCTCACTGTGCTTCCGCAAATCAGGAAGCACAGTGGGCGGTGGAGAAGGTGGAGACCAGCGTCAGGTGACGATGACGCTATTTGCCATCGCCTGGAACGCAGGAAGTAGGTGAGTAAGTCTTCTCCGCCCGCTCCTGCCCGCTCATCAAGCTGCTGCTAATTAGGAGGGTGAAGCGCCAGAAGGAGGGGACCCAGGTGAGGGAGGTGGGGGGTCCGGCCCCCCTCCCCGCCGCTTTCCCCGCCACCCCTCCTTTCCGGGTTGCTTTCCCCCTCCTGTCCGGCCGGCACAGGCCTCTGTGGGGGCCTTGATGACACCCCCTGGGGCGCCCGACACCCGGTGCGGGGCGCCCCATGCCGCCCTATGGTAGGAACGCCACTGGAAGCATCTCAGGCAAAATTACTTTACTTAGTCCTGTAAAACCAAAGACAAGCACAGTTGCTGCTGCATTTGATCTGTGCACAGTCAGAGCAGTAGAGCCGTGTCCCTGTATGTTCCTGGCTCAGATGGGGAAAAATAAGTGTATAACTTAAGCTGGGACACTAATTAGCCGGGTAGATAAATACATCTATGTTTACTGAGCTGCTTTTCTCTTCACAGGCACTGCTCTCTTTGATGCCGTTCCTATGACAGATAGAGAGAACACAGGCAGAGAGGGAGGCGGGCTTGAGCAGACTGCTCTCACAGATAGGGAGGACACAGGCAGAGAGGGGGCGGGCTTCAGCAGAACACAAGCAGAGAGGGGGCGGGCTTGAGCAGGCTGCTCTCACTGCTGTAGAGCTTCCTGATAAAGCAGCCGACTGAGAGCTCAATTGGTGGTTTTTACAGGGGGGATTACAAGCTCACAGGGCAGATCAGAATGAAACAGACAGCAGGGTAAGTGTCTGTTCTCATGTCCCCACTAGTAGATAGTATTAATTAAAGCAGGTTGCTTCATCTCTGGTGTACTTTAAATGTCAGGGCTTTGAATGACAATTTCTCCCCAGACTGTAGTTTAACTCTCTATGATAACTAATTACTGACTATAAAATGCCTGCATAGCTGAGATACAATTCTGATTAAAGGAAACAGATAATAATGGCCAATAGTCCAAGATGAGGGCTGTACAACATTTAAAATTGTCATAATTCAAGTGAGAGAATAAAAACATTTTTTTTTACTTTTTAATATACAATAAGCCTGTGGGATTCCAAAATCACTCCTATTTACGAGTAGAACTACAGATACAATTGTAGACCTCATCAGTTTATTTTTGGTTCAGGTTTGTTCAACTTAACTAGCATGCTAAATGCTTCTTTTATTATTCAGTTCTGTGAGCTATAGAAATCACAATATATTTGTTACAATGTCATAAAAAATGTCATTCTCAATTTGCATAAACATTGCATAATTATTTGCATGCTATTGATTATGCCTACTTGCCAACAAGAGTTTATGATCCACCAAGTACAAAGTTTTGTTATGCTTGAGAATCAAATATGTGCTTCACTCAATGACATGTAAATCAATGTATCACTTTTATGCAATGCGTTTTTTGTTTTTTTTTAATATTCTGTATACGGCCCAAAGTGCAACAAAAAGAGAGAAATTATGATTTTCAAAACAGACATGCTTAATCATTCATGAAAAGCTGCCAAAATTACTTTATGTACACTTTGAAAGCTAGTAAAAGCTGTATGGTCAACAAATTCCCTATTGTCTCTAGCAAATGTTTCAATTGAGCTTATTTACCTTCTTATTAAAGGAAACCTAAACTGAAGTGAGAGTTTCACTTACCTGGGTCTTCTATCAACCTCCTGCAGCTGCCCTGTGCCCATGAAGTCAATCTACAATCCTCCGATCCCGTGCTATGGCCAAGTTTTGTTTTGTCCCAGCAGTACACTGTGCCTACACGGCTCTGGCCATGTGCATCCTCATTCATGCTCCTGCTGCTGGGCATGTCCCCTGCAGGTGCAGTAGAAGATTTTGTCCTACTGCGCCTGTGCAGGATGCTCCCGGCATCAGGAGCATGATTGAGGAAGCTCGCGACTGGCGCAATGGCCATCGACTGGCTAGTTGGGGCAAAATTAAATTTAGCCACGGGGGTGGACCGGAGGATCGGTGAGTGACTTCCCAGACACTGGGTGGTTGCAGGGGGCTAGTGGAAGCCCCAGTTAAGTGAAACTATTCCCCCTCCTTCGGTTTAGGTTCTCTTTAAAGAGAACCCAAGGTGGGTTCTAAGAATCCAATTAGCACACAGAGGCAGGGTCTGCATATAATACCCAGCCTCTGTTGCTATACTGTTTCCCCCAGTCTCCCCCCTGTGCTCTTCTGTGCCCCCATAAATCAAATGCTGTGCTGGCGACACGCTGTGTGTCACCAGCTGGCTGTTTACCTCTGAATTGTCAGTCTCTGCCGCTCCCCCGCCTCTGATATCACCGCTCCCTGCCTGCGTCCCTTCCCTTGCCGCTGATTGGAGGGAAGGGTCGCAGGGGGGAGCGGTGATATCGGAGATATCGGAGTTGTGGCCAGAACATGTACATTTTTTAAAATCACTGTGACCAAAAGGTTACATTTCTTGTAAAAGGTCAAGTTATGCCAATAAATTTGAGTCAAGTTACTTGATCTCTCAGCTCCAGTAACTCCAGCTATTTCTGGATTTTTGGTTGGACAGTGCCTAGCTCTGAGCTGAATCCCTTTGTCCTATTGTACTCTTCATGTACCTCTTGTTATGGATTTATACATAAACTGTATACTAAAGTATTATTTGATTATTACAAGTAGGGATGCTCATTCGGATTCCGCGGAAATGCAATTTCCGAATTTCCGATCGGAAATTGCATTTCCGCATCGGAAAGCGGAAATCGGTAATGCAAGTGCCATAGGCGGATTTCCGCCGGAAATCGCGGAAATTTCCGGCGGAAATTCCACCCAACTTTAACATCGATTTTCTCAAAAACTATAAGGTCTTTTTGAAAACTTTTTTTGCATCTTGTTCACAAGATTCAGTTTAATAAACCCTGAAAATTTTGTGTTTCTAGGACTTAAGGGGGCTTTGCTATTAACCGTTAAAGTCGGCTGATTTTTACTGTAATGTAAAATGCAGAAAATGGGCAGATGCAGATTTTCTGCATTTTACATTACAGTAAAAATCCGCCGACTTTAGCGGTTAATAGCAAAGCCCCCTTAAGACCTAGAAGCACCAAAGTTTCGGGGTTTATTAAACAGAATCTTCTGAACAAGATGCAAAAAAACGTTTTCAAAAAGACCTTATAGTTTTTGAGAAAATCGATGTTAAAGTTGGGCAGAATTTCCGCGATTTCCGGCGGAAATTCCGCATTGGAATGCGGAAATTGGTAGTGGAAAGCGGAATCGGTAATTGGTACATGACGGAATGCGTATTTACCGCGGAATCGGAAATTGGCATTCCGACCATCCCTAATGGTGCATGCAACAGCTAAATTGTAGCATTTCTTATTTACAATGATGCTTTGTATTGTATTGTGAGCCTTGCAGGCATCTATGAAGGTTTGAATAGCCAACACTATATTTGCACTAAAATTATTCCAATCTTTCCCATTTAAAATAGTTGGAAGGTGTGTCTACTTCTCTTTCCTATACCATCTTTCCCTGAAAATAAGACAGTGTCTTATATTATTTTTTGCTCTAAAAGATGTGCTAGGGCTTATTTTCGGGGGATGTCTTATATTTCTATTAGGAAGTGTCTCTCAGCAGAATATTTCCTGTTCCTTTGTACTGTCATGTTCATGGATTTGAAAGTATGCTACTGTAATGATCAGGCACCTGCCCTGTCTTCCCTGCACACAGCTGATAACCTTGCTGTGTGCTGGAATGACAGGATCAGTGCCCGATTGGCACTGCACCACTGTGTCCCCACTTACTGGCTGCCTCTTCCTCCTCTTTAGCTTCCGCTAGGGCTTATTTTCGGGGTAGGGCTTATATTTCAAGCATGCTCATAATTCCAGCTAGGGCTTATTTTCAGGGTAGGTCTTATTTTCAGGGAAAGAGGGTAGCTATGTATAGCATAATAAATACAAGTATTATAACATATGTAAGAAATTAAATCATAGTACTGTGAAAATGCCATGAACATAAATATATCTGCATGAAAATAATTGCATCATGTTAAAAATAATTTCTTTAAAAAAGTAAATTTTCTTAAAAAAAATACTAATGCTATAATCCTTGAGTGCCTGGATAAAAAGTGACTCTCCCATTTTCTCAACCCAAATGCCTTATTTGACAGCCTTCAATCTGCATTCCACCCAATCCACTCTGAAGAGACAGCACTCACTAAGGTCACCAACTTCCTCCTAGCTAAATCCAGCAAACACTATTCCATTCTCCTCCTCTTGGACTTCTTCTCTGCCTTCGACATCATGGATCACCTCTTCCTGCTCCAAACCATACACTCTATCAGTATATTATTCTCAGCCCCTATTCTTCTCCCTCTACACCTCCACCCTGGCAAACTTATCTCCTCAGATGGTCTCAACTACTCATTCTATGCTGATGTCACTCAAATCTCCCTTCACACCGTTATTCTCTAAACTCCCCCCCCCCCCCACCACCACCACCACCACACACTTTGGACAAAATCTCCACTTGTCTGCACCCAAAAAACATAGGCAACCATAACACATATACACAAGAAAAGATGTTGTTTTTAGAGGGGAAGGGGCTTTGAACAGGATGGGGGGGGGTGCAGTTTCAATGTTTCCCATAGGCGCTATATTACCAAGATATGCCCCTGACCATCTCCACCTGGATGTCTGACATATTTCTGAAACTCAACCTAGAGAAGACTGAACTTCTGTTCACCTCATATATTTGAGCCTTGTTCCCAACATTTCTATTTTTATCAACAACACCTCTAATAATAATAATAATAATAATAAGCTATCTTCTCAGGCAGATTTGGGTAGTTTTTTCTCTACTGTGATCTGAACAGTGGAGATGTGGCAATGTTGGGAGTCACAGCAGCCAACCCCACAGGGCCTGAAAACGGACTTCCTATATGCTTATTACGTCTGGTCATGTGATATATCCAAACATAGTTCATTTGTCATTCTCAACACTGGCAGATCTCTAATAAACATTCAGCTACTGTAGGACAGGGAATCACATAGATATTGCTAATTTTAATCATACTGTAGCGCTGTTTAATTCATTATGCAATAAATATGTTTGTGATGGGAAGCAGAGATTATAAAAAAAAATAAAAATAAAATAAAAACCACAACACTGCATAAGATATAGCTTTGAGCAGCTATCAGGTCCAAGTTGGACATTTTGTATGTCCTGTTATTAATTATCCTTTACTATCAACCACACCTGACATACCTCCAATTCCTTGAAGTCCTCCACCTCCGGTTATTCCACCTCCTGTTTAAAATACAAAATAATCAACTAAGTGATCTTAATAAATACATTTTTTTTCAGATAGCTACATTTTTAAACAAAGACTCACTTTAAAGGGAAGATGGAGAGAGAGGGATATGGAGGCTGACACGTGTATTTAATTTTAACCGCTTCATCTCCTGGGGGTTTTCCCCTTAAAAAACCAGAGCAATTTTCACCTGTCAGCACTCCTTCCATTCATTCGCCTATAACTTTATTACTACGTATCACAACAAAACAATCTATATCTTGGGTTTTTTGCCACCCATTAGGCTTTCTTTGGGGGGTACGTTTTGCGAATAATTATTTTATTCAAAATGTGTTTTAACGAGAAAAAAAAAATAAATGGAAAAAAGAACAGTATTTCTCAGTGGGTAATCTTGATAGTACTTTTACAATTTAGTTCCTCCAGGTTTTTATATAAGGTTTGAATTGCTTCTTTTTACCATGGAACTTTTTTCTTTGCTACTAATGTTCTATTAAATATCCATACTACACAAACAATTCATTATATAATGTTATTATTATATAATATTTATTTTTTTGCTTCAGTGGCACTTTAACTCTAATCAAATTATGGATTGCAGAGTCCAACCATGCATGAAACAGTACTCTTCTTGCTACTATTAATACTATATGAAACCAGTTTGATGGAATCTCCCTTTGATTAGATTTCCCCCTGTATCTTTCAATATATTTTTTTCACTTATTGCATTGGCATAATTTATCACTTCATCCCAAAATTGGGTTGCCTTGGGACTTCCACAAATACAGTGCCACAATTTTGCATCTTTCAGATCGCATTTAAGACAATTTGATGTATAATAAGGTGGAGGAATAACATAGTTTATATTACCCTCCCTTGTGTAATGATTATTTCCATATTTTAGGTTTCTATAGTGGTGCAATTGTTTCACAAGCTTTTAGACCCTAAAAATCCTATCGCTAGTCAGATCTGTGGCAGCCCTGCACATAACTCACCTCCCATGGATCCAAGTCGGGCCTACCATTCGGGCTTACGAGCTGCGGTTTTCTGTCCTGAACCTGACTCGGGATTACTGCTAAGGAGGTTAAATGTATATTTTGCTTTGTGCATCAAAACCTAGTGTGAAGTTCTCCACACTTTGCTTAAAATACAGCATGTTATAGTTTCCCAACCCCTTAGTATCCCATCTGCAACACAAACCTTGTTCATGTTTTCTGACCAAGAATCAAAGGGGTGGAGAACATATTTGTTATTTTCAATTTTCCATAATCCAACATACAATTCTGATAATGATTTTGTGACCCTTGTTGCTTGCAAATTTGCGGCAAAGTCATTTTCTCATCGAAAATGCCATTTTCTATTTTCAGAAAATATAATATATGGTCAAAGAAAATTATTTTTCCTTTATGATGTGAAAAATAGCGCAAACCGTTTTACCGTGAAAATTCACAAAAAGATTAAAAATCGTTAATATTAGCGCAAGATTTAGTGAAAAAGGCAAAAGATACCAAACTTATTACAAAATGATTTTCCATGGCATTTTTGCTTGAAAGTCGGACTTTACATAATTTTTGCTAAAATAAGTGTGAAAAGAATATTGGCATTTTTGATCAACACTGTTTGCCACTTTACCACAACCAATATAAATGTCAAACTTTGTAGTCACAGTAATGTCTTGTATATTACATTCAAGGGATCCAATCATCTATATATATAAAATCGGATGTATGTGTGTGTGTGTGTGTGTGTGTGTGTATGTGTGTGTGTGTGTGTGTATGTGCCGCGATCACTCGAAAACCCCTTGACCGATTTGAACGAAACTTGGTATACAGGTTCCTTACTACCTGGGATGATAGGTTCTGGGGGTCTCGCGGCCCCCCTGCCCACCTGGGCGGAGCTACAAACAGCAAATCAGATTCCACCCATTCAAGTCAATGGAAAAAATGTAAAAGGCTGCCATTCTCACAGTAATCAAGCCAGAGTCCCCACACTTGGCACAGTTGGTCACTTGGTGACCGAGGTTGCAAATCCAGGAAAAGCGGGTGGAGCATAAAACAGCCAATCAAAATTCAGCCATTCCTTTTAAATGGGAAAAAATGCAGCCATTCTTACACTGTTAATCGCAGGGTTCTCAAACTTGCCACACTTCGCCACTGGGTGAATAAGATTAAGATTTTGGAAAGTGGGTGGAGCCTACAACAGCCAATCAAAATTCACCTATTGCGTTTAAAGGGGAATATTTAAACTGCTGCCATTCTTACACTGTTTATGGCAGAGGCTTCAGACTTGCTGCAGTCAGTCATTAGGTGACTGGGGTCCAAATTCACTAAAGGGGCGGGGCCACAAACAGCCAATCAGATTTCTTTGCTGGATAAACTGCTTCCATTCACACAATTTTGATGCCAGGAACCTGAAAGCTCACAAAATTGGTCATTGAGTGACTGTGTGACAAGGTTACACAAAGTGGGTGGAGCCAAAAACACATTTTACTGGGAAAATATAAACTGCAGCCATTCTTACACTGTTAATGGCAGGGTTGTCAAACTTTGCACAGTTGGTCATTGAGTGAATGTGATTAAGATTTTGGGAAGTGGGTAGAGCCTACAACAGCCAATCAAAATTCAACTTTTGATTGTCAAAGGGAATATTTAAACTGCAACCATTCTTATACTGTTAATAGCAGATGCCTCAAACCTGGTACAGCTGGGCACTGGGTGACTGGGGTTCAAATTCAGAAAGGGGCGGAGCCACAAACAGCCAATCAGATATACAAAGTATTGATACCAAGGATCCCAAAGCTGATAAACTTGGTAATTGAGTGACTATATGTCAAGGTTACAAAAAGTGGGCGGTGCCAGAAACTTAATTTTTTACATGGCAGGGTTCCCAAACTTGATACAATTGGCCACTGGGTGCCTGGGATTATTATTCAGAAATGTGGGTGGAGCCTACAACAGCCAATCAAAATTCAGCTATTGATTTTCATGG
The DNA here is from genome assembly GCF_040937935.1 of Hyperolius riggenbachi. Taxonomy (NCBI): domain Eukaryota; kingdom Metazoa; phylum Chordata; class Amphibia; order Anura; family Hyperoliidae; genus Hyperolius; species Hyperolius riggenbachi. The sequence goes on from NC_090651.1 coordinate 366,360,925, forward strand.
GGAATATTTACATTGCTACCATTCTTACACTGTTAATGGCAGAGGCCTCAAACCTGATACAGTCAGTAATTGGGTGACTGGGGACCAAATTCACTAAAGGCGGTGGAGCCACAAACAGCCAATCAGATTTGTTAGATTGATTTCAGCCATTCTGTTATTGGCAGGGTTCTCAAACTTGACACAGTTGGCCACTGGGTGACTAGGATTAATATTTAGGAAAGTGGGTGGAGTGTACAGCAGCCAATCAAAATTCATCTTTTGATTTTCAAGGGGAATATTTACATTGCTGCCATTCTTGCACTGTTAATGGCACAGATTATTATACAGAAAAGTGGGTGGAGCCTAAAAAAACAATCAAAATTCACCTGTTGATTTTCAAAGGGAATATTAAAATTGCTGCCATTCTTGCACTGTTAATGGCACAAGCCTCAAACCTGGTACAGTTGATCATTGGGTCACTGGGGTTCAAATTCAGAAAAGGGGATAGAGGAGGCATGGGCAAACTTGGCCCTCCAGCTGTTGAGGAACTACAAGTCCCACAATGCATTGCAGGAGTCTGACAGCCACAGTCATGACTCATAAAGGCAAATGCATTGTGGGATTTGTAGTTCCTTAACAGCTGGAGGGCCAAGTTTGCCCATGCCTGTGATAGAGCCACAAACAGCCAATCAGATGTTTCATTTCACTGGGAAAATACAAATTATTGATGCCAAGGACCCAAAGCTCACAAACATGGTCATTGAGTGACTGTGTGTCCAGTTTACAAAAAGTGGGCGGAGCCAAAAACAAATTTCAATGGGAAAATGTAAACTGCAGCCCTTCTTCACTGTTAATGGCAGGGATCTCAAACTTTGCCAAGATGGTCACTGGGTGACTGAGATTAATATTCAGGGAAGTGGGTGGAGCCTATAATAGCCAAAATAGTCAAAATTCACCTGTTGATTTTCAAAAGGAATATTTAAATTGCTGCCATTTTTACACTGGTATTAGCAGATCAGAGCAGTTTCTAGGCTAAATTTCACCCAGGGCGAGGGTGTAAAAATCGCCCCCCACCCCACCCCCATGGAGCCAGGCATAGGTGCCCGCAGTACAGGTTGAACAGGTTAGCTACGTAGGTGCCTCCAGTATAGGGTAGCCTGCATAGTTGCCCCCAGTGTAGGTTAGATAGGTAGGTGCCTGCTTTATAGGTTATCTACGTTGGTGCCTCCAGTATAGGGTAGCCCGTATAGTTGCCACCAGTGTGGGTTAGATAGGTAGGTGCCCCCAGTATAGTTTAGATAGGTAGGTGCCCGCAGTATAGGTTAGATAGGTAGGTTCCCGCAGTATAGGTTCGATAGGTAGGTTCCCCCAGTATGGGTTAGATCGGTAGGTTCCCCCAGTATAGGTTCAATAGGTAGGTTCCCCCAGTATAGGTTAGATAGGTAGGTCCCCCCAGTATGGGTTAGATAGGTAGGTTCCTGCAGTTTAGGATAGTTAGGTAGGTTCCCGCAGTATAGCTTGGCTAGGTAGGTTCCCGCAGTATAGGTTAGTTAGGTAGGTTCCCGCAGTATAGGTTAGTTAGGTAAGTTCCCGCAGTATAGGATAGTTAGGTAGGTTCCCACAGTATAGCTTGGCTAGGTAGGTTCTCGCAGTATAGGTTAGTTAGGTAGGTTCCCGCAGTATAGGTTAGTTAGGTAGGTTCCCGCAGTATAGGTTAGTTAGGTAGGTTCCCGCAGTATAGGATAGTTAGGTAGGTTCCTACAGTATAGCTTGGCTAGGTAGGTTCCCGCAGTATAGGTTAGTTAGGTAGGTTCCCGCAGTATAGGTTAGTTAGGTAGGTTCCCGCAGTATAGGTTAGTTAGGTAGGTTCCCGCAGTATAGGTTAGTTAGGTAGGTTCCCGCAGTATAGGTTAGTTAGGTAGGTAGGTTCCTGCAGTGTAGGATAAATAGGTAGGTTCCTGCAGTTTAGGTTAGTTAGGTAGGTTCCCACAGTTTAGGTTAGTTGGTATGGGCGGTATGAGTTGGGCGCAGGAGCGGGGGGAGCGAACATAATAGTAATAACTCACCTGCTTCCGCCGAACCCGCGCTGCTTCAATGTCCTTCCTTTCCCGGCATCTATCTCATTAGTCACAGTGCTTCCTGTGATGACATGCGGTATGTCATCACAGGGGGCGCTGTTACCAGGCGACGGACGCCGGGAGAGGAAAGATATTGAAACTGCGGGGAACGGATGAAGAAGGTGAGTTATAACTATTATGTCCGTTCCCCCGCTCCGGCGCCCCCCCCCCTCCTGCCGCACAATAAAGCACCCCGGGCGATTGCACGTATCACACACCCATAGAAACGGGGCTGTAGCAGATGCCTCAAACCTGCTATAGTTGGTCATTGGTTGACTGGGGTTCAAATGTTGGAGAGGAGTGCAGCCACAGACAGCCAATCTGATTTGTTTAATTTCTATGGGAATATACAAATTATTGATGCCAAAGACCCCGAAGTTCACAAACTTGGTCATTGAGTGTTCGTGCATTAGGGTTAGAAAAAGTGGGCGGAGCCAAAACCGGTCAAATACATACACAGGCAGTTCCACGTCATTAGTGGGTGGAGACAAATGCAAATTTCACTGGGAAAATGTAAACTGCAGCCATACTTACACTGTTAATGGTAGGGTTCTCAAACTTTGCACAGTTGGTCACTGGGTGACTGGGTTAAATATTCAGAAAAGTGGGTGGAGCCTACAAAAGTGAATCAAACTTCACCTATTGCTTCTCAAGGGGAATATTTAATTGCTGCCATTCTTGCACTGTTAATGGCACAGGCCTCAAACCTGCTACAGTTGGTCATTGGGTGACTGGGGTTCAAATTCAGAAAAGGGGTGGAGCCACAAACAGCCAATCAGATTTTTTTCATTTCAATGCAAATTATTGTTTCCAAAGACCGCAAAGCTCACAAACTTGGTCATTGAGTAATTGTGTGTTAGGGTTAGAAAAAGTGGGCGGAGCCAACACTAGCCAAATACATACCCGGGCAACGCCGGGCAATCAGCTAGTTAATCTATATTGTAAGTATGGGAATAAATCGAACACTTAAACACCATAGCTCCCTTCAAGTTCAGAAAAATGGTTTCCAGTTGCCTGTATCAGGACTTACCATGTCCCCAACTTCTTCTGTCCCTTTTGTCTCCATTTATGAAAAGGGCCTCTGCTGAACATGGGGGGGGGGGGGGGACCAGAGTACTCCATACTAGCAAGTACCTTCATACAAGACACAGCAGGACATTTTTTTTCCTTCCTGACAATTTTGAAAGCAGCTGTTGTATCTGGGAAATGTTGATCTCTCATACATTCTCATACATTTTTTCCTAATACTTGAATTTACCACATGTTATTTTTACCTCCAAATGCCCAAGCTCTCTTGCTCCAATTTGCCTAGATGATGGAATCAGTAGACACTTTTCCTTATGTATTGTATACCCCAAATAGTTACCGAATTCATCCAATATTTTGTATATACTCCCAAGTTGATTTTTGGGATCACTCAAGAACAGCATTACATCATCAGCAAGTAGTACTTGTTGCACCTCTATTTTACCTATTTAATTCAGTTACCATTGACTCAAGGGCAAGATTAAAAAATAATTTGCAACAGAGAGCACCCCTATCTTGTTCCCTTTTGTAGGGATATTGCCTCAGAAATAAATCCCCCCATTGCAACATGTGCTATAGGATACATGGACATCACTGTATCTAATAAGGGGACCTATGAGCCTCTGATGTTCAAAAACTGCCTGCAGCCAGCCCCACGTCACATTGTCAAAAGGCTTCTTGGCAGGAAAGCTGCATCCACCACCACCACACACAGACACTTTGGATCAAATCTCCACTTGTCTGCACCCAAAAAACATAGGCAACCATAACACATATACACAAGAAAATATGCTGTTTTTAGAGGGGAGGGGGGCTCTGAACAGGATGGGGCGGGGGCGCAGTTTCAATGTTTCCCATAGGCGCTATATTACCAAGATATGCACTTGACCATCTCCACCTGGATGTCTGACATATTTCTGAAACTCAACCTAGAGAAGACTGAACTTCTGTTCACCTCATATATTTGAGCCTTGTTCCCAACATTTCTATTGTTATCAACAACACCTCTAATAATGATAATAATAATAATAATAATAATAATAAGCTATCTTCTCAGGCAGATTTGGGTAGTTCCTTCTCTACTGTGATATGAACAGTGGAGATGTGGCAATGTTGGGAGTCACAGCAGCCAACCCCACAGGGCCTGAAAACGGACTTCCTATATGCGTATTATGTCTGGTCATGTGATATATCCAAACATAGTTCCTTTGCCATTCTCAACACTGGCAGATCTTCAGCTACTGTAGGACAGGGAATCTCATAGATATTGCTATTTTCAATCATATTGTAGCGCTGTTTAATTCATTATGAAATAAATATTTTTGTGATGGGAAGCAGAGATTATACAAAAAAATAAATAAATAAAAACCACAGCACTGCATAAGATATAGCTTTGAGCAGCTATCAGGTCCAAGTTGGACATTTTGTATGTCCTGTTATTAATGTTAGTGGTGCTCAAATACCCCTTTTTAAAATTCGAGTTTGGTCGAATTCGAATAGTAAATTATTCGAGGTCAGTCGAATATTCGAGTCGAATAAATTTTACTATTCGATTCGACTTCGAGCTCACTATTCGAGTCGGTATTCGAGCTCATTATTCGAGCTGACTATTCGAATTGGCCTTAAATAGCTTCCAACACTTGTTTTGAGGGTGAATGATGCAAGAAACATCTTTTTTTCCAAGTAACAACAGCAAGTGATTATGTGGGGATGTTCCTTTAAAAAAAAAAGGTGAAAAGAGAAGTTGTGTCCAGAATTTTGTTCAGTACTGTATATACTTCTTCTTCTTCTTCTTCTTCTTCTTTATCTTCTATATCTTCTTCTTCTTCTTCTATATCTTCTTCTTCTATATCTTCTTCTTCTATATCTTCTTCTATATCTTCTTCTTCTTCTTTTATATTGTCTTCTTCTTCTTCTTCATCTTCTTCATCATCATCTTCTTCATCTTCTTCTTCTTCATCTTCTTCTTCATCTTCTTCATCTTCTTCATCTTCTTCATCTTCTTCATCTTCTTCTTCATCTTCTTCATCTTCTTCATCTTCTTCATCTTCTTCTTCTTCATCTTCTTCTTCTTCATCTTCTTCATCTTCTTCTATATCGTCTTCTTCTTCACTTATTTCTCTTTTCATTTTTTTTAAAGAAATGCAGCTATTTTTGAGCGTAACAAATAGCTGGTGGCGCACGCATGTTGGAAGCGCCATTGTATGTGCTCCCTGGCAGTGGAAACACACAGACAGCAGGAGGTAAATTCAGCAGCAGGAGGAGGAGGATGAGTGTGTGGCAGCAGGCAGTCAATGAGGCAGGCAGCGTGACATAATAGCCCTGGTACCTAGCGGTGATACCAGGGCTGTAAAACAACACAACAGGAGGTCCCAGACAGCGGTCGTGCAGCCCACATCGTGTCCAATACACAACTGGGACAACACAGTTTTCAACCCGGGCACCTCAGAAAAATTAAACCTTTTTTTTTTTAATGGTTTTGTAGTTTTGGTTTTACAACCAATTACACAGATATATCTATTTTTTGACGTAATAGCTGGTGGCAGAGTGGCAGCAGAAGGTAAATCTGTGTACCCTGGCGTTGGGAAACACAGACAGACAGCAGCAGCAGGAGGAATGGAGGAGTAATTATGTGAGCAGCTTTTGTTTGACGTAATAGCTGGTGGCAGACTGGCAGCAGAAGGTAATTCTGTGTACCCTGGCAGTGAGAAACACAGACAGACAGCAGCAGCAGGAGGAGGAATGGAGGAGCAGTGTGAGTGTGGCAGCAGGTAGGCAGCGTGACATAATAGCCCTGGTACCTAGCGGTGATACCAGGGCTGTAAATAAACACAACAGGAGGTGCCAGACAGCGGTCGTGCAGCCCACATCGTGTCCAATACACAACTGGGACAACACAGTTTTCAACCCGGGCACCTCAGAAAAATTAAACCTTTTTTTGTAATGGTTTTGTAGTTTTGGTTTTACAACCAATTACACAGATATAGCTATTTTTTGACGTAATAGCTGGTGGCAGAGTGGCAGCAGAAGGTAAATCTGTGTACCCTGGCAGGGGGAAACACAGACAGACAGACAGCAGCAGCAGCAGCAGGAGGAATGGAGGAGTAATTATGTGTGCAGCTATTGTTTGACGTAATAGCTGGTGGCAGACTGGCAGCAGAAGGTAATTCTGTGTACCCTGGCAGTGGGAAACACAGACAGACAGCAGCAGCAGGAGGAGGAATGGAGGAGGAGTAGTGTGAGTGTGGCAGCAGGTAGGCAGCGAGACATAATAGACCTGGTACCTATCGGTGATTCCAGGGCTGTAAATAAACACAACGGGAGGTCCCAGACAGCGGTCGTGCAGCCCACGTCGTGTCCAATACACAACTGGGACAACACAGTTTTCAACCCGGGCACCTCAGAAAAAATTAAACCTTTTTTTTTGTAATGGTTTTTTTGTTTTGTTTTTAACACAAATTACACAGATATATAGCTATTGTTTGACGTAATAGCTGGTGGCAGAGTGGCAGCAGAAGGTAATTCTGTGTACCCTGGCAGTGGGAAACACAGACAGACAGCAGCAGCAGGAGGAGGAATGGAGGAGCAGTGTGAGTGTGGCAGCAGGTAGGCAGCGTGACATAATAGCCCTGGTACCTAGCGGTGATACCAGGGCTGTAAATAAACACAACAGGAGGTCCCAGACAGCGGTCGTGCAGCCCACATCGTGTCCAATACACAACTGGGACAACACAGTTTTCAACCCGGGCACCTCAGAAAAATTAAACCTTTTTTTTTTTTAATGGTTTTTTGGTTTTGGTTTTACAACCAATATAGCTATTGTTTGACGTAATAGCTGGTGGCAGAGTGGCAGCAGAATTTAATTCTGTGTACCCTGGCAGTGGGAAACACAGACAGACAGCAGAAGGGCAGTACACAGCAGCCCACTGTAGGTGTAAAATGTGTGGCTGCAGGCGACGTAATAGTCAAAGTGAACCAGGCTGGCTTAGTGAGCAGGAGCCAGGAGGTGGTAAAGGGTGGTAAGGCACATTAACGATGGTTCTAAGTTCCGGCAGCCAGTTCATGTCCCCCTCTCGCCGACAACAGGGGCCAGGAACTCGCCTTCCACCCACGCCTGGTTCATCTTGAGAAACGTCAGTCTGTCCACAGACTTGTGAGACAGACGTGAGCGTTTCTCGGTGACCACGCCACCAGCTGCACTGAAGCAGCGCTCGGACAGCACGCTGGAAGGGGGGCAGGACAGCACTTCCAGGGCGTACTGCGCCAGCTCGCTCCAGATCTCCAGGCGCTTGACCCAATACTCCATGGGATCAACAGGGGCATCGCTGTCAAGCCCGCTGTAGGACCCCATGTAGTCAGCCACCATGCGGGTCAGGCGCTGGCTGTGACCGGAGGAGGATGCTGCTGCATCATGCACCTCCTCTCTAGTCACTGCTGCCGGAGCCTCTACAGTCCTGTAGAGCTCGTGGCTGAGAGACAGCAGGTCTGTGGGGCGCTTGCTGCTGCTGGATGCAGGCACCTGCTGCTGCCTCTGTGCTGGCTGCTGGACAGTGGGGGTGGAAGGCTGGGGGAAGGCTTCCTCCAAGCGCTCAACAAGGGCCTGCTGCAAGCTCCTTATTTGTTGCGCTGGGTCTCCTCCTGCAGGCGGCAGGAACTGGCTCAACTTCCCCTTGAGGCGTGGGTCCAACATCATGCTGATCCAGATGTCCTCCCTCTGCTTCATCTGGATCACCCTGGGGTCCTTGCGCAGGCATGCCAGCATGTGCGCTGCCATTGGGAAGAGGCGGGCCACGTGTGCTGGCACATCGATGGCAGTGCTGTCCTCATCCTCCTCCTCTGCCTCGTCAGCCTCATCCTCTCTCCACCCCCGCACCAACTCAGCTGCACTGTGCTGCTCCCCCTCATCAGCAGCAAGGTCAGGGACCTCCACCAAGTCCTCCTCCTCCTCCCCCTCAGAGGTGGACTGTGCAGCTGCTTGCCGCTCCTGCTGGTCCAAGGCTGCCGCTCCCTGTTCCAGCAAAGCATCGAGGGCCCTGTTCAGCAGACAAACCAGGGGCACCCACTCGCAGACCATAGCATGGTCCCTGCTCACCATGTTGGTGGCCTGCAGAAAGGGAGCCAGCACTAAGCACACCTGCTGCATGTGCCTCCAGTCATCATCGGGGACGATGGACGGGATGTTGCTGGTCTTGTCCCTTCTCTGAGCGGCGGAAACAGTGGCCAGGGCAAGGTACTGGTTGACAGCGTGCCTCTGTTCAACCAGACGCTCCAACATCGCCAGGGTGGAGTTCCAGCGAGTCGGAACGTCAAGGATCAGCCGATGGCATGGCAGATCCAGCTCCTTTTGCACGTCTTCCAGGCTCGCACAGGCTGCAGCCGAGCGCCGGAAGTGACGCACAACGTTCCTTGCCGTTTCCAGCAGTTCGCCCATCCCCTGGTAGGTGCGCAGGAACTTCTGCACCACCAGGTTCAGCACGTGGGCAAGACAGGGGATGTGGGTCAGATTTCCCCTGTCAATTGCAGCAACCAGATTGGCCCCATTGTCGGCCACCACCTCTCCGACTCTGAGGCCTCTGGGGGTCAGCCAAATCCTCTCCTGCTCCTGGAGTTTGGCCAACACATGGGCTGCCGTCAGCTTGGTCTTGCCAAGGCTGACCAACTGCAGCAGCGCTTGGCAGTGGCGGGCCTTCACGCTGCTGCTGAGGCGGGGGGTTTGGCCAGGTGTGCCGGAGGATGGCAGAGGATCGGAGGAACCTGCTGCAGTTCCCCTGACCCTGCGGGGTGGCACCACCCACTGTGTTGCTGCTGCTGCTGCTGTGCCCGCTGCTGCTCTCCCATCCTCACCCCCTTCCACCAAGCTGACCCAGTGGACAGTGAAGGACAGGTAGCGGCCTGTCCCGAAGCGGCTGCTCCAGGAGTCCATGGTGACGTGGACCCTTTCACCAACCGCGTGCTCCAGCCCTCGCTCCACATTGGCCATCACAAAGCGGTGCAGTGCAGGAATGGCCTTGCGGGAGAAAAAGTGTCTGCTGGGGAGCTGCCAGTCTGGGGCTGCACAAGCAAGCAGCGCCCGCATGTCGCTCCCCTCCTGCACGAGCGTGTACGGCAGGAGTTGGGAGCACATGGCCCGTGCCAGCAAGCCGTTCAGCTGCCGCACCCGACGGCTGCTGGGAGGCAGAGCCCTAACCACCCCCTGGAAGGACTCGCTCAAAAGGCTCTGGCGTGGCCTTTTGCTGGCACGGGAATCAGCAGACACAGCAGAGGAGGCCACTGAGGACTGGCTGCCAGAACAGGCCTCAGTGTCGGCGGCAGGAGTTGCAGAGGGGGGAGGAGCAGTGCGTTTCCGCACTCCTGCTGGTGCTGCTGGAGGAGCAGGAGGGCGGGTGGCTGCTGTTGCTGCTGCTGCTGCTGCTGAAGGCTGTGCAGTGATGGGTGTGGTGCCACTGCCAGCACCAGATGCCTTCAGCCTCTGGAACTCCTCATGCTGGTGGAAATGTTTCGCAGCAAGGTGGTTGATGAGCGAGCTGGTGCTGAACTTTAAGGGGTCTGCACCTCTGCTCAACTTCCGCTGACAGTGGTTGCAAGTGGCGTACTTGCTGTACACAGTGGGCATGGTGAAAAATCGCCAGATTGGTGACAAAAACATCCCCCTACGGCATGGAAGCGCTGCTGCCTGTCTCCCTGTGGTGGTTGGGGGGGGGGCTTGGGTGCGGCTGGTGGTGGTACTGGCAGATGCTGCTGCTGCTGCTGCTGAGCCTGAGACACCAGCAGGCTGTGGGACCTGCCTACTGCTGCCAATGCTTGCAATGATGCGCCTCCTTGCAAGGCCCACAAGCGCATCCTCCTCCTCCTCCGAGCTGCTGAGGACGACATCCCCTGGAGGTGGTGGCACCCAGTCTCTGTCTGTCACCGGGTCATCACCATCATCCTCCCCCTCCTGAAACATGTCCTGCTGGGATGATGACCCCCCAAACTCCTCTCCTGATGCATGGATGGGCTGCTTGACTGTCGCCACAGTCTTGCTGTCCAATCCCTCATCCCCCAAAGTGCCCATCAGCATCTCCTCCTCAAAATCGCCAACAACAGCAGACAATACCCTGATGGTGCCTGGGGTAAAAATACTGCTGAGTGACAGGTCGCCAACTTGTGACGGTGAACTGGCCTCCTCCTCCCCCCCAGGCCCTGCTGGGCGGCTGCTGCGAACAGGGGTGGTGGTGGTGGTGGTGAGGGTGGAGGCCTCGGATGCAGAGCTGATGGCGGGCTGCTCATCCTCTGTCATCAGTTGCACCACAGTGTCTGCATCCTTTTCCTCAATGGGACGTTTCCGACCCGGCTGGAGGAAAATCAGAGCAGGTGCTACACGCTGCTGCTGCTGCTGTGTCTCTGCAGCGTGAGTTACAGATGCTCCTGCTGGGCGGCGCCCAAGGCGTCCACGGCCAGTGGCTATGGGAGGAATGTTAGCCACTGACGCTGCTGCTGCTGCGGAACTGTGCATGGTGGCGCGGCCGCGGCCTGCCGCAATGCTGCTCCCTCTCCTCCTGATTCCCTTGCTGCCCTTCCCCTTGCCCAAACCGCGCTGGCTGCCACTTCCAGACATCTTCGATGTTTTGGGCGTATAGACAAAAGTTTTTTAAAAGGGCGGGTGAAAAGTGGGGTACTTTAATGAAGTGGGTTGGTGGGTGAGGTGACTGAGTGAGTGTCCCTAGTACAGTAAGTAAGTAGTAACAGTCAGGAAGTACAACTAGCAGTTACAATAATCAGTAGTAATCACAAGTAAATTTAGTGTGTGTACACTACAGACAGTGAGTGCACGCACGCGCAAACACGCGCAGGAGCTAGCCTATGAACAGTGACTGAGTGAGTGTCCCTAGTACAGTAAGTAAGTAGTAACAGTCAGTAAGTACAACTAACTAAGTACAATAATCAATCAGTAATCAGAAGGAAATAGAGTGTGTGTAGTGTGTACACAGACAGTGAGTGCACACACGCAGGAGCTAGTAGCCTATGAACAGTGACTGAGTGTCCTAGACTCCTAGTACAGTAAGAGTAAGTAGTAACAGTAAGTACAACTAACTAATTACAATAATCAATCAGTAATCAAAAGGAAATAGAGTGTGTGTTGTGTGTACACAGACAGTGAGTGCACACACGCAGGAGCTAGTAGCCTATGAACAGTGACTGAGTGTCCTAGACTCCTAGTACAGTAAGAGAGTAAGTAGTAACAGTAAGTACAACTAACTAATTACAATAATCAATCAGTAATCAGAAGGAAATAGAGTGTGTGTAGTGTGTACACAGACAGTGAGTGCACACACGCAGGAGCTAGTAGCCTATGAACAGTGACTGAGTGTCCTAGACTCCTAGTACAGTAAGAGTAAGTAGTAACAGTAAGTACAACTAACTAATTACAATAATCAATCAGTAATCAAAAGGAAATAGAGTGTGTGTTGTGTGTACACAGACAGTGAGTGCACACACGCAGGAGCTAGTAGCCTATGAACAGTGACTGAGTGTCCTAGAGACTCCTAGTACAGTAAGAGTAAGTAGTAACAGTAAGTACAACTAACTAATTACAATAATCAATCAGTAATCAAAAGGAAATAGAGTGTGTGTTGTGTGTACACAGACAGTGAGTGCACACACGCAGGAGCTAGTAGCCTATGAACAGTGACTGAGTGTCCTAGACTCCAAGTACAGTAAGAGTAAGTAGTAACAGTAAGTACAACTAACTAATTACAATAATCAATCAGTAATCAGAAGGAAATAGAGTGTGTGTAGTGTGTACACAGACAGTGAGTGCACACACGCAGGAGCTAGTAGCCTATGAACAGTGACTGAGTGTCCTAGACTCCTAGTACAGTAAGAGTAAGTAGTAACAGTAAGTACAACTAACTAATTACAATAATCAATCAGTAATCAAAAGGAAATAGAGTGTGTGTTGTGTGTACACAGACAGTGAGTGCACACGCGCAGGAGCTAGTAGCCTATGAACAGTGACTGAGTGTCCTAGAGACTCCTAGTACAGTAAGAGTAAGTAGTAACAGTAAGTACAACTAACTAATTACAATAATCAATCAGTAATCAAAAGGAAATAGAGTGTGTGTTGTGTGTACACAGACAGTGAGTGCACACACGCATGAGCTAGTAGCCTATGAACAGTGACTGAGTGTCCTAGACTCCAAGTACAGTAAGAGTAAGTAGTAACAGTAAGTACAACTAATTACAATAATCAATCAGTAATCAGAAGGAAATAGAGTGTGTGTGTACAGTACACAGACAGTGAGTGCACACACGCAGGAACTAGTAGCCTTAGCCTATGAACAGTGACAGTGAGTGTCCTAGTACAGTATAACTACAATACTAAATACAGAATCAATCAGTAGTAAAGGACAGCAGAAATACTGGTATAGATGAGAGAAATATACTAACAGAGGACAGGAGAGAACAGCTGCCCACACAGGCAGGCCCTGAGGCCTAAAGCTGTGTAAGCTTGCCTGCAGCAGCTGTCTCTGTCTATGTAACACAAAAGCTACTAACTAAAATACGATGTCTATCTAACTAACAACAATATAGGTGTATATAGGAGGTGTATGTGAGCAAAAACGCTAGGTAAATGACCACAATAGAGCTCTTGCTAAGCCAAAGCACAAAGGAGCAACTCTCTCTCTGTACAAGTCTCAGGCAAGCACGGAGAAACCTAACATGGCGGCCGCTATTTATAGGGTAGGGGCTGGCCAGGGTCCCCCTCTGTGATTGGCTGCCGTCAGAGGGCCTGGGAGCCCTCTGATTGGCTCTAAGGACATCAATCTGGGCTATGACGCTATTCGAGCTCGGTACCGAGCTCGAATAGCGCCGTTTGCTCAAATAGCTCGAATAGTGAATGGGCTATTCGAGTGTACTCGAATAGCCCATTCGAATAGCTACAGCTATTCGGAGCTCGAATACCGAGCTCGAATAGCTGAGAAAGAGCTCGAATATTCGAGCTACTCGAATATTCGAGCTCTGTTGAGCACCACTGATTAATGTTCCTTTACTATCAACCACACCTGACCTACCTTCAATTCCTTGAAGTCTCCCACCTCCAGTTATTCCACCTCCTGTTTAAAATACACAATAATCAACTAAGTGATTTTAATAAATACATTTTTTTTCAGATAGCTACATTTTTAAACAAAGACTCACTTTAAAGGGAAGATGGAGAGAGAGGGATATGGAGGCTGACACGTGTATTTAATTTTAACCGCTTCACCTCCAAGGGGTTTTCCCCTTAAAAAAACAGAGCAATTTTCACCTGTCAGCACTCCTTCCATTCATTCGCCTATAACTTTATTACTACGTATCACAACAAAACTATCTATATCTTGGGTTTGTTTTGCCACCAATTAGGCTTTCTTTGGGTGGTACTTTTTGCAAAGAATTATTTTATTCAAAATGTGTTTTAACGGGAAAAAGAAGAAATAAATGGGAAAAAAAGAACATTATTTCTCAGTGGGTAATCTTGATAGTACTTTTACAATTTAGTTCCTCCAGGTTTTTATATAAGGTTTGAATTGCTTCTCGTTAGCATGGAACTCTTTTCTTTGCTGCTAATGTTCTATGAATTATCCGTACTACACAAACAATTCATTATATAATGTTATTATTATATAATAATATTTTTTTGGCTTCAGTGGCACTTTAACTCTAATCAAATTATGGATTTCAGAATCCAACTATGCACGAAACAGTACTCTTCTTGCTACTATTAATACTTTATGAAACAAGTTTGATGGATTTTCCCTTTGATTAGATTATCCCCTGTATCTTTCAATATATTTTTCAGCACAAGCACATATTGAGGATGAGGAGGGGTCTGTGTCTCGGGATGTTGGGGTGAAAGAGGTGGGGGGGGGGAGATCAGGAGAAGTGATGTTTTCTGATGAAGAGGATGAATGGCAAGACCATCCTTATGTGCCTGAGGTCTCCAAAGGAAGCTCGGAGGAGGAGGAGGACTGGGCACTATGTGATCTGATGGAAGAGGGGGAGGTAGCCCTAAGCCAGCTGGATCAGGAGCAGTTGGCAGCACAGTCCAGCTTACAGGAGGAGGAGGAGGACAACAATGACTTACAGGTAGTGGAGGAGGAGTTGGAGGTCCCTAACCTGGATGCCACTCTGCAGGCACAGGCCAATGAGCGGCTGACCCCACACATCCTCAGTGTTGGAAATGTAGTCTGTGAGAATGCACTGGCCAGTCTCTGGGGAGATGGGTAATTTTTACCAAAGGCAATAAGTGTTCATATGTGAAACCTGCAGACTGATGCACCCTTTTAAGGAAACCACTAATCTGGTCAGTTGCAGCAAAGGCACCATCAGTGACATCATGTCTTACATCTTTTTTTCTGGAGAATGCCATGTGATGTGTCATTGACCAGGCCATGGATGAGTGGGATGCAAAAAGGGACAAATTCAGAGCCCTTGATAGTGTAGTATGTTAGAAGGGCAATGTTTGTATAAATCAAATGAAAGGTACTCACAAAGGTGGGTACCACTAAAGCAACCACTGAATCTGCAGATGGGGAGATTGGAGCTGAACCCACTAAGGTTAAAAGTCGCTCAAAGTAGACAGGAAGGAAGATGGGGTAACACTCCTCCACCAAAGATGGACTAAGTTAACCAATAAAAATACTTTAATAAAGGCACCAGTAAAAAATAAATCTGTTTAAAAACTGTTTAAAAGGGAGTAAGTGTGGCTTTAACTCCCCAGAACATTATACAATCAAAAATATTGTAAAAAAATTGCTGTATTTGTACCTCCAAGTATTGCAACGCATGTTATGGGTCACAGCCCGCATCCTCGGGCTATGACAGGAGCACTGTTTTGTAGCCCTAGTGTTTGTAAACACGAGTATATTTACTGTTTAATGGTGCCACCTCCCCAACTACAGTATTGTTTAGTGCTGCCTAAAATGTTAGTGTTTCCTATATAAAAAGGTAATAAGTCACAGAGGTAGTATAGTACAGGTATAGGTTTGGGGGCATTGGGAAGCCTCCCCGTGGCACTCCTGGATAGTGCTATGTAGCATGAACTAATTCCCGCAGGGCAACCACTTCGCAGTATTAGTTTTTGACCCTGCAAAGTTTGGCATGCGAAAGCAAATGCAATTTTGCATGAGCAATGCCTCATGATAAGCCAATTTAGCCAGATTTGCACAGCCAGACTTGTAAGGGTTAAGTTTGGTGTTGAGCACGCATAAATCTTCTTGTGGTTAGCATAGTACAGGTATAGTCAAATAATAAGCTGAGTCTGAGCTTTTAGCTATTTTGAAAGAGGAAAGATAAAACAGGATAAAGAAAAAGCTCAAACAAATCTCTCTGTCCTGATTTACTCCTCACTTGTACTGCTTTAAGAAAAAGTGATGAGCACACAGATTTCAGGGAATCCGAAAATTAGGAATATTCCCCAAACTTTCACAATTCTTGAGTAAAAAATGAAATTTGGAATTTTAAAAAAATTAACTTGTAAAATACAAAGTATTTTTGCTTACAAATTTTACTTCGGATTTTCACAATCATGTCCCTTTTTTTCCAAGCTCAGTAACCTGTCTTGAGAACGTACCTGTAAGTCCTCCTATTCCTCCAAATACTCCATTTCCAGTTATTCCATTACCACCTAAGTCAAAGTTTACAGGGATTAAAAAAAATAATCATAATATAATATTAATTTTTACAATGGCAAATTATTAAACTAACGCCTTAAAGGACTTACGAGCCGAGTCATATAAAAAAAGTTAATTACCTTAGGTGAATATCAGACCTCAGGGCAGACGATCACTGGCCCCCTTGCTGTTTACAGATGCTACATTAGCATAATCCACTTATCATTAGCGGCCCGACCCGGCCCAGGGTCGCCTTGGCTCACAACGCTAAAAATCGCCATTTTAAAAGTACTCTGCCAGTGCCTGCGCAGTTCGCATAGCCAGTACTGCGGCTGCGCAGGCTTTCAGCCCTGGGAGCGGCACATCGTAGCACCGTATACACTGTAATACGTCATGTGGGCGTCATCACATGAACGCCCACATGACTGACTGTCCTTCACTAGCCGCGCCCCCTCAGCACAGAATATCAACGCTGAGCAAGGGAGGATGTTACCTAGCTACAGGATTTGTTTACTGTAGATTTTCAGAGTAAGTTATTTTTTGAAAATCTGCAGTAAACAATTCCTGTAGCTAGGTAACATCCTCCCTTGCTCAGCGCTGATATTCTGTGCTGACTGAGAGGGTGCGGCTAGTGAAGCGCAGTCAGTCATGTGGGCGGTCATGTGGTGACGCCCACATGACGTATTACAGTGTATACGGAGCTACGATGTGCCGCTCCCAGGGCTGAAAGCCTGCGCAGCCGCAGTACTGGCTATGCAAACTGCGCAGGCACTGGCAGAGGACTTTTAAAGCGGCGATTCTTAGCGTTGTGAGCTAAGGCGACCCTGGGCCGGGTCGGGGCCGCTAATGATAAGTGGATTGTGCTTATGGAGCATCTGTAAACAGCAAGAGGGCCAGTGATCGTCTGCCCTGAGGTCTGATATTCACCTAAGGTAATTAACTTTTTTTATATGACTCGGCTCGTAAGTCCTTTAAAGACTCATTTTTTTTCACCATTGTTAACCCAACATCTTTATAGCTCCAGCCTCCTCTGTTAGACGTACACTTTATTCCCCTTATGTGTCCTTTTGCCCCAATACCATAGACTGTAAGCCTGTTTCTCAGGGCCCTCCTGCCAGTGTGCTCTTCCCTGCCACTACATGGAATCAGTGACTTGTCTGCTATATTTATACCTACATGTGAGCCCTGTTGTTTATTGTTACATCACCACTTTGTGTACTATTTTCTAAAGCTGTAATGCCCCTGTGTAGTTATTTTTAGTGTTTTAATGCCCCCCCCCCCCATCTACTGTAAAGTGCTGCCTAATAGGTTAGTGCTCTGTACATAAAATTAAATAATAAGTAACAGAGGCAGTACAGTACAGGTATTGTCAAATGATAAGATATGTCAGAATTTTTAGCTGTTTTGAAAGAGCAAAAGTAAGACAGGATAAAGATAAAGCTCAAGGAAATCTCTCTATCCTGTTTTAATCCCCACTTGTACCACTTTAAGAAAAAGGGATGAGCACACAGATTTCAGGGAATCCCAAATTCTGAATTTGCACAAAAAATGTTTTAATGACTGTCACCTGTAGCGATCGGATGCGAGTTTGGGGCCTCAATGCTCTACAGTTGTATTGCTCTGCTGTTGCCTAGCACTGCACCATTTTACAGTCCTTTTTAAGATATAAGTTATGTCAGCAGTTTATAGCAGTTTTTAAAGAGGAGCTGTCAGCCATATTACCTCAGGAAAACCACACCTATATATAGGTAGATAAAAACTGGCCATACTTACAAACCATATGTATTGCACTATCCACATTTTGATTTCAGTGATTTTTCTATACTAATACAAGAGAAAATCCTTTTTAGGATTTCCCATTTTAACTCTGTCTATTTTGAATCCAATCCTGACATAATTTTCTCCCTTACTCTGTCTGTGTCTGCATTGGCCACCCTCCTCCCAGTCTTCAGACACTCCCACCCAGCTCTGCAATAGAAAGTGCAAGTAAGAGCCAGGGAAACTGGGGACGGATCTTTTTACGGACAAGAAAGAAAGAGTGATTTTTAACTTTTGCATTGCCTGGTTAGCATCCTTATTACTTGTTTACCAGATAAAAATCAAGAATTGATTTTTGATTTTATGCCCGAAAGTTATGCTTTAATAAGAAAAAGATGAGAAAGGATAAAAAAAAGGTCTCAAATAAATCTAGAAAACAACCTAGATTGTTGCCTATTCGTAATCTGTTAGAAGCTCACATCTTGGTGATAGCTTCCAGATAAACCAATCAGTTAATCAACCCTACAGATTTTAGGTCTAAGTTATAGGTTAAATTTTTCGATTTTTTTGGTCATTTTCCACTCGGGAATAAATCCTACCTAATATTACTTCATTACCTGTAAGTTCTCCTATTCCTCCAAGTACTCCATTTCCAGTTAATCCATTACCACCTATGTAGAAGTGCCCAGTGATTAAAAAATGATCATAATATAAAATTAATTTTCACAGTGACAAATTATTAAACTTAGGCCATAACGACCCATTTTTTCACCATTGTTTACCCAACATTGTTATAGCTCCAACCTCCTCTCTTAGACATACCCTTCTAACCCCCTTATGTGTCCTTTTCCCCATACCATAGACCAGGGTTCCTCAACCCTGTCCTCAAGACCCATGAACAGTGCATGTTTTTTGGGAAATACACAGAGGTAGGTAATCACAGAGGTAGGTAATCAACTCTGCTGAGACAATAATTACCTCACCTGTGCATGTTTGTGGTTTTATGCAAAACATGTACTGTTGGTTGGCCTTGAAGACAGGGTTGGGAAATTCTGCTGTAGACTGAATGAATGTTTCTCAGGGCCCTCCTCCCAGTGTGCTTTTTCCTGCCAGTACATGGAATCATTAACTCATCTGCTATATTTATCCCTTCATCTTAACTCTGTTGTTTATCGTTACATTTTTATATAATTAAACTTAATCCCTAAAGACCCATTTCTTCACCATTGTTTGCCCAACATCTTTACAGCTCTAATCTCTACTCTTACATGTACACTTTTACACCCATATGTGTCCTTTCCTCCATACCATAGACTGTAAGCCAGTTTCTCAGGGCCCTCCTCCCAGTGTGCTCTTCTCTGACACTACAAGGAATCAGTGACTTGTCTGCTAAATGTATGTGAATGGGAACGTGTTAAGTAGCAGAGATTCTACAACAAGTCATAGAACTGCAGAAGCTGCAGCTATTTGTGGCTATAAGGTTCAAGCTGTGGGTAACATTTTTACATGATCGGCTCCCTCTTCCTCCTATGAAACAAATCATACCTAATAACATTAAAATTACATTCAGTCCTCCTATTCCTTGAACACCTTCAGTTTCAATTTGACTACTACTTATTTTAAAGTACATAGTCAACAACAAATTGAGCATATTATGCTAATTCAATTTTACATAATCAAATTATTAAATGTAGGCTAACAAAGGAAAGCATTCGTTTACAGGCATATTTAAATTATAAGTTAGGTCACCAGTTTATAGCAGTTTTTAACAAGAAAAAGATGAGAAAGGAAGGGGAAAAAAGTCTCAAATAAATCGAGAAAACATCCTAGATTGTTGGCTATTATTAATCTGTTAGAAGCTCAAACCTTGATGATAGCTTCCACGTAAACCAATCAGTAAATCAATCCTACAGATTTTAGTTCAAAGTTATAGGTCAAATTGTAGTATTTCCTGCTCATTTTTTCTCTTTGGAATAAATAATATCTAATATTTCTCCATTACCTCCAAGTCCTCCTGTTCCTCCAAATACTCCATTTGCATTCAATCCATTACCACCTATGTCAAAGTACACAATGATCAAAAATGAGTATAATATATTTTTAATTTTCACAATAACACATTATTAAACTTAGGCCTTAAAGACCCACTTTTTATCCATTATTTACACAACATCTTTACAGCTACAACCTCCTCTCTTAGACGTACCCCCGTATGTGTCCTTTTTCCCCAATACCATAGACTGTAATTGCTTTTCTCAGTGCCCTCCTCCGAGTGTGCTCTTCTCTGCCACTACATGGAATCAGTGACTTGTTTGCTATATTGTTCCCTACATTTTAGACCTGCTGTTTATTGTTTCATAATTATGTTGTTTACCATTTTCTAAAGTTGTAATGCCACATGTAGTTTTTTTTCTAGTGTTCTATTGTACAGTGCTGCCTAATATGTTAGTGCTTTATATATAACCTTTAATAATAACTCACAGAGGAAGTACTGTAAAGTTAAACTGCTTAATCATTAAACATTTTCAATTAATTTTCAAGGTCAGTTTTAACTTCTAGAATTATTTTCTGATCCCTGAAGCAAGCTTTGCTCCTTTACCTGTAAGTAGTCCTGTTTCTCCAAGTACTCCATTTCCAGTTAATGTATTACCACCTATGTCAAAGTATACAGGGATTAGTAAAATAATCATAATATAATATTAATTTTCACAATGACAACTTATTAAACTTCGTTCCTAAAGACCAATGTTTTCACCATTGTGAATCCAACATCTTTAAAATTCCAATCTTCTCTCTTGCACGTACATATTTACCCCCTTATGTGTCCTTTTCACCCAATACCATAGACTGTAAGCCTGTTTCTCAGGGCCCTCCTCCCAGTTTGCTCTTCTCTGCCACTACATGGAATCAGTGACTTGTTTGCTAAATGTATTTGAATGGGAAAGTGTTAAGTAGCAGAGATTCTACAACAAGTCATAGAACTGCAGAGAGTGAAGCTATTTGTGGCTATAAGGTTCAAGCTATGGGTAACATTTTTACATGATCTGCTCCCTCTTTTTCCTATGAAACAAATCATACCTAATAACATTACAATTGCATTCAGTCCTCCTATTCCTTGTACTCCTTCAGTTTCAATTTGTCTACTATCTATTTTAAACAACAAATTGAGCATATTATACTAATTCAATTTTACATAAACAAATTGTTCAATTTAGGCTAACAAAGGAAAGCATTATTTTGCAGGCCTATTTAAATTGTAAATTAGGTCACCGGTTTATAGCAGTTTTTAACAAGAAAAAGATGAGAAAGGAAGGGAAAAAAAGTCTCAAATAAATTGAGAAAACATCCTAGATTGTTGGCTATTATTATTAATCTGTTTGAAGCTCACACCTTGATGATAGCTTCCACGTAAACCAATCAGTAAATCAATCCTACAGATTTTAGTTCAAAGTTGTAGGTCAAATTTTAGTATTTCCTGCTCATTTTTTTTTCTTTGGAATAAATAATACCTAATATTTCTCAATTACCTTTAAAGCCTCCTGTTCCACCAAATACTCCATTTGCATTAAATCCATTACCACCTATGTCAAAGTGCATAGCGATGAAAAAATGGCTTTTTAGCCATTATTTACAAAACATCTTCACAGCTCAAACCTTTTCTCTAAGACGTAAACTTCTAACCCCCTTATGTGTCCTTTTCCCCAATACCATAGACTGTAAGCCCGTTTATCAGTGCCCTTCGCCCAGTGTGCTCTTCTCTGCCACTAAAGGAAATCAGTGATTTGTCTGCTATATTGTTCCCTACATCTTAGCCCCATTGTTTATTGTTTTATAATTATGTTGTGTACCATTTTCTAAAGCTGTAATGCCCTGTGTAGTTTTTTTTCTAGTGTTCTATTGTACAATGCTGCCTAATATGTTAGTGCTTTATATACAACCTTTAATAATAAATCACAGAGGAAGTACTGTAAAGTTAAACTGCTTAATCATTAAAAATGTTCAATTCATTTTCAACGTCAGTTTTAACTTCTAGAATTATTTTCTGATCCCTGAAGCAAGCTTTGCTCCATTACCTGTAAGTACTCCTGTTTCTCCAAGTACTCCATTTCCAGTTAATGTATTACCACAAAGTATACAGTGATTAATAACATGATCATAATATAATATTAATTTTCACAATGACAACTTATTAAACTTCGTCCCTACAGACCCATGTTTTCACCATTGTTTACCCAACATCTTTACAGCTCCAATCTCTTACATGTACATATTTACCCTCTTATGTGTCATTTTCACCCAATACCATAGACTGTAAGCCTGTTTCTCAGGGACCTCCTCCCTGTGTGCTCTTTTCTGCCACTACATGCAATCAGTGACTTATCTGCTAAAATTATGTAAACGGGAAAGTGTTAAGTAGCAGAGATTCTACAACAAGTCATAGAACTGCAGAGGCTGCAGCTATTTGTAGCTATAAGGTTCAAGCTGTGGGTAACTTTTTTACATGATCTGCTCCCTCTTTTTTGTATGAAACAAATCATACCGAATAACATTACTTTTTCTGTCAGTCCTCCTATTCCTTGAACTCTTTCAGTTTTAAATTTGACAACCACCCATTTCAAGGTACACAGTCATCAACAAATTGAGCATATTATACTAATTCAGTTTTACATAAACAAATTATTCAATGTAGGCTAACAAAGGAAAGCATTCTTTTCCAGGCATATTTAAATTATAAGTTAGGTCACCAGTTTATAGCAGTTTTTAACAAGGAAAGATGAGAAAGGAAGGGGAAAAACCCTCACATCATTTGAGAAAACATCCTAGATTATTGGCTAATAGTAATCTGTTAGAAGCTCACATCCTGATGATAGCTTCAGTGTAAACAAATCTGTAAATCAATCCTACAGATTTCAGGCCCAAGTTATAGGTCAAATTTTTGTATTTCCTGCTACAACCTATGTCAAAGTACACAGCGATCAAAATATGAGCATAATATATTTTTCATTTTCACAATGACCAATTATTAAACTAAGGCCTTAAAGACCCAATTTTTAGCCATTATTTACACAATATCTTTATAGTTCAAACCTCCTCACTTAGACGTAAGCTTCTAATCCTCCTATGTGTCCTTTTCACCCAATGCCATAGACTGTAAGCCTGTTTCTCATTGCCCTCCTCCCAGTGTGCTCTTCTCTCCCACTAAATGAAATCAGTGACTTGTCTGCTATATTGATCCCTACATCTTATCCCCTTTGTTTATTGTTTTATAATGATTTTGTGTACCATTTTCTAAAGCTGTAATGCCCTGTGTAGTTTTTTTTTAGTGTTCTATTGTACAGTGCTGCCTAATATGTTAGTGCTTTATATATAACCTTTCATAATAAGTCACAGAGGAAGTACGGTACAGTTAAACTGCTTATTCATTTAAAAAATTTATTTTATTTTTAAGGTCAGTTTTAACGTCTAGAGTTCTTTCCTGATCCCTGAAGCAACCTTTGCTCCATTACCTGTTAGTAGTCCTGTTTCTCCAAGTACTCCATTTCCAGTTAATGTATTACCACCTATGTTAAAGTAAACAGGGATTAATAAAATGATCATAATATAATATTAATTTTCACAATGACAACTTGTTACACTTAGACCTGAAAGAGAACCCGAGGTGGATTTGAAGAATGCTATTAGGACACAGAGGCTGGTTCAGCATACTATCACCAGCCTCTGTATCTGTACTGTATCCTTCCAGGCCCCCCTGCGCTCTGCTGTTCCCCATAAAAAAAATGCCATGATAGCGACATGCACCTTCTTGCTAGCTGGCTGTCTACCATAATGTTGCCTATCACCGCCGCTCCCCTGCCTCTTCTATAACGCCGCTCCCCACCGGCATCCCTTCCTTCCACACCTCTGTAAGCTGATTGGAGGGAAAGGGCGCAGGCGGGGAGCGGGGCTATAGAGGAAGCGGGGGAGCAGCGGTGAAATGCAGAATTAAGGTAAAAAGTCAGCAAGGGCCAAAGTGCATGTCGCTATTATGGCGTTTTTTTATGGGGACAGCAGAGCGCGGGGGGCCTGGGGAGACACAGCACAGACACAGAGGCTGGTGATAATATGCAAAACCAGCCTATGTGTCCTAATAGCATTCTTTAAACCCACCTTGGGTTCTCTTTAAAGACCAATTTTTTACCATTGTTCTTTACAGCTCCAAACTCCTTTCTTATAAGTACACTTTTACCCCCTTATGTGTCCATTTCCCTCATACCATAGACTGTAAGCCTGTTTCTCAGGGCCCTCCTTCCAGTGTGCTCTTCTCTGTCACTACATGGAATCAGTGACTTGTGTGCTAAATTTATTTGAATAGGAAAGTGTTAAAAGCAGAAATTCTACAACAAGTAATAGAACTTCAGAGGCTGCAGCTATTTGCAGCTATGAGGTTCGAGCTGTGGGTCACATTTTACATGATCTGCTCCCTTTTTCCCTATGAAACAAATCATACCTAATAATGTTATATTTCTTGTCTGTTCTCCTATTCCTTGACCTTGAGCTCTTTCAGTTTCAATTTGACTACCACCTATTTTAATGTACACAGTCAACAACAATTTAGGCATATCAAAATAATTGATTATTAAATAGACAAATTATTTAATGTAGGTTAACAAAGGAAAGCACCATTTTACAGGCATATTTAAATTATAAGTTAAGTCGCCAGTATATAGCAGTTTTTAACAAGAACAAGATGAGAACGGAAGGAAAAATAATCTCAAGTAAATCTAAAAGATAACCTAGATTGTTGCCTATTAATAATCTGTTAGAAGCTCCCATCTTGGTGATAGCTTCCAGTCCCAGATTAGCTAATGAGTCAATCAAGCCGACAGATTTTAGTTCCACGTTACAGGTTACATTTTTGTATTTTCTGCTCATTTTTCCCTATGTATTAAATTATACCTAATATCAGTCTATTACCTGTAAGTTCTCCTGTTCCTCCAAATGCTCCATTTCCTGTATATCCATTACCACCTATGGTAAAGTGCACACTAATTAAAAAAATGATCATAATATAATATTAATTTTCGCAATGACAAATTAATAAACTTAGGCCTTAAAGACCTTTTTTTTTCACCATGGTTTACCCAACATCTTTACAGCTCCAACCTCCTCTCTTACACATACACTTTATCCCCCTTATGTGTCCTTTTGCCCCAATACCATAGACTGAACTCCTGTTTTTTAGGGCCCTCCTCCCAGTGTGCTCTTTCCTGCTACTAAATTGAATCAGTGACTTGTGTTAAATGTATGTGAATGGGAAAGTGTTAAGTAGCAGAGATTCTACTGCAAGTCATAGAACTGCAGAGGTTGCAGCTATTTGTGGCTATAAGGTTCAAGCTGTGGGTAACATTTTTACATGATCTGTTCCCTCTTTTTCCTATGAATCAAATCATACCTAATACATTACAATTACATTCAGTCCTCCTATTCCTTGAACTCCTTCAATTTCAATTTGACTACTATCTATTTTAAAGTACATAGTCAACAACAAATTGAGCATATTATACTAATTCAATTTTACATAAACAAATTGTTCAATTTAGGCTAACAAAGGAAAGCATTCTTTTACAGGCATATTTAAATTATAAGTTAGGTCACCAGTTTATAGCAGTTTTTAACAAGAAAAAGATGAGAAAGGAAGGGGAAAAAAAGTCTCAAATAAATTGAGAAAACATCCTAGACTGTTGGCTATTAATAATCTGTTAGAAGCTCACACCTTGATGATAGCTTCCAAACCAATCAGTAAATCAATCCTACAGATTTTAGGTCCAAGTTATAGTTCAAATTGTAGTATTTCCTGCTCATTTTTCCCTCTATAAAATAAATAATACCTAATATTTTTCCATTACCTCCAAGTACTCCTGTTCCTCCAAGTACTCCATTTGCATTAAATCCATTACCACCTATGTCAAAGTACACAGCGATCAAAAAATGAGCATAATATATTTTTAATTTTCACAAAGACAAATTATTAAAATTAGGCCTTAATGACCCACGTTTTCACCATTATTTGCACAACATCTTTACAGCCCCAACCTTCTCTTTTAGACGTAATCTTCTAATCTTCTTATGTGTCCTTTTCCCCCAATACCATAGAATGTAAGCCTGTTTCTCAAGGACCTCCTCCCAGTGTGCTTTTCTCTGCGACTAAATGAAATCAGTGACTTGTCTGCTATATTGATCCCTACATCTTATCCCCATTGTTTATTGTTTTATAATTATGTTGTGTACCATTTTCTAAAGCTGTAATGCCCTGTGTAGTTTTTTTTCTAGTGTTCTATTGTACAGTTACATAGTTACATAGTTACATAGTTATTTTGGCTGAAAAAAGACATACGTCCATCGAGTTCAACCAGTACAAAGTACAACTCCAGCCCGTCCCCCACATACCCCTGTTGATCCAGAGGAAGGCGAAAAAAAACCCACCAGGCATGGTCCAATTAGCCCCAAATGGGAAAAATTCCTTCCTGACTCCAGATGGCAATCAGATAAAATCCCTGGATCAACATCATTAGGCATAACCTAGTAATTGTAGCCATGGATGTCTTTCAACGCAAGGAAAGCATCTAAGCCCCCTTTAAATGCAGGTATAGAGTTTGCCATAACGACTTCCTGTGGCAATGCATTCCACATCTTAACCACTCTTACTGTAAAGAACCCTTTTCTAAATAAATGGCTAAAACGTTTTTCCTCCATGCGCAGCTCATGTCCTCTAGTCCTTTGAGAAGGCCTAGGGACAAAAAGCTCATCCGCCAAGCTATTATATTGCCCTCTAATGTATTTATACATGTTAATTAGATCTCCTCTAAGGCGTCTTTTCTCTAGACTAAATAAACCCAGTTTATCTAACCTTTCTTGGTAAGCGAGACCTTCCATCCCACGTATCAATTTTGTAGCTTGTCTCTGCACCTGCTCTAAAACTGCAATATCTTTTTTGTAATGTGGTGCCCAGAACTGAATTCCATATTCCAGATGTGGCCTTACTAGAGAGTTAAACAGGGGCAATATTATGCTAGCATCTCGAGTTTTTATTTCCCTTTTAATGCATCCCAAAATTTTGTTTGCTTTAGCTGCAGCGGCTTGGCATTGAGTACGATTATTTAACTTGTTGTCGATGAGTACTCCTAAGTCCTTCTCCAAGTTTGATGTTCCCAACTGTATCCCATTTATTTTGTATGGTGCTAGACCATTGGTACGACCAAAATGCATGACTTTACATTTGTCAACATTGAATTTCATCTGCCATGTATGTGCCCATATAGCCATCCTATCCAGATCCTGTTGCAATATGACACTATCTTCCTGAGAGTTGATGATTCTGCACAATTTTGTATCATCTGCAAAAATAGCAACATTGCTCACTACTGCATCTACTAGGTCATTAATAAATAAATTGAAGAGCACTGGACCCAGTACAGACCCCTGTGGGACCCCACTGCTAATAGTGCTGCCTAATATGTTAGTGCTTTATATATAACCTTTCATAATAAGTCACAGCGGAAGTAAGGTACAGTTAAACTGCTTATTCATTTAAAAAATTTATTTTATTTTTAAGGTCAGTTTTAACGTCTAGAGTTCTTTCCTGATCCCTGAAGCAACCTTTGCTCCATTACCTGTTAGTAGTCCTGTTTCTCCAAGTACTCCATTTCCAGTTAATGTATTACCACCTTATGTTAAAGTAAACAGGGATTAATAAAATGATCATAATATAATATTAATTTTCACAATGACAACTTGTTACACTTAGACCTGAAAGAGAACCCGAGGTGGATTTGAAGAATGCTATTAGGACACAGAGGCTGGTTCAGCATACTATCACCAGCCTCTGTATCTGTACTGTATCCTTCCAGGCCCCCCTGCGCTCTGCTGTTCCCCATAAAAAAAATGCCATGCTAGCGACATGCACCTTCTCGCTAGCTGGCTGTCTACCACAATGTTGCCTATCACCGCCGCTCCCCTGCCTCTTCTATAACGCCGCTCCCCACCGGCATCCCTTCCTTCCACACCTCTGTAAGCTGATTGGAGGGAAGGGGCGCAGGCGGGGAGCGGGGCTATAGAGGAATCGGGGGAGCAGCGGTGAAATGCAGAATTAAGGTAAAAAGTCAGCAAGGGCCAAAGTGCATGTCGCTATTATGGCCTTTTTTTTATGGGGACAGCAGAGCGCGGGGGGGCCTAGGGAGACACAGCACAGACACAGAGGCTGGTGATAATATGCAAAACCAGCCTATGTGTCCTAATAGCATTCTTTAAACCCACCTCGGGTTCTCTTTAAAGACCATTTTTTTTACCCATTGTTCTTTACAGCTCCAAACTCCTTTCTTATAAGTACACTTTTACCCCCTTATGTGTACTTTTCCCCATACCATAGACTGTAAGCCTGTTTCTCAGGGCCCTCCTCCCAGTGTGCTATTCTCTGTCACTACATGGAATCAGTGACTTGTGTGCTAAATGTATGTGAATGGGAAAGTGTTAAAAGCAGAGATTCTACAACAAGTCATAGAACTGCAGAGGCTGCAGCTATTTGTGGCTATAAGGTTCAAGCTGTGGGTAACATTTTACATGATCTGCTCCCTTTTTTCCTATGAAACAAATCATACCTAATAATGTTACATTTCTTGTCTGTTCTCCTATTCCTTGACCTTGAGTTCTTTCAGTTTCAATTTGACTACCATCTATTTTAATGTACACAGTCAACAACAATTTGAGCATATCAAAATAATTGATTTTTAAATAGACAAATTATTTAATGTAGGTTAACAAAGGAAAGCACCATTTTACAGGCATATTTAAATTATAAGTTGAGTCACCAGTTTATAGCAGTTTTTAACAAGAACAAGATGAGAAAGGAATGAAAAATAGTCTCTAGTAAATCTAAAAGACAACCTAGATTGCTGCCTATTAATAATCTGTTAGAAGCTCCCATCTTGGTGATAGCTTCCGGATAAGCTAATCAGTCAATCAAGCCGACAGATTTTAGCTCCACGTTACAGGTTACATTTTTGTATTTTCTGCTCATTTTTCCTTTTGGAATAAATTATACCTAATATCAGTCCATTACCTGTAAGTTCTCCTGTTCCTCCAAATGCTCCATTTCCAGTATATCCATTACCACCTATGGTAAAGTGCACAGTAATCAAAAAAATGATCATAATATAATATTAATTTTCACAATGACAAATTATTAAACTTAGGCCTTAAAGACCTAATTTTTCACCATTGTTTACCCAACATCTTTACAGCTCCAACCTCCTCTCTTAGACGTACATTTTATCCCCCTTATGTGTCCTTTTTGCCCCAATACCATAGACTGTAAGCCTGTTTTTTAGGGCCCTCCTCCCAGTGTGCTCTTCCCTGCTACTAAATTGAATCACTGACTTGTGTTCAATGTATGTGAATGGGAAAGTGTTAAGTAGCAGAGATTATACAACAAGTCATAGAACTGCAGAGGTTGCAGCTATTTGTGGCTATAAGGTTCAAGCTGTGGGTCACATTTTTACATGATCTGCTCCCTCTTTTTCCTATGAATCAAATCATACCTAATAACATTACAATTACATTCAGTCCTCCTATTCTTTGTACTCCTTCAGTTTCAATTTGACTACTATCTATTTTTAAGTACTTAGTCAACAACAAATTGAGCATATTATACTAATTCAATTTTACATAAACAAATTGTTCAATTTAGGCTAACAAAGGAAAGCATTCTTTTACAGGCATATTTAAATTATAAGTTAGGTCACCAAATTATAGCAGTTTTAACAAGAAAAAGATGAGAAAGGAAGGGAAAAAAAAGTCTCAAATAAATTGAGAAAACATCCTAGATTGTTGGCTATTAATAATCTGTTAGAAGCTCAAACCTTGATGATAGCTTCCACGTAAACCAATCAGTTAATCAATCATGCCTAATAATATTACAATTAAATTCATTCCTCCTATTCCTTGAACTCCTTAAGGTTCAATTTGACTACTATCTATTTCAAAGTCCATAGTCAACAACAAATTGAGCATATTATCCTAATTCAACTTTACATAAACAAATTGTTCAATGTATGCTAACAAAGGAAAGCATTCTTTTACAGGCATATATAAATTATAAGTTAGGTCACCAAACTATAGCAGTTTTTAACAAGAAAAAGATGAGAAAGTAAGAGAAAAAAGTCTCAAATATATTAAGAAAACATGATAGATTGTTGGCTATTAATAATTTGTTAGAAGCTCACACCTTGATGATAGCTTCCACGTAAACCAATCAGTAAATCAATCCTACAGATTTTAGGTCCAAGTTATAGTTCAAATTGTAGTATTTCCTGCTAATTTTTTCTCTTTGGAATAAATAATTCCTAATATTTTTCCATTACCTCCAAGTACTCCTGTTCCTCCAAGTACTCCATTTGCATTAAATCCATTACCACCTATGTCAAAGTACACAGCGATCAAAAAATTAGCATAATGTATTTTTACTTTTCACAAAGACAAATTATTAAAATTAGGCCTTAATGACCCACTTTTTCACCATTATTTACACAACATCTTTACAGCTCCGACCTTCTCTTTTAGACATAATCTTCTCATCTTCTTATGTGTCCATTTCCCCCAATACCATAGAATGTAAGCTTGTTTCTCAGTGCCCTCCTCCCAGTGTGCTCTTCTCTGCGACTAAATGAAATCAGTGACTTGTCTGCTATATTGTTCCATACATTGTAGCCCCGTTGTTTATTGTTTTATAATTATGTTGTGTACCATTTTCTAAAGCTGTAATGCCCCGTGTAGTTTTTTTTCTAGTGTTCTATTGTACAGTGCTGCCTAATATGTTAGTGCTTTATATAAAACGTTTAATAATAACTCACAGAGGAAGTACCATAAAGTTAAACTGCTTAATCACTAAAAAAATTCATTTCATTTTCAATGTCAGTTTTAACTTCTAGAATTCTTTTCTGATCCCTGAAGCAAGCTCTGCTCCATTACCTGTAAGTACTCCTGTTTCTCCAAGTACTCCATTTCCAGTTAATGTATTACCACCTATGTCAAAGTATACAGTGATTAATAAAATGATCATAATATAATATTAATTTTCACAATGACAACTTATTAACCTTTGTCACCAAAGACTCATGTTTTCACCATTGTTTATCCAATATCTTTACCAATCCAATCTTCTCTCTTACACGTACACTTTCACTCCCTTATTTGTCCTTTTAACCCAATACCATAGACTGTAAGCCTGTTTCTCAGGGCCCTCCTCCCAGTGTGCTCTTCTCTGCCACTACATGGAATCAGTGACTTGTCTGCTAAATTTATGTGAATGGGAAAGGGTTAACTAGCAGAGATTCTACAACAAGTCATAGAACTGCAGAGGCTGCAGCTATTTGTGGCTATAAGGTTCAAGCTGTGGGTAACATTTTTACATGATCTGCTCCCTCTTTTTCCTATGAAACAAATCATACCTAATACATTACAATTACATTATGTCCTTCTATTCCTTGAACTCCTTCAGTTTCAATTTGACTACTATCTATTTTCAAGTGCATAGTCAACAACAAACTGAGCATATTATACTAATTCAATTTTACATAAACAAATGTTTAAATGAATGCTAACAAAGGAAAGCATTATTTTACAGGCATATTTAAATTGTAAGTTAGGTCATCAGTTTATAGCAGTTCTTAACAAGAAAAAGATGAGAAAAGGATGGGAAAAAAGGCTTAAATAAATCGAGAAAACATCCTAGAGTGTTGGCTATTATTAATCTGTTAGAAGCTCACACCTTGATAGCTTCCATGTAAACCAATCAGTAAATCAATCCTATAGATTTTATGTCCAAGTTATAGGTCAAATGTTAGTATTTCCTGCTCATTTTTTCTCTTTGGAATAAATAATAACTAATATTTCTCCATTACATCCAAGTGCTTCTTTTCCTCCAAATACTCCATTTGCATTAAATCCATTACCACCTATGTCAAAGTACACAGTGATCAAAATGAGCATAATATATTTTTAATTTTCACAATAACAAATTATTAAACTTAGGCCTTAAAGACCCACTTTTTAGCCATTATTTACACAACGTCTTTACAGCTACAAACTCCTCTCTTAGACGCATTTTCCCCCAATACCATAGACTGTAATCATTTTTCTCAGGGCCCTCCTCCCAGTGTGCTCTTCTCTCCCACTACATGGAATCAGTGGCTTTCTGCTATATGTTTCCTTACATTGTAGCCCCGCTGCTTATTGTTTCATTATTATGATGTTTACTATTTTCTAAAGCTGTAATGCCCCGTGTAGTTTTTTTTTCTAGTGTTCTATTGTACAGTGCTGCCTAATATGTTAATGTTTTTATATGACCTTTAATAATAACTTACAGAGGAAGTACAGTATAGTTTAACAGCTTATTCCTAAAACATTTTCATTGCATTTTCAAGGTCAGTTTTAATTCCTAGAATTATTTTCTGATCCCTGAAGCAAGCTTTGCTCCTTTACCTGTAAGTACTCCTGTTTCTCCAAGAGCTCCATTTCCAGTTAATGTATTACCACCTATGTCAAAGTATACAGTAATCAATAAAAAGATCATAATTTAATATGAATTTTCACAATGACATCATATTAAACTTTGTCCCTAAAGACCCATGTTTTCACCATTGTTTACCCAACATCTTTACAGCTCCAATTTCCTCTCTTACATGTACAATTTTACCCCCTTATGTGTCCTTTCCCCCCAATACCATAGACTGTAAGCCTGTTTCTCAGTGCCCTCCTCCCAGTGTGCTCTTCTCTGCCACTAAATTAAATCAGTGACTTGTTTGCTAAATGTATGTGATTGGATTGGGAAAGTGTTAAGTAGCAGAGATTCTACAACAAGTCATAGAACTGCAGAGGCTGCAGCTATTTGTGGCTATAAGGTTCAAGCTGTGGGTCACATTTTTACATGATCTGCTCCCTCTTTTTCCTATGAAACAAATCATGTCTAATAATATTACAATTCAATTCAGTCCTCCTATTCCTTGAACTCCTTAAGGTTCAATTTGACTGCTATCTATTTCAAAGTACATAGTCAACAACAAATTGAGCATATTATCCTAATTCAACTTTACATAAACAAATTGTTCAATGTAGGCTAACAAAGGAAAGCATTCTTTTACAGGCATATATAAATTATAAGTTAGGTCACCAAATTATAGCAGTTTTTAACAAGAAAAAGATGAGAAGGGAAGAGAAAAAAAAGTCTCAAATATATTGAGAAAACATGATAGATTGTTGGCTATAAATATTCTGTTAGAAGCTCACACCTTGATGATAGCTTCCACGTAAACCAATCAGTAAATCAATCCTACAAATTTTAGGTCCAAGTTATATGTCAAATTTTAGTATTTCCTGCTATTTTTTTCTCTTTGGAATAAATAATACCTAATATTTCTCCATTACCTCCAAGTCCTCCTGTTCCTCCAAGTACTCCATTTGCATTAAATCCATTACCACCTATGTCAAAGTACACAGCGATCAAAAAATGTGCATAATATATTTTTAATTTTCACTATGACAAATTATTAAACTTTTTCACCATTATTTACACAACAGCTTTACAGCTCCAACCTCAACTTTTAGATGTAAACTTCTAATCTTCTTATGTTCTTTTCACCCCAATACCATAGAATGTAAGCCTGTTTCTCAGGGCCCTCCTCCCAGTGTGCGCTTCTCTGCGACTAAATGAAATCAGTGACTTGTCTGCTATATTGTTCCCTACATCTTAGCCCCGTTGTTTATTGTTTTATAATTATGTTTTGTACCATTTTCTAAAGCTGTAATGCCCCGTGTAGTTTTTTTTTTCTAGTGTTCTATTGTACAGTGCTGACTAATATGTTAGTGCTTTATATACAGCCTTTAAAGGAATACTATCGATACCCAAGTGTTCTAAAATTACAGTGTGCAAATATTGTCTAAGTAGCTGTGTAAACATTTCCCTACTTTTCATGTTAAATATCAGAGGCAAAAGCTGTAATTTATTGAGGGTAGGATTTAGCTATATTGGGACAAATCAATTGCAGAAGGGGTGTCTACTTCAATGCACAGCCAGAGTTGCATATCAGACTACAGAAAGCAAATATCAAACATATCAAAGCTGTGAGAATTAATTACATTTCCTCTGCTCTCTTCAGACATTTCAGTCAGAAACACAGGACACAGGAGCTGCAGCTGTTGGGAGCTCTCTTCTCTGTCACACACAGAACTACACATAGAGTTAACTGATCAAGTGTGAGGGGAATTTCCCCTCTCCTCATGGCTCAGTCAGCGGTCAGTTTTGGCGTCAGTAAAGTTTGAATGTATTTTGAGAACAGTAAACAATGAAGTTGCTACTAAAATGTATACACCAGTACTTAGCAGCACTTCCCAAACAATTCCTGTGTCAATTGAAAAAAATATGAGAATCGATAGTATTCCTTTAATAATAACTCACAGAGGTAGTACCGTAAAGTTAAACTGCTTATTCATTAAAAATGTTCATTTCATTTTCAATGTCAGTTTTAACTTCTAGAATTATTTTCTGATCCCTGAAGCAAGCTTTGCTCCATTACCTGTAAGTAATCCTGTTTCTCCAAATACTTCATTTCCAGTTAATGTATTACTTTTCACAATGACAACTTATTAAACTTCGTTCTTAAAGACCAATGTTTTCACCATTGTTTACCCAACATCTTTACAGCTCCAATCTTCTCTTACACGTACACATTTACCCCCTTATGTGTCCTTTTCACCCAATACCATAGACTGTAAGCCTGTTTCTCAGGGCCCTCCGCCCAGTGCGCTCTTTTCTGCCACTACATGCAATCAGTGACTTATCTGCTAAAATTATGTGAATGGGAAAGTGTTAAGTAGCAGAGATTCTACAACCAGTCATAGAACTGCAGAGGCTGCAGCTATTTGTAGCTATAAGGTTAAAGCTGTGGGTAACATTTTTACATGATCTGCTCCCTCTTTTTTGTATGAAACAAATCATACCTAATGACATTACTTTTTCTGTCAGTCCTCCTATTCCTTGAACTCTTTCAGTTTTAAATTTGACAACCACCCATTTCAAGGTACACAGTCAACAACAAATTGAGCATATAATACTAATTCAGTTTTACATAAACAAATTATTCAATGTAAGCTAACAAAGGAAAGCATTATTTTCCAGGCATATTTAAATTTTAAGTTAGGTCACCAGTTTATAGCAGTTTTTAACAAGGAAAGATGAGAAAGGAAGGGAAAAACCCTCATATAATTTGAGAAAACATCCTAGATTGTTGGCTAATAGTAATCTGTTAGACGCTCACATCCTGATGATAGCTTCAGTGTAAAAAAATCTGTAAATCAATCCTAAAGATTTAAGGCCCAAGTTATAGGTCAAATTTTTGTATTTCCTGCTACAACCCATGTCAAAGTACACAGCGATCAAAATATGAGCATAATATATTTCTCATTTTCACAATGACAAATTATTAAACTAAGGCCTTAAAGACCCAATTTTTAGCCTTTAGTTACACAACATCTTCATAGCTCCTACCTCTTCTCTTAGACGTAAACTTCTAATCCTCTTATGTGTCCTTTTCACCCAGTGCCATAGACTGTAAGCCTGTTTCTCATTGCCCTCCTCCCAGTGTGCTCTTCTCTCCCACTAAATGAAATCAGTGACTTGTCTGCTATATTGATCCCTACATCTTATCCCCATTGTTTATTGCTTTATAATTATGTTGTGTACCATTTTCTAAAGCTGCCCTGTGTATTTTTTTTCTAGTGTTCTATTGTACAGTGCTGCCTAATATGTTAGTGCTTAATATATAACCTTTCATAATAAGTCACAGAGGAAGTACGGTACAATTAAACTGCTTATTCATTTTAAAAAATGATTTTATTTTAAAGGTCAGTTTTAACTTCTAGAGTTCTTTCCTGATCCCTGAAGCAACCTTTGCTCCATTACCTGTTAGTAGTCCTGCTTCTCCAAGTACTCCATTTCCAGTTAATGTATTACCACCTATGTTAAAGTAAACAGTGATTAATAAAATGATCATAATATAATATTAATTTTCACAATGACAACTTGTTACACTTAGACCTTAAAGAGAACCCGAGGTGGATTTAAAGAATGCTATTAGGACACAGAGGCTGGTTCAGCATACTATCACTAGAGTTGGGCCGAACGGTTCGCCGGCGAACGGGGTTCGTGCGAACTTCGGTGGTTCGCGTGCGGGTGTTGCAGGCGAACGTTTGCGGAAGTTCGCTTCGCCTGGTTCGCTTGGTTCGCTCTATAAAGCAAAATTTTTACCCTCCATTTCACTGTCAGCAGACATGTTATTGTCAAACACACTGCTTTCAATGCTATAGAACCCGCCCTTCAAGCTAGGTCCTTTATACCATTTGACTCAGTTGTCTGCCTACACTAATTAGTTATGGGACAGCTGCTACACACTCTGCTAGGGAGATTTTAATTGGTCTCCCTCCTCCCACCTCCCTCCAACCGGAGGGAGGAGGGTCTCTTCTGGCAGGGAATTATATTATTTTAAAAGCCAGTATACATCATACCATAGCTGGGAATCAAACCCAGATCTCACTGTGCAGTGGACACATCACCCTAAGCACTGTACCACTACAGTAGTAAGTGAAGCTAGCCTAAAATGTACCATTAATGCTCAATGCAATAGAACCATTAGGTTGCTTAAAGGAGAACTGTAGTGAGAGGTATATGGAGGCTGCCATATTGATTTCCTTTTAAGCTATACCAGTTGCCTGGCAGCCCTGCTGATCTATTTGGCTGCAGTAATAATAATAATAATCCAAACATTTGTATAGCGCTTTTCTCCTGTCAGACTGAAAGCGCTCAAGAGCTGCAGCCACAGG
Organism: Hyperolius riggenbachi; assembly: GCF_040937935.1. Taxonomy (NCBI): domain Eukaryota; kingdom Metazoa; phylum Chordata; class Amphibia; order Anura; family Hyperoliidae; genus Hyperolius; species Hyperolius riggenbachi. The sequence goes on from NC_090651.1 coordinate 366,397,346, forward strand.
GACACGCTCAAGAGGCCACCCTGCAGTGTTAGGGAGTCTTGCTTTGAACTCCTTACTGAATAGGTACTTGACCTAGCCAGGATTCGAACCCTGGTGTCCCATGTCAAAGGCAGAACCCTTAACCAGTACACTATCCAGCCACTGTCGTGTGAATCCCACCACAAACAAGCATGCAGCTAATCTTGTCAGATCTTACAAAAATGTCAAACACCAGATCTGCTGCATGCTTGTTCAGGGTCTAGGGCTAAAAGTATTGGAGGCAGAGGATCTGCAGGATAGCCAGGTAACTGGTATTGCTTAAAAGGAAATCAATATGGTAGCCTCCATATACCTTTCACTACAGTTCTCATTTAAAGGGAACCTTAACTGAGAGTGATATGGCTGTTTCCTGTAAACAATACCAGTTGCCTGGCAGTCCAGCTGATCTTTGTGACTGCAATAGTGGCTGAATCACACCCTGAAACAAGCATGCAGCTAATCCAGTCTGACTTCAGTCAGAGCACCTGATCTGCATGCTTGTTCAGTGGCTGTGGCTAAAAGTATTAGAGACACAGGATCAGCAGGCGATTCAGGCAACTGGTATTATTTTAAAAGGAAAAATCCATATCCTTCTCCGTTTAGGTTCCCTTTAAGGATTTTTAGCATAAAAGCCAACTCACATTGGCTGGGATTTGAACCTGGGTCTCACTGTATGGTGGACAAGCACACTATCCACTATACCAACTGAAGCTGGCCTGAAATTGCTGGCCTGAAATTGCTGGCCTGAAATTGCTGGCCTGAAATTGCTGGCCTGAAATTGCTGGCCTGAAATTGCTGGCCTGAAATTGCTGGCCTGAAATTGCTGGCCTGAAAACAAGCTGCATGCTTGTTTCAGGGTGTGATTCAGCCACTATTGCAGTCACAAAGATCAGCTGGACTGCCAGGCAACTGGTATTGTTTACAGGAAACATCCATATCACTCTCAGTTAAGGTTCCCTTTAAAGGAGAACTGTAGTGAAAGGTATATGGAGGCTTCCATATTGATTTCCTTTTAAGCAATACCAGTTACCTGGCTATCCTGCAGATCCTCTGCCTCCAATACTTTTAGCCCTAGACCCTGAACAAGCATGCAGCAGATCTGGTGTTTGACATTTTTGTAAGATCTGACAAGATTAGCTGCATGCTTGTTTGTGGTGGGATTCACACGACAGTGGCTGGATAGTGTACTGGTTAAGGGTTCTGCCTTTGACATGGGAGACCAGGGTTCAAATCCTGGCTAGGTCAAGTACCTATTCAGTAAGGAGTTCAAAGCAAGACTCCCTAACACTGCAGGGTGGCCTCTTGAGCATGTCCCTGTGGCTGCAGCTCTTGAGCGCTTTGAGTCTGACAGGAGAAAAGCGCTATACAAATGTTTGGATTATTATTATTATTACTGCAGCCAAATAGATCAGCAGGGCTGCCAGGCAACTGGTATAGCTTAAAAGGAAATCAATATGGCAGCCTCCATATACCTCTCACTACAGTTCTCCTTTAAGCAACCTAATGGTTCTATTGCATTGAGCATTAATGGTACATTTTAGGCTAGCTTCACTTACTACTGTAGTGGTACAGTGCTTAGGGTGACGTGTCCACTGCACAGTGAGATCTGGGTTTGATTCCCAGCTATGGTATGATGTATACTGGCTTTTAAAATAGTATAATTCCCTGCCAGAAGAGACCCTCCTCCCTCCGGTAGGAGGTAGGAGGGAATAGGTTGAAGCGTGAAGGGTGGAGGGAGGAGGGAGACCAATTAAAATCTCCCTAGCAGAGTGTGTAGCAGCTGTCCCATAACTAATTAGTGTAGGTAGGCAAATGGTATAAAGGACCTTGCTTGGAGGAGGGAGGGTGGGTCCTTCAGCAGTGATGTGTATTTCACTCAATTAGGTGTGGCTCCAGGTATTAGAGCTTTTGAAACATGTTTTCTATCATTTTTCGCCTCCCCCCATTGAAGTCTATTGCGGTTCGCGAACTTGTTCGCGAACTTGTTCGCGAACCGAATCTTTCACGGAAGTTCGCGAACAGGGTTCGCGAACCTAAAATCGGAGGTTCGGCCCATCTCTAACTATCACCAGCCTCTGTATCTGTACTGTATCCCTCCAGGCCCCCCTGCGCTCTGCTGTTCCCCATAAAAAAATGCCATGCTAGCAACATGCACCTTCTCGCTAGCTGGCTGTCTACCATAATGCTGCCTAACACCGCCGCTCCCCTGCCTCCTCCCCTGCTCCCCACCGGCATCCCTTCCTTCCACACCTCTGTAAGCTGATTGGAGGGAAGGGGCGCAGGCAGGGAGCGGGGCTATAGAGGAAGCGGGGGAGCAGCGGTGACACGCAGCATTAAGGTAAACAGTCAGCTAGCGCCAAGGTGCATGTCGCTATCATGGCGTTTTTTTATGGGGACAGCAGAGCGCAGGGGGGCCTGGGGAGACACAGCACAGACACAGAGGCTGGTGATAATATGCAAAACCAGCCTATGTGTCCTAATAGCATTCTTTAAACCCACCTCGGGTTCTCTTTAAAGACCCATTTTTTTACCATTGTTCTTTACAGCTCCAAACTCCTTTCTTATAAGTACACTTTTACCCCCTTATGTGTCCTTTTCCCCCATAATATAGACTGTAAGACCGTTTCTCAGGGCCCTCCTTCCAGTGTGCTATTCTCTGTCACTACATGGAATCAGTGACTTTTGTGCTAAATTTATGTGAATAGGAAAGTGTTAAAAGCAGAGATTCTACAACAAGTCATAGAACTGCAGAGGCTGCAGCTATTTGCAGCTATGAGGTTCGAGCTGTGGGTCGCATTTTACATGATCTGCTCCCTTTTTCCCTATGAAACAAATCATACCTCATAATGTTACATTTCTTGTCTGTTCTCCTATTCCTTGACCTTGAGCTCTTTCAATTTCAATTTGACTACCACCTATTTTAATGTACACAGTCGACAACAATTTAAGCATATCAAAATAATTGATTATCAACTAGACAAATTATTTAATGTAGGTTAACAAAGTAAAGCACCATTGTACAGGCATATTTAAATTATAAGTTAAGTCACCAGTTTATAGCAGTTTTTAACAAGAAAAAGATGAGAAAGGAAGGGGAAAAAAGTCTCAAATAAATCGAGAAAACATCCTAGATTGTTGCCTATTAATAATCTGTTAGAAGCTTCCATCTTGGTGATAGCTTCCAGTCCCAGATTAGCTAATGAGTCAATCAAGCCTACAGATTTTAGTTCCACGTTACAGGTTACATTTTTGTATTTTCTGCTCATTTTTCCCTATGGATTAAATTATACCTAATATCAGTCTATTACCTGTAAGTTCTCCTGTTCCTCCAAATGCTCCATTTCCTGTATATCCATTACCACCTATGGTAAAGTGCACAGTAATTAAAAAAATGATCATAATATAATATTAATTTTCGCAATGACAAATTAATAAACTTAGGCCTTAAAGACCTTTTTTTTCCACCATGGTTTACCCAACATCTTTACAGCTCCAACCTCCTCTCTTATACATACACTTTATCCCCCTTATGTGTCCTTTTGCCCCAATACCATAGACTGTAAGCCTGTTTTTTAGGGCCCTCCTCCCAGTGTGCTCTTACCTGCTACTAAATTGAATCAGTGACTTGTGTTAAATGTATGTGAATGAGAAAGTGTTAAGTAGCAGAGATTCTACTACAAGTCATAGAACTGCAGAGGCTGCAGCTATTTGTGGCTATAAGGTTCAAGCTGTGGGTAACATTTTTACATGATCTGCTCCTTCTTTTTCCTATGAATCAAATCATACCTAATAACATTACAATTACATTCAGTCCTCCTATTCCTTGTACTTCTTCAGTTTCAATTTGACTACTATCTATTTTAAAGTACATAGTCAACAACAAATTGAGCATATTATACTAATTCAATTTTACATAAACAAATTGTTCAATTTAGGCTAACAAAGGAAAGCATTCTTTTACAGGCATATTTAAATTATAAGTTAGGTCACCAAATTATAGCAGTTTTTAACAAGAAAAAGATGAGAAAGGAAGGGGAAAAAAGTCTCAAATAAATTGAGAACACACCCTAGATTGTTGGATATTAATAATCTGTTAGAAGCTCAAACCTTGGTGATATCTTCCACATAAACCAATCAGTAAATCAATCCTACAGATTTTAAGTCCAAGTTATAGTTCAAATTGTAGTATTTCCTGCTCATTTTTTCCTCTATAAAATAAATAATACCTAATATTTTTCCATTACCTCCAAGTCCTCCTGTTCCTCCAAGTACTCCATTTGCATTAAATCCATTACCACCTATGTTAAAGTACACAGCGATCAAAAATTGAGCATAATATATTTTTAATTTTCACAAAGACAAATTATTAAAATTAGGCCTTAATGAGCCACTTTTTCACCATTATTTAAACAACATCTTTACAGCTCCAACCTCCTCTTTTAGACGTAATCTTCTAATCTTCTTATGTGTCATTTTCCCCCAATACCATAGAATGTAAGCTTGTTTTTCAAGGACCTCCTCCCAGTGTGCTCTTCTCTGCGACTAAATGAAATCAGTGACTTGTCTGCTATTTTGTTCCCTACATCTTATCCCCATTGTTTATTGTTTTATAATTATGTTGTGTACCATTTTCTAAAGCTGTAATGCCCTGTGTAGTTTTTTTTTTCTAGTTTTCTATTGTACAGTGCTGCCTAATATGTTAGTGCTTTATATATAACCTTTCATAATAAGTCACAGAGGAAGTACGGTACAATTAAACTGCTTATTCATTTAAAAAATTGATTTTATTTTTAAGGTCAGTTTTAACTTCTAGAATTCTTTCCTGATCCCTGAAGCAACCTTTGCTCCATTACCTGTTAGTAATCCTGTTTCTCCAAGTACTCCATTTCCAGTTAATGTGTTACCACCTATGTTAAAGTAAACAGTGATTAATAAAATGATCATAATATAATATTAATTTTCACAATGACAACTTGTTACACTTAGACCTTAAAGAGAACCCGAGGTAGATTTGAAGAATGCTATTAGGACACAGAGGCTGGTTCAGCATACTATCACCAGCCTCTGTATCTGTACTGTATCCCTCCAGGCCCCCCTGCGCTCTGCTGTTCCCCATAAAAAATGCCATGCTAGTGACATGCCAATTCTCGCTAGCTGGCTGTCTACCATAATGCTGCCTATCACCGCCGCTCCCCCGCCTCCTCTATAACGCCACTCCCCACCGGCATCCCTTCCTTCCACACCTCTGTAAGCTGATTGGAGGGAAGGGGCGCAGGCAGGGAGCGGGGCTATAGAGGAAGCGGAGGAGCAGCGGTAACACGCAGCATTAAGGTAAAAAGTCAGCAAGCGCCAAGGTGCATGTCGCTATCATGGCGTTTTTTTATGGGGACAGCAGAGCGCAGGGGGGCCTGGGGAGACACAGCACAGACACAGAGGCTGGTGATAATATGCAAAACCAGCCTATGTGTCCTAATAGCATTCTTTAAACCCACCTCGGGTTCTCTTTAAAGACCCATTTTTTTATCATTGTTCTTTACAGCTCCAAACTCCTTTCTTATAAGTACACTTTTACCCCCTTATGTGTCCCTTTCCCCCATAATATAGACTGTAAGACTGTTTCTCAGGGCCCTCCTTCCAGTGTGCTATTCTCTGTCACTACATGGAATCAGTGACTTGTGTGCTAAATTTATGTGAATAGGAAAGTGTTAAAAGCAGAGATTCTACAACAAGTCATCAAACTGCAGAGGCTGCAGCTATTTGCAGCTATGAGGTTCGAGCTGTGGGTAACATTTTACATGATCTGCTCCCTTTTTTCCTATGAAACAAATCATACCTAGTAATGTTACATTTCTTGTCTGTTCTCCTATTCCTTGAGCTCTTTCAGTTTCAATTTGACTACCACCTATTTTAATGTACACAGTCAACAACAATTTGAGCATATCAAAATAATTGATTTTTAAATAGACAAATTATTTAATGTAGGTTAACAAAGGAAAGCACCATTTTACAGGCATATTTAAATTATAAGTTAAGTCACCAGTTTATAGCAGTTTTTAACAAGAACAAGATGAGAACGGAAGGAAAAATAATCTCAAGTAAATCTAAAAGATAACCTAGATTGTTGCCTATTAATAATCTGTTAGAAGCTCCCATCTTGGTGATAGCTTCCAGTCCCAGATAAGCTAATGAGTCAATCAAGCCTACAGATTTTAGTTCCACGTTACAGGTTACATTTTTGTATTTTCTGCTCATTTTTCCCTATGTATTAAATTATACCTAATATCAGTCCATTACCTGTAAGTTCTCCTGTTCCTCCAAATGCTCCATTTCCTGTATATCCATTACCACCTATGGTAAAGTGCACAGTAATTAAAAAAATGATCATAATATAATATTAATTTTCGCAATGACAAATTATTAAACTTAGGCCTTAAAGACCTATTTTTTCACCATTGTTTACCCAACATCTTTACAGCTCCAACCTCCTCTCTTACACATACACTTTACCCCCCTTATGTGTCCTTTTGCCCCAATACCATAGACTGTAAGCCTGTTTTTTAGGGCCCTCCTCCCAGTGTGCTCTTACCTGCTACTAAATTAAATCAGTGACTTGTGTTAAATGTATGTGAATGGGAACGTGTTAAGTAGCAGAGATTCTACAACAAGTCATAGAACTGCAGAGGCTGCAGCTATTTGTGGCTATAAGGTTCAAGCTGTGGGTAACATTTTTACATGATCTGCTCCCTCTTTTTCCTATGAAACAAATCATACCGAATACATTACAATTACATTCAGTCCTCCTATTCTTTGTACTCCTTCAGTTTCAATTTGACTACTATCTATTTTTAAGTACTTAGTCAAAAACAAATTGAGCATATTATACTAATTCAATTTTACATAAACAAATTGTTCAATTTAGGCTAACAAAGGAAAGCATTCTATTACAGGCATATTTAAATTATAAGTTAGGTCACCAAATTATAGCAGTTTTTAACAAGAAAAAGATGAGAAAGGAAGGGGAAAAAAAGTCTCAAATAAATTGAGAAAACATCCTAGATTGTTGGCTATTAATAATCTTTTAGAAGCTCACACCTTGATGATAGCTTCCACGTAAACCAATCAGTAAATCAATCCTACAGATTTTAGGTCCAAGTTATAGTTCAAATTGTAGTATTTCCTGCTCATATTTTCTCTTTGGAATAAATAATACCTAATATTTTTCCATTACCTCCAAATACTCCTGTTCCTCCAAGTACTCCATTTGCATTAAATCCATTACCACCTATGTCAAAGTACACAGCGATCAAAAAATGAGTATAATATATTTTTAATTTTTACAAAGACAAATTATTAAAATTAGGCCTTAAAGACCCACTTTTTCACCATTATTTACACATTACCTTACAGCTCCAACCTTCTCTTTTAGACGTAATCTTCTAATCTTCTTATGTGTCCTTTTCCCCCAATACCATAGAATGTAAGCTTGTTTCTCAGGGCCCTCCTCCCAGTGTGCTCTTCTCTGCGACTAAATGAAATCAGTGACTTGTCTGCTATATTGTTCCCTACATTGTAGCCCCGTTGTTTATTGTTTTATAATTATATTGTGTACCATTTTCTAAAGCTGTAATGCCCCGTGTAGTTTTTTTTTCTAGTGTTCTATTGTACAGTGCTGTCTATATGTTAGTGCTTTATATATAACCTCTGTACATACTTTTGAGTTCCTTACTGCACACTCAATACTCAGTACTGTATTGTATTATTGCGTGGTTGATAGTGCTTGCCCAGTTCTGTGGTTGATGCTGTGTTGACATGACCGTCTTTTGGTCTTTTTCAGGGCTACAGCACATCCCACATCGTGTTTACTGATTGTATTGATGTCTGAAGGACTGGTTTTTGTTACTATTATTGTTTTTGCTGAATCATGGAGGCCTTGAATCGTTTGGAGAGGGGCTGGAATTCCCAGTTGGAGGAGATTTTTGGCAGTAATCTGGTGAGGGATGAGTCTAGATATCCCCCAGATTTCAGGAAATTATGCAATGAAATCAAGAATGCTCATGCTGAATATGTCAGACTCTGGTGGAATGTCCACAGTCTGGAGAACTACAAGAGGGAGGGTATTTTTCCCAGAGGCCTGAGGGTCCAAATATTTCCCTCCTGGGAGGTCACTGAACAAGAAAAGAAAGACTGGGAACTTGGTCTAGGAAGATGTTCTATTATTATCATAGACATGTTGCTAAAACACGATAAGGAGTTACTGCCTAAATTAAGGGAGAAGATTAATAAATTATTAATCCAGCTAAACAAGTTTGATAGTGCTAGGTTTGTACAGCCCTTTCTCAATCAACTCAGTAAGGATGTGCAGCAAGTAGAAAAAAATACCATTGAAGGCAAAAAGAACAAACTAATATGTGATAGGAACGATTATACATCTGGTAAAGCCTTTTGGTGGAAACACCGAGGAAATAGGAAGGGTCAAGGGTATGATTACCCTAGACGACCGAGAAAACAGAAGAAACCTAGAAATGGGGATCCCAATTTTGTTACACCTGGCATTCCACAGTACACAGCAGTGTCAGAGTCTAGTACAGATTTTTTGGACACAGAAAGCGAGGCAGAAGGGGCGGCCTCGCTTTTAAAAGAAAGAGGGATAGACAGCCCCGGGGACAATACCAACAAGAGGAGGAAATTGCATGTGAGCCCAGAATAATGGAAGGGACCAATGAATTGCAGATTATTAACTTAACAGATTGTCACCTGACCCCAGCCCAAGAAAGTGTATTACAAAGAGGCCTTAGTTTTTCACCAACGAGAAATATGGACATTTTTGAAGTGGTTAAGGACCTTTATCTTTTTTGTCGGAGATTAGCATTGAAGCGGATGTACCATCGTGAAAGTGGGGAATTAGACTTGAGAACGCAAGAGGCCATTGATTTGCTGGACACCAATGACAGACAGGTCCTAACAGACTTGATGGACCTTTTAAATGAGAACGAGAGTGGTACATCCTCAAGCGAGAATCCATCTATGTCTAGGGGTAAGTTCAGACCACGATCCACTTTTTTGCCTAATTTGACGCTTGTTCCTGCTATAAAAATCTTCTTTGACATGGTAGTAAAAGATATTGAACAAATCAATGTACAGAAATTTCATGTGCCTAATTTAAGTAAAGAGGAACACCAGGCCATTAAAGAACTAAGGGCCATATTCTATTGCTGAACTCGCCAGCGCTAAGCACTGGCGAGTTCTTAACTTAGGCGATGGGGGCATCGCCTAATCTAATTAAACTTTAGACCCCCCCAGGCGGAAAAGAACTCGCTTGGGCGATATAATCGCCCAGCGAGTTCTTAACACAGAATCCAATTACCCTTATCATGTCTCCGGGAAGCGATGCTTCCCGGCAGACATGAGCGTTAGCTTAGACCTGCAAAAAGCAGGTCTAAACTAGCTAACGCACGTCGTCGCCGCAGCATCTGGGGGTCTCCTTTAATAAGGAGACCCCCAGAGCTCCCCATCGGGTCGCCGCACAGTTTAGAAGCCCCCGCGCAGCTCTGCCGGGCTCCCCTGTCATACATACCGCCGCCGATCACCCGCCGCCTCTCGCCGCAAAATCCGTCACGTAATTACAGTGTATCTAACACTGTAATTACTGTGCGCATAGAAGGAGCCCGGGCAAAGCATCTTTGAATCTGCAGCCGGGCTCCCCATTGGTCTGCTGTCTGAACCAATAAAATGGCTCAGACAGTGGACAAATGGGGAGCCCGGCTGCAGATTCAAAGATGCTTTGCCCGGGCTCCTTCTATGCGCACAGTAATTACAGTGTTAGATACACTGTAATTACGTGACGGATTTTGCGGCGAGAGGCGGCGGGTGATCGGCGGCGGTACGTATGACAGGGGAGCCCGGCAGAGCTGCGCAGGGGCTTCTAAACTGTGCTGCGACCCGACGGGGAGCTCTGGGGGTCTCCTTATTAAAGGAGACCCCCAGATGCTGCGGCGGAAGATGTCTGCGATGTTCGGCGGGCGAGTGCGCATGTGTGGGGAGTGAGGCCGTGGTGCTGATGGACAGCACCACAGCGTAAACCTCACTCCCCATCGCTCGGTAAAAGGGAGCATCGCTCAGGCTTTCGCCTGAGTAATGCTCTCTAACGATCGGCCATCGCGCGAAGGATATGGGCAATAGGATTTGCCGGTAATCCTCGCGCGATGGCAAGGTGATAAGTAGCTCGCATCTGCAAGCTACTTATCACCTTGAATAGGATATGGCCCTAAGTGAGAGAGAGGAATTTGTTATCAGGGAAGCAGATAAGGGGGGCAATGTTGTTTTGTGGCCAGTACAGGATTACATCAAGGAGGTGGGAAGACAACTAGGTAATAAAAAATACTACAGACGTTTACCTGGGAATCCTACAGGTCATTTTAAAAACATCCTGAACCACCTTTTGGATGATGCGAAGGAGAAGGGGATAATCTCTCAGAAAGAAAGACTGTACCTTATAACCAGGGAACCTGTAATTCCCACCTTCTATTTATTACCGAAGGTACACAAAAACTTGAATCAGCCTCCAGGCCGCCCAATAGTTTCGGGTATTGGGAGCCTCATTGAGAAAGCATGTAGTTTCCTTGATTTTTTTCTTCAAGAACATGTAACAACGTTGGATTCCTATGTACGTGATTCCTTAGATTTAATCTCAAAACTTAACCATATTTCTGTTCCTTTAGGCACTATGTTTGTTTCTTTGGACGTAGAATCACTTTATACTAACATCCATCATGAGGACGCCTGTCGGGCTGTGCAATATTTTCTATCTACGACCACTACAGGTAGGGCTGAATTTAATTTGTTTTTGATTGATCTCTTGGGATTTGTATTGGCTCACAACTTTTTTACCTTTGACGGCCAATTTTACCTACAGACACACGGTGTGTCTATGGGCGCCAAGTGTGCTCCTGCCATAGCAAATTTGTTTTTGGGGTGGTGGGAGAGAGAGTTGGTATGGGGCCCCACCATGGAACGATACCACCCCAACATACTGGGGTGGTACCGTTTTATTGATGACATTCTGATACTGTGGGAGGGGCCCGAAGATCTTGCGAGAGAGTTCATTTCCAAGTTGGGAGATAATGATAAAAATATTGTTTTGACCTCAAATTTCTCAAAGGATTCAGTGGATTTCTTAGACTTACATCTTTACTTTACAGAGAACGGTCAGATTGGAAGTACGCTATTTCGGAAGTCCACAGCAGTAAATGGGCTGTTACATTATGGTTCCTTCCACACTACACAGTTAAAAAACAATATTCCAATGGGCCAATTTTTGCGACTGCGAAGAAACTGTTCAGATGATCAGGAATTCAAGCGACAAGCTGCCGACTTGGAGGAAAGATTCTTGCAGAGGGGATATCCCAAAGGATTCTATAAAAAAGGCCTATCAGAGAGCATTACATTCGAGAAGGGAGGATTTATTGTATGGTAAAAAAAGAAAAACTGATAACCTAGTAAGGATGTGTACACCTTTTAACACATGTTGGAGTGACCTGAGGAAGGTGTTGTCTAAATATTGGCCAATTCTGCACACTGATCCAGTGTTGAAGAATTATATCACGGATAGACCATCTCTGACGGCCAAAAGGGCCCCAAATTTAAAGGATCAGTTATGTAGGAGCCATTTTCAGAGGAAATCTAATATAGGCCATGGAGTAAAGGGGAGTTACCCGTGTGGCCGCTGTAACATTTGCCAACTTATGACACCAACAAAGGAGGTTCAGAGTCTTCGGACCAATAGGGTGCACCGCATTAATGAGTTTATCAATTGCCAAACGGAGGCAGTGGTGTATCTACTTAGATGTCCCTGCAATCTATATTATGTTGGTCAAACCAAAAACAAACTTAAAACGCGAATACAAAAGCACCTCTCGACCATTCGTTTGGCCGAGAGGGATGCTGCAGAGGGAAAGATACTGACCCCAATTGCTGATCATGCACTCAAAGCCCATGGGGGAAATGTTATGGGTTGGACAGTATGTGGTCCTAAACATGTTTTTGTGTCTTCCAGGGGTGGTAACGTAGTGTCTTCTTTATTGAGACAAGAAACCAAGTGGATTTATGATCTGGGGTCCAAGTCACCGGTAGGTCTGAACGAAGACTTCTCTTTCTTGGGGTTTTTACACTGAGTGTGGTGTGTTATTTAGGTGGATTGGGGGTCAAAGGTGAGTGACCTCCTCTCCCCTGTTCGGTGCACGTTTCACGTGTTTTGTCTGTGGTTCCATCTTTAACATAGAACACAGGTTTTTCTTATATCTCATCTTGCTCCCTGTACTATTAATATTGTGGCTCTGAGTGGCGTCTTATAAGCTACAGAGGATATGTGAGTAGTCCTCTGGTTGCTCTTTGGGTTGTTGCCTTCTGTACTTATCAATTTTGGATTCCATATTTATTTATCACCTGACTATTTACTCTTGATTACTGTTGGGCCTCCTTTTTGACCCGTTATTTGGGCTACTGATTTAAAATGAATATGTATTTTTTCATATTTACATGGATTTGTATTTATTTCTTTAGGACTTCAGTATATCATATCTTCCCTGTTGAGACGTACAGCGGTATTCCTGGATAACAGAGATGATTGATATTTCTCCTTGTGTGGGCCTTCTAGCGAGTTCTCCGATGATTCGACCTCTATATTTATTGCTGGAATTGTTATTGTATAAACCAGCAGTGTATTGAATTTGATACTTTGTATGTTTCATAGTGATTAGTGTTCTACTATGCTTCGGCCACATGGTGGCGACATTTGCTTGTCCTTTAGGCATTTATACATTTATATTCATTGTAATTATTATTTGTGTCATTTTTTGATAATTATAGGTTGATTTTGTAAATGTTTTTTGTAATATAAGCTTTGCTACTACATATGGTTAATTATAGCGGCTTTTCTCAGCCGTATTCATCTCTTTATTCATTTTCTCCTCTGTTCCTCGGCACTACAATTCCCATAATCCTTAGGTGGCAGGAGGGGGAACTGACATAGCGCTGATCAGCGCTGTGGAACCTCCCCTGTTTGTGCGCGGCCGTGCACAACGTGATTTGATAGTTGTATCTATTGGCCCGCCCACTTAGGCTCTTTCGTGTATATAGCCGAGGGATTTCAGAGTAAGTTTATGCCCGGTAGAAGCCGCCACATCTCGGAGAGCGGCGAATCGCGACGGCACGTCCCTGGATGCCATGCTTCATCTGTCCTATTGATATTTTCCTGGTAAGCTTAGCTCACTGGTCAGCGGGCAGCCTCGGACAGGCCCACCGAACCACCAATGGTCCCATCGGTGGGCCCCGGCCGTCCCGCCTCCTGGGGGCCCCAGTGCTAAAAAGGAGGGGGGCTAAGCGCAGGAAGGGGGGACATTGTGCACAGATCGGCGGGGAGGGGCGGAAGCCTCCCCCCCCCCTCCCTCACCTAGGGGCCCCCCTTCCGCGCTCCCCCCCCTCTCCAGAATTGCAGCCAGCGGGGAAGAATCACTTAACGGCATGAGTTACGGAGATGAGATCCATAGCTCTGCGTGCCGCTGGCTGGTCTGCTCTGGTTCCTGAACTGACTGTCCAATCACGCTCTCGCAGGAAGTACTGCGAGAGCGTGATTGGACAGTCAGTTCAGGAAGCAGAGAGCAGACCAGCCAGCGGCACGCAGAGCTACGGATCTCATCTCCGTCATGCTGGTAAGTGATTATTTGCCGCTGGCTGCAATTCTGGAGGGGGGGCCCCTAGGTGAGGGAGGGGGGTTTCTGGTCACTGCTGCCCACATTACGATTTTCTGGTCACTGCTGCCCACATTACGATTTTCAGGTGTCTGCTCCCCACATTACGATTTTCTGGTCACTGCTGCCCACATTACGATTTTCAGGTGTCTGCTCCCCACATTACGATTTTCTGGTGACTGCTGCCCACATTACGATTTTCAGGTGTCTGCTGCCCACATTACGATTTTCTGGTGTCTGCTGCCCACATTGCGATTTTCTGGTGACTGCTGCCCACATTGCGATTTTCAGGTGTCTGCTGCCCACATTACGATTTTCTGGTGTCTGCTGCCCACATTACGATTTTCAGGTGTCTGCTGCCCATATTACGATTTTCTGGTGTCTGCTGCCCACATTGCGATTTTCAGGTGTCTGCTGCCCACATTACGATTTTCTGGTGACTGCTGCCCACATTGCGATTTTCAGGTGTCTGCTGCCCACATTGCGATTTTCAGGTGTCTGCTGCCCACATTACGATTTTCTGGTGTCTGCTGCTCACATTACGATTTTCTGGTCACTGCTGCCTACATTGCGATTTTCTGGTGTCCGCTGCCCACATTACGATTTTCAGGTGTCTGCTGCCCACATTACGATTTTCTGGTGTCTGCTGCTCACATTACGATTTTCAGGTGACTGCTACCCACATTACGATTTTCTGGTCACTGCTGCCTACATTGCGATTTTCTGGTGTCTGCTGCCCACATTACGATTTTCAGGTGTCTGCTGCCCACATTACGCTTTTCTGGTGACTGCTGCCCACATTGCGATTTTCAGGTGTCTGCTGCCCACATTACGATTTTCTGGTGTCTGCTGCCCACAGTACGATTTTCTGGTCACTGCTGCCCACATTGCGATTTTCAGGTGTCTGCTGCCCACATTACGATTTTCTGGTCACTGCTGCCCACTTTTGGGGGGGGTATCTGGCACCAACCTGATTGCATTTTGGGGGGTATCTGCCGCCAATCTGATTGCATTTTGTGGGGGTATCAGCCGCCAACCTGATTGCATTTTGTCGGAAAATCTGCTGCGATTTGACTACTTGATGAATTATCATGAGGCATGTAACTACTTGAATATTTTATCTAAAATGTATCTGGTCGGACCTAATCTCTGTGAATAACACCGCTACTTATGTTGTGTTTTTTTTTTTTTTTAAGTCTGCCCATGACTCATCGTGACCACGCCGATGTTCCAGTGCGTGGTGACACCCATTTACTTTCGCTGCGGCGCGCTGCGCGCGCCGCATGTGGACATATCCCTATTGGAGACTGTCCTCAGAAGTGCTCACAATCTTTTCCCTACCATAAACTCATGCAAAATTTCTAGAGTACATGTGTATGTGAGCCCAAAATGGGGGGGGGGGGGGGGGGGTGGCGAGGAGGAGGGGATCGGGGGGGGGCCCCAGGCTGAAACTTCCTTGGTGGGCCCTTAGTGTCCCAGCCCGACCCTGTCAGCGGGCACACTGTCTTCTTTGCACTCAACACTTGTTTATGCTTCTTTGCACACCCTTGTCCAGCGCGGTGACGCTGTTCCTGTTTTTGCACTCTGCACTTTATATTCCTTCCTTGACCCCTCTGTGGGCTTTTCTTTGCACAATCATTTTCGATTCATCACGTGGTTGGTCAGATTGCCTTGCCTTGTGCGTTTATTCAATTTATCAGTAGTTTTTTACCTATTGACTATTGCACCTTACCAGTATCATTGTGTTTTATGGACAGTGTTATTGATTAGCACCCATATATTATATGTATATTATTTATTTATACTTTATTCCTGTGTTGCATGGCTTCCAATTGTTTTTAATTGATTTTATGTATATTTTTGAATAAAGATGATAAATTTACTATTTATTGATGAGTAGTGCGGTCTTTGAGGGAACTACTTGTCTTGTTTAGCCTCTTTATATATAACCTTTCATAATAAGTCACAGAGGAAGCACAGTACAATTAAACTGCTTATTCAATTTAAAAAATTGATTCTATTTTTAAGGTCAGTTTTAACTTCTAGAGTTCTTTCCTGATCCCTGAAGCAACCTTTGCTCCATTACCTGTTAGTAGTCCTGTTTCTCCAAGTACTCCATTTCCAGATAATGTATTACCACCTATGTTAAAGTAAACTGTGATTAATAAAATGATCATAATATAATATTAATTTTCACAATGACAACTTGTTACACTTAGACCTTAAAGAAAACCCAAGGTGGATTTAAAGAATGCTATTAGGACACAGAGGCTGGTTCAGCATACTATCACCAGCCTCTGTATCTGTACTGTATCCCTCCAGGCCCCCCTGCGCTCTGCTGTTCCCCATAAAAAATGCCATGCTAGCAACATGCACCTTCTCGCTAGCTGGCTGTCTACCATAATGCTGCCTAACACCGCCGCTCCCCTGCCTCCTCCCCTGCTCCCCACCGGCATCCCTTCCTTCCACACCTCTGTAAGCTGATTGGAGGGAAGGGGCGCAGGCGGGGAGCACGGCTATAGAGGAAGCGGAGGAGCAGCGGTGACACGCAGCATTAAGGTAAAAAGTCACCTAGCGCCAAGGTGCATGTCGCTATCATGGTGCTTTTTTATGGGGACAGCAGAGCGCAGGGGGGCCTGGGGAGACACAGAACAGACACAGAGGCTGGTGATAATATACAAAACCAGCCTATGTGTCCTAATAGCATTCTTTAAACCCACCTCGGGTTCTCTTTAAAGACCAATTTTTTTACCATTGTTCTTTACAGCTCCAAACTCCTTTCTTATAAGTACACTTTTACCCCCTTATGTGTCCTTTTCCCTCATACCATAGACTGTAAGCCTGTTTCTCAGGGCCCTCCTTCCAGTGTGCTATTCTCTGTCACTACATGGAATCAGTGACTTGTGTGCTAAATTTATGTGAATAGGAAAGTGTTAAAAGCAGAGATTCTACAACAAGTCATAGAACTGCAGAGGTTGCAGCTATTTGTGGCTATAAGGTTCAAGCTGTGGGTAACATTTTACATGATCTGCTCCCTTTTTTCCTATGAAACAAATCATACCTAATAATGTTACATTTCTTGTCTGTTCTCCTATTCCTTGACCTTGAGTTCTTTCAGTTTCAATTTGACTACCATCTATTTTAATGTACACAGTCAACAACAATTTAAGCATATCAAAAAAATTGATTTTTAAATAGACAAATTATTTAATGTAGGTTAACAAAGGAAAGCACCATTTTACAGGCATTATTAAATTATAAGTTAAGTCACCAGTTTATAGCAGTTTTTAACAAGAACAAGATGAGAACGGAAGGAAAAATAATCTCAAGTAAATCTAAAAGATAACCTAGATTGTTGCCTATTAATAATCTGTTAGAAGCTCCCATCTTGGTGATAGCTTCCAGTCCCAGATTAGCTAATGAGTCAATCAAGCCTACAGATTTTAGTTCCACGTTACAGGTTACATTTTTTATTTTCTGCTTATTTTTCCCTATGGATTAAATTATACCTAATATCAGTCTATTACCTGTAAGTTCTCCTGTTCCTCCAAATGCTCCATTTCCTGTATATCCATTACCACCTATGGTAAAGTGCACAATAATTAAAAAAATGATCATAATATAATATTAATTTTCGCAATGACAAATTATTAAACTTAGGCCTTAAAGACCTATTTTTTCACCATTGCTTCCCCAACATCTTTACAGCTCCAACCTTCTCTCTTACACATACACTTTACCTTCCACAGCTTGAACCTTATAGCCACAAATAGCTGCAGCCTCTGCAGTTCTATGACTGTAAGTAGAATCTCTGCTACTTAACACTTTCCCATTCACATACATTTAGCACAAGTCACTGATTCAATTTAGTAGCTGGTAAGAGCACACTGGGAAAAGGGCCCTAAAAAACAGGCTTACGGTCTAGGGTATTGGTGCAAAAGAGGGAAGGAAGCAGAGGCATGCAGAAATTATTAAACTTAGGCCTTAAAGACCTATTTTTTCACCATTGCTTCCCCAACATCTTTACAGCTCCAACCTTCTCTCTTACACATACACTTTATCCCCGTTATGTGTCCTTTTGCCCCAATACCATAGACTGTAAGCCTGTTTTTAGGGCCCTCCTCCCAGCGTGCTCTTTCCTGCTACTAAATTAAATCAGTTACTTGTGTTAAATGTATGTGAATGGGAAAGTGTTAAGTAGCAGAGATTCTACTACAAGTCATAGAACTGCAGAGGCTGCAGCTATTTGTAGCTATAAGGTTCAAGCTGTGGGTAACATTTTTACATGATCTGCTCCCTCTTTTTCCTATGAAACAAATCATACCTAATACATTACAATTACATTCAGTCCTCCTATTCCTTGTACTCCTTCAGTTTCAATTTGTCTACTATCTATTTTAAACAACAAATTGAGCATATTATACTAATTCAATTTTACCAAATTATAGCAGTTTTTAACAAGAAAAAGATGAGAAAGGAAGGAAAAAATGTCTCAAATATATTGAGAAAACATCCTAGATTGTTGGCTATTAATAATCTGTTAGAAGCTCACACCGTGATGATAGCTTCCACGTAAACCAATCAGTAAATCAATCCTACAGATTTTAGGTCCAAGTTGTAGGTCAAATTGTATTATTTCCTGCTCATTTTTTCTCTTTGGAATATATAATACCTAATATTTTTCCATTACCTCCAAGTACTCCTGTTCCTCCAAGTACTCCATTTGCATTAAATCCATTACCACCTATGTCAAAGTACACAGCGATCAAAAAATGAGCATAATATATTTTTAATTTTCACAAAGACAAATTATTAAAATTACAAAAACATCTTTACAGCTCCAACCTTCTCTTTTAGACGTAATCTTCTAATCTTCTTATGTGTCCTTTTCCCCCCAATACCATAGAATGTAAGCCTGTTTCTCAGGGACCTCCTCCCAGTGTGCTCTTCTCTGCGACTAAATGAAATCAGTGACTTGTCTGCTATATTGTTCCCTACATTTTAGCCCCGTTGTTTATTGTTTTATAATTATGTTGTGTACCATTTTCTGAAGCTGTAATGCCCCGTGTAGTTTTTTTTCTAGTGTTCTATTTTACAGTGCTGCCTAATATGTTAGTGTTTTATATACAACCTTTAATAATAATTCACAGAGGAAGTACCGTAAAGTTACACTGCTTAATCACTAAAAATGTTCATTTCATTTTCAATGTCAGTTTTAACTTCTAGAGATCTTTCCTGATCCCTGAAGCAACCTTTGCTCCATTACCTGTTAGTAATCCTGTTTCTCCAAGTACTCCATTTCCAGTTAATGTATTACCACCTATGTTAAAGTAAACAGTGATTAATAAAATGATCATAATATAATATTAATTTTCACAATGACAACTTGTTACACTTAGACCTTAAAGAGAACCCGAGGTAGATTTGAAGAATGCTATTAGGACACAGAGGCTGGTTCAGCATACTATCACCAGCCTCTGTATCTGTACTGTATCCCTCCAGGCCCCCCTGCGCTCTGCTGTTCCCCATAAAAAATGCCATGCTAGTGACATGCCAATTCTCGCTAGCTGGCTGTCTACCATAATGCTGCCTATCACAGCCGCTCCCCCGCCTCCTCTATAACGCCACTCCCCACCGGCATCCCTTCCTTCCACACCTCTGTAAGCTGATTGGAGGGAAGGGGCGCAGGCAGGGAGCGGGGCTATAGAGGAAGCGGGGGAGCAGCGGTGACACGCAGCATTAAGGTAAAAAGTCAGCAAGCGCCAAGGTGCATGTCGCTATCATGGCGTTTTTTTATGGGGACAGCAGAGCGCAGGGGGGCCTGGGGAGACACAGCACAGACACAGAGGCTGGTGATAATATGCAAAACCAGCCTATGTGTCCTAATAGCATTCTTTAAACCCACCTCGGGTTCTCTTTAAAGACCCATTTTTTTATCATTGTTCTTTACAGCTCCAAACTCCTTTCTTATAAGTACACTTTTACCCCCTTATGTGTCCCTTTCCCCCATAATATAGACTCTAAGACTTTTTCTCAGGGCCCTCCTTCCAGTGTGCTATTCTCTGTCACTACATGGAATCAGTGACTTGTGTGCTAAATTTATGTGAATAGGAAAGTGTTAAAAGCAGAGATTCTACAACAAGTCATCAAACTGCAGAGGCTGCAGCTATTTGTGGCTATGAGGTTCGAGCTGTGGGTAACATTTTACATGATCTGCTCCCTTTTTTCCTATGAAACAAATCATACCTAGTAATGTTACATTTCTTGTCTGTTCTCCTATTCCTTGAGCTCTTTCAGTTTCAATTTGACTACCACCTATTTTAATGTACACAGTCAACAACAATTTGAGCATATCAAAATAATTGATTTTTAAATAGACAAATTATTTAATGTAGGTTAACAAAGGAAAGCACCATTTTACAGGCATATTTAAATTATAAGTTAAGTCACCAGTTTATAGCAGTTTTTAACAAGAACAAGATGAGAACGGAAGGAAAAATAATCTCAAGTAAATCTAAAAGATAACCTAGATTGTTGCCTATTAATAATCTGTTAGAAGCTCCCATCTTGGTGATAGCTTCCAGTCCCAGATAAGCTAATGAGTCAATCAAGCCTACAGATTTTAGTTCCACGTTACAGGTTACATTTTTGTATTTTCTGCTCATTTTTCCCTATGTATTAAATTATACCTAATATCAGTCCATTACCTGTAAGTTCTCCTGTTCCTCCAAATGCTCCATTTCCTGTATATCCATTACCACCTATGGTAAAGTGCACAGTAATTAAAAAAATGATCATAATATAATATTAATTTTCGCAATGACAAATTATTAAACTTAGGCCTTAAAGACCTATTTTTTCACCATTGTTTACCCAACATCTTTACAGCTCCAACCTCCTCTCTTACACATACACTTTACCCCCCTTATGTGTCCTTTTGCCCCAATACCATAGACCTTAAGCCTGTTTTTTAGGGCCCTCCTCCCAGTGTGCTCTTACCTGCTACTAAATTAAATCAGTGACTTGTGTTAAATGTATGTGAATGGGAACGTGTTAAGTAGCAGAGATTCTACAACAAGTCATAGAACTGCAGAGGCTGCAGCTATTTGTGGCTATAAGGTTCAAGCTGTGGGTAACATTTTTACATGATCTGCTCCCTCTTTTTCCTATGAAAAAAATCATACCGAATACATTACAATTACATTCAGTCCTCCTATTCTTTGTACTCCTTCAGTTTCAATTTGACTACTATCTATTTTTAAGTACTTAGTCAACAACAAATTGAGCATATTATACTAATTCAATTTTACATAAACAAATTGTTCAATTTAGGCTAACAAAGGAAAGCATTCTATTACAGGCATATTTAAATTATAAGTTAGGTCACCAAATTATAGCAGTTTTTAACAAGAAAAAGATGAGAAAGGAAGGGGAAAAAAAGTCTCAAATAAATTGAGAAAACATCCTAGATTGTTGGCTATTAATAATCTTTTAGAAGCTCACACCTTGATGATAGCTTCCACGTAAACCAATCAGTAAATCAATCCTACAGATTTTAGGTCCAAGTTATAGTTCAAATTGTAGTATTTCCTGCTCATATTTTCTCTTTGGAATAAATAATACCTAATATTTTTCCATTACCTCCAAATACTCCTGTTCCTCCAAGTACTCCATTTGCATTAAATCCATTACCACCTATGTCAAAGTACACAGCGATCAAAAAATTAGTATAATATATTTTTAATTTTTACAAAGACAAATTATTAAAATTAGGCCTTAAAGACCCACTTTTTCACCATTATTTACACATTACCTTACAGCTCCAACCTTCTCTTTTAGACGTAATCTTCTAATCTTCTTATGTGTCCTTTTCCCCCAATACCATAGAATGTAAGCTTGTTTCTCAGGGCCCTCCTCCCAGTGTGCTCTTCTCTGCGACTAAATGAAATCAGTGACTTGTCTGCTATATTGTTCCCTACATTGTAGCCCCGTTGTTTATTGTTTTATAATTATATTGTGTACCATTTTCTAAAGCTGTAATGCCCCGTGTAGTTTTTTTTTTCTAGTGTTCTATTGTACAGTGCTGTCTATATGTTAGTGCTTTATATATAACCTCTGTACATACTTTTGAGTTCCTTACTGCACACTCAATACTCAGTACTGTATTGTATTATTGCGTGGTTGATAGTGCTTGCCCAGTTCTGTGGTTGATGCTGTGTTGACATGACCGTCTTTTGGTCTTTTTCAGGGCTACAGCACATCCCACATCGTGTTTACTGATTGTATTGATGTCTGAAGGACTGGTTTTTGTTACTATTATTGTTTTTGCTGAATCATGGAGGCCTTGAATCGTTTGGAGAGGGGCTGGAATTCCCAGTTGGAGGAGATTTTTGGCAGTAATCTGGTGAGGGATGAGTCTAGATATCCCCCAGATTTCAGGAAATTATGCAATGAAATCAAGAATGCTCATGCTGAATATGTCAGACTCTGGTGGAATGTCCACAGTCTGGAGAACTACAAGAGGGAGGGTATTTTTCCCAGAGGCCTGAGGGTCCAAATATTTCCCTCCTGGGAGGTCACTGAACAAGAAAAGAAAGACTGGGAACTTGGTCTAGGAAGATGTTCTATTATTATCATAGACATGTTGCTAAAACACGATAAGGAGTTACTGCCTAAATTAAGGGAGAAGATTAATAAATTATTAATCCAGCTAAACAAGTTTGATAGTGCTAGGTTTGTACAGCCCTTTCTCAATCAACTCAGTAAGGATGTGCAGCAAGTAGAAAAAAATACCATTGAAGGCAAAAAGAACAAACTAATATGTGATAGGAACGATTATACATCTGGTAAAGCCTTTCGGTGGAAACACCGAGGAAATAGGAAGGGTCAAGGGTATGATTACCCTAGACGACCGAGAAAACAGAAGAAACCTAGGAATGGGGATCCCAATTTTGTTACACCTGGCATTCCACAGTACACAGCAGTGTCAGAGTCTAGTACAGATTTTTTGGACACAGAAAGCGAGGCAGAAGGGGCGGCCTCGCTTTTAAAAGAAAGAGGGATAGACAGCCCCGGGGACAATACCAACAAGAGGAGGAAATTGCATGTGAGCCCAGAATAATGGAAGGGACCAATGAATTGCAGATTATTAACTTAACAGATTGTCACCTGACCCCAGCCCAAGAAAGTGTATTACAAAGAGGCCTTAGTTTTTCACCAACGAGAAATATGGACATTTTTGAAGTGGTTAAGGACCTTTATCTTTTTTGTCGGAGATTAGCATTGAAGCGGATGTACCATCGTGAAAGTGGGGAATTAGACTTGAGAACGCAAGAGGCCATTGATTTGCTGGACACCAATGACAGACAGGTCCTAACAGACTTGATGGACCTTTTAAATGAGAACGAGAGTGGTACATCCTCAAGCGAGAATCCATCTATGTCTAGGGGTAAGTTCAGACCACGATCCACTTTTTTGCCTAATTTGACGCTTGTTCCTGCTATAAAAATCAATGTACAGAAATTTCATGTGCCTAATTTAAGTAAAGAGGAACACCAGGCCATTAAAGAACTAAGGGCCATATTCTATTGCTGAACTCGCCAGCGCTAAGCACTGGCGAGTTCTTAACTTAGGCGATGGGGGCATCGCCTAATCTAATTAAACTTTAGACCCCCCCAGGCGGAAAAGAACTCGCTTGGGCGATATAATCGCCCAGCGAGTTCTTAACACAGAATCCAATTACCCTTATCATGTCTCCGGGAAGCGATGCTTCCCGGCAGACATGAGCGTTAGCTTAGACCTGCAAAAAGCAGGTCTAAACTAGCTAACGCACGTCGTCGCCGCAGCATCTGGGGGTCTCCTTTAATAAGGAGACCCCCAGAGCTCCCCATCGGGTCGCCGCACAGTTTAGAAGCCCCCGCGCAGCTCTGCCGGGCTCCCCTGTCATACGTACCGCCGCCGATCACCCGCCGCCTCTCGCCGCAAAATCCGTCACGTAATTACAGTGTATCTAACACTGTAATTACTGTGCGCATAGAAGGAGCCCGGGCAAAGCATCTTTGAATCTGCAGCCGGGCTCCCCATTGGTCTGCTGTCTGAACCAATAAAATGGCTCAGACAGTGGACAAATGGGGAGCCCGGCTGCAGATTCAAAGATGCTTTGCCCGGGCTCCTTCTATGCGCACAGTAATTACAGTGTTAGATACACTGTAATTACGTGACGGATTTTGCGGCGAGAGGCGGCGGGTGATCGGCGGCGGTACGTATGACAGGGGAGCCCGGCAGAGCTGCGCAGGGGCTTCTAAACTGTGCTGCGACCCGACGGGGAGCTCTGGGGGTCTCCTTATTAAAGGAGACCCCCAGATGCTGCGGCGGAAGATGTCTGCGATGTTCGGCGGGCGAGTGCGCATGTGTGGGGAGTGAGGCCGTGGTGCTGATGGACAGCACCACAGCGTAAACCTCACTCCCCATCGCTCGGTAAAAGGGAGCATCGCTCAGGCTTTCGCCTGAGTAATGCTCTCTAACGATCGGCCATCGCGCGAAGGATATGGGCAATAGGATTTGCCGGTAATCCTCGCGCGATGGCAAGGTGATAAGTAGCTCGCATCTGCAAGCTACTTATCACCTTGAATAGGATATGGCCCTAAGTGAGAGAGAGGAATTTGTTATCATGGAAGCAGATAAGGGGGGCAATGTTGTTTTGTGGCCAGTACAGGATTACATCAAGGAGGTGGGAAGACAACTAGGTAATAAAAAATACTACAGACGTTTACCTGGGAATCCTACAGGTCATTTTAAAAACATCCTGAACCACCTTTTGGATGATGCGAAGGAGAAGGGGATAATCTCTCAGAAAGAAAGACTGTACCTTATAACCAGGGAACCTGTAATTCCCACCTTCTATTTATTACCGAAGGTACACAAAAACTTGAATCAGCCTCCAGGCCGCCCAATAGTTTCGGGTATTGGGAGCCTCATAGTGTTGGGCGAACACCTGGATGTTCGGGTTCGGGCCGAACAGGCCGAACATGGGCCAGATGTTCGGCATGTTCGGCCCGAACGCCGAACTCAATGGGAGTCAATGGGACCCCCGAACATGCCCATTTTGGGGGCCCTATGGGGTCGCAGGCATAAGGGGGGAGCATGCCCCGGTCGCGGGGGGGGGGTCGGAAATTCCCCCCACCCCCTCCGCTAGCGCTCCCCCCTCCGCCCGCTTCCCCATAAAAAAAGTTTAAAGCAAGTTCAATAGTACCTGGGCTGGTGGCACTGGCTGGCAGTGGAGTGAGGAGGAGGAGGAGTCCGAGTAGCAGAGTGACGTTGAGGCCGGGCAGCGGGCGGTTCAGCGCTAGTACCCTTGTGGTACTTCCGCCCTTTCTCTGACCTCACGTCCTCTGCGTGATGACGCATACGAGGACGTGAGGTCAGAGAAAGGGCGGAAGTACCACAAGGGTACTAGCGCTGAACCGCCCGCTGCCCGGCCTCAACGTCACTCTGCTACTCGGACTCCTCCTCCTCCTCACTCCACTGCCAGCCAGTGCCACCAGGTACTATTGAACTTGCTTTAAACTTTTTGTATGGGGAAGCGGGCAGAGGGGGGAGCGCTAGCGGAGGGGGTGGGGGGAATTTCCGACCCCCCCCGCGATCGGGGCATGCTCCCCCCTTATGCCTGCGACCCCATGGGGGGCAGTATTCGGCCGAACAGGGCCCTGTTCGGCCGAACAGGGGCCCTGTTCGGCCATGCATTCAGCAGTTCGGCGAACCCCGAACAGTTTGGCCGAACACCACCAGGTGTTCGGCCGAACTCGAACATCACCCGAACAGGGTGATGTTCTGCAGAACCCGAACAGTGGCGAACACTGTTCGCCCAACACTAGAGCCTCATTGAGAAAGCATGTAGTTTCCTTGATTTTTTTCTTCAAGAACATGTAACAACGTTGGATTCCTATGTACGTGATTCCTTAGATTTAATCTCAAAACTTAACCATATTTCTGTTCCTTTAGGCACTATGTTTGTTTCTTTGGACGTAGAATCACTTTATACTAACATCCATCATGAGGACGCCTGTCGGGCTGTGCAATATTTTCTATCTACGACCACTACAGGTAGGGCTGAATTTAATTTGTTTTTGATTGATCTCTTGGGATTTGTATTGGCTCACAACTTTTTTACCTTTGACGGCCAATTTTACCTACAGACACACGGTGTGTCTATGGGCGCCAAGTGTGCTCCTGCCATAGCAAATTTGTTTTTGGGGTGGTGGGAGAGAGAGTTGGTATGGGGCCCCACCATGGAACGATACCACCCCAACATACTGGGGTGGTACCGTTTTATTGATGACATTCTGATACTGTGGGAGGGGCCCGAAGATCTTGCGAGAGAGTTCATTTCCAAGTTGGGAGATAATGATAAAAATATTGTTTTGACCTCAAATTTCTCAAAGGATTCAGTGGATTTCTTAGACTTACATCTTTACTTTACAGAGAACGGTCAGATTGGAAGTACGCTATTTCGGAAGTCCACAGCAGTAAATGGGCTGTTACATTATGGTTCCTTCCACACTACACAGTTAAAAAACAATATTCCAATGGGCCAATTTTTGCGACTGCGAAGAAACTGTTCAGATGATCAGGAATTCAAGCGACAAGCTGCCGACTTGGAGGAAAGATTCTTGCAGAGGGGATATCCCAAAGGATTCTATAAAAAAGGCCTATCAGAGAGCATTACATTCGAGAAGGGAGGATTTATTGTATGGTAAAAAAAGAAAAACTGATAACCTAGTAAGGATGTGTACACCTTTTAACACATGTTGGAGTGATCTGAGGAAGGTGTTGTCTAAATATTGGCCAATTCTGCACACTGATCCAGTGTTGAAGAATTATATCATGGATAGACCATCTCTGACGGCCAAAAGGGCCCCAAATTTAAAGGATCAGTTATGTAGGAGCCATTTTCAGAGGAAATCTAATATAGGCCATGGAGTAAAGGGGAGTTACCCGTGTGGCCGCTGTAACATTTGCCAACTTATGACACGAACAAAGGAGGTTCAGAGTCTTCGGACCAATAGGGTGCACCGCATTAATGAGTTTATCAATTGCCAAACGGAGGCAGTGGTGTATCTACTTAGATGTCCCTGCAATCTATATTATGTTGGTCAAACCAAAAACAAACTTAAAACGCGAATACAAAAGCACCTCTCGACCATTCGTTTGGCCGAGAGGGATGCTGCAGAGGGAAAGATACTGACCCCAATTGCTGATCATGCACTCAAAGCCCATGGGGGAAATGTTATGGGTTGGACAGTATGTGGTCCTAAACATGTTTTTGTGTCTTCCAGGGGTGGTAACGTAGTGTCTTCTTTATTGAGACAAGAAACCAAGTGGATTTATGATCTGGGGTCCAAGTCACCGGTAGGTCTGAACGAAGACTTCTCTTTCTTGGGGTTTTTACACTGAGTGTGGTGTGTTATTTAGGTGGATTGGGGGTCAAAGGTGAGTGACCTCCTCTCCCCTGTTCGGTGCACGTTTCACGTGTTTTGTCTGTGGTTCCATCTTTAACATAGAACACAGGTTTTTCTTATATCTCATCTTGCTCCCTGTACTATTAATATTGTGGCTCTGAGTGGCGTCTTATAAGCTACAGAGGATATGTGAGTAGTCCTCTGGTTGCTCTTTGGGTTGTTGCCTTCTGTACTTATCAATTTTGGATTCCATATTTATTTATCACCTGACTATTTACTCTTGATCACTGTTGGGCCTCCTTTTTGACCCGTTATTTGGGCTACTGATTTAAAATGAATATGTATTTTTTCATATTTACATGGATTTGTATTTATTTCTTTAGGACTTCAGTATATCATATCTTCCCTGTTGAGACGTACAGCGGTATTCCTGGATAACAGAGATGATTGATATTTCTCCTTGTGTGGGCCTTCTAGCGAGTTCTCCGATGATTCGACCTCTATATTTATTGCTGGAATTGTTATTGTATAAACCAGCAGTGTATTGAATTTGATACTTTGTATGTTTCATAGTGATTAGTGTTCTACTATGCTTCGGCCACATGGTGGCGACATTTGCTTGTCCTTTAGGCATTTATACATTTATATTCATTGTAATTATTATTTGTGTCATTTTTTGATAATTATAGGTTGATTTTGTAAATGTTTTTTGTAATATAAGCTTTGCTACTACATATGGTTAATTATAGCGGCTTTTCTCAGCCGTATTCATCTCTTTATTCATTTTCTCCTCTGTTCCTCGGCACTACAATTCCCATAATCCTTAGGTGGCAGGAGGGGGAACTGACATAGCGCTGATCAGCGCTGTGGAACCTCCCCTGTTTGTGCGCGGCCGTGCACAACGTGATTTGATAGTTGTATCTATTGGCCCGCCCACTTAGGCTCTTTCGTGTATATAGCCGAGGGATTTCAGAGTAAGTTTATGCCCGGTAGAAGCCGCCACATCTCGGAGAGCGGCGAATCGCGACGGCACGTCCCTGGATGCCATGCTTCATCTGTCCTATTGATATTTTCCTGGTAAGCTTAGCTCACTGGTCAGCGGGCAGCCTCGGACAGGCCCACCGAACCACCGATGGTCCCATCGGTGGGCCCCGGCCGTCCCGCCTCCTGGGGGCCCCAGTGCTAAAAAGGAGGGGGGCTAAGCGCAGGAAGGGGGGACATTGTGCACAGATCGGCGGGGAGGGGCGGAAGCCTCCCCCCCCCTCCCTCACCTAGGGGCCCCCCTTCCGCGCTCCCCCCCCTCTCCAGAATTGCAGCCAGCGGGGAAGAATCACTTAACGGCATGAGTTACGGAGATGAGATCCGTAGCTCTGCGTGCCGCTGGCTGGTCTGCTCTGGTTCCTGAACTGACTGTCCAATCACGCTCTCGCAGGAAGTACTGCGAGAGCGTGATTGGACAGTCAGTTCAGGAAGCAGAGAGCAGACCAGCCAGCGGCACGCAGAGCTACGGATCTCATCTCCGTCATGCTGGTAAGTGATTATTTGCCGCTGGCTGCAATTCTGGAGGGGGGGCCCCTAGGTGAGGGAGGGGGGTTTCTGGTCACTGCTGCCCACATTACGATTTTCTGGTCACTGCTGCCCACATTACGATTTTCAGGTGTCTGCTCCCCACATTACGATTTTCTGGTCACTGCTGCCCACATTACGATTTTCAGGTGTCTGCTCCCCACATTACGATTTTCTGGTGACTGCTGCCCACATTACGATTTTCAGGTGTCTGCTGCCCACATTACGATTTTCTGGTGTCTGCTGCCCACATTGCGATTTTCTGGTGACTGCTGCCCACATTGCGATTTTCAGGTGTCTGCTGCCCACATTACGATTTTCTGGTGTCTGCTGCCCACATTACGATTTTCAGGTGTCTGCTGCCCATATTACGATTTTCTGGTGTCTGCTGCCCACATTGCGATTTTCAGGTGTCTGCTGCCCACATTACGATTTTCTGGTGACTGCTGCCCACATTGCGATTTTCAGGTGTCTGCTGCCCACATTGCGATTTTCAGGTGTCTGCTGCCCACATTACGATTTTCTGGTGTCTGCTGCTCACATTACGATTTTCTGGTCACTGCTGCCTACATTGCGATTTTCTGGTGTCCGCTGCCCACATTACGATTTTCAGGTGTCTGCTGCCCACATTACGATTTTCTGGTGTCTGCTGCTCACATTACGATTTTCAGGTGACTGCTACCCACATTACGATTTTCTGGTCACTGCTGCCTACATTGCGATTTTCTGGTGTCTGCTGCCCACATTACGATTTTCAGGTGTCTGCTGCCCACATTACGCTTTTCTGGTGACTGCTGCCCACATTGCGATTTTCAGGTGTCTGCTGCCCACATTACGATTTTCTGGTGTCTGCTGCCCACAGTACGATTTTCTGGTCACTGCTGCCCACATTGCGATTTTCAGGTGTCTGCTGCCCACATTACGATTTTCTGGTCACTGCTGCCCACTTTTGCGGGGGGTATCTGGCACCAACCTGATTGCATTTTGGGGGGTATCTGCCGCCAATCTGATTGCATTTTGTGGGGGTATCAGCCGCCAACCTGATTGCATTTTGTCGGAAAATCTGCTGCGATTTGACTACTTGATGAATTATCATGAGGCATGTACCTACTTGCATATTTTATCTAAAATGTATCTGGTCGGACCTAATCTCTGTGAATAACACCGCTACTTATGTTGTGTTTTTTTTTTTTTTTAAGTCTGCCCATGACTCATCGTGACCACGCCGATGTTCCAGTGCGTGGTGACACCCATTTACCTTCGCTGCGGCGCGCTGTGCGCGCCGCATGTGGACATATCCCTATTGGAGACTGTCCTCAGAAGTGCTCACAATCTTTTCCCTACCATAAACTCATGCAAAATTTCTAGAGTACATGTGTATGTGAGCCCAAAATGGGGGGGGGGGGGGGGGTGGCGAGGAGGAGGGGATCGGGGGGGGGGGGGGCCCAGGCTGAAACTTCCTTGGTGGGCCCTTAGTGTCCCAGTCCGACCCTGTTAGCGGGCACACTGTCTTCTTTGCACTCAACACTTGTTTATGCTTCTTTGCACACCCTTGTCCAGCGCGGTGACGCTGTTCCTGTTTTTGCACTCTGCACTTTATATTCCTTCCTTGACCCCTCTGTGGGCTTTTCTTTGCACAATCATTTTCGATTCATCACGTGGTTGGTCAGATTGCCTTGCCTTGTGCGTTTATTCAATTTATCAGTAGTTTTTTACCTATTGACTATTGCACCTTACCAGTATCATTGTGTTTTATGGACAGTGTTATTGATTAGCACCCATATATTATATGTATATTATTTATTTATACTTTATTCCTGTGTTGCATGGCTTCCAATTGTTTTTAATTGATTTTATGTATATTTTTGAATAAAGATGATAAATTTACTATTTATTGATGAGTAGTGCGGTCTTTGAGGGAACTACTTGTCTTGTTTAGCCTCTTTATATATATAACCTTTCATAATAAGTCACAGAGGAAGCACAGTACAATTAAACTGC
Source organism: Hyperolius riggenbachi (assembly GCF_040937935.1). Lineage (NCBI taxonomy): Eukaryota > Metazoa > Chordata > Amphibia > Anura > Hyperoliidae > Hyperolius > Hyperolius riggenbachi. Next base: position 366,428,133 of record NC_090651.1, read on the forward strand.
TTATTCAATTTAAAAAATTGATTCTATTTTTAAGGTCAGTTTTAACTTCTAGAGTTCTTTCCTGATCCCTGAAGCAACCTTTGCTCCATTACCTGTTAGTAGTCCTGTTTCTCCAAGTACTCCATTTCCAGATAATGTATTACCACCTATGTTAAAGTAAACTGTGATTAATAAAATTATCATAATATAATATTAATTTTCACAATGACAACTTGTTACACTTAGACCTTAAAGAAAACCCAAGGTGGATTTAAAGAATGCTATTAGGACACAGAGGCTGGTTCAGCATACTATCACCAGCCTCTGTATCTGTACTGTATCCCTCCAGGCCCCCCTGCGCTCTGCTGTTCCCCATAAAAAATGCCATGCTAGCAACATGCACCTTCTCGCTAGCTGGCTGTCTACCATAATGCTGCCTAACACCGCCGCTCCCCTGCCTCCTCCCCTGCTCCCCACCGGCATCCCTTCCTTCCACACCTCTGTAAGCTGATTGGAGGGAAGGGGCGCAGGCGGGGAGCACGGCTATAGAGGAAGCGGAGGAGCAGCGGTGACACGCAGCATTAAGGTAAAAAGTCACCTAGCGCCAAGGTGCATGTCGCTATCATGGTGCTTTTTTATGGGGACAGCAGAGCGCAGGGGGGCCTGGGGAGACACAGAACAGACACAGAGGCTGGTGATAATATACAAAACCAGCCTATGTGTCCTAATAGCATTCTTTAAACCCACCTCGGGTTCTCTTTAAAGACCAATTTTTTTACCATTGTTCTTTACAGCTCCAAACTCCTTTCTTATAAGTACACTTTTACCCCCTTATGTGTCCTTTTCCCTCATACCATAGACTGTAAGCCTGTTTCTCAGGGCCCTCCTTCCAGTGTGCTATTCTCTGTCACTACATGGAATCAGTGACTTGTGTGCTAAATTTATGTGAATAGGAAAGTGTTAAAAGCAGAGATTCTACAACAAGTCATAGAACTGCAGAGGTTGCAGCTATTTGTGGCTATAAGGTTCAAGCTGTGGGTCACATTTTACATGATCTGCTCCCTTTTTTCCTATGAAACAAATCATGCCTAGTAATGTTACATTTCTTGTCTGTTCTTCTATTCCTTGAGCTCTTTCAGTTTCAATTTGACTACCATCTATTTTAATGTACACAGTCAACAACAATTTAAGCATATCAAAAAAATTGATTTTTAAATAGACAAATTATTTAATGTAGGTTAACAAAGGAAAGCACCATTTTACAGGCATTATTAAATTATAAGTTAAGTCACCAGTTTATAGCAGTTTTTAACAAGAACAAGATGAGAACGGAAGGAAAAATAATCTCAAGTAAATCTAAAAGATAACCTAGATTGTTGCCTATTAATAATCTGTTACAAGCTTCCATCTTGGTGATAGCTTCCAGTCCCAGATTAGCTAATGAGTCAATCAAGCCTACAGATTTTAGTTCCACGTTACAGGTTACATTTTTTTATTTTCTGCTCATTTTTCCCTATGGATTAAATTATACCTAATATCAGTCTATTACCTGTAAGTTCTCCTGTTCCTCCAAATGCTCCATTTCCTGTATATCCATTACCACCTATGGTAAAGTGCACAATAATTAAAAAAATGATCATAATATAATATTAATTTTCGCAATGACAAATTATTAAACTTAGGCCTTAAAGACCTATTTTTTCACCATTGCTTCCCCAACATCTTTACAGCTCCAACCTTCTCTCTTACACATACACTTTACCTTCCACAGCTTGAACCTTATAGCCACAAATAGCTGCAGCCTCTGCAGTTCTATGACTGTAAGTAGAATCTCTGCTACTTAACACTTTCCCATTCACATACATTTAGCACAAGTCACTGATTCAATTTAGTAGCTGGTAAGAGCACACTGGGAAAAGGGCCCTAAAAAACAGGCTTACGGTCTAGGGTATTGGTGCAAAAGAGGGAAGGAAGCAGAGGCATGCAGAAATTATTAAACTTAGGCCTTAAAGACCTATTTTTTCACCATTGCTTCCCCAACATCTTTACAGCTCCAACCTTCTCTCTTACACATACACTTTATCCCCGTTATGTGTCCTTTTGCCCCAATGCCATAGACTGTAAGCCTGTTTTTAGGGCCCTCCTCCCAGCGTGCTCTTCCCTGCTACTAAATTAAATCAGTTACTTGTGTTAAATGTATGTGAATGGGAAAGTGTTAAGTAGCAGAGATTCTACTACAAGTCATAGAACTGCAGAGGCTGCAGCTATTTGTAGCTATAAGGTTCAAGCTGTGGGTAACATTTTTACATGATCTGCTCCCTCTTTTTCCTATGAAACAAATCATACCTAATACATTACAATTACATTCAGTCCTCCTATTCCTTGTACTCCTTCAGTTTCAATTTGTCTACTATCTATTTTAAACAACAAATTGAGCATATTATACTAATTCAATTTTACATAAACAAATTGTTCAATTTAGGCTTACAAAGGAAAGCATTCTTTTACAGGCATATTTAAATTATAAGTTAGGTCACCAAATTATAGCAGTTTTTAACAAGAAAAAGATGAGAAAGGAAGAAAAAAATGTCTCAAATATATTGAGAAAACATCCTAGATTGTTGGCTATTAATAATCTGTTAGAAGCTCACACCGTGATGATAGCTTCCACGTAAACCAATCAGTAAATCAATCCTACAGATTTTAGGTCCAAGTTGTAGGTCAAATTGTATTATTTCCTGCTCATTTTTTCTCTTTGGAATATATAATACCTAATATTTTTCCATTACCTCCAAGTACTCCTGTTCCTCCAAGTACTCCATTTGCATTAAATCCATTACCACCTATGTCAAAGTACACAGCGATCAAAAAATGAGCATAATATATTTTTAATTTTCACAAAGACAAATTATTAAAATTACAAAAACATCTTTACAGCTCCAACCTTCTCTTTTAGACGTAATCTTCTAATCTTCTTAATCTTCTTATGTGTCCTTTTCCCCCCAATACCATAGAATGTAAGCCTGTTTCTCAGGGACCTCCTCCCAGTGTGCTCTTCTCTGCGACTAAATGAAATCAGTGACTTGTCTGCTATATTGTTCCCTACATTTTAGCCCCGTTGTTTATTGTTTTATAATTATGTTGTGTACCAATTTCTGAAGCTGTAATGCCCCGTGTAGTTTTTTTTCTAGTGTTCTATTGTACAGTGCTGCCTAATATGTTAGTGTTTTATATACAACCTTTAATAATAATTCACAGAGGAAGTACCGTAAAGTTACACTGCTTAATCACTAAAAATGTTCATTTCATTTTCAATGTCAGTTTTAACTTCTAGAGATCTTTCCTGATCCCTGAAGCAATCTTTGCTCAATTACCTGTTAGTAGTCCTGTTTCTCCAAGTACTCCATTTCCAGTTAATGTATTACCACCTATGTTAAAGTAAACAGTGATTAATAAAATGATCATAATATAATATTAATTTTCACAATGACAACTTGTTACACTTAGACCTTAAAGAGAACCTGAGGTGGATTTGAAGAATGCTATTAGGACAAAGAGGCTGGTTCAGCATATTATCACCAGCCTCTGTATCTGTACTATATCCCTCCAGGCCCCTCTGCGCTCTGCTGTTCCCCATAAAAAAAAATGCCATGCTAGCGACATGCACTTTTCTCGCTAGCTGGCTGTTTACCATAATGCTGCCTATCACCGCCGCTCCCCTGCCTCTTCTATAACGCCACTCCCCACCGGCATCCCTTCCTTCCTCACCTCTGTAAGCTGATTGGAGGGAAGGGGCGCAGGCTGGGTGCGGGGCTACAGAGGAAGCGGGGGAGCAGCGGTGACAAGCAGCATTAAGGTAAAAAGTCAGCGAGCGCCAAGGTGCATGTCGCTATCATGGCGTTTTTTTATGGGGACAAAAGAGCGCAGGGGGGCCTGGGGAGACACAGCACAGACACAGCGGCTGGTGATAATATGCAAAACCAGCTTATGTGTCCTAAAAGCATTCTTTAAACCCACCTCGGGTTCTCTTTAAAGACCAATTTTTTTACCATTGTTCTTTACAGCTCCAAACTCCTTTCTTATAAGTACACTTTTACCCCCTTATGTGTCCTTTTCCCTCATACCATTGACTGCAAGCCTGTTTCTCAGGGCCCTCCTTCCAGTGTGCTCTTCTCTGCCACTACATGGAATCAGTGAATTGTGTTCTAAATGTATGTGAATAGGAAAGTGTTAAAAGCAGAGATTCTACAACAAGTCATAGAACTGCAGAGGCTGCAGCTATTTTCAGCTATGAGGTTCGAGCTGTGGGTCACATTTTTACATGATCTGTTTCCTTTTTTTCCAATGAAACAAATCATACCTAATAATATTACATTTCCTGTCAGTCCTTCTATTCCTTGAGCTTGTTCAGTTTCAATTTGACTACCACCTCTTTTAAGGTACACAGTCAACAACAAATTGAGCATTTAAAATTAATTGATTTTTACATAGACAAATTATTTAATGTAGGTTAATAAAGGAAAGCACCATTTTACAGGCATATTTAAATTATAAGTTAAGTCAGCAGTTTATAGCAGTTTTTAACAATAACAAGATGAGAATGGAATGAAAAATCGTCTCTAGTAAATCTAAAAGACAACCTAGGTTGTTGCCTATTAATAATCTGTTAGAAGCTCCCATTTTGGTGATAGCTTCCAGATAAGCTAATCAGTCAATCAAGCCTACAGATTTTAGCTCCACGTTACAGGTTACATTTTTGTATTTTCTGCTCATTTTTCCCTATGAAATGAATGATACCTAATATTACTCAGGGATGAGCAGAAACTACGCCAGTGTGAATTTACGCATCATAGTTCGCATCTATGCATCGTAGTTCGTAGGTGGCGTTTCAAAACTACGCGTTGCGAAGTACAGCTATGCGTAGCTTACGCCCACTATGCGTAGTTAACGTGTATTTCGTAGTGAACTATGAATGCGTTACTCGTGGCTAATTTTCCGAGTGCGATTGTATGCTTACAAATGTATGCGTTAGAAAGGGGAATGTACACATAGAAGAGTTCCCGTATAAGCATTTGAAGAGTAATTAATGCATAAAGTTTTCTGCATGCGGGCATAAGCATCCGCATTTACTACGCTTCGCACTACGCGTAATTGCGTATTTTAACGCGTATTCTACAAAATGCATACAAAACAAATATTTTATTTCGAAGCCGTAGTTTGGCGAAGCGTAATTGCGTAAAACTACGTGTAGTTCCAGCATAGCGAAGTTGACTGACTACGACCATCCCTGATATTACTCCATTACCTGTAAGTTCTCCTGTTCCTCCAAATATTCCATTTCCAGTATATCCATTACCACCTATGTCAAAGTGCATAGTAATTTAAAAAATGATCATAATATAATAATAATAATTTTTACAATGACAAATTATTACACTTAGGCCTTAAAGACCTATTTTTTCACCATTGTTTATCCAACATCTTTACAGCTCCAACCTCCTCTCTTAGACGTACACTTTATCCCCCTTATGTGTCCTTTTCCCTCAATACCATAGACTGTAAGCCTGTTTCTCAGGGCCCTCCTGCCAGTGTGCTCTTCCCTGCCACTAAATGGAATCAGTGACTTGTGTGCTAAATTTATGTGAATGGGAAAGTGTTAAGTAACAGAAAATCTACAACCAGTCATAGAACTGCAGAGGGTGCAGCTATTTGTAGCTATAAGGTTCAAGCTTTGGATAACATTTTTACATGATCTGCTCCCTCTTTTTCCTATGAAACAAATCATACCTAATAACATTACAATTACATTCAGTCCTCCTATTCCTTGAACTCCTTCAGTTTCAATTTAACTACCATATATTTTAAAGTACATAGTCAACAACAAATTGAGCATATTATACTAATTCAATTTTACATAAACAAATTGTTCAATGTATGCTAAAAAAGGAAAGCATTATTTTACAGGCATATTTAAATTATAAGTTAGGTCACCAGTTTTTAACAAGAAAAAGATGAGAAAGGAAGGGGAAAAAGTCTTAAAAATCAAGAAAACATCCTAGATTGTTGGCTGTTAATAATCTGTTAGAAGCTCACACCTTGATGATAGCTTTTACGTAAACCAATCAGTAAATCAATCCTATAGATTTTAGGTAAAAAGTTATAGGTCAAATTGTAGTATTTCCTGCTAATTTTTTCTCCTTGGAATAAATACTACTTAATATTTCTCCATTACCTGTAAGTACTCCTGTTTCTCCAAGTACTCCATTTCCAGTTAATGGATTACCACCTATGTCAAAGTATACAGTGATTAATAAAATGATCATAATATATTAATTTTCAAAATGACAACTTATTAAACTTCGTCCCTAAAGACCAATGTTTTAACCATTGTTTACCCAACTTCTTTACAGCTTCAATCTTCTCACTTACAGGTACACATTTACCCCCTTATGTTTCCTTTTCATACAATACTATAGACTGTACACCTTTTTCTCAGGGCCCTCCTTCCAGTGTGCTCTTCTCTGCCACTAAATTAAATCTGTGACTTGTTTGCTATATTGTTCCCTATATCTTAGCCCCGTTGTTTATTGTTTCATAATTATGTTGTTTACCATTTTCTAAAGCTGTAATGCCCGGTTTAGCTTTTTTCTAGTGTTCTATTGTACAGTGCTGCTGCCTAATATGTTAGTGCTTTATATATAACCTTTAATAATAACTTTCAGAGGAAGTACGGTATTGTTAAACTGCTTATTCATTAAAACATTTTCATTTCATTTTCAACATCAGTTTTAACTTCTAGAATTATTTTCTGATCCCTGAAGCAAGCTTTGCTATATTACCTGTAAGTACTCCTGTTTCTCCAAGTACTCCATTTCCAGTTAATGTATTACCACCTATGTCAAAGTATACAGTGATTAATAAAATGATCATAATATAATATTAATTTTCACAATGACAACATATGACAACCCCTGTGTAGTTATTTTTAGTGTTTCTCACACTGATACGTGAACAAGGCTAGCATAACAAGTGTAAAACACAGTTCTAGTGAGAATAGCGTAGTCAAAGACAGGCCGGGGTCATTCACGTGAGCAGATGGCTATGGTACAGAAGGGCTAGGCAAAATCGTAGTCAAATATCAGGCCGAGTCATACACATAAGTCAGACGGCAGTCGTATTAGAAGGATCAAACAGAAGTGAATTCAGGGGCAGGCCGAGTCATACACAGTAATCAGATGGCAGTAGTACAGAGGAGCTAGGCAGATTCGATGTCAAAGGCAGGCAAAGGTTGGTACACAATACCATACAATAATACAGAATTACAATACAACAATATACACTGACTGACTAGAGTACATATATATTGTACTGATGCGCAATATTTGAAATGTAGCTCTCAAGATCCTCACTAGCTTAGGGCTAAGAACCAGAAAACTGATTAGTATCAAGGCCAGTGAGCAACTGTCTCACTTGACCTAAAATACCCAAAAGTCAGCGCAAGATCCTGCCCCCAGCATGACAGCCCCTCCGTCAGACACACCTCCTCAGCCTATAAAGGCTGCTCTGCTCCATGCGCGCCCAACTGGAGGCTCTGCGCATGTGTGCCACTGTTGGGGGATGTCAGGGATGCCATCAGAAGACACCGGAGCGGAATTCTCACTGGCGGAGACACCGCAGGACCCGCCACTGGAAGATACGATCGTTACAGTGTTTAATGCCCCCCCATCTACTGTAAAGTGCTGCCTAATAGGTTAGTGCTCTGTATATAAAATTAAATAATAAGTAACAGAGGCAGTACACTACAGGTATTGTCAAATGATAAGATATGTCAGAGTTTTTAGCTCTTTTAAAAGAGCAAAAGTAAGACAGAATAAAGATAAAGCTCAAGGAAACCTCTCTGTCCTGTTTTAATCCCCACTTGTACCACTTTAAGAAAAAGGAATGAGCACACAGATTTCATGGAATTCTAAATTCTGATTTTGCAACAAAAATTTTTTTTAATGACTTTCGCCTGTAGCGATCGGATGCGAGTTTGGGGCCTCAATGCTCTACAGTTGTATTGCTCTGCTGTTGCCTAGCATTGCACTGTTTTACAGGCTTTGTCAAGTTATAAGTTATGTCAGAAGTTTATTGAAGTTTTTAAAGAGGAGCTGTCAGCCATATTACCACAGAAAAAGCACATCTATTTAAGTAGATTAATTTGTGCTCTTCTTACAAACTATATGTATTGCACTGTTTACATTTTGATTTTAGTGATTTTTTTATACTAAAAAAAGTGAAAATCCTGTCTATCTTGAGGCCAATCCTGACATTAATTTCTTCCTTAGTTTGTCTGAATCTGCATTGGCCACCTTCCACCCAGTCTTAAGACACTCCCACCCAGCTCTCCAATAGAAAGTGCATTGTCATTGTGTGACTCTGCAGCTTCTCAGCATGAGAAATATTGGCCAATCAGAGAGGAACAGAGGCGTAGGAGGGAAAAAGGAGGTGAAGAGGCTTCAGCCAATCCCGTTGCATTAGTTAAGTCTGAGGGGAAAGTAGAGAAGAAACAAAGTAAACCCAGCATGCCCTGCAACTTCCTTTTTGCAGCAGATGTAACAAATAAGAGCCAGGGGAACTGGGAATGATTTTTTATGGACATGAAAATTGTCTGGGAAGTGATTTTTAACTTTTGGATTGCCTGTTAACATCCTTATTACTTGTTTACGAGATAAAAATAAAGAATAGATTTTTGAGTTTTCTGCCCCACAGTTATGCTTTACTAAGAAAAGGATGAGAAAGGATAAAAAATGTGTCAAATAAATCTATAAAATGACCTAGATTGTTGCCTATTAATTATCTGTTAGAAGCTCAAATCTTGGTGATAGCTTCCAAATAAACCAATCAGTCATTTAATGCTACAGATTTTAGGTGCAATTATAGGTCAAATTTTTTGTATTTCCTACTCATGTTTCCCTATGAAATAAATCATACTTAATATTACTCCATTACCTTTAAATCCTCCTGTTCCTCCAAGTACTCCATTTCCAATTATTCCATTACCACCTACATCAACGTACACAGTGATCAAAAAATTATCATAATATGTTATTAATTTCCACAATGACAAATGATTAAACTTAGGCCTTAAAGACTCATTTTTTCACAATTGTTTACCCAACATCTTTACAGCTCCAACCTCCTCTCTTACACACGCACTTTTACCCCCTCATGTGTCCTTTTCCCCCAATACCATAGACTGTAAGCCTGTTTCTCAGGGCCCTCCTCCCAGTGTGCTCTTCTCTGCCACCAAATGGAATCATTGACTTGTCTGCTAAATTTATCCCTACATGTTCGTTCCGTTGTTTATTGTTACATCCCTATTTTGTGTGCCATTCTCTAAAGCTAAATTGTCCCGTGTAGATTTTTTCTAGTGTTCTATTGTACAGCAATGATGCTCATCCAAGCTAGGATATCCGAGATACTCGGATATCCTAGCTCTTTTTTCACTATTCGAGTTGGAATACCGAGCTCGAATAGTATGAGCTATCCGGGCTGTGCTATCTGAGCGCATTCGGATAGCAATCAGCTATCCGGAGATATCCGAGCTATCCGAGCTCGAATACGGAGCTCGGATAGCGTTATCAGCGGGTGACGTCACCTCGAGTCCTCACAAGCGAATAAGAGGGCTCCCAGCCCTCTGACTGCAGCCAGTCACAGAGGAGGAGCCTGGCCAAGCCCCCCTCTATAAATAGCGAGCGCCATGTTGCCTCACTTGTCCTGCTTGTGACTTACTGACTGACTGTACTGAGAGACTGCTCCAGTGCTTTTTGTCTGTGCAAGTAGTGCATTTATTGTTCAATACACCAAGCGTTTTTACACTCCAACACTTGATATTCACCTGTATTGCTTTGTATTGTAGATAGATTGTACATACACTTCCTTTTTCCCGGCCCCCATATTAAATATTTAAAGGCACACTTGCCCTGCCCCGATACTCTCAGTGATATACTTTACCTCCATTACATAGATTTGGATTCCCCGCCCCCACTGACACCAATCTTAACAGTCAATCTCCCTGATACCTAATATCAATCCCTAGGGGTATCTTTGGATCCCATATATACTACTCCATAAAGGAGCTCTTCTGAATAATGCCCAATTCCATGTGGTAACTCCTCCCAGTGTACCTATTATCTATTGGCCCCCTCCTCCGCTTGGCCCCCTCGTGAGCCATATTATATTGCACATTCTTATTAGACATATTGTTTGAGGTATAGTTGTCCGATACAGACATGGGACAGTATCCCTCTTGCCTCAATGCGTTATGTATGCTATTTTTACCTATATTGTGTATGTATATGGATGTGTATATGTGTGTGTATGTATGTGTATGTGCATATACATATGTATACATATAATTGGATTGAAATTCTCGTCTTTTATGTATTGTATGAGAATTCTATATGATTTTAGTTGTATATAGTTACATATGTATGTATATATATATATGTATGTAAACATTTTTATTTGCAGATTTGTACATTCCTTTATGATTATTAGTCCTGACTTTGAGCAGCATCTTTGTTTACATGTTTTTAATTATATTTTATTGTCTCTATGGGTAGCCACCGGTGTTTACATACTACCACCGGGACCTATGGACCATACCCTATGGTTTTTATTGTACAAGCTGTATCAATGGACTATATCCTATTGTCTTGTTGTATCATTGTTTTATTGGTCATATTGTTTATTTATTTGTTTGTGTACTTATGACTATTGGTGCTGAGTGTTATGTGTCTATCTTGAATTTTGCCATCTGTATTTAAAGGCACATCCATAGACCTGAGGAAGCGGCAGTAGCCGAGAAACGCGTTGTCATGTGTGCCTCAATAAAAAGTTAAGAAGTATCGATTACTACCTTGCGTGTGATTTTCACTGCTATAAGGTAGGAACAAGAGAACCATTTCTATTATTACTTTATTATTACCATAATACCTACCACTAATATAAGTTTACGGGCGCCTCCTACTCTTCTTGAATCTTTGCCACCCCAGTATAGGGGAGTGCACACTTGGAAGCTATTCCAAGTGGCCAACTTTTTACCTGGAGCTGTGACCTATATTACTATCAGAAGCAAGGCCGAGTGAGGACGGTACTTCCTCACATGCGAGAAAGGTGGTTGCTTTCTATAGCAACCGAATTTTGTGAGTATCTCACTGTTTTACGCACATATTCTGGTGTCTCATTGATAATACACCAGATCGGGCTCCCGGTCTCTGTGTCTTTTTTGTTTTTTCACAAGAATCAGCCTCCTCCCAGTGTGCTCTTCTCTGCCACTAAATGGAATCAGTGACTTGTCTGCTAAATTTAATCCTACATGTTCGTTCCGTTGTTTATTGTTACATCCCTATTTTGTGTGCCATTCTCTAAAGCTAAATTGCCCCTGTGTAGATTTTTTCTAGTGTTCTATTGTACAGCAGTGATGCTCATCCAAGCTAGGATATCCGAGATACTTGGATATCCTAGCTCTTTTTTCACTATTCGAGCTCGAATACCGAGCTCGAATAGTATGAGCTATCCGGGCTGTGCTATCCGAGCGCATTCGGATAGCAATCAGCTATCCGGAGATATCCGAGCTATCCGAGCTCGAATACGGAGCTCGGATAGCGTCATCAGCGGGTGACGTCACCTCGAGTCCTCACAAGCGAATCAGAGGGCTCCCAGCCCTCTGACTGCAGCCAATCAGAGAGGGGGAGCCTGGCCAAGCCCCCCTCTATAAATAGCGAGTGCCATGTTGCCTCACTTGTCCTGCTTGTGACTTACTGACTGACTGTACTGAGAGACTGCTCCAGTGCTTTTTGTCTGTGCAAGTAGTGCATTTATTGTTCAATACACCAAGTGTTTTTACACTCCAACACTTGATATTCACCTGTATTGCTTTGTATTGTAGATAGATTGTATTTTAGGCAGTTTAGTTTGTGTGATTAGGGACTAGGGAGGGAGACTGTCACTGGTGCTGCTGCAGCTGCAGCAGCTAGGCCCTGTGCCTAGGCAAGGCAGCCTGCCCTGCTCTGTGCTCTAGTCTCTAGTTACCTGTGCTCTCACCTGTCCTACTCTACTGTACTACTTTTGTGTTAGATAGATTATTGTACTATTTTGTAGTTAGCAAGGCCTGTATCTGCTCTCTGTAATCTAGTCACACCTGTTCTATTGTTTAGCTAGATTCTTCTATTGTTTAGTTAGTACTGTAGTGTACTCTAGTCTGTGTATAGGGACCGTCCGTCACCGCGTAACCTAGGGTCTTTGTGTGCGCAGTGCACGTCTGCGCTGTCTGCACCCTCTTGTTAGTGCTACACCCGTCCTATTGTTTATATTACTTGTATTGTGTATTCGGTGAATTGTACTGTACTGTAGTCTGTGTATAGGGACACCGTCAGTCAGCGTCAGCTAGGGTCTTTGTGTGCGCACTGCGCACTCTCTCGTTAGCGCTACACCGATCTCTGCTGTAGAGTACACCTGTCCATCACCTCACACACCCACCACCACCAGTCCCACCCCATTAAAGTACCCCACTTGTCCCACCCGCCTTTACATACAAAACTTTTTTTTTCATTTGTATAATATTAAAAATATACGATGTCTGGCACTGGCAGCCATGGTTTGGGCAGGGGCAGCAAGGGCAGCAAGGGCATCAGCAAGAGAGGAGGTCGTGGCAGCCGCGCCACCACCACCATGCACAGTTCTGTGTCTGCACCAGTGGCTATTCCGCCATTAGCCACTGGCCGTGGATGCCTTGGCAGCCCAACAGCTGGGAGTCACGCTGCAGAGACACAGCAGCAGCATGTAGTGCAGATGTTCCTCCTACCGCCAGGTCGTAGCCGTCCTATTGAGGAGAAGGACGCAGACTCTGTGGTGGAACTGATGGTGGATGAGCAGGCCACCATTAGCTCTGGAACCGAGTCCTCCACCTCCGCCACCACTCCTGTTCGCAAGAGCAGCAGCAGCCTCCCAGCACTGCCTGGGGAGGAGGAGGAGGAGTGCAGTTCTCCAGCCCCAGCAGGCAACACCAGCAACCTGTCACTCAGCACCTTCTTATCCCTAAGCACAGCGAGGCTATGGAGTGCTGCTGCGGCAGAATTGGAGGAGGAAGAAATGCTGATGGGCACTTTGGGGGATGATGCTTTGGACAGTAAGACAGTGGTGAGTGTCCATCAGCCCATGCATGCAGAAGGGGAGTTTGTGGGGTCATCCCAGCAGGACATGTTTGCGGAGGGGGAGGATGATGATGACAGGGTGAAGGACAGAGACTGGGTGGCAGATCCTGGGGATGTCATCAGCTCTGAGGAGGAGAAGGAGGAGGATGCGTCTGTGGGCCTTGCTAGAAGGATCAGCATCCCAGACATAGGCAGGATCAGAAGTGGGCGTGGTATGCAGGCCACACAGCGTGCTGATCCGGAGAGTTCTGCCAGTGCCACCAGCCACACCAAGAACCCCTCACCCCCCCCCCCCCCCCCCCCCAACTACCACAGGAAGACCAGTGGCAGCAGCACCTTCGAGCCGAAGGGGAAACTTCACCTCCCCAATTTGGAATTTTTTCACCCTGCCATATGTGGATTGCAAGTATGCCACCTGCAACCAGTGCCACCAGCAGCTCAGCAGAGGGAAGGAGCCCTCTGTGTATGGCACCACCTCTCTGGTGAACCATCTGGCAGGGAAACACTTTCATGAGCATGAGGAGTTCATGAAGTTGAAGGAAGCTGGCAGCGGCAGACCCGCCACCACTGCGAAGTCGTCGGCAGCATCCACCCGCCCTCCTCCAGCAGCACCAGCAGGAGTGCGTCAGAAACGCACTGCTCCTCCTCCCTCTGCAACTCCTGCTGCCGACACTGAGGCCTGTTCTGGCAGCCAGTCCTCAGTGGCCTCCTCTGCTCCCTCCAGTGATTCCCGTGCCAGCAAAAGGCGTCGCCAGACCCTGCTCAGCGACACCTTCCAGGGGGTGGTCAGGGTTCTGCCTCCCAGCAGCCGTCGCGTGCGTCAGCTGAAAGGCTTGCTGGCATGGGCCATGTGCTCCCAACTCCTGCCTTATTCCCTTGTGCAGGAGGGGAGCGACATGCGTGCACTCCTGATGTGTGCAGCCCCCGATTGGCCAATCCCCAGCAGACATTTTTTTGCACGCACGGCTATCCCTGCACTTCACCGCTCTGTGATGGCCAATGTCGGGAGAGGGCTGGATCACGCGGTGAGTCAACGGGTCCACGTCACCATGGACTCGTGGAGCAGCCGGTTTGGGACAGGCCGCTATCTGTCCTTCACCGCGCATTGGGTCAGCTTGGTGGAAGGGGGTGAGAAGGGGGGGAGCAGCATCGGGCACTTTCAGAGCAGCAGCAGCAACAACGCAGTGTCTGGTGCCACCATGCAGGGTCAGCGGAATTGCAGCAGGTTCCTCTGATCCGCTTCCATCCTCTGGCACACCAGCACAAACCCCCCGCCTTAGCAGCAGCGTGAAGCCCCGCCACTGCCAAGCGCTGCTGGAATTGGTCAGCCAGGGGAAGACCAAACTGACGGCGAACCATGTCCTGGCCAAACTTCGAGAGCAGGAGAGGAATTGGCTGACCCCCAGAGGCCTCAGAGTCGGAGAGTTGGTGTCCGACAATGGGGCAAACCTGATTGCTGCAATCAGCAGGGGAGACCTGACCCACATCCCCTGCCTGGCGCACGTCCTGAACCTGGTAGTCCAAAAGTTCCTGCGGACCTACCAGGGGATGGACGGACTCCTTAAGGTGGCAAGGAAGGTTGTGCGTCATTTCCGGCACTCGCCTGCAGCCGTAGCGAGCCTGGGAGAGGTGCAGAAGGAGCTGCACCTGCCACAGCACCGGCTCATGATCGATGTTCCAACTCGCTGGAACTCCACCCTGGCGATGTTGGAGCATCTGGTTGAACAGAGGCAGCCTGTCCGCCAATATTTTGCACGAGCAACAGTTGCCGCCACCAACCTCCCATCCATTATCTCCCTGGAGGACTGGGGGCACATGCAGCAGGTGTGCTCAGTGCTGGCACCCTTCCTGCAGGCCACCAACATGGTAATCAGGGACCATGCAATGGTGTGCGAGTGGGTCCCCATGGTGTGTGTGCTGGACAGGGCCCTGTATGCACTGCTGTAAGAGGGAGCGTCAGCCTTGGACCAGCAGGAGCTGCAGGCAGCTTTACAGGCCACCTCTGAGGAGGAGGGCTTGGAGTTGGTGGAGGTCCCTGACCTTGCTGCTGATGAGGGGGAGCAGCAGAGCGCAGCTGGACTGGTGCGGGGGTGGAGAGAGGATGAGGTGGAGGAGCAGAGGATGAGGAGGACAGCACTGTTGGCTCTGGGGCTGCCGATGATGTGCTAGCAGACGTGGCCAGACTCTTCCCAATGGCAGCGCACATGCTGAGGTGCCTGCGCAAGGACCTAAGGGTCATCCAGATGAAGTAGAGGGAGGACATCTGGATCTGCATGATGCTGGACCCACGTCTGAAGGGGAAGCTCAGCCAGTCCCTGCCTGCAGGAGGAGACTGTGCGCAACAAATGAGGGATTTGCAGCTGTCCCTTGTTGAGCGCTTGGAGGAAGCCTTCCCTCAGCCTTCCACCCCCACTGTCCAGCCAGCACAGAGGCAGCAGCAGGTGCCTGCATCCACCAGCAGCAAGCACATGCGCACCACAGACCTGCTGTCTCTGACTAACGAGCTCTACATGAGTGTAGAGCTGCGAGGGACTAGAGAGGAGGTGCCTGCAGCAGCATCCTTCTCCAGTCACAGACAGCGCTTGGTGGCTGACTACATGGGGTCCTTCAGGGGGCTTGACAGCGTTGCCCCTGTTGATCCCATGGAGTATTGGGTCAAGCACCTGCCGATCTGGAGCGAGCTTGTGCAGTACGCCCTGGAAGTGTTCTCCTGCCCCGTTCCAGCGTACTGTCAGAGCGTTGCTTCAGTGCAGCCGGTGGAGTCGTCACTGAGAAGCGATCTCGTCTGTCTCACAAGTCTGTGGACAGACTGACATTTCTCAAAATGAACCAGGCTTGGGTGGAAGGCGAATTCCTGGCCCTCTGTTGTCGGCGAGAGGGGGACATGAAGTGGCACACACACATTACACCTGCTGCTGCTGCTGTATTTCTTGCTGCTGTCTGTGTCTCCACTACCAGGGAACACATTAAAAGGTGCTGCTGCCCATGTGCCACCAGCTATTTACGCTAAAAAATAGCTGCATTATTTTGAAAAAAAAATTAAATTATTTTAGAAGTGTCCGGGTTGAAAACTGTGCTGTCCCAATTGTGTATTGGACACAATGTGGGCTTCACGACCGCTGTCTGGAAGTTCTGGAACCTCATGGTGTTTATTTATGGCCCTGGAACCACCGCTAGGACCCAGGGCCTATTATGTCTCGCTACCTGCCCTCCTGCCTGCTGCCAGTCTGCCACACACTCAACCTCCTCACGCTGCCTGCTGCTGTATTTCCTCCTGCTGTCTGTATGTTTCCACTGCCAGGGAACATATTAAAAGGTGCTGCTGCCCATGCGCCACCAGCTATTTACGCTCACAAATAGCTGCATTATTTTGAAAAAAAAATTAAATTATTTTAGAGGTGTCCGGGTTGAAAACTGTGCTGTCCCAATTGTGTATTGGACACAATGTGGGCTTCACGACCGCTGTCTGGAACCTCATGATGTTCATTTACGGCCCTGGTACCACCGCTAGGAACCAGGGCCTATTATATCAGTCACATCACACTGCCAGACACACACTACTCCTCCTCCTGTAGCTGCATTGAGCTTCTGCTGTCTGTGTGCTGCTACCACTGCCAAGGAGAACAGAAGAAGAACTTTTTTTCTGCTGCCACCCACTCTCCTACCAGCTATTACCACACTACAATAGCTGCAACTACTTCCTCCTCCTGCTAATGTCTGTGTTTCACCACCACCAGGGTACACAGAAAAAGGCTCTGTGGCTTGCAATGTGCCACTAGTACCTATTATGCCATCAACACAAATATAACTATGGTGTTATTAAAATAAAATATTTCCACAAATGAAGTAAAAAAATATTACAAAAGAAAGGAAAACCACAACACATAACATAATGATAGAGAAGAAGAGGAAGAAGAAGAAGAAGAAAGAAGGAGAAGATATAGAAGAAGATATAGAAGAAGAAGATGATGAAGAAGAAGAAGAAGAAGAAGAAAAAGAAGAAGAAGAAGAAGAAGAAGAAGAAGACGAAGAAGAAGAAGAAGAAGAAGACGAAGAAGAAGACAAACAAGAAGAAGATATAGAAGAAGAAGACAAAGAAGAAGAAAATATAGAAGAAGAAGAAGAAGATACAGAAGAAGAAGATATAGAAGAAGAATAAGATATAGAAGAAGAAGAAGATATATAAGAAGAAAAAGATAATTGAAGAAGATACAAAAAGTAGAAGATGAAGAAGATTCGAGTAGAAGAAGATATAGAAGAAGAAGAAGAAAAAGAAGATATAGAAGAAGAAGATATAGAAGAAGAAGATGAAGACGACGTAAATGAAGACTTCCAACTTACAACCATTTTGGACACACCTTCTCATGCAAACACTTTTCATGAAGTTAATTTACTATTTTTGATACCTTTTTTATAACTACTACATCACCACATAATCACTTAATGTTTTTCTTCATAAAAAAGGTGGTTTCCTGCATCATTGACCTCCAATACAAGTTTTAAAAGCTATTTAAGGCCAGCTCGAATATTTTACTCGAATACAGACTCGGATAGTGACGTCGGATATCCGAGTTCGAATCGGATATTCGATTAACTCGAATATCGAACTTCGAGTGAATTCGGATAGTTTACTATCCAAATTCGACCAAACTCGAATAGGATAATAAGGTATCCAATCAACACTATTGTACAGTGCTGCCTAATATGTTAGTGCTTTATATATAAAACTTTTATTAATAAGTCACGGAGGAAGTACAGATGAACTGCTTAATCATTACAAATTTTATTTCATTTTTAAGGGCAGTTTTAACTTCTAGAATTGTTTTCTGACCCCTGAAACAAACTTTGCTCCATTACCTGTAAGTACTCCTGTTTCTCCAAGTACTCCATTTCCAGTTAGTGTATTACCACCTATGTCAAAGTAAACAGTGATTAAGAAAATGATCATAACTGAATATTAATTTTCACAATGACAAATTATTAAACTTAGGACCTTAAAACCCATTTCTTCACCATTGTTCACCATCATTTTCTCCCTCACTCTGTCTGTGTTTGCATTGCCCACCCTCCTCCCAGTCCTTGGACACTCCCAGCCAGCAATGTAATAGAAAGTGCATAGTCATTGTGTGACTGCAGCTTCTCAGCATGAGAAATATTTGCCAATAAGAAAGTAACAGGTGTAGGAGTATAAAAAGGAGATAAAGAGGCTTCAGCCAATCCCGTTGCATTAATTAAGTCTGAGGGGAAAATAAAGAGGAAAAAGTAAACCCAGCATGCCCTGCAACTTCCTTTGCGCGGCAGATGTACCAAGTAAGAGCTAGGGAAATTGAGAAAGGATTTTTTATGGACAAGAAAAGCAAGAGTGATTTTTAACTTTTGCATTGCCTGGTCAATATCCGTATTACTTGTTTACCAGATAAAAATAAAGAATTGATTTTTTTATTTTATGCCTGACAGTTATGCTTTAATAAGAAAAAGATGAGAAAGGATGAAAAAATGTTTCAAATAAATCTAGAAAACAACAGATTGTTGCCTCTTAACCCCTTTCTGACCGTCCAATGCTGATAGGCGTCGGTAAGGTGGCAGCCCCTGGGGTCAAGTCCTGGGGTGGGGCTTTGCAGGGGATCGTGTGCACTGATGCACGCGCATTCACACTTGAGTGACGGAGCTCCTCTCATCAGTCTACCAGCAGCGATCGCAGGTAGAAGACTGTGAGGCCTCGCTCACATCATATGTGCATTCGTGTGCATTTGGAAGCGTGTATGATATGTGACACACAAGAACGGCAGAAGGGCATAGACAACTCTTCTGGCAATCACATCATATGTGCCGCAGTACAATGTGCTATGATGCAATTGTGTACTGCTGCATGCAATCTTCCCGCAAGCGCAGAGCTGACCCATTAACTGTAATGAATGGGAAGAACAGTGCAGCGGGTAGCAGCACAGATGGCGTGTGATCGTACACGTTGCATTTCGATTGCACAGCCATCTGCTCCAGGTAAATGTGAACGAAGCTTGAGACAGCAAAATCACTGTCTATTTACATTGTACAGCACTGCGCTCAACTGCATCGCTGTACTGGGGACAGTCAGGTCACTCGGCTGTCCCCTGGAGAGGCTCACAGAGTGACCGGATCTCATCAGCCTATGAGAGTCGATCGCTGTCATTGGCTGTTGGGGGAGGGGAAAATTGTTAATTTTATAAAAAAAACAAAAACTAATAAATTAATTAAAAAAGTAAACCCTGCAGCAGCGATCAGAGCTCACCAACAAAAAGCTCTGTTGGTGAGCAGAAAAGGGGGAGGGGTCGGTTTGGCTGCTAAGTTGTATCACCCTGCAGAAAGCTATTAAAGCTGCAGAGCACTTAATTTAAAAAGCTCACATCTTGGTGAGAGCTTCTAGATACATTTTTAAACTTAGGCCTTATAGACTCGTTTTTTCACCATTGTTCACCATCATTTTATCCCTCACTCTGTCTGTGTTTGCATTGGTCGCCCTCCTCCCAGTCCTTAGACACTCCCACCCAGTTCTGCAATAGAAAGTGCATTTTCATTGTGGTAAAGAGGCTTCAGCCAATCAGGCTGAATTAGTTAAGTCTGAGGGGAAAGTAAAGAAGAAAAAAGAATACCCAGCATGCCCAGCAACTCTATTGCAGCAGAAGTACCAAGTAAGAGCCAGGGTAATTGGGGAAGGATCTTTTATGGACAAGAAAAGTAAGAGCGATTTTTAACTTTTGCATTGCCTGGTTAGCATCCTTATTTCTTGCCACTGCATTTTTTGATTTTTAATTTTATGCCAGACAGTTATGCTTTAATAAGAAAAAGATGAGAAATGATGAAAAAATGTCTCAAATAAATCTAGAAAACCTAGATTGTTGACTATTAATAATCTGTTAGAAGCTCACATCTTGGTGATAGCTTCCAGATAAACCAATCGGTTAATCAAGCCCACAGATTTTAGGTCCAAGTAATAGGTTACATTTTTGTATTTTCTGCTCATACTTCCTAATGGAATAAATCCTACCTAATATTACTCCATTACCTGTAAGTTCTCCTATTCCTCCAAGTACTCCATTACCACCTATGTCGAAGTGCACAGGAATTAAAAAAAATGATCATAATATAATCTTCATTTTCACAATGACAAATTATTAAACTTAGGCCATAACAAACCATTTTTTCACCATTGTTTACCCAACATCTTTACAGCTCCAACCTCCTCTCTTACATGTACAGTTTTACCCCTTATGTGTCCTTTTCCCCCAATACCATAGACTGTAAGCCTGTTTCTCAGGGCCCTCCTCCCAGTGTGCTATTCTCTGCCACTACATGGAATCAGTGACTTGTCTGCTATATTTATCCCTACATGTTAGCTCCATTGTTTATTGCTACATCACTATTTTGTGTACCATTCTCTAAAGCTGCAATGCCCCCTGTTGGAATTTAAGTATGATATGCTTGAATTTGGAGCCCTCAGTTACTTTAGATAACTGGTCTTAGTAAAAGGACTTGCTCTACAGAGTTTCTCTTTAAGGAGGATTTCTCTTGGAGACAAATAGAGGCATTTATAGAAGCACAATGGCCTCAATTCACTAAGCTTTATCAAACACTTTATCAAACGTTTGATAATTTACCTCATGGGTAAAATCTAATTTTGAATTCACTAAGGTGTTGTATATTTATCAAGTGTTTTATCGATAAAACATTCAATAGATCTATAACACCTTAGCGAATTCAAAATTAGATTTTACCCATGAGGTAAATTATCAAATGTTTGATAAAGTGTTTGATAAAGCTTAGTGAATTGAGGCCAATGTAGAACTTTCTGTGTGTCTCCCACAAGGCTGGAGCGTGGTATCAGCTCAAGATGTACCGACATCTAGGCTGCAGCGGGGTAAACATCCACTGTTTTCATATTTCCTAAAGGTAAACAATGGCCAGGGAGCAGAAAACAATGTCGCTTAAGAAATAGGGGACAGGTCACTGGAAATGGGGGTTTTCCAGTGCATGCGCAGTAAAGACTGTGCTGGTCATTCTATCACATGGTCTTGCCAGCCTATGGCAGGCTGAGGAGCTGACTGATAGCAGACTCCACTCACTGGGGGTGGAATCGAGGGTTAACTCTTGACTGGCTGTTTATAAGGAACTGACGGTCTAGGGAAAGGACTTCCAGTTTCTTCTAGTTCCTTATACTTCTATTCACTTTCTTACTTCTTCTCACTTTCAGTATCTGTATGTTGTATATAGCTAAGTGCTGTCTTAGCAGTACAATGTAGCATAGATGTCGTTAGGAGAAAGCCTGGTCGATTCACAAGGAATGGACCAGGAGCATGAAATGCTTAAGATTACTTATTACAGATTGATTGCTTTGCTGCTGAGGTAATGAACATATAACAAATATTGCTGATGAACACACCTGTATATCTGTTTTGCTGAATAAACTCCTTAACATTTGAAGATGTCTAACAGTTCTATCTCCTTTGCTGTCGGTGTGATGAGTATCAAGTTGTCACACATATTCTGTAATATGGTGTAGGGTTGTTGCCCATAGCAACCAACAAATATTTATTACACCCCGTAGTTTATTTCTAGTGTTCTATTGTACAGTGCTGCCTAATATGTTAGTGCTTTATATATAACCTTTAATAATAAGTCACAGAGGAAGTACGGTACAGTTAAACTGCTTATTCTTTACGAATTTACCGTATTTTTCAGAATATAAGACGCACTTTTTCTCCCCCAGATTTTGGGGAGAAAAGTGAGTGCGTCTTATATTCTAAAGATACCAAAAAATCAATGCAGAATGCGCAGGGAAGCTGAACCGCCGCTATACATTACCTGATCCTGCAGCCGCGATCCTCCCCCCGGCTGTCGGCGATCCTCTTAAGCATTCTCCTTTCATCCTGGGTCCCGCAGAGCGATCCTCTTCAGTGGCAGCGGTAGGCAGGGACACTGGCCGCCTACCGCTGTGCAGAGCTGCCGGGGTCCGCTGGGCCATCTCCATAAACACTGCTGGGGTTCGCTGGGCCATCTGCATAATCGCCGCTGAAGTCCGCTGGGTCATCTGCATAATAGCCGCTGGAGTTTGCTGGGTCACCGCCTCCATACACGCAGTTCTCTGCACTAGCCGCGCACGTGCGCCAGGGGTCATGCATGACATCAGGTAATGTATGAAAGTGTATTGTAGTGTATTGTATTGTAGTGTATGGTAGTTAATTGGAGCGTAGTTTAGTGTAGTTAATTGTAGTTTAGTGCAGTGTAGTTTAGTGCAGTGTAGTTTAGTTTAAGTGTAGTGTAGTGTATTGCTGTATAGTGTATTGTAGTGTAACTGGTGGGGAAATAGGCTATAGTGTAGTGTAACTGGGCAGTGTAGTGTAGATAGAGTAGCTTAGAAAATTTTTTGGGGGGATAAATGTCCATAAGACGCCCCTGCACTATAGACGCACATAGGTTTAGTTTTTTGTTTTTTTTCCTGATTTTTGCCCTCTAAACCTAGGTGCGTCTTATATGCCGGAGCGTCTTATATTCCGAAAAATACGGTAATGTCATTTTCAAGGTCAGTTTTAACTTCTAGAATTCTTTTCTGATTCCATTCAGCAAGCTTTGCTCCTTTACCTGTAAGTACTCCTTTTTCTCCAAATACTCCATTCCCAGTTAATGCATTACCACCTATGTCAAAGTACACAGTGATTAATAAAATGATCATAATAGAATATTAATTTTCACAATGACAAATTATTAAACGTAGGCCTTAAAGACCCATTTGATCACCATTGTTTACCCAACATTTTTACAGCTCCAATCTTTTCTCTTAGAGGTACAATTCTAACCCCCTTATGTGTCCTTTTCCCCCATACCATAGAGTCTAACCCCTTATATGTCCTTTCCCCCATACCATAGAGTCCATACCCTGTCCTCAAGGCCCACCAACAGTGCATGTTTTGTGGAAATCCACAGAGGTAGGTAATCAGCTCTGCTGAGACACTAATTACCTCACCTGTGCATGTTTGTGGTTTTCTGCAAAACGTGAACTGTTGGTAGGCCTTGAAGACAGGGTTGGGGAACTCTGCCGTAGACTGAACGCCTGTTTCTCAGGGCCCTCCTCCCAGTGTGCTCTTCCCTGCCACTAAATAAAAATCAATGACTTGTCCGCAATATTTATCCCTACAGCTTAGCCCCGTTGTTTATTGTTACATTTTTAATTTGTATACTATTCTCTAAAGCTGTAATGCCCCTGTGTAGTTTGTTTTAGTGTTCTATTGAACAGTGCTGCCTAATATGTTAGTGCTATATATATATATATATATATATATATATATATATATATATATATATATATATATAACCTTAATAATAAGTCACAGAGGAAGTATGGTACAGATGATGAACTGCTTATTCATTAAAAATGTTATTTCATTTTTAAGGTCAGTTTTAACTTCTAGAATTATTTTCTGATCCCTGAAGCAAGCTTTTCTGCATTACCTGTAAGTATTCCTGTTTCTCCAAGTACTCCATTTCCAGTTAATTTATTAACACCTATGTCAAAGTACACAGTGATTAATTAAATGATCATAATATAATATTAACTTTCACAATGACAAATCATTAAACTTAGGCCTTAAAGACCCACTTTTTCACCATTATTTACAAAACATCTTTACAGCTCCAACCTCCTCTATTAGATGGAACCAATGACTTGTCTGCTAAATTTATGTGAATGGGAAAGCTTAAAGAGACACTGCAGTGAAAAAAATTATGATATAATGATTTGTATGTGAAGTACAGCTAAGAAATAAAACATTAGGAGCAGACCCGTAAGTCTAATGTATTTACAGTACAGGAAGAGTTAAGAAACTCCAGTTGTTATCTATGCAAAAGAGCAATTGAACTCCATAACTATCAAAGTCGCAGAGAGCTCTGTCTTCTAAAGCTTATTATCCCAAGTGTCTGGCACTGTATTGTTTGTTCTTCTGCAGAGGATAGCTCAAAAGTTCACTGGCCTGCTCTATAAAATCATTTAGAATGCTGATTACTGCGTAAACTGCAAATATTAGAGAATAATGCAATGTTATAAAAAAAATTATATAGCTGAAGATACAAATATAAGAATATTTTCTTTGCTTCCAATGTTCTAGGTATTATCTGTATTACACAACCAATTCATTATATCATTTTTTTTGTTTACTTCAGCGTCTCTTTAAGTAACAGAGATTCTTCAATAAGTCATAGAACTTGCAGCTATTTACAGCTACAAGGTTCAAGCTGTGGGTCACATTTTTACATGATCTGCTACCTGTTTTTCCTATGAAACAAATCATACCTAAAAATATTACATTTCCTGTCAGTCCTCCTATTCCTTGAACTCCTTCAGTTTCAATCTGACTACCACCTATTTTAACCAGCCGGGCGGTATGGACGAGCTCAGCTCGTCCATCACCGCCGGAGGCTGCCGCTCAGGCCTTGCTGGGCCGATTTTCATCAAATAAAGAGCAGCACACGCAGCCGGCACTTTGCCAGCCGTGTGTGCTGCCTGATCGCCGCCGCTCTGTGGCGATCCGCCGCGAGCAGCGGCGAAAGAGGGTCCCCCCAGCCGCCTGAGCCCAGCGTAGCCGGAACAAAAAGTTCCAGCCAGCGCTAAGGGCTGGATCGGAGGCGGCTGACGTCAGGACGTCGGCTGACGTCCATGACGTCACTCCGCTCATCGCTATGGCGATGATGTAAGCAAAACAAGGAAGGCCGCTCATTGCGGCCTTCCTTGTTTATTCTGGGCGCCGGAGGCGATCGGAAGAACGCCTCCGGAGCGCCCTCTAGTGGGCTTTCATGCAGCCAACTTTCAGTTGGCTGCATGAAATAGTTTTTTTTTTATTTAAAAAAAACCCTCCCGCAGCCGCCCTGGCGATCTTAATAGAACGCCAGGGTGGTTAAGGTACACATTCATCAAGAAATTGAGCATATCAAACTAATTCATTTTTACATAGACACATTATTCAATGTAGGCTAACAAAGTGCCATTTTACAGGCATATATTCAATGGCCTCAATTCACTAAGCTTCATCAAACACTTTATCAAGCGTTTGATAATTTACCTCATGGGTAAAATCTAGTTTTGAATTCACTAAGGTGTTATATATTTATCAAATGTTTTATCAATAAATCTATAATACCTTCGTGAATTCAAAACTAGATATTACCCATGAGGTAAATTATCAAATGTTTGATAAAGTGTTTGATAAAGCTTAGTGAATTGAGGCCAATGTAGGCTAACAAAGGAAAGTGGCATTTTACAGGCATATTTAAATTATACGTTAAGTCAGCAGTTTATAGCAGTTTTTAACAAAAAAAAATGACAAAAGATGAAAAAATGCCTCAAATAAATCTAGAAAACAAACTAGATTGTTGCTGATTAATAATCTGTCAGAAGCTCGCATCTTGGTGATAGCTTCCAAATAAACCAATCGGTCAATCAATCCTAAAGGTTTAATGTCCATGTTAATTTTTTGCATCCCCTGCTCATTTTCTTCTCTTTGGAATAAAATCATACCTAACATTGCTCCATTACCTTCAAGTCCTCCTGTTCCTCCAAATACTCCATTTCCAGTTAATCCATTACCACCTATGTCAAAGTACACAGTGATCAAACAATAAACATAACATATATTTAATTTTCACAATGGCAAAGATTAAACTTAGGCTTTAAAGACCCACTTTTCACCATCACATATTTACAGCTCCGACCTTCACTCTTATACATACACTTCTAACCCCCTTATGTGTCCTTTTCCCCAAATACCACAGACTGTGAGCCTGTTTCTCAGGGCCCTCCTCCCAGTGTGCTCTTCCCTGCCACTACATGGAATCAGTGACTTTTATTTATTTATTTATTGTATTTATAAAGTGTTGTCTAAGTTTTTAGTGCTTTATATATAACCTTTAATAATAAGTCACAGAGGAAGTACAATATAGTTAAACTGCTTATTCATTAAAAATTTTCATTTCATTTTCAACATCAGTTTTAACTTCTAGAATTATTTTCTGATCCCTGAAGCAAGCTTTGCTCCATTACCTGTAAGTATTCCTGTTTCTCCAAGTACTCCATTTCCAGTTAATGTATTACCACCTATGTCAAAGTATACAGTGATTAATAAAGTAATCATAATATAATATTAATTTTTACAATGACAAATTACTAAACCTCATCCCTAAAGACCCATTTTTTCACCATTGTTTACCTAACATCTTTACAGCTCCAATCTCCTTTCTTAGATGTACACTTTTACCCCCTTCTGTGTACTTTTCTCCTAGTACCATAGACTGTAAGCCTGTTTCTCAGGGCCCTGACGGCACCGATGTTACTCACTGAGCTCTGTGTGATGTGATTCCTATAATAGTCTGTGGTGGTGGCGGCTGCACCCAAATCTAGCAATGCTAAAACGCACTGCTCCGACTTGCAGGGACCTTTGCATTATGAGATATTGCAAGGCCAAAAACCAAGTGTCTCAACACGCATGACCACTAAGTTCACGTTGACAAAGAGCACCTGTCTTAGAAGTGGCTGCAGATAGAGCCTCCTGATACATTCAAAGCAACAGCATATGCAGGGGCCTTTGCATTATCAGTAATTGCAGTCAATGAGTGACTTTCCTGAATTTAGTCATTACCTAAATGTGCAAAATTACTATTAGAAATGAAATTATGTCAATTTTTATAATTAAAATAACTTTGTTTTTATAGAAAACACGCAATTACGAAATTTTGCGTTAAATGTGAATTTGCACCGAAACGCAAAATTTCGCTCACAGAATTCTGAATTAAAGTTTCTATGGCAATTACAAAATTACAAATTTGTGTTGTAGCGGCAAAATTCACGTTTGTTGTTAAGGAAACGCGAAATAACGAAAATTTTGGCTCTACACTGCTAGTAACATTACTTTTCTTGTCAGTCCTCCTATTCCTTGAACTCCTTCAGTTTCAATTTGACTACCACCCATGTTAAGGTACACAGTCAACAACAAATTGAGTATATCAAACTAATTCATTTTTGAATAGACAAATTGCTCAATGTAGGCTAACAAAGGGAAGCACCATTTTACAGGCATATTTAAATTATAAGTTATGTCACCAGTTTATAGCAGATTTTAATAAGAACAAGATAAGAAAAGAAACAAAAATAGTCTCAAATAAATCTAGAAAACAACCTAGATGTTGCCTATGAATAATCTGTTAGAAGCTCCCATCTTGGTGATAGCTTCCAGATAAACCAATCAGTCAATCAAGCCTACAGATTTTACCTCCAAGTTATAGGTTACATTTTTGTATTTTCTGCTCATTTTTCCCTATGGAATACATTATACCTGATATTGCTCCATTACCTGTAAGTCCTCCTGTTCCTCCAAGTACTCCATTTCCAGTTAATCCATTACCACCTATGTCAAAGAACACAGTGATTAATAAAATGATCATTATATAATATTATTTTCACAATGACAAATTATTAAACTTAGGCCTTAACCGGTTAACCGTGATTATGAACTTGGTTTCTGCATTTGATGATTGTTTTATATGGCTTCATACTACTGTATGTGAATTACAGTATGTGTAAATAAGCTGTCTCAACCCACTGAGAGGTGATCCCTTTAAGAGACTGGAGCGTGAGGTGGAGTATGACATCGGAGAGGTAAACCTTTTATTTACATGATATGGACGTCCATTCCTGTTCTAATGGACGGTGATTGTTTATATTTACTGTGCTGGCTATGAGGGCGGGGATATTTTTCTATTGGCCGCTATGATCATGTATTGCCGAGGGTGGCCAGATGATGTCGGGTAAGATGCGGCTAACCACGCCCCGCAGTGTCATGTGACGCTGCATGCTTCTTATGGACGGCGGGCGGCTGAGCCAAGACGCGATGAGGTTAGAGGTGAACCTCTCCACTGGGCGCATACAGATACAGGAGCGGTGTAATGAGCGCTGCCAGCCTCATACGTTAGGAATGAATTTGCACATACTGCTGCCTGTCTCCTTCAGGGTCCGCCGGACATCTCGGTGAGTTGATTGGCTGTTGTCATTTAAATTTTATTGGTGCACTTTTCGCTGGGATACTATTTAAGGGTGTGTTCTGGGATGTGCTATTGTGGGCATTTTGGCTTGAGAAAAGGCTGGAGACCTGAAACAGCAGCCACATGTTCTTATTGCAACTTCAATAAAGAGCTTTATACTTCTGCAGTGCCAGCCTCCATCGCTTTGCTGTGCTATTACTTGGATCTAGGAGTGCGGGATCCACTGAGGCTTGGATCCACTGAGGCTTGGGCACGCTGTCCCCTTTGAAAGAGTGCCACTCTTTTTATCTGTGAGAACTTTATTAATAATCTGTTGTAGTGATGCTCGGATACCCCTTTTCAAAATCCGGATCCGATTGGGATCCGGATACCCCGATATTCGATCCGGGTCAGATATCCGAGTTCAAAATTTTCCGATCCGAATGCAAATCGGATATCCGACCACAGTATCCGGGCTATCCGGGCAAATTCGGATATCCGGATAGAAAACAACTGGAAGTGGCCTTTAAATTGCTTTAAAAAACGTTTTTAGGGTATATGAGGCATGCAGCAGCATTATTTTGTAAAGGGGAACACTAATTGATTATGTGGGGACATAAAATCCCCCCCCCAAAAAAAAATAGCTCTAAATTAACATCAGGCCTAGGTTCCAGACAGCAGTCGTGCAGCCCACATTGTGTCCAAAGTCCAACCGCACAACTGGGATATGACAGTTTTCACCCCAGACACCTCCAAAAAATTACGCAGCAATTGTGTTTTGGGTTAAATAAAGGTGGTATCAGTGGCCTGTGGCACCCTGGCGGTGGGAGCTGCACAGGCAGCAGGAGCAGGGCAATGCAGCAGCAGCAGGTGTAACGTGTGCCAGGAGCATGCCGGATGTGGCACGTGCCAAGTGCCAGTCAGACAGCAGAGGAGAAGACACTAGTGCACACTAACTGTCACACTGGCACTGCTCACAGCACAGCAGTTCTGTAGAAAGCTAAAACAGTAGTACTACTACTCTAACAACTACTAGCACTGACTGCAGTACTACAGTACTAACTAAACAATAGAATAATCTAGCTAAACAATAGAACAGGTGTGACTAGATTACAGAGAGCAGATACAGGACAGGTATAGCAGTAAATCTGGGCCTGCTAACTACAAAATAGTACAATAATCTATCTAACACAGAAGTAGTACAGGATTAGAGTAGGACAGGTGAGAGCACAGGTAACTAGAGACTAGAGTACAGACCAGGGCAGGCTGCCTTGCCTAGGCACAGGGCCTAGCTGCTGCAGCTGCAGCAGCACCAGTGACAGTCTCCCTCCCTAGTCCCTAATCACACAAACTAAACTGCCTAAAATACAATCTATCTACAATACAAAGCAATATAGGTGAATATCAAGTGTTGGAGTGTAAAAACGCTAGGTGTATTGAACAATAAATGCACTTGCACAGACAAAAAGCACTGGAGCAATCTCTCAGTACAGTCAGTCAGTAAGTCGCAAGCAGGACCAGTGAGGCAACATGGCGCCCGCTATTTATAGAGGAGGGCTTGGCCAGGCTCCCCCTCTGTGATTGGCTGCAGTCAGAGGGCTGGGAGCCCTCTGATTCGCTTGTGAGGACTCGCGGTGATGTCTGACGTGACGCTATCTGAGCGGATGACGCTATCCAAGCTCGGATAGCTAGGATATCTCCGGATAGCTGATTGCTATCCGAGTGCGCTCGGACAGCACAGCCCGGATAGCTAATACTATTCAAGCTCGGTATTCGAGCTCGAATAGTGAAAAAAGAGCTAGGATATCCGAATATCTCGGATATCCGAGCTCGGATGAGCATCACTGTCTGTTAGAAGCTCACGTCTTCAAGCTTCCAGATAATCCAATCAGTCAATCAATCCTACAGATTTTAGATCCAGCTGATAGGTAAAATCTTTTAATTATTTACTCATGTTTCCCTATGGAATAAATCATAACTAATACTACTCCATTACCTGTAAGTCCTCCTATTCCTCCAAGTACTCCATTTCCAGTTATTCCATTACCACCTACGTCAAAGTACACAGTGATCAAAAAAAATATCATAATATATTATTAAATTTTACAATGACAAACTTTTAAACTTAGGCCTTATAGACTAGTTTTCACTATTCTTCACCATCATTTTCTCCATCACTTTGTCTGTTTGCATTGGCCACCCTCCTCCCAGTCCTTAGACACTCCCACCCAGTTCTGCAATAGAAAGTGCATTGTCATTGTTTGACTCTGCAGCTTCTCAGCATGGTAAATATTAGCCAACCAGAGAGGAACAGAGGTGTGGGAGGGGGAAACAGGAGGTAAAGAGCCTTCAGCCAATCAGGCTGCATTAGTTAAATCTGAAGGGAAAGTAAAGAAGAAAAAAGAATACCCAGCATGCCCAGCAACTTTCCTTGGGCAGCAGATGTACCAAGTAAGAGCTAGGGAAATTGGGGAAGGATCTTTTATGGACAAGAAAAGTAAGAGTGATTTTTAACTTTTGGATTGCCTGGTTAGCATCCTTATTTCTTGCCACTACATTTTTTGATTTTTAATTTTATGCCCGACAGTTATGCTTTAATAAGAAAAAAATGAGAAAGGATGAAAAAATGTGTCAAGTAAATCTAGAAAACAACCTAGATGCTGCCTATTAATAATCTGTTAGAAGCTCAGATCTTGGTGATAGCTTCCAGATAAACCAATTAGTCAAACAAGCCTACAGATTTTAGGTCCAAGTAATAGGTTAAATTTTAGTATTTTCTGATCATATTTCCCAATGGAATAAATCCTACCTAATATTACTCCATTACCTGTAAGTTCTCCTATTCCTCCAAGTACTCCATTTCCAGTATATCCATTACCACCTATGTCGAAGTGCACAGGAATTTAAAAAATGATCATAATATAATATTCATTTTCACAATGACAAATTATTAAACATCAAGTGTTTTGATATTTCCTAAAGGTAAACGATGGCCAGGGAACTGAAAACAATGTCGCCTAAGAACAAGGGGACAGGTCACTGGAAATGGGGGTTTTCCAGTGCATGCGCAGTAAAGACTGTGCTGGTCATTCTATCACATGGTCTTGCCAGCATATGGCAGGCTGAGGAGCTGACTGACAGCAGACTCCACTCACTGGGGATGAGTTTGAGGGTTAACTCTTGACTGGCTGTTTATACGGAACAGACGGTCTAGGGGAAAGGACTTCCTGTTTTTTCTAGTTCCTTATACTTCTATTTACTTCCTTACTTCTTCTCACTTTCAGTATCTGTATGTTGTATATAGCTAAGTGCTGTCTTAGCAGCACAATGTAGCATAGATGTTCGTTAGGAGAAAGCCTGGTCGATTCACAAGGAATGGACCAGGAGCATGAAATGCTTAAGATGACTTATTACAGATTTATTGCTTTGCTGAGGTAACGAACATATAACAAATATTGCTGATGAACACACCTGTATATCTAATGAGGTAGAAAACAAGGAAGGAGGCACCGCTTCTTTTGTAAAATCCCTTTATTCCGGTGGGGGAGGATGCAGGTACATGGCAGTGGGGGCAACAGATGCCTGACAGCTGTTTCGCTGGTTTAAACCAGCTTCTTCAGAGGCAGATTGTACCATCTGCCTCTGAAGAAGCTGGTTTAAACCAGCGAAACAGCTGTCAGGCATCTGTTGCCCCCACTGCCATGTACCTGCATCCTCCCCCACCGGAATAAAGGGATTTTACAAAAGAAGCGGTGCCTCCTTCCTTGTTTTCTACCTCATTGGATCCTAAGCTGTCTTCTGGACGTGCACGCTCTTGGTTCCCATCTCCGGTGCGTCTGCCCTGCTGCATTTGGTGCCAGGTACTGTGCCTCCTTTTCCACTACACCTGTATATCTGTTTTGCTGAATAAACTCCTTAACATTTGAAGATGTCTAACAGTTATATCTCCTTTGCTGTCGCTGTGATGAGTATTAAGTTGTCACACATTCTGTGATATGGTGCAGGGTTGTTGCCCATAGCAACCAACAAATATTTATTACACCCCGTGCAGTTTATTTCTAGTGTTTATTGTACAGTGCTGCCTAATATGTTAGTGCTTTATAGATAACCTTTAATAATAAGTCACAGAGGAAGTACAGCACAGTTAAACTACTTATTCTTTACAAATTTAATTTCATTTTCAAGGTCAGTTTTAACTTCTAGAATTCTTTTCTGATTCCTGCAGCAAGCTTTGCTCCATTACCTGTAAGTACTCCTTTTTCTCCAAGTACTCCATTTCCAGTTAATATATTACCACCTATGTCAAAGTATACCGTGATTAATAAAATTATCAGAATATAATATTAATTTTAACAATGACAAATTATTAACCTTAGGCCTTAAAGACCCATTTGTTCACCATTGTTTACCCAACATCTTTACAGCTCCAATCTGTGTCCCTTTCCCCCATACCACTGAACGCCTGTTTCTCAGGGCCCTCCTCCCAGTGTGCTCTTCCCTGCCACTAAATAAAAATCAATGACTTGTCTGCTATATTTATCCCTACAGCTTAGCCCCGTTGTTTATTGTTACATTTTTAATTTGTATACTATTCTTTAAAGCTGTAATGCCCCTGTGTAGTTTTTTTCTAGTGTTCTATTGTACGGTGCTGCCTAATATGTTAGTGCTTTATATATAACCTTTAATAATAAGTCACAGAGGAAGTATGGTACAGATTAACTGCTTATTCATTAAAAATATTATTTCATTTTTAAGGTCAGTTTTAACTTCTAGAATTATTTTCTGATCCCTGAAGCAAGCTTTGCTCCATTACCTGTAAGTAGTCCTGTTTCTCCCAGTACTCCATTTCCAGTTAATGTATTACCACCTATGTCAAAGTACACAGTGATTAATAAAATTATCATAATATAATATTAATTTTCACAATGACAAATCGTTAAACTTAGGCCTTATAGACCCACTTTTTCACCATTATTTACAAAACATCTTTACAGCTCCAACCTCATCTCTTAGATGTACACTTTTACCCCCTTATGTGTCCTTTCCCCCATACCATAGGCTGTAAGCCTGTTTCTCAGGGCCCTCCTCCCAGGGTGCTCTTCCCTTACACTACATGGAATCAGTGACTTGTCTGCTAAATTTATGTGAATAGGAAAGCGTAAAGAGACACTGCAGTGAAAAAAATATATGATATAATGATTTGTATGTGAAGTACAGCTAAGAAATAAAACATTAGGAGCAGACCCCTAAGTCTAATGCAATTACAGTACAGGAAGAGTTAAGAAACTCCAGTGTTTATCTATGCAAAATAGCAATTGAACTCCACAACAATCAAAGTCGCAGAGAGCTCTGTCTTCTGAAGCTTATTATCTCAAGTGTCTGGCACTGTATTGTTTGTTCTTCTGCAGAGGATAGTTCAAACAGTTCACTGGCCTGCTCTGTAAAATCATTTGGAATGCTGATTACTGTGTAAACTGCAAATATTAGAGAATGATGCAATGTTATAAAAAAAACTATATAAGTGAAAATAAAAATATAAGAATATTTTCTTTGCTTCTAATGTTCTAGTTATTATCTGTACTACACAACCATATCATTATATCATATTTTTTTGTTTAATTCAGTGTCTCTTTAAGTAGCAGAGATTCTACAACAAGTCATAGAACTGCAGAGGCTGCAGCTATTTGTAGCTATAAGGTTCAAGCTGTGGGTCACATTTTTACATGATCTGCTCCCTCTTTTTCCTATGAAACAAATCATGCCTAATAATATTACATTTCCTGTCAGTCCTCCAATTCCTTGAACTCCTTCAGTTTTAATCTGACTACCACCCATTTTAAGGAACACAGTCATCAAGAAATTGAGCATATTATACTAATTCATTTTTACATAGACACATTATTCAATGTAGGCTAACAAAGGAAAGGGCCATTTTACAGGCATATTTAAATTATACGTTAAGTCAACAGTTTATAGCAGTTATTAACAAGGAAAAAAATGACAAAAGAGGAAAAAAATGCCTCAAATAAATCTATATATAAACCAATGGGTCAATCAATCCTAAAGGTTTAATGTCCATGTTATAGGTCAATTTTTTGCATTCCCTGCTCATTTTTTTCTCTTTGGAATAAATCATACCTAATATTGCTCCATTACCTTCAAGTCCTCCTGTTCCTCCGAATACTCCATTTCCAGCTAATCCATTACCACCTATGTCAAACAATACACATAACATATTTTTAATTTTAACAATGGCAAATGATTAAACTTAGGCCTTAAAGACCCACTTTTCACCATCACATACCGTATATACTCGAGTATAGGCCGAGATTTTAGGACCAAAAAAGTGGTCCAAAAGTGGGGGTCTCGGCCTATACTTGAGTCTCCCCGCATGCATGCCATGTGTCCCCCTAAGTGCCCCCGAATGCAGGGAATCTGTGTTCCCTGGTGCGGCAGCAATGTATGTGAGTGACGCTTGCATCTTCCGCTCCCCCTCGAGATTCCCTTCACCCCCCCCCCCCCCACACACACACCAGAGCAGAGCGAGATATGCTGGCTTTGGCTATAAGAAGTGTAGTGCACTGTTTTCACTCACTTGTCCACGGTGGCTGTAAGGATGCGGCTACAATGTATCTGAGTGGCGGCTGCATCTTCCACTCCCCCCGAGTCTCTCCCTCTTGTCAGAGTGGAGCGTTGGGTGTTGGTTGCGGATGAAGAGTAGTGCACAGCGTTCCCTCATCTGGTCCATGCCGCCAGTCTGAATCTCATCTCTATGTCATATTTAATTATGTGCGACAGTGCAGGACGTCATAGAGATGAGACTCCGACAGGCAGCATGGACCGGTGAGGGAACGTTGTGCACTACTCTTCACCTGGCACCAGCACACAACGCTCCACTCGGACAAGGGAGGAGAGACTCGGGGGAAGCAGAAGATGCAAGTGCCGCTCACATGGGTTTTAGCTGCATCATTATCATCACCGTGAAGCGGTGAGTGAACGATGTGCACTACTCTTCTTATTTCCGCTCTGGCAGGGGGAAGGAGGGGGGGAGCGGGAGATGCAAGCGCTTTTTACATATATTGTAGCCATATCAGTACTGTATTCCACCCGTACATTATGGAGGAGGCACCGGAGGGGCACAGATGCAGTGCACTCAGGAGCACTTAGGGGACATGGCTGTATGTCACGCATGATTGGGGGGCAACTCAGGGTACACGATTGTCACGTGTCGCTCACATTAAATTCATATAATACTGCTAGCATATGGTGGAGGGGGCACTTTGGAGACACAGATGTCACTTACATGCAGTATGGCATACTGTACTTACTCATGAGGTGGAGAGGTTTTTACAGTGTGAAGTGCTCTGTAAAATGTTTGCATGGTATTTTCTGTAATGACCTGTTGTTCTGAGGTGACTGTGACTGTGATCAGTTGCATATGTTTACCTGCCATGGTGTTGGCCTTTATACAGTAGTTAACCCATTTAGAGCTTCTGAGTACATTTGTGGTTTTGCGGTTACCATGACTGCAGTCTGCGGATCTTATTCTGCTGTGAGTGGTGCTGTGGCATTTCCTACCCCGGCTTATACTTGGGTCAGTCAATTTTTCCAGTTTTTTTAGGTTGAAAGTTGGGGGGTCGGCTTATACTCGGGTCGGCTTATACTCGGGTATATACGGTATTTACAGCTCCGACCTTCTCTCTTATACATACACTTCTAACCCCCTTATGTGTCCTTTTCCTCAAATACCATGGACTGTTAGCCTGTTTCTGAGGGCCCCTACTGCCAGTGTCCTCTTCCCTGCCACTACATGGAATCAATGACTTGTCTGCTATATTTATCCCTACATCTTAGCTTCGTTGTTTATCATTACATCACTATTTTGTGTACCATTCTGTGATGAGAGCTTCTGATAAGTCAATCATGATGAAACATGTAAGGCAGGTAACCTGAGTGGCGTTCTGAGCTGTGTGGAAAGTGGAAATGCACGCCATTTCAATCACAGTGGAGGGACTACAAGTGCCAGCTGGGGCCCAACTAAACGGGGGAGGGCCCGTATCATAAAAACTCTATGCTGAATATTGAAAGAAAGGAATCTGTGAATGGAATTTTATTTTTTATTACAATAAATATCCCTGGTTTTATGCTATGTAAGGCGCTTGTTTTGAGGTAATATTCATATGGAAGTTGGAATCCGCTCTGCAAGGAATAAGAAGGAATGTACGGTACCCAGTGGTGACATTCATCAGTTCGGTGTGGTGGGGGACGGCCCAAAGTGTCCCAAGGTGCTGATAGACCTGAGTGGAGGTCTTAACATCTGGTGAGTGTCTGTACACCGGGTGCTGGTGGAGGTGACAGGAAGACTAGGAGTTGCAGATAATAAGACACCTTGGCAGATGTGGACTTCTTCATATGGACATTTTTATCTGAGCATTGTTATTTAGTAAAAGTTGTGTTAAGTGCCACCTTCTGAGAGCTTTATACATAAGAAGAAGGGGCAGCTCCAACCTATTGGACCGTAACGGGCATCCAGTGTAATTTTGGTGTAGCCCTGTACTCCTTGTATGTGTTCTAAAGCTGTAATGTCTAAAGCTGTAATGCCTCGTGTCATTTTTTTTCTAGATTTCTACTGTACAGTGTTGCCTAAGTTTTTAGTGCTTTATATATAACCTTTAATAATAAGTCACAGAGGAAGTACAGTACAGATAACCTGCTTATACATTAAACATTTTCATTTCATTTTCAACATCAGTTTTCATTTCTAGAATTATTTTCTGATCCCTGAAGCAAGCTTTGCTCCATTACCTGTAAGTATTCCTGTTTCTCCAAGTACTCCATTTCCAGTTAATGTATTACCACCTATATCAAAGTATGCAGTAATTAATAAAGTAATCATAATATAATATTAATTTTTACAATGACAAATTACTAAACCTCTTCCCTAAAGACCCATTTTTTCACCATTGTTTACCTAACATATTTACAGCTCCAATCTCCTTTCTTAGATGTACACTTTTACCCCCTTCTGTGTACTTTTCTCCCAGTACCATAGACTGTAAGCCTGTTTCTCAGGGCCCTCCTCCCAGTGTGCTCTTCTTTGCTACTAAATACAATCAGTGACTTGTCTGCTAAATGTATGTGAATGGGAAAGTGTTAAGTAGCAGAGATTCTACAACAAGTCGTAGAACTGCAGAGAGTGCAGCTATTTGCGGCTATAAGGTTCAAGCTGTGGGTAACATTTTTACATGATCTGCTCCCTCTTTTTCCTATGAATAAAATAATGCCTAGCAACTAGTGATGAGCGTAATATCCTAATTACGATTACAAGAAATTTTGCGAAATCACAAAATTACGAAAATTTTACAAAATTACAAAATGTTGCGAAATTTTCGAAATTACAGTTAAATTACGTGAAATTTCGCATTTATGGGGAGTTTTGTAATTATGATCGTTTTTTATAATTACAATTGCTGACGTAACACAAACAAATCAAAATTTCATGTTTAACATGGGAATTTGTCTGTCCTCGAAATCGTGTTCCACTTTAAAGCATTCTGATACATTTAAAGCAACAGCACTTGCAGGCATACATTTGAAAACGGTGGCGGTAGACTTGGGCACAGGATACAGCCGGTATATGGCTGATCCTGCTTCTGCACAAGTCCGGGCCATGTTAATTACTATTCCCCCTCCAAGCCACCATGGATAGTGGGGGAATGATATAATTCAGCTTCCAGCGATTGCTGGAGGCCAAACTTCAGCTCCGTCTACTGACGGCACCGACGTTACTCACTGAGCTCTGTGTAATGTGATTCCTATAATAGTCTATGGTGGTGGTGGCTGCACCCAAATCTAGCAATGCTGAAAAGCACTGCTCCGACTTGCAGGGACCTTTGCATTATCAGATATTGCAAGGCCAAAAAACAAGTGTCTCAGCATGCATGACCACATAGTGCACCTTGACAAAGAGCACCTGTCTTAGAAGTGGCTGCAGATAGAGCCTCCTGATACATTTAAAGCAACAGCATGTGCAGGGGCCTTTGCATTATCAGTAATTGCAATCAATGAGTGACTTTCCTGAATTTAGTCATTACCTAAATGTGCATAATTACTATTAGAAATGGAATTATGTCAATTTTCATAATTAAAATAATTTTGTTTTTATAGAAAACACGCAATTACGAAATTTTGCGTTAAACCTGAATTTGCACCGAAACGCAAAATTTTGCTCACAGAATTCTGAATTACAATGTGTATGACAATTACAAAATTACAAATGTGTGTTGTAGCGGCAAAATTCATGTTTGTTGTTAAGGAAACGCGAACTAATGAAAATTTCGGCTCTACACTGCTAGTAACATTACTTTTCTTGTCAGTCCTCCTATTCCTTGAACTCCTTCACTTTCAATTTGACTACCACCCATGTTAAGGTACACAGTCAACAACAAATTAAGCATATCAATTGTTCAATGTAGGCTAACAAAGGGAAGCACCATTTTACAGGCATATTTAAATTATAAGTTATGTCACCAGTTTATAGCAGATTTTAATAAGAACAAGATAAGAAAGGAAACAAAAATAGTCTCAAATAAATCTAGGAAACAACCTAGATGCTACCTATTAATAATCTGTTAGAAGCTCACATCTTGGTGATAGCTTCCAGATAAACCAATCAGTCAATCAAGCCTACAGATTTTACCTCCAAGTTATAGGTTACATTTTTGTATTTTCTGCTCATTTTTCCCTATGGAATAAATTATACCTGATATTGCTCCATTACCTGTAAGTATTCCTGTTCCTCCAAGTACTCCATTTCCAGTTAATCCATTACCACCTATGTCAAAGAACACAGTGATTAATAAAATGATCATTATATAATATGAATTTTCACAATGACAAATTATTAAACTTAGGCCTTAAAGACCTATTTTTTCGCCCTATACACACACTCAATAGCGGTCTTTTAGGCTCTCACAACTTTTCTTGTGAAAAAAATCTCTTGCTATTGTTCAGGCAGCTGATAAGACTGATAAGAAGTCAACTAAACATTTGGATAGACTTCGTATCAGTCTTATCAGCTGCTTGAACAATAGCAAAAGATTTTTTTTAGGAGTTTCACAAGAAAAGTTGTGAGAGCCTAAAAGTTCGCTCTTGAGTGTGTGTATGGGGCTTATACTCAGGTCGGCTTATACTCGAGTATATACGGTATTTACGGCTCCGACCTCCTCTCTTATACATACACTTCTAACCCCCTTATCTGTCTGTTTCTCCCAATACCATAGACTGTAAGACTGTTTCTCAGGGCCCTCCTCCCCGTGTGCTCTTCCCTGCCACTAAATGGAATCAGTGACATGTCTGCTATATTTATACTTACATGTGAGCTCCGTTGTTTATTGTTACATAACTTTTTTGTGTACTATTCAGTCAATCAATCCTACAGATTTTAGGCCCAGCTGATAGGTAAAATGTTTGTATTTTTTACTCATGTTTCCTAAGGAGTAAATCATAACTAATACTACTCCATTACCTGTAAGTCCTCCTGTTCCTCCAAGTACTCCATTTTCAGTTATTCCATTACCACCTATGTCAAAGTACACAGTGATCAAAAAAAATATCATAATATGTTATTAATTCTTAAAATGACACATTTTTAAACTTAGGCCTTATAGATTAATTTTTTCACCCTTGTTCACCATCATTTTCTCCATCACTCTGTCTGTGTTTGCATTGACCACCCTCCTCCCAGTCTTAAGACACTCCCACCCAGTTCTGTAATAGAAAGTGCATTGTCATTGTGTGACTCTGCAGCTTCGCAGCATGATAAATATTAGCCAACCAGAGAGGAACAGAGGTGTGGGAGGGGGAAACTGGAGGTAAACAGGCTTTAGCCAATCAGGCTGCATTAGTTAAGTCTGAGGGGAAAGTAGAGAAGAAAACAAGAAAACCCAGCATGCTCTGCAATTTCCTGTGCACAGCACATGCACCTAGTAAGAGTCAGGGAAACTGGGGAATGATTTTTTTATAGAAAAGAAAAGTAAGAGTGATTTTTTAACTTTTGGATTGCCTGTTAAAATCCTTATTAATTGTTTACCAGACAAAAATAAAGACTTGATTTTTGAGTTCTCTGCCCCACATTTATGCTTTACTAAGAAAAGGATTGGAAAGGAAGATAAAATGTGTCAAATAAATCTAGAAAATGACCTAGATTGTTGCCTATTAATAATCTGTTAGAATCCCACATCTTGGTGATAGCTTCCAGATAAACCAATCAGTCAATCAAGCCTACAGATTTTAGGTCCAAGTTATAGGTCAAATTTTTGTATTTTCTATTCATGTTTACCTATGGAATAAATGATACCTGATATTACTCCATTACCTGTAAGTCCTCCTGCTCCTCCAAGTACTCCATTTCCAGTTATTCCATTACCACCTATGTCAAAGTAGACAGTGATCAAAAAAAATTATCATAATATATTATTATTTTTTACAATGACAAATAATTAAACTTAGGCCGTAAAGACCAATTATTTCACCATTGTTTACCCAACATCTTTACAGCTCCAACCTCCTCTCTTACACACCCTTTTTTACCCTTATATGTTTCCTTTTCCCCCAATACCATAGACTGTAAGCCTGTTATTCAGGGCCCTCC
Source organism: Hyperolius riggenbachi (assembly GCF_040937935.1). NCBI lineage: Eukaryota > Metazoa > Chordata > Amphibia > Anura > Hyperoliidae > Hyperolius > Hyperolius riggenbachi. The sequence goes on from NC_090651.1 coordinate 366,468,999, forward strand.
ACCCAGTGTGCTCTTCTCTGCCACTAAATCATCATTAAATCATTAAAAATTGTATTTCATTTTCAAGGAAAAGTAAGAGTGATTTTTAACTTTTGCATTGCCTGATTGGCATCCACATTTCTTGCCACTACATTTTTTGATTTTTAATTTTATGCCAGACAGTTATGCTTTAATAAGAAAAAGATGAGAAATGATGAAAACATGCCTCAAATAAATCTAGAAAACCTAGATGGTTGCCTATTAATAATCTGTTAGAAGCTCACATCTTGGTGATAGCTTCCAGATAAACCAATCAGTCAATCAATCTTACAGATTTTAGACCCAAGTAATAGGTTACATTTTTGTATTTTCTGCTCATATTTCCTAATGGAATAAATCCTACCTAATATTACTCCATTACCTGTAAGTTCTCCTATTCCTCCAAGTACTCCATTTCCAGTATATCCATTACCACCTATGTCGAAGTGCACAGGAATTAAAAAAAATGATCATAATATAATCTTCATTTTCACAATGACAAATTATTAAACTTAGGCCATAACAAACCATTTTTTCACCATTGTTTACCCAACATCTTTACAGCTCCAACCTCCTCTCTTACATGTACAGTTTTACCACTTATGTGTCCTTTTCCCCCAATACCATAGACTGTAAGCCTGTTTCTCAGGGCCCTCCTCCCAGTGTGCTCTTTTCTACCACTACATGGAATCAGTGACTTGTCTGCTATATTTATCCCTACATGTTAGCTCCATTGTTTATTGCTACATCACTATTTTGTGTACCATTCTCTAAAGCTGTATTGCCCCCTGTTGGAATTTAAGTACGATATGCTTGAATCCGGAGCCCTCAGTTACTTTAGATAACTAGTCTTAGTAAAAGGACTTGCTCTGCAGAGTTTCTCTTTAAAGAGACTCCGTAACAAAAATTGCATCCTGTTTTTTATCATCCTACAAGTTCCAAAAGCTATTCTAATGTGTTCTGGCTTACTGCAGCACGTTCTACTATCACCATCTCTGTAATAAATCAACTTATATCTCTCTTGTCAGACTTGTCAGCCTGTGTCTGGAAGGCTGCCAAGTTCTTCAGTGTTGTGGTTCTGTGATGCATCTCCCCCCTCCAGGCCCCTCTCTGCACACTGCCTGTGTATTATTTAGATTAGGGCAGCTTCTCTCTTCTCTCTTATCTTTTACAAGCTGGATAAATCCTCCTCTGAGCTGGCTGGGCTTTCACATACTGAGGAATTACATACAGGCAGAGCTGTCTGCACTCTGCAGGAAGAAACAGCCTGACACTTCAGTGGAAGATAGCTGCAGGGGGAAAGAAACACACAAATGATCTCTTGAGATTCAAAAGGAAGGCTGTATACAGCCTGATTGTGTATGGATGTATTTTCTATGTGTGGACATACTGTACATCAACCTACTTCCTGTTTTGGTGGCCATTTTGTTTGTTTATAAACAAACTTTTTAAAACTGTTTTTAACCACTTTTAATGCGGCAGGGAGCGGCGAAATTGTGACAGAGGGTAATAGGAGATGTCCCCTAACGCACTGGTATGTTTACTTTTGTGCGATTTTAACAATACAGATTCTCTTTAAGGAGGATTACTCTTGAAGAGAAATAGAGGCATTTATAGAAGCACAATGTAGAACTTTCTGTATGTCTCCCACAAGGCTGGAGCGTGGTACCAGCTCAATATGTACCGACATATAGGCTGCAGAGGGGTAAACATCAAGTATTTTCATATTTTCTAAAGGTAAACAATGGCCAGGGAACAGAAAACAATGTTGCCTAAGAACAAGGAGACAGGTCACTGGAAAGGGGGATTTTCCAGTGCATGCGCAGTAAAGACTGTGCTGGTCATTCTATCATATGGTCTTGCCAGCCTATGGAAAACTGAGGAGCTGACTGACAGCAGACTCCACTCACTGGGGGTGGAGTCGAGGGTTAACTCTTCACTGGCTGTTTATAAGGAAGAACGGTCTAGGGGAAAGGACTTCCAGTTTCTTCTATTTACTTATACTTCTATTCACTTCCTAACTTCTTGTAACTTCCAGTATCTGTATGCTGTATATAGCTAAGTGCTGTCTTAGCAGCACAATGTAGCATATATGTTTGTTAAGAGAAAGCCTGGTAGATGCACAAGGAATGGACCAAGAGCATGAAATGCTTAAGATGACTTACTACAGATTGATTGCTTTGCTGAGGTAATGAAAATATAAATAAGATTGCTGATGAACACACCTGTATATCTGTTTTGCTGAATAAACTCCTTAACCTTTGAAAATGTCTAACAGTTCTATCTCCTTTGCTGTTGCTGTGAGGAGTATCAAGTTGTCACATGTTTTGTGATATGGTGCCGAATAAAGGTGTAGTGTTGTTGCCCATAGCAACCAACAAATATTTATTACACCCCGTGTAGTTTATTTCTAGTGTTCTATTGTACAGTGCTGCCTAATATGTTAGTGCTTTATATATAACCTTTAATAATAAGTCACAAAGGAAGTATGGTACAGTTATACTGCTTATTCTTTACAAATTTAATTTCATTTTCAAGGTCAATTTTAACTTCTAGAATTATTTTCTGATCCCTGAAGCAAGCTTTGCTCCATTACCTGTAAGTACTCCTTTTTCTCCAAATACTCCATTCCCAGTTAATGTATTACCACCTATGTCAAAGCACACAGTAATTAATAAAGTGATCATAATAGAATATTCACTTGCACAATGATACATTATTAAACTTAGGCCTTAAAGAGACACTGAAGCTAACTATTTGAGGGCTGCAGAGCCCCCAAACCCCTCTGCAAATATCCACGACCAACTTGGTCGTGGATTTTGCTGTGCTGAGGGGCAGAGCTTCCAGCTGTAGCTCTGCCCCTTCTGACGTCAATTGCTGCATGGATCACCACCTCTCCCCGTCCCTCTCTGTGAAGGAAGAGTGAGAGGGGTGGGGAGAGCCGGCAATACACCGTGATTGACGTCAGGAGGGGCAGAGCTGAAGCTGAAAGCTCTGCCCCTTCCAGGAAATACCTGCCAGATTGCCCCCCGGGGATTTGGGGGCTCTGCAGCCCTCGTTTAGTGGCGGGAACATGGCGGATTACTTGTGATGAGAGCACTGAAGCAAATCATAAGGTAAAATTGGCAAAAATAGTTTACTTCAGTGTCTCTTTAAAGACCCATTTGTTCACCATTGTTTACCCAACATCTTTACAGCTCAAATCAATGACTTGTCCGCAATATTTATCCCTACAGCTTAGCCCCGTTGTTTATTGTTACATTTTTAATTTGTATACTATTCTTTAAAGCTGTAACACCCCTGTGAAGTTTTGTTCTAGTGTTCTAGTGTACGGTGCTGCCTAATATGTTAGTGCTTTATATATAACTTTTAATAATAAGTCACAGAGGAATTATGGTACAGATGAACTGCTTATTCATTAAAAATGTTATTTCATTTTTAAGGTCAGTTTTAACTTCTAGAATTATTTTCTGATCCCTGAAGCAAGCTTTGCTCCATTACCTGTAAGTACTCCCATTTCTCCAAGTACTCCATTTCCAGTTAATTTATTACCACCTATATCAAAGTACACAGTAATTAAGAAAATGATCATAATATAATATTAACTTTCACAATGACAAATCATTAAACTTAGGCCTTGAAGACACACTTTTTCACCATTATTTACAAAACATCTTTACAGCTCCAACCTCCTCTCTTAGATGTAAACGCGAATTTTCGTGCAAAATCACTATAGTTTTCATGCGAAAATTCGCATTTGCGCATGAAAATGATAACGCTTTCGCACAAAAAATCGAGTTTGCGTGCGGAAAGTTTAATTGCGCGCGAAAATTCGCGATCGCGCACAAACACAAAAATTTGCATGAAAACGGCCGTGCTAATAGTTAGCACTCTTTGGTGAATCAAGCCCCATGTGTCCTTTCCCCCATACCATAGCCTGTAAGCCAGTTTCTCAGGGCCCTCCTCCCAGGGTGCTCTTCCCTTCCACTACATGGAATCAGTGACTTGTCTGATAAATTTATGTGAATGGGAAAGCGTAAAGAGACACTGCAGTGAAAAAAATATATGATATAATGATTTGTATGTGAATACAGCTAAGAAATAAAACATTAGGAGCAGACCCGTAAGTCTAATATATTTACAGTACAGGAAGATTTAAGAAATTCCAGTGTTTATCTATGCAAAAGAGCAATTGAACTCCACAACTATCAAAGTCGCAGAGAGCTCTGTCTTCTGAAGCTTATTATCTCAAATGTCTGGCACGGTATTGTTTGTTCTTCTGCAGAGGATAGTTCAAAAAGTTCACTGGCCTGCTCTATAAAATCATTTAGAATGCTGATTACTGTGTAAACTGCAAATATTAGAGAATGATGCAATGTTATAAAAAAAGATATAACTGAAAATAAAATTATAAGAATATTTTCTTTGCTTCTAATGTTCTAGTTATTATGTGTACTACACAACCAATTCATTATATCATATTTTTTTTGTTTACTTCAGTGTCTCTTTAAGTAACAGAGATTCTTCAACAAGTCATAGAACTGCAGAGGCTGCAGCTATTTACGGCTAAAAGGTTCAAGCTGTGGGTCACATTTTTACATGATCTGCTCCCTCTTTTTCCTATGAAACAAATCATACCTAAAAATATTACATTTCCTCTCAGTCCTCCTATTCCTTGAACTCCTTCAGTTTCAATCTGACTACCACCCATTTTAAGGTACACAGTCATCAAGAAATTGAGCATATTAACCCATTCAGGTTCCGTCATTTTCACGTGAGAAATGTTCACCTCCCATTCATTAGCCTATAACTTTATCACTACTTATCACAATGCACTGATCTATATCTTGTTTTTTCCGCCACCAATTAGGCTTTCTTTGGGGGGTACATTTTGCTAAGAGCCACTTTACTGTAAATGCATTTTAACAGGAAGAATAAGAAAAAAATGGAAAAATTCATTATTTCTCAGTTTTCAGCCATTATAGTTTTAAAATAATACATGCCTCCATAATTAAAACTCGCGTATTGTATTTGTCCATATGTCCCGGTTATTACACCATTAAAATTATGTCCCTATCACAATGTATGGCGACAATATTTTATTTGGAAATAAAGGTGCATTTTTTCCATTTTGCATCTATCACTATTTACAAGTTTAAAATAAAAAAAATATAGAAATATTTCATCTTTACAATGATATTTAAAAAGTTTAGACCCTTAGGTAAATATTTACATGTTTTTTTTTTTATTGTAATGGTTTTTTTTTTTTATACTAAACATTTTATTTGGGTACTTTTGGGAGGGTGGGAGGTAAACAATAGATTTATAATGTAAATGTGTGTTAATTCTTTTTGTTTGTTTTTTCAGGCGTAGTATTACTTTTTGGCCACAAGATGGCGGCCATGAGTTTGTTTACATGACATCACTCTAAGCGTAGCACGCGCTTAGAGTGACGCATCGGGAAGGAGACGGCCAGAAAAAGCTCAGCTTCCGAGAGAAGCTGTCGCTTTTTCAGCGGGGGAGAGGAATCAGTGATCGGGCTCCATAGCCCGATACATTGATTCCTTGGCTACCGAATCCACAGCCGAGAGTGGGCGTGCACACGCACGATCGGCCGCGGGGGCGCGCGGGGGCGCGCGGCAGCGCGCATGGTTCCTGGACGTAGAAACTACGTCCAGGAACCAAAATAGGTTAAACTAATTCATTTTTACATAGACACATTATTCAATGTAGGCTAACAAAGGAAAGTGGCATTTTACAGGCATATTTAAATTATACGTTAAGTCAGTAGTTTATAGCAGTTTTTAACAAGGACAAAAATGACAAAAGATGACAAAATGCCTCAAATAAATCTAGAAAACAAGCTAGATTGTCGCCAATTAATTATCTGTCAGAAAATTACATCTTGGTGATAGCTTCCAAATAAACCAACTAAATCGATCAATCAATCCTAAAGGTTTAATGTCCATGTTACAGGTCAATTTTTTTGCAATCCCTACTCATTTTTTTCTCTTTGGAATAAATCATACCTAATATTGCTCCATTACCTTCAAGTCCTCCTGTTCCTCCGAATATTCCCTTTCCAGTTAATCCATTACCACCTATGCCAAAGTACACAGTGATCAAACAATAAACATAACATATATTTAATTTTCACAATGGCAAATGATTAAACTTAGGCCTTAAAGACCCACTTTTTACCATCACATATTTACAGCTCCGACCGCCACTCTTATACATACACTTCTAACCCCCTTATGTGTCCTTTTCCCCAAATACCATAGACTGTGAGCCTGTTTCTCAGGGCCCTCCTCCCAGTGTCCTCTTCCCTGCAACTAAATGAAATCAGTGACTTGTCGCTATATTTATCCCTACATCTTAGCTTCATTGTTTATTATTACATCACTATTTTGTGTACCATTCTGTGATGAGAGCTTCTGATGAGTCAATCATGACGAAACATGTAAGGCGGGGTTAGGATGCGGAAGTAGGACTACAGATCCATGTGGTAACCTGAGCGGCATTCTAAGCTGTGTGGAAAGTGGAAGTGCACGCCATTTCGATCGCAGTGGAGGGACTACAAGTGACAGCCAGGGCCCAACTAAACGGGGGAGGGCCCGTATCCTAAAAACTCTATGCTGAATATTGAAAGAAAGGAATCTGTGAATGGAATTGTATTTTTGATTACAATAAATGTCCCTGGTTTTATGCTATGTAAAGCGTTTGTTTTGAGGTAATATTCATATGGAAGTTGGAATCCGCTCTGCAAGGAATAAGAAGGAATGTACGGTACCCAGTGGTGACATTCATCACTTCGGTGTGGTGGGGGACGGCCCAAAGTGTCCCAAGGTGCTGATAGACCTGAGTGGAGGTCTTAACATCTGGTGAGTGTCTGTACACCGGGTGCTGGTGGAGGTGACAGGAAGACTAGGAGTTGCAGATAATAAGACACCTTGGCAGATGTGGACTTCTTCATATGGACATTTTTATCTGAGCATTGTTATTTAGTAAAAGTTGTGTTAAGCACCACCTTCTGGATAAAGAGCTTTATACATAAGAAGAAGGGGCAGCTCCAACCTATTGGACCGTAACGGGCATCCAGTGTAATTTTGGTGTAGTGCTGTACTCCTTGTATGTGTTCTAAAGCTGTAATGTCTAAAGCTGTATTGCCCCGTGTCGTTTTTTTTCTAGATTTCTATTGTACAGTGTTGCCTAAGTTTTTAGTGCTTTATATATATAACCTTTAATAATAAGTCACAGAGGAAGTACAGTACAGATAACCTGCTTATACAAAAAAAAATGTCATTTCATTTTCAACATCAGTTTTCATTTCTAGAATTATTTTCTGATCCCTGAAGCAAGCTTTGCTCCATTACCTGTAAGTATTCCTGTTTCTCCAAGTACTCCATTTCCAGTTAATGTATTACCACCTATGTCAAAGTAAACAGTGATTAATAAAGTAATCATAATATAATTTTAATTTTTACAATGACAAATTACTAAACCTCATCCCTAAAGACCCATTTTTTTACCATTGTTTACCTAACATCCTTACAGCTCCAATCTCCTTTCTTAGATGTACACTTTTACCCCCTTATGTGTACTTTTCTCCCAGTACCATAGACTGTAAGCCTGTTTCTCAGGGCCCTCCTCCCAGTGTGCTCTTCTCTGCCACTACATGGAATCAGTGACTTGTCTGCTAAATTCATGTGAATGGGAAAGTGTTAAGTAGCAGAGATTCTACAACAAGTCATAGAACTGCAGAGGCTGCAGCTATTTGTGGCTATAAGGTTCAAGCTGTGGGTTACATTTTTACATGATCTGCTCCCTCTTTTTCCTATGAAACAAATCATGCCTAGCAACTAGTGATGAGCATAATATCCTAATTACGATTACGAGAAATTTTGCGTAATTTGCAAAATTACAGTTAAATTACGTGAAATTTCGCATTCATGGGGAGTTTTGTAATTATGATCGGTTTTTATAATTACAATTGCTAACATAACACAAACAAATCAGAATTTAATGTTTAGCATGGGAATTTGTCTGTTCTCGAAATTGTGTTCCACTTCAGAGCCTTCTGATACATTTAAAGCGACAGCACTTGCAGGCATACATTCGAAAACTGTGTTGGTAGACTTGGGCACAGGATACAGCCGGTATATGGCTGATCCTGCTTCTGCACAAGTCCGGGCCATGTTAATTACTATTCCCCCTCCAGGCAATCATGGATAGTGAGGGAATGATGTAATCCGGCTTCCAGCGATTGCTGGAGGCCAAACTTCAGCTCCGTCTACTGACGGCACTGATGTTACGCACTGAGCTCTGTGTGATGTGATTCCTATGGTGGTGGCGGCTGCACCCAAATCTAGCAACGCTGAAAAGCACTGCTAGGACTTGCAGGGACCTTTGCATTATGAGATATTGCAAGGCCAAAAACCAAGTGTCTCAACACGCATGACCACTAAGTGCACGTTGACAAAGAGCACCTGTCTTAGAAGTGGCTGCAGATAGAGCCTCCTGATACATTTAAAGCGACAGCATGTGCAGGGGCCTTTGCATTATCAGTAATTGCAATCAATGAGTGACTTTCCTGAATTTAGTCATTACCTAAATGTGCATAATTACTATTAGAAATGGAATTATGTCAATTTTCATAATTAAAATAATTTTGTTTTTATAGAAAACACGCAATTACGAAATTTTGCGTTAAACCTGAATTTGCATGGAAACGCAAAATTTTGCTCACAGAATTCTGAATTACAATGTGTATGACAATTACAAAATTACAAATTTGTGTTGTAGCTGCAAAATTCACGTTTGTTGTTAAGGAAATGCGAACTAATGAAAATTTCGGCTCCACACTGCTAGTAACATTACTTTTCCTGTCAGTCCTCCTATTCCTTGAACTTCTTCAGTTTCAATTTGACTACCACCCATGTTAAGATACACAGTCAACAACAAATTGAGCATATCAAACTAATTCAATTTTACATAGACAAATTGTTCAATGTAGGCTAACAAAGGGAAGCACCATTTTACAGGCATATTTAAATTATAAGTTATATCACCAGTTTTTAGCAGATTTTAATAAGAACAAGATAAGAAAGGAAACAAAAATAGTCTCAAATAAATCTAGGAAACAACCTAGATGCTGCCTATTAATAATCTGTTAGAAGCTCACATCTTGGTGAGAGCTTCCAGATAAACCAATCTGTCAATCAAGCCTAGAGATTTTACCTCCAAGTTATAGGTTACATTTTTGTATTTTCTGCTAATTTTTCCCTATGGAATAAATTATACCTGATATTACTCCATTACCTGTAAGTACTCCTGTTCCTCCAAGTACTCCATTTCCAGTTAATCCATTACCACCTATGTCAAAGAACACAGTGATTAATAAAATGATCATTATATAATATGAATTTTCACAATAACAAATTATTAAACTTAGGCCCTAAAGACCTATTTTTTCGCCCTATACACACATTTAATAGCGGTCTTTTAGGCTCTCACAACTTTTCTTGTGAACAAAATCTCTTGCTATTGTTCAGGCAGCTGATAAGACTGATAAGAAGTCAACTAAACATTTGGATAGACTTCTTATCAGTCTTATCAGCTGCTTGAACAATAGCAAAAGATTTGTTTTAGGTGTTTCACAAGAAAAGTTGTGAGAGCCTAAAAGCTCGCTGTTGAGTGTGTGTATGGGGCTTATACTCAGGTCGGCTTATACTCGAGTATATACGGTATTTACGGCTCCGACCTCCTCTCTTATACATACACTTCTAACCCCCTTATCTGTCTGTTTCTCCCAATACCATAGACTGTAAGACTGTTTCTCAGGGCCCTCCTCCCCGTGTGCTCTTCCCTGCCACTAAATGGAATCAGTGACATGTCTGCTATATTTATACTTACATGTGAGCTCCGTTGTTTATTGTTATATAACTTTTTTGTGTACTATTCAGTCAATCAATCCTACAGATTTTAGGCCAGCTGATAGGTAAAAGGTTTGTATTTTTACTCATGTTTCCTAAGGAGTAAATCATAACTAATACTACTCCATTACCTGTAAGTCCTCCTGTTCCTCCAAGTACTCCATTTTCAGTTATTCCATTACCACCTATGGCAAAGTACACAGTGATCAAAAAAAATATCATAATATGTTATTAATTCTTACAATGACAAATTTTAAACTTAGGCCTTATAGATTAATTTTTTCACCCTTGTTCACCATCATTTTCTCCATCACTCTGTCTGTGTTTGCATTGGCCACCCTCCTCCCAGTCTTAAGACACTCCCACCCAGTTCTGTAATAGAAAGTGCATTGTCATTGTGTGACTCTGCAGCTTCGCAGCATGATAAATATTAGCCAACCAGAGAGGAACAGAGGTGTGGGAGGGGGAAACTGGAGGTAAACAGGCTTTAGCCAATTAGGCTGCATTAGTTAAGTCTGAGGGGGAAGTAGAGAAGAAAACAAGAAAACCCAGCATGCCCTGCAATTTCCTGTGCACAGCACATGTACCGAGTAAGAGAAACTGGGGGATGATGTTTTATAGAAAAGAAAAGTAAGAGTGATTTTTTTTAACTTTGGATTGCCTGTTAAAATCCTTATTAACCGGTTCAGCGCCGCAGTCCGAAAATCTCATGCATCCGAGCAACGTTCACCTCCCATTCATTCGCCTATAACTTTATTGCTACTTATCACAATGAATTGATCTAGATCTTGTTTTTTCCGCCACTAATTAGGCTTTCTTTGGGTGCTACATTTTGCTAAGAATATTTTTTTTCTAAATCCATTTTAACAGGAAGATTAAGAAATAAATGAAAAAAAATCATTATTTCTCAGTTTTAGGCCATTATAGTTTGAAATTAATATACGCTACCGTAATTAAAACTCATGTATTTCATATGCCCATCTGTCCCGGTTATTACACCGTTTAAACGATGTCCCTATCACAATTTATGGTGCCGATATTTCATTTCGAAATAAAGGTGCATTTTTTCAATTTGCGTCCATCACTATTTATAAGCTTATAATTTTAAATAATATAATAACATACTATCTTGACGTGCATATTTAAAAAGTTCAGACCCTTGGGTAACTATTAATGTTGGTTTTGTTTTTTTTTATTGTATTTTTTTTAATTTTTTTTTAATAAAAAATGTATGTGGGTAATTTTTGGTGTGGGAGGGAAACTGTTTGTTTTACATGTAAAATAATAGTTTTCTTTAATTAAAAATGTATGTGGGTGCAGTTTACTATTTGGCCACAAGATGGCCACAGTGAAAAAATTCCTAGATGCGAACGATTTCGCATCCAGGAACTAAAGATCAGAGGAGTTGTTTCCTGGGGGCAGAAATACCGCGCTCTCTGGAGAGAAAGCGTCGGTATTTCTGCGGGGAGGTTAGATCGGTGAATGGGAATTATATTCCTATTCACTGATCGGGGGGCTAGCGGGGGGTGGCGGGTGCGTGCGCGGGCACGCGCCCGATCGTGCGCACCACGCAGGGGAAGATGCAGTGCCTATCTGGACGACAAAGCTCGTCCAGATAGGCCGAACTGGTTAATTGTTTACCAGACAAAAATAAAGACTTGATTTTTGAGTTCTCTGCCCCACATTTATGCTTTACTAAGAAAAGGATTGGAAAGGAAGATAAAATGTGTCAAATAAATCTAGAAAATGACCTAGATTGTTGCCTATTAATAATCTGTTAGAATCCCACATCTTGGTGATAGCTTCCAGATAAACCAATCAGTCAATCAAGCCTACAGATTTTAGGTCCAAGTTATAGGTCAAATTTTTGTATTTTCTATTCATGTTTACCTATGGAATAAATTATACCTGATATTACTCCATTACCTGTAAGTCCTCCTGCTCCTCCAAGTACTCCATTTCCAGTTATTCCATTACCACCTATGTCAAAGTAGACAGTGATCAAAAAAAATTATCATAATATATTATTATTTTTTACAATGACAAATAATTAAACTTAGGCCGTAAAGACCAATTATTTAACCATTGTTTACCCAACATCTTTACAGCTCCAACCTCCTCTCTTACACACCCACTTTTACCCTTATATATGTTTCCTTTTCCCCCAATACCATAGACTGTAAGCCTGTTATTCAGGGCCCTCCACCCAGTGTGCTCTTTCCTGCCACTAAATTTTATTTCATTTTCAAGGAAAAGTAAGAGTGATTTTTAACATTTGCATTGCCTGGTTAGCATCCACATTTCTTGCCACTGCATTGTTTGATTTTTAATTTTATGCCCGACAGTTATGCTTTAATAAGAAAAAGATGAGAAATGATGAAAAAATGTCTCAAATAAATCTAGAAAACCTAGATTGTTGACTATTAATAATCTGTTAGAAGCTCACATCTTGGTGATAGCTTCCAGATAAACCAATCAGTTAATCAAGCCCACAGATTTTAGGTCCAAGTAATAGGTTAAATTTTTGTATTTTCTGCTCATATTTCCTAATGGAATAAATCCTACCTAATATTACTCCATTACCTGTAAGTTCTCCTATTCCTCCAAGTACTCCATTTCCAGTATATCCATTACCACCTATGTCGAAGTGCACAGGAATTTAAAAAAAAATGATCATAATATAATCTTCATTTTCACAATGACAAATTATTAAACTTAGGCCATAACAAACCATTTTTTCACCATTGTTTACCCAACATCTTTACAGCTCCAACCTCCTCTATTACATGTACAGTTTTACCACTTATGTGTCCTTTTCCTCCAATACCATAGACTGTAAGCCTGTTTCTCAGGGCCTTCCTCCCAGTGTGCTCTTTTCTACCACTACATGGAATCAGTGACTTGTCTGCTATATTTATCCCTACATGTTAGCTCCATTGTTTATTGCTACATCACTATTTTGTGTACCATTCTCTAAAGCTGTATTGCCCCCTGTTGGAATTTAAGTACGATATGCTTGAATTCGGAGCCCTCAGTTACTTTAGATAACTGGTCTTAGTAAAAGGACTTGCTCTGCAGAGTTTCTCTTTAAGGAGGATTTCTCTTGGAGAGAAATAGAGGCATTTATAGAAGCACAATGTAGAACTTTCTGTGTGTCTCCCACAAGGCTGGAGCGTGGAATCAGCTCAAGATGTACCGACATCTAGGCTGCAGTGGGGTAAACATCAAGTGTTTTTATATTTCCTAAAGGTAAACAATGGCCAGGGAACAGAAAACAATGTTGCCTAAGAACAAGGGGACAGGTCACTGGAAAGGGTTTTTTTCCAGTGCATGCGCAGTAAAGACTATGCTGGTCATTCTATCACATGGTCTTGCCAGCCTATGGCAGGCTGAGGAGCTGACTGACAGCAGACTCTACTCACTGGGGGTGGAGTCGAGGGTTAACTCTTGACTGGCTGTTTATAAGGAAGGACGGTCTAGGGGAAAGGACTTCCAGTTTCTTCTATTTACTTATACTTCTATTCACTTCCTAACTTCTTGTAACTTCCAGGATCTGTATGCTGTATATAGCTAAGTGCTGTCTTAGCAGCACAATGTAGCATAGATGTTTGTTAAAGTGAACCTAAAGCATACCAAAAAAATGAGATTAACTCACCTGGGGCTTCCCTCAGCCCCCTGCAGCCGATCGGTGCCCTCGCAGCTCCGCTCCGATGCTTCTGGACCAGCCGGCGACGACTTCCGGTTTGGCCGTCACCGGCCGACAGGCATGGGAACGCGAGTGATTGTTTGCGTTCCCAGCCGGTATATCGCCCCCTATGCTGCTATTGCGGCCAGGAGGTCGCAATAGCAGCATAGGGGGCGATATACAGGCTGGGAACGTGAACAATCACTCGCGTTCCCGTGCCTGTCGGCCGGTGACGGCCAAACCGGAAGTGTTCGCCGGCGGGTCCTGGATCGTCAGAGCGGGGCTGCGAGGGCACCGATCGGCTGCAGGGGGCTGAGGGAAGCCCCAGGTGAGTTAATCTCATTTTTTTTGGTAGGCTTTAGGTTCACTTTAAGAGAAAGCCTGGTTGATGCACAAAGAATGGACCAAGAGCATGAAATGCTTAAGATGACTTACTACAGATTGATTGCTTTGCTGAGGTAATGAACATATAAAAAAGATTGCTGATGAACACACCTGCATATCTGTTTTGCTGAATAAACTCCTCAACCTTTGAAGATTTCTAACAGTTCTATCTCCTTTGCTGTTGCTGTGATGAGTATCAAGTTGTCACACGTTCTGTGATATGGTGCCGAACAAAGGTGTAGTGTTGTTGCCCATAGCAACCAACAAATATTTATTACACCCCGTAGTTTATTTCTCTAGTGTTCTATTGTACAGTGCTGCCTAATATGTTAGTGCTTTATCTATAACCTTTAATAATAAGTCACAGAGGAAGTACGGTACAGTTAAACTGGTTAAACTGCCTATTCTTTACGAAATTAATTTCATTTTCAAGGTCAGTTTTAACTTCTAGAATTATTTTCTGATTCCTGCATCAAGCTTTGCTCCATTACCTGTAAGTACTCCTTTTTCTCCAAATACTCCATTCCCAGTTAATGTATTACCACCTATGTCAAAGTACACAGTGATTAATAATGTGATCATAATAGAATATTCATTTTCACAATGACAAATTATTAAACGTAGGCCTTAAAGAGACACTGAAGCGAACTATTTTTGCCAATTTTACCTTATGATTCGCTTCAGTGCTCTCATCACAAGTAATCCGCCGTGTCCCTGCCGCTAAACGAGGGCTGCAGAGCCCCTAAACCCCTCTGCAAATATCCACGACCAACTTGGTCGTGGATTTTGCTGCGCTGAGGGGCAGAGCTTCCAGCTGTAGCTCTGCCCCTCCTGACGTCAATTGCTGCATGGATCACCACCTCTCCCCGCCCCTCTCTGTGAAGGAAGAGTGAGAGGGGCGGGGAGAGGCGGTGATGCACCACGATTGACATCAGGTGGGGAAGAGCTGAAGCTGAAAGCTCTGCCCCTTCCAGGAAATGCCTGCCGGATTGCCCCCCAGGGATTTGGGGGCTCTGCAGCCCTCGTTTTGCGGCGGGGACACGGCGCATTACTTGTGATGAGAGCACTGAAGTGAATCATAAGGTAAAATTGGCAAAAGTAGTTCACTTCAGTGTCTCTTTAAAGACCCATTTGTTCACCATTGTTTACCCAACATCTGATTCTCTATTTTCTGATTCCAGCATCAAGCTTTGCTCCATTACCTGTAAGCAGGGGCGTCTGTGCCATTAGGCAACTATAAATTTTTGCCTATAGCGCAGTTGGTGGCAGTGGGCGCTCCTCTGTGCGTCAGTGTTTATTTATTTTTTTTTTTTCCTTCTGCATTCAGCCAGCCAGGTCGGCGCCGGCTGTGACAGGCAGCTCAGCCTGTGCCCGGCGCCGCCTACTGGTCCGCCCCCTTCCTCGAGTCTTCTCCATTCAGAGCCTCCGAGTCCGAGCAGTTGCAAGCCTGCACGCACGTTAGTTTATATGTGCTGTGCAGACAGTGCGTGCTGGCTGCCGCCTACTGGTCCAACTCCGCCCCCTCTCCTTCTCAGACTGTGCTGATTGCTGAGCGTGCGATCGCAGCACGCTGATTTATTTACACACTCGGCGCCGCCCCTAACTCTGCCCCCCGCCTGGCTGTCACACGTGGGTAGAAGTCTAGAAGAAGTGACGCACCAGGGCGGCTGGCTGCTACATGCAGAGAGAGGCGACACCGGCTCACAGAGTCACAGTGAGTGCCCTCTGCTCTGCCTCTGCTGCTCGCAGCTATTGATCATTTTTTTATGCCCCCCTGGCTGGCCCTGGGAAGGAAGGAAGAGGAGCCGAGGGAGTTGCGCGCCACAAGGAGGTCGGGACCGGAGGTCGGGATAGGAGGAGATCGTGACAGGAGGAGATCGTGACAGGAGGAGATCGTGACAGGAGTTCTTCTGACTAGGTGAGTAAATGGGTTTTTCTTTTCAGATCTGCTTAAGGATTTGTGCATATTGGGGTCATTTCTGCTGTAGGATTGTGCATATTGGGGTCATATCTGCTAACGATTTGTGCATATTGGGGTCATATCTGCTAACGATTTGTGCATATTGGGGTCATATCTGCTAACGATTTGTGCATATTGGGGTCATATCTGCTAACGATTTGTGCATATTGGGGTCATATCTGCTAACGATTTGTGCATATTGGGGTCATATCTGCTAACGATTTGTGCATATTGGGGTCATATCTGCTAACGATTTGTGCATATTGGGGTCATATCTGCTAACGATTTGTGCATATTGGGGTCATATCTGCTAACGATTTGTGCATATTGGGGTCATATCTGCTAACGATTTGTGCATATTGGGGTCATATCTGCATATTGGGGTCATATCTGCTAACGATTTGTGCATATTGGGGTCATATCTGCTAACGATTTGTGCATATTGGGGTCATATCTGCATATTGGGGTCATATCTGCTAACGATTTGTGCATATTGGGGTCATATCTGCTAACGATTTGTGCATATTGGGGACATATCTGCTAACGATTTGTGCATATTGGGGACATATCTGCTAACGATTTGTGCATATTGGGGTCATATCTGCTAACGATTTGTGCATTTTGGGGTCATATCTGCTAACGATTTGTGCATATTGGGGACATATCTGCTAACGATTTGTGCATATTGGGGACATATCTGCTAACGATTTGTGCATATTGGGGACATATCTGCTAACGATTTGTGCATATTGGGGTCATATCTGCTAACGAATTGTGCATATTGGGGTCATATCTGCTAACGATTTGTGCATATTGGGGACATATCTGCTAACGATTTGTGCATATTGGGGACATATCTGCTAACGATTTGTGCATATTGGGGTCATATCTGCTAACGATTTGTGCATATTGGGGTCATATCTGCTAACGATTTGTGCATATTGGGGACATATCTGCTAACGATTTGTGCATATTGGGGACATATCTGCTAACGATTTGTGCATATTGGGGTCATATCTGCTAACGATTTGTGCATATTGGGGTCATATCTGCTAACGATTTGTGCATATTGGGGTCATATCTGCTAACGATTTGTGCATATTGGGGTCATATCTGCTAACGATTTGTGCATATTGGGGTCATATCTGCTAACGATTTGTGCATATTGGGGTCATATCTGCTAACGATTTGTGCATATTGGGGACATATCTGCTAACGATTTGTGCATATTGGGGTCATATCTGCTAACGATTTGTGCATATTGGGGTCAGATCTGCTAACGATTTGTGCATATTGGGGTCATATCTGCATATTGGGGTCATATCTGCTAACGATTTGTGCATATTGGGGTCATATCTGCTAACGATTTGTGCATATTGGGGTCATATCTGCTAACGATTTGTGCATATTGGGGTCATATCTGTTTTATAATGGTTTTGCGGCTCCCAGTTTTTTTTTCTCTTTTCGGAAATGGGCCCAAGTGGCTCTTTAATTCTTAAAGGTTGCAGACCCCTGGCATATAGCATCATGCCTGCTGCGTGTGGGTTTGGGCAGTCTCAGAGTCAGAGGGAGGGAGACATACATGCTGCACAGTGCACAGAGTGTGCGCACACAGTCTGCAGAGGGGAGACAGACCCTCATAGTGAGTGGCGAATGGCGTGCCCCCTCTTAATATTATATGCCCCCCTCTCCCCTGGCTGGCCCTGAGATTTCGGGGGGGGGGGGGGGGGCGCCACAGGTTTTCTTGCCTGGAGTGACAAAGTGGCTAGAAACACCCCTGCCTGTAAGTAGTCCTTTTTCTCCAAATACTCCATTTCCAGTTAATGTATTACCACCTATGTCAAAGTACACAGTGATTAATAAAATGATCATAATAGAATATTAGTTTTCACAATGACAAATTATTAACCTTAGGCCTTAAAGACCCATTTGTTCACCATTGTTTACGTAACATCTTTACAGCTCCAATCTTTTCTCTTAGATGTACAATTCTAACCCCCTTATGTGTCCTTTTCTCCCATACCATAGACCAGTGTTCCCCAACCCTGTCCTCAAGGCCCAACAAAAGTGCAACAGTGCATGTTTTGTGGAAATCCACAGAGGTAGGTAATCAGCTCTGCTGAGACATTAATTACCTCACCTGTGCATGTTTGTGGTTTTCTGCAAAACATGTACTGCTAGTGGGTCTTGAAAACAGGATTGGGGAACTCTGCCATGGACTGTAAGCCTGTCTCTCAGGGCCCTCCTCACAATGTGCTCTTCCCTGCCACTAAATAAAAATCAGTGACTTTATCCCTACATCTTAGCCCCGTTTTTGATTGTTACATTTTTAATTTGTATACTATTCTCTAAAGTTGTATTGCAGTTTTTTCTAGTGTTCTATTGTACAGTGCTGCCTAATATGTTAGTGATATATATATATATATATATATAGCCTTTATAATAAGTCACAGAGGAAGGTACAGATGGCGAACTGCTTATTCATTAAAAATGTCATTTCATTTTTAAGGTCAGTTTTAACTTCTAGAATTATTTTCTGATCCCTGAAGCAAGCTTTGCTCCATTACCTGTAAGTACTCCTGTTACTCCAAATACTCAATTTCCAGTTAATTTATTACCTCCTATGTCAAAGTGTACATTATCCGAATATTATATTAATTTTCACAATGACATATTTTTAAACTTAGTCCCTAAAGACCCACATTGTCACCGTTACTTACCCAACCTCTTTACCGTTCCAACCTCCTTTCTTAGATGTACATTTTTAGCCCCTTATGTGTACTTTTCCCCATACCATAGACTGTAAGCCTGTTTCTCAGGGCCCTCCTCCCAGTGTGCTCTTCTCTGTCACTACATGGAATCAGTGACTTGTGTGCTAAATGTATGTGAATGGGAAAGTGTTAAGTAGCAGAGATTCTACAACAAGTCATAGAACTGCAGAGAGTGCAGCTGTTTGCGGCTATAAGGTTGAAACTGTGGGTCACATTTTTACATGATCTGCTCCCTCTTTTTCCTATGAAATAAATCATACCTAATAAAATTACATTTCCTGTCAGTCCCTTCTATTCCTCGAACTCCTTCAGTTTCAATCTGACTACCACCTACCACAGTCACCAGCAAATTGAGCTTATTATACTAATTCGTTTTTTACACAGACACATTATTCAATGTAGGCTAACAAAGAGAAGCACCATTTTACAGGCATATTTAAATTATAAGTTAAGTCACCAGTTTATAGAAGTTTTTAAAAAGAAAAAGATGAAAAAGGATTAAAAAAATGTCTCAAATAAATCTAGAAAACAACCTAAATTGTTGCCTATTAATAATCTGTTAGAAGCTCACAATTTGGTAATAGGTTCCAGATAAACCAATCAATCAATCAATCAATCAATCAATCAATCAATCAATCAATCAATCAATCAATCCTACAGATTTTAGGTCCAAGTTATAGGTCAAATTTTTGCATTTTATGCTTATTTGCTCCCTTTGTAATAAATCGTACCTAATATTGCTCCATTGCCTTCAAGTCCTCCTGTTCCTCCAAATACTCCATTTTTATTAAATCCATTACCACCTAAGTCAAAGTACACAGTGATTAAAAAATGAGCATAATTTATTTTTTAATTTTCACAATGACAAATTATTAAACTTAGGCCTTAAAGAAACACTTTTTCACCATTATATATTCAACATCTTTATAGCTCCAACCTCCTCTCTTAGATGTACACTTCTAACCTCCTAATGTGTCCTTTTCCCTCATACGATAGACCACACATCCCCATCCCGTGTGCCGAAACACATTCATGTGTTGTGGATGCATCAGGTATGTGTCGCCACTTGCCACCCCGCTCTGTCTATCTACACTTCTTCCCGTCTCTGCTCTGACTGTAATTACACCAGGACTACAAGAAAATGGCCACTGATGTCCACAAATGCGGATATCGGCGGCCGTTTTCTTGTAGCCATGCTCTAACTACAGTCAGAGCGGAGGCGTGGAGAGAAAAGTGATGTCAGCGCTGGAACGAATGGAGCTGGTGAGTCAGCTGCCGCTGCCAGCACATGCCACTGAGGGCTCATACACCTGACTACCTATACTTGAGACACCTATGCCTGGCTACCTATACGGGGTCCTCCTACACATGACTTCTTATCTGGGAGCACTTATGCTTGGCTAACTATGCTGATGCACCTACGCCTGACTTCCTATACTGAGGGCACCTATGCCTGGCTACTTATACTGATGCACCTACACCTGACTTCCTATACTGGGGGCACCTACACCTGAGTTCCTATACTGGGGGCACCTATAGCTGGCTACCTACACTGAGAGCACCTACACCTGGCTACCTACACTCAGGTCACCTACACCTGGCTACCTATACTGAGTCTGAGGGCATTTTTTGAGGGGGTGCACTGAGGCTATAACACGTGGTGCAAATTGTTTTTTGTTCAAATTGTTCTATTGTACATATGTGGTGTGTCAGGGAGATTTGAGCATTTGGTGGGATGTGTCCCGACATTGAAAAGGTTGGGAACTACTGCCATAGACTGTAAACCTGTTTCTCAGGCCACTCCTCCCAGTGTGCTCTTCCCTGCCACTAAATGGAATCAGTGACTTGTCTGCTATATTTATCCCTACATCTTATCCCTTTTGTTTATTGTTACATAAAAAATAGGTTACCTTCTATCTGCTGAAATTCCTGTTCAAGAGCTGCAAATAAATAAATTGATATAACAAAAACAAAAAGTTAATATCTGAGATTTAAACATATGTTGTTTTAAAGAGATATTTATATTTGAGGTTGAAAATGTAATGTTTGAACAATTTTTTATATATTTACAATAAGTCTGTATTTCTACATCATGCAAATTTGTGTTTGTCTACATTCGAAAAATGCACAGAAACACAAAGTAATGCAAGTTAATGGGCTAGTTCTCATAAAATGTTATTTTCTGCATGTATGTAATTGTGTGATAACTAACAGCATGCTGAATTTTTCTGTAAGACTAAGACGCATATGACAGCATAAGTTTTGTAATCAATGCTTTCGAATGGCGCCACATATGAATGCATTTCTATGCATTTTTCTTGCAGAAAATTGCATAGCATTGCGGAAGTTACATTGTAGAATAGTAACAGTAATAGTAGCATAGTAACAGTAATAGTAGTTAGTTTGGTTGAAAAAGACATTCGTCCATCAAGTTAAACCAGAAAGGGGGGAAGTTATATCATGTCAATATTATGTGTAATTGCATTAGCAAAATTTTATGTGAAATTCTGTATAAGATAAATTTGCAATGAACACTATTGAAAACTGGCAAAAAAATTACTTAACTAATGGGAGACACTTTAAAAACATTCAATATACAAATCATGTGAGTAGTAATGAACAAGTATAGCCATTTGCAAAAATAAAGTTAATGTTTTTGGGAAGATGCATTGAGCTCCCTAGAAAGAACACAAAAGTACTAGTCCATAAAAAGTTATTTTATTTGGGTACAACTCCACTTTCCACTATGCTACTCTGATAAGGCGTGTTAACTTTGATACGGCATGTTAGCTCTAATAAGGTGTGTTATCTCTAATAAGGCGCGTTAACGGCCTTGCCATGCGTTAGCATGTTTTAGTGAATCAACCCCATGATGAGATAAATGTGTATGTACAGTGCCAAAGATATTAATATCTAGGCTGTTTTACTTGTTTTATTTTACTGCCTGAAAGAGTTAATTTTTAAGCATGGAAGTGACGGCTTCTGTCTTGTCAGTATCTTGTCGGGAATATAGCAAACATCACTGATAAGCAAATTACAGCCATAAAAGTTTTCACAGAAGAATACAACTTCTGAGAGCAGTGGGATATATAACAGAAGGTTAATAGTTCATGTGTTTTCATTTAGGGACATTTAATAGGCTGCCACTGAGCAGAGACAACAAACCATTCAATCTACTTTGTAAATGTTTATATATAAAATAAAACTGTGGGATATCTAAAAAAAAGTCATTGTTAGAAGAAGGAGGATAAATACAATAGTTTATCTTATCAGTTTTATTTTCACTTTGGCTCACTTTAACACTCTAAAAACAGGAAAAACAAGTGAACAGAATCATCATAGTGCATAATTTGTAAAGCAAACAGAGGCACCAGCAGGACAAAAAAGGCAATTTATTTTTAAAGTGTATAGTATGCATGACTTTTGGAGTATTTCAATAAAATTGCTGTTTGTCAAATCAACAGTACTTGTGTCTGCTTTGAGGAGGTAAGTCCACCACTGCCTCCTCCTATACACTTTTTAACCTCCCTGGCGGTAAGCCTGACACAGTGTCAGGCTAGCCGCCGCAGGGCATCGCATGGCCCCGGGAGGATTTTTTTTATAAAAATGGTTTTCTCTGGTTGAGCTAGCACTTGGCTAGCTAACCATGTCCCCTAAGTCGCTCTGGTCCCCTCTGATCGCCTCTGATCATCTCCTGTATACATACCCCCCCAGGCCCCCAATCAACACCCGGCTTCGCTATGGGGAGGATCGGAACTGTGCATGACGTCATGTCCGATCGTCGCCATAGTGACGAGTGAAGCCAATTGGCTGTGGCTCTCGCGGACAAGTGAGTGTTGCCGGCGGCGATCGGGGGGGGGGGGGGTCAGACCGTTGCCGGGGGACTTGGGGGCCACAGTTAGCTAGCCTAGTGCTAGCTAACATTAAAAAAATACTTTTAATGAAAAAAATCCCTCCCGCGGACGCAGCCACCGCATCTGCGTACCGCCAGGGAGGTTAAAGAAATGTTAGCCTTTTTTATCCTGCTAGTACCACTGTTTGCTTTACAAATCATTGAGTCCACCCTTGGTGGTGGGGTGTTTTTCCCCTCTTTTTTTCTGATCTACACAGAGTGAGTTCTTAATCCTGAGTGGGGTGAGGTCTAATCTCCCCACCTGCCTTTACAGTGGTTGCTTGTATGGTAACCCTGGTTTGTGAGAAATATTTTACTTACCTTACATTTATCTCTTTATTATCAGTGCTTACTACACTATATTGGGCTGTCGGTGTCCCTCTGTTTGTATCATAGGACATACGTTTACTGCTCATGTCCCATGATCTAATCAGGCACAAAAGGAGGGATTTTGCCTATGCTGTGTAGCTAAACTACAGAGAGGAAAAGGGGGGAATTATAGAGTTGCTTATAATGACTGTGTCACGCTCTGCTTCTGCTGGTGACATCCCTGTGAATATGGTGCATGAACTTCCTCTTTTTACCAGAAGATGTCCTCATGAACTTTGCTTAAAATCATGTTTTTTCTCTGCCCACCAGCAGAGGGCTCACTCCTCCAGAGCTTGTATTCATCTACAGCCTTGTATTCAACTACAGAGCTGAATTGTCACCTGAAGCACAAGGATATAATCCAAGTCTGAGCACTAATTGAGTGCTAGTTCATTTTCTCTGTGTCCTGGTCCTCCTAGCCTGAGTTACCGGCCCTTGTTAATTGTGTCTGAATATCCAGTTTTCCTGTTCCTTGTTGCTATCCTGTGTATGACCTATTGCTTATATCCTGACGATTCTTTGCCAAAGCGACTACATTGTATGGTTTGATCTCTTGGTTTATGTCTTGGCTGTATGACTACCTGTTTGTCTGTTCTTTTTGTACTGCGAATTGTCGTGTGTGTGTGTGTGTGTGTGTGTGTGTGTGTGTGTGTGTGTGTGTGTGTGTGTGTGTGTGTGTGTGTGTGTGTGTGTGTGTGTGTGTAGAGTGTGTGTGTGTGTGGAGTGTGTGTGTGTGTAGAGTGTGTGTGTGTGTGTGTGTGTGTGTGTGTGTGTGTAGAGTGTGTGTGTGTGTGTAGAGTGTGTAGAGAGTGTGTGTGTGTGTGTGTGTGTGTAGAGTGTGTGTGTGTGTGTGTGTGTGTGCGTGCGTGCGTGTGTGTGTGTGTGTGTGTGTGTGTGTAGAGTGTGTGTGTGTGTGTGTGTGTAAGTAAATATCTATTGTACATAGTATTCAGGTTCCGGGGTTTGTGTGGCACACATTTGTATATACTCTGTGTTGCTCTGCATTTATATCTTATGTAGGGTAGGTTAATTGTATACACCACAGACTGCATGTGTATGCCCATTGAATACACCTGCCTGCAAGGATATTATCTTGTAATGCTTCTTGGATATTGTTGCATTTATTTCTGTTGTTGTACATGAAGTTAATATACACTGCTAATTACAATATTATTTTTGTTCCTTGCATTGTTAATAAACTGCCTTTATTCATGTATTACTGGCTTTAGTATTTCAGTTATTTCCTGAACAGTGACATTTCTGCTCGGTTGCAGGTCTTATGCATTATTTATGAAGTGCAATGCATGATTCCTATGTAAATCATAACAGACTGGGTCATATTTATCAAAGGATTACCGACAGTTTTTTCTTCTGAAACAGTTCTATCCAGCAGGTGGAACAGTTCTGCATGATAATAAGAAAATTCTTATATCTTACTTAATAGCAGCAGTTTAACAGGAATTTCTAGAACTGCCCTATAGTTAGGGAAAAGTTCAAATCCATCCCTAAACTGCTGCAGATTAAGAAGTGCTTAATGGCACTTCTACAGATTGTGCAGTGTAGATTAGACATGATTTATGAAGTGCTCCTTCCCCCTGCTAAATTCCTCATTCACAGCAGATGTATTGGTTACTTCAGCAACAGCAGATTCCCTCACACACTGCACTGTCTGAGAGACCTTCCTAACTCCTCATATTTTAGAACAGTTTAAGAAGGAATCTGCACTATCTAGTGATTTCTGAAGATGTCTGAGACAGTTCTGCACGAATTTCTAAAAACCTACTAATATTTTGACTCAGACACATCTTGATAAATGTGCCCCACTGTGTTTAGTTTAATAAGCAGCCACTTCAGCTGAGCTATGTACATTCCAGGAATTAATGGCAAATATTGTTTTAGCTTGCCCACCATCGCATGGTGTTTATAACAGAGATTGTCAGATGAGAGTAGCTAAGACTTCAGCCATATGCTGGAATGGCACAAGTGTAGAGAATGAGTAACAAGGCCTCCTTTTCTGTGCAGCTGTTTCCTCGTGGAAGAACAAGGT
The DNA here is from genome assembly GCF_040937935.1 of Hyperolius riggenbachi. Lineage (NCBI taxonomy): Eukaryota > Metazoa > Chordata > Amphibia > Anura > Hyperoliidae > Hyperolius > Hyperolius riggenbachi. The sequence continues at coordinate 366,494,060 of NC_090651.1, forward strand.
GATGTAGGTAGTCTGTACTCCAATAAGAGTACACATTCCAGGCTTGCTAACAATTTTAAGATACTCTCAATTCTGGAAATTCTTAAAGGGACCTGAGTACCAAAATTGAACAAAAAATGAAACAAGCCTTCCCTTAACCTCCCTGGCGGTAAGCCCGAGCTGAGCTCGGGCGATGCCGCGCAGGGGGAGATCTCAGCCCCTGGTGGGGCGATTTTTAATCTGTAAATTGCTGTGCGCACAGCCAGCACTTTGCTAGCCGCGCGCACAGCTTGATCGCCGCCGCTCTGCGGCGATCGGCCGCACGCAGCGGCGAAAGAGGCCCCCCCCCGCCAGAGCCCTGCGCTGCCCGGACCAATGAGTTCCGGGCAGCGCTATGGGCTGGATCGGAGGTGTCTGACGTCAGGACGTCGGCTGACGTCCATGACGTCATCCCGATCGTCGCCATGGCGACAGGAGAAGCCAAACAGGGGAACGCGTTGTATACGCGTTCCCCTGTTTGCTATAGATGCCGGCGACGATCGCACTAGAGGGACACATGCGCCCTCTAGTGGTGTTTCATGTAGCTACCACTCTGGTAGCTTTACATGAAACAAAAAAAATAATTAAAAAAAAAGTTTTTTTTGCCAATTTGGCAAAAAAAATTAACCGCCAGGGAGGTTAATGAAGCTTCATAAATGGTGTGGGTTTTTGGGGGATAGCAAGCAATTATTTGCCTATGCGGGGCTGGTCTGTATCCCTCCCCCACCCCAATCTAGCTATGTGCCTTCAATTTGCTCCTTTGTGTGATGCAGGACCACAGGCTAAAGGTAGCCATACACTGGTCAATTTGCCATCAGATTCGACCAACAGATAGATCCCTCTGTGATCGAATCTGACCAGAGAGGGATCGTATGGCTGCCTTTACTGCAAACAGATTGTGAATCGATTTCAGCCTGAAACCGATCACAATCTGTGGAGCTGCCGCTGCTGCCCCCCCCCCCCCCCCCCCTCTGCATACATTACCTGTTCCGGCCGGCGCAAGACCCCGTTGTCTTCTTTTCCACTCCGGCTCCGCTCCGCTCCGGCTACTGAACTTTCTGTCCAGGGGAAGATTAAACAGTAGAGGGTGCTCTACTGTTTAAACTTCCTGCCGGGACAGGAAGTTCTGTGTAGCTCTGGAGTCCAAAGCCCGAAGCGGAGAAGAAGACCAGAGGACTCGCGCCGGCTGGAGCAGGTAATGTATTACCGCTGTATTGTGTCGGTTGTTGGGCATTCGAACGCTGCTAATGACGCACTCCCGACCCGACGGCGACCGAGAAAAATCTTCCACACGGATGGGTCGACGGTAATCGACGGGAACGATCAATTTCGGATGGAAATCGATCGTTCTGTCAGCGGTGTGTTCGGTGATTTTACAGCCATTTCGATCACTGTGATCGAAACGGCTGTATATCGGCGGGAAAATCGTTAGATGTATGGGCCCCTTAAAACAACAGCAGGAATGTTACAAGCTCCCGGGGCATTGCAGTGCATGCTGGGAGAAGTAGTCCATTACTGTAATTATTAATGGGCAACAACTCCCAGCATGCACTGCAGTGCTCAGGGACTTGTGGCATTGCCATGGCTGCTTTGAGCGGTGGTTTTGTGGCAGATAAAGAAGCAAGATGGAGGCACATGGATAGACAGGGGGGCTAGACAGCAGCACCCCTCCGCTGTAGGTAAGTAAATGCTTGTTACCCTATAAAACACACTGTTTATGAACCTCCCATAGGTCCTAGGTTAAGCAACCCGCTTAACCTAGGACCAACCAGGTGCTCATTTTAATGTCTGCAAACTGCAACTAAAATTTTTTCTAAAAGCATTAAATTATAAAAAGACTTGTGCTACACTGATAAAAAAAAATATATTATTATTAGCTTTACTTATAAAGCAATAGCATGTAATACAGCAGGGAACCGAAAGGTAATTTAACTTTAAGTCCCAGCTGTAGAATCCAAATGATAATTATTTGATCACATACAATCCCTTAAGTCACTGGGTGTCAGTGATTATTACATTGGGCTATAACTTGATATTTTTACATTTTTATTTTATTTATTGTATTGATTTATTTATTTATTGGGGGTGTCTTTTTAAAATATTGAATATACTAGTTCCAGGCTTCTTTACCTGCTTCCAGTGGTGTATTTTTTCCTTTATTGCAAACTAAGAGAAAAGAAAATGATTTTTCAATAGGAAAGAATATAAAGTTATTGTATCTTGTAAAACACTTCTATTGCAGGATATACAGTACATACTGTATATACAACATCTGTATTATATATTTAGTATAGATGTAGTATGTCCCCTCTGTTATATAATGTTATATAATCCATGTAACATACCCCAAAATAGGACACACATTTCGTTTTTTGCCCGTTTGTGTCCTTGAAAATTTACCTGTGAGAATTTTAATGCTAAATGTTATTTGCCTTCTTAAAACAGAATGTGTTGGCGATAATTCAGCTGTCAGGGCTGGTGCACACCGAGCGGCTTTTTCCGCGTTTTCAGATCCGCTTGCGGCTGCGGATCTGCTTGGTCAATGTATCTCAATGGGGTGGTGCACACCAGAGCGGCAGGCGTTTTGCAGAAACGAAAAATGCCTGGGTGAGGCATTTTTTGGATTTCGGATGCGTTTCTGCCTCAATGTTAAGTATAGGAAAAACGCAAACCGCTCTGAAAAACGCCTGTTCAGAGCGGTTTTGCAGGCGTTTTTGTTACAGAAGCTGTTCAGTAAACAGCTTTACTGTAACAATATATGAAATCTACTATACTGAAAACCGCAGCAGCAATCCGCAAAACGCTAGCAAAACGCCTCATAAAAATAAAAAAAAGCATTTAAAAATCTGCTAGCGTTTTGCGGATCTGCTGGCGGGTTTTGGTGTGCACCAGCCCTCAGTGAGTATCCTCGATTTCCCATGATGCATCACTTCTGAATATGCAATCATCTCTTTATGCCCTTGAAAGCAATGCTGCACTTCCAGAAGCGCTGGTGTATAGTAAGACTGTAAATTACATTTTACAGAGCCACACCCATAGACAACTCATGGGCCCATATGCAATTCACTTTTTCACCTGAGTTTTCTCCTAGGAGATCATTTTTCACCTTCTATTTAGAATAACTTTTCAGCACTTTTCAACTAATAAAGTACCAAAAAGAAGGTGAAAAAGTATTATCAAAATTATTTTGAGTATTTTCTTACTGTCTGGTGACTTACAAAGAATTTTATTGATAAGTTTAACCACTTCGCCGCCCGGGTACAGTATATCTACGCTCCTTTGGACTTCACTTCCCTACCCGGAGCGTAGATATACGCACCCCCTGCCGCTACCGCCGCTGCCGCCGCTGTCCGCGCTCCTGCTCGCACTCCCGCGATCGTGCACGCCGCCGCCCGCTCGCCCAGAGATCAATGAACGGGAAAATCCATTCCCGTTCGTTGATCTCTGCCCCTGCAATGATCGGCATGCTTCTACGAGAAGCAGCGCGATCATTGTGAAAAAACTCAGTTTCCCAGCCTCCCTTCCTGCAAGCGTCCTTCCGCTTGCAGGACGCCTAAAAAAAATGTGGCCATCTTGTGGCCAAAAAGTAATAATACACCCAAACATTTTTTTCACATAGAAATACATTATTTTTACTATTCATTTTAACTAATTAACTCCCACACTCCCCAATTGTTACCAATATTTTTTTTTGAAATATTAAAATAAATTAAAAAAAATTACAATAAAAAAAAACAAAACTTAAATAGTTACCTTAGGGATTGAAATCTTTAAATATTTATATCCAGAGGGTATAACACTGTTATAGATAGATAGACACAAAATATAGAATGGATAGACACAAAACTGAAAAAATGCACCTTTATTTGCAAATAAAATATTGGCACCAAACATTGTGATAGGGACATCATTTAAACGGTGTAATAACTGGGACAAATGGGCATATAAGTTACATGGATTTTAATTATAGTAGCATGCATTATTTAAAAACTATAATGGCGGAAAACTGAAAAATAATGTTTTTTTTTCCAAATGTTTTCCTATTTTCCCATTAAAAAACATTTAGAATAAAATAATTCTTGGCATAATGTCCCACCTAAAGAAAGCCTAATTGGTGGTGAAAAAAACAAGATATAGTTCATTTCATTGCGATAAGTAATGATAAAGTTATAGGCGAATGAATGTAAGGAGCGCTGAAAGGAGAAAATTGCTCGGATGCTGAAGGGGTAAAACCCCTCAGTTGTGAATTGGTTAAAATTATGACCTGGGAGAAAACTTAGGAGAAAAAATGAATTGCACATGGGCCATGGTGTCTCAGAACCACCCTAAAGGGCTTAACAAAACCAGTGATGAACATAATCAGCTAATTATGATTATGAATTTTCGCATTTATGCCTATACATAATTACATATTGTTCATTCAATTGATTTTGTATAATCATTCGTAATTATAAATCATTTACGTGTAATTTGCGTGTTATTTTGCGCTGAATTTGGTGGTGAATAGCAAATAGCCTTTGCTACCAATACATATATTAAGGAGAATAGTGAGTACAAGTCAAAAATAATAATTTTTCAAAAAGGCCTTGAGGTTTTTGAATAAATTGATGTAAAAAATGCAAAGATAAATGGTTTTTAAACTCAGAAAAATTACAGTTTAAAAAACATTTTTCTTTGCATGCTTAAAATCAATTTTCTCAAAAACTTCAAGATCTTTATGAACAATTATTCTTTTAACTTGTACCCACTATTCTCATGTATGGGGGTCTTGCTATTCACCGCCAAAGTCGGTACAAAATGACAGATAAATTAGGTGTCAATTCATGCGTAATTACAAATATTTACAATTACATACAAAATTAATTACCCTTTTCCCTGAAATTGTGTGCATGATTGTGCAAAGGTGTAATTTCTGCTCATCACTAAACAAGACCAAAAAGTCCTCTATTAAAAAGCAATGCTAAGTGTAATATTGCTTATTTAAATGGAACCAGAGACAAAGCACCCTTGTGTATTTTACCATATGTATCAGTAAGAACATTAGAGAAAACACTTACCATGCTCTCTGTTTCATCCTCACTGCTAAAAGTGTCTGTTGGCAGCTGTGATAAGAATCCCGGACTGAGCATTCAGTCTGGCTTTGCAGGGAATAATTATAGCTGAGTCATTATAGCAGAGCCACAAGGGGGCAGGCTTGGGCTTGAAAAGACACCAGAGAAGACAGACTCAGCTATAATCTTTCAGTAGCAAAGCTAGACTGAATGCTCAGTCCGGGATTCTTATCAGAGGTGATAACAGTCAGATTAAACAGAGAACAATGAAACAAAGAGCAGATCAGGTGTTTACTGTCATGTTCCCATTGATTTATAAGGTAAAATACAAGAGGGTGCTTCATCTCTGGTTCTCTTTAAACAGAAGGTATTACAGTAAAACCTCTGTTATTAAGAACTCAGTTAACCAGAGGTCTCAAGCAACCAGAAAGAAAAGGTTGGCCTTATAGGATGAATAATTCTACTTTTATGATTCTTTATACAGTAGTAAATCTCTGTTATGTTAAGTCTGTTCTTTGTCCTAATGTTTTTTTTAAAGGATACCTGAGGTGATAGGAAGTGACTGCAGTGTGACCCTCACTGATAAGAAATTCTCCTTTTTATCTCTCTCTTGCTCTGAGATGCAAATTTCTGCTAGGAGAATGTTTTATAGTTGGAATTTCTTATCAGTGAGGGTCACACTGTAGTCACTTCCTGTCTGAGTCAGGACTGAGTCAGCCACTTACATACCTGATATTTATCTCTTTTAGGCTTCTTGCACACTGCAAGCGATTCCGATTCAGATTCCGCTTTTTAATCAGTTTTTTCCTCCGATTCAGATTCAGATTTGCAGTGTGCAAGGAGCAAACTGCAAATCTGAATCTGAATCGGAAGTAAAAACAGATTAAAAAGCGGAATCTGAATCTGAATTGCTTGCAGTGTGCAAGAGGCCTTAAGCAGAGAAAGAAATAAAGGTTTCTTTTTTTGATTTGTGTGCTAGGCACTGTACATACACATGTCTATCTCATCATGTCACATGTCACATCATGTCTCATGTCACATGTCACAAGTCGCTTCGGGTATCCTTTAATTACTATATTTAAACATGGCATGGCATGAATTCTGCATTTGCATAGTTTAAGGCCCGATTCACACCTACATTAAAAAAATGTCTGTTTGTGGAAGGGAATGCGAATGGATCCAATGTTAACCTGTGGATCAGTTCACATCTGTCCACTCGAACGGATCCGTTCTGTACAATACGCTGAACGGACCGCAAGTTTCCTTCTGCAGCAATTTTTCCAGAGCCAGACCCAGCAGTACAGAAAAGACAGATAAAGCCCCGCATTGGGGCAATGAGAAAATGGAATGTTTCTTAACCTTCCTGGCGGTAACCCCGAACGTAGTGGTAAGCCACGCAGGAGGTTTTCTCAGGCCCTGCTGGGCCGATTTACTTAATTTTTTTTTTTTGCTGGACGCAACTAGCACTTTGCTAGCTGCATCAGCACACCGATCGCCGCCGCCCCGTGCTCGATCGCCACTATCCGTTGCGCCGCACGGCCCCCCCCCAGACCCCGTGTGCTGCCTGGACAATCAGTGCCAGGCAGCGCCAAGGGGTTGATCGGGACTCCCAATGACGTCACGACGTCGCTGACATCGGTGACGTCATCCCGCCCAGTCGCCATGGCGATGGGGGAAGCCCTCCAGGAAATCCCGTTCTTGAATGGGATTTCCTGATCGGAGATCACCGAAGGGGGGGATGCCGCTATCATGTAGCGAGCCCTAGGCTCGCTACATGATTTAAAAAAAAACAAAAAAAACTGCTGCGCTGCCTCCTGGCGGAAATAATTAAACCGCCAGGAGGGTTAACACTAGTGAAGAAACGGACCGTTTTCTCCGACAAAATTCACTTTGCTGATGGCGGTCTGGAAGGGGGATGTGGGGAAACAGAACAGAAGCAGCTGAAGGCCCACGGAGTGAAAATGGTTCAGATCAACCGATAATCAGATCCATTTTCACGGATCAATTTGCCACTTAATGCAAGGTTGAACATACTTTACAAACTGTACAAGCAGTTTGACGAGGGGTGCGATCAAGGAGGCATGTAACCCTGGGCTGTGCATGCATGACTAAGCGCAACTTGCAGATCTTTCAAAGGGGGCAGCAACATACTCCAGTGTATTGAAACCCTAGCAAGGGATCTGATTGACTTTGGGGGGCTGGGAGAAGCCCCAGGTAAGTTGAAGTCAACTTCATTACCTTGTCTTGGGTTTCCTCTAAAGCATACATGTCAGACTCCAACCCATGGGCCAAATCTGGTCCTCTGAGCCATCATATTTGGCCCTCAGGCGGTTTCCCCACTTTGCATTCTGTTTGGCCCACTGTAGACCACCAGAAACGCTATATTGGGGGTAAGCCCTAGATCATCAGGGAAGCCATATGGTGAGGAGGACAGCACTGGATACTAGGGAACTGTACAGGAGAGGGAAGGGGGCCACTAGACATCAGGGAACTGTATAGAGGATGGAGGTGGCTATTAGACACCAGGGAGAGAAGTGTCAGACATAGAGGTGGTGGGCCCGTGACTTTGTCCCTGAGCTCAATTTGAGTTTGACACCCCTGCTCTAAACAGAGCATAATGACTGGTCTCTGACTCAGAGCAATTGCATATCTTCATCAGAAATCTCTGTTTTCTTTGGAACTATTAATGAAACAATCTGTTTCTCATGTTGTCTCGTGTTTTTTATAATATCAGGCAGAAAGTCTGAAAACACTGGAAATTTTCCACGGATACGTTTTGAAGGATTAAAAATAAAGAAAAATGTATAAACTAAAAACATTATTTCAGTTCAATGAATAATCTAATAATTTCTCCTGCATACACTAGAGCTTCTGAATATATCGTAAGGAATGGAAAGATTAAACAAAACACTTCACAACTGAGGGGTTTTACCCCTTCAGCATCCAAGCAATTTTCACTTTTCAGCTCTCCTTCCATTCATTTGCCAATAACTTTATCTCTACTTATCACAATGAAATGAACTATATCTTGTTTTTTTTGTCACTAATTAGGCTTTCTTTGGGTGGTACATTATGCCAAGAATTATTTTATTTTAAATGTGGTTTAATGGGAAAATAAGAAAAAAATTGAAAAAAAAGCCTTATTTCTCAATTAAAATCACGTAATTTGCCCATTTGTACCAGTTATTACACCATTTAAAATATGTCCCTATCACAATGTCTGGTTCCAATAATTTATTTGGAAATAATGCATTTTTTTCAGTTTTGCGTCCATCACTAATAACAAGCTCATCATTTATAAAGTAACAGTAATATACTCTCTTGACATAAAAAGTTAAAGAGACACAAACGTTCAGTCCCTAAGAAAACTATTTATGTATTTTTTTTATTGTAATAATTTTATTTTTTTTACAAAAAAAAAATGTTGGTAACTATTGGAGAGTGTGGGAGGTAAGGGGTTAATTTAAAATGTAAAAATAGGTCTTTGCATTTAAAAAAATGCTTTCAAATGTAGTTTTACTATTTGGCCACAAGATGGCCTCCGTCATTTTTTTAATGCGTCCTGTAAGCGAAATATGTACGCTTACAGGAAATGTACTGAGGATGGAAAATTTGTATTTATTAGAATGATCGCGCAGCTTCTCATAGAAGCCACCGATCATTGCTACGGGGATTTAGATCAATGAATGGGAATTGCTTTCCCATCCATTGATCTCCTGGCGAGCGGACGGCAACGTGAACGAGCGCACAAGTGAGCAGGAGCGTGGACAGCAGTGGTGGAGGCGGGGGTACGTATATTTACTCCCCTGGGCAATTAAATGAAGATTAAAGGGGAGTAGATAACACTTTTACAATTTTAAGAAAAACAAAGTTCTGATGCTGTGAAACTGTTAAAGAAACTGCTGCTGAGTAGATTTTTAGTCTGAAGGTTCGCTTTAAGAAGACCAGAGCTTAATTAATCTAATTGACAAATAGTATGAAATGCCTAGGTGATTCAAACAATGAGGCCTCTTTCACACCAAGACGTTGCGTTTTAGGGGACGTTAAGGTTGCATAACATGTCCCTAACGCAACGCATGGTGGTGTTGAAGTTGGACGTCAGATTGAGCCTGTTATGAGGCTCTTGGTGCTATCCTGGGAAGTCCGGATCTTTTCAATGATTCGGATGATTCGAATCGGATCATTGAAAATATCCGGATCTTTGAACTGAATCTTTGAATCATTTTACTAGGGAAGCAGGAAGCAGGGGTGCAGCAGAGTGAGAGGTGCAGGAAAATGAAGGCGCATTGAGGGTGCTAATGGGGAAGGGAGAGATGCAGCAGGAAGATTGTGCTTGTGCACAGATGCTGCAGTTCCGGTTTCTTCCAGACATCCACTGTGAACCGAATCCTTCATTGTGATGATCCGGATGATTCGACTCACAAAAAAGATCCGGATCAAAGATCCGAATCGTTCATGATCTGGACAACACTACAGTGCAGTGAATATTACTTAGCCATGTGGCTAGGAACAATAGCGGACTCTCCCCTTACTGAGCATGTGTAAACAGTCTAACGCAGCTAAAACCACGTATAACGCACAGCATGCTGCACTTTCATTGAACGTGCAGCGTTACACTGTAACGCAACGTGGGCACTGTGAGCAGCCCATTGATTTTTCATTACTGTGAGTTGGGCGGCATTACAGGCTGCTCTAACGTGCACCTGTAACGTCCCACTGTGAAAGCAGCCTAAATGATGGATACACATCAATTGATAATGCTTGTAAGACAATAGAAAGGGTTATTTATATTTTTTTTTTAATTGACAAAATAACACAGACTGTTGTTTCTGAGTGTTACCTAATCAAAGTCATAACTGGATGTATAAATAGAAAGATTGTGTGTATGTGTATGTATGTGTGTGTGTGTGCGTGCTGGAGTGTGCTTGTGTGTGTGTGTCTAGGTGTGTGTGTGTAAGTTATTTTGCCATTACGAAGAAAATGAAATTGTTGCTTACTTTTTCCTGATGGAGTGACTAGAAAAAAAAAAGATTTCAAAAACAAAAATTAAACATATATCCCCAGGAGAAAAAAAAACAATCAATTTGCAATGCATTCTCCATGAACTATTTTTTCTTGATTTGCTAAAGGGAAGCCCATATGATATTCACAGGGAGAGGGTTTTTTTCCAGTTAGTGCACAACCAGAGGCTTAAAACAAGTATTTGTATTTTTCTGTGTAAAACCAGTAGTGACTGAAGGTTGTCCTTTGGGTAATATAGGTTACTGCAGCTTAATATAAGTAGAGTAGTGTCTGGAGGTCTTAGTCGGGGAGCAAAAATGAAGACCTCAAACCAATATATGTTGATTAACCACTTGAGGACCACGGTGTTAAACCCTCCTAGTGACCAGGCCATTTTTTACTAATTGGGCCACTGCAGCTTTAAGGGCTTGCTGCACGGCCGCACAACTCAGCACACAAGTCATTCCCCCCTGCTTTTCTCCTCACAAACAGAGCTCTATGTTGATCGCTCCCCAGTTGTTTGTTTGTTTGTTTGTTTGTTTTCTAAATATTTATGTGATTATTTTTTGAATAAATTTCACAATTTTTTTATTTATTTTATATCCCAAGCCTGCCCTCCCTCCCCCCAGCCAGTCAATCAGCGTGATCGGCTGTCATTGGCTTCAGCCTATGACAGCTGATCACTTCCCTGTATACAGAGGGGACGGCCGTGTCACATGGCTGTCCCCAGCACAGCGCTGCCTCAGATTGCAGCACTGTACAGAGTTATTAGACGGCAGTTTTGCTATCTAACAGTCTCCGAGCGGCGATCACTGTTGGGAGACTGAGGGCGAGACGGAGCTCCGTCATCAGAGCGGAGATGCTTGCGCATTAGCTCACGCGCTCTCCTGCATAGCCCATTCCCAGCTGTTCACGCCAATCGGCGTGGAGCAGTCCTGGGGCTGCCGCACTGCTCACGCCAATTGGCGTGGAGCAGTCGTTGAGCAGTTAAGGTAATATCTTTAATGACTACTTCTGCATAGTTAAAGGTAAATTTAAAAAATTTTGAAAACAAAAATCACACAGCGCACTGCAAACTACACTAGTTCTAAAACCTGTGAGAATTTTTTAATATTTTTAAATGGTATTTTATTTATAACCACCCTGGCGTTCTATTGATTGCGCCAGGGTGGCAGCGCAGCACTATTTTTGAAAAATGTTTTGTGAAATCATGTAGCTAGCCTAGCGCTAGCTACATGATAGCCGCTGAGCAGCGGCATTCCCCGCCCTTTCTGATCACCTCCGGTGATCAGAGCAAACAGGAAATCACTTTCAGAATGGGATTTCCTGTTTGGCTTCCCCCGTCGCCATGGCGACGATCGTGATGACGTCAGGGAGTACCGATCCACCCCTCAGCGCTTTCTGCCATTGAATGGCCAGACTGCGCAGGGGTCTCGGGGGGGGGGGGAGGCAGCCGTTGGATTATGCATTGGGTAGTGGCGGATCAGCGGCGATCGGTGGCGATCGCGTCCAACACGCAGCTAGCAAAGTGCTAGCTGCGTGTTTAACAAAAAAAAATGTGAAAATCGGCCCAGCAGGGCCTGAGAAATCCACCGCAGCGGTAATGGACGAGCTGAGCTTGTCATTACCTCCAAGGTGGTTAACTAAGAAGTTAAAGCAATGTTTTTTAACTCACCTTTCCCACTCAGTCCCACCCAATCCCTGAAACTGCCTTCATACTCACTGACAAGGTTTCCAAACTTTGGGTAGTATACACCAATTTTCAAGAAGATTACTCAGATACTCCTAACCGCAGTTTCTTTCTGCAACCACAACCACATCATAGCCATGCCCCAAGTGACATAGGAGATGGAGCTTAGTGACCACAATCCAGTCTGCAGCAAAGGGAGCGGATAATTGTGGGAGGCACTACTGGAATAACACAGTCCACAAACCTCCAATACAAGTTGATGAAGCCTGAGTTGGAACCTCAACTTGACATAATCCATGGGACTTTGGGGAGATTTTGTGTGTATAGCGGTGGTGAGGGTGCAGGCGGCTATACTTTATGTTAGGTAGAGAGGCAGGATGGGGGAACTATTTTATGTAGTCATAAACGTCAAAGCTTCTGGTTCCTTATTTTAGAAACACAGCTTTGAATGCCAACAAATATTGTAATAACCTCTCCAAATACAATAAAGATGTACTATTGAGCTGTTCCCCTTTAAAGGAAATCTAAACCAAAGTCTAAAAAAAGAGTTTCACTTATCTGGGGCTTCTATCAGCCCCCTGCAGATGTCCTGTACCTACGCCATCACTCACCTATCCTCCGGTCCCTTGCCACGGCTAAGTTTTGATTTCTCTCAACTAGCTAGTCAATGGCCACTACCCCTGCGCTGCTCTCGCGGCACCGCTTGGTCCTCCTTCACACTCCAGCTGCCAGGAGCGTCCTGCGCATGCACAGTATGTGGAAAACTCACACTGCGCCTGTGCAGGAGCATGAACCAGGACATCTGCAGCCAGGTTCACGCAGGCGCAGTGACCATCGACTGGCCAGTCAGGGGAAATTGACACTCGGAGGATCGGTCAATCTTAGTCAGTTATGGCCCACCATATGCAGGGTCTGATCTGCATGGTAACATAAAAGTTCATAGACTTTCATGTTACTCTGTACAGTACAGTGTGTGTTACTGTGCATTGTGCTGTAATGTGGCAAGGAAAATCTTAGTGCGTGGCGGACATCGGGTTCAGTCATATCGATGCTGCCGCCGTGCATTACGTGTGTTTGAAACGCATGCACAAAATTGCGTTCGTACATGCATTGCGACGTGTGAATGAGCCCTTAGCTATAAAGATAGCAGCAATTAGGTGTACAAAACAAAACAACCACTTTTGTGTATAGTTATCAATCTTCCTAATAGATGAAATGTAGACAGTAACTATTTAATTTACTCACTTTCTGGAACTTCTGGTACTTCTTCCTCCTGCATGAAACATTTACCTGGACAAAACACAGAAAAAAAATAGTTGTTCTTTGCTTCCCATACACACCTGCAGGATTTCTCAAGAGCCACCCCCACCCTCTGGAACTCCCTTCCACCACCCATCAGACTCGCAAGATGGTCTACCCACCCGCTACCACACAGTAACTCTGTGTTTTGAATACTTATTCTATGGTAGCGATGATCGTAATCAGCTAATTACGATTACGCAAAATCTAACGTAAATTTTTGCAATTACGCCTATACGTAATTACGCTTTGTAAATTCAATTGATTTCACATAGTCATTTGTCATTTCGCGTACAATTTTGTGTAATTTTTGCGTAATTTCATGCCGACTTTAGCAGTGAATAGCAAAGCCCCCATGCTATTGACACCAAAATGCTACATATGTTAAGGAGAATATTGGGTGCAAGTCATAAAAAGAATTTTCCCAAAAGACTTTGAAGTTTTTCAGAAAATCGATTATGAAAATGCAAATTAAAAATCATTTTTAAAACGGACAATGTCTATGAATTTTTGGTAGCAATAGCATGTATGGGGAGTTTGCTAATAACCACCAAAGTTGGCACAACAATTTCGCAAAATTATGAATTATTACTAATATATATGAAATTCATTATATTTTTCTCTGAAATTTTGCATTACAATTACAATGCGTAATTGCGAATTTCGATGCAAAATTTTACATGCGCAAAATTTCATCCCACCGCTTTTCTACAGCCCTACCTAGTTTGTCCATCTACCATCCCCTTAGATTGTAAGCCTTTGGCAGGGTCCTCCCTTCCCTAGTGTGTCCGTGTGCTCCTTTCCTAGGACCTCCACTTACTGTACTTAAATTACTGAACCTATCTAACTATCCCCAAATCACATGATCATGTCTCTTGTACTTTGTTTACCTTGTATAACTTTGTACTTTGTTGTATAACCTTGTTAGGTTACGTCTGCCATCGTTCTTATCATTGTATGTATTTATTGCCCAGCGCTACGTAATATGTTGGCGCTTCATAAATGCATTAAATAATAATAATGTATTTAATAGTGTAATTAGTGCAGTGTGTCCCTCCCTGGATTGGAGACTGATTTATGTGCATGTATGTGTTCCCTTTAAAAGGAGAAACCAACAGCTTCAGCATTAATGTCAGGTTCCAGAGCATTAAAATGTTGCTTCCTTGCTGACTGGTGTAGGCAGTGTTTGCTATCTACAGAGGAAACCTCAGTGCAGGGTGAAAGGGTCCAGTACACAATGTGGATGTGAAAAATAATACTTAAAGGAAAGCTGAAACCTAGAAAAAAAATGAGTTTCACTTATCTGGGGCTTCTACCAGCCCCCTGAAGCCAGTGAGAGCACAGGACGGCCTCAGTGGGCTGGTAAAAGCCTCAGGCAGCGATGAGATCCGGAAGATATCCGAATGGGTTTCACTCGGATTTCATCCAGATAACTACTGCACCTGGTGTGGCTGGTGAACGAGGGTTAAACTTATCCAGAAGCCGCCTTCTTTAATCCATCCCATGGCGCGTCTCACGCTGCATTCCAAGCCACGACACGTGACTACTACTTGCTTCCTCCTTCAAGGTTGAAGGAGGAAGTATGGTAGTCACGTGACATGGTTTGCAACGCAGCATGAGACGCGTCGTGGGACGGATGAAAGAAGATGGCTTCTGGGTAAGTTTTACCCCCGTTCACCAGCCACATCAGGTGCGGTTATTATCTGAATGAAATCCAAATGAAACCCATTCGGATTTATTACATTACGGAGCTCATCGCTGGCCCCAGGTAAATGAAACTCATTTTTTTTTCTAGTCTTTAGGTTTCCTTTCAAGGATACCCAAGGCACGGGTCAAGAGTTCAGTGTAACCTACCTTGGGCTTCTTCCAGCCAAGCCCTCCCCCCTTCCCCGTCTATGCGAACCCTCACTACGGTTGTGATGAACTCCAGTTTGCTAATGCCGCCTGCAAAAGATATGCTAATCATGCATGTGCGGGCCTGGCTACATGCCTCCATGATCACACATCTGTGACTGGGAGCATCTTGTGCAAGTGGAGTTTAAGACCTAAACTGCACATGCACAAAATGTTCCCTGCCACAGAGGTTGTCCATGCATGGCTAAGTAAGACTTTCAGATCTTTTGGAGGGGGGCAGTGGTGCACTGGAGCGGATCAGAACCACAGTGACCTGATAGACTATCAGCAAAAACTCGGTATACAGAGGCGCCAGAGTAGAGTAAAACGTTTTAAAAACCGCTTAAAAGCAGAGGGGGATGTTAGGGTGGACTTACCTCCCTCTTACAAAAAAGAATACTCACTTAAGTCTCGATAAAACAGAATTGACAAATAATGTATTCAACTCCAAAAATGCAACGCATTTCGCGGGCGTGACCCCGTTCCTCAGGCAAAAATGGGAGCACAACTCAGTGGGTCAAGCAATAGGTTTGAGTGCCTCTCCCAGAGGTGCTCAAACCTATTGCTTGACCCCCTGAGTTGTGCTCCCATTTTTGCCTGAGGAAGCGGGGTCATGCCCGTGAAACGCATCGAATTTGAATAAATAATTTGTCAATTCTGTTTTATCGAGACTTAAGTGAGTATTCTTTTTTGTCAGAGGGAGGTAAGTCCACCCTAACATCCCCCTTTGCTTTTAAGCGGTTTTTAAAACGTTTTACCTTACTCTGGCTCCTCTGTATACCGATTTTTGTTGATCTTCCAGTCCACCCTGGGTGGAGGGGTGCATCTACTATCTACAGAGAGCGACTTCTTAACCTGAGTGGGGTCAGGACCTAATGCTCCCCACCTGCATTTAAAGTGGTTGCCTATGGGTAACCCGTGTTTGTGAGTCTATACACATAAAATTGTATTGAACTCCTTATTTTACCTGACAATACTGCACCATATTGGGCTCTCGATTCTCTTCTTGTTTTTAAGCATACTGATAGACTATGGAGGTCTTAAAGTGAACCAGAGGCGAAGCACCCTCATGTATTTTACCATATATATCAGTGGGAACATTAGAGGAAACACCTACCCTGCTCTCTGCTTCATCCTACACTGCTCAGCCTGCTTGTTACCAGCCCTGATAAAATCTCTGACTGAGCATTCAGTCTGGCTTTGCTCAGGAACCATTATCGTGCTGAGCTGCTGCAGATCTCCCTAGCAGCATAATTTTTTTCTAGGTTTTAGGATCTAAAAGCTTGAAAAAAAAATTGCACTGCTTTTGGATCCTAACATCCAGAAAGAATCATAACGCCAAGGGGGTTAATGTTACAGGTGTTTTTTGGCTACTTACTCTATCTAATAACATGTATACAGCTATTTGAGCCTTAAAGTGATTGCAACATTTTTTTTAGCATTTCTGTAGTTAAATATTAATATTGATCATACTCACAGATGGTTTCCCGTGGACGACCTTCCACATATTGCACCGCACCTACATGAAGAGCAATAATTACATTGAATGTTACAAAATGATTATCTTTTAATAGCATTAAATAACCACATCTCTAAGGGATTTTTTCCTTAAACACCAGAGCAATTTTCACATTTCAGCAATGCATCCATTCATTTATCAGTACCTATCACAGTGAAACAATTTATATCTTTTTTTTTTTTCACCACAAAATATGCTTTCTTTGGGTGGTACTTTTTGCTATGAATTATTTTAATCTAACTACATTTTAATGGTAATAATAAGAAAAAGTGGGAAAAAAATAATTATTTCTCAGTTTCCGGACATTAAATTTTTAAAACAAAACATTCTGTGGATAAAACCCACACATTTTATTTGCCCATTTGTCCAATTTATTGCTACGTTTAAAATATTTCCCTAGTGCAATGTATGGCACCAATATTTTATTTGGAAATAAAGGTACATTTTTTTCAGTTTTGCGTCTAATCACTAATTACAAGCTTATCATTTAAAAAATGATAGTAATATTCCCTCTTGACATACAAATTAAAAAAAAGTTCACTCCCTAAGGTTGGACAGGGCTACATGAATCCTCCCACATTACACAATGACCTCATAGACTGATCATCTGTGTGGGATCAGGCCACTTGCAGAAAAGATGTTACTCTGTAGCAGCTATTAGTCCCAGGACAATAGTAGATTTTCTTATCATTCATGCTGATTAAAAGCACAACTATGCCTAAAAATGACAATATAATGAAATGCATGGATGTGCCAACCCTACTATGCAATGGATAACGTGCTAAACTTTGCTCACAATGAATATCTATACACGCATTGTAATTTGCAATCACGCATTGTAATCGTAATGCAAATTTTCAGGGAAAATCGTAATTCATTTTGTATGTGATTGCAATATTTCGTAATTTTGCATAATTTTGTGTCATTTTGTGCTGACTTTAGCGGTTAATAGCAAAGCCCCCATACATGCTATTGCTACCAAAATTGCTACATATGTTAAGGGGAATAGTGAGTGCAAGTCAACAAAAAATAATCTGAGTCTGTCCTTTTAATTAGTTAATTGGCTTCCCCCTAAATTGGCCCTAGAGTATGCATGCACAACTGCCATTCAGGAAATGTTTTTGACAACAAAGAAAACCTTGACAATTCCCCATGAGGAGATGGACTACCCCAAAGCATGTCAGTTCTATCAGATTTAACTGCTTAGTTTTTTTTTTTATGCTGCAGTGATTCTTTAATATCGAAAAGCACACACTGTAGTTATTACTGAAAATGCATAAAGCAATATCCAGTACAATAATAAAGGCAGTCATTTTCAATTGTTTAATTCGATGTTAACAGCTAAAAAAAAATATTCCATTCTATGCCTTTCTTTTCAAGCAGGAGAGTTCATGCCAACCAAGTTGTCAGTTTTAAAACAGCCATCTAAAAAGGGAAAGTATATAGTAGCTGCAGAATGACACTGAACCACTAGATGGTGCTGTCTGCTCATGCTGTCATTATAGCTGGCATTAATATTTTGTCATGTAGCCTGTTTCATCTGCTCATGTTTAAATAATTAGTGTATTTATGCTTAAATATCATTAAAATACCTTAATATTAAGCTCTGATCAAAAAAGTGCAGCTACAATTGTACTTGGTGTTTTTATCAGAACTTCAGCAGAAAGTGGGTTGATTTACAGTTGTAGAATTGGTGGAAATAGCTTCAAAGTATATTATTCAAGCAGGCTTTTGTAAATGTATTATTATTATTATTATTATTATTATTATTATTATTATTATTATTATTATTATTATTAATATAACACTGACATCTTCTGCCGCACTTTAAAGAGTACATAGTCATGTCACTGACTGTCCTCAGAGGAGCTCACAATCTAATCCTACCATAGTCATTGCCTAATGTCCTACCATATTATTATTATGTATTTATATAGCACTGACATCTTCTGCAGCACTTTCCAGAGTACATAGTCATGTCACTGACTGTCCTCAGAGGAGCTCACAATCTAATCCTGCCATAGTCATAGTCTAATGTCCTACCATATTATTGTTATGTATTTATATAGCACTGACATCTTCTGCAGCACTTTACAGAGTACATAGTCATGTCACTGACTGTCCTCAGAGGAGCTCACAATCTAATCCTACCATAGTCATAGTCTAATGTCCTACCATATTATTATTATGTATTTATATAGCACTGACATCTTCTGCAGCACTTTCCAGAGTACATAGTCATGTCACTGACTGTCCTCAGGGGAGCTCACAATCTAATCCTACCATAGTCATAGTCTAATGTCCTACCATATTATTATTATGTATTTATATAGCACTGACATCTTCTGCAGCACTTTCCAGAGTACATAGTCATGTCACTGACTGTCCTCAGAGGAGCTCACAATCTAATCCTACCATAGTCATAGTCTAATGTCCTACCATATTATTATTATGTATTTATATAGCACTGACATCTTCTGCAGCACTTTCCAGAGTACATAGTCATGTCACTGACTGTCCTCAGAGGAGCTCACAATCTAATCCTACCATAGTCATAGTCTAATGTCCTACCATATTATTATTATGTATTTATATAGCACTGACATCTTCTGCAGCACTTTACAGAGTACCTAGTCATGTCACTGACTGTCCTCAGAGGAGCTCACAATCTAATCCTACCATAGTCATAGTCTCATGTCCTACCATATTATTATTATTATGTATTTATATAGCACTGACATCTTCTGCAGCACTTTACAGAATACATAGCCATGTCACTGACTGCCCTCAGAGGAGCTCACAATCTAATCCTACCATAGTCATAGTCTAATGTCCTACCATATTATTATTATTATGTATTTATATAGCACTGACATCTTCTGCAGCACTTTACAGAGTACATAGTCATGTCACTGACTGTCCTCAGAGGAGCTCACAATCTAATCCTACCATAGTCATAGTCTAATGTCCTACCATATTATTATTATTATGTATTTATATAGCACTGACATCTCCTGCAGCACTTTCCAGAGTACATAGTCATGTCACTGACTGTCCTCAGAGGACTTATCGGTATGTTTTAGGGATGTGAGAGGAAACCAGAGTGCCCAGAGGAAACCCACACAGACACAGGGAGAACATACACAATTGGTGCAGATAGTGACCTGGCTAGGATATGAACCCAGTACCCAGTGCTGCGAGGCGAGAGTGCTAACCACTATGCCACCGTGTATAGATTTCTGCTGGTTAAGTATTTAGTGTAAGCAAAGTTTAGCACTTTATCCATTGCATATTGGGGTTGCCATGCTTGCCACAAGGAAAAAAATATTCAGCAATGAAATGAAACTAACACCTGAAACAATAGCCAATTTTAAAATAACTATCACATCTGGGCAAATTTCAGCAGAACCAGAAGAATCTGAAAGGTGCAAAATACCCATGCTGGAATGGCCCTGGATGTCTACTTTTCAAAATGGTGGCAGTTGAGGTATCGGACTAGTGATGAGCAGCAGGGTCGAGGCAGAGGCGAGAGAGGCCCCAGCCTCAGGGCGCAGTGTAGGAGGGGGTGCACAACTCACTCAGCTATCATTCCCTATTGTGTTTGAAGCAGAGAGAAATAATAAAAGGGGATACATGGCAGTGACTGTAAGCCAGATAACTAGAGATAAAGGTGTTGAGGGGGTTGGGGCTCCTCTTAGTCTAATAGCAATCAGTGTGTGACTGCTGGGGTGGGAGGGATGGAGGGGCACACTTTGGTGTCTCAGCCTTGGGTGCTGGATGACCTTATCTCAGCTCTGATGAGCAGAAATGACCTCTATGCGTAACTATGCATCGTAATTCGCAATCACACATCGTAATGGTAATGCAAAATTTCAAGGAAACTGTAATTCATTTTGTATGTGATATTGTAATATTTCGTAATTTTGCATAATTTTTGCATAACTTTGCGTCATTTTGTGCCAACTTTGGTGGTGAATAGCAAAGCCCCCATACATGCTATTGCTACCAAAATTGCCACATATGTTAAGTAAAAAGTCTACAGGGTCCTTTTGGATTTTTTTTTTTTACTTTTACCTACTATTCTCCTTAACATATGTAGCAATTTGGGGGTCAATAGCATGTACAGGATCTTTGCTATTCACTGCTAAAGTCGGCACAAAATTACACAAAAATTATGCAAAATTTTACGCAAAATTACGAACCACCATACGGAATCAATTGAATTTATAATCGTAACTAGGTATAGGTGTAATTGCAAAAATGTATGTGAAATTTTGCGTAATCGTAATTAGCTGATTTAGTAATCATCACTAATTCAGACACATTTAGGCCTTTGCAATAGAAGAATTATTTAACCTGGAAGAGCCAAAGCATATATTTTGAAGAATTTGATAGCAGCGATGCTTATGTGAAAATTAGGAAGGGTGAATTATTTTTTTTTAAAGTGTTTTCTGCATTATATATTTACTCCTTTTCAGTCAGTTTAAAACCTCTGTGAAAACAATAAAAAATAAAATATGTTAGGTACTCACCATACAATTTTCTGGCAGATTTACCTGCCAGATTGATTTTTTCCAAAACATTTGGACACAACAGAAGATAATTTAAGACCTCAATTTTTCCAAAAATACAAAAATTCTTTAATAGTGGCCATCAATGTGACACATGATCAACACAAAAATTAAATTAAAATCCAAGCGTTAAAAAAACACAATATTTTTTTTTTGCTGTTTACCATGGTCAAAGTCTAATAAGCTCAACCAACTTAGCATGCAGGCTAGCTGCAGCTGTATATAGGCAGCCATTATTATTGTATCTATGGGATGCATGTAAGTGTGGGTATGAGAGTGGATTGGAACCCCTTGGATGGATGATGGGAAGTTTGTGAAGTCCAATATTGTGTGTTTTTAACGCTTGGATTTTAATTAAATTTTTGTGTTGATCATGTGTCACATTGATGGCCACTAATAAAGAATTTTTGTATTTTTGGAAAAATTGAGGTCTAAAATTATCTTCTGTTGTGTCCAAATGTTTCAGTTATATTAACTAAGCTGTAGACCCGTCACCCCAGTGTACTAGTGGTTTGAGATATATAATACTCACCCAGTTTCACTTGGCATTTTGTTTTCTTAGTGAGGACTCTTATGTTCCCTGCTTTCAAAGATTGATTTTTTCCAACATGTCCGATCTGAATTTTGATTGATTTTACGATTTTTTATTCGTTTTTTTTATCTTTTTTTTTTATCACGGACGTGTTGGAAATAATTCATCTGGCAGGTTAATTGTGAGAAAACGCGGAAAAGCCGCCGCGTGTGTCAAGAGCAAGGCGGCTGACTCCGCGTCCAGCGCGGCGGTTTGCACGCATAGACACGCGTCTGGTAGTATGGTGGAATGCGGAAAGGCCGCCGCATGTCCTGACAGCAAAGCGTCCGTTTCCGCGTCCAACGCGGTGGTTTGCATGCAGCGGCGTGCGCTTGGTGTGGCTGGGTCTGTTAGTGCACATAGGCAGATGGAGAGCTACGCGTGCGCGGGCCTGAACTCAGGACCTTTATACCAGCAGGGGAAGTGTCAGCTGATCAGGAAGATCAGCTGATTCCTTTAGGACTCATGATTGGCTGAGTGGCTCGGGCGGGGCGGCAGAGTCCAGCTACTATATATTCTGCTGCTTGTCAGTTGCTGGTTGTCTGTCATTGCAAACACTTTGTGGAAGCATTCAGACCATAGTCAGATCCTTACAGTGTGTTTGAACCAAGAGGACTTGGGAATTCACACTGAGCCAGATTACCTTGTACTGTTTATTTGTTAGACCAGTTCCAGGGTGTAGAGATCAAGGCCCTCACACCCCAGACTAGGAATACTGTGTATCTTCTGTGTATTCTCTAGCATAGTTCCAGGGTGTTGAGATCAAGGCCCTCACACCCAAGACTAGGGAACTGTATTGTCTTTGTGTTATATTCCAGACTAGTTCCAGGGTGTTGATGATCACGGAACTCACACCGAAGACTAGGAAATTGTGTTATCACTTATGTTATGCTCCAGACTAGTTCCAGGGTGTTGTGACTACGGACCTCACACCCAGACTAGGATTGTGCTATTTCTGTACTACGTTAGCCCAGTCCAGGGCAATACCTTTCATATTAGCTGCAGGGCTTCCTGCTACCCAGCCTCGGTCCCTCACCCAGGGGTCCACAGGCTACAGGAATATCACCCACAGTCAGGGGTGAATTCCTCAGGAGTCTTAGGCCGCCAGCTCCTCTGGTGGTCTCCACTCAGAGTTGTTACTGTTGCACCAAACACTCTCACTATTCTGGTATCCAGAGGTAAGCAATACATCTGAATTAATGCTGATTCTGCAGATCATCGATAATCAGGCGTATATCTGTATTCTTGGTGGTACTGCAGATCGCCAAGAATCAGATTCTCTCTGCGTGCTGACACCAATCGTTACATTAATCTGCCAGAAATTTTTATTGTGTGTACCTAGCATTAGGAGCACTGTAAATTGAATAGGAAAGATTTCCAATCCCTACAGACTCAGAGACAGGGAGGGTAGGTCTTCTAGGTCAGTGTTTCTCAACATTTTATTGGTATGTACCCCTTTTAAAACCCTGAATTCACCAAGTACCCCCTAGCATAGTAAACATTATCACAAGTACCCCTTGACAAATATATATTCAATTATAGTACATGATAATTGGTACCAAACAATTTCCAAGCCTTAACTATTGCTTTTAATTATCTAAAATACTATTTTGGTGTTGTTTATATAAGATTTATCATTTTTTAAAACTCAAAATTTGTTATTCTTGGTTAAGTATATCAAACCCGAGTACCCCCTGGAACCATCAGAAGTACCCCCTGGGGTACGCGTACCGCATGTTGAGAAACTAGGTTCTAGGTAATGAGTCACTGTCTTAAAACCCCAGGTCCGAACGTTAGGAACTCCCATGATGTGGGGAGACAGGGTACAAGTAGAGCAACAGGAGGGGGAAGGGCTTAGGAGGATATATGTTTGGGGGGATGGGCGTTAAAGGAGGGGGAGATAAATGGGTTGATGGCATTTGCTGTTTGATGTACAAAGTATTGGAATTGTGGTTATGTGACCCACACTACTGGCGAAAAGCTTGTCATACTCCCTTTCAACTACTAAAATTGTTCAATAATTGTTCTGAAAAAAAATTGTTCTGAAAAAAAAGGAAAAGAAGAAAATCAATAAATCAATCAATTAGTTAAAATGTGGAAGCATTTGAAATTGGTCCTTTACATATCCCTACTATGTAGTTTTAATTGCATCAGGCAATTAGCCTTCCAAAAGTTTTATAAGGATATGACATGATACAGTTAAAAAAAAAAAAAAAAAACCCTCACTGCAGGCCCAGATTTATATCACAGGAACCTATAGGCACAGATGACTAGTGATGAACAGAAATTACGCCTATGTGTAATTACGCATCATAATTCGCAATCACGCATCGTAATCGTAGTGCAAAAATTCGAGGAAAACCGTAATTAATTTCATAGTTAATTGTAAGCATTCGGAATTATGCATGAATTTATGCGTAATTTAGTGCCAACTTTGGCGGTGAATAGCAAAGCCCCTATACATGCTATTGCAACCAAAATTGCTACATATGTTAAGGGGAATAGTGGGTACAAGTTAAAAAGTAAAAAAAAAGAATTGTTCAAAAAGA
This sequence comes from Hyperolius riggenbachi, assembly GCF_040937935.1. Taxonomy (NCBI): domain Eukaryota; kingdom Metazoa; phylum Chordata; class Amphibia; order Anura; family Hyperoliidae; genus Hyperolius; species Hyperolius riggenbachi. The sequence continues at coordinate 366,518,222 of NC_090651.1, forward strand.
CCTTGTAGTTTTTGAGAAAATCAATTACAATAAAAAACACAAAGAAAAATGGTTTTTGGTCAGTTTTCGTTGCATTTCTAAAATCGATTTGAACATTTTGAACAATTCTTGAGGATGTGGCGTTTCAGCTATGGCCTTATTGCTGAACATGACTGCCTAGTAAAAAGAGGTATTTTTGTAGGCCTCAGACTCTCTTTAACCTCCCTAGCGTTCTGGACGAGCTGAGCTTGTCCAGAGATGCTAGAGGGCACCGCTCGGGCCCCGCTGGGCCGATTTGAATAAATTTTTTTTAAACATGCAGCAAGCACTTTGCTTACTGCGTGTCCTACCCGATCGCCGCCGATCGCCGCCGATCTGCCACTACCCGATGCGAAAAAGGCCCCCCCACAGACCCCCTGCACAGCCTGGCCAATCGCCTCCAGGCTGCGCTTTGGGGTGGATCGGGAGTCCCTGTGACATCACGACGTTGATGACGTCGATGACGTCACTCCGTCCGTCGCCATGGCGACGGGGGAAGCCCTAAAGGAAATCCCGTTCAGGATGGTATTTCCTTATGGGCGTGATCGCCGGCGGCGATCGGAAGGGTGGGAGGGAGGGAGCAGGAAGGGAATCAGAATGCCCAGCAGGTTAAGTAAGCACGAAACTCTGGGACTGGGAGTAATATTTAACTTAAAGCTATTTTTGGCACACAGATCAGCAAAAGTATGTATATTTATATCACAATCCAACTTACCACAGAGCACCAGAGTCCACACCCATAAAAATGGATCCCCAAACCAGCCCATCATTCACCTAAAATTAAAAATAATTGTGGTTAAGATATGGAATGTCATCTGTTGCAGCACCTGTGAGCATTACAAGCAGTCAGATGTTTCTTAGAAAGATATTTATCAGAGCTTAATCTAAAACAGACAGGCCACGATGGTATTTTTATTCTGCAGTAAAAAGTGCAGCTTAACCACTTCACCTCCAAGGGTTTTTCCCCCGTAAAAAACTCGAGCAATTTTCACTTGTCAGCGCTCCTTCTATTCATTCATCTATAACTTTATTTCTACTTATAACAAATTGATCTATACCTTTTTCTTTTCGCCACCAATTAGGCTTTCTTTGGGGGCTACTTTTTGCTAATAATTATTTTATTCTAAATGTGTTTTAACTAAAAAAAAAATGGAAAAAATTCATTATTTCTCAGTTTTCGGCCATTACAGTTTTAAAATAATACATGCAACCATAATTAAATCCCACACATTTTATTTGCCCATTTGTCCTGGCTATTGCAATGTTTAAAATTTTTCCCTAGTACAATGTATGGCGTCGATATTTTATTTGAAAATAAAGGTGCATTATTTTCAGTTTTGCATCCATCCCTAATTACAAGCCCATAATTTATAAAGCAACAGGAATGTGCCCTCCTGACATACATATTAAAAAAGTTCCGTGTTTTATGTATTGTTTTAATTGTACATTTTTATTTAATTTTTTTATTTTTTTTTACAAATTTTTTGGGGGGGTAATTATTGGGGAGTGTGGGAGGTAAGGAGTTCATTTAAAATCTAAGAATAGTTTTTTTTTATTTTAAAAAATGTTTTTAGTTGTAATTTTACTTTTTGGCCACAAGATGTCCTCACGCAAAACTGCATAGTATTACTACACAAAGAGGAAGCAATGCGTTGACTTGTAACTAGCAGGTTTTGGGAATGACGGCACCGTCTCATGGATGGCAGCATTCATTCACATGGGGACTTAGATCAATGAATGGTAACTGTGTTTCCATTCATTGATCTCCCAGCTAACAATGGGCAGTAGTATTGGCGGCGGGAACGTGCAGGGGGGTGGAGTGGGAGTGCACGGCGGGGAGGGACTTAGTAGCTACGTCCCTGCAAGAAGCTATGGAGAAATGCTGGGATGTAGCTACTCGTCCCGGTGGTGGGGAAGTGGTTATTGCTTCCAAAAATGTTTGTGTGCAGTCATAATTTAAATGACAAAACATACATACTCAATAAAGTACTCTGGCATCACTGATGTATTGGTGGAGGTAGTGAACCCTGCTGCATACAAAACACTCCTGCCCTGCATATGTATGCATACCTCCCAACTTTTTGAGATGAGAAAGAGGGACACTTAAGCCATGCCCCTGCCACAACCCTAACCACGCCCCATCACACCCCTAGTCACGCATACCATAAAGATTTCATAAGAAAAATATGTTGTTTTATAATTTAAACTACTTTGGTCCTTTCTATCCTGCTTCATTTTCCTTCATATTTACATTTTAAAATTAGCAATATATCAATTTAAAGGATGGGAATAACATTTAAGGTAGCCATACACTGGTCGATTTGCCATCAGATTCGACCAACAGATAGATCCCTCTCTGATCAAATCTGATCAGAGAGGGATCGTATGGCTGCCTTTACTGCAAACAGATTGTGAATCGATTTCAGCCTGAAACCGTTCACAATCTGTGGTGGTGGTGGTGCTGTTGCTGCCGCCCCCCCCCCCCCCCCCCGCATACATTACCTGCTCCGGCCGGCGCGACTCCCCAGGTCTCCGCTGTCTTCTTCTCCGCTCTGGTCTGGTCTCCAGGTCCGGCAAGCTTCACTTCTTCCTGTCTGGAGGAAGTTTAAACAGTAGAGCGCCCTCTACTGTTTAAACTTCCTGCCGGGACAGGAAGAAGTGAAAAAGTGAAGCATGCCGGACCCGGAGACCAGACCAGAGCAGAGAAGACCTGGGGAGTCACGCCGGCTGGAACAGATAATGTATTGCCGCTCTATTGCGTCGGTCGTCGGGCACTCGAACACCGCTAGCGACGCGCTCCCTACCCTTTGGCAATCGACGGTAATTTCCCGCACGGAGCGATTGACAGGATCGATCTATTTCGGGTTGAAGTAGATTGAAATTTAGCGTGTAGCGTGAAGGATGTGACAGCAGATTCGATCCCAGTGATTGAATCTGCTGTCGATCGGCGGGGAATCGGCCTAGTGTATGGCCAGCTTTACAGTTATTCAAACTCATATTTTAGTAGAGAAACTGTGTTAAGTCTTCAAAGGGAAGGGGGCGGGAATTCAATTACCTTCTGATCACAGTGTTCTTATCTTATCCGAAATGGGAAGCTTATGTTATTTATTTGCATGCTGAGATAAGCTTGTTACTGTAGCTAAAGAAAAAAACCTTTTCACAGGCCAGCTAGCACTGCACAGTCCCTGCATCTCAGGCCTGTTTCCATTAAGCAAAGATCTTTCCAGAATCTGCAGCTTTTTCCCGCAGGTGAGTCAGGCAGGGAAAACACCATCCAAACCGCACCACAGCACACTTTTGGAGACATGCTGTGCAGCAGTTTCCCGCAGCACACACCTGAACCCCTATAGCCATGCATTTCATGGCTAATTGATGCGGATGCGTACTCCCATCAATGCAAGTGCCAGTGTGCATCCTATAAGACGCATGCCAGCTCAGTGGAAACCGGTCTTAGGCAAAGGCAACCAGACCAGGTAAAAAGAGAAAAAAATTGGGTGGCATATAGAGGTGTACATGCAACAGGGGCACCCCAAAATAGCCAATAGTTGCAGGGCTAATAACGATAGTACATTTTACCAATGTATTAAGCATTGAAGAACGGCCTATAACTTGTAAGCTTTTTTTTTTACAAAAATATGTATTAAGCCTATGAACAGAAACACCAACTATGCAAAAGCAGCACTAAAAAGATGTAATCAATGTAGCAATATTTCTAATCATGTTTAATTAGTTTTACATTTTTTTCAGCCTGAAGAAGGGAACTATTTCAGCCTTAAAACACTAAGGCATCAGCATTTCATATGAATAAGTAATTTTTATTTGGATTTAAAAAAAATAAAGTGCAAGCTACACTCAAAACCCATTTACTTATTAAAGAGGTCATTCTATGACTTATGATTTCACTAGTAGTGTTGAGCTCAAATTTTGCATACTTGTAATTTCTCATCCAAATTCTCAGTTACGATGCAAAATTGCACTGCAATATTTCTGTCGAATTTATAATAAATTTTGCACGTAACCGTAATTATGTTGTGTAATTTTGTAGTTATGTTCAAATGTCGAACATTTATTTTTAAAGGATACCTGAGGTGACATGTGACATGACGAGATAGACATGTGTATGTACAGTGCCTAGCACACAGATAACTATGCTGTGTTCCTTTTTTTATTTCTCTGCCTGAAAGCGTTACAGATCAGGTATGTAAGTGGCTGACTCAGTCCTGACTCAGACAGGAAGTGTGATCCTCACTGATAAGAAATTCAAAACAATAAAACACTTTCCTAGCAGAAAATGGCGTCTAAGAGCAAAAAAAGAGATAAAAAGGGGAATTTCTTACCAGTGAGGGCCACATTGTAGTCACTTCCTGTCTGAGTCAGGACTGAGTCATATATAAATGTTCTGAGACTTGTCCAATATTTACCAAGTTCCGTATACACACAATATACATTTTAAGGAAATGCACAGCAAAGGGTCACCCTTCCCAAGTCCCTTTATCCCCTTGTCACCTGTGGTATAGTTAGAATTCAGAGCCCGGACCACATGGGCATTCACACCCTGAGCAATTAAATTTCAAAACTTTAATTATGAGTACTGGTGTCCTTTTATGCAAAATTTGCGTAAGTAAAATTAGCACATTACAACCAACACCGTACATCATAACTAAGAACTTAGTATTTACATATGAATTTAAATATTCCAGTTGAAATAATAAAAATCATTGGTTTTAAAGACTATTCAATGCTTAGGACATCCATGCATTAAAAATCTGTTTAGAGAGAACCTGAGATGACAAGTTTTATACTTACCCGGGGCTGTCTTAAGCCTCTTGTCCCTCGTTGCCCCATCCCCCCCCCCCCCCCTGGGTGGCTCCTGTCTCCTGCAATAGTGCTCGAAAGCCTGGTCGAGTCAAGCTTCCTTGCGCATGTGTGGCCCAGCTAGGCACGCTTCCCCATCAGGCTCCCGTCCCTGGGAGTGTCATGCACCTGCGCAGTAGTACTGTGCAAGCACAGAATGCTCCCAGCCACGTGAACGCAGAATGCTCCCATCCATGGGAGCACAATGGGGGAGTGCGACTGGCCGGGCCGTGAATGGGTGACAAAGCGCAACTCAGCCAGGCTTTTGGCCACTATTGCAGGTGACAGGAGCCACCCAGGGAGAGGGCGAGGGACGAGTGGCCTCAAAGCCCCAGGTAAGTATGGCACCTAAGAAGCTTCTTATCTCAGGTACACTTTAAGTTTGCCTAAACAAAATCCACACTCATTTTCAACTGATAATAACTAGGGCCGGATTTGTACTCTTTACCGCCCATGGCCACTGTCACAAGGCGCCCAGTATAGGTAGCGAGATGACCCCTCCTTCTTCCCTTCAGTATAGGTAGCGAGATGACCCCTTCCCTCCAGTATAGGTAGCCGGATGTCCCTCCCCCCCTTTCCTCCAGTATAGGTAGCCTGATGACTCCCTCTCCAGTATAGGTAGCCACATTACTTCTCCTCCCTTTCCCTCCAGTATAGGTAGCCAGATGACAGATGACTTCTTTAATCCCTCCTTCCCCTCCCCCCCTTCAGTATAAGTAGCCAGCTCGCCTTCACACCACAGCAGCCATCAGCTCATCTCCAGCACAGAAGCTTCCTCTTCCTTTCCGTCTCCAATGCTGCCCAAGTCCATAGCCGCCGGCCACAATGCAAACATGCACAGAGAGCAAGGTGGCTGCTGCACAGGTGGCTAGCAGCAGAGTACCGCAGTCAGGCGCTCGCCTGATCTCCCTGTATTTCAGTATTTGCAAGCTTGCTAATGCTGCACCAGTCTAGCCTGCTGCTTAGGTGCCCTTGCTCCTGTGGTTCCCTAGGCCATGCCCTAAGTGGCCTTAGCCTAAATCTGGCCCTGATAATAACATGGTACAGAGGACATTGTCAGTAATGCAGGATATAGGCGGGGTTCATATGAAACAGAATGGGTGGCAAAACAACAAGATCCATTCACATCAGTCTGTTCAGAATGGATTTGCTTGTTCCCTTCAGTCAAACAGAACCCAAGTTTGGGGAGTCTGCGATAATTGTGGAGCAGCCGGACAAAGCAGATGCCGAGGGGTATACCGAGTGATGGGGACGGAATGGAACACACAGACAGGGCTGTTTCTGAACAATTCGGCACCCCAGGCAAGGCACCTTTTGTCTCCCTACCCGAACCCATGAAAAGGAAGAACATAACCTACAGCAATTATTTTTGTGGGCACCAGTAAGAAGTTCATAGTTTACATAGAAATAATATTTTCTCAAAATAAGTTTGTAAAGCATACACAAATGTATTACTAGGCCATATACATCTCACTGGGCATACCTCACTAAAGCCATATACAAAACCCTTCCAATACCGGCTTTGAGGGGTGTGTATCCACTTTATAATAAACATCATACCCTTTATGTACAGCCTGGGTCTTAACAGGTTAGAATATTGACCTGGAAATCCAATCAGAGTTGCAACAATTGACACAGCAGTGCCCATTTAGGTGTTAAAATTACCATTCTTCCTTTTCTTAATGGAACTAGTAGCTGGCTATGCAAATTCCATAAAATACAATGTGCTAAGACTAGCTCTGTGGTGCCACTTTCTATAGCTGACACTCGGGCAACTTCCTGGTTTGCCTTTGCCTAAAAACAGCCCTACACACAGATCAGATGCCCAATGTAGCAAACTGATCCATCTAAAACTGAAATCGGGTCAGTTTTTACGGGATCCGGTTTTTTGATCTGTGCAGTGTGAATCAAGCCATAGTCTTACCTTGTTCTGGACTGGTGATGCTGTGCAACAGTGCTCCTGTGCGTTACCTTAGTATTATATACCTGAAATTTGTTTATACCCTCTGGCGTCTGGCCCGCCTGATCTAGGATGTCTCCTCCCTCACCTGTCTCCTCTCTGATCTACTGCCGACCAGCTGACAATCACTTGAGAAACAGAGAGATCTGTCACGAGGATCACAGCAAACATGTTTGTGAATACAGTATAACATCATATCAATCATGTATGGCTTGCTGCAATAGTGTACATATGTGTACAGCAGCCAGACCTGCGCTCCTGATCTGTAATAAACACTGTTTTTTGTCTTCCTTTCAGAGTTTCCTCACAAAACAAGGTAAAAGTAATGCAGACCAGTATATGACAAAAAATAACATTATTGAATGTGCTTGAATGTCTTATAAAGGGACTTTAATAAAGTGTGCATTTAAAATGAACCAGAGGAGAAAATAAGCTGATGAAATAAACTATTGTATTTATCCTCCTACTCCTAAAAAATACTTTTTTTTTAGGAGTAGGAGGATCCCATGGTTTTATTTTATATTTAAACATTTACAAAGTTGAATGAATGTTCTTATTATTATTTTTGATTATACATCGCCAACATCTTCTGTGGCACTGAATGTTTTGCTGTCTCTGCTCAGTGGCAGCCTATTAAGAGTCCCTGAATGAAAATACAATAACTGCTGACCATTTTCTATCTCCCTCTGCTCTCAGAAGTTGTATTCTGGCAGTAAAACTTTTATGGCTGTAATTTGCTTATCGGTGATGTCTACAATATTCCGGACAAGGTACCGACAAGACAGAAGCTGTCACTTCCATACCTAAAAATTAACAATTTCAGGCCGCTAAATAAAAAAAGTAAAACAGCCTGGGTATTAATATGTTTGGCACTGTACATACACATGATTATCTCGTCTCATCCCATCTTGCGTCGGGTACACTTTAAACGACATTATGATTTTATTCCCATTTTATAATACTAACTTGTCACTTCCAGTTCATGGAGTATAAGCCATTGTTTCATGCTAATACTGATGGTAAACTAGATGCACAGTGTGTTGGTCTCTGATCAAAACATTTGCTCCAGTATTTTGTCTCCTGTGTAGCCAAACTCCAGGGAGTGTCAATAACGGTAGAGGTAGCAGTGGAGGAATTTATCTACATTAACAGAGGGTTTAAATTGTGGAATGGGATTCATGACTCCTTATGCAACATGATTTACTTGGCTTCATGATCTTCAGAAACCTGCTAGATTTCATGTATGCTTGCATGAGCTCACTGGCTCCAGCCTTCTGATCACCTGACATCTAACTGCTAAACAGCAACCAGCACAACTGCCATCTACGTGTTTACTATTTACCTGCATCAGTGTTTACTTCAACTTACATCTGGAAATATGCCTGAAGAAGGGGACGAGATCCCAGAAAGCTTGCATTATTTAACTTTATCAGTTAGCCATTAAAAGATATTACTTTTACAAGACTTTGTTTTTTTTCTACCTACATAATTTGTTTGGCTAACACGGTACAGAAACATTTTTACTACTATCTACTGTGTAGCCGAACTCTGGGTAGCGGCAGTGATTTTGGCTAGCAGGCAACGGTGACTGCAGGAACTGCGCTAGTTTCACTACTGTGTGTAGACAAATTCCCGTTAACAGAGGTGGCTCCAGTTAGAAAAGTTGGATTGTGACAGTGATTCTGGATAGATTATTGTTAGACATAGGCAGGTTGTAGGTTAGGTTTACATAGATGTTAAAGGATACATCCGAGCTGTGCAAAAATAAAAAAAATCCACTTACCTGGGACCTCCTTCAGCCCCTGCCAGCCGTTCTGTGTCCCACGCCGCAGCTCCCCTCCAGCGCAGGATGTCCACTGCACCTGAGCAAGCAGCTCTCAGACTTGCGCTGACATTATCAGAACTGTACTGCGCAGGTGCAGTAGTTCTGCGCCTGTGCTGTACAGTCCGGATGACATCAGCACAACCAGTGAGCCACACGCTGGAGCGCAGGAGAAGCCGACCCAAAAGCCGACCTGGCGAGGTCGGCTTGTCCATCGGGAGCCACCGGAGCTGCGGCGAGGGAACAGGATGGATGCAGGGGGCTGGAGGACGCCCAAGGTAAGTGGATTTTTTATTTTTAAAGTGCTCAGACTTTCCCTTTAAAGCACAACTAAAATGAGAGGTATATGGAGGCTGCCATATTTATCTCCTTTTAAACAATACTAGTTGCCTGGCAGCTGTGCTGGTATATATGGCTGCAGCAGTGTCAAAATCACACCAGAAACAAGCATGCTGCTAATCTTGTCTGATCTGACAATAATGTAAAAAAACACCTGATCTGCTACATGCTTGTTCAGGGACTATGGCTAAAAGTATTTAGAGGCAGATGGTCAGCAGGACAGCCAGGCAACTGGTATTGTTGAAAAGGAAATAAATATGGCAGCCTTCATATACCTCTAACTTCAGTTGTCCTTTAAGGATACCCAAGGTGACAGGTGACATGATTAGATAGACATGAGTATGGACTGTGCCAAGCACATAAATAACTAGGCTGTGTTCCTTTTTTTCTTTGCCTGAAAGAGTTGATGTTGATCCAGGGATTTTATCTGATTGCCATCTGGAGTCGGGAAGGAATGTTTCCCTTTAGGGGCTAATTGGACCATGCCTTGTAAGGGTTTTTTCGCTTTCCTCTGGATCAACAGGGATATGTGAGGGAGCAGGCTGGTGTTGTACTTTATACTGGTTGAACTCGATGGACGAATGTCTTTTTTCAACCAAAGTAACTATGTAACTATGTAAACATCAGGTATGTAAGTGGCAGTCCCTGTTTGAGTCAGGACTGGGTCAGACTACAGTGTGACCCTCACTGATAAGAAATTACAACTATAAAACACTTTCCTAACAGAAAATGCCTTCTGAGAGCAGGAAAGAGTAAAAAAGTGTCAATAGTTCATAGATTTTAGCTCTGGCATACTCCATTGAATGTGTCATTGAGCAAAAACAATAAAATAGTAAAAACATAAAAGGTAGATTTAAATATAAAATAAAACTGTGGAATATCTTAAAAAGTCATTTTTAGGAGAAGGAGGATAGATACAATTGTTTATTTGATTTGTTTAATTTCACCCCGGGTGTCCTTTAGGTGTACACAGGGGAGAGTTCATCCAGAGTTTTTCTATAGCATAGCTGAACTCTGGTTAGCGACGGTTAATGCGGTGGTAGCAGCGGTGGTGTGCGCTTACAGCGCTGGAGACTTGCTAACCAAACTCGTAGTAGTAGGTGTGACTGCGGCGCTAGCAGCAGTGAGTTCAGCTACTGCACTAGAGATCTATGCTGCTGAACTCTGGGTAGCGGCAGTGACTGTGGAAGTCACGGTGGTGTAGCTGAACTCTGGATAGCGGGGTAGACTCCAGTTAGTGGATAGCGGCAGGGTTAGTATTAGGTGTTGATAGGGGGTAGGTTAGTGTTAGACGTTAGTAAGTAAGGTAGGTAAGGTAGCCCAAGATCCGACACTTGAGATCTTTGAAAACGTTGTAGTTGCCGCAACACATGCCGGGCCGCTCGGTGGATCTACCCCGGCTCCTGCAGAGTGCAGACACTCCTCAGTGTGCCAGTGACTCTCATTCCACTCGGGGCTAAGTATCTTGCTCATTACTGTTGCTGGTGCATTTTGCACCTTACACTAGATGCACACTTTTTCACAAATGCTGTTCCATCCCAACACTAGTTTTTGTTCGTTTTTGTTAATCATTAGTTACGCTTATATGTTTCATGTTTATTTATTTTCATTGCCATTTCTGGGCCACTTACCTTTATATAGAGAAGCACTCAAATATTATATCACAGTGTGCACCTTGCAATTTCTTATGAACCCGAATTCTATGGTCAGTGCAGGGACCTATAGGAACTGCATGACCAGATTTATCATTACATAGCATATGAGTGTTTAGTGTCCTTGATATATGTCATTTTGCAGGCAGGTGGTTATAATATGCTTTTTTTTAAGTGTTTTACTGTTTTTAAAGGATACCCGAACTGACATGTGACATGATGAGATAGACATGTATATGTACAGTGCCTAGCACACAAATACCTAGGCTGTGTTCTTTTTTTTCTTTCTCTACCTAAAAGAGTTAAATATCAGGTATGTAAGTGGCTGACTCAGTCCTGACTCAGACAGGAAGTGACTACAGTGTGACCCTCACTGATAAGAAATTCCAACTATAAAACACTTTCCTAGCAGAAAATGGCTTCTGAGAGCAATAAAGAGGTAAAAAGAGGATTTCTTATCAGTGAGGGTCACACTTTAGTCACTTCCTGTCTGAGTCAGGACTGAGTCAGCCACTTACATACCTGATATTTAACTCTTTCAGGCAGAGAAAGAAAAAAGCAACACAGCATAGTTATTTGTGGGCTAGGCACTGTACATACACATGTCTATCTCCTCATGTCACATGTTAGTTCGGGTATCCTTTAACATACTGTGTATATTATTGATATTTATGGATCTGTAATAAAGCTTTTTTTGACTTTTTCAACTCATATTCAGTGGTGCTAATCTTTTTTGGGCCTCTTTGGGGTACTGGTGCATTGGACCAATCAGAGACTGCAAAATGTTATCACGGTAATTGGAATATCACAGAAATCTTAGACTAACCACAAGACTCAGAAATACTCCGCAGTAATACAATTTTCACTGAAAACTTCAGCATTTTCTGATTGGTTCAATGATTCCAAGCAGTGATGAGCAAATCCTATCCGGGAGATACTCAGATAGTAGCTATCCGGATATCTCCCAGTAAAGCTGTGTGTGGGGGGGGGTCAATCTTACCTGTCTGACGTCTTCTTAGCCCCGTCCTCGGTGCCTCCCACGATGCGGTCCTCGCACATCACGTGACTACAAACACTTCCTCCTTCAACCCGGAAGGAGGGAGTGTTTGTAGTCACGTGATGCGCGTGGACCGCATCGTGGGAGGCACCGAGGACGGGGCTAAGAAGACGTCAGACAAGTAAGATTGACCCCCTTGCCCACCCCACACAGCTTTACTGGGAGATATCCGGATAGCTACTATCTGGGTATCTCCTGGATGGGATTTGCTCATCACTGGTTCCAAGATCTGTGATTGGGCTAAAATTTGCGATAATGTGGCTTTCGGACAGATTTGTCTTTTCCCAAAGGCGATTTCCGATTACCGCTGCGGAAAGTTGATTTTTTATCGGAAATGCGGAAATTTCGATTCCACTGAATTCATATGAGCATCTCTGCATTCCAGCTAGCCTAAGGGAATTTGTTAAAAGATACTCGAGGTGACATGTGACAGGATGAGATAGACATGGGTATGTACAGTGCCTAGCACACAAATAACTAGGCTGTGTTCCTTTTTTTTCTTTCTTTGCCTGAAAGAGTTACAGATCAGGTATGTAAGTGGCAGTTCCTGTCCGAGTGAAGAGTGGTTCAGACTATAGCATAACCCTCACTGATGAGGAATTACAGCCATAAAACACTTTCCTGTCAGTAAATGGCTTCTGAGAGCATGAAAAAGATAAAAAGAGTTAATAGTTCATAGATTTAAGTTCTGGCCTATAGCAATAAAAGTGTAATTGAGCAGAGACAATGAAACCTTAAAAACGTAAAAACTAGATTTAAATATAAAATAAAACTGTGAGATATCTAAAAAAAAGGGTCATTTTTAGGAGAAGGAGGATAGATACAATTGTTTATCACATCACTTTATTTTCACATCGGATGTCCTTTAACCATAGCATCAAACAAGTTCTGTTTTTGTTTGTTTTTTAATCATTATTATACGTAATCTATGGTATTTTAAATGATTCTGCTGTTTTGTGTAACAACTTTTGATAGCTGACAGTCTGGTTTCTTGTGTCGTTCTGGAACCATGTACCATTTTACCATTCTCACATTCCCACAAGCCCCTTTCACTTCCACCACTTTAGCCACCTGCAGAGGGTTAATTAATGCCTCTGGTGCCCTCTAACCTTCCCATACCTCCAATGAGCAGCTAGACCTGAAGATGTAGCCAGGGCCGGATTTGTACTTTTTACCGCCCAAAGCCAATGTCACCAGCCAACCCCTTTCAGTATAGGTAGCTAGATGACCCCTATCCCATTTCCTTCAGTATAGGTAGCCAGGTGACCCCTCCCCTCTTTTCCTCTAGTATAAGTAGCCAGATGACCCCTTCCCCTCCCGTATAGGTAGCATGATGACTCCCTTAAACCATCCCTTTCCCACTCCCCCTCTTTCAGTACAGCTCGCCTCCACACTGCAGCAGCCATCAGTGTCACTCACTTCTCTGCTCATCTCCAGTGTAGATGCGTCCTCTTCCCCTCCATCTCCAATTCTGCCCAAATCCGTAACCACCCACCACAATGCCAACGTGCAGAGAGAGAGCAGGGTGGCTGCTGCACAGGTGGCTGACAGCAAAGTACCGCAGTCAGGTGCTCGCCTGATGCAAGCTTGCCAATGCTGCACCAGTTTAGTCTGCTGCTGTGGTGCCCTTGCTGCTGGGGTGCCCTAGGCCATGGCTTAGGCGGCCTAGGCCAAAATCCGGCCCTGGATGTAGCAGGTACTCTTCAGAAAGCTCCATTTGATTCTTACATAAGATGAGTTTGGTGTCAGGTGATGCAGAATATTGGTAAATTCAGCCGTTGGCTTTGTGATGGCACATTGACATGGACTTTTGGCACTGTTTGCCCTTCTTCTTCCTAATGCTAGTGATGAGCAGAAATAATGCCCATGTGTAATTACGCATTGTAATACGCTATTACGCATCGTAATCGTAATGCACAATTTCAAGGGAAATAGCATAATTAATTTCATAGTTTTTACCATTCGTAGTTACACACGAATGTACGCGTAATTTTGTGCCAACTTTGGCGGTGGCCGGTGAATAGCAAAGCACCCGTACATGCTATTGCTACCAGAATTGCTACATGTGTGAGGGAGAATAGTGGGTACAAGTTACAAAAAGTATTGTTCAAAAAGACCTTGAAGATTTTGAGAAAATTGATTTTAAAAACTGCCAAAGTCGACACAAAATTATGTGTAAATTACAGGTAAATTCATGCGTAATTACGAATGATTGTACAAAGTCAACTGAATTACGAATTTGTAACTACTTATAGGCACCATTGCCAAAATGTACGCATCATTTCGCATAATTGTAACTAGCAGATTACGATCATCACTACTAACCTTAATCTGCCCTTAATGAAAATCTATTACCTTGATATTATCTCCTTTTTAACCAGTTCGGCCTATCCCGCTGCCCGCTGCTAGCCCCCCGACCCGAATATAATTCCCATTCACCGATCTAAGTCCCCCCGATCTAAGTCATAGAGTGCGGTATTTCTGCCCCCAGGAAACTTCACCTTCTTTTTTTTAGTTCGCATCCAGGACTTTTTTGACTGTGGCCATCTTGTGGCCAAATAGTAAACCGCACCCACATACATTTTTAATTAAACAATTATATTATGTAACATGTAAAATTAGCTGTTTCCCTCCCACACCAAAAATTACCCAAATACATATTTTATTAAAAAAAATACAATAAAAAACAAACAAAAAGAATATAAATAGTTACCCAAGGGTCTGAACTTTTTAAATATGCATGTCAAGAGAGTATGTTGTTATATTATTTTAAATTATAAGCTTATAAATAGTATGGATGCAAATTGAAAAAATGCACCTTTACTTCTAAATAAAATATCGGTGCCATAAATTGTGATAGGGACATCATTTAAATGCTGTAATAACCTGGAAAGATGGGCAAATAAAATACATCAGTTTTAATTACGGTAGCGTATATTAATTTCAAACTATAATGGCCAAAAACTGAGAAATAATGATTTTTTTAAATTTCTTTCTTAATCTTCCTGTTAAAATGGATTTAGAAAAAAATAATTCTTAGCAAAATGTACTACCCAAAGAAAGCCTAATTAGTGGCGGAAAAAACAAGATACAGATCAATGAATTGTGATAAGTAGCAATAAAGTTATTGGCGAATGAATGGGAGGTGAACGTTGCTCAGATGCATGAGGTTTTCGACACTGTGGTGCTGAACCGGATAATGTTTATGTTTAACCTCTACGGCTAGTTTAACTCTGTTCCTGATGCTTATCCCTTATGCATCAGGCATATGTATGTGTATGCCGCCGGTGAACTGGGCGCAGAGTGAATCCCCTTAGTTGGCAAGACAGTAACTGCCATTTTTTCAGGAGTCTTTCAAAGTTCTGGTCACCCCCAGTTGTATTGCCACAGCCCGCCTTCAGTTCAGCAACCACCAATTAGGCCGCGGCTGCAGAGCTGGAAGCGTGGGCCATGGCAATGGAGGTGGGGGTGGTCAGAGTATCAGAAGACTTTTGAAAAAAAAAAAAACACATCGATTTGCCAAGGAGGGGGTGGAGTTTCTGACAATGATGAATTACGAGCGAGTGTGTTATTAAAGTGAGTGTTTACCGTTTTAAAAATAAAAAAGTCAGTTACTCACCTAAGGAGAGGGAAGGCTCGGTCCTAATGAGCCTTCCCTCTCCTCTCCCGGTGCCCTCGGTGCTGCGCTGGCTCCCCCGTTCGCGTTCCGCCGCCGCAGGGACTTCGGAGGTCTTGGGGAGCACTCAGGCTTCCGAAGACGGGCCGCTCCATACTACGCACGCGCGAGTGCGTCATAGAGGGCGCTCGCGCATGCGTAATATGGAGCGGCCCGTCTTCGGGAGCCCGAGTGCTCCCGAAGGCTTCCGAAAGCTCCCTTCGGCATGCGGAAGTGACAGTATTTGACCGAACTGGTCGAATACTGCCACGGGAGATCCTGCGCGGGACCGGGCACCGGGAGAGGAGGGGGAAGGCTCATTAGGACCGAGCCTTCCCTCTCCTTAGGTGAGTATCCGACTTTTTTATTTTTAAAACGGTAAACACTCACTTTAACCTTGAGACCAAGAGCCTTACATGACAGACTGTCTTTTTCACAGAAAGTAAAACAAAAAATCAGATCTACTTACCTGGGGCTTCCTCCAGCCCCAGGAAGCCTAGGAGGCCTACATGTCCCTCGCCGCAGCTTCGCTCTGTGGCATGACTTCTGCACCTGCACAGAATTCTCCTGGCAATGGGAGCGTGACTGCAAGTGGCGCAAGTGGCGCAGCCACTTTCCTGGCCGGGTTGGCAACTGCTACGGAGGGCAGTGGGAGGAGACTGCCAGAGAGCGGAGCTGTGGGGAGGGACCCATAGGCTTCCAGGGGCTGGAGGAAGCCCCAGGTAAGTAAATAAGATTGTTATTTTACATTGCCAGATGTATCCTTTAAGGTAAGAAGCCTTAAATCACTAGTGTTCACCAGGAGTGGCTGGATAGTGTAATGGTTAAGGGCTCTGCCTCTGACACAAGAGACCAGGGTTCGAATCTCGGCTCTGCCTGTTCAGTAAGCCGGCACCTATTCAGTAGGAGACCTTAGGCAAGTCTCCCTAACACTGCTACTGCCTATAGAGAGTGGCTGCAGCTCTGGCGCTTTCAGTCCGCCAGGAGAAAAGCGCTATATAAGTGTTTGTCTTTGAGTAAAACAAGGCCTGTGCAGGCTCCTTGCTACAAGGTTAAAACTGTGAATATCTGAAGGGTCCTTTGGAAGAGGGGCATAACTAGAGGGGAGCAGCCACTGACATCGCAGGGGGCCCAGAGCTGTTTTGGGGCCCCATCTTCCGAAACAGGGGACTATACGTCAAATCAGGTGTTCTTGTGGCTACACTTGTTATGGGTGTGAAGACCATGATGGCCACACTTTTTTTATGACCCTTGTGGGATGGGCCCCAAAGCTGTGAGGGTCACCAAGAGGTGGCAAGAGAAGGGGTGGGATTATTGTGGGCCCCCTCAAAGCCTCACGGGGGGAGGGGCATGAATTGTAGTTACGCCACTGCTTTGGAACACTGTACCAGTTCAGGAACCTCCTCCCGGTCAAGGGCACCATCTGCTGAACCGGCTAATGGACCTGATGACCTATTCACCTCTTACCCAAGCGTAGTGTCCATGTGTGGATCTGCATCAGCCTGTTCAGTACAGACTTTAAAGAGAACCTGTACTGAGTAAAAATATTTAAAATATACACATGAGGTAACTTCAAATGAACATTACATAGTTACCTTGCCATCAGTTCCTCTCAGAAGCGCACCATTTTCTTCTGATAATAATCCCTTCCAGTTCTGACAATATTTTGTCAGATCTGAAATATATCAGTTGCTGTCAGTAAAATATCAGTTGTTGTCAGTTATAGCTGAGAGGAAAACTGATGTACCAGGTAATGTCCATGTTTCCCTATGGCTCAAGTGGGCGATGTTACAGTTTAACTGTGTGCTGACCAGAAAGCTGTTATGGGTAATGGCCATTTTCAAAATGGAGGACGGAAAATTCCCTTGATCACAGTGAACAAACAGGACGTGGGAGAGGAGAAAGACACTGAGGAGTAGACTACATGGAAGGAAAGTATGACTTGTGTATGCTTATTTTGACTTTTAATCTTCACTTCAGGTTTTCTCAATGTGGTTGAGACTTTAGACAGGATCTGCTCCTCACTCAGCAGTCATTAGGAAGTCATCTGATGGTGCGCGGCTGCATACACATGACACAGAGAAGCCTTCAGGGGTGATAAGAGTCATCCCCCTTGCTCAAAGTTTGAGATGTAGTGTGTGTTCAGCAGGCACATAGAGCCATCCGTCATTCTAATGAGAGTTCTCTCAGCTCTTGTCATTTGTGTTTAGTTTTCTCAGGATGAAATTCATCTGGATTTTTTTCTAGTGAAAAAAAAAAGAAACTTCTAGATTGTTCATGGTGTGGAATTCCTATACGTATAATTATGTAGGGCTTCTCATACCTTAAAGCGTGAGTGTCACCATAAAAATGAAATTTCAACAGCAACTGGTCTGAGTGTATTAAGTGATAAAGATGCTAATCCTGCATTCAAAACTTTTAAAACTTTTTCTGCTGTTATGATTTGGAGTTATCACATACTTAAGGAGCGCTGGCCCTTTAGTAGTCAGTGCCAAACAGTTGCATGCTTTCTCCTCTTCCCTTTATTTCCCTGCCTAGCCTATCTAAAACACAATCCTCTGCTCACTTGTGTTTACAAGCAAGGCTGAGGTGACTCAGTGATTGGAGGACAAAAGAAAAAAAATAAAGGGCAGAAATGACTTTAGGATTTAGCCTAAACTGTGGAAAAAAGACATGGCCCCCACCAGGAACAGAATTCTCTTCCTCTTTATATATAAAATCGTATGTATGAATATATGTGTGTGTATGTGCCGCGATCACTCGAAAACACCTTGACCGATTTGAACGAAACTTGGTATACAGATCCCTTACTACCTGGGATGATATGTTCTGGGGGTCTCGCGTCCCCCTGCACACCTGGGCGGAGCTACAAACACCAAATCAGATTTCACCCATCCATGTCAATGGAAAAATGCAAAAGGCTGCCATTCTCACAGTAATCAAGCCAGAGTCCCCACACTTGGCACAGTTGGTCACTTGGTGACAGAGGTTACAAATAGAGGAGTGGGTGGAGCATTAAACAGCCAATCAAATTTCAGCCATTAATTTTCAATTGGAAAATGTAAACTGCAGCCATTCTTACACTGTTAATCGCAGGGTTCTTGTAAGGAAACGCGGAAATGCCGCCGTCTCTCAAGGTGAGGCGGCTGTTTCCGCGTCCAGCATGGCGTCACAACGCGGAAAAAACGCTGCATGCCGCATAGGCAGTGCGGCGGAATCCGCATTGGGAACGGCGGAATCCGCATCAGAGGCGGCCCCCGCACTAGATACATTGCATGACTGTACTGGTGTGGCTGGGACTGATAGTCCACCAAGATTCAGACTTACACGCACGCGAGCAGAGAGGCAGAGTTTAAATAGCAGTTAGAAGGGTGTCGGCTGACCAGCTGGGTCAGCTGACAAATTCCACTGCTCTCATTGGACCAGCAATTAGGGAGGTCCTGGAAAGGTCCTAGAGTATATATACTGCTGGTTGTTCACTTGCTCTTTGTCTGGCGTGCGATCACATATGTGGGAGCACCCAGATCCGTAGTCAGATCCTTAAGTGTGCCGGGACCAGCTGGAGCTGTAATCCTACACTTAGCTAGATTATTGATAGCTAAAGTTCTAGTTTGATTGTGATTATCTGTTATGACTTTTGCCTGCCTCGACTATCCTCCTGAACTCTGACCTTGTACCTCGATATTTCTGATACTCTGTTGCCGAACCTCGGCTCGTTCCTAGACTCTGTTTCTGCCTCCTGATTTTGTACCCCGATATATCTGATACCCCGTTGCCGAACCCTGCCTGTACTTTGACTCCGCCTTTGCCTACTGTATTTGTACTTTATCTGTCCGTGTGTGTACGACCTGGCTTGTCTGACCTCGAGAACCGACCTCACGATTGGAGGCGGTTCCCAGTCCTGTTAGTGACACTTCTTCCTGAGTGTCACTCTCGGACTTTCCTTCCTACTGTCAGTCTGACTCCTCCCGTCTTGGAGAGCTCAGGTCTGCGGAAGGAATCCGTGCAGTTCTCCTTGCTGCACTGAGGCCTAGGCCTCCTAGTGTTACTGTTACACCAAAACACTACACTCTACTCAGGCGAACAGAGGTTAGTTTGTATATCTGATTATCGGTGAGACTGCAGATCACTTATAATCTGGTATATATCTGTATTTCCGGCGATACTGCAGATCACCGGTAATCAGATACTCTCTGCGCCCACCGATCGTTACAGAACGCCAGACCACAAAAACGATGGAATCACGCACTGATCCTCTGACTGTGCTTGCCACTTCGGTGGATAACATTCATCAAGCACTGGGCCAGCACAAAGCCTTAATTGATGCCTTATCAGGCTCTGTGAAAACCCTACAGACGTCAGTTGATTCAGTGCGATCCCCTCCTAGTGATGACATACGTATGCCTGTACCTGATAAGTTTTCCGGCCACAAATCTGACTTCCGGAATTTCAGGAGTAGAGTGTTGTCATATTTCGAGTTGAGACCCCGATCCTCGGGGACTGAGGCCCAAAGGGTCATCTTCATTAAAACCCTGCTGACTGGCGACTCCCAGTCCTGGGCATTTAACCTGCCTTCTACCGATACAGCTCTAACCTCGGTAGAGGAATTCTTTAAGGCTATGGCCGTAATTTACGACGACCCTGACCTTGCTGCATCCTCTGAGCGGAAGCTCAAACTTTTGCGGCAAGGCAGAGGTTCGGTTGAGGATTATGCGGCAGAATTCCGCAGGTGGTCAGTCACTACTAGATTTGACAACTTTGCCTTAATGGATTACTTCTTGTCTGGGTTGTCAGAGGAGGTCTCCGACTTAATGTTAACCGTGCCTGAGCCCAAGACGGTTGATGAAGCCATATCATCGGCCATTCGAGTGGATCGCAGGTTGCGCCACCAGAGGCAGGCTAGGGGCAGTCACCGTGTCAGGGTGACATCGTACGCGGCACCATCCGCTACACCCCTAGTGACACCTTCTCCACCTGTCTCACCCTCCCCGGCCTTGCCGCCGCCCGAACCAATGCAGATTGGTCGGTCAAGGCTGACCCAGGTGGAACGAAGGCGGAGGTTGACAGAACAGCTGTGCCTGTATTGTGCAGCAGCAGGGCATAGAGTGCGAAACTGCCCTAACAAGTCGGGAAACGAGTTTGCCTAGGAGTAGTGGGGGGTGACACCCTGGGCACGCAAATTGCACCCCTTAAAGAGAAGAAATTACTTCTCCCTTGTACGGTTACATGGGAGGATAAATCTGTATCCACTGAAGCCTTTATTGATTCTGGCTCAGCGGCTAATTTTATGAACTTCGAATTTGCTCAGGAGTTGGGCCTCCCACTCACTCCTGTGAGACCCCCCATTCAGGTTACGGCAGTGGACGATTCCCCTCTGCAACGGAATCGTGCCCTGTCACAGACTCCGATGGTGAGACTTACCATAGGGGTTCTGCATGGGGAAGAATTACAATTTTTTGTGCTGCACATGTCAACCTCCACTATTATCTTAGGCATGCCGTGGTTGCAAGTCCATTCACCGCACATCGACTGGGCCACGGGTCAGTTAACCTCCTGGTCTCCCCATTGTTTTCATCAGTGTTTGGGGAAGCTAACATTGGGGCAAACTAGAATTCAGGTGGAAGGGGTACCAGACCAGTATGCTGAATATTCTGATGTTTTCTGCCCTAAAGCTGCCGATAAATTGCCTCCACATCGCCCTTTCGACTGTCCCATTGATCTCCGTTCTGGTTGTGTACCCCCCGGGGTCGTTTGTACAATTTGTCGGGGCCCGAAAAATTGGCGATGCAGGAGTACATTAGGGAGAATCTGGCCAAAGGCTTTATTCGGCCGTCCTGCTGGGGCAGGCTTCTTCTTTGTAAAAAAGAAAGACGGAGGTCTGCGGCCTTGCATTGACTACCGCGGTCTCAACAAGATTACAGTAAAAAATCGCTATCCGCTACCCTTGATAGACGATCTTTTTACACAAATCACTGGCGCCCAGATCTTTTCTAAGCTGGATTTGCGAGGTGCGTACAACCTGGTACGCATAAGAAAGGGCGATGAATGGAAGACGGCCTTTAATACACCAGACGGGCATTATGAGTACCTGGTAATGCCCTTCGGGTTATGTAATGCCCCGGCCGTCTTCCAGGAACTCATCAACGAGGTCTTCAGAGAGGTGTTGGGAAGATTTGTTCTAGTTTATCTAGACGATATTCTTATCTTCTCCAACAGTCTCTCTGAACATAGGACCCATGTGAGGTTCGTTTTGAACAGACTAAGGCAGAATCTATTGTATGCTAAGTTAGAAAAATGTATCTTCGAGGTAACATCTGTCGCTTTCCTGGGGTACATAATCTCTACTACTGGCCTGTCCATGGATCCGGCCAAGGTCTCCGCTGTGTTAGAATGGCCTCAGCCGGTAGGCTTGAAATCGCTTCAGCGGTTTCTTGGCTTTGCCAACTATTATAGGAGGTTTATAAAGGGGTACTCTACGGTGATTTCTCCACTTACCAGTCTCACCAAGAAGGGTGCAGATACCACTCACTGGTCTCCCGAGGCGTTACAGGCTTTTGCCACCCTGAAGGGCTTATTTTGTTCTGCACCCATCCTCAGGCATGTGGATACGTCTTTTCCTTTTATTGTTGAGGTGGATGCCTCAGAGGTCGGGGTGGGGGCTGTGCTGTCTCAGCGATCTGGTTTGCAGGGTAGATTGCACCCGTGTGCCTACTTCTCCCGTCGATTCTCCCCTGCGGAAAGGAACTACGATATTGGCAACAGAGAGCTCTTAGCCATTAAGTTAGCCTTCGAGGAATGGCGACACTGGTTAGAGGGAGCGGAGCATACGGTCACGGTTTACACTGACCATAAAAATCTAGAATACATCGAGGGAGCTAAGAGGTTGAGCCCTCGCCAGGCTCGTTGGTCATTATTTTTTTCTCGATTCTCTTTCATTATTACGTATACACCGGGTAGCAAGAACACTAAGGCGGATGCCTTGTCCAGGTGCTTTGAGTCAGAGACAGCACAGCCCTCCATTCCAGAGACTATTGTTCCCCAGAGGTTGGTACTGGCAACAACAGAGACTTGGGAGGATTGGAAGGGGACTTTAATTCCCTTCCAACAAGACATCCCAGAAGGAAAACCCGCAGGGGTGCTGTTCATTCCGCTACCGTTCCGTCTCCAGGTTCTAGAGATGTTCCATACGCATAAAAATGCTGGGCATCCTGGAGCATCTAGAACACAGGATCTGGTAGCTAGATGTGCTTGGTGGCCTTCCTTGGCAGCTGATTGCAAGGAATTCGTGAGGGAATGTGCGGTTTGTGCTAAGAGTAAACCCTCCTGGCTGGCACCTGTGGGTACCTTGCAGCCTTTACCCACCCCGAGTGAGCCATGGACCCATTTGTCCATGGATTTTGTAGGTGAACTTCCCAAGTCAGAAGGCATGTCGGTCATTTGGGTGGTAGTCGACCGCTTCAGTAAAATGGCCCATTTCGTGCCCTTGAAAGGACTCCCCTCGGCCCAGGAATTGGCTGACCTGTTTATCACACATGTGTTCCGGCTGCACGGCATTCCGGAAAACATAGTGTCGGATCGGGGAGTCCAGTTCATTTCTAAATTCTGGAGGGCATTCTGCCAACAAATGGGCATGAAGTTGTCATTTTCATCGGGCTACCACCCACAGACCAATGGGCAAACGGAGAGAATCAACCAGTCTTTGGAGCAATTCTTGAGGTGCTATGTTGCAGAAACACAGAACGACTGGGTCAAATTTCTGCCTTTCGCGGAGTTCGCACAAAACAATTTAAAAAGCTCCTCCACCGGATTCTCTCCGTTCCAGGTGGTGTCTGGAAGATTGCCCAAGTTCTCACCATTGCCAGTGGCCTCCTCTCCGTTTCCAGCTTTGGAAGCCTGGCAGAGATCTTTTAAAGATATTTGGCGCACGGTGAGAGATAATTTACGAAAAGCTTTTGTTAATCAAAAGGGTCAAGCTGATAAGAGACGTTCAGTAGAGTGGAGCTTCCAACCTGGAGACTTGGTTTGGGTGTCTACACGTCATTTGGCTCTGAAACAACCTTCTGACAAACTTGGTCCCAGGTTCGTGGGCCCATTCCCTGTGACTAGGAAGATCAACGATGTCACATATACCGTTGATCTTCCCACCAGCATGCGGGGAGTGAGGTCTTTCCATGTATCACTTCTCAAACCCGCAGTCCAGCTGGGTCCCACTCCTCCTCCTCCTGTCTTAGTCAATGCCCAACCCGAGTATGAGGTGGAAAAAATCATAGATTCACGTACTGTACAGAACTCGGTGCAGTATCTCGTACATTGGAAGGGGTACGGCATTGAGGAGAGGCAATGGGTACTTGGGAACCGCATGCATGCGGATGAGTTAGTGAGGGAATTTCATACGGTACATCCAGAAAAGCCTGGAAGGAGTTGTCCGGAGTCCACTCCTCGGGGGGGGGGGGGGGTACTGTAAGGAAACGCGGAAATGCCGCCGTCTCTCAAGGTGAGGCGGCTGTTTCCGCGTCCAGCATGGCGTCACAACGCGGAAAAAACGCTGCATGCCGCATAGGCAGTGCGGCGGAATCCGCATTGGGAACGGCGGAATCCGCATCAGAGGCGGCCCCCGCACTAGATACATTGCATGACAGTACTGGTGTGGCTGGGACTGATAGTCCACCAAGATTCAGACTTACACGCGCGCGAGCAGAGAGGCAGAGTTTAAATAGCAGTTAGAAGGGTGTCGGCTGACCAGCTGGGTCAGCTGACAAATTCCACTGCTCTCATTGGACCAGCAATTAGGGAGGTCCTGGAAAGGTCCTAGAGTATATATACTGCTGGTTGTTCACTTGTTCTTTGTCTGGCGTGCGATCACATATGTGGGAGCACCCAGATCCGTAGTCAGATCCTTAAGTGTGCCGGGACCAGCTGGAGCTGTAATCCTACACTTAGCTAGATTATTGATAGCTAAAGTTCTAGTTTGATTGTGATTATCTGTTATGACTTTTGCCTGCCTCGACTATCCTCCTGAACTCTGACCTTGTACCTCGATATTTCTGATACTCTGTTGCCGAACCTCGGCTCGTTCCTAGACTCTGTTTCTGCCTCCTGATTTTGTACCCCGATATATCTGATACCCCGTTGCCGAACCCTGCCTGTACTTTGACTCCGCCTTTGCCTACTGTATTTGTACTTTATCTGTCCGTGTGTGTACGACCTGGCTTGTCTGACCTCGAGAACCGACCTCACGATTGGAGGCGGTTCCCAGTCCTGTTAGTGACACTTCTTCCTGAGTGTCACTCTCGGACTTTCCTTCCTACTGTCAGTCTGACTCCTCCCGTCTTGGAGAGCTCAGGTCTGCGGAAGGAATCCGTGCAGTTCTCCTTGCTGCACTGAGGCCTAGGCCTCCTAGTGTTACTGTTACACCAAAACACTACACTCTACTCAGGCGAACAGAGGTTAGTTTGTATATCGGATTATCGGTGAGACTGCAGATCACTTATAATCTGGTATATATCTGTATTTCCGGCGATACTGCAGATCACCGGTAATCAGATACTCTCTGCGCCCACCGATCGTTACAGTTCTCAAACTTGGCACACTTGGTCACTGGATGAATGGGATTAATATTCAGGAAAGTGGGTGGAGCCTGAAACAGCCAATCAAAATCCACCTATTGATTTTCAAAGAGAATATTTAAACTGCTGCTATTCTTACACTGCTAATGGCAGAGGCTTCAAACTTTCACCAGTCGGTCATTGGGTGACTAGGGTTTAAATTCACTAAAGGGGCCAGCCAATCAGATTTCCTTGGTAGATACACTGCTTCCATTCACACATTTTTGATGCCAGGAACCTGAAAGCTCGCAAACTTGATCATTGAGTGACTGTGTGTCAAGGTTACAAAAAGTGGGTGGAGCCAAAACAAATTTCACTGGGAAAATATAAACTTCAGCCATTCTTAAACTGATAATGGTAGGGTTCTCAAACTTTGCACAGTTGGTCACTGGGTGACTGGAATTAATATTCAAAAAATGGGTGGAGCCTACAACAGCCAATCAAAATTCACCTGTAGATTTTCAAGGGGAATATTTAAATTGCTGCCATTCTTACACTGTTAATAGCAGATGCCTCAAGCCTGGTACAGTCGGTCACTGGGTGACTGGGGTTCAAATTCAGAAAGGGGACGGAGCCACAAACTGCCAATCATATTTGTTTAATTTCAATGGGAATATACAAATTATTGATACCAAGGACCCCAAAGCTCATAAAGGGCTGGTGCACACCAGAGCGGTTTTGAAGCTTTTTTAAAACGCTTGCATGAGGAAAACCGCTTGGCCAATGAAAGTGAATGGGCTGGTGCACACCAGAGCAGTTCGGTTTTTCCACAAACGCAAACTCGGGGGGGCTGCAGCATTTTTTAGATTTTTGAGGCGTTTCTGCCTCAATGTTAAAGTATAGGAAAGTGGAAAACCGCTCTGAAAAACGCTAGATCAGAGCGGTTTTCCAGGCGTTTGTGTTACAGTAGCTGTTCAGTAACAGCTTTTACTGTAACAATATTTGTAATCTGCTACACAAAAGCGCTCCAAAAAACTGCTAGGCATGGTTAGAAAACCTCTCTAATCATGCCTAGAATCGCTCTGAAATCTGCTTTAAAAACCTCTAGCGTTCTGCAGATCTGCTAGAGGTTTTTGGTGTGCACTGGGCCAAACTTGGTCATTGAGTGACTGTGTGTCCAGGTTACGAAAAGTGGGCAGAGCCAACAACTACATTTTTTTAAATTGGAAAATATAAACTGCAGCCATTCTTGCACTGTTAATGGCAGGGTTCTCAAACTTTGCACAGTTGCACACTGGGTGACTGGGATTAATATCCAGAAATGTTGGTAGAGCCTACAACAGCCAATCAAAATCCACCTATTAATTTTCAAGGGGAATATTTGCATTGCTACCATTCTTACACTGTTAATGGCAGAGACCTCAAATCTGGTGCAGTCAGTCACTGGGAGGCTGGGGTTTAAATTCTGAAAAGGGAGGGGGGGGGCACAAACAGCCAATCAGATTTCCTTGGTGGCTAAACTGCTTTCATTCACACATTTTTGATTCCCGGAACCTGAAAGCTCACAAACCTGCTCATTAAGTGACTGTAAAGGGGCCCATACACCTAACGATTTTCCCGCCGATATACAGCAGATTAGATCACTGTGATGGAATCTGCTGTGAAATCGTTGCGCAAACGCTGACCGAATGATCGATTTCCATCTGAAATCGATCGTTCCCGTTGATCCGTCCGTGTGAAAGATTTTGCTCGATCGCCGGCGGGTCGGGAGTGCATTGATAGCGGAGTTCGAATGTCCGACGACCGACGCTAGCAGCAATACATTACCTGCTCCGCCGGCGCATGTTTCCGGTCTCACAGCTGCTCCTTCTCCGCTGGGTTCTAGCAGGCTTCACTTCTTCCTGTCCCAACAGGAAGTTTAAACAGTAGAGCGCCCTCTACTGATTAAACTTAGTGATGGGCGAACACCTGGATGTTCGGGTTCGGGAAAGTTCGCCGAACATGGCCGAGATGTTCGGCATGTTCGGGCCGAACCCCGAACTTCCCGAACATCCTGCTTTTGGGGGCCCTATGGGGTCGCAGGCATAAGGGGGGAGCATGCCCCGATCGCGGTGGGGTCGTAAATTCCCCCCACCCCCTCCGCTAGCGCTCCCCCCTCTGCCCGCTTCCCCATACAAAAGTTTAAGCAAAGTACCTGTAATAGTGGATGGCCTGGCAGTGGCACTGTGGAGTGAGGAGGAGGAGTCCGGAGAGTGACGCGTTGAGGGAGGCCGGGCAGCGGGCGGTTCAGCGGTAGTACCCTTGTGGTACTTCCGCCCTTTCTCTGACCTCACGCTCGCTGCCCGGCCTCCCTCAACGCGTCACTCTCCGGACTCCTCCTCCTCACTCCACAGTGCCACTGCCAGGCCATCCACTATTACAGGTACTTTGCTTAAACTTTTGTATGGGGAAGCGGGCAGAGGGGGGAGCGCTAGCGGAGGGGGTGGGGGGAATTTCCGACCCCCCCCCCCCCGCGATCGGGGCATGCTCCCCCCTTATGCCTGCGACCCCATAGGGGGGCCGTATTCGGCCGAACAGGGCCCTGTTCGGTCGAACAGGGGCTCTGTTCGGCCAGGTTCGGCCAGGAATTGAGCCGTTCGGACGAACGCGAACAGTTCGGCCGAACACCACCAGGTGTTCGGCCGAACTCGAACATCACCCGAACAGGGTGATGTTCTGCAGAACCCCGAACAGTGGCGAACACTGTTCGCCCAACACTAATTAAACTTCCCCGAAAGTGAAGTGAAGCTGGAGCCCTGGAGCCGAGTGCGGAGAAGAAGACATCGGAGACCGGGGGACTCGTGCCGGCCAGATCAGGTAATGTATGCAGGGGGGGTGGCGGCAGCGGCAGCTTCACAGATGGTTAATCGATTTCATGCTGAAATCGATTCACAATCTGTTTGCAGTAAAGGCAGCCATACGATCCCTCTCTGATCAGATTCGATCAGAGATGGATCTATCTGTTGGTCCATCTGATGGCAAATTAACCAGTGTATGACCACCTTAAGTCAAGGTTACAAAAAGTGGGCGGAGTAAAAAAAAAATTCCCTGGGAAAATGTAAACTGCAGCCATTCATACACTGTTAATGGCAGGGTTCTCAAACTTTGCACAGTTGGTCACTGGGTGACTGGGATTAATATTCAGTAAAATGGGTAGAGCCTACAACAGCCAATCAAAATCCACCTATTTATTTTCAAGGGGAATATTTACATTGCTGCCATTTTTACACTCTTAATGGCAGAGGCCTCAAACCTGGTACAGCCAGTCACTGGGAGACTGGGGTTTAAATTCTGAAAAGGGAGCGGGCCACAAACAGCCAATCAGATTTGTTTAATGTCAATGGGAAAATGCAACGTATTGATGCAAAAGACCCCAAAGGTCATAAACTTGGTCATTGAGTGACTGTATGTCAAGGTTAGAAATAGTGGGCGGAGCCAAAAACAACTAACTTTTTACATTGGAAAATAGAAACTGCAGCTTTTCTTATGCTGTTAATGGCAGTTGGTCACTGGGTGACTGGGGCTAATAATTAGAAAAGTAGGTGGAGCGTACAACAGCCAATCAAAATTCACCTATTGTAGAAAAGAGAGAAATCGAGAGCCCAATATGGTGTAGTATGTCAGAGATACAAAGGGAAATGAATAAGTGAGATGGTTATACTCACAAACATGGGTTACCGCTCAGGCAACCACTGTATAGGCAGGTGAGGAGATTAGACCTGTCCTCACTCAGGATTAAGAAGTCGCTCTCTGTAGATCAGAAAAAATGGGGTAGGGTCACCCCTCCACCTGGGGTGGACTCAAGTATACTGGTAGGTGATCAGAGTCGCCAGCAGAATAAAATTAATATAAAATTGTTAAAAATTGCCGGGAGGGAAAGTGGTGGACTTCCCCTCAATAATTAGACACCAAGGTCTGTCATCAAATCAAACAAATACATTTATTCAATAGTACCCCAAAATCTGCAACGCGTTTCGTGGGAACAGACCCACTTCTTCAGGCAATAAAACGGGGACAACAAACACAGAGGGTATTGCTATAAGATTGCCGCAAATAACAAACATACAAAAAAAGAAAAAAAATCACAAAACAATGATATAGCAATAATCATATATCAAAAATAAGGATAATGGTTATGTAACAAAAGTAGGGACTAAATCCATAGGTGGCACATGAGCTAAGTGGAGTATCCAGACGTATACATAGGGGTATCAACATATGTACAGACAATAAAAGTTGATGAAATTATAATAACAACAATAAGTATAAAAGATAGGGACAATAACTATACATACTAAGTTCATACGTTTGCTAGATCAAAAGCCATAACAATGTAAAACAGGATGATAATATATCAATGAAAGAACAATAAGAAATAAAAAAATAAAATAAAAAAATTGGCAAATAAATTTGTACAGATGATAAAAAGGATGAAAAAATAGGGATAATATTTATGTGTTAACCAGTTCGGCCTATCTGGACGAGTTTCCTCGTCCAGATAGGCACTGCTGTTTTTCCTGCGTGGTGCGCGCGATCGGGCGCGCGCCCACGCGCGCACCCGCCACCCGCCGCTAGCCCCCCGATCAGTGAATGGGAATATAATTCCCATTCACCGATCTAGCTTCCCCACAGAAATACCGACGCTTTCTCTCCAGAGAGCGCGGTATTTCTGCCCACAGGAAACTTTTCCCCAGCATTTTAGTTCCTGGATGCGAGATCGTTCGCATGCAGGACTTTTTTTACTGTGGCCATCTTGTGGCCAAATAGTAAACTGCACCCACATACATTTTTGATAAAAAAAAAATAGAATTTTACATTTAAAATTAGCAGTTTCCCTCCCACACCAAAAATTACCCACATACACTTTTTTTATTTAAAAAATAAATAAATTAAAAAACAAAACAAAAACAACATAAATAGTTACCCAAGGGTCTGAACTTTTTAATTATGCATGTCAAGAGAATATGTTATTATATTATTTAAAATTATATGCTTATAAATAGGGATGGACGCAAATTGAAAAAATGCACCTTTATTTCTAAATGAAATATCGGCACCATAAATTGTGATAGGGACATCGTTTAAACGGTGTAAGAACCGAGACATATGGGCAAATAAAATACATGCGTTTTAATTACGGTAGCGTATATTAATTTCAAACTATAATGGCCAAAAACTGAGAAATAATGAATTTTTTCCGTTTTTTTCTTATTCTTCCTGTTAAAATGCATTTACAGTAAAGTGGCTTTTAGCAAAATGTACCCCCCAAAGAAAGCCTAATTGGTGGCGGAAAAAAACAAGATATAGATCAATTCATTGTGATAAGTAGCAATAAAGTTATAGGCGAATGAATGGGAGGTGAACGTTGCTCGGATGCATGAGATTTTCGGACTGCGGCGCTGAACCGGTTAAATACTTGAGGCCAAAAAAAAATAAAAAGTTATACACACACACACACACACACACACACACATATATATATATATATATATATATATATATATATATATATATATATATATATATATATATATATATATATATATATATACATACACATATACATATATACATACATACACTTATACACATATATATATATATATATATATACAGTGGAGGAAATAATTATTTGACCCCTCACTGATTTTGTAAGTTTGTCCAATGACAAAGAAATGAAAAGTCTCAGAACTGTATAATTTCAATGGTAGGTTTATTTTAACAGTGGCAGATAGCACATCAAAAGGAAAATCGAAAAAATAACCTTAAATAAAAGATAGCAACTGATTTGCATTTCATTGAGTGAAATAAGTTTTTGAACCCCTACCAACCATTAAGAGTTCTGGCTCCCACAGAGTGGTTAGACACTTCTACTCAATTAGTCACCCTCATTAAGGACACCTGTCTTAACTAGTCACCTGTATAAAAGACACCTGTCCACAGAATCAATCAATCAAGCAGACTCCAAATTCTCCAACATGGGAAAGACCAAAGAGCTGTCCAAGGATGTCAGATACAAAATTGTAGACCTGCACAAGGCTGGAATGGGCTACAAAACCATTAGCAAGAAGCTGGGAGAGAAGGTGACAACTGTTGGTGCGATTGTTCGAAAATGGAAGGAGCACAAAATGAGCATCAATCGACCTCGCTCTGGGGCTCCACGCAAGATCTCACCTCGTGGGGTGTCAATGGTTCTGAGAAAGGTGAAAAAGCATCCTAGAACTACACGGGAGGAGTTAGCGAATGACCTCAAATTAGCATGGACCACAGTCACCAAGAAAACCATTGGAAACACATTACACCGCAATGGATTAAAATCCTGCAGGGCTCGCAAGGTCCCCCTGCTCAAGAAGGCACATGTGCAGGCCCGTCTGAAGTTTGCCAATGAACACCTGAATGATTCTGTGAGTGACTGGGAGAAGGTGCTGTGGTCTGATGAGACCAAAATAGAGCTCTTTGGCATTAATTCAACTCGCTGTGTTTGGAGGAAGAAAAATGCTGCCTATGACCCCCAAAACACCGTCCCCACCATCAAGCATGGGGGTGGAAACATTTTGCTTTGGGGGTGTTTTTCTGCTAAGGGCACAGGACAACTTAATCGCATTAACGGGAAAATGGACGGAGCCATGTATCGTGAAATCCTGAACGACAACCTCCTTCCCTCTGCCAGGAAACTGAAAATGGGTCGTGGATGGGTGTTCCAGCATGATAATGACCCAAAACATACAGCAAAGGCAATAAAGGAGTGGCTCAAGAAGAAGCACATTAAGGTCATGGAGTGGCCTAGTCAGTCTCCGGACCTTAATCCAATAGAAAACCTATGGAGGGAGCTCAAGCTCAGAGTTGCACAGAGACAGCCTTGAAACCTTAGGGATTTAGAGATGATCTGCAAAGAGGAGTGGACCAACATTCCTCCTAAAATGTGTGCAAACTTGGTCATCAATTACAAGAAACGTTTGACCTCTGTGCTTGCAAACAAGGGTTTTTCCACTAAGTATTAAGTCTTTTATTGTTAGAGGGTTCAAAAACTTATTTCACTCAATGAAATGCAAATCAGTTGCTATCTTTTATTTAAGGTTATTTTTTCGATTTTCCTTTTGATGTGCTATCTGCCACTGTTAAAATAAACCTACCATTGAAATTATACTGTTCTGAGACTTTTCATTTCTTTGTCATTGGACAAACTTACAAAATCAGTGAGGGGTCAAATAATTATTTCCTCCACTATATATATATATATATATATATACACATACATACACATACATACACATATACATACACATACATACACATATACATACACATACATACACATATCGCTGAAGGAGTGTCCCAATATAGGGTGGAAACATGTGAAGGTCATGATTGACCCTATCTTTCCCGTCCTTATAACGTGAAGGGACGGGAAAAAAAGGTACTACTTCTTGCCTCAAGTATTTAACACATAAATATTATCCCTATTTTTTCATCCTTTTTATCATCCGTACAAATTTAATTGCCAATTTTTTTTTATTTTTTTTATTGTTCTTTCATTGATATATTATCATCCTGTTTTACATTGTTATGGCTTTTGATCTAGCAAACGTATGAACTTAGTATGCATAGTTATTGTCCCTATCTTTTATACTTATTGTTGTTATTATAATTTCATCAACTTTTATTGTCTGTACATATGTTTATACCCCTATGTATACGTCTGGATACTCCACTTAGCTCATGTGCCACCTATGGATTTAGTCCCTACTTTTGTTACATAACCATTATCCTGATTTTTGATATATGATTACTGCTATACCATCGTTTTGTGATTTTTTTCTTTTTTTGTATGTTTGTTATTTGCGGCAATCTTATGGCAATACCTTCTGTCCTTTGTTCACAGTGTTTGTTGTCCCCGTTTT
Organism: Hyperolius riggenbachi; assembly: GCF_040937935.1. Lineage (NCBI taxonomy): Eukaryota > Metazoa > Chordata > Amphibia > Anura > Hyperoliidae > Hyperolius > Hyperolius riggenbachi. The sequence goes on from NC_090651.1 coordinate 366,551,064, forward strand.
ATTGCCTGAAGAAGTGGGTCTGTTCCCACGAAACGCGTTGCAGATTTTGGGGTACTATTGAATAAATGTATTCGTTTGATTTGATGACAGACCTTGGTGTCTAATTATTGAGGGGAAGTCCACCACTTTCCCTCCCGGCAATTTTTAACAATTTTATATTAACCACTTAAGGACCGCAGTCTTTTCACCCTTAAGGACCAGAGCCTTTTTTCCATTCAGACCACTGCAGCTTAAATGGTTTATTGCTCAGTCATACAAGCTACCATCTAAATGAATTTTACCTCCTTTTCTTGTCACTAATACAGCTTTCTTTTGGTGCTATTTGATTGGTGCTGCGATTTTTACTTTTTATTCTATTCATCAAAAAAGACATGAATTTTGGCAAAAAAATGATTTTTTTAACTTTCTGTGCTGACATTTTTCAAATAAAGTAAAATTTCTGTATACATGCAGCGCGAAAAATGTGGACAAACATGTTTTTGATTAAAAAAAACCCATTCAGTGTATATTTATTGGTTTGGGTAAAAGTTATAGCGTTTACAAACTATGGTGCAAAAATTGAATTTTCCCATTTTGAAGCATCTCTCTCATTTCTGAGCACCTGTCAGGTTTCATGAGGTGCTAGAATTCCAGGATAGTATAAATACCCCCCAAATGACCCCATTTTGGAAAGAAGACACCCCAAAGTATTCACTAAGAGGCATGGTGAGTTCATAGAAGATTTTATCTTTTGTCACAAGTTAGCGGAAAATGACACTTTGTGACAAAAAAAATAAATAAAAAAAAGTTTCCATTTCTGCTATCTGGTGACAAAAAAAAATGAAATCTGCCACGGACTCACCATGCCCCTCTCTGAATACCTTGAAGTGTCTAGTTTCCAAAATGGGGTCATTTGTGGGGTGTGTTTATTGTCCTGGCATTTTGGGGGGTGCTAAATTGTAAGCACCCCTGTAAAGCCTAAAGGTGCTCATAGGACTTTGGGCCCCTTAGCGCACCTAGGCTGCAAAAGAAATGTCACACATGTGGTATCGCCTTACTCAGGAGAAATAGTATAATGTGTTTTGGGGTGTATTTTTACACATACCCATGATGGGTGGGAGAAATATCTCTGTAAATGAGATTTCTTTTGATTTTTTTACACACAATTGTCCATTTACAGAGATATTTCTCCCACCCAGCATGGGTATGTGTAAAAATACACCCCAAAACACATTGTACTACTTCTCCCGAGTATGGCGATACCACATGTGTGACACTTTTTTGCACCCTAACTGCGCTAAGGGGCCCAAAGTCCTATGAGTACCTTTAGGATTTCACAGGTAATTTTGAGGCATTTGGTTTCTAGACTACTCCTCACGGTTTAGGGCCCCTAAAATGCCAGGGCAGTATAGAAACCCCACAAGTGACCCCATTTTAGAAAGAAGACACCCCAAGGTATTCCGTTAGGTGTATGGTGAGTTCATAGAAGATTTTATTTTTTGTCACAAGTTAGTGGAAAATGACACTTTGTGAAAAAAAACAATACAAATCAATTTCCGCTAACTTTTGACAAAAAATAAAATCTTCTATGAACTCGTCATACACCTAACGGAATACCTTGGGGTGTCTTCTTTCTAAAATGGGGTCACTTGTGGGGTTCCTATACTGCCCTGGCATTTTAGGGGCCCAAAACCACGAGGAGTAGTCTGGAAACCAAATGCCTCAAAATGACTGTTCAGGGGTATAAGCATCTGCAAATTTTGATGACAGGTGGTCTATGAGGGGCCGAATTTTGTGGAACCGGTCATAAGCAGGGTGGCTTCTTAGATGACAGGTTGTATTGGCACTGAAGTGCAGGAATGTTCTCAAATCATGACCTGGACATGGCAATTAAGTCGTACCAGCAGTGATCAGAAAAAAAATTTCTGTCACTGCGGTGGGGCGGGTGAGGGTTTGGCCGGGTGATCAGAAGCCCGCAGGGGGCATATTAGGGCCTGATCTGATGGGTAGCAGTGACAGGTGGTGACAGGGGGTGACGGGGTGGTTGATAGGTGATCAGTAGGTGATTACAGAGGAGAATATATGCAAGCAATGCACTGGCGAGTTGATCAGAGGGGGTCTGGGGGGCTAATTTAGGGTGTGGGCAGGTGATTGGGTGCCCGCAAGGGGCAGATTAGTGTCTGATCTGATGGGTAGCAGTGACAGGTGGTGACGGGGTGATTGATGGGTGATCAGTGGATGATTAGAGGGGAGAACAGATGTAAACAATGCACTTTCAGAGGTGATCTGAGGGTGGGTCTGCACGCAATCTGAGGGTGTGGGTGGGTGATCAGGTGCCCACAAAAGGCAGGTTAGGGTCTGATCTGATGGGTGGCAGTGACAGGTGGTGACAGGGGGTGATTGATGGGTGATTGACAGGTGGTCAGTGGGTGATTATAGGGAAGAATAGATGTATACAGTACACAGGGGGGAGGGTCTAGGGAGGATCTAAGGGTGTGGGGGGGGTGTGTTCAGGAGCCCCCAGGGGGCAGTTTAGGACCTAATCTAAAAAATAGCGTTGAGATAGTGACAGGGAGTGATTAATGGGTGATTAGGGGGGTGATTGGGTGCAAACAGGTGTCCCAGGGGTGGGCAGGGGGGGTCTGATGGGTGCAGTGGGCGATCAGGGGGCAGGATCAGTGTGCTTGGGTACTTACTAGGAGGGCTGCAACCTGCCCTGGTGGTCCCTCAATCACTGGGACCACCAGGGCAGGAGGCAGCCTGTATAATACGCTTTGTATACATTACAAAGCGTATTATCCGCTTTACATGCGGAAGATCGGGGGTTAACAACCCGCCGCCGCTGCTAATTGGCTGGCGGGTTGACGTCGCGGGTGGGCACATCCAGCATGCGATCCCCGGCCAGCTAGTCCGCAACGAGCCGCCGCCGATCGGCGTATTGCGCGGTCGTTGCGGGCTCCACTTTGCCGCCGCCCCTAGGTAGGGGCGGCCGGCAAGTGGTTAAAATCACAATCCAGTTATATATATATATATATATATATATATATATAGAGACATATATATATATAGATATATATATATATATATAGATCTATATATATATACAGGGGCGTAGCAATAGGGGGTGCAGAGGTAGCGACCGCATCGGGGCCCTTGGGCCAGAGGGGCCCCAAAGGGGCCTCCCTCAACTGCAGTATTAGCTCTCTATTGGTCCTGTGCTCATAATAATAACTTCTATAGATACTTTGAATAGTGGTAATCATTAACAAACTGCTCCCCATTCCCCTCTTGCACTTCTGACACTGTAGTTGCCATTGGCAGGTTTTGGTGTGCCGTATCAATTGTTATGTAAAGAGTGCTTGGGGGGCCCCAATGTAAAACTTGCATCGGGGCCCACAGCTCCTTAGCTACGCCACTGTATATATAGATCTATATATATATATATAGATCTATATATATATAGATCTATATATATATATAGATCTATATATATATAGATCTATATATATATAGATCTATATATATATAGATCTATATATATATATAGATCTATATATATATAGATCTATATATATAGATCTATATATATATATAGATCTATATATATATATATATATATATATATATATATATATATATATATATATATATATATAGATCTATATATATATATAAATCTATATATATATATAGATCTATATATATATATAGATCTATATATATATATATATAGATCTATATATATATATATAGATCTATATATATATATAGATCTATATATAGGTGGTTGGGAGGGGATCAAGGGATACATGGGGGGGAGAGAGCTGGAAAAAAGTTTATTTTTACACTAAAATCGCACAGCCTGTCACGGCTGCAGGCTGTGCGTCTCTCCCTGTCACACAAGATCCACAGTGACAGGGAGAGGGAGGCGGAGAGGGAGGCGGAGAGGGAGGCGGAACGGCAACTATGTTGCCTTTCGGAGGGTGATCGCTGTGATTGGCTCACAGCGATCACACGGCAGGGAGCCAATCAGTGACGGCTCCTGCCGATACCCGGAAGCCTTAGCTGTCATAAGACAGCTAAGTGCAGCCGGTTCGGTGCGCGCGATCGCGGCGGGGAGCGGCGGCGCCGGTGATAGAGATCTACGCCTTGCCAGCCAGGAGCCCATCAAAACAGGGCGTAGATCTCTATCACTGCGGTCCGGAAATGGTTAATTTTATTCTGCTGGCGCCTCTGATCACCTACCAGTATAAAATTCACCTATTGATTTTCAAGGGGAATATTGAAACTGCTGCTATTCTTACACTGTTAATGGCAGAGGCTTCAAACCTGCTACAGTCGGTCATTGGGTGACTGATGTCCAAATTCACAAAAGGGGTGGGGCCACAAACAGCCAATCAAATTTTCTTGCTGGATAAACTGCCTCCATTAACATATTTTTGATGCCAGGAACCTAAAAGCTCGCAAACTTGGTCATTGAGTGGTGAGTCAAAAACAGATTTCCCTGGGAAAATGTAAACTGCGGCCATTCTTTACTGTTAATGGCAGAGTTCTCAAACTTTGCACAGCTGGTTACTGGGTGACTGGGATTTATATTCAGAAAAGTGTGTGGAGCCTAATAAAGCCAATCAAAATTCACTTATTAATTTTCAAAGAGAATATTGAAATTGCTGCCATTCTTGCACTGGTAAGCCTCAAACCTGGTACAGTTGATCATTGGGTCACTGGGGTTCAAATTCAGAAAAGGGTGGAGCCACACACATCCAATCAGATTTGTTTCATTTCACTGGGAAAATACAATTTATTGATGCAAAAGACCCAAAGCTCATTTACTATTTTCATTGAGGGACTGTGTGTCCAGGTTACAAAAAGTGGGTGGAGCCAAATACAAATTTCACTGGGAAAATATAAACTGCAGCCATTCTTACACTGTTAATGGCAGGGTTCTCAAACTTTGCCCAGATGGTAACTGGGTGACTGAGATTAATATTCAGGGAAGTGGATGGAGCCTATAACAGCCAATCAAAATTCAGCTGTTGATGTTCAAGGGGAATATTTAAATCGCTGCCATTTTTACACTCTTAATAGCAGATGCTTCAAACCTGCTACAGTTGGTCATTGGATGACTGGGGTTCAAATGCTGGAGAGGGGCGGAGCCACAAACAGCCAATCAGATTTGTTTAATTTCTGTGGGAATATACAAATTATTGATGTCAAAACCCCCAAAGCTCAAAAACTTGGTCATTGAGTGTTTGTGTGTTAGGGTTAGAAAAAGTGGGCAGAGCAAACAGCAGCCAAATACATGCCTGGGCAACGCTGGGTCATCAGCTAGTTTACTATATAAAATTCACTGACATCAAAACGTGGACAGTATAATACATGTGTTATGTAAGTAGATCAAGTATTTATCCACTTATATATGTGTTTTTTCCCTGGCATAGTATGGCTAATACTACTGCTTTAAAGGAAGTAAGGAACCTGTAGTGAGAGGTATATGGAGGCTGCCATATTTATTTCATTTTAAACAATACAAGTTGCCTGGCTGTCCTGCTGATCCTCTGCCTCTAATCCTTTCAGCCATAGCCCCTGAACAAGCATGCAGCAGATCAGGTGTTTCTGAGATGATTGTGAGGTTCAGGCATTACTCTATCCTTAAGCTGATGGTGTATCAGTAGGAGATGCAGAGGTTGCAACTGCTCCAGGGCCCCTGGTCCTCAGGGGTCCATGCACCAACTGAGGTAACTTCAAGTGGAATAGAACTGACATAGCATTCAATAAAATGTGTTTTCCTACGTATTCGTACCCATAGTTATCCTATTTGCTTTTCTGCACTAGTAATATTGTCTGTCTAAAAATTACAAATTCTCAGAGTTCAGTTTATCTACTTTGAAAGCAGTCATTGCATTTTATTGCATAGTTGCTGTATTTATATATTAAAATCTATTATTATTATTTAGTATTTACCGTATTTTTCGGACCATAAGACGCTCTGGACCATTAGACGCACCCAGGTTTAGAGGACAAAAACCAGGAAAAAAATGTTTTATTAAACCTGGTGCATCCATGGAGCACGGGCATCTTGTGCATCTTCTCCTTCCCTTAATTATGTCCCCCTTTTGTAGTTTGTGTGTCTCCTTTCTGTCCTCTTCTGCCCTGCCTGTGTCCTCTGTCCCCATCTCTGCCCCTGTCCTTGTCCTATGTGCCTGATGTTTCCCTATATGTGCCTGTTTCCTCATCCCTGCCCCCTGCGTCATTATCTATTCCCCTGGTGTCCTTTATATTTGCCCCCAGTGTCCTTATAGCCGCCCCCTGTACTTATAGCTGGCCCCAGTACATATAGCTGCCCCCCTGTACATATAGCTTCCCCCTGTAGTTATAGCTGCCCCCCAGTGTCCTTATAGCTGCCCCCTGTACATTTAGCTGCCCCCAGTGTGCTTATAGCTGCCCCCCTGTACTTATAGCTCCCCCTGTACATATAGCTGCCCCCCCTGTACATATAGCTGCCTCCCTTACATATAGCTGTCCCCCCCATTCATATAGCTGCCTCCTGTACATATAGCTGCCCCCCTGTACTTATAGCTGCCCCCCTGCACTTATAGCTGCCCCCTGCACTTATAGTTCCCCCCCCCTGTACTTATAGCTGTCCCCCCCTGTACTTATACTTTTCCCCCCTGCACTTGTGGCTGCCCCCGGTGTATTTATTTCTGCCCCCCCCTGTACTTATAGCTGTCCCCCGTGTAGTCATATCGGCTTCCCCGAGCGCCGCTGTGTCCCGCCTGCCTCTATGTAGCGTTATGCTTACCCCCGTGTATTTATAGCTGCCCCCCGTGTAGTCATGCCGGCTTCCCCGAGCGCCGTCCTTAATGCTCTGTGTCCCGCCTGCCTCTATGTAGCGTGAGGCTTACCCCATAACGCCGCTATGAGTAGCGGTAATCCTCCTTGTAAAGCCGCTGAGGGATTCACGCACGCAGGCAAAGTATTTCCCTCTTCACTTCCGCATTAGTGACATATGTCACTAATGCGGAAGTGAAGAGGGAAATACTTTGCCTGCGTGCGTGAATCCCTCAGCGGCTTTACAAGGAGGATTACCGCTACTCATAGCGGCGTTATGGGGTAAGCCTCACGCTACATAGAGGCAGGCGGGACACAGAGCATTAAGGACGGCGCTCGGGGAAGCCGGCATGACTACACGGGGGGCAGCTATAAATACACGGGGGTAAGCATAACGCTACATAGAGGCAGGCGGGACACAGCGGCGCTCGGGGAAGCCGATATGACTACACGGGGGACAGCTATAAGTACAGGGGGGGGCAGAAATAAATACACCGGGGGCAGCCACAAGTGAACCACATAAGGAGCCGGGGGAAAACAAGATAAACGCCTGGGGACATTGCCGACAAGCAGATCGGAATGTTCCACTTCCACTTCTTAAGGGGAGGCAGGTCTGTTTTGCCACATTTGGACCATAAGACGCACCAATATTTTCCCCCTCTCTTTGAGGGAAGAAAAGTGCGTCTTATGGTCCGAAAAATACGGTATATAGCGCTGACATATTATGCAGCGCTGTACAGTGTATATATATATATATATATATATATATATATATATATATATATATATATATATATATATATATATATATATATATATATATATATATCTTGTCACTAACTGTCCCTCAAAGGAGCTCACACTCTAATCCCTACCATTGCCATATGTCTATATTATGTAGTGTAAGTACTGTAGTCTAGGGCCAATTTTATCTAACTAGTGATCACTTCTCAGCTCTTTCTGTTTCTCAGGTCAGTACAGCTCAGTCTTGGCAGTTTGCTAATGTTTACTAAATGTATCTGCCAGAGGAATGTAAACAAAAGATAATGTTATCACCTCTTATGCTAGGTACACACCATGCAATTTTGTTAGATAGATGGTTTATCATTTCCGACATGTCCCATCTTGTTTTTTGATCATTTTTCTGATCGATTTCTCATAGAAGTTAATGGAAATAGATAAGAAAAGATAACAGAACCAGCATTAGGATATGGACAGAAGCTGTGTTTAACTGTTTGAATGCTGTTCTGCTACATTTTTTTGTGGAAGTAGATTTTATTCTGTTAAAAATCGTTTATACCAAAGAGGGAATGCTGATTTCCATAACACTTTAAGCATGGCTCCCAAATGTGCCTTTTTCAGAGGGACAGTTCCTCTTTGGGAACCCAGTCCCTCTGTCCCTCTTTCCTCCTCATTTTCCCTCTTTCAGGAGGAGATGTACAGATCTATGTAAATATATGTATTTTTTTCTACTGAAAATGTATTTAATATACTCTAAACTTTATTCCCATCATTTAAATGTATATATATTTTTTTTCATATGTTAAAGAGGTATAAAACCCTGACATAATATTCAATAAAAACATGTTTTCCTACTTTTTATATGCCATACGGTTATCATATTTGCTTTTGTGCATAAGTATTATTATTTGTAATGATAAGTGTCAGCAAGTAACAGAGTTCTGATTATCAGGTGATCTGCAGAATCACCAATAATACAGATATTTACCTGATTATATGGTGATCTGCAGAATCACCAATAATACAAGTATACCAGACAGCTAATGTATAGCAAGTATAGTCCTTGGTGCAACAGTAGTACTGATAGGTTAGCTATACCTCACCAGAGGAGCTGGTGGGCACTAACAGTACAGAACCTCTCACCAGAGACAAGGGCCCTCTGGTGAGAGTAGAGTAGTCAGACTAACCGAGTTGGCAACAGACAGACTGATACAGTACCAAATCAGAAGGCAAAGGCAAGAAGGTATTAACAGGCAGAGTCGGCAGCAAGATCAGATGGGCAGAAGCACAGAATCACAGATCAGAGGAGTGGTCAGAACGAGCAAGAGTCATACACAGATAATAACAGTATATCAGTTATAATTATAGCTATCAACAAATCCTATCACTGTGTGAAATCCCCGGTTTCCTCCCGGATCAAAGCACACCGGATCTAACTAAGGTCTGAGCGCTAACATGAAGTATTCGCAACAGCAGACAAGTTGCAAGTGCTACTGCGGGGCTTAAGAAGCAGAGGAGACTCCTCCGGCAAGCCCCCTCTCATCAGCCAATGAGGAGCGGTGGACGTCTCCTCTGATGTCAGCCAACCGGCCGGTCAGCTGATGCGCCTCCTCCCCACATAAAGGTCCCGTCTGTGCGCACGCGACAATGCGACCCTATGTGCTGCTGACAAACCCATTCTCGGCGTGCTAGACGCCCGAGGCCCGGATAGATGGCTAGGCAGGGAGATGGAGGCAGCTGCGGTGGTAGCGCTGTTCACTGCAGCTGTCTCTTGTACGTTTGTTACATTATTCATTTAGAAATTATACATTCCCAAGGTACACTTTTATTACTCTGAGAACTGACTTTGCATTTTATATATAACTGCTTTATTCATCTTCTAACTTAAGCAGAAATGCTTTCTGACTGTCTGTGTTCAGGAGAGTCTGCAGTGTCAGAGAGGTGTTTGCTTACATTCCTCACTTGATACAATTAAACACAAGATAACATTATCTCCAGTTCGGATGCGTCCAGCTTTGCTGGCAGGGAACCTCTAATTCCTGTCTGTAACCCTTTGAATTCTGTTCTAGTAAAAAAAAAATGCTGGTTGTATATAATTATGCTGTAAATAATCTATTAAAGCAAAAGAAGAAATTCTGGGTTTCATTCCGCTTTAAAATAAAGGAAAAGCTAACGATGATCGAGAGGACCAGTGCGGTTTGAATGATAAAACCACATCTTTTGCCTCTGAATTCTTAGTGATATGCATGACAAGGGTTGTGGGAGGAGTGTGGTGGGGGCGTGGTTAGAGGTGTGTCAGGGGCGTGTTTTAAAGTGTCCCTTTTTCTTATCTAAAAATGTTGGAAGGTATGCATTAAGCTCCTCTCCGCCCGAGACCTGTGGTCGCCATTTTCTCTAAGTATTTGTCTCCATCACTGGGGCTCACTCCTGAATGTAATGCAGGGCAGCAACAGCAGTGGAGCATTATACATTACCTGCTACTAGCAAGATGACAGGTCCACTTCAATCCTCTTCAGTGTGGCTTATCAACAACGGGGTTGAGCGGGATATTGTTACACCCCTGCTTCCCTTGTAGTAGCAGATAAGCCAAAGTGTAATCCAAGACTGGTGATCTCATGAAGAATATTTGCTATACATTTTTTTTCTGATCTTACGCTTACAAAGATCTGACAGAGTTTGGACTAGCCCATCTACTATGAAGGATTCTCAGACTTTTCTTTATTCTTTTCAAAAGCTCTCCCTGGAACGTTTTACAACAAGGCAGGAAAGCCATTTTTTTCCTTTAGCAGTTTCAGTGTGCCACTGCCATCCAAGGGAATGCTGAAAATAAAGGGATTCCTGAGAATCCCCTGTGAAGAGATGGTTTAGTCCACAAGCTGTCAGATCTGTCACATTGCTACTGGCTACTGTAAGTGACAGGAACATAGGAAAAAAACATAATGTGCAGTGTATTTTAGTCTGGCACACGTGTACTACTAATACACATGCATTTTAAATTTTACACATTTTTACGATAGTGGTCCTGTAAGTATTTTTGTGAAATATTCCATTTAAATGCAAATAACGAGTATCGGGAATTTCCTGTCCAGATTTCAATGGAGATAGAAAGGATTATCTACGTGGAACAGTTTCACTGCTCTTTGATCACTAGATATAGATTTTCTCCACCATGCTGTTTGCCTATAAAAAGCTTTTAACCGCATTCACATTAAAGAAAGATATCACCTGTAGTAATAATTTGCCAGCATGAAATCAGATATAAAACCACCAGCCTTTTCAATGCCACAGACATTTCCGGTGAAATGATGAAGTTTCATTTCAATGACTAAAAGCAGAAGAGAAATTGCCCACATGGGGGCGACAGAGGGAGGGGCTGCGGACAAGCGCAGAGCTGCGTCACTGCAGCAGGGTGATGTTGGAAAATGTACAGAGGAAGATGAGGTTAGGTTTATTTTCAGATTCATAGGAAATGGGGCATTAAAACTTCAACTATTCCTATTTTTTACAAACAGTGTAAAATGTATTGTAAATGCTGATGTTTTATTTTAAAGAGAACCAGAGATGAAGCACCCTCTTGTATTTTACCTTATAAATCAGTGGGAACATGACAGTAAACACCTAATCTGCTTTTTCTTTCATTGTTCTCTGTTTAATCTGACTGTTATCACCTCTGATAAGAATCCCCGACTGAGCATTCAGTCTAGCTTTGCTATGGAAAGATTATAGCAGAGCCTGTCTTCTCTGGCGAGTTTTCAAGCCCAAGCCTGCCCCCTTGTGGCTCTGCTATAATGACTCAGCTATAATTATTCCCTGCAAAGCCAGACTGAATGCTCAGTCCGGGTTTCTTATCACAGCTGATAACAGACACTTTTAGCAGTGAGGATGAAACACAGAGCATGGTAGGTGTTTTCTCTAATGTTCTTACTGATATATATGGTAAAATACACAAGAGTGCTTCATCTCTGGTTCCCTTTAAGGGATCTCAATAAAATACATCAATACAAAGTACATTTCTCCTGGACTATTCTCCTATGTTGCTGAGACTTACAGTAGGTAGTAGAAATCTGACAGAACTGACAGGTTTTGGACTAGACCATTTCCTCATAGGAAGTCTCAGGATTTTCTTTATTTTCAAAAGCATTTAGTGAACAGCAGTTGCTCAGCAGAGCAGGATCATCCACCAGGCAACCCAGGCAGATGATTGGGGCTTAGTGGGTGACAAGGGGTCCACCTACCACCTTCTCTGACCTCTCTCTACTTCAGCTTACCAAAAGGAGCACAAGGGAGCCCCAAATCTACTACCTTGCCTAGGGCCCCGTTACATCTTAATCCATCTCTGTTGCCCAGCCCAACTGCCAAAATAGTATGCAAACAAGTGTGTGTGTTTGTGGGGAGAGGGGGGGCTGCATCTTTGTATACATCATTTGTGATTTTGTAAAGAATAAATGAAATTGTGAGCATCCCCCGTGAAGAGATGGTCTAGTCAGAAACATGTCAGTTCCACTAACTTACTAACTACTGTAAGTGACAGCAACAAAGGAGAAAAGTAATTTATAGCTAATTTTACTCTGGAGGAAACATACTTCTTATGTCTATATTTTTACATGTATTTTACATTTTACTTTTTTTGTGATAGACAGTGTTCCTTTAAAGCAGATCCGAGATGAAAAACTAACTATAACAAGTAAATTGTCTATATATATATCTTATCTAAAGTTTAGATAGTTTACACAGCAAATCTAGCTGCAAACAGCTTTAATAGAATATGATTATTTCTTCCTGTGATACAATGACAGCAGCCATGTTGTTTGTAAACATTGCACACAGGCAAGCTTATCTGCACTAGCCTGTGAAAAAAACCCAAAACCTAATCTCCCTCCTCCCCCCCTCTGCCTCTGAAATCTCTGGCTAGTAACCTCCTCTTCCTCCTGCCCAGACTGAGCTCCCATGAGCCCTTGCTACTGCCAAGGCTCTCTGAAAACCTGTGGGCGTGGCTTGCTTAGTTTATAGGGAATAAGAGTATTAAAACAAAAACAAAAAAGTATTTGGCTTGAGGAATGCCCTATAAACAATAGGAAAGGAACACGATTATGCAATGAGTAAAAATTCACCTCGGATCACTTTAATGATGAACTACAGATTTTCTCACAGTTTTACTGCAACAGTGATTATCGTAATAATCAAATTACGATTTCGCTAAATTTCACGTAAATTTTCACAATTACGCTGCCACTTTCAACTCCCTGCTTAAACCCACCCCCCCACCCTCCGTTTCCTCCCTCTCTGCCACAGATTTAGCCACCCACTTCACCAACAAAATTGTCTCCATCTGCCAGGAAATATCCAATCTCCAATCTTCACCTCCAACCCCCTCCCACCCAGCTCCTCCTCCACCCTATCCTCCCCTCACATCCTTCCCTCCTACTACGACCGAGGAAGTCACCCACCTACTGCAGACTTCCCATACCACTACTTCCCCCCTTGACCCCATCCCTTCCGATTTACTCCAGCCTCACTTCACTGAATTGGCCCCAGTCCTCACTACCCTGTTCAACCTCTCCCTATCCACAGGCACCTTCCCCTCAGACTTCAAGCAGGCCACTGTACTACCCCTGCTCAAGAAACCCTCCCTCGACCCTTCGCTACCCTCCAACTACCGTCCTATCTCCCTCCTCCCCTTTGCCTCAAAACTTCTTGAGCGCCTGGTTCACAAACGCCTGACCCAGTACCTCAATGCCAACTCACTGCTAGACCCACTTCAATCTGGATTTCGGCCTGCCCACTCAGCCGAAACTGCTCTCACCAAAGTGGTCAACGACCTTGCCTTAGCTAAAGCTGAAGGTAAATACTCCATTCTCCTCCTCCTTGACCTGTCAGCAGCTTTTGACACAGTAGATCATCCCCTACTCCTCCAGTCCCTCCAGTCCTTGGGCATTCACGATCTCGCCCTGTCCTGGCTTTCATCCTACCTCTCCAACCGCTCCTTCACGACCGCCTTCAATGAGTCCTCTTCCACCCCCAACCACCTCTCGGTGGGAGTCCCCCAAGGTTCGGTCCTTGGCCCCCTACTGTTCACCCTATACACATCCTCCATTGGCAAGGTTATCTCCTCCATGGGTTTTAACTATCATCTGTATGCAGATGACACCCAGATCTACCTCCACACCCCTGACATATCCACCACTACCATGGACAAGGTCTCCTCCTGCCTATCAGCCATCTCCTCCTGGATGTCCGCTAGGTTCCTGAAACTAAATCTAGACAAAACGGAATTTATGATCTTCCCACCCCGGCCATCCACGAACCTCCCAGATGTGCATGTCACTGTTAACCACACTACCATTGGCCCTACCTCTCAAGCCCGCTGTCTGGGTGTTACCCTGGACTCCACACTCTCCTTCACTTCCCACATCCAAAACCTCACAAAGTCCTGCAACTTCCACCTTCGTAACATCTGTAAGATTTGCCCTTTCCTGACCTCTGCCACCACCAAACTCCTCATCCATGCCCTCATAATTTCCCGCCTTGACTACTGCAATGCCCTGCTGTCTGGTCTCCCTATGACCCGAACAGCCCCACTGCAGTCCATCATGAATGCGGCAGCCAGAATTATCCACTGCTCCCATCGCTCCACCACGGCGTATCCCCTCCTTGAATCCCTCCACTGGCTTCCTATCCAGTCCAGAATCAGATTCAAGATACTGTGTCTGACCTACAAATCTGTCCACAAAACCTGTCCAACCTACATTTCCGATCTTACTCAGAGGTACACACCTAGCCGCTCACTCCGCTCTTCCAATGAACTTCGCCTAACCGCCCCCCGAATCACCCAGTCCCATGCACGCCTCCAGGACTTCTCAAGAGCTGCTCCAACACTATGGAACTCCCTACCTCCACCCATTAGGGCAGCCCCCTCCTTCAACATCTTCAAGAAAGCCCTCAAAACTCACCTTTTTACTCTGGCCTACCACCCCTCACAAGTGCTCTAAACCTACAGCTGAACTCTGGTCCCCTACCATTTGTGTCCTTACCTCTCCCTCTAGATTGTAAGCCTTTGGGCAGGGTCCTCCTCCTTTTGTGTCCTACCTGATCTTGCACCTCGATTACTGTGCACCCATGCTATGCATCTGAGTGAACCTAACCTGCCTAATCTCCATGCTCCATCCAGTGACTGACTAAGCATTACCTTGTACTCCTACTGTGCTGTGTGATCTGGTTTTCTTGTATTCCTGTATTGTCGTATTGCTGTATGTCACCCCTAAATATTGTCTGTAACCTAAATTAATGTTCAGCGCTGCGTAATATGTTGGCACTTTATAAATACAATAAATAATAATAATAATAATAATTACAATTTGCAAATTCAATTGATTTCATGTGGTCATTCGTAATTTCATGCGAAATTTCGCGCCGACTTTAGCAGTGAATAGCAGAGCCGCCATACATGCTATTGACACCAAAATTGCTACATATGTTAAAGTGAACCAGAGACGAAGCACCCTTGTGTATTTTACCATAGAAATCAGTGGGAACATTAGAGAAAACATTTACCATGCTCTCTGTTCCATCCTCACTGCTAAAAGTGTCTGTTATCTAGCTGAGATAAGAATCCCGGACTGAGCATTGATTCTGGCTTTGCTATAATGACTCAGCTATAATGATTCCTGAGCAAAGCCAGCAGGGGGCAGGCTTGGACTTGAAGACAGCAAAGAACACAGTCTCAGCTATAATTATTCTGTAGCAAAGCCAGACCGACTGCTTAGTCGGGATTCTTATCTTAGAGGTGATAACAGGCAAATTAAACAGAGAACAATGTAACAAAGAGCAGATTAGGTGTTTACTGTCATGTTCCCACTGATTTATAAGGTAAAATACATGAGGTTGCTTCATCTCTGGTTCTCTTTAAGTAGACTCGGGGGTACACGTCAAAAAAAGAATTTTGCAAAAAGACTTTATAGTTTTTGAGAAACTTGATTTTAACAATGCTAGTAAAAAATGTTTTTTAAACTTAGAAAAATGAAAAGTTTAAAAACCGTTTTTCTTTGCATTTTTAAAATCGAGTTTCTCAAAAACTATAAGGTCTTTTTGAAAAAATATTTTTGTGACTTATACCCACTATTCTTCTTAATATATGTAGCAATTTTGGTAGCAATAGTGTGTATGGGGGATTCGCTATTAACCTCTAAAGTCGGCACAAAATGATGCAAAATTTTGCGAAAATTACGTGAAAAATGACGCGAAATGTTTAAAGACTACTTTTACATACAAAATTAATTACGATTTCCTTATTAAAAATTTCGCATTATGATTACGATGCAAATTTCGATACGAAATTTCACACATGCGAAATTTCGGCCCACCACCACCTTAACTGCAGTGAAAAATAAGGTAATGGCAGTTTTTTATTGAAAAAGGAAAAACCAGACCTGGATTTATCTCACAGGAGCCTATAGGCACAGATGTCCTGGCACCTTAGACTCCACCTCTCCATGAACTTACAAACCCCGCCCAACTGCACCGCAAATGTGCTGGCTGTCCCGGCTGTCACTTCTCCCTTACTTCCCTTGCCCGTCATAGGTAGCTACAGGTGTCCCTTAGCATTAGGAAGCCAGAGGTACCCTCAGCTAGAGGTGCCCCCAAGCAGGGATAAGCTCCGGATTAAATTCAGATGAGATTCAAATGAGTTTCATTCGGAATTCATCCTCTAGTTTTCTATCCTGCAGCTGAGCAGGTGTGTGACTTCAACCCGGAAGGAGGAAGTGTTTGTAGTCATGTGACCGCAGCTTGGAACTCAGCGTGGGATGTGCCGTGGGACGGGTTATAAAAGGAGGCTGCTGGGCAGGGGCGGCGCCAGGGGGGTGCAAGGGGGTGCTCGAGCACCCCCTAGAATTGTCCAAGCACCCCCAAAGCACCCCCTGGAGTGAACTGACTTCAGGCGTCTAAAAGACGCCAAGTCAGTTCACACAGCGGCAGCACGGAGCAGCAGGCAGGGCTACGGTAAGATGGCCGCCCGGAGCCCTGTTCTGCAGACTTCGAGTCTGCAGTGCATGGCTTCGGGCGGCCATTTTCCCGTAGCCCTGCTCTCTGCATGCAGGCAGGAAGTCTCGTCGTGACGTCGGGAAGGAAGAGGATCGTGGGCGCGCGGGCGCTGCGCGCCACAATGAGGTCGGGACTCGGGACAGGAGGTCGGGAAAGAAGGTCTTCTGGCTGTAGGTGAGTAAATGGGTTTTTCTTTTCTTTTTCAGGTGATGCTGATTGTGCATATTGGGGTCATATCTGCTACGGATTGTGCATATTGGGGTCATATCTGCTACGGATTGTGCATATTGGGGTCATATCTGCTACGGATTGTGCATATTGGGGTCATATCTGCTACGGATTGTGCATATTGGGGTCATATCTGCTACGGATTGTGCATATTGGGGTCATATCTGCTACGGATTGTGCATATTGGGGTCATTTCTGCTACCGATTGTGCATATTGGGGTCATTTCTGCTACCGATTGTGCATATTGGGGTCATATCTGCTACGGATTGTGCATATTGGAGTCATATCTGCTACCGATTGTGCATATTGGGGTCATATCTGCTACCGATTGTGCATATTGGGGTCATATCTGCTACCGATTGTGCATATTGGGGTCATATCTGCTACCGATTGTGCATATTGGGGTCATATCTGCTACCGATTGTGCATATTGGGGTCATATCTGCTACCGATTGTGCATATTGGGGTCATATCTGCTACCGATTGTGCATATTGGGGTCATATCTGCTACCGATTGTGCATATTGGGGTCATATCTGCTACCGATTGTGCATATTGGGGTCATATCTGCTACCGATTGTGCATATTGGGGTCATATCTGCCACCGATTGTGCATATTGGGACCATATCTGCCACCGATTGTGCATATTGGGACCATATCTGCCACCGATTGTGCATATTGGGACCATATCTGCCACAGATTGTGCATATTGGGACCATATCTGCCACCGATTGTGCATATTGGGACCATATCTGCCACCGATTGTGCATATTGGGACCATATCTGCCACCGATTGTGCATATTGGGACCATATCTGCCACCGATTGTGCCTATTGGGACCATATCTGCCACCGATTGTGCCTATTGGGACCATATCTGCTACCGATTGTGCCTATTGTGACCATATCTGCTACCGATTGTGCCTATTGGGGTCATATCTGCTACCGATTGTGCATATTGGGGTCATATCTGCTACCGATTGTGCATATTGGAGCCATATCTGATAACGATTGTGCATATTGGGGTCATTGGACGTGTTTTTTGTTAAAATCTGCTCACATTACGTGTATTTTCTTGAGAAAACCTGCACAATTATGTGAATTTTCTGGGAAAAGGGTCACCAAAACTTGGGCCCTCTGTCTTTGCGTTGCACTTTTAAAGGGAACCCGAGGTGAGAATAATATTGAGGCTGCCATATTTATCTCCCTTTAAGCAATACCAGT
The DNA here is from genome assembly GCF_040937935.1 of Hyperolius riggenbachi. Taxonomy (NCBI): domain Eukaryota; kingdom Metazoa; phylum Chordata; class Amphibia; order Anura; family Hyperoliidae; genus Hyperolius; species Hyperolius riggenbachi. Next base: position 366,569,106 of record NC_090651.1, read on the forward strand.
TGCCTGGCTGCCGTGCTGGTCCTCTGCCTCTTATTCTTTCAACCATAGACCCTGAACAAGCATGCAGCAGGTCAGGGGTTTCTGACAATATTGTCAGAACTGACAAGATTAGCTGCATGGCTTGTTTCTGGTGTAATTCAGTTCTCTACTACAGCCAAATAGATCAGCAGGGCTGCCAGGCAACTAGTATTGTTTAAAAGGAAATAAATATGGCAGCCACCATATCACTCTCACCCTGGGTTCACTTTAAATTACAGTTAGCCCCGCCCTCATCCGGTCATGACCACGCCCATTTTTTCGCCGCGGCGCGCTTCGCGCGCCGCAGGTTATAGCCACACCCATTTTTGCCCGTCAGCTCCCCCGGAAATTGGTCCAGCACCTGCATAGCACCCCCTAAAAAAAATTCCTGGAGCCGCCACTGCTGCTGGGTAAGTTTAACCCCCCCCCCCGCACACACCCACTCAGCTGCAGTAATTAGAGGATCGAAGTCGAATGAAACTCATCCGGATTTCCCTGCCCCTAAGTATAAGGTAACTAGAAGAACCTTAGTATTAAAGGGGCACTATGGCGAAACAATTGTAAAATTTAAAATATGTGCAAGCATAGATAAATAAGAAGTACAGATTTTGGACTAGTCCATCTCTCCATGGGGGGATTCTCTTTTATTCTTTATAAAGATATTCCCTACACAGGATTTAAACAATGATGCTGGCCAGCTTCACTGCTTGCTAAACAGTTAATTGGCAGTTGGACAGAGCAACTGCCATTTACGAAATGCTTTGGAAAGTAAATAAATCCCTGAGTATCCCCTATGAAGAGATGGACTAGTCCAAAACCTGCCACTTCTGTCAGATTTCTACAACCTACTGTAAGTGACAGCAATATAGGAGAACAATAATTTATGGCTCATTTTACTCTGGAAAATACGTACTTCTCATTTGTATATGTTTGCACATATTTTAAATGTTACAATTTTTCGCCATAGTGCCCCTTTAAGTAGCTAGAGATGCCCCTGACTGAAGGGAGATCTCATTAGAGGAAGGCAGAGAGCAATATGAGTAATCTCTCATTTACAATTTCATTAAAGGGTAGGAGGGCGAGAAGCACTCAGGGATTGAGCCGCCTTTCCATCATCGGGCGTCTGTAGGCAAGTGCCTAGAGGGCCTTATGATAAATCCGGCCCTGGTAAAAACTGAACAGATATTTCAACCACTCACTCAATAATAATAAAATTGTGGGGACAGGAAATGTTTTAATACATCAAAAGAAGAAAAGAGGTAATTTCCTCTTTGTCTTTGTGCGTTTTATGGTGTGGTTCCACCACTGCCACAAGTGACTTTTGTAGCTCAAGTGAGGTGAAAGGAATGCGTATGTGTGGAGACGCGGCTGTTGAATTGGGCACCGGTTTATGCCAATGGTGAAAATACCGGCAATATAATATTACTAATATTTTACTATCAACTTACCTGGTATCTCATTCTAGGACTAGCTCACCAGCCTAATCACTAATGTTAGGTACACATGATCCAATTTTCTGCCAGTTTTACCTGCCAGATCCGGCCCCAGCCAGTGCCAGAGGGGGTGGCAATGGCTGGGGCACTTATACAGAGCTGCAAGCAGAATGGGGGTAAGAAACTCACCTGTTCACCATGCATTCATGCTGAAGGGAACAGTGTACAATGCTTGTGAGGCCTCAGGCACCTGTGGCATGCTAACTGAGCAGATGCAGAGACAAGCAACAAAATTGATATGTGTAACGGAAGGTTTCCCTTACTAAGAAGGGTTAGATAAACTGGGTTTATTTAGTCTGAAGAAAAGACGCCTTAGAGGGGATCTAATTAACATGTATAAATACATCAGAGGGCAATATAATAGCGTGATGGATGAGCTTTTTGTCCCTAGGCTTTCACAAAGGACTAGAGGACACGATCTGCGCATGGAGGAAAAATGTTTTCGCTATTTATTTAGGAAAGGGTTTTTTACAGTAAGAGTGATCAAAATGTTGAATGCATTGCCACAGGAAATAGTTATGGCAAATTCTAGGGGCTTGATTCACAAAACGGAGCTAACTGTTAGCACGAGTGTGCTAAACAGTTAGCACGCGAAGTGCAACTTTTGCACGTGATAATGCGGACTTTTGCGCGCGATCGGCCGACCGACCGGGCTTTACACGTAGAGATGGGCCGAACGGTTCGCCGGCGAACGGTTCCCGGCGAACTTCGGTGGTTCGCGTTCGCCTCCCGCAGGCGAACGTTTCTGGAAGTTCGGTTCGCCCCACAATGCACTATGAGGGTCAATTTTGACCCTCTACATCACAGTCAGCAGGCCCAGTGTAGCCAATTAGGCTACACTAGCCCCTGGAGCCCCACCCCCCTTATATAAGGCAGGCAGCGGCGGCCATTACGGCCACTCGTGTGCCTGCATTAGTGAGAGTAGGGCGAGCTGCTGTCTGTCTCTAATAGGGAAAGATTAGTTAGGCTTTTCCTGGCTGCATACCTGTTCAGTGATCCTGCCACTGCATACCTGTTCTGTGAACCCACCCACCACTGCATACCTGTTCAGTGATCCTGCCACTGCATTCCTGTTCTGTGAACCCACCCACCACTGCATACCTGTTCAGTGATCCTGCCACTGCATCCCTGTTCTGTGAACCCACCACTGCATACCTGTTCTGTGATCCTGCCACTGCATACCTGTTCTGTGAACCCACCCACCACTGCATACCTGTTCAGTGATCCTGCCACTGCATACCTGTTCTGTGAACCCACCACTGCATACCTGTTCTGTGAACCCACCCACCACTGCATACCTGTTCAGTGATCCTGCCACTGCATACCTGTTCTGTGAACCCACCACTGCATACCTGTTCTGTGAACCCACCCACCACTGCATACCTGTTCAGTGATCCTGCCACTGCATACCTGTTCTGTGAACCCACCACTGCATACCTGTTCTGTGATCCTGCCACTGCATACCTGTTCTGTGAACCCACCCACCACTGCATACCTGTTCAGTGATCCTGCCACTGCATACCTGTTCTGTGAACCCACCACTGCATACCTGTTCTGTGATCCTGCCACTGCATACCTGTTCTGTGAACCCACCCACCACTGCATACCTGTTCAGTGATCCTGCCACTGCATACCTGTTCTGTGAACCCACCACTGCATACCTGTTCTGTGAACCCACCCACCACTGCATACCTGTTCAGTGATCCTGCCACTGCATACCTGTTCTGTGAACCCACCACTGCATACCTGTTCTGTGAACCCACCCACCACTGCATACCTGTTCAGTGATCCTGCCACTGCATACCTGTTCTGTGAACCCACCACTGCATACCTGTTCTGTGATCCTGCCACTGCATACCTGTTCTGTGAACCCACCCACCACTGCATACCTGTTCAGTGATCCTGCCACTGCATACCTGTTCTGTGAACCCACCCACCACTGCATACCTGTTCAGTGATCCTGCCACTGCATACCTGTTCTGTGAACCCACCACTGCATACTTGTTCTGTGAACCCACCACTGCATACCTGTTCTGTTCAGTGGACCCGCCACTGCATACCTGTTCTGTTCAGTGGACCCGCCACTGTATACCTGTTTAGTGAACCCGCCACTGCATACCTGTTCTGTTCAGTGAACAGTTTGGTGTGTCAGTGTGAAGCAGTACCTTAATTACACTACCTGATTGATGTATACACATGCAAGATGTTTTAAAGCACTTTAGGCCTGTCATTTAGCATTCAATATGATTTCTGTCCTTAAAACGCTGCTTTGCGTCAAATGCAGATTTTTCCTGGGGACTTTTGGCGTATATCCCACTCCGCCATGCCCCCCTCCAGGTGTTAGACCCCTTGAAACATCTTTTCCATCACTTTTGTGGCCAGCATAATTATTTTTTTTTCCAAAGTTCGCATCCCCATTGAAGTCTATTGCGGTTCGCGAATTTTAACGCGAACCGAACCTTCCGCGGAAGTTCGCGAACCCGGTTCGCGAACCTAAAATCGGAGGTTCGGCCCAACTCTATTTACACGCACAAAAGACCACGAGCAGCACTTCATGTGCTAACAGTTAGCACCGTTTTGTGACTCAAGCCCTATATCTGCATTTAAAGGGGGCTTAGATGCTTTCCTTGTGTTGAAAGACATACATGGCTACGATTACGAGGTAATGCCTATTGAAGTTGATCCAGGGGTTTTATCTGATTGCCATCTGGAGTCGGGAAGGAATTTTTCCCTTTTGGGGCTAATTGGACCATGCCTTGTAAGGGTTTTTTCGCCTTCCTCTGGATCAACAGGGATATGTGAGGGAGCAGGCTGGTGTTGTACTTTGTTCTCTGGTTGAACTCGATGGACATATGTCTTTTTTCAACTTAAATAATTATGCAACTATGTAACTGGGCTGAAGGAGTTTCTGCTTTGCTTCTACTTTCTCTACAATGAGGATGGGGTGGGGGAATGAGGATGGGGTGGGGGAATGAGGATGGGGTGGGGAAGAGAGGACAGAAGAACCCTGGGAGGTAAAAAGACTACCTAACAGTTTCAGCTAACATAGGGCACTGGGAAAAAATTAATTCCCCCCCCCTCCCCGATCCGTAACCCCTCCCAGACCCCCCACACCTCCAAAGAAAAGCAGTAATTGGTGTTACACGCCCCTATTCTGAATGCAACATTCTGTGGCCCCTTTTTTCACCACTCTACCAGATAGTATTGTCCCCCCAGGCCCCAGAGCAAGCTGATGAGCCTGCCAGATTCCCCTCCCCCCAAGCTAATAGGGGTCCCCTGGGGCCCTATTTCAATACAGAGTACTTACATTGTAGCGCACTCACCTGACCTACCAGTGCTGCCCCTTCATCTTCCATCTCTTGCAAGCGCCTCATGTACATGCACAGCAGGCAGCATGTACAAACTCAGCAGGCCCCCCGTCACAGAGAACAAGTGTCGGTGTTCAGGCATGGAGACAGGAAGACACAGGAGGGAGTGTGCTGGCCGGACAGGTGAGTGAGCTCCATTGCGGGTACTCTGCATCAACACGGGCACCGATGAGCAAAACTACCGATATTCTTTTCGAATTCATTGTGCAAAAATAATGTTAAATTTGACTATAGAGCAAAAATGTCATCATAAATCATTTTGTATTAGCCACATAAGGACCGCATGCATTTTGAATGATCTGTGCTGGGTGGGCTCTTCAGCCCACAGCACAGATTGTGTGGCAGCCAGGGCGATCAGACTTCCCCCCTTTTTTCCCCACTAGGGGGATGTCCTGCTGGGGGGGTATGATCGGCGACGCCTATTTTTATTATTATTATTATTATTTATTGTACTAGCTGATTGCCCGGCGTTGCCCGGGTATGTATTTGGCTGGTGTCGGCTCCACCCACTTTTTCACACAATTACTCAATGACCAAGTTTGTGAGCTTTGTAGTCTTTGGCATCAATAATTTGCATTGAAATGAAAAAATATGATTGGCTGTGTGTGGCTCCATCCCTTTTCTGAATTTGAACCCCAGTCACCCAATGACCAACTGTACCAGGTTTGAGGCCTGGGCCATTAACAGTGCAAGAATGGTAGCAATTAAATATTCCCTTGAAAAGCAATAGGTGAAGCTTAATACACTTTTGTAGGCTCCACCCACATTTTCCCAGTGAAATTTGTATTTGTCTCCACCCACTGATTGCCCGGCATTGCCCGGGTATGTATTTGACTTGTGTTGGTTCCGCCCACTTCTTCTAACCCTAATGCACAAACACTCAATGACCAAGTTTGTGAGCTTTAGTGTCTTTAGCATCAATAATTTGTATATTCCCATAGAAATTAAACAAATCAGATTGGCTGTTTGTGGCTCTGCCCCTCTCCAGCATTTGAACCCCAGTCACCCAATGACCAACTGTAGCAGGTTTGCGGCATCTGCTATTACCAGTATAAAAATGGCAGCAATTTAAATATTCCCCATGAAAATGTACAGGTGAATTTTGATTGGCTATTATGGGCTCCACCCACTTCCCTGAATATTAATCTCAGTCACCCAGTGACCATCTGGCCAAAGTTTGGGAACCCTGCCATTAACAGTGTAAGAAGGCCCGCAGTCTACATTTTCCCAGTGAAATTTGGTTTTTGCTCCGCCTACTTTTTGTAACCTGGACATACAGTCACTGAATGACCAAGTTTGTGAGCTTTGGGGTCCTTGGCATCAATAATTTGTATTTTCCTAAGAAATGAAACTGTTTGTGGCTCTGTCCCCTTTTCCTAATTTGAACCCCAATGACTAACTGTACCAGGTTTGAGGCTTATGCCATTAACAGTGCAATGAATGGTAGCATTTTTAATATTCCCCTTGAAAATCAACAGGTGATTTTGATTGGCTTTTTTAGGCTCCACCCACTTTTCTGAATATTAATCCCAGTCACCCAGTAACCAGCTGTGCAAAGTTTGAGAACCCTGCAATTAACAGCGAAGAAGGGCTGCAGTTTACAATTTCCCAGAAAAATCTGTTTTTGACTCCACCCACTTTTTGTAACCTTGACACACAGTCACTACTCAATGACCAATTTTGTGAACTTTTGGGTTCCTGGCATCAAAATTGTGTGAATGGAAGCAGTTTATCCAAAAAAAGCAAATCTGATTGGCTGTTTGTGGGTCCACCCCTTTAGTGAATTTGAACCCCAGTCACTTGATGACCGACTGTAGCAGGTTTGAGGCCTCTGCCATTAACAGTGCAAGAATGACAGCAGTTTCAATATTCCCCTTGAAAATCAATAGGTGAATTTTGATTGGCTCTTGTAGGCTCCACCTAGTTTTACGAATATTAATCCTAGTCCCCCAGTGACCAACTGTGTCAAGTTTGGGGACCCTGCCATTAACAGTGTAAGAATAGCTGCAATTTATATTTTCCCATGTAAAAAGTTAGTTGTTTTTGGCTCTGCCCACTATTTCTAACCTTGACATACAGTCACTCAATGACCATGTTTATGAGCTTTGTGGTCTTTGGCATCAATAAGTTGCATTTTACCATTGAAATTAAACAAATCTGATTGGCTGTTTTGGCCCACTCCCTTTTCAGAATTTAAACCCCAGTCTCCCAGTGACTGACTGTACCAGATTTGATGCCTCTGCCATTAAGAGTGTATGAATAGGAGCAATGTAAATATTCCCCTTGAAAATCAAAAGGTTAATTTTGATTGGCTGCTGTAGGCTCCACCCACTTTCCTGAATATTAGTCCCAGTCACCCAGCGGCTAACTGTGTCAAGTTTGGAACCCTGCCAATAACAGAATGGCTGAAATCAATCTAAAAAAATCAGATTGGCTGTTTGTGGCTCCACCCACTTTAGTAAATTCAGACCCCAGTCACCCAATAACTGACTGTATCAGGTTTGAGAACTCTGCCATTAACAGTGTAAGAATGGTAGCAATGTAAATGTTCCCCCTTGAAAATCAATAGGTACATTTTGATTGGCTGTTGTAGGCTCCACCCACTTTCTTGAATCTTAATCGCATTCACCCAGTGACCAACTGTGGCAAGTTTGAGAACCCTGCGATTAACAGTGTAAGAATAGCTGCAGTTTACATTTTCCCATTTAAAATGAATGGCTGAAAGTTGATTGGCTGTTTTATGCTCCGCCCACTTTTCCTGGATTTGTAGCCTCGGTCACCAAGTGACCAACTGTGCCATGTGTGGGGACTCTGGTGTGATTACTGTGAGAATGGCAGCCTTTTATATTTTTTCCATTGACTTGAATGGGTGAAATCTGATTGGCTGTTTGTAGCTCCGCCCACGTGTGCAGGGAGGCCGCGAAACCCCAGAACATATCATCCCAGGTAGTAAGGGATCTGTGTATCAAGTTTTGTTCAAATCGGTCAAGCCGTTTTCGCGTGATCGCGGCACATACACACACACACACACACACATACATACACACACACACACACACACACACACACACACACACACACACACACACACACACACACACACACACACACACACACACACACACACACACACACACACACACACACACACACACATATACATCCGATTTTATATATATATAGATGGTAAATGAATCTGCCTTCTGTGAGAGAACCCTTCATGCACAAATGGTGAGTTTCATATAGAAAGTTGTGTTGAGCTCAACCCTCTCATCTCCCACATTTAAAGAGACACTGAAGCAAAAAAAAGTATGATATAATGAATTGGTTGTGTAGTACAGATAATTACTTGAGCATTAGTAGCAAAGAAAATATTATCATATTTTTATTTTCAGTTATATAGTTTTTTTTTTACAACATTGCATCATTCTCTAATATTTGCGGTTTACACACTACTCAGCATTCTAAATGATTCTACAGAGAAGGCCAGTGAACTTTTGAACTGTCCTCTGCGGAAAGAAAGAAAATACAGTGACTGACAGTTGAGATAACAAGCTTCAGAAGACAGAGCTTTTTTCCAAAAGTCTTCATTGGCCTGTTAGAGTAACCATTAACCTCCCTGCCGGTTATCCCGAGCTCAGCTCGGGGTAACCTGCCGCGGAGGATTCCTCAGGCCCTGCTGGGCCGATTTGCATAATTTTTTTTTTGTTACACGCAGCTAGCACTTTGCTAGCTGTGTGTAACTTACGATCGCCGCCGCTCCGCGCCGATTCGCCGCAACCCGCCGCATCAGAGGGTGCCCCCCCCCCCGAGACCCGTGCGCTGCCTGGCCAATCAGTGCCAGGCAGCGTCGAGGGGTGGTTCGGGACTCCCTCTGACGTCACAACGTCGATGACGTCGATGACGTCATCGCGCCCGTCGCCATGGCGACGGGGGGAAGCCCTCCTGGAAATCCCGTTCAGAACGGGATTTCCGGATGGGTATATGCGGCGATCGGCGCATTCGGGGGGACGCCGCAGGGAGGGGGGAAGCATGTAGCTAGCGCTAGGCTAGCTACATGCTAAAAAAAAAATAATAATGCCAAAAAACACCCTCCCTGCCGTGCGCAGCAATTTTTTATAACAGCAGGGAGGTTAACCAATACACTAGTGCTCAAAGATTGCTTTTTGAGGTATTCACAATGAATAAGTGGACACTGGCCTCACTGGTTCAGTCTCAGCATTTCTGAAGGCCAATTCCACCAGGCTCGGGGGCGGGAAAGAGTCCACAGAATACTTGCCTCTTATACATTCTGGCAATACGTGGCACTGTTTTACCTTGAGTAATAATAATAATAATAATAATTCCAGTATTTGTATAGCGCTTTTCTCCTGTCAAATTCAAAGCACTTGCGAGGCAGCCACTAGAGCGCACTCAGTAGGCAGTAGCAGTGTTAGGGAATCTCGCCCAAGAATTCTTTACTGAATAAATGCCGGCTTACTTAAATAAAAAGAGCCAAAATCTGAACCCTGGTCTCTATATTTTAGAGGCATATTCATATTCAAAACATAATCTATTAATGTACATTCCTGATCATTCAAAAAGTTATTACACAGAAGCATGTTAATCTGACCTGGTGCCTGAAAATAGCCTGCAAGCCCCCCCAAAAACTCCCCCCTTTTTTTTTATCTATTTACCATATATACTCGCATATAAGAGGTACCCACTTCCCCCCTTAAGAAACCAGGAAAAAGTAATTGACGTATTTCGCGTATAAGCCCTCTCGCCAATATAGCCCTCTCCACAGTAGCCAAATGTGCCCCAGTACAAGGCAGCCCCCCTCCCCATAGCCAGATGTGCCCCAGGATTATACAGCTGTGTCTCAAGACGCCACTAGATGGAGTCATAGATATGAGACACAGTGATTGTCGCACAGGAAGAATCCCTGATCACTGCACCGCTGACGCGCTTCTTGCACGCTCCGCTCCACAAGCCAGGGGACACAGTCTTGAGCAGCGCACTCTGCACACCATGTTGCCGGGGATTGGGGCACGGACACAGCAGGGAGCCAGCTGGCAAGAGCAAGATCACTAGTGCACAATCCTTACGCTTCTCTGCCAGTAACAAAACCCGCTTCACCATCTGTTCTGCTCCACTGACTGAAAATTAGGCTTATATGCGAGTATATACAGTATTTATTTATTTATTTTAAATAAACTGAAAGAACTTATTAATTTTTTTTGCTCAATTGGTTTACATTCAAAACCAGTCTAGTACATATTTTAAAAGCCAGGCAGTGTGAGAACCAGGGGCGTAACTAAGACCCACCGGGCCCCCCTGCAGAAATTTTAAGGGTGCCCCCTACACCCCCGGGACCCACTCAAGGCCATTTTGGGGGGCTGGAGGGGTCGCAGCATGAGGGGAAAGCTATGGCCACCTTGGGCTCCCTCCCTCTGCGCTCCCTTCCAGCTTCAATAACCATATATGTGCAGCGGCGGGCAGCGGCAGCTACATACCTTCCGTGTGCTCCAGCGCGGACGCTTCTCTCTCTAGTGTCTGACACGACTTCCTGTTTATACAGGAAGTCGCGTCAGAGGCTAGAGAGAGGAACGTCCATGCTGGAGCGCACGAAAGGTATGTAGCTGCCGCTGCACATATATGGTTATTGTAGCTGGAGGGGAGCGCAGAGGGGAGAGCCCGAGATGAGGGGGGAGATCGCCTTCCCTCCCCACCGAGTGTGGCCATAGCTTTCCCCTCATGCTCTCCATGCCCCCCCTCCAGCCCCCAAAACGGCCCTGAGCGGGCCCCGGGGGGGGGGGGGAGCCAGGCCCCCCCCCCCGCGGGCGCATGGGCTGCAGCCCCTATTGTTACGCCCATGGTGAGAACATACTGTAAATGTGAAATATAAGGCGACAGAGTAAGTATTGGCCTCCGTCCATCTTTAAACTTTGCTCAGGTCTTGTTTTGCTTTCGGTAGCAAGACTGAGTTTCTTGAGCCATCGTAACTTCTCAGAGAACATCAAGAAGAAAGATATTTTGTACAGAAAGCACAACACAGAGACAGGAGAGAGGACTACATAGAGGGCATCAGCAGTTTCTCCTCTGAAGAGCCGCAGCGGATCAAGTAAGTTAGGAATCATTTGCTGACTTTATGTCAGTATAAATATCCATCTGTTGTCCACGCAGGTGCTGAGGGAAAAAAGACCGCAGTATTATTTTAAAGGTATAGAACAACAAAAAGAATAATCCAGAAGTTTTTACTAAATCATTAGAAAAGCAGACCTGTGTAAGGTTAAAGGTTAATTAAAGGAAAGCTGAAGGAAGAGGTTTATGGAGACTGCCATATTTATGCCTTTCAAACAGACCCAATTAAAGTGGACCTGAACTCTTGCACAGGACAGAAGAAAGACCTATGGAAATGCACCCTGTGTATATTTAGAGCGTTTAGCCTGTCTAATTCCCCCTCATCTGTGACTAAGCACAAGTGTAATTTGATCTCTCAGCAGAGACAGCTGGCTGCCTAGGCAGAGCAGCTAATTTATAAACACGAGATGTTAACCCTATGTCTGCTTCCATGAAAGCAGGAAGTAGACACACTGCAGATTTATTGCAGGATTTGTATCAGGTGTAACAAAGAAATGTTTTTCTTTAAAAATTATTATGCTGTTGCTTATCTTTTAGAGCAGAGATGAGGTTCTGAGTTCAGGTCCGCTTTAACAAACAATACCAGTTGCCTGGCAGTCCTGCTTAATCTCTCTGGCTGCAGTAATGTCTGAATCACAGACCTATAACAAGCACATAGCTGGTCTTGCAAATGTATTTGATCTGCATGCTTGTTTGGGGCTAAATGTATTATAGGCAGAGGACCAGCAGGACAGCCCTTCAATCTGCATTGTTTAAAAGGAGATCAATATGGCAGCCTTTATATGCCTCTCACTACAGGTATCCTTTAAGGCTGGTTTCACAGTGGGACGTTACAGGCGCACATTAGAGCAGCCTGTAATGCAGCCCACCGCACAGTAATGAAAAATCAATAGGCTGTTCACAGTGCCCACGTTGTGTTACAGTGTAACGCAGCAAGTAAAAAGAAAGTGCTGCATGCTGTGCGTTATATGCGGCTAAGCGTTAGACTGTTTGCACATGCTCAGTAATGTTGGAGGAGGAGGTCTCCCCTCCACCTCCTCGGCCAGCCACATGGCTAATTAATATTCACTGCACGGTGTGACGTGCAGTGTTTACTTCCTGGAGCGGTCACTCTGTGTGGTGATTGGCTGGCGGGACCACGCGATGCGGATCACGTGGTCTCCGCATCACAAAGCACAAAAAAGGCGCACCAAAAGCTGCATAACGCGGCTCTTGGTAGCGTCCTCCTCCAGCACCACCAGGCGTTGCGTTAGGGGCCCGTTATGCGATCTATAACGTCCCCTAAAACGCAACGTCCTGGTAGGAAAGAAGCCTAAAAGCACTTTTTATGAAGACTGCAGAAGTGATATACATCCATTCTCCAGGTGAAAATAATCACTATTGTATTCATCACCATAATGAACAATCAGCATCAATATAAAAATACACCATATACAGGATACTGCATCAAAATATAGTAAAGGACTTACGAGGGGAAAAACAGAAATAAAGATCAATACCTGTGTGCAATGTTGTTATATGGAGGACGCCATCCACACCCTCCTTTGCATTCCTCGCAGCTTCTGTACCAGTACTCAGCCCCAGGTCGTATCCTGACCCCACACCACGGGTCGGGCTAGCTTTCCCCACATAAGATGGCCGCCAGGATTGCCGCGGCTGCGCAGTCCGCATAGACGCAAGTGCAGATGCGGAGGAGGCACTAACATTGCGCAGCCGCACTTGAGTCTATGCGGACTGCGCATGCGCGGCAATCCTGGCAGCCATCTTATGTGGGGAAAGCTAGCCCGACCCGTGGTGTGGGGTCGGGATGTGACCTGGGGCTGCATACATGTACAACTGCGCGGAATGGAAGGGAGGGCGCAACAATGCCACAGAAGATCACACTATCTATCTATCTATCTAAATCATAAATTACCTTTGTGTATACAAATATAACTAGTATTAAAGAGGAACTCCAGTGAACATTTTACTGTTGGCAGGTGATGTAGCTGCTGCATGGTTTTTGGCAGTTGGAAACAGCTGTAAACAGCCATTTCCCACAAACGTTCAAACTTTTCTTGTGGGAGGGGTTACTTGTGGGAGGGGTTTCACCACAATATCAGTCATACAGCACCCCCTGATGGTCTGTTTGTGAAAAGGAATAGATTTCTCATGTAAAAGGGGGTATCAGCTACTGATTGGGATGAAGTTCAATTTTTGGTTGGAGTTTCTCTTTAAGTCCCTTAATTTATGATGTTATGCTCCAAAGTAATTTGTGTAGTGTTTATGATGTAGCACCTGGTAACTATTGTACATTACATCCTGCACATCTGTATTCACAATACAGCACACACATTTCACTGAATCAGAGGCAGAAAGAACCGTCTCACCTCATAGGTGTGGTCGTTGTCGACTGTGCTGTTTTTCTGTAGAAGTTTAGCTAAAGAACAAAATGGGTAAGTTAAAAAATACATATGTATTTTTTATTTATTTTTTTAAATATAACATGAGAAATTAAAGATGATGTCTTCGCACAAACAAACTGCCCTTCCCCTAGAAAAATTCCATCATCTTAAAGAGACACTGAAGCGGAAAAAAAAAATATGATATAATGAATTGGTTGTGTACTATGAATAATTTCTAGAAGATTAGCAGCAAAGAAAATATTCTCATACTTTTATTTTCAGGTATATAGTGTTTTTTCTAACATTGCATTATTCTATAATATGTGCAGATTACACAACACTCAGCATTCAAAATGATTCTTTCAGAGCAGTCTGTGAAGTAATGAACTCTCCTCTAGCAGAGGAAAAGTAAACAGTTCACTTACAGTTGAGATAATAAAAGTCAGATAACAGCCCTCTCCATGACTAACTTAGTCGGAGAGCTTAATGGCTTGTTTGCATAGAGATAACAACTGGAGTTTCTTAACTCTTCCTGTACTGGGAACAATTACACTGATGTATCTGATCTTAATGTTTTATTTCTTAGCTGTACTACACATACAAATCATAATATCATAATTTTTTTTTCGCTTCAGTGTCTCTTTAAATATCTCTTCTGTGACATCAAACAGGAACGTCTCGCTAGGTAACTGTGTCACTTGGAGTAAACCAGCTATGTCCCTACAGCATCACATCAATCTGCAGTGCCTTCTGGGGGAATGGGGGGTATTCATGCTGCATGGGTTGTTGCCCAAAACACAAAGGGGTCAGAAGAAAAACTAGGTCCTAGGCTTGTGGGTTCAGACACGGGGGAGGTTTATGGGATGCTGATTGGATATATTTAGGAGGGGGTGGAGCTGGCATGCCACTTCACCTTGCTTACTATTGAAGAGGGGTGTGGCCAAGTGAACATAAATGGCATCCAGACTGACTACATCCCAAGTGGGGTCTGGGATGAATATGGTTATCCTTATGGTCACATGATCCTTACAGGACCTTTGTCGTGATAATCTTAAAATGTAAAATATATGTAAACATATACAATTAAGAAGTAAGTTTCTTCGAGAGTAAAATGAGCCATAAATTACTTTTCTCCTATGTTGCTGTCACTTACAGTAGGTGGTAGAAATCTGACAGAACCGACAGGTTTTGGACTAGCCCATCTCCTCATGGGGGGGTTCACAGGAATTTCATTATTTTCAAAATGCACTCAGTGAATGGAAGTTGCTCTGCCCAACTGCCAAAAAAGTGTACAGTGAGCGGGGAGGCTGGTGGCCAGCATCTTTGTATAAATCTTTTCCAGGGAGTGTCTTTATAAAGAATAAAGGCCATGCTGAGAATCCCCTATGGAGAGATGGACTAGTCCAAAACCTGTTGGTGATGTCAGATTTCTACTACTTACTGTAAGTGACAGCAACATAGGAGAGAAGTCATTTAGGCCTGGAACCCACTGAAAACCGCAAACGCAAAACGCAACCGCTAGCGTTTTGTCTGAGCGGTTTGCAAGCGGATTCATGCGCGTTTTGGGTTGTGTTTTGCAACATTGTATTTTTTTCCCCAGCGGGTGCCTAGCGTTTTGCGTTTTGCGTTTTTATCCTGATTGGTCCTGTGAATTATTTTTCATTTTGTTACAGTGTGCTGAACCGCAAAACGCTAGCAGAACCGCTCAGTTTAGGTTTTGCTGAGCGTTTCTGCTAGCGGTTCAATACTTTACATTGAAGCGCTAACGCTCCCAAAATGCTGCATGTCCTGCGTTTGCGTTTCTGGGAAACGCAAACGCTCCTGTGGAAGTTGCCCCATCCATTAACATCAGCTGAGCGTTTTGGCAAAACGCTAGCATATCGCAGCGCTGCCAAAATGCTCAAAAAAACGCTCTTGTGGGTTCCAGCCCTTATGGCTTATTTTACTCAGGAAGAAACATACTTCTTATTTGTATGTGTTTAAAATTTTAAGATTTTCATGACAGTTCCTTTTAAAGTAGGAGGTCCTTGTAAATAAATTAGAGAATATTTTGGAGGATTCTTCATTGTGTTAAGTAGAGGTTCTCCTAGGGGTTATTTTCACACCTAATTAATAAAATCCCCTTAAAAACCAGAGCAATTTTCACATATTATCCTCCTCCCCTTCATTCGCCTATGTTATTACTACTTATCACACCTAAATGATCTATAAATTGTTTTTTGCAGGACAAACTAGGCTTTCTTTGGGTGGTACTTTTTGCTAATAATTATTTTATTTCCTTTATATGTTAAAAGCAATAAGAAAAAAGCATTCTCAGTTTTTAACAATGATAATTTGAAAATAAAAAGTACTAGTGTAAAGCCCACACATTTTATTTGCTCATTTGTCCAGGTTATTACAACATTTAAATTATGTTCCTAGTACAATATCCCTAGTACAATGTATGGTGACAATGTTTTATATGGAAATACAGGCGTATTTTCCCATTTTGTGTTTGTTTATACTATTTTAATAAATACAAGCCCTTACTTGCAAAAATAACAGTAATATACCCTCATAGGATACATATAAAAAAGATGAGTCCCTAAGGTAACTATTTATGTATTTAAAAAGAAAATGCTGTCACTTTGTTTTGTTTTTGTTCTATTTTGGTAACTATGGGGGAGGGGGTGGAAGGGGTTAATTATAGGATTAATATTTTTTTATGTATATTTAATGCAATTTTTAATTTTGTCACCAAACTTTATCTTGCGTACTTATAGCAGTACACAGGAAGTAAATGTGGGTTTTACTTTCATTTTATGAATGATCGCTGGCTTCTTGCTGAAGCTAGTGACTTCTGATTGGCTTTGGGAACACATGTTCCCATTCACTGATCAGCAGACCAGCGATGAAGGCGTGTGCAGTGATGAAAACACTGCAGTTCATATATATATATATATATATATATATATATATATACACATATATATATATATCCAGACCCGAAGAAGAATGACCTGATTATATTACCTTGCAGTTCTTAGGGTACAAAGTGTTTTTCTGATAAATTACCTTCATACTTCTTCTTCTGCACTTTGCTAGAGGCCCAGAAGGCCAGGCCGGCAATCACTAATGTGATGATGACGTCGCAGGTGACAATACCAACGATAGCCCCAGAATCAAGGCGCAAGCAGTTTTCACAATCTACAGACACAACAAACACAAAGAACACATGTTAGAAAAATAATACATGATATATACGACTTCCGTACATAGGTGCAGCTGATGGAACCCACATAATTCTAGAACTCGAAATTGTATTTCCCAATGTAAAATACCAGAGGGAGCACTGATGATGGGGGGGTCGGGGGCTGCTGTCTGTACTGAGCAATTCTAATTCAGGAGAAATCAAATAACTGTAAAACAGTTAAAGAGGAGCTTTCAGCCATACTATCTCAGAAAAAAACACATATATAAGTAGATAAATACTTTCTCTACTTACATAACATGTGTATTGCACTGTCCCCGTTTTGATTTTTGTGATTTTTCTACATAAAAAAAGAGAAAATCCTGCTTAGCATTTCCCATTTTAACTGTGACTATTTTGAAGCCAATCCTGATGTCATTTCCTCCCTTAGTCTCCTCTGCCTGATTTGCCCGCCCTTCACTATAGAAAGTGCATTGTCTCAGCATGAAAAATACCGGCCAATCAGAGAGGAACAGAGGTGTGGGAGGGGAAAACAGAAGGGAAAGAGGCTTCAGCCAATCAGGCTGAATTAGTTAAGCCTGAGTGGAAAGTAGAGAAGCAAAAAAGGACAACCCAGCATGCCCTGCAACTTTCTTTGTGTGTACCAAATTTTGTGTGTACCAAATAAGAGTCAGGTGAACTGGAGAATGATCATGTATCAACAAGAAAAGTAATAGAGATTTTAACTTTTGGATTACCTGGTTAGCAACCTAGTTACTTGTTTATCAGATAAAAATAAAGAATTGATTTTTGATTTTATGCCCGACAGTTACTCTTTAAAGGAAACTGGAAACCTACAGTTACAATTTTAAGTTCCTTTTTTTTCAGCTTTTGTTTTCCTTTTAAGTTAAAGAGAAAGCCTCTGCACAGTTAACAAGCTGACACATCATTGCATTCCAGCTGTTCTGGAGCTGTGTTTAGCTATCAGGGACAACAAAGGATGATTTGCATATTCAGCAGTGATGCATTGTAGGAGACCTTCCCTTTTTAGGGAACAGGAAGTGGGACATTTGTGAAGGCTGCCATATTTACTTCCTTTTAAACAATGCAGATTGCCTGGCTTTCCTGTGAATCCTTTGTCTCTAATACTTTTAGCCATGGGCCCCGAACAAGCATGCAGATCTGATGTTTGGCTGAAGTGTCACTTCTGTTTCCATTTAAACAATGCAGATTGCCTGGCTGTCCTGCTGATCCTCTGACTCTAATACTTGTATCCATAGCCCCGGAACAAGGATGCATCTAGATCAGGTGTTTCTGACAAAAATCTGACTAAATTAGACGCATGCTTGTTTCAGATGTTTTATTCAGACACTACTGATGCTGGAATGATCAGCAGGACAGCCAGATAACTGGTATTGTTTAGTAGGAAATGAATATGGCAGCCAGAGCCGGGACAAGGTCCTCCAGCACCCAAGGCTGAGACACCAAAGTGCGCCCCCCATCCCTCCCACCCCTGCTATCACACACTGATCGCTATTAGACTAAGAGGGCCACAGGGCCCACAGCCTCCCCAACACCTTAATATCTAGTTATCTGGCTTGCAGTCACTGCCATGTATCCACTTTTCTTATTTATTTCTGCTTCAAACACAATTAGGAATGCAGCTGAATGAATTCTGCGCCCCCTCCTACACTGCACCCTGAGGCTGGAGCCTCTCCAGCCTATGCCTCGGCCCGGGCCTGATGGCAGCCTCCATTTACCTCTCACTTGTAAGTAGATATGATACATTTTGCAGCAAGGGATGCACGGTCACGTGACTTAGCACTGCACTGCATGAAGCGGTGCTATTCATTCTTGATTAGATGTCTGCGATTTTCAAGCAGACCTGAGTTACAGTCACACCATTGAGATACGGGTATGTAGATTGTAGTAGTAATGATTCCCCTCCTCTTAATTATTAGATCTTTTCAATTTTAATTAGGTCTATGCAAGTTTAATATGTGCAAAAATAGATCCAGGAGCACCAATGAAGTTCCCAAACAAGATGTGTGCCAAGGTCCCACCCCAGTACCAGGGGGTCGTAATGATAAAATCCAGCAAAGGACCGGCACCACTGCAGTGTATTATAGCTCAAATAGGTTAGATAGGTATTATAGCTATAATACACTGCAGTGGTGCCGGTCCTTTGCTGGATTTTATGCAAGTTTAATAGGGATAATTAGTCCTCTGAGGACAGTCATTCTGATGCGTTTTTTGTGGAAATTTCGACCAACTTTAACATTGATTTTCTCAAAAAGTACAAGGTCTTTTTGAAAGATTTTTTTTCTTCTTGTTCCTACTCTTCTGCTTAACAAACCTGGAAAATTCTGTGTTTTTAGCACCTACAGGGTCTTTGCTTTTGAAAAATCTTTCAAAAAGACCTTGTACTTTTTGAAAAAAAACAATGTTAAAATCAGCGAAAAATTCCGCAATTTCTGTGAAAATCCGCCTACTGCACTTATATTACTGATTTCCAAATTCTGATGCGGAAATGCGGGCTCTCCACTCTGCACTCCCCTCCAGCATCAATGAGTGGGGGGGCCCGGTGGGTCCTAGTTACGCCCCCGGTTCACACACCGTATTTCGCAATCAGTGTGTGAATGCAGTGGTGATGGTGGCAGCAGCTAGAGGCTAGAGCAGGCATGGGCAAACTTGGCCCTCCAGCTGTTACGGAACTACAAGTCCCACAATGCATTTGCCTTTTTGAGTCATGACTGTGGCTGTCAGACTCCTGCAATGCATTGTGGGACTTGTAGTTCCTTAACAGCTGGAGGGCCAAGTTTGCCCATGCCTGGGCTAGAGGGACGGAGAACACTCAATCTTTCCAATCTTTATTAAAGCACACCCTGATGAGTATAGTAAGTAGAACTAAACTGCGCAAAAGAGAGATGGAAGACCAGATAAGCACTACTTGGAGAGGTTAGTATGACAAGTATGGTGCCTTTTACCAGAGACGGCCTTAGAGTATGCAGTGCCTGCGGTGAGTGCCATATGCGGGGCCTAGAGACACAGATATGCTGTATATGCATGCGCACACACACACATATGCTGCGGAAACACACACACACATACTGTGGAAACACACACACACTCTGTATAGGTTAGATAGGTATGTGCCCACTGTATTATTATTATTATTATTATTTAGTATTTATATAGCGCCGACATATTACGCAGCGCTGTACAGAGTATATATATATTGTCTTGTCACTAACTGTCCCTCAAAGGAGCTCACAATCTAATCCCTACCATTGCCATATGTCTATATTATGTAGTGTAAGTACTGTAGTCTAGGGCCAATTTTAGGGGGAGCCAATTAACTTATCTGTATGTTTTTGGAATGTGGGAGGAAACCGGAGTGCCCGGAGGAAACCCACGCAGACACGGAGAGAACATACAAACTCTTTGCAGATAGTGCCCTCGCTGGGATTCGAACCAGGGACCCAGCGCTGCAAGGCGAGAGCACTAACCACTACACCACCGTGCTGCCCTGTATAGGTTAGATCGGTAGGTGCCCGCAGTATAGGTTAGATAGGTGGGTGCCCCCAGTATAGGTTAGATAGGTAGGTGCCCCCAGTATAGGTTAGATAGGTAGGTGCCTGCAGTATAGGTTAGATAGGTAGGTGCCCCCAGTATAGGTTAGATAGGTAGGTGCCCCCAGTATAGGTTAGATAGGTAGGTGCCTGCAGTATAGGTTAGATAGGTAGGTACCTCCAGTATAGGTTAGATAGGTAGGTGCCTCCAGTATAGGTTAGATAGGTAGGTGCCACAGTATAGTTTAGATAGGTAGTGGCCTCCAGTATAGTTTAGATAGGTAGGTGCCTGCAGTATAGGTTAGATAGGTAGGTGCCCCCAGTATAGGTTAGATAGGTAGGTGCCCCCAGTATAGGTTAGATAGGTAGGTGCCTCCAGTATAGGTTAGATAGGTAGGTACCCCTCAGTATAGGTTAGATAGGTAGGTACCTCCAGTATATGTTAGATAGGTAGGTACCTCCAGTGTAGTTTAAATAGGTAGGTGCCCCGCAGCAGTGGGGGGAGAAGGCACAGTAGTTACAACTCACCTTCCTTCTGTCAATCCCCCGCAGCCTCCATCTCCTTCCTGTCCCGACATCTGTTGCATTGATAACAGCGCCTCCTGTGATGACATGCGGTTACTTCCTCACAGGGGGCGCTGTTACCAATGCGACGGATGCCGGGGGAGTAAGGAGAAAGAGGCTGCGAGGGATCGGCGGAAGGAAGGCGAGTTGTAACTACTATGCCCGAAGGGTGCAGGGCCTTCTTCAGGTGCGGGGATTGCCCCACTCCCCCCCCCCCCAAAGGCCGCCTCTGCTTTTACCATCTGCCAGGAGATGGGTTATTAGAGATTGATCACACTATCAGCGTTTGTTGATTTTGTTAAGCGCTGGCGATTTTGCAAATCGCACTAAAAGCGCTTGTGTAATGATTTCCTATGACAGAGTTCACATGTGAGTGTTTCGATTTTATTAAAATTGCAAATGTGCTACATGTACCATTTTTGAGCAATTTGGCTGAATGGAAGGTGTAGGGAAATTGCAAAGCACTTGAAAAAGCTCTTTGTATAGC
This sequence comes from Hyperolius riggenbachi, assembly GCF_040937935.1. NCBI lineage: Eukaryota > Metazoa > Chordata > Amphibia > Anura > Hyperoliidae > Hyperolius > Hyperolius riggenbachi. Next base: position 366,590,284 of record NC_090651.1, read on the forward strand.
GATTTCTTGAGCGCTTTAATGAATAGATACATTGGGCCTGATTCACAAAGCGGTGCAAACTGTTTAGCACGGGTGTGCTAAACAGTTAGCACGTGAAGTGCCGTTCGCGGACTTTTGCACGCGCAAAGTGCCGCAATTTGCGCGATCGCAGACTTTTGCGCTCGGCAAATTGCAATAGCAAGTGAAGTCCACGAACGGACTTCACGTGCTAACTGTTTAGCACGCCTGTGCTAAACAGTTTGCACCGCTTTGTGAATCAGGCCCATTGTATTTTTTCATTTCTGGTTACAAGAGTTTACTTTGTGACTGACGTCAGGAAGTGTCTAAAGTAATCTCTCCACAAAAGCAGGGAAAAGCGCTTTTAAAATCACTAACCAAATCTCTCAGCACTTGCAATAGCGCTGGCGATTTGTAATGTGAACAAGGCCTAAGGGTTTTATTCTGCTGCCTTTACAACAATGACTGTCATAAATGACAACATTTATCCTATAATTTTCCTTTAAGCTGGTGTATAATTAAACATATAAAATCACACGGAAATGAAAATGATCTTACCACCATTTTGTCCCGCAGCAATACCTGAAAATGAAAAAAAATAGATGAATAAGTTAGAAATTGACTAGGAAAAATATCCCCATCCATAATAACATCATTTCCAAACTCTTGCTTAAAGGATGCCTGAAGTGAGAGGGATATGGAGGCTGCCATATCTACTTTATGTATTCAACTATAAGTCTAGAAATTTAGGTCTGATTCACTTCATAAAAGTATAGGGGTCGACTTATACATGAGTCACGGGCAACACTGAGCACACTGAGTAATGTGTGTACTAATAGTGACATTCCTATATGCTGCAATGTACCCAGTGGTAAGTGATACTTTCTTGATAAAGGGAATGCCAAGAAAACACAGGTGTGAAAGTCCTGGCCACAACAATTAACAAGGAAAGGGTCAGGGGGAAATACTGAGCTGCTGGAATGGGAGTGAATCATTACTGCACTTGGGGACCTGGAGGAGGTATTGGCTGCACTTAAGGGACAGGAGGGGTCAATGGCTACAATACTGTATGCACTGCAGTCATTAACCCCTCTTGGGCCCCAAGTGCAACCATTAACTTTGCTGGGTAGACTTATACTTGAGTCAATAAAAAATTCCAGCTTAAGAGGGTTGAATATTGGATTCGACTTATACACGAGGTCGCCTTGTATTCAAGTATATATGGTATTTCTTTTTAAACAATGCACTTTGCCTGGCTGTCCTGCTGATCCTCTGCCTCTAATACTTCAAGTCATAGCCCCTGAACAAGCATGCAGATCAGATGTTTTTGAAGACTGACTGGATTAGCCACATCCTTGTTCCAGGGGTGTGATTCAGACACTACTGATGCCAGAGATCAGCAGGGTGCCAGGCAACTGTTATTGTTTAAAGCAAATATACACAACATCCTCCGTATATATACATCTCATTTCAGGTGTGCTTAAAGGAGAACTGTAGTGAGAGGTATATGGAGGCTGCGATATTTATTTCCTTTTAAACAATACCAGTTGCCTGGCTGCCCTGCTGGTCTATTTGGCTGCAATAGTGTTTGAATAAGACCAGAAACAAGCATGCAGCTAATCTTGTCAGATCTGACAATAATGTCAGAAACACCTGATCTGCTGCATGCTTGTTCAGGGGCTATGGCTAAAAGTATTAGAGGCAGAGCATCAGCAGGATAGCCAGGCAACTGGTATTGCTTAAAAGGAAATAAATATGGCAGCCTCTATATCCCTCTCATTTCAGTTCTCCTCCACTTGAGAACCGCAGTAATAAACCCCCCCTAGTGACCATTCCATTTTTTCCTAATTGGGCCACTGCAGCTTTAAGGCCTTGCTGCAGGGCCGTACGAATCAGCCCACAAGTTATTTAGCCCCCCCCTCCCCCCACCTTTTTTTCTCCTCCACCAACAGTGCTTTCTGTTGGTGGAGTCTACCAATTTTCCGGCTGACAATTTTGAGATTTTTTTTTTATTGTTGGGGATTTACATTTTTTAACATTTCAATCATGATCGCTCTAAAATTGAGAAAAACCACTGTATGCACCACGTTTTCATCCACTGCAAATTGCTGGCAATCGCTGCAGAGAGATCACCGCCATAAACTTTTAATTATACTAACACTTTTCAAAGCCCTAGCGATTGCCAGCAATTCGACGATTCATGGAAAATGCCCGCAAATCACCCCAGTGTGAATGGGCCCTTTGGCCAAAATAATGAACAAGAAGGACACTAAGGCCCCGTTCACACTGCACGCGTTTCCAGCCGCGTTTTGGAAATGCGTGCAGGTGGTCGACACGCACGACATCAGACATTGCATAGACTGCAATGTCTGATGTTCGCACTGCATGCGTTCCGGACCTGTGCGGTCCGGGAACGCATGCTGCACGCATTTTTTGTAAAAACACGTGGCTGTCCCATTCACTTTTCAGTGATGGGATCAGCCACGCAACGCACACAAACGCGGATGGCGTGCGTTCGCATGCGTTGCGTTCCGCATGTGTGGCCATCCGCGTTTGTGATGTGAACGGGGCCTAATTGAGTCAAACCTTATTTTGTTATGTAACACAAATGCTGCCGCCTCTCTCCAGCCAGCAGAATGAGTACAGCCAGGGAGGGGGCAGAAAGAATAGTCTGTTCCTTATCATCTCCCCTCCCCTGCTGTGCCATTTGTGACTAGGAATTCATGTTACTCATGTTTATAAATGACATACAGTAAAAGGGGAACTTTGTAGAGTGAAGCAAGAGGAAGCTGCATTATCTTTGCTATTCCTCTGTACCTGGCCAGAGATGATATCTTATACAGGTAATCGCCGGGAATCTGAAAAAAAAATGGACTCAAAAAACGCCAAACGCGGACGGACACGCGAATGGAACGCAATGTGAACAAGGCCTTAAAGTGATACTTAAGTGAAAATAATGATATCCCACAGTTTTATGTTATGTTAAAAAAAACTTAAAAAAAAGTAAGCTTTAGGTCGTATTCACAGTGGGACGTTTTGGTCGCGCGTTATAAAGTCTTGTAACGCAGCTTACTGCACTGCAATGCCCGTTAACAGTGCGATGTTAAAGTCGCATTAAAAATGTTGCGTTGTAGTAACTCATTGCTTGCAGTGCGTTACCTCTTAACGCAGGCACGTTGCGACTTTAACGTCGCATTGAAACCGCAACGTCCCACTGTGAATACAGCTTATTGTATTGTCTCAGGTGCACTGAGCATTATTGTTTTGTCTCACGTGCACTGTGAACGTCGCATTGATTTTTCATTGCAGTGCGCTATTCTGCGTTAAATTTTGGTTTAACGTGCAAATTAAACATCCCACTGTGAACTTATCCTGAGGCTACTTTCACATTGGGACATTGCGGTTTGATGCGATGTTAAAGTCGCACCGCAAGCTTATAACGCAACTTCCCAAAAAAGTTGCAACGTAAGTTAATGCCCTGTTATCATCGCATACAAGCAATGAAAAGTATGCTTCCAAGTTAGTACTGAGCATGTGCAAACTGTCCAAAGTAGCTAATAACATGTATAACGCACAGCATGCAGCACTTTCTAATAACGCTACACGTTACACACAAACACAACGTGTGCACTGTGAATGTTGCACAGACTTAGTATTGCTGTACGTTAGTCCACGTTAAAACATTTTCATTTAAAACATTTTCTAACGTGCGACTTTAACGTTGCACTGTGAAAGAGCCCTTAAAGTGTTTTATTGATATTTAGGTCGCATTCGCGGTGGGACAATGTGTTTAAATGTGACATTAAAGTCGCAACGCGTCTGCGTTGAATGGTAACGCACTGCAAGCAGTGAGTAACCACTACGCAACTTTTTCAATGCGACGATAACGTTGCACTGTGATCGGCCCATAGGCTTATTATTGCAGTCGAGGTTAGCTGCGCTATAAGACTTTAGAACACACAATTTCGATTCGTTTCCATTACAAAAATGATCATAATTACAAAACATGATCATAATTACGAAATTCTACATAAACGTGAAATTTCACGAAATTACAAATTTTATTTTGTGAACTACGCAAAACTTTGTGAAATCATAATTAGGTCATTACGCTCATCACTAAGGCTGCTTTCACAGTAAGACATTACAGGCACACGTTAGAGCAGCCTGTAACGCAGCCTAACTCACAGCAATGTAAAATGAATGGGCTGTTCACAGTGCCCACGTTGTGTTACAGTGTAACGCTGGACGTTCACATACAGTGCAGCATGCTGTGCGTTCTAGCGGCTTTAGCCGCATTAGGCTGTTTGCACATGCTCAGTGATGTGGGTTTTTTTGGGGGTGGAGAGGAGGCGGGGAGAGTCCGCTAATGCGGCCAGCCACATGGCTAATTAATATTCACTGCACTGCAGTGTTTATTTCCTGGAGCAGCCCGCTGATTGGCTGGAGGGACCACGTGATGCGGAGTGTTCCGCTCACGTGGTCTCCGCCAGCGCATAGGACAAAACAGGCGCACCAACGCAGCTCTAGGTAGCGTCCTGCTCCAACACCACCAGGCGTTGCGTTAGGGGCACGTTATGCGACCTATAACGCCCCCTAAAACGCAACGTCCTGGTGGGAAAGAGGCCTAAAAGTATTACCTATATGAAAACATTGGAGAAAAGTGAATTGTGCAAGGGTCATTGTATATTATGAATATTTCTCCACATAATCACATCCTATGTTTAAAGGGAACCTAAACTGAGAGGGATATGGATGTTTCCTTTTAAGCAATACCAGTTGCCTGGCAGGCCTACTGATCTCTTTGGCTACAGTAATGGCTGAATCACACACCTGAAACAGGCATGCAGCTAATCCAGTGTGACTTCAGTCAGAGCACCTGATCTGCATGCTTGTTCAGGGGCTGTGGCTAAAAGTATTAGAGACCCAGGATCAGCAGGAGAGTCAGGCAACTGGTATGATTTTAAAAGGGAAATCCATATCCTTCTCAGTTTAGGTTCTCTTTAAAGTGAACCAGAGATGAAGCACCCTCATGTATTTTACCATATATATCAGTGGGAACATTAGAGAAAACACTTACCAAGCACAGCTTGCTTCTAATCAGCCCTGATAAAATCCCCAACTGAGCATTCAGTCTGGCTTTGCTCAAGAATATTTATAGCTCAGTCTGTGTTCTTTCATGTCTTTTCAAGTCCAAGCCTGCGCCCCCTTCTGGCTCTGCTCAGGAATCATTATAGCTGAGTCATAGCAAAGCCAGACTGAATGCTCAGTTGGGGATTTTATCAGGTCTGATAAGAAACAAGCTGTGCAGTGCAGAATGAAACAGAAAGCAGGGTAGTGTTTTCTCTAATGTTCCCACTGATCTATATGGTTAAATACAAGAGGGTGCTTCGTCTCTGGTTCACTTTAAGCATTTATCATATATTTGTACAAGGTTTTCGATCCCTTTTGTTGTAGTAGGATCACATACATGTCTCACCTATGGGCTGGAGAAATTGATTTGGGAGGAGCTTAATGGTAATGCTGCAAAATAAACTGTTACCAGTACATGAGTTTTATCCATAGTTTATGTGTATCCTCGTAGTTGACTTTACTTACAGAGTAATTTGTAGACAATATCTCAGGAGTACTTTCAATGCTCCTTCTATCGGTGCTTTGCTGACCAACTTAGAGGAAACTTTCTGCGGTTGTTAAAATGAGACGTTTAACAGGAAACCTCTGAGTATATAGGGCTCTGCTTCTTTCTAAAATGCCCGGAACTGTGTGGTCATCTCTAGCAGAAATTATTCTTGAGGTTCGAAAGGGCCTGACTGCAGCATCGCCAGTTGCATAAGTTACAGGGTAATTACGGTTCATACTCCAGCACCACTGGTGCTATATAAATCAATAATAATAATATAATATAAAAGTTCCTCGAGGTCTCCAGGGCGGCGCGGTAGGAGCCGAGCAGACAACCTGTACATGGACATTTGAGGTGTCCCAAATCAGCTGGGAACTACGAGCAACTTCAGGAGTGCTGGTTTGGTCCAAAAGTGTGAATGCTAATCCTATGGTGGTTGGCCAGTCGTTTTGGTGAGCGTACATTATTACTGTTATGAATCATATATGAAGAAACCATAAAGTGGACTGTCCGCTGGATGCTTATCAGCTAATTCTAATATTTTGTACTGTGGACTTTTAATGTGGGACATTATTGTGATTCTGAGTTGTTGAGCCCTTTGCTAACTATATCTACAATAATAATAATACTCCAGCACAAATCAAAATGATTACCTGTCAGCTATAATAATTTAGTATTTATATAGCGCTGGCATCTTCTGCAGCACAGTACAGAGTATATGTTTTTGTCACTAACTGTCCCTCAGAGGGGCTCACAATCGAATCCCTACTAGAGATGGCCCGAACGGTTTGTTGGTGAGATTTTTATGGCGAAAATCAGCTTTTCGTGCTCGCCACGAGCAAGCACATGGCGATATTCGACCCCCCCCCCATACATCATCATTGGACTAAACTTTGACCCCTTACATCGCAGTCAGCAGGCACATGGCAGCCAATCAGCTTGCACTCCCTTATGGACCCCTTGCCCCCTATAAAACACACTCGCACCCGTCATGTTCCAGCCCGTCTTCGGCTGGAATAGTGAGAGGAAGGGAGAGACACTTCGCTGAGATAGGGAAAGCGTCAGGTAGGCAGGTTTATTTTGTTCCTCGCTGACTGACTTGCTGTTAAAGCACCCCAAACAGCCCTTCTGAGGGCTACTTCATCCTCTGCTGTTTTCCTCTTTGTGTGTGTGTACGGGCGACACTCCACAGCCCACAGGCAACCAGCAAGAGCCCACTACAATAATTGTGTTTCCCATCAGACACAAACAGAGTAGTACTCCAGTGCCTCTGTTATCACTTTATTGGGTTTGAACTATTGCATATCTTTGTGTCTGATACTACACAGCACACTGACACCCAGAGCTGAGCCTACTACTATAATTGTGTGCCACATTAGACACAAGCCGGGTACTACTCTAGTACCTCTGTTATCACTGTATTGTGTTTGAACTATTGCATATCTCTGTTTTTGATATACAGAGATATACACAGAGATATGCTAGACATTTAAAAGCAGCCCTTTATTCCACCAATGGAACAATGTACTGTGATTTCTGCACTTTAGGGATAAAACCCTGACTCCGCACTAACTCCGTAATCTTGGTGGGACTTTTGCCATGGATCCCCCTCCGGCATGCCACAGTCCAGGTGTTAGACCCCTTGAAACAAGTTTTGCATCACTTTTGTGGCCAAAAACAGTCTTTGTAGGTTTCGAAATTTGCCTCCCCATTGAAGTCTATGGCGGCTCGCGTGAACTTTAACTTTTCCGGAGGTTCTAGTTCGCTGTTCGTGACATCTCTAACCCCTGCCGTAACCATGTCTATTTATGTATCATGTAGTGCATGTATTGTAGTCTAGGGCCAATTTAGGGGGAAGCCAATTAAATTATCTGTATGTGTTTGGGATGTGGGAGGAAACCCTGAGTGCCTAGAGAAAACCCACACAGACACGGGGAGCTCATACAAACTCCTTGCAGATCTTGACCTGGCTGGGATTCAAACTAAAATATTATGGCCCTTTGCATACAGACTTGTAGAGTCTGCCTCTTCTGGATGCGTTCAGGACAGTGCAGGCAGTATCTTTGCTGAATGGCTGCTGAGATAAAATTACAGTTATATGCAAAGCACAGGTTGAGGCCAGTGTTCTCTTCCTTACCCCTCCTGTGTCATCTTTTCTACACCCCCCTTTATAGAAAGAGGACACACCGTTAGCCTGTAGACTAGTGACACATCTGTACAGTACTCAGGTAGCCAGTTCTCGTACATATGTATAAGGCTTAATGATAATACCGGCTACAGTGAGTCTGAATTACTCTGAACAGAGGCACTGAGATAGTTTGACCAGCAGTAATGCACATGTATGAGACTTGGGGCCCATTCACACCAGAAGCGCTTTTCTGAGCGTTTTGCGATTGATTAGAGTATTTTAAAATCGCTCCCATTCACTTTCATTAAAATCATGGTAAAAATTGCAGAAACATCGAAAATCGCGGCAATTTTTTACCACGATTTTAATAAAAGTGAATGGGAGCGATATAAAAAAACTGCGAATCAATCACAAAACGCCCAGAAAAGCACTTCTAGGGCTCGATTCACAAGGCCGTGATAAATGCTACCACGGCAGTGATAATCTTAGGGCACGGGTTAGCGCTTGTACAGGTTTGCACGCATAATAGTAAATGTTTGCGCGCATTCACTTTCCATGTTCACGCACTAACCCATATGTGAGCACATGAACGGGAAAGTTAATGCGCGCAAACCTTTACTATTATGCGCGCAAGCCTGTACAAGCGCTAACCCGTGCCCTAAGCTTATCACGGCCATGATAGCATTTATCACGACTTTGTAAATCGAGTCCCTAGTGTGAATGGGCCCTTAAAGTGAACCTGAATTGGCCAGGGCACAGGAAGTTAAAGGGGAACTTCAGCCTAAACAAACATACTGTCATTAAGTTATATTAGCTTTGTTAATTAAAATAGATAAGTAATATAATCTCTTACCCACCCTGTTTTAAAAGAACAGGCAAATGTTTGATTTCATGAGGGCAGCCATCTTTTTGGTTGAAAGGAGGTGACAGGGAGCATGAGACACAGCTCCAACTGTCTTGTGTCCTGATCACCCCTCCCAGTTGCTAGGCAACGTGAATAACAACATAGGAAGTCCCATCATGCTTTGCACAGCATCAGGGAAAAAAAGCCCGGGCAGTTTACTTTGATGGGTGGAGCTTAGCTAAAAATGCAGCTAAAAATGATGCTATGGTAAGGAAAACAAATTTCTGATGCTGTGAAACTGTTAAAGAAACACCAAGGGCTTGATTTACTAAGCGGTGCTAACCTACTTAGCACGTCTAAAGTCTTTAGGCGTGCTAACCAGGGTGCTAAGTAGGTTAGCACCGGTTTTCTCAATCAGATCACGCGCTAATTTTTGCGCGCGCAAAGTCCTATGCGCACGCTAAGTCCCATAGGCTTTAGTGGGCACTTCGCGCGGAGCGCCCTGCGCTCTGTGCAGTGCGTGCGCAAAACTTTGCGCGCTGTACTTTGCGCACGATCACTACTTCTCACATTTCAACTGAGTTTAGACGTGCTAAGGGCCAGTGCTAAAGTTAGCACCGTTTTGTAAATCGAGCCCCAAGCCTTTTCAGTTCTGCTGAGTAGATTTTTAGCCCAGAGGTTCACTTTAAGTACAATACTTAGAGGAAAGTCCAAATGCTTCCTATATCCTCATTGACCCTCACCATTGCCACACAGGGACCCTCTCCGCTAAGAATTAGTCGGATATGTTCTCATGGTCGCACTCGCCACCGTTTACGAGCATGGGCATGCTGCACCTGCGTGAGTACGGCTACGGCTGTGCAGAAGCCGAAAGCCACAAGCAGCTCCATTCTGCTGCACAGGCATAGCCATACTTACACAGGTTTAGTATGGTCATGCTCGTTCACAAAGGGGAACACGGCAGCAAACTATCAGAGGATCTGGGCCAGTGTCGGTTATGTTGAAGAGGACATGGGAAGCCTCTGCACTATCCTTTCCTCTGGGCATCTGTGGGCTGTATGCTGGCATCCTCTAACTCCCGATGCATGTCATGTTATTAGGAGCCTCAAGGGAGCAGCATACAGGAAACAGCCCCCAGGAGAAAGAGGCGGAGACCAGTCAGTATGAGAAAGAGGAGACAGTGTGGATTAGGTACATATATCATTGCGCTCCCTGTGCTTTTTGAAAGGGGGGGGGGGTACAGCTGACCACTTCGGTGGTCTCTGTCCCACCACAATACTTCTGCTAGTAGTCCTGGAGGCAGGGCTAACGGCTGCAGCCCTGCCTCCAGTCGCGTCTATCAGACGTGCATCGCCGCCTCTCCCCCTCCCCTCTCAGTGAAGGAAGACTGAGAGGGGCGGGGGAGAGGCGGAAGTACGCGTCTGATAGACGCGCGGAAGGCAGGGCTGTGGCGGTTAGCCCAGCCCCAATGCAGAAGCGCTCCCCTGCTGAACGTAGGGGATTTGGGGGATCAGGGACCCCCGTTAAGCCGCGGGATAGCGGCGTTTTAGCAGGGGCACACATGCCCCTGCTATCTATGAGGTCTAAAGGCGAGATTTATTCTCGCTTCAGACTCTCTTTAAGCAACAGCAGGATGATGCAATCCAAGCAGAAGCACCACCCACAGAACCTCAGAGATAGTCTCTGGTATGAATCTCTTAGTATACGTCACACTCATATGACATAGGCAGACGTACAGGGTTAGGAGATCTTGTCCAAACCGTATTGCTGGTAGCCAGGATATGAACCTATCACATACATTTAAAGGTAAAATGGGCATACAATATTTCCGATAGTAGAATATCAGTCATTTTACCATATTCTACAATCACTCTCTGTAGCCTAAACTTGACACTAACCCTCCCCTTCCTCTGCCTAACACTAACTTGTCCACCTGCCTACACCTAACACCAACTAGTACCACCCCTCTCCAGTGCTCAGCTATAGTACAACCAAGTGTCGGCTGTTCCAACAAAAAGGTTGCTACCCGCTGCAGACAAACCCTGGTGCCCAAAGTAGCACCCAACACTCAGCTACACTATAGCAAAGCGCTTGAGATAAGGGTCTTGCGATAGTCTTGAGATAAGGGTCCCTATTCAATTCATGTTTCTCCTAAGTTTTCTCTTAGGAGATATTTTTTCATCTTCATTCTTCAGGTTAAAATAGCTTTTCAACACTAGTGCAACAGAAAAATTAGGTAAAAATATACTGCCAAAATTACTCTGAGTAATTTCTTGCTTGCCGGAGGCTTAAAGAGACTCCGTAACAAAAATTTCAGCAGTATTTCTCCTATCCTACAAGTTCCTAAGGCTGTTCCATTGTGCTCTGGCTTACTGCAGCACTTTCTACTTGCACCATCTCTGTAATAAATCAACTTATCTTTCCCCTGTCGGATTTGTCAGCTGTGTCTGGAAGGCTGCCAACTCTTCAGTAATGTGAACAAGTTAACTCCTTCCAAGCCCCTCCAGTGCTCCTGTGATGACTATTCCTCACAGACAATGGCCTCAATTCACTAAGCTTATCTCCTGTCTTTAATAACTCTTCTAGAGTTTGTTACCATGGTGATAAGGCATGTAGTATTCAGGAAACATTTTACCTCAGGCAAAACTAAAGTTAACTCTTCTGTCTTTAAGTTAACTCTTCAATCCTTAAAATAACTCCAGAGTTAAAGACAGGCTGTTTATTAACTGCATGTGAAAATAACTACAGAGGAGGTAAATTAACTACAGAGGAGGTAAAATAACTACAGAGGAGTAACGAATGAAGAGATAAGATAACTCTCTCTTATGTGGAGGTAAGTTTTATCTTGCCTTATTATCTCCAGCATGATCTTAGTGAATTGAGGCCAATGTCCCTTGCTCTCACTGTCAGCTTGTCTGCTATCTGTGAGGCTGATAAACACAGACTGATAAATTGAACAAAGAATAGCTGGCTGAGGAGGAAGCTGCCTGTCAGGCTGACACCAGTGCAGAGCCAAGACACAGCTTGTCATGCTTCATTGACACAGAGCTCTTTCAAAACTTGCACATAACCTCTGGAGACTGAATTCAATGTGTAACTCACTGAATTCTCTGTGTACTCACTGTGTATTAACTGAGTTCACTGCTCTGCTGATGTACTTCCTGTTTTGGTGGCCATCTTTTCTGTTTACAAAACAGTTTATAAAACAGTTTTTGTACCCTCTTTATTGCAGCGGAGAGCAGCAAAAATATTACAGAGGGGGCTAGGAGATGACCCCAAACAGGCAGGGATGTTTGTTTATACTTCATTTTGTGAATACAGGTTCGCTTTAAAAGGCATTTCATTTAAAAGGTTTGAAAATATCACTTAGGAGAAAACTGAGAAGAAAAAACAATTAAATTAGGGGAAATTATTCATGAGATAAGTTTTGTGAATGCACAAATTATCTCATCCTGAAAGAGTAATTTTCAATCCTTTGCAAACAGCATTTTTATAACAATTAAAAAAATGACCTATTGGATCCTTCTGAAATAGTCAGCAGCATGGCCAGTATGACTATTGTCCAGGGTGGTCCATTTATATGGATAAACCTTAATAAAATGGGAATGGTTGGTGATATTAACTTCATGCTTGTGGCACATTAGTATTTGTGAGGGGGAAACTTTTCAAGATGGGTGGTGACCATGGTGGCCATTTGAAGTCGGCCATTTTGAATGCAAATTTTGTTATTTCAATAGGAAGAGGGTCATGTGACACATCAAACTTATTGGGAATTTCACACAAAAAAAAACAATGGTGTGCTTGGTTTTAACGTAACTTTATTCTTTCATGAGTTATTTACAAGTTTCTCTTTGTTTACAGCCATTGACGTGTCGCCGAGATTAACACGTGAGGGGCGGATAGTAATTGTGTTGATGACTGGTGAATGCAGTAACCGGGTGATTGCAGCAGATTTCAATGCAAGACACCCTACGAGACCTCCCATCTCTCATGCTACAGTTAGCAAACTGCTTGCTAAGTTTCGTGAAACTGGTTCAGTGTTGGATTTGCCAAAATGTGGACGCATGAAATCCGTCACTAATGAAGAAACATCAGTGGCTGTCCTAGCTTCATTCAGCAAGAGCCCGAAGCGTAGCACTTGCCGCATGTCACTGGAGAGTGGCATTAGTCGAACATCCCTTCGGCGGGTATTAGCTACTCACAAATGGCACCATTACAAACTCCAGCTACTGCAGCATCTTAACAAGGATGACCCAGATCGGTGCACTGAATTTGCAGAATGGGCAAAACAAAAATTGGAACAGGACCCTCAGTTTACGCAGAAGATTTTGTTCAGTGATGAGGCAAACTTTTATGTGAATGGTGAAGTTAACAAACAAAACCACCGCTATTGGTCTGACACTAACCCACATCAGATAGATCCCTGGCAAGACTGTTGGAACAAAAAAAATTGATGGTATGGTGTGGTATATGGGGTACAAAGATAGTGGGGCCATTCTTCATCAATGGAAACCTAAAGGTCACTGGATATGCGAAATTGCTACATGAGGATGTGTTTCCCTCTTTATGCACTGAAGCCGCCACGTTCCCTGAGTTTTTCACAGCAAGATGGTGCACCACCACATTATGAGTGTCAGGTTCGAGCATTCCTAGATGAACAATTTCCTGGAAAGTGGATTGGTCATCGTGGGCCAGTTGAATGGCCCCCAAGGTCTCCCGATCTGACCCCCTTAGACTTTTTTGGGGTCATCTGAAGGCAATTGTCAAAATACGAGATGTGCAGCACCTGAAACGATGGATACTGGAAGCCTGGAAGCATTTCTCCTGCGGTGTTGCTATCAGTGTGTGAAGAGTGGGAGAAGAGGGTTGCATTGACAATCCAACACAATGGACAGCACATTGAATACATTTTATAAGTGGTCAGAAACTTGTAAATAACTCATGAAAGAATAAAGTTACATTAAAAGCACACAATTGTTTTTCTTGTGAAATTCCCAATGAGTTTGATGTGTCACATGACCCTCTTCCTACTGAAAAAACTAAAGTTGGATTCAAAATTGCCGACTTTAAAATGGCCGCCATGGTCACCACCCATCTTGAAAAGTTTCCCCCCTCACATATATTAATGTGCCACAAACAGGAAGTTAATATGACCAACCATTCCCATTTTGTTAAGGTGTATCCATATAAATGGCAAACCCTGTAGATCAAAATAACATTTTCTCACCTCCGCAGAAAATTGCTCATGAGCAGCAGTCAGACACTCCCATTTAGCACTCCCAATAAGAATCACCCTGGACTGACCCGACCTTTTGCAGTAGTTACTTAACAAAAGCACCCCAGTAGGGATGTACTGTTGTATTGTTTGATTTTGCTGTTTAATGAAAAAATCAATATAAAATGTTTTACAAAAAAAATAAAAATAAAAGATCTGCAGAAAAACAAAAAAATCTGACAAAATCAAAAGTAGTAGTAGTAGTTGGAGGAGGAGGAAGAAGAGGAGGAGTTGGAAATTAACTTTAAAGAGGAACTCCAGTGAAAATAATGATAATAATTATGTATAAACAACTTAGTCAGTGTTTCAGTGTTTGCCCATTGTAAAATCTTTCCTCTCCCTGATTTACATTCTGACATTTATGACTTGAAAAAAATACATATATCCAGGCACATCGCCTCTAGTTAGGACATTATATAAGTTATTAAGGAAAGGGAGGTGCTGAAGGGGGTGTGGCTAGAAAACAGCAAAAATCTATTAAACCTCCGCACTCTCGCATGCAAATGTTCAAACAAATGCATTCACAGATTCACTCATCCTGGCACAACTGTTATCCCTACAGCTAAGTTAAAAGCCGGGGTTTTAGTTCACTGAAGAATGCATTCTTATGCTTAGTCACCTATACTGCGCAGAAGTACCCAGGTAAACATAGGTGTCCTAACTCTGGCCCTGTAACATGCATAGTGCATATATGCAAACACATTCATTGCATCAAACCTATCCTAGGAGCACACATCCTGACGTCCTCTCCTGGGACAGACAGTGCATCTTACCAATCGCACAAGGGAGCTAACCTTATGTGTCCATGTGCACCATGCACATACACCAGCATAAGCTGTGTGCATGCTGACAAACACATACAGGGGAAGGAGGGAGTGCACTGAATTAGACCCTAGCCACAGGGGTCAGTAACAAGAAAAAAATACATATATCCAGGCACATCGCCTCTAGTTAGGACATTATGTTTACTGACCCCCGTGGCTAGGGTCTAATTCAGTGCACTCCCTCCTTCCCCTGTATGTGTTTATCAGCATGCACACAGCTTATGCTGGTGTATGTGCATGGTGCACATGGACACATAAGGTTAGCTCCCTTGTGCGATTGGTAAGATGCACTGTCTGTCCCAGGAGAGGACATCAGGATGTGTGCTCCTAATCCATTGATAGGTTTGATGCAATGAATGTGTTTGCATATATGCACTATGCCTGTTACAGGGCCAGAGTTAGGACACCTATGTTTACCTGGGTACTTCTGCGCAGTATAGGTGACTAAGCATAAGAATGCATTCTTCTGTGAACTAAAACCCCGGCTTTTAACTTAGCTGTAGGGATAACAGTTGTGCCTGGATGAGTGAATCTGTGAATGCATTTGTTTGAACATTTGCATGCGAGAGTGTGAAGGGTTAATAGATTTTTACATTTATAACTTGGTGACATTTTTACTGCTGGCAGCAGGTGATGTCAGTGGAAGGAGATGCTGCTTGCTTTTTTGTGAGTTGGAAACAGCTGTTATTTCCCACAATGCAACAAGCCTTCTCACAGTGTGATGTCAGAACCATCCATAGTCCTGACATCACACTGGGGGAGGGGTTTCACCACAATATCAGCCCTACAGAGCCCCCTGATGATCCGTTTGAGAAAAGGAATAGATTTCTCCTGGGAAAGGGGGTATCACCTACTGATTGGGATAAAGTTCAATTCTTGGTTACGGTTTCTCTTTCAGTAAAGAAGTAAGAAAAAAAAGAACATACAACAAACAAAGCATCAGAAGCAGAGCAAGACTGTACTGAGGAAGTGGTTCTTCTGCCAACGTCTATTTTTAAGGTGAGACTAATGTTGTCCATTGCAAAATCTCCCCAATGCTTCCGTTTACAGTAAAAGGCTAAATTAAAAATAAATAAATGGATGACCTATTTAAAATGCAGCATAAATGGAGTCATGTTCAATGTGTTTGAAGGACAATCCAAATCCTCCAGTTAGTGTACCCCTGATCTGTTTCCTACTGTCCGAAAAGAGAGTACACACATTTAATAAGTGCTGACAAGAATTGTCATCAAACCTTACAGTGGCACTGAGTGTTGCTCGGTTATGGCTGAGGGGCGGGTGCTGTTTTTATGGAGAGGGGAGGCGGGACCATGTGGCGCACAATAGAATTGCTTCCAGCAGATGGAGACTGGAGGGGAAAATTACACTCGCTCAGAGTGATTGGTTTTGTACTCAGATCCAGTGTGAAGCAGCTGGGTGGAGTGTTAAGCTTGGTCCCACCTAGTGGTGCTCGGATACAATCCGTGATCACGGAATAGCCGGGATTCACAAGCATTTTTTCACTATCCGACATTGTGATCCGAATCCGTGATCGGGAATCGACCACAGAATTAAATCACAGTTTCAGCTGTTATTCTGCGTATTCCGCCCATGATCACAGAAAAAATATCCGTGACGACAGACGTAACGTCTCAGGAAGAAGGAGCCTGACACTCGGGCCCAGTGTTGCCAAGAGCTGCTGGGGAGCAATTTCTGGCCAGGCTCTGGGAGAAGAGCCAGATGGACGCCGAGGGACCTCCCGACCTACGGTGGGCAGCAGAAAGCCCCAGGTGAGTACCAATTTCGTTTTTATTTAGAGCTCGGAGTCCCTTTAAAAAGAAGTCAACAAGTCAACTGTGAAACGCTTTGAAAAAGCTGTAAAAAAAGCTGTAGTTGGCCTTTTCCATTGACTATAATTGAAACGCGAACAGCTGATGTCGGCTGGAAAAAGCTCCGGGGAGCTTCAAAACGCAACGCCCAAAAAAAGCTGCTTTAGGTGTGAAAGGTAAAATGAAAGTCTATGGACTTTTATTTTACCTTGGAAAACGCCAACCTTGGCCCTGACAGTAAAACGCCGAAAAAGGCCTCTAGTGTGAAAGAGCCCTTAGGGTTAGATGGTTAGGGCTTGGAGTCAGAAAGAAAGAAGGTGAGGTTTAGGTGTCAGGAGTTTATATTTTGAAAGGAGGTTAGGATAGTCAATCAATAGCCAATCGATGGGAAAAAACAGTGAAACGCTTGAGATTTGAAAATACAGTGCAAAAGTATTCGGCCCCCTTGAAGTTTTCCACATTTTGTCACATTACTGCCACAAACATGCATCTATTTTATTGGAATTACACATGAAAGACCAACACAAAGTGGTTTACACATGAGAAGTGGAACAAAAATCATACATGATTCCAAACATTTTTTACAAATAAATAACTGCAAAGTGGTGTGTGCATAATTATTCGGCCCCCTTTGATCTGAGTGCAGTCAGTTGCCTATAGACATTGCCTGATGAGTGCTAATGACTAAATAGAGTGCACCTGTGCATAATCTAATAGTCAGTACAAATACAGCTGCTCTGTGAGGGTCTCAGAGGTTGTCTAAGAGAATATTGGGAGCAACAACACCGTGAAGTCCAAAGAACACACAAGACTTGTCCAAGACAGGTCAGGGATCAAGTTATTGAGAAATTTAAAGCAGGCTTGGGCTACAAAAAGATTTCCAAAGCCTTGAACATCCCAAGGAGCACTGTTCAAACAATCATTCAGAAAGGGAAGGAGTATGGCACAACTGTAAACCTACCAAGACAAGGCCATCCACCTAAACTCACAGGCCGAACAAGGAGAGCGCTGATCAGAAATGCAGTCAAGAGGCCCATGGTGATTCTGGATGAGCTGCAGAGATCTACAGCTCAGGTGGGAGAATCTGTCCATAGGACAACTATTAGTCGTGCACTGCACAAAGTTGGCCTTTATGGAAGAGTGGCAAGAAGAAAAGCATTGTTAACAGAAAGCATAAGAAGTCCCGTTTGCAGTTTGCCACAAGCCATGTGGGGGACACAGCAACCGTGTGGAAGAAGGTGCTCTGGTCAGATGAAACCAAAATGGAACTTTTTGGCCAAAATGCAAAACGCTATGTGTGGCAGAAAACTAACACTGCACATGGTGGTGGCAGCATCATGCTCGGGGGGTGCATCTCTTCAGCAGGTGCAGGGAAGCTGGTCAGAGTTGATGGGAAGATGGATGGAGCCAAATGCAGGGCAAACTTGGAAGAAAACCTCTTGGAGACTGCAAAAGACTTGAGACTGGGGCGGAGGTTCACCTTCCAGCAGGACAATAACCCTAAACATAAAGCCAGGGCAACAATGGAATGGTTTAAAACAAAACATATCTATGTGTTAGAATGGCCCAGTTAAAGTCCAGATCGAAATCCAATTGAGAATCTGTGGAAAGATCTGAAAACTGCTGTTCACAAACGCTGTCCATCTAATCTGATTGAGCTGGAGCTGTTTTGCAAAGAAGAATGTGCAAGGATTTCAGTCTCTAGATGTGCAAAGCTGGCAGAGACATACCCTAAAAGACTGGCAGCTGTAATTGCAGCAAAAGGTGGTTCTACAAAGTATTGACTCAGGGGGCTGAATAATTACGCACAATCCACTTTGCAGTTATTTATTTGTAAAAAATGTTTGGAATCATGTATGATTTTCGTTCCACTTCTCACATGTACACCACTTTGTATTGGTCTTTCACGTGGAATTCCAATGAAATTGATTCATGTTTGTGGCAGTAATGCGACAAAATGTGGAAAACTTCAAGGGGGCCGAATACTTTTGCAACCCACTGTACATAAGTAGAATATCTGTAATCCCTTATCAGCTTTCACTAAGGCCCAAATGAACTCCCTTTACAAACACACAAACACACCCTTCCAGCAAACCCAGCCACGGGAGCCACCGCAAAGTAACTCTGAGTGGCCCACACATTTATATGTGCAAGATAGAATTATCCTATGGGAGATGGGGCCTCCAAAACTTGGGAGCAATGATGCAGCCCAAAGCCCATGTCAGAGATGTGTGCCTAGAAGATTTAAGAGGTCACACACCCCACTATCTGCAGAGAGCAGCAGCAGGGAGTAATGTTTGATTTGGGTTTTTAAAGAGGAGCTGTTAGGTATAAGGTCTCAGAGAAAAAAAACACATATACAGTGGTGTGAAAAACTATTTGCCCCCTTCCTGATTTCTTATTCTTTTGCATGTTTGTCACACTTAAATGTTTCTGCTCATCAAAAACCGTTAACTATTAGTCAAAGATAACATAATTGAACACAAAATGCAGTTTTAAATGATGGTTTTTATTATTTAGTGAGAAAAATAACTCAAAACCTACATGGCCCTGTGTGAAAAAGAAATTGCCCCCTGAACCTAATAACTGGTTGGGCCACCCTTAGCAGCAATAACTGCAATCAAGCGTTTGCGATAACTTGCAACGAGTCTTTTACAGCGCTCTGCAGGAATTTTGGCCCACTCATCTTTGCAGAATTGTTGTAATTCAGCTTTATTTGAGGGTTTTCTAGCATGAACCGCCTTTTTAAGGTCATGCCACAACATCTCAATAGGATTCAGGTCAGGACTTTGACTAGGCCACTCCAAAGTCTTCATTTTGTTTTTCTTCAGCCATTCAGAGGTGGATTTGCTGGTGTGTTTTGGGTCATTGTCCTGCTGCAGCACCCAAGATCGCTTCAGCTTGAGTTGACGAACAGATGGCAGGACATTCTCCTTCAGGATTTTTTGGTAGACAGTAGAATTCATGGTTCCATCTATCACAGCAAGCCTTTCAGGTCCTAAAGCAGCAAAACAACCCCAGACCATCACACTACCACCACCATATTTTACTGTTGGTACGATGTTCTTTTGCTGAAATGCTGTGTTACTTCTACGCCAGATGTAACGGGACACGCACCTTCCAAAAAGTTCAACTTTTGTCTCGTCGGTCCACAAGGTATTTTCCCAAAAGTCCTGCCAATCATTGAGATGGTTTTTTTGCAAAATTGAGACGAGCCTTAATGTTCTTTTTGCTTAAAAGTGGTTTGCGCCTTGGATATCTGCCATGCAGACCGTTTTTGCCCAGTCTCTTTCTTATGGTGGAGTCATGAACAATGACCTTAATTGAGGCAAGTGAGGCCTGCAGTTCTTTAGATGTTGTCCTGGGGTCTTTTGTGGCCTCTCGGATGAGTTTTCTCTGCGCTCTTGGAGTAATTTTGGTCGGACAGCCACTCCTGGGAAAGTTCATCACTGTTCCATGTTTTTGCCATTTGTGAATAATGGCTCTCACTGTGGTTCGCTGGAGTCCCAAAGCTTTAGAAATGGCTTTATAACCTTTACCAGACTGATAGATCTCAATTACAGTACTTTGTTCTCATTTGTTCCTGAATTTCTTTGGATCTTGGCATGATGTCTAGCTTTTGAGGTGCTTTTGGTCTACTTCTCTGTGTCAGATAGCTCCTATTTAAGTGATTTCTTGATTGAAACAGGTGTGGCAGTAATTAGGCCTGGGGCTGACTACAGAAATTGAACTCAGGTGTGATAAACCACAGTTAAGTTATTTTTTAACAAGGGGGGCAATCACTTTTTCACACAGGGCCTTGTAGATTTGGAGTTTTTTTTTCTCACTAAATAATAAAAACCATAATTTAAAACTGCATTTTGTGTTCAATTACGTTATCTTTGACTGATAGTTAACGTTTTTTGATGAGCAGAAACATTTAAGTGTGACAAACATGCAAAAGAATAAGACATCAGGAAGGGGGCAAATAGTTTTTCACACCACTGTATCAGTAGCTAAATATTGGCTGTACTTACATTACATATGCATTTCACTGTCCACGTTTGGATTTCACAGAATTTTTATATAGTATTGGCAGAGAATGATTCTCCTGACAGCTCATGGCAGGTTCCATGTTTGTCTGTCTCCTATGAAGCCAAATGTGTCGTCATGTCCTCCCTGCTTCCTGATGATTCGACTCAGAAAAAAGACAACACTACTGTGCAGTGAATATTAATTAGCCATGTGGCTAGGAACAATAGCGGACTCATGCAGTATACTCTGCCCGGAGATTTTTCAGTGCTGTGAGCTGGACTGCATTACACGCTGTTGTAACTTGAGCCTGTAACTTCTCACTAGCAGCCGAGTGGAGGGCCCCAGAATGCTTTGCAGTATGGTATGCGGCCTCTCGTCCTTTTAAGAGCTCGGGTCTAACAGCCTTGCTGTTCAGCACACATCAAAAGTAAGAGAGATTTTTAACTTCAGTATTGCCTTTTTGGCTTCCTTCTAAACTGTTTAACACAGGAGAATAGAGGTTTAAATTAGCTTTTGCAGCCTGACAGTTACTCTTTAAAGGGTTCCGTGAACAAATAAGGGTCAATACACATATATCCTGGATCATTAAAGGAAATTCAATAAAGAAAGATTTTAAGGTGTTGATCATGCCGTTAAAGTGGTATGCAACTCAGCATTTCTCCTTTGCTCTAAAAGATTTACAGCCTTAAACCTACTACCACAAAAAAAGTGTAGCAGAACAGCATTCAAACAATTAAACAAAGCACGTTGTTCTTCAGTGGAAAGCTCCTTGCTTCAGTGGGCAGCTTCTGGTCACATACGAAGAGGTGTTAACATTATATTTTGTTTACATTCCTATGTCAGATACATTTAGTAAACATTAGTAAACTGCCGAAACTGAGCTTTACTGAGCTGAGCTGAGAAGCAGAGAGAACTGAGAAGTGATTCCCTAGATAGATTTTAATATATAAATACAGCAGCTATGCAATAAAATGCAATGGCAGCTTTCAGAGCAGATAAACTGTACTTTGGGACCTTGTAATTTGTAAACTGACAATATTTGTTGTGCACAGACATTACAATATTACGTGCACAAAAGCAAATACGGTAACTATGGGTAATAAAAGGCAGGAAAACACATTTTCAATGTCACTGGAATTGAGTAGATTCCATTAATATAGGACACATGGCTACAGATAGGTTCACAGTGGGACGTTGCATTGTGACGATGCGACATTAAAGTTGCAACGCAGTATTACAGTGCAAAGCAAAAAAAATATGGTAATGCACATTAATGCTGCATTACCAGAGCATACAGTAGGTACAGTAAACCATACAAGCAATGAAAAGTATGCTTCCCTGTATCTGCTAACATCTGCGTTTCCGAGGTAACGCACTGCAGCAGAGCGTTACCATAACGCAACATTTACAACGCGACTGTAACGTCACACTGTGAACGCTGCATAGGGTTAACATTGCAGTGCGATAACCTGCGTTATATGACTTTATTAAGGCAGGACTATAACGTCCCCCTGTGAACCTAGCCTGAAACACGTCACACATCTAGTTCATTGATTTTGTGTAATCCATTCTTAATTTTGCCTAATAACAGGAAATTCTGCATATTTTGTGCCAACTTTAAAGAGGAACGCCAGTGAAAATAATGTAATAAAAAAGTGCTTCATTTTTACAATAATTACGTATAAATGATTTAGTCAGTGTTTGCCCATTGTTAAAACTTTTAAATCCCTGATTTACATTCTGACATTTATTACATGGTGACATTTTTACTGCTGGCAGGTGATGTAGCTGCTGCATGCTTTTTTGGCTGTTGGAAACAGCTGTAAACAACTATTTCCCACAATGCAGCAAGGTTCACAGACAGGAAACTGCCAAGAGTACGTACTCAGGAGTTTCTTGTGGGAGGGGGTTTCACCACAATATCAGCCATACAACACCCCCTGATGGTCTGTTTGTGAAAAGAAATAGATTTCTCATGTAAAAGGGGGTATCAGCTACTGATTGGGATAAAGTTCAATTCTTGGTCAGAGTTTCTCTTTAACAGTTAATAGTAAACCCCCATACATGTTGTTGTCACCAAAATGTGTCTTAAAGGATACCCGAACTGAAATGTGACATAATGAGATAGACATGTGTATGTACAGTGCCTAGCACACAAATAGCTATGCCGTGTTCCTTTTTTTATTTCTCTGCCTGAAAGAGTTAAATATAAGGTATGCAAGCAGCTGACTCAGTCCTGACTCAGACAGGAAGTGACTACAGTGTGACCCTCACTGATAAGAAATTCCAACTATAAAACACTTTCCTAGCAGAAAATGGCTTCTGAGAGCAAGGGTCACGCTGCAGTCACACTGGGGTCACACTGCAGTCACTTCCTGTCTGAGTCAGGACTGAGTCAGCCACTTACATACCTGATATTTAACTCTGTCAGGCAGAGAAAGAAAAAAGGAACACAGCATAGTTATTAGTGTGCTAGGCACTGTACATACACATGTCTATCTCATTATGTCAAATTTCAGTTTGGGTATCCTTTAAGGGGAATAGAGAGAACAAGTAAAAAAAAAGAAAAAAATTCAAAAAGGAAAAGTGTTTTTTAAACTCAGAAAAATGTCATTTTTCCTCTGCATTTTTAAAATCAAAATTATTTTTTTGACTTGTTGCCACTATTCCCCTTAAAGTGGACCCAAATTAAAAATACAAGATTTCAGAAATACAATCTATTTTCTAACTTATAATAATAAAAAGTAGCCTTTTTTTCAGCTGCATGATGACAAATATAAAACATGTTACATTTATTGGAGGAACCCCTCCCTTCTCTCCCTTATTGCCGGGACAGAATCTGGCGGACTGGTGGAGGAGATAAAAAAAAAAAACCAAAACACAGGCTGCTACTGATGATGTCACAGGGGAGGTGATCTCAGGTAGTGTGAGATTTCACATAGACGACGCCCCTGTGAGGGAGGGTAGCTGATGACAAACACACCCATGATCTAAAACCTCCTACTAAGCTCAGAAGATTACTGCCACCTGTATAACCCTAGTTATGAAAAGAGAAGGGTGAAAAGCATGCACTGAAATGCTCATAGGCTTGAAGGAGTGTTTATTTATCTTTGTATGTGTCAGAGTGGTGCAACTAAATATTTTGAATTAAAAAAATGGTTGGTTTGGGTCCGCTTTAACATCCAGCCCTTTGCAGCCGACTGTCCCACGCCGGCTGCTCCGCTCTCCGCCGCCGTCCCGGGCTCCCCGCACAGTGCAGAGGCCGACCGCAGTAGTTGTGCACCTGCACAGTGCGCCACGGACCATGTGACCATGATTGACAGTGGCGCTTCGTGCAGGCGCAATAAGGCCGACCCCGCAGTCGGGCCTCTGCACCATGAGGGAAGCCTGGGACGGTGGTGGAGAGCGGAGCGGTCGGTGTGGAACAGTCTGCTGAGAAAGCCCCAGGTGAGTAAACCTCATTTTTTACATTTTGACTGATGATTCCTTTAAATGGCAAGTTATTAACTAATTATATATGTTTAAGTTTAAAAATATCCCTTAGAGCAGTGCTGGGCAAACTACGGCCCAGGAGCCGAATCTGGCCCCCGTGCGCTGATACACCGGACTGCCGATAGGCAGCCAGATCACCCTTCCTCCCCCCTCCCTCCCTGCAGAGTTGCGAACGGGCTGCGGGGGATTTGAAACTCACTTTCAATCACCTCTTCCTGAGTCGTGTCTCCATGGTAACAGGATGTGAGGTCGTGACGCGCAAGTGTATTACACGCTGGCAGCCAACGTGTAATACGCTGGCATGTCCTGACATGACGTCGTGTGATGTCCTGTTGCCATGGAGACATGACGCAGGAAACGGTGATTGAAGGTGAGATTCAAATCCCCCGCAGCCTGCTCGCAATTCTGCAGGGAGGGAGGGAATTTCGGGGTGAAATGTAAAAAATGTGGCCAGTGGTCCGCAGCATGCGGCCTGGTCCGCATAAAGTTTGCCCAGCCCTGCCCTAGAGAAAACTCAGGAGAAAAAGTTAATTGCATATTGGTCAACTTTTTCACCTGCTTTTTGAACCTTTTCAGTTGCAGAATGCTAAAAACACTCCATACTAATGTTACTAGTACTTTTTTTCACCCACTGTTAGTACTTTTTCAATTGCAAAGTGCTGAAAAGTTATTTCATTGAGAAGATGAAAAATTATCTCCTAGGAGAAAACTCAGGAGAAAAAGTTAATTGCATATGGGCCACAAAGCAGAGCAGAATGCAATACACTGCATACAATGCTTAAAGGGACTGTGAGCTGTGGGTAAAATTAAAATTGGTACTTACCTGGGGCCTCCTCCAGCCCACCCTGGCGTAATCCTCACTTCTCTCCAGGTCCCGCCGGTGGCTCCTTTACCAGCGACACTCCGGCTGAGTGTCGGCCCAACACTTCCTGAAAGGGACGCTACGGTCATCACGTCGCCCGCTACACGTCATCATGGCGGCCGGTGTGACAGTCCTGAGTGCACGGTTCAGAGTTAGAAAACTGTGCATGCGCAGGACTGTCACGCCGGCCGCCACGATGACGCGTAGCCTGCCGGCATGATGACGCGGAGCATCCTGGTTCATGAAGTGTTGGACCGACAATCAGCTGGAGTGTTTCCGGGAATGGAGCCGCCAGTGGGAGAGAAGCAAGGATTACACCGGGGGACTATGGGGGGCTGGAGGAAGCCCCAGGTAAGTACCAATTTTAATTTTGTCCACGGCTCATGGTCCCTTTAACACTCTATTTATTGGGCCCAATCCAATTCAGTTTCTCTCCTAAGTTTTCTCCTAAGAGTTAAGGCTTGTACACACGTCTGACTGAAGCCAACGACGGGTCCGTCGGCACCTCCCGCCGGGCGGGTTTTCAGCAGACAGTACAGCGTGTGTACAGTCTGTCGGTGGACTGATAAGGCTGTTTCTGAACGATCCGCCGGGTGGATCGTTCAGAAACAGCCTTATCAGTCCACCGACAGACTGTACACACGCTGTACTGTCTGCTGAAAACCCGCCCAGCGGGAGGTGCCGACGGACCCATCGTTGGCTTCAGTCAGACGTGTGTACGAGCCTTAGTTCAGAGTATTTTCTTGCTTGCTGGTTTCTTAAAGGCATTTTAGGTGTGAATATATCACCTAGGAGAAAACTTGGAGAAAAAGTGAATTGCATCAGATCATGTTTGCCAGAAAATGTCTTTGAGGCCTGGTGCAAACCAAGCGGTGTTGGTCTCGTTTTCAAAACCGCTGCCGCCTGTGAAAACGCTTGGCTAATGTATCTCAATGGGATGGTGCACACCAGCGGTTTGAGGTTTTTAGCAAACAGCAAACGTGGCTCCTGCAGTATTTTTGCGGTTTGCAGATGCGTTTCTGCCTCAATGTAAAGTATAGGAAAACCTCAAAACGCTCTGAAAAACGCTAGATCAGAGCGGTTTTACAGGCGTTTTTGTTACAGAAGCTGTTCAGTAACAGCTTTACTGTAACAATATTTGTAATCTGCTACACAAAAACGCTCCAAAAAACGCTAGGCATGTTAAGAAAACCTCTCTAACCATGCCTAGAATCGCTCTGAAATCTGCTTCAAAAACCTCTAGCGTTTTGCGGATCAGCTAGCGGTTTTGGTGTGCACTGGGCCTGAGGCTAGGTTCACAGAGGGACGTTGCAGAGCTGGGTTATAAAATCTTATAACGCAGCTTGCCACACTGCAATGGTAAGCCTATGGGACGTTCACAGGGCAACGTTAGCATTGCATGGTAACATTTAGCGCTATGGTAACTCACTGCTTGCAGTGCGTTACCTCTAAACGCACACGTTACCAGGTACAGGAAAGTATACTTTTTATTCCCAAATGCTTTACTGTATGCATTAATGTGTATTACCACGTGTTTTTTTTGCGATGCAGTTTAATGCTGCGTTGTAACTTTAAAGAGACTCTGTAACAAAATTTTGAGCCTTAAGGTGGCCATACACTGGTCGATTTGCCATCAGATTCGACCAACAGATAGATCCCTCTCTGATCGAATCTGATCAGAGAGGGATCGTATGGCTACCTTTACAGCAAACAGATTGTGAACCGATTTCAGCCTGAAACCGTTCACAATCTGTTGTGGTGGTACTGCTGCTGCTGCCCCCGCCCGCCCGCATACATTACCTGCTCCGCCGGCGCGACTGCCCCCGGTCACCGCTGCTCCGTCTGCGCTCTGGTCTCCAGATCCGGCATGCCTCACTTCTTCTAGCCCGGCAGGAAGTTTAAACAGTAGAGGGCGCTCTACTGTTTAAACTTCCTGCCGGGCTAGAAGAAGTGAGGCATGCCGGACCTGGAGACCAGAGCGCAGACAGAGCAGCGGTGACCGGGAGACTGCAGTCGCGCCGGCGGAGCAGGTAATGTATGCGGGCTCTATTGCGTCGGTCGTCGGGCACTCGAACGCCGCTAGCGATGCGCTCTTTACCCGCGGGCGATCGACGGTTATTTTCCGCACGGCACGATCGACGGGATCGGACGAAATGGATCGAAATTCGGCGTGTAGCGTGAACGATTGGCAGCAGATTCGATCCCAGTGATCGAATCTGCTGTCGAAACGGGCGCAAATCGGGCCAGTGTATGGCCTGCTTTACAGTGGATGTGTTATCTCTGTTATATCATCTAATCTTCTCTCCTCTGTCGGCTCTGTCGGGCTGAGGCAGTCAGGCAGGAATGTGCTGTGCTGCTTGTGATTGGATAGAAGCTATACACACCCTCTCCAGGCCCCCTGCACACTCTGTATGACTCACGCATTGAGCTACTCTCAGCCTATCACTTGCTATGCCTGTTGTTTGTAAACACTGAATAAAACTGGCAATTACAAGCCAGGATTGCAGCAGGGAGAGGCAGAAACAGCACAGAGGGGCCCAGGAGAACATAATGAATAGAATGGTATGCTTTTTATTGTAAGAATTTTACAGTACAGATTCTCTTTAATGTTGCATCACAACGCAACGTCCCACTGTGAAGCTAGCCTTAAGCCACCAGCAAGCAAAAAAATACAAAAAATAATTTTTATAGTACTTTTTCACCAACTGTTGGATACTTTTTAATTGTAAAATGCTGAAAAGTTATTTTAAACAGAAGATGAAAAATTATCTCCTCAGGAGAAAAAGTTAATAGCATGTGTGCCATGGCGTGTTACATTTACTGAACTATATTCTGCTTAACACAGTTTAGTGCACAGACCCCATTATAAAGCAAGTGTGAAACCAGCTCCTTTCAAACTACAGCTATTGCGTTTTGTCACACTGTACAACATAATTGCATCACCAGGCAATGAAATGCAATGCTACCTTCACTTTGGCGCAATCTGCAGTGCAACAGTTTTCACAGGAATAACGAGCAGCATCCCCTCTGTTGTGCTATGGTGCATACACACATCAAATTTTGATTGGCCAATTTTATGACTTCCACATTGTATGAGAACATACCTACACAATCTGTTCATAGTATTTAAGATCTGTTGGCTCTCATACTACATGCAGGGGGTAGAACTGTGACCAATCATTGGTCAAACAACACTTGTTGTGTGTATGCATCCTAAAGCCTAGTACACATTTTCAATTATGATTGGCCAATCACCGACCAATTTTACCACCGCCATGTAGTATTGAAGGACAACAGATATTGGGGTTGATTCACAAAGGTTAATTATTTTTCACCTTAACTGTTAGGAGTGCTAATGCAGGAGATAAACAAATAAAGAGAGATAATGCTTGAGATACATACAGTAGATAAGAGGAGCTAAACCATGAGTTATATCAAATAAGGAGAGCTAAACCATGAGTTATGTCAAATAAGGAGAGCTAAACCATGAGTTATGTCAAATAAGGAGAGTTAAACCATGAGTTATGTCAAATAAGGAGAGCTAAACCATGAGTTATGTCAAATAAGGAGAGCTAAACCATGAGTTATGTCAAATAAGGAGAGTTAAACCATGAGTTATGTCAAATAAGGAGAGCTAAACCATGAGTTATGTCAAATAAGGAGAGCTAAACCATGAGTTATGGCAAATAAGGAGTGCTAAACCATGGGTTATGTCAAATAAGGAGAGCTAAATCATGAGTTATGTTAAAAAAGGAGAGCTAAACCAGGAGTTATGTCAAATAAGGAGAGCTAAACCATGAGTTATGTCAAATAAGGAGAGCTGCTAAACCATGAGTTATGTCAAATAAGGAGAGCTAAACCAGGAGTTATGTTAAATAAGGAGAGCTAAACCACGAGTTATGTCAAATAAGGAGAGCTAAACCCCAAGTTATGTCAAATAAGGAGAGTTAAACCATGAGTTATGTCAAATAAGGAGAGCTAAACTATGAGTTGTGTCAAATAAGGATAGCTAAACCATGAGATACGTTAAATAAGGAGAGCTAAACTATGAGTTGTGTCAAATAAGGAGAGCTAAACCATGAGTTATGTCAAATAAGGAGAGCTAAACTATGAGTTATGTCAAATAAAGAGAGCTAAACCATGAGTTATGTCAAATAAAGAGAGCTAAACCGTGAGTTGTGTCAAATAAAGAGAGCTAAACTATGAGTTATGTCAAATAAAGAGAGCTAAACCATGAGTTAGGTCAAATAAGGAGAGCTAAACCATGAGTTATGTCAAATAAAGAGAGCTAAACCATGAGTTATGTCAATAAGGAGAGCTAAACCATGAGATAAGTCATTTTAGGAGAGATAAGTTGAAAGTTAATAAATAAGATGAGATAATTTAACAGAAAAGCTTTGTGAATCATTGAATATTATATGCATATTGTGTAGGTAAGCTTATAGTACATGGATGTAGTAAACTTGATTGGCCAATCATAATTGAAAGTGTGTACTAGGCTTGAGGCCTGGAACCGACTACAAATCGCAAATCACTAGCACAACCGCTAGCATTTTTAATTCGCATTTTCTAAGAGATTTCATAAGTGTTTTCCATCGATTTTGGTCATGATTTAAAAAGTGTAAGCTTTTTGCTAGCCATTGTGATAGCGATTTGCGATTAGTGATTTTAATTCTGTTTGGCCCTTTGGAGCGCGAAGTGAATGAGACCTCAGAGTTGGGTTGTGTTCCCTGTAACAGCAGGAACACAACATGTCAGAGAAAGCAGCAGCGCACGTTATCCGTGTGTGGCGTCGCATGCCGTGAAGCATACAGTCAACGAAACATATGTATTGGATAATAGCCCACCTCTTACCCCCCCCCCCCCCCATTCCTTTAGATTGTAAGCTCACAAGGGCAGGGCTCTCTCACCCTTTTGCGTCTTGGAATTTTTTACACATGTCTTCATATTAATTTTGTCACTGTAATTACCAATTCTGTATTTTGTACCGTTTCCATATTTTGTACCAACCTTGTATTTTGCATATTGATGTATATCATTGTCTGTATTATTATGTAACCCATGTTTGTTTCTTACTTTGTACAGCACCACGGAATATGTTGGTGCTTTATAAAGCAATAATAATACTAATAACAACTACCATCACTGTTAACACACTCGTATTGCAGTAACACACGGCATGCCGTTATACTGCACTGCACCCACCATACTGTGAACACCACTATAGGTTATTATTATTTATATAGTGCCAACATCTTCCACACCACTGTACAGAGTATATGTAGTCTTGTCACTTAACTGTCCCTCAGAGGAGCTCACAATCTAGTCCTTACCATAGTCATACATCTATGTATGTATCATGTAGTGTATGTATTGTAGTCTAGGGCCAATTTAGGGGGAAGCCAATTAACTTATCTGTATTTTTTTTGGATGTGAGAGGAAACCAGAGTGCCCAGAGAAACCCCAAACAGACACAGGGAGACCATACGAACTCTTTGCAGATAGTGCCCTGGCTGGGATTTGAACTGGGGACACAGCGCTCCAAGGCAAGAGCGCTAACCACTACATCACTGTACTGCCAACGCACTAAAGTAGAAATAACTCTAATCTCCAGATCAGGCAAAAACAGGGCCAGGCCGGGTAGAGGCGAGAGAGGCTCCAGCCTCGGGGCACAGGGTAGGAGGGGGCGCACAACTCATTCAGCTATCATTCCCCTATTGTGTAGCAGAGAGAAATAAGAAAAGGGGATACATGGCAGTCACTGCAAGACAGATAACTAGAGATTAAGGTGTTGGTGGCCCTGGGGCGCCTCTTAGTCTAATAGCAATCAGTGTGTGACGGCTGGAGTGGTCGTGGAAGGGATGGAAGAGCGCACTTTGGTGTCTCAGCCTTGGATGCTGTACGACATTGTCCCGGCTCTGGGCATACTGACTGCACTGGCTGCAAGCCCAAAAAAAAGATTTAACATGGCAGCTGAGGTAACTGGCATTTAAAAAAAAAAAAAACAGGATCAAAGCAAAGAGGCCTCCCCCCCCCAAAAAAAAAATGATTGTATTTAATAGCACTTACCCAACATTGCCAGGAACAGCACAGGGAGTGGTGAGCAGCGTGGCATGGCTACAAGGCAGCAGGTCTTACTTCCAGGGATAGTAAATGGTGCTCGTTGAGTCCTCGTCTTCTGATGGATCTATCCGGCTTCAGGATCTCATCGTTGGCCAAGTTGCTGGACAATTATCGCTCTAGCAGGCCAGGGAGGCAGGCATCTCAGCCCGCGACCAGCAGTGTCACTTCTCCTTGCTTCAAGAGGAAGTGCAGTCTGTGTAAGACAGTCACAGGACCCTCGGCCAGAAGAGGAAAGGCTGACTTGTGAAACCGCATGGTAAGGTTTGCTCAACAACCACACACAGTGTTGCAAGGACAGGACATGAAAACTGAGAGAAGAAAGTTACATTATAACACCACGGCGTGCAAAACTCCCCACTAATAACATTCAATGGTTCTGGCCTGTCCAGACTAATGCAAAGCAAACTGTGGCAGCCGCTCAGATCAGCCAATCAAGGTTTAGCTCTCTGGATTATAGATGGACAATGAAAGGAGGCAGGAAATTTGGGCGCATGAGGCAGGTGGACAAAAAGGGCGCCGCCATTCACTCCCATAATAAATATCGTTTAATGGGCGCCCAACAAGAAAAAAGGGCACCGGAGAAAAATAACGATTTACAAGCGGCGCCCGGAGACTTTTAATGTTTTATAACTGCTTCTCATGATTACACATTATTTAATGATTTATAATTTTTTAAACATTATTTTTAAACAAAAAACAGTACAATATTTTTTAAAAACGTTATTAATGCTTATCACAGGAGGGTCTTAGGTTTAGGCACCACCAGGGGGGTCTTAGGTTTAGGCACCACCAGGGGGGTCTTAGGTTTAGGCATCACCAGGGGGGTGTTAGGTTTAGGCACCACCAGGGGGGGTCTTAGGTTTAGGCACCACCAGGGGGGGTCTTAGGTTTAGGCACCACTAGGGGGGTCTTAGGTTTAGGCACCACCAGGGGGATGGTTAGGGTTAGGCACCACCAGGGGAGTCTTAGGGTTAGGCACCACCAGGGGTGTCTTAGGTTTAGGCACCACCAGGGGGTTTTTAGGTTTAGGCACCACCAGGGGGGGGGGGGTCTAGGGGTTAGGGGTAGGTACAGGGAAGGTTCTGTATGAGAGTAGGGTTAGGTATAGTTTTAGTAAAATTGTTATTCATCTTTTTATAAAACGTTATTATACATTTCACTTTTTAAACAGGGAAGATTAACGTTTTTACAATTGCCGATTTCATACACATTATTTAATGATTTATAACTTTATAAAACGTTATTTTTAAACGAAATATAGCACTATTTTTTTAAAACGTTATTCATGCTTATCGTTTAAAACCCTGCGCCCTTTTTTCCGACGCCCTTTTTTAACGTACGCCAATGAAAGGTTAGTTAAGCTCAGTACCCACTTGAGATAAAAGTCTTTGGAAAAGGAAAGATCACAGACCAATCTTACCCCCTTCCATGTAGTATGAGAGCCACACCTACACAGTCTATTCTATTGAGCTGAACTCCCCATCATATAAAAATCTTAGCAAGATGCTGCACACACAGATGCTGTACACATGCAACAGATCACTATCTGCAAAATGCATTCATAGTCTATGATATCTGCAGATCTCATGCACACCTTGTTTAACGGACAGACATATGCAGATCTGACAATCATCTGCAGATCTGAAGATCTATCCTGGTGGATTTGATCTGCAGATAAATGTCAGTTAAAATTGTGATAAAATTGGTCAGTGATTGGCCAATCATAATGGAAAGTGTGTACCAGGCTTTAAAGAGAACCTGTACTGAGTAAAAATATTTAAAATAAACACATGAGGTAACTTCAAATGGACATTACATAGTTACCTTGCCATCATTTCCTCTCAGAAGCGCACCATTTTCTTCTGACAATTATCCCTTCCAGTTCTGACAAAATGTTGTCAGATCTAAAATATATCAGTTGCTGTCAATAAAATATCAGTTGCTGTCAGTTATAGCTGAGAGGAAAACTGATGTACCATGTAATGTCCATGTTTCCCTATGGCTCAAGTGGGCGATGTTACAGTTTAACTGCGTGCTGACCAGAAAGCTGTTATGGGTAACAGCCATTTTCAAAATGGAGGACGGAAAATTCCCTTGATCACAGTGAACAAACAGGACGCAGGACAGGAGAAAGACACTGAGGAGTGGACTACATGGAAGGTAAGTATGACTTGTGTATGCTTATTTTGACTTTTAATTTTCAGTTCAGGTTTTCTTTAAGGTGCTCATTACTAGAGATGGGCCGAACCTCCGATTTTAGGTTCGCGAACCCTGTTCGCGAACTTCCGCGAAAGGTTCGGTTCCCGAAAAAGTCTACCCTTCCACCCTTCCACCCTTCCACCCTTCCACCCTTCCACCCTTCCACCCTTCCACCCTTCCACCCTTCCACCCTTCTACCCTTCCACCCTTCCACCCTTCTACCCTTCCACCCTTCCACCCTTCCACCCTTCTACCCTTCTACCCTTCCACCCTTCTACCCTTCTACCCTTCTACCCTTCTACCCTTCCACCCTTCCACCCTTCCACCCTTCCACCCTTCCACCCTTCCACCCTTCCACCCTTCCACCCTTCCACCCTTCTACCCTTCTACCCTTCTACCCTTCTACCCTTCTACCCTTCTACCCTTCTACCCTTCTACCCTTCTACCCTTCTACCCTTCCACCCTTCCACCCTTCCACCCTTCCACCCTTCCACCCTTCTACCCTTCTACCCTTCCACCCTTCTACCCTTCTACCCTTCTACCCTTCTACCCTTCCACCCTTCCACCCTTCCACCCTTCCACCCTTCCACCCTTCCACCCTTCCACCCTTCCACCCTTCCACCCTTCCACCCTTCTACCCTTCTACCCTTCTACCCTTCTACCCTTCTACCCTTCTACCCTTCTACCCTTCTACCCTTCTACCCTTCTACCCTTCTACCCTTCTACCCTTCTACCCTTCCACCCTTCCACCCTTCCACCCTTCCACCCTTCTACCCTTCTACCCTTCTACCCTTCCACCCTTCCACCCTTCTACCCTTCTACCCTTCTACCCTTCTACCCTTCTACCCTTCTACCCTTCTACCCTTCTACCCTTCTACCCTTCTACCCTTCTACCCTTCCACCCTTCTACCCTTCTACCCTTCTACCCTTCTACCCTTCTACCCTTCTACCCTTCTACCTATTCCCTCCTACCGGAGGGAGGAGGGTCTCTTCTCCCAGGGAATTATACTATTTTAAAAACCAGTATACATCATACCATAGCTGGTACATCATACCATAGCTGGGAATACATACATGAGTATACATCATACCATAGCTGGGAATCAAACCCAGATCTCACTGTGTGGTGAGCACGTCACCCTAAGCACTGTACCACTACAGAAGTAAGTGAAGCTAGCCTAAAATTTAACATTTATGCTCAATGCAATAGAACCATTAGGTTGCTTAAAGGAGAACTGTAGTGAGAGTTATATGGAGGCTGCCATATTGATTTCCTTTTAAGCTATACCAGTTGCCTGGCAGCCCTGCTGATCTATTTGGCTGCAGTAATAATAATAATCCAAACATTTGTATAGTGCTTTTCTCCTGTCGGACTCAAAGCACTCAAGAGCTGCAAGCCACAGGGACGCGCTCAAGAGGCCACCCTGCAGTGTTAGGGAGTCTTGCCTTGAACTCCTTACTGAATAGGTACTTGACCTAGCCAGGATTCAAACCCTGGTCTCCCATGTCAAAGGCAGAGCCCTTAACCAGTACACTTTCCAGCCACTGTAGTGTGAATCACACCAGAAACAAGCATGCAGCTAATCTTGTCAGATCTTACAAAAATGTCAAACACCAGATCTGCTGCATGCTTGTTTAGGGTCTAGGGCTAAAAGTATTCGAGGCAGAGGATCTGCAGGATAGCCAGGTAACTGGTATTGCTTAAAAGGAAATCAATATGGTAGCCTCCATATACCTTTCACTACAGTTCTCCTTTAAAGGGAACCTTAACTGAGAATGATATGGATGTTTCCTGTAAACAATACCAGTTGCCTGGCAGTCCAGCTGATCTTTGTGACTGCAATAGTGGCTGAATCACACCCTGAAACAAGCATGCAGCTAATCCAGTCTGACTTCAGTCAGAGCACCTGATCTGCATGCTTGTTCAGGGGCTGTGGCTAAAAGTATTAGAGACACAGGATCAGCAGGCGATTCAGGCAACTGGTATTATTGTAAAAGGAAAAATCCATATGCTTCTCCGTTTAGGTTCCCTTTAAGGATTTGTAGCATAAAAGCCAACTCACATTGGCTGGGATTTGAAACTGGGTCTCACTGTATGGTGGACAAGCACACTAACCACTATATCAACTGAAGCTGGCCTGAAATTACTGGCCTAAAATTTACTATTTATGCTCAATACAAGAGAAAAAGTAGACAAGACAAATAACACAAAAGAGAAGGCCATGTCTGGCTAAATATCTGTAAGCAGTGGCTGCATGGTGTAATGGATAAGGGCGCTGCCTCTGACAAAGGAGACCAGAGTTCAAATCTCAGCTCTGTCTGTTTAGTAAGCCAGCACCTATTCAGTAGAAGACCTTAGGCAAGTCTTCCTAACACAGCTACTGCCTATAGAGCATGCCCTAGTGGCTGCAGCTCTGGTCCTTTGAGTCCGCCAAGAGAAAAGTGTGATATAAATGTTATTTGTCTTGTCTACTTTTTCTCTTGTATTGAGCATAAATAGTAAATTTTAGGCCAGCAATTTCAGGCCAGCTTCAGTTGGTATAGTGGTTAGTGTGCTTGTCCACCATACAGTGAGACCCAGGTTCAAATCCCAGCCAATGTGAGTTGGCTTTTATGCTACAAATCCTTAAAGGGAACCTAAACGGAGAAGGATATGGATTTTTCCTTTTAAAATAATACCAGTTGCCTGAATCGCCTGCTGATCCTGTGTCTCTAATACTTTTAGCCACAGCCCCTGAACAAGCATGCAGATCAGGTGCTCTGACTGAAGTCAGACTGGATTAGCTGCATGCTTGTTTCAGGGTGTGATTCAGCCACTATTGCAGTCACAAAGATCAGCTGGACTGCCAGGCAACTGGTATTGTTTACAGGAAA
Organism: Hyperolius riggenbachi; assembly: GCF_040937935.1. Classification (NCBI taxonomy): domain Eukaryota; kingdom Metazoa; phylum Chordata; class Amphibia; order Anura; family Hyperoliidae; genus Hyperolius; species Hyperolius riggenbachi. The sequence continues at coordinate 366,626,344 of NC_090651.1, forward strand.
CATCCATATCATTCTCAGTTAAGGTTCCCTTTAAAGGAGAACTGTAGTGAAAGGTTTATGGAGGCTACCATATTGATTTCCTTTTAAGCAATACCAGTTACCTGGCTATCCTGCAGATCCTCTGCCTCCAATACTTTTAGCCCTAGACCCTGAACAAGCATGCAGCAGATCTGGTGTTTGACATTTTTGTAAGATCTGACAAGATTAGCTGCATGCTTGTTTCTGGTGTGATTCACACTACAGTGGCTGGAAAGTGTACTGGTTAAGGGCTCTGCCTTTGACATGGGAGACCAGGGTTTGAATCCTGGCTAGGTCAAGTACCTATTCAGTAAGGAGTTCAAGGCAAGACTCCCTAACACTGCAGGGTGGCCTCTTGAGTGCGTCCCTGTGGCTTGCAGCTCTTGAGCGCTTTGAGTCCGACAGGAGAAAACCACTATACAAATGTTTGGATTATTATTATTACTGCAGCCAAATAGATCAGCAGGGCTGCCAGGCCACTGGTATAGCTTAAAAGAGAATCAATATGGCAGCCTCCATATACCTCTCACTACAGTTCTCCTTTAAGCAACCTAATGGTTCTATTGCATTGAGCATAAATGTTAAATTTTAGGCTAGCTTCACTTACTTCTGTAGTGGTACAGTGCTTAGGGTGACGTGCCTACCACACAGTGAGATCTGGGTTCAATTCCCAGCTATGGTATGATGTATACTCATGTATGTATTCCCAGCTATGGTATGATGTATACTGGTTTTTAAAATAGTATAATTCCCTGGCAGAAGAGACCCTCCTCCCTCCGGTAGGAGGGAGGAGGCCAATTAAAATCTCCCTAGCAGAGTGTGTAGCAGCTGTCCCATAACTAATTAGTGTAGGCAGAGAACTGAGTCAAATGGTATAAAGGACCTAGCTTGAAAGGAGGGTGGGTGGGTTCTCTAGCACTGAAAGCAGTGTGTTTGACAATAACATGTCTGCTGACAGGGAAATGGAGGGTAAAACTTTTGCTCAATACAGCATTATGGGGCGAATCGAACTTCCGCAAAAGTTCGCCTGATGCAGGCGAACGCGAACCCCCAAAGTTCGCCTGGAACCGTTCGCAGGCGAACCGTTCGGCCCATCTCTACGTCATTACTGGTACAATCTCTTGAATGATCAATTAGATCGGGTCCCGTTAATGGTGCTGATTGATGACTGATCCATTGACACGAGTTTCAGAATTCTTTTGGTCTGATCAGATCCCTTATCATTTTCTCCATCGCAATGATCAGACTGTACATCATTTGGGAAATTGGATTGTTGCTGGGCGCCCTTAGGCCAATTTTAGCATACGAGTGAAATCGCCGCCGGGAGACTTGGTGGCAGGATATATCCGATATACGGCTTACTCTGCTCCAGCACAAGTCCCGGCGACGTTAAATACAATTCCCCCTCTAGGTCCACGTGGATGGTGGGGAATGATGTAATCCGGCTTCCAGCTATTGCTGGCGGCCGAATTACAGTGTTTTAAAAGTAACTCCAGCTCCGTCTTCTGATGGTTCTCTTTAACCACTTTACCACCAGCAGTGCGTGTATCTACGCCCTGTTAAACACCCTTTCCCCACCAGGAGCGTAGATACACGCATCCCCCACTGCTACTGCTGCTGTCTGCGCTCCTGCTCGCTCATGCGCGCGCTCGTGCACGCCACCGCCCGCCCGCTTGGAGATCAATGAACGGAAAAACCGTTCCCGTTCATTGATTTAAGCCCCCAGCAATGCTCGGCTGCTTCTAAGAGAAGCAGCGCAATCATTGTAAAAAAAAAAACGTTTCCCAGCTTCATAACACTTCCTGTAAGCGTACTTCCTATGCTTACAGGTCACATGCACAAAAAATTACTGTGGCCATCTTGTGGCCAAATAGTAAAACTACACCCAAAACCGTTTTTCATATATAAATACATGGTTTTATATTATAAATTAACTCATTACCTCCCACACTTCCCAATTATTATTATTTTTTGGTGATAGAAAAAAAATTACAATTAAAAAAAAATACATAAATAGTTATCTTAGGGACTGAACTGTTATTGATGTAATTTTGATTAGAAAAGACGTAAAGTGCTTACATTAATAAGCCAAGTAGCGTCATATATGTATGTATAAAATCAGTTGAAAAAATAAAATTAAACTTATAAGATGGCCATTAACATTACGAATCTTTGGACGATTGATCGATCAGAAACAGTCGTTCAGACCTAACAAAATTATAGCTGCTATCCAATTCAATTGAATTCAATCATCCTATGTGTTCAAATTGGAGAATTAATCATTCGAAGAATGGTATCATTAATGCCCACCTTAAAGAGACTCTGAAGTCTCTGAAGTCAGCTTTTTGTTGCTAAAAATCTGTTCAACATTATTGCCCTAACTAAAACGCCACATCCCTGCGGCTGAAATCTAACTAAATCCCCCCAAACTCCCTGGGACACACTGCAGGGAGAGCTTCCATGAGAGGCAGAGCTTTCGGCTGCAGCTCTGCCTCTACACGCCTCTATCAGCGCGTATCTCCGCCTCCGCCCGCCCCTCTCAGTCTTCCTTCACTGAGAGGGGCGGGGCAGAGGCGGAGATACTCGATGATTGACGCGCATGGAGGCAGAGCTGAGGCTGAAAGCTCTGCCTCCCGGGGCAGCAAAATCCACGACCAAGAAAGTTGTGGATTTTGCGAGGGGAGTTTGGGGGGATTTAGTTAGAGTTTAGCCGCGGGGATGCAGCGTTTTAGTTAGGGCAATAATGTTGAACAGGTTTTTCTAATAAAAAGCTGCATTTTCGGAGACTTCAGTGTTTCTTTAAAGGTGGCCACTAATGATACAATTTGCCGAACGATCATTTACCACTTACTATTCTTCATATGAACTATTAATTATTCGCTTAAAACCGCTAAAGGACAAAAATCGTTTAACTTAATTCGGTTTAAACCTGTTAATCTGATCGGATTGGTTTAGAGTTTTTTATCCAGTAGTGGTTCCAAATAATCATTTTCGAATGTTCATATGAAGAATCGTTCATAAACAATCGTCCAGCAAACTGTCGTTAGTGGCCACCTTTAGTTTGATCAGGGGCATGGTTTCCTGAATTACGATTTTGCTTACGATTGTACTGGAACATTAATAATTAAACAATGTGATAAATGGATAAGGTGAGATGACTCATAAGATGTGTTCAGTGCATCAGGGCATCCTTCTAGATTTTAGCTGTGGATAAACATCATAAATTATAGAAAGTAATCAGAAGTGTGTTTACACCTGTTCAGAAATGCCGGTCTTGTGGTGTCGCTGTCACGTCGGTACGGCAGAGCTAAAGCTGCTCTAAATACATTAAATATAGAGACAGAACCTTGTGATGTGTGACTCACAAAGCAAACAACCCCCATTACACAATGCAAAGCCCTCATGTACGCCATCTGCAGCCATCTACAGACATGTGTAACCGTCTTCAGCCCTCTGCAGCCGTTTACAGCCGTCTACAGACCTCTACAGCCATTTACTGCCCCCTATAGCCGTTTACTGCCCCCAACAGCCGTCTACAGCTTTCTACAGTCGTCTACAGCCACCTACAGCCGTCTGGAGCCACCTAAAGCCGTCTACAGCCACCTACAGCCGTCTACAGACATGTACAACCGTGTATAGCCCTCTACAGTCGTTTACAGCCGTCTACAGACTTGTACAGCCATCTACAGCCATTTACTGCTCCCTAAAGCCGTTTACTGCCCCCAACAGCCGTCTACAGCTTTCTACAGCCGTCTACAGCCACCTACAGCCGTCTAGAGCCATCTAAAGCCGTCTACAGCCATCTACCACCTGCAGCCATCTACAGCCATGTACAACAATCTACTACAGCCATCTACAGCAATCTACAGTCGTCTACAGCACTCTACAGCCATCTACAGCCCTCTACAGCTGTCTAAGCCATCTACAGCCACCTACAGCCATCTACAGTCATCTGCAGTCGTTCACAGCCATCCACAGCCACCTACAGCTCTCTATAGCCCTCTACAGCCATCTACAGCCCTTTACAGCCCTCTACAGCCATTTACAGCCCTCTACAGTGGTCTACAGCCACCTAAAGCCACCTACAGCCGTCTGCAGCCATTTACAGCCACCTACAGCCATCTACAGCCGTCTGCAGCCATCTACAGCCATCTACAGCCATCTACAGCCACCTACAGCCATCTACAGCCGTCTGCAGCCATCTACAGCCGTCTGCAGCCATCTACAGCCTGCTTATTTCTTCAGGGAATCTCTCCTTTTGGGCTAGTTCAGACGGACGACAGGGGGCGTTCAGGCGGCTGGGAAGCCACGGCATCATGTGACGTCTAGTTCGGGGGTGGCGGTACGGCGATTGTCGGCTTCGCGTCACGATCTGCGTTTCTCGTCCCCACAGGGGGTCATGAAGCCGCGGACGCCGCATGCAGCTTCTAGGGCCGGCTGAATTGACGCGTTAAATCGGAATGCCGCATTTGCGCAGTCAACGGCAATCGCCGTTAACCGCGCGATGCTAATCGCTCCCATTCACTTGAATGGGAGCGTTTAGCCAACGAGTCCTGAACGCTTGGCTTTAAACGCTGCCAAGCGTCCGTGTGAACCAGCCCTCAGTCTCCATATCATTCTTTTTAATCATTTTTATACATTGACTCTTTTCTTTTTGCAGAAAGAAAAGTGTTTCCTTTGCGTTGTTGCAGCATAGAGATGAGATGAACTAATGTTACAAAAGTGTAAAGCCCCGTACACACCCAATTTTGGTTGGCCAATGATTGCCCAATTTTACCCCCTCCATGTAGTATGCTAACCTACACAATCTGCTCATAATATTCAAAATCTGTTGGCCCTCATCGAGGTGGTAAAATTGGTCAGTGGTTGGCCAAACAAAATTGGATGTATGTGCAAAGCCTAAAGCCTGGTACACACTTTCAATTATGATTGGACAATCACTGACCAATTTTACCACCTCCATGTAGTATGAGAGTTTACTTACACAATCTGGGTAAGGCCACTAGCAGAATATTGACAATATGACCAATATTCTACTAAGGCTTTTAACCTACAATAAATCTACCCCTAGAAAATTCCTAATAGTAATAATTCCAGTATTCCAGTAATATAACCCTACTGTAAGCCCTATGCCTGAGACTTCCCAGCCCTTCTTGCCGTAGTTTGGGGGTTAGTTATTGTGCTCAAATTACCAGCTTCACATGGTGGGAACCCACTAGAGCATTTTTTGAGCATTTAGGGATCGCCTTAAATCACTAGCGATTTCCATAAACCATAAACACTTTGCCAATATGAGTGGATGGGACATGCAGCATTTGGGAGCATTTTAAAGTATTGAAGTGCTGGCAAATTGCTAATGAATCGCTACACATAGCAATTTGTGTGTTATTTTAAATTACTGGTGTAATTTGCCTTCTTAACTACTTGCCGACTGCTCCACGCCAATTGGCGTGAGCAGTGCGGCAGCCCCAGGACCCATTGGCGTGAACGGCCGTCTATGGGGCTAGCAGGAGATCGCGCGCATCTCCTGCTCGGGGGGCGGAGTTCCGCCCCGCCTTCAGTCTCCGTGCGGCGATCTAACATACACATTTTTATTTAAAAAATAATAATAATATTTATAAAAAATAAATAAACACTGGAGGGGATGATCAGACCCCACCAACAGGAAGCTCTGTTGGTGGGGGGAAAAGGGGGGGGGATCACTTTCGTGCTGTGCGGCCCTGCAGCTTGGCCTTAAAGCTGCAGTGGCCCTATTAACAAAAAATGGCCTGATCACTAGGGGGGTTTAATACCGCGGTCCTCAAGAGTTTAAAACAGAAGGAAATTTGCAATAATTCAGCTATAAGTAAACATTTGTGATTACCCACAATGCACCACTACTGAATATGCAAATTATCTATTTTCACCCCTGTAAGCCAGACTTGCATCCAGAACCGCTGGTGTATAGCAAGCCTATAGCTTTACATTTGACACAGCCACACCAACCCCACATGTAGACAGCCTGTTTCAGGGATTGAAATGGTTGTATGGGGATTGGGTCAACCCGAGCTGTTTGGTTACTGTGTTGTACTGGCCCAAGCCCTATCCCGTATACCCATATCAATCCATACCATGTACTGATGAGGGCCAAAAGCCTGAAACAGGCTGTCTACATGTGGGGTTGATGTGGCTGTGTCAAATGTAAAGCTATAGGCTTGCTATACACCAGCAGTTCTGGATGCTTGTCTGGCTTTCAGGGGCCTAAAGGGATAATTAGCATATTCAGTAGTGGTGCATTGTGGGTAATCACAAATGTTTACTTATAGCTGAATTATTCCAAGTTTCCTTCTGTTTTAAGAAGGCAAATCACACCAAGCATTGCTTATTAGTAGGAGGTCTTTTCGGTCTCTTTTATCGCCCTATACCAGGGGTCTCCAAACGTTTTGGGTTGAGGGCCGGGTCAATATACTTCAGACTGCTAGAACGCCGGAGTATATATAAAATGATGTAGAAGACTTTGCGGGCCAGACAGTGAAGCTTACCCAGGTGACAAGCTGCAGTCCAATTGGGCAGCGAGTGTCACCTGATATTGAATTTGATTGGAAACCAGCAAATTACTGCTTTCTGGCTTCCATGTGGATGGGTGGTGCCAGCACTGCTATTCTATATGCAGGCCGCCGATATTTAAAGATGTAGCTGACCGCATCTATAAATAATACATTTTGTGTGTGGGGGCACAAGGGGCGTTCAGAAATCCCTGTTAATTAATGATGTACCAAAGAACATACCATATTTTTAGAACATAAGATAAGCTTGAACATACGCATATATCTTGGCGTCCATCAGATCCAAAAAGATGTCAAAGAACACCACTTGGGTCAAAAGATCTAATTAAAATGTTATTGATGTAATTTTGATTAGAAAAGACGTAAAGTGCTTACGTTAATAAGCCAAGTAGCGTCATGTATGTATGTATAAAATCAGTTGAAAAATTAAACTTATAAGATGGCCATTAACATTGCGAATCTTCGGACGATTGATCGATCAGAAACAGTCGTTCAGACCTAACGAAAGGATAGCTGCTATCCTATTCAATTGAATTGGAGAATCAATCATCCTATGTGTTCGAACTGGAGAATTGATCATTCGAAGAATGGTATCATTAACACCCACCTTAAAGAGACTCTGAAGTCTCCAAAGTTTCTGAAGTCAGCTTTTTATTGCTAAAATCTGTTCAACATTATTGCCCTAACTAAAATGCTGCATCCCTGCGGCTGAAATCTAACTGAATCCCCCCAAACTCCCCGGGACACACTGCGAGGAGCGCTTCCGTGAGAGGCAGAGCTTTCGGCTGCAGCTCTGCCTCTACACGCCTCTATCAGCACGTATCTCTGCCTCCGCCCCCCCCCCGTCTCAGTCTTCCTTCACTGAGAGGGGCGGGGAGAGGCAGAGATACGCACTGATTGAGCTGCAGCTGAAAGCTCTGCCTCCCGGGGCAGCAAGATCCACGACCAAGAAAGTCGTGGATTTCGCGAGGGGAGTTTGGGGGGATTTAGTTAGAGTTCAGCCGTGGGGATGCAGCGTTTTAGTTAGGGCAATAATGTTGAACAGGGTTTTGTAATAAAAAGCTGCATTTTCAGAGACTTCAGTGTTTCTTTAAAGGTGGCCACTAATGATACAATTTGCCGAACGATCATTTACAATTTACTATTCTTCATATGAACTATTCATTCTTCGCTTGGAACCACTAAAGGACAAAAATCTTTTAAATGAATTCGGTTTAAACCTGTCAATCTGATCGGATTGGTTTCGAGTTTTTTTATCCAGTAGTGGTTCCAAATAATCATTTTCGAATGTTCATATGAAGAATCGTTCATAAACAATCGTCCAGCAAACTGTCGTTAGTGGCCACCTTTAGTTTGATCAGGGGCATCGTTTCCTGAAATACGATTTTGCTTACGATTGTGCTGGAACAATAATAATTAAACAATGTGATAAATGGATAAGGTGAGATGACTCATGAGATGTGTTCAGTGCATCAGGGCATCCTTCTAGATTTTAGCTGTGGATAAACATCATAAATTATAGAAAGTAATCAGAAGTGTGTTTACACCTGTTCAGAAATGCCGGTCTTGTGATGTCGCTGTCACGTCGGTACGGCAGAGCTAAAGCTGCTCTAAATACATTAAATATAGAGACAGAACCTTGTGATGTGTGACTCACAAAGCAAACAACCCCCATTACACAATGCAAAGCCCAAATGTATGACATCTACAGCCATTTACACCCACCTACAGACATGTACAACCATCTACAGCCGTTTACAGACGTCTACATCTACCTATAGCCTTTTACAGCCGTCTATGGCCATCTACAGCCGACTACAGCCACCTACAGCCCTCTACAGCCGTCTACAGTCGTTCACAGCCATTTACAGCCCTCTACAGCCACCTACAGCCATTTACAGCCCTCTACAGCCGTCTACAGCCATCCACAGCCATCTACAGCCATTTACAGCCCTCTACAGCCGTCTACAACCACCTAAAGCCCACTACAGCCATCTACAGCCATCCACAGCCATCTACAGCCCTCTACAGATACCTACAGCCCTCTACTGCCATCTACAGCTCTCTACAGCCACCTACAGCCCTCTACAGCAGTCTACAGTCGTTCACAGCCATCCACACCCCTCTACAGCCGTCTACAGCCATTTACAACCCTCTACAGCCATTTACAGCCCTCTACAGCCGTCTACAGCCATCTGCAGCCCTCTATAGCCGTCTACAGCCATTTACAGCCCTCTACTGCCGTCTACAGCCACCTAAAGCCTACTACAGCTGTCTACAGCCATCCACAGCCATCTACAGCCCTCTACAGTCATCTACAGCCCTCTACAGCCATCCACAGCCACCTACAGCCCTCTACAGCCATCTACAGCCTGCTCCTTTCTTCAGGGAATCTCTCTTTCAGTCTCCATATCATTCTTTTTAATCATTTTTTATACATTGAGCCATTTCTTTTTGCAGAAAGAAAAGTGTTTCCTTTGTGTTGTTGCAGCATAGAGCGGAGATGAACAAATGTTGCAAAAGTGTAAAGCCCCGTACACACCCAATTTTGGTTGGCCAATGATTTCCCAATTTTACCCCCTCCATGTAGTATGCTTACCTACACAATCTGCTCATAATATTCCAAATCTGTTGGCCCTCATCGAGGTGGTAAAATTGGTCAGTGGTTGGCCAAACAAAATTGTGTGTGTGTTCAAAGCCTAAAGCCTGGTACACACTTTCAATTATGATTGGACAATCACTGACCAATTTAACCACCTCCATGTAGTATGAGAGTTTACTTACACAATCTGGGTAAGGCCACTAGCAGAGTATTGGCAATATTACCAATATTCTACTAAGGCTTTTAACCTACAATAATTCTACCCCTAGCAAATTCCTAATAGTAATAATTCCAGTGTCACGATCTGTGACGATAGGTGGACGCAGAGAGTGTCTGATTACCGGTAATCTGCAGTATCACCGGCACACAGACGTATATCTGATTATGGGTGAGCTGCAGTCTCACCGACAATCCGATATATAAACTAACCCCTGCCCACTCAAGGTGTATAGTGATTGGTGCAACAGTAATAGGCACTACGCAGTGGCGAGACACACTGCTAGCGGCAACTTCCGTCCAGCGGCAAGGGCCCGCTGGAGGAGGATAGTGAAACAAGCAAAATTCGGCAACAGAGTATCAATAAAGCAAGGTACAGAATCAGGAGGCTAGGACGGAGTATAATAACGAGCCGGGGTTCGGCAACAGGAGATCGGAATATCAAGGTACAGTATCACAGATCAGAGGCGAAAACGAGAGGTACAGCAAGGTCGGCAACAGGAGATCAGATTGGCAAAAGTACAAGAGGATTAGGCAAGAGCAAGGTCAAGAACGAGCAAAAAGGTCAAAGGCACAGATAAATCACAATGGTATGTTTCTTCCAGTACTTATATATTGGCAGTACCAATATATAAGTATACTGTGGATCCGAGAGCTAACACAGGTGTGATCGCTACAGCGGACACAGAATACTGACAGTCTGCTGCTTAAATGCAGACTGTCACTTCAGCAAACTCCACCCCCCCCGATGATGTCAGGAAGGAGGCGGCAACTGTCCCGGCAGCCTGCTCATGTGATTTTCCTCCTCAGGGCATAAAGGGCGTGACGCTCCGAGCGTGCGCGCGTTGCCCTGCCCTGCTGAGACATGCTCCTGGTGGTACGCTGAGCGGAGGAGGATGCCGCCGGGACAGACCGGAAGTTCGGGGTCCCGATGACGTCAGCCGCGAGCGCGGCGTTCGCACTACCGCTGGCGGTGGGGGTGAGTCCATGCCTGACATTACCCCTCCCCTGAGGCGTGGTCTCCGAACGCGCCAATGAAGGTCTATCAGGGTTTGTATCATGAAATTCCCGTATGAGTTCCTGTGCATGAAATTGATGTGCTGGTACCCAGGATCTCTCCTCCGGACCATAACCCTTCCAATGAACCAGATACTGAAGAGAATTCTGAACAAACCGGGAATCCAGAATTCTCTCAACCTCATACTCAGGTTCACCGTCAACAAGCACAGGAGGGGGACCAGAGTCCACCTGTACTGCGGGTTTCAGCAATGACACATGAAATGTTCTTACTCCCCGCATTGACTGAGGTAATGTCACTTGATAAGATACCCTATTGATCCTTTTGGCTACAGGATATGGACCTATAAATTTAGGTCCAAGTTTAGCTGATGGCTGTCGTAAGGCGATATGCCGAGTGGAGATCCAGACAAGATCTCCGGGAGAGAACTCCCACTCAGGAGAACGCCTTCGGTCAGCCTGTTGTTTCTGGGCCGAGACTGTTTTCCTTAAATTATTATTAACCTCCCTCCAAAGAGTTCTTAGCGTCTCTTGCCAGACCTCTAGGGCAGGAAAAGGTGAGGACCTGACAGGGAGTGATGAAAACCTTGGTGACCTTCCATTGACAATTTGAAAAGGTGAAAACCCAGAGGAAGAACTCCGAAGATTATTATGGGCAAATTCAGAATATGGTAAGTACTGAACCCACTCTGTTTGATTGTCTGCCACATAACATCGGAGGTATTGTTCCAAGGACTGATTCATTCTCTCCGTTTGCCCATTAGTTTGGGGATGAAACCCAGATGAAAAGGAGAGGGTGATCCCTAATGCCTTGCAAAATTCTCTCCAGAATTCTGAAATGAACTGCACCCCCCTGTCAGATACTATGTTCTCAGGAACCCCGTGAAGACGAAGAATGTGGATTACGAAAAGATCTGCAAGTTCTTTAGCGGAAGGAAGTTTCTTCAAAGGTACAAAATGAGCCATCTTAGAGAACCGGTCCACAATGACCCAAATCACCGTATTACCGTCCGAGGGTGGTAATTCCCCCACAAAATCCATGGATACATGAGTCCAGGGCTCGGAGGGTATAGGCAGCGGCTGGAGGGTACCCATCGGAGATACACGTGAGGGTTTACTCCGTGAGCACACTGAACAAGACACAACAAAATCCTCAACATCACTCCTCCACGAAGGCCACCAGACGCTCCTGGACAATAATTCTCTAGTTCGAGCCACTCCAGGGTGACCAGCTAGCTTATGAGCATGAAAGAATTGAAGTATTTGTAATCTGAACTGTAACGGTACAAACATGAGGTCAGACGGTTTCCCTACTGGACTATCCTGTTGGTAGGGAAGCAGGACAGAGGCAATATCCCTCATAGAGTCTATACTGGCTACGACAATTTTCTCAGATAAAATTGGATCTGGTTCGGAGGGCAGTACTGATTCAATGTCAAAACATCGTGAAAGAGCATCAGCCTTGATATTTTTGCTTCCAGGTTTAAACGTGATGATGAAATCAAACCTAGAAAAGAATAAAGACCACCGTGCCTGCCTGGGATTTAACCTCTTAGCCCCCTTCAGATATTCCAGGTTCTTATGATCCGTATAGACCGTAATCACATGTTCCGCCCCCTCCAGCCAGTGTCGCCACTCCTCAAAAGCCAACTTCACGGCTAATAGCTCCCTGTTCCCGATATCGTAATTCCTCTCTGCCTCAGAAATTTTTTTCGAAAAAAACGCGCAAGGGTGAAGTCTCCCTTGTGATCCGGAGTACTGTGACAAGACTGCCCCAACCCCGATCTCTGATGCGTCTACCTCCACTATGAATGGCCTGGACGAATCGACATGGTGCAAAATGGGGGCCGAACAAAAGGCAGTTTTAAGACTCGTAAAAGCAGAAATGGCTTCGGGAGACCAACTGCTAACATTAGCCCCTTTCTTAGTCATGTCAGTGAGGGGAGCTACCAGAGCGGAGTACCCCTTTATAAATTTCCTGTAATAGTTAGCAAACCCCAGAAAACGTTGTAAGGCCTTTAGATCAACTGGTTGCGGCCAGTCTAAAACTGCCGCAACTTTACTGCTATCCATAGCTAACCCAGATCTGGAAATGATATAGCCAAGAAATGGGACTTCATTGACTTCAAACAAACATTTCTCCAACTTGGCATATAATGAATTCTCCCGTAACTTTTGTAATACATACTGGACCTGAGATCTATGTTCCCTGATATTGCGAGAAAAAATCAGAATGTCGTCCAAATAAACGACCACAAATTTCCCTACCACCTCCCTAAAAATGTCATTAACTAATTCTTGGAAAACAGCGGGGGCATTACACAGACCAAAGGGCATGACTAGGTACTCGTAATGCCCATCCTGAGTGTTAAATGCCGTCTTCCATTCGTCACCCTGTCTAATTCTGACCAGATTGTAAGCTCCCCTGAGATCTAGTTTAGTAAAGATCTGGGCACCTGTGACCTGAGAAAAAAGATCATCAATCAGGGGGAGTGGGTATCGGTTCTTTATCGTTATGGCATTAAGAGCTCGATAGTCGATGCAGGGACGCAGCCCCCCATCTTTTTTCTTTACGAAGAAAAATCCTGCCCCCGCGGGTGATCTAGAGGGTCTAATGAACCCCTTATCTAAGTTTTCCTGAATGTACTCCCTCATGGCCACCTTTTCGGGTCCCGTGAGATTATAAAGATGACCTCTAGGGGGCATGGTTCCTGGTCTAAGCTCGATTGGACAGTCATAAGGCCTATGAGGTGGTAGTGAATCGGCCGATCGTGGACAAAACACATCAGCGAAGGAGCTATAAGGCTGAGGTAAACCTTGAGGGGTTAATTGAGTGGAACGAAGAGGGCATTTTGATATGCAGTGCTTCTGACAGTAGGTTGACCAAGACAGCAACTGACCAGAAGACCAATCAATCTGTGGAGAATGTAACCGTAACCAGGGAAGGCCCAATATAATCGAGCAAGAAGGCATTCTGATAAGGTAAAATCGTAATTTTTCACAATGTAAAACCCCAACGGTGCAGATTAATTCAGGAGTGATAGAGACAGGTTGACTATCTTGTAATGGGGAATCGTCGATTGCAGTGACTATGATACGTTTCTCAAGAGGAACCACCGGTATGCCTAATTTAAGTGCTAAATTATAATCCATAAAATTGGCTGCAGCGCCCGTATCAATAAAAGCCTGCAGTGCAATGTCTTGTTTGTCCCAAGAAATGGAAATGGGAAATAAGATTTTATCTTTTGGAGGTACGGAATTCTCGCCCAGGGTAGTACCCCCGACTAACCCTAGGCGGAGAAGTTTTCCGGCTTCTTGGAACAAACAGAGGCAATATGACCCTTGTCCCCACAATATAAGCACAGACCCTCTTTTCTCCTTCTCAATTTCTCTGTCTCGGATAATTTAGAGTGACCCAGCTGCATGGGCTCCTCAGTAGAAGAGGAAGTGGTAACACTTGTGGAAGGTTGTGAGCGCATGAAGGGTCGCTGCCTGGTAGACCTGTGAAAACGTACTCTGCGGTCTATTTTGATGGCAAGACTTATGGCCTAATCTAAAGTTCTAGGTTCAGGATGACTTAGCATTAATTCCGACTCAGAATCAGACAACCCCGTTAGGAAGCGATCCAAAAGAGACTGCGCCTCCCACCTGGTAGAAAATGACCATTTGCGGAATTCCGCAGCATAGGTTTCCACTGAATTCTGACCCTGTTTGAGTCTTTTTAGTTTCCTCTCAGCTGTGGCGGAAGTATCTGGATCGTCATACACGACCGCCATGGCTTCGAAAAAATTTTCTACAGAGGTAAGAGCCTCATGACCCAAGGGTAGGCTATAGGCCCATGTCTGTGAGTCTCCTTGTAAAAGGGTTTTTATGAGCGTGACCCTTTGCAACTCAGAACCAGAGGAAATGGGACGCATTTGAAAATATGATTGACACCGATCCCGGAAATTACGGAAATCGGAGCGTTCTCCTGAAAACAATTTGGGTAACGGCATTTTGGGTTCAACCGGTAATACAGGAGCGGGATTAACTGGTGCTTGCAGGTTTTGCACAACCTCAGCTAGTCGGTTAAGCTGGACCTGCTGATCTTTAACGGTCTGGTTTAATTGAGCGACGACTGTCGTCAAAGTGTTAACCTGCTGGACCAGAGCATCCATTTTTTGGTCCGCTGTACTGTCACGATCTGTGACGATAGGTGGACGCAGAGAGTGTCTGATTACCGGTAATCTGCAGTATCACCGGCACACAGACGTATATCTGATTATGGGTGAGCTGCAGTCTCACCGACAATCCGATATATAAACTAACCCCTGCCCACTCAAGGTGTATAGTGATTGGTGCAACAGTAATAGGCACTACGCAGTGGCGAGACACACTGCTAGCGGCAACTTCCGTCCAGCGGCAAGGGCCCGCTGGAGGAGGATAGTGAAACAAGCAAAATTCGGCAACAGAGTATCAATAAAGCAAGGTACAGAATCAGGAGGCTAGGACGGAGTCTAATAACGAGCCGGGGTTCGGCAACAGGAGATCGGAATATCAAGGTACAGTATCACAGATCAGAGGCGAAAACGAGAGGTACAGCAAGGTCGGCAACAGGAGATCAGATTGGCAAAAGTACAAGAGGATTAGGCAAGAGCAAGGTCAAGAACGAGCAAAAAGGTCAAAGGCACAGATAAATCACAATGGTATGTTTCTTCCAGTACTTATATATTGGCAGTACCAATATATAAGTATACTGTGGATCCGAGAGCTAACACAGGTGTGATCGCTACAGCGGACACAGAATACTGACAGTCTGCTGCTTAAATGCAGACTGTCACTTCAGCAAACTCCACCCCCCCCCCCGATGATGTCAGGAAGGAGGCGGCAACTGTCCCGGCAGCCTGCTCATGTGATTTTCCTCCTCAGGGCATAAAGGGCGTGACGCTCCGAGCGTGCGCGCGTTGCCCTGCCCTGCTGAGACATGCTCCTGGTGGTACGCTGAGCGGAGGAGGATGCCGCCGGGACAGACCGGAAGTTCGGGGTCCCGATGACGTCAGCCGCGAGCGCGGCGTTCGCACTACCGCTGGCGGTGGGGGTGAGTCCATGCCTGACATCCAGTATTCCAGTAATATAACCCTACTGTAAACCCTATGCCTAACACTACCCGGCCCTTCTTGTCGTAGTTTGGGGGATAGTTATTGTGCTCAAATTACCAGCTTCACATGGTGGAACCCACTAGAGCATTTTTTGAGCATTTATAGGGATCGCCTTAAATCACTAGCGATTTCCCTAAACACTTTGCCAATATGAGTGGATGGGACATGATGCAGCATTTGGGAGCATTTGAAAGTATTGAAGTGCTGGCAAATTGCTAATGAACACATAGCAATTTGTGTGTTATTTTAGATTACTGGTGTGATTTGTCTTCTTAAAACAGAAGGAAATTTGCAATAATTCAGCTATAAGTGAACATTTGTGGTTACCCACAATGCACCACTACTGAATATGCCAATCATGTCTTTAGGCCCCTGTAGGCCAGACTTGCATCCAGAGCCGCTGGTGTATAGCAAGCCAATAGCTTTACATTTTACACAGCCACACCAACCCCACATGTAGACAGCCTGTTTCAGGGATTGATATGGTTGTATGGGGATTGGGTCACCCCGAGCTGCTTGGTTACTCTGTTGTACTGGCCCAAGCCCTATCCCATATCAGTGATGAGTGAAAATGCTAGAATTCATTTAGCTGAAACTTCGCCTAATTTTGTTTTGACTGGCAAATTTTCGATTTTTTTTTTTTTGCTTTAATTTTCGCCTAATGCCCGTCATTTTCGCGTTACTTGTGTATTGTTGCGGATATTTTTCCGCATAAGGGCATAAGCGTCTGCATACAGAGAAGTTTTTTGCGCATTATTGTGGACGTTTTTCCGCATAAGGGCATAAGCGTCCGCATACAGAGAAGTTTCTTGCGCATTATTGTGGACATTTTTCCGCTTAAGGGCATAAGCGTCTGCATACAGCGAAGTTTCTTGCGCATTATTGTGGACGTTTTTCCACATAAGGGCATAAGCGTCTGCATACAGAGAAGTTTCTTGCGCATTATTGTGGTCGTTTTTCCGCATAAGGGCATAATCGTCCGCATACAGAGAAGTTTCATGCGCATTATTGTGGACGTTTTTTCCGCATAAGGGCATAAGCGTCCGCATACGAATTTTCTTGTGGATTATTGCGGACATTTTTCCGCATAAAGACATAAATGTCCACATAGAATGAATTTCCATGCGGATTATTGCGGACATTTTTCTGCATAAGCGTCTGCATACAATTTTCACTGCTGGTCGAAAACGTGAATATTTCTGAAGATTTCTGCGAAAATTCGCCGAATTCGAAAACGGGATTTTCGATGCGAAAAATGACTTAGGCAAAAATTCGCAAGCAAGTTATTTTCACACGCAGTTAATGAACAGCCTGTCTTTAACTTTAGAATTCTGGAGGTATTTTAAAGAGAATCTGTATTGTTAAAATCGCACAAAAGTAAACATACCAGTGTGTTAGGGGACATCTCCTATTACCCTCTGTCACAATTTTGCCGCTCCTCGCCGCATTAAAAGTGGTTAAAAACAGTTTTAAAAAGTTTGTTTATAAACAAACAAAATGGCCACCAAAACAGGAAGTAGGTTGATGTACAGTATGTCCACACATAGAAAATACATCCATACACAAGCAGGCTGTATTCACCCTTCCTTTTGAATCTCAAGAGATCATTTGTGTGTTTCTTTCCCCCTGTAGCTATCTTCCACTGAAGTGTCAGGCTGTTTCTTCCTGCAGAGTGCAGACAGCTGTGCCTGTATGTAATTCCTCAGTATGTGAAAGCCCAGCCAGCTCAGACGATGATTTATTCAGCTTGTAAATGATAAGAGAGAAGAGAGAAGCTGCTCTAATCTAAATAACACACAGGCAGTGTGCAGAGAGGGGCCTGGAGGGGGGAGATGCATCACAGAACCACAACACTGAAGAACTTGGCAGCCTTCCAGACACAGGCCTGACAAGTCTGACAAGAGAGAGATAAGTTGATTTATTACAGAGATGGTGATAGTAGAACGTGCTGCAGTACGCCAGAACACATTAGAATAGCTTTTGGAACGTGTAGGATGATAAAAAACAGGATGCAATTTTTGTTACGGAGTCTCTTTAAGGATTGAAGAGTTAACTTAAAGACAGAAGAGTTAACTTTAGGTTTGCCTGAGGTAAAATGTTCCCTAAATACGACATGCCTCATCACCATGGTGATCACTCTAGAAACGTTATTAAAGACAGGAGATAAGCATAGTGAATTGAGGCCATTATCTTGGCCAGATTCCTGTTTTATAAGTAGTGATTTAACCACAATTTGCAATATTGAGTCACTAACCTAATTATAGATCCTTATTACTGCTTACCTAAGGGCTGGTGCACACCTAAAAGCACTAGTGTAATCGCAAACGCTAAGCGTTTCTAAGCAATTCTAGGCATGTGCCTAGCGATTTTTCAGTTATGTCTAGCGATTGGAGCGTTTTGGTGTAGAGATTTTTTTTTGTACAATAGAGATGGAAATGTAAAGCTTTTGTAAAACAAAAAAAAAAAACAAAAAAAAAAGCTTGGAAAATCGCTCTGTCCTAGCACTTTTCAGATTGATTTTCCACTTATACTATTACTATACTTAACATTGAGGCTGAATCGCCTCAGAAATGCTGCGAGATCTGCGTTTGCGTTTTGGAAAAAAATTACATCGCTCTGGTCTGGTGTGATCCTTCCCATACAAATACATTAGCCAAGGCCAAGCGCTTTTCAAAGCGCTAGCGATTTGAAAAGCTCCCAGAAGCTCTCTTGGTGTGCATCAGCTTTTACAGAAACAGCAGCCAGTGCACATGGCTACTAATGACATGCAACCTCTGAAGCACTAAACACATCCTGCCACCTCTCCCTGCTAATGTCCCAGCTGCAGCACAGCAATCATTCTCTCTACTCACCCTGCTGCTCTGCACATTCACTCACTGCAGGCTGTGTGTAGAGAGCAAGGAAACACATTGCCCATGGGACAGGAAGGGGCGGGGTGCTACATCTACTGCAGGAAGTAGTACAGTACATGCACTGGCTGCTGATATTTTCCTGAATGTTGCCCGAACTATGAAAAAAGATCCCAGGTGGAAGAACACAGTGACTGAGCACCACAGCGGAACCCCTAGCCATGGCTACACCCGGAGCTGTGAGCACCTGCAGCCCTGTGGTAGGTACGTTACTGCTCTTAGCATATTGTTTGTTTGCCTCCCAGTTGCTCCCTATACTGCCTGAGGAAGTGGGCTATTTCATGCGAAACACGTTGCATTAAAATGTGGAGTTTTCAATAAAACCTTTGTCTGAATCAAGAGATTTCATGTCTTCAGTGGGAAGATAAGTCCACCACTACCTCCCATTCCAGGATATGCCAAGATGGGTATATCACAGTTCCCTGAAATCACTATTTATTACTCTGGGAGATCAGAATTTGTAAGCATTTCATACTCCAAAATGAATACTGTTGCCATGGTTGCAAAGATGTTCAGTTTGAAATTGCAGCAACTTTGGAATAATCATAAAGGGCTGTACATTGAAAGTGAAATACACATTTAATCAAATTAATTTACAAGAAATAAGATGCATGTTTACAACATTGTTTTAACAAGAATGACAGTAGTACCCTTAATTCCCTTCAAGCTGTATAAAACCCTGGCATAATATTCAATAAAAATATGTTTTCCTATATGCCAGACAGTTATCATATTTGCATTTGTGCATAAGTATTATTATTCATTTAGAAGTTACAAGTTCCCAAAAGTACTGTTTTTTGCTTTGAGAGCTGCCTTTGCATTTTATTCATAACTGGTTTTATTCATGTTGTATTGAAGGCAGAAATGCTTTCAGCGTCTGTGTGTGTCCAGGAGCTTCTGCACAGTCAGAGAATGTGTCACATTCCTCACTTGATACAATTAAGTACACTTCAGATGCGTCCACATTTCTCTGCACTGAACTTTCAAGACCTGTATTTAACTACTTAAAGTGAACCAGAGACGAAGCACCCTTGTGTATTTTACCATATATATCAGTGGGAACATTAAAGAAAACACCTACCCTGCTCTCCGTTTCATCCTCACTGCTAAAAGTGTCTGTTATCAGCTATGATAAGAATCCCAGACTGAGCATTCAGTCTGGCTTTGCCGGGAATGATTATTGCTGAGTCATTATAGCAGAGCCACAAGGGGGCAGACTTGGGCTTGAAAAGACACCAGAGAAGACAGACTCAGCTATAATCATTCCGTTGCAAAGCTAGACTGAATGCTCAGTCGGGGATTCTTATCAGAGGTGATAACAGTCAGATTAAACAGAGAACAATAAAACAAAGAGCAGATTAGGTGTTTACTGTCATGTTCCCACTGATTTATAAGGTAAAATACAAGAGGGTGCTTCGTCTCTGGTTCTTTTTAAGCCCACAGGGTTGTAAATGTTTTGCATCTGAGCATCTTTCACCTCATATTCATTTGCCAATAACTTTAACACTACTCATCACAATGAATTGATCTATATCTTGTTTTTTCTGCTACCAATTAGGCTTTCTTGGGGTGATACATTTTGCTAAGAACTAATTTATTCTAAATCCATTTTAACAGGAATATTAAAAAAGAAATGGAAAAAAATCATTATTTCTCAGTTTTTGGCCATCATAGTTTGAAATGAATACATGTTATCGTAATTAAAACCCATGTATCTTATTTGTAAATAAAGGTACATTTTTTCAATTTGCATCCATCACTATTTACAAGCCCATAATTTAAAAAATTATATTAATATACTCCTTTGACATGCATATTTAAAAAGTTCAGACCCGTAGGTAACTATTTATGTGGTTTTTTTTATTGTAATTTTTTTAATTTATTTTTTATCAAAAAAATGTATTTGAGTAATTTTTGGTGTGGGGAAGCAAACAGCTAATTTTAAATGTAATTTAATGTATTTCTTTATTAAAAAATGTATGTGGGTGTAGTTTACTATTTGGCCACAAGATGGCCACAGTCAAAAAAAGTCCTGGAAGTGTACGATGACGCTTCCAGGAACTAGAATGAAGACGGGGAACTGTTGGTTTTTTTTTTGCATAAAGACCTAGGCCTAGAGCTAGTCCAAAATCTGTCGGTAATGTCAGATATCTACTACTTACTGTAAGTGACAGCAACATAGGAGAAAAGTTATTTATGGCTCATTTTACTTTATTTGTATGTGTTTTAAATGTTAAGATTTTCGTGACAGTTCATCTTTAACTAATTGAATGCTGTTCTACTAAAAATAAAAATGGTGGTAGTATATAATATGCTGTAAATAATTTTTAGAGCCAAGAAGAAATGCTGGGTTTCATTCCGCTTTAAAGAGACTCTGAAGTCTCCAAAAATTGCACTTTTTATTTAAAGGGATACTGTAGGAGGGTTGGGGGAAATGAGTTGAACTTACCTGGGGCTTCTAATGGTCCCCCGCAGACATTCTGTGCCCGCACAGCCGCTCACCGAAGCTCCGGCCCCGCCTCCGGTTCACTTCTGGAATTTCAGACTTTAAAGTCTGAAAAACACTGCGCCTGTGTTGCCGTGTCCTCGCTCCCGCTGATGTCACCAGGAGTGTATTGCACAGGCCCAGTGTGGTCTGTGTATGACTCTGCGCCATGCGCTTCTGGTGACATCAGGGGAAGCAAGGACACGGCAACGCAGGCGCAGTGTTTTTCAGGCTTTAAAGTCCGAAATTCCAGAAGTGAACCGGAGGCGGGGCCGGAGCATCGGTGAGTGGCTGTGCGGGCACAGGATGTCTGCGGGGGACCATTAGAAGCCCCGGGTAAGTTCAACTCATTTTCCCCTGACCCTCCTACAGTATCCCTTTAACAGTTGTCTTCAGCATTATAGCACAAGCTACAACGCCGCATCCCCGCGGCAGATCACTACATTTAAACTCTCTATATACCTGGCAAAAATCTACGACTTTCATGGTCGTGGATTTTGCTGCCCCGGGAAGCAGAGCTTACCGCTGTAGCTCTGCCTCTATTCGTGTCAATCCGCGTGTATCTCCACCTCTCCCCGCCCCTCTCAGTGAAAGAAGACTGAGAAGGGTGGGGAGAGGCGGGGATCAGCGGGGATTGATGCTAGTAGAGGCAGAGCGACAGTGGTAAGCTCTGCCTCTACAAGGAAGCACTCCCAATATTTAGTCCAGGGAATGTGGGGGCAGGGGCGTAACTAGAAACTACTGGGCCCCCCTGCAAAACTTTGGATGGGCCCACCCTCCTCAAGCATCATTACAGTACACAGCACTTGGGAAAGGGGTAGAAAGGCTGGGGGCAGGGGGCGTTACACAAGAGCCTGCAGCACACTGAATACGGACTGTCTACAAATCGTTTTCTGCAACACTTTGTATGATTCCTTATCAGTGGCTGAGCAGATGCAGACATTACAACAATTGTGCATGGAGCAGAAGGTTTTCTTCTCTCTGTGCCCTTTGTTTTCAGTCTCTCAGGACAGGGAAAAAAAACTTCTTCCCCACTGGGCTCCCTGTGGCTTCTGGGCCCCCCTGCAGCTGCATTCCTTGCAGGGTCTATTGTTACGCCCCTGTGTGGGGGGTTTAAATGTAGCGATCTGCTGCGGGGATGCAGCGTTTTAGCTTGTGTTATAATGCTGAAGACAACTGTTAAATAAAAAGTGCAATTTTAGGAGACTTCAGAGTCTCTTTAAAGCGGTATCATCACCATAAAAATCAAATTTCAACAGCAACTGGTCTGAGTGTATTTATGTGATAAAGATGCTAATCCTGCATTCAAAACTTTCAAAACTTTTTCTGCTGTTATGATTTGGAGTTATCACATACTTAAGGAGCACTGGCCCTTTAGTAGTCGGTGCCAAAGAATTGCATGCTGGGGCTTCTTTTTATCTATAATGTATTCCTCCTCTTTCCTTTATTTCCCTTCCAGCTGCTTATCTGAAACACGATCCTCTGCTCACTTGTGTTTACAAGCAAGGCTGAGGCGACTCAGCGATTGGAGGAGACAAGAAAAAAAGTAAAGGGCAGAAATGACATCACGAGTTAGCCTTAACTGTGGGCAAAAGACATGGCCCCCACCAGGAACAGAATTCTTGTAATTTACTATATAACATTCACTGAAATCAAAACGTGGACAGTATAATACATGTGTTATGTAAGTAGATCAAGTATTTATCTACTTCTATATGTGTTTTTTCCCTGGCATAGTATGGCTGATCCTACTTCTTTAAAGGGAACCTGAAGTAAGAGAAATCTGGAGGCTGCCATCTTTATTGCCTAATAATGACATCAGGGCTGTTTCTGGCTTCTTTTGGCATCCCAGACAAGGCACCTTATGTCTCCCTACCACAATCTCAAGAACAGGAGGATCATAAACTATATCAATTCATCTTGTGGACACCAATACGATATTGATAGTTGTTTTTAGAAACACTGTTTGTTAAAGATACAACATTATTACCAGGCCATAAACATCTCACTGGGTCACACTCACAGAACCCACATTATTAATCCTTCCAATAATGGTTTTGAGAGGTAACTATCAACTTTACAAACATTATATTGTTTAAGTACGGCCTGGGTCTTTACAGGTTAGAATATTGTCCTGGAAATCAAAGAGCAGCAACAATTGACACAGCAATGCCCGTTGGTGTTAAAAGTACCATCAATCCCTTTACTTAACCCTTTTAGCAGCCAATTTATTTAGAGGCTGGCAAGTACTCCAAGCCAACTTATTTTAGCAAAAAATGTTTCTTTATTAGTTACATTTGCTTGCTACTTAATAGTACTGATGTAATGTTTGTTTATGGCCACTTGTCACTAGGGGGCAGTGTAAGACAATAATAGAGGGCTTCTGCTTTTAGTTTCTTTACTTTCTGTTAGCAAGGAGAGATCAAAGCATTCCAAGATATTTACAGCACAACGTGTTCTGATTGAGCTCAAAAGTAGCCCTCTTATTTCAAACTATATATAATAACTGTATTGAATCTGCTAATGGATTAATGGAACTATCAGTTGGGTATAAAAATTCCATAAATTACAGTGTGCACTACCCCTGTGGTGTCCCCTTCTACAACTGTCACCCCAGGCATCTGCCTGGTGGCCTATGCCTAAAAATGGCCTTGAATTCCAGTTGCCTGATTCTGTGCTGATGCTCTGCCTCTAATACGATAATTCTCTGGCTCAGAGCGAGTAGGCAGACCCACTGCAATCCCAGTGCGTGTGCCAGCAGTAACGTTGTAGAATTATATCACTTACAAAGGGTAAAAACATCGATATAAAATATAACAGAGAAGGAAATGTGTCAGTATGACAGCTGATCGCAGCTGAATCAACAAAAGACAAACAATGACAAAAGATTGGGGATCTGTCGGGAGTCCTAGAGCCAGAGGAGCTTTCATCTTACAGGCATATTCATGTAGACTTTCTTATCATCTGCAAAAGATAAGAAGTTATAGTTAGCTGAAAATAAAGCAATAACCTTCAAAGTAAATCAGAATCAGAATTGAGTTCATTGGGCACATAAATAAATAAAATAAAAAAAAAAGAGTTACAAGAAGTTTATTTAGGAACACAGAAAACACAACAGTTAAACACAAAGGCATCAATTCATCATCAAAGGCTGCAGTGGCATAGCTGGACATCGTGGAGCATCATAGTAACATTTTCATGGAGCCATCATATCTAGGCACTCTTGAGCTTTGTCCAGGGCCCCATAGCAGTTGCTATGGCTGCTATGACTATTGCTATGCCCCTGAAAGGTTGTTTGAATAAAAAAAAACAAGTCGGAAAAAAACTTCAATCGGTATTTTGGACTTTTTTTTGCTAATTCATCAATATTTTCACAGGTGTGGTAAAAGTTCGGTAATTTACCAAAGCCCATTTACAAAAACCTGTTCGGTAACAGCAGAAGAGTGTGTATTTGTCTGTGTTGGTACATGTCTGCTCCGTGCAGAGACAACATTACAATAGTAAGAGGCCTTCCCACATCCCTTTAGAATATACATGTTTGTTATATTGCCTCTGCTCGCTCTGAATCTGTCTATTAGTCTTTCTTAACATTTTATTTAATTGCCGCAACTTAGAAGAACTTCCAGGAGACTTTAAACATGTATGCCTAGGTGATTTCCCCACTAGTTTCTCCGCATCTTCAAACAGGAACTTAAATTGTTAAATGACCGAAGGGTGGCGGGGGAGACCTGATTTGTTCCAAACTCTCTCTGTTAGCTACCTGGGGGGGGGGGGGGGGGGTAGAAAAGACTCCCAAGAAGCCTGCGCAACCTATCAACATCCAATCAGCGGGACTTGCAGAAGACAGGGGCTGTTTCTAGTGGCTTCTGCTCCTGTCAGTCATAGGTAATCCTTTCTGCTTCTGTGAGTTCTGTGAGTCCCACATTGTTTCCGACAGAGGAGATCTGCTGACAGAGGAGAACTGCCAGTAATGGTGCTGTGTTTTACCGCATGCTGTAACCTTCATGAATTGACATTTGCTGACATTCAGCCCTGGGCCGCCCATGAGGCGGGTTCCTCAGGCGGCAGAAGTGGGGGGTGGCGGTGCCAGCCTGGCCGTGGGGGAGGGGGCACTGAGCTGGAAGAGGTAACAGCCAGGAAGGGGGGCAGTGGGCACAGCGGTGGGGAGGAGGGTCAGACTCCACTCCCTCACCTAGGTCCCCCGGTCTGCACTCCCTCTCCAGCTATTACCACACTGCACAGTTATCAGGCCGCGGGCGGGGAAGTGATGACTCACCTCCTTGCCGTTCCAGCACTGCGTTCCTTCCTGCGATGCCGCCGACTGTACTGTTCCTTCCTGCTACCCCCTCCAGGCTACCTATACTGGGGGAAATTATACTACCCATTGGGAAGGAGGGGAGGGGGCTGCATCTTCACAAGTTTGCCTCAGGCAGCAAAAAGTCTAGAACTGACCCTGCTGGCATTTGTTGAGGTGTTTCCCGCACAAGCCGGTAATTTACCTCACTGCTCAGTAATTGTAGCGTTCCATGCGGTAACAGCCTAGATGAATTGGCTTTTTCCTAAGTGCTTGGTAAAGTCAGCTGTTTTCAGCATTACCGCATGTGCTAATGCTTGATGAATTGATGCCAGTGTACAATCCATGAGAAATATACTGCACAGTCTACCACACTGATTGCCATTCACCAGGGGCGTAACTAGAAGTCCCTGGGCCCCCCTGCAAGAATTTGAGCGCCCCCCCCCCCCCCCCCGGTGCCCGCTCAAGGCCATTTGGGGGGGTAGGAGGGGTCGCAGCATGAGGGGAGAGCTTTGCACATCAGCAGGGAGGGCCCCCCCCCTACCTCACCTCGGGCTCTCCCCTCTGCGCTCCCCCTCCTGCATCTATCTAAGTGTCAGCAGCGGCGGCAGCAGCAGCTATAATTACCTCCATTCACTACGGAGGTCTCCGATCTGCAAGGGCTTCTCCGATCTGCAAGTGCTTCACATTACTTCCTGTTTTAACAGGAAGTAGTGTGAAGCCCTAGCAGATTGGAGACCTCCGGTGGTGAAGAGAGGTAATTATAGCTGCCACCGCCGCTGCTGACACTTAGATAGATGCAGGAGGGGGAGCGCAGAGGGGAGAGCCCAAGGTAAGGGAGGGGAGGGGACTGTCCCCCCTCCCCGCTGATGTGCAAAGCTCTCCCCTCATGCTGCGACCCCTCCTGCCCCCCAAAACGCCCATGAGCGGTCCCCATGGCAACCCCCGCGGGGGCAGGGGCTGCTTCCCCTATTATTACGCCAGTGCCATTCACACTTGGGCGTTTTCCAGTGCTTTGCTGGGAATCAGCAAAGTGCTGCAGCACATGTAATCCTATGGGATTACTCACACTGTGGTGATGGTGGTGCAATTGCGATGTCCCCAAATTGCAAACACGCTGCATGTGAGTTCCGCCAAGTGCAAATGTGCTGCATGCCTGTCTCACCTGCGCGCCCAACCCCATGAGCATTCCGCACATGCATGGTTCATTTTCTCGAGAACCGCACAGTTGTGAATGACTCCCTGCCGGATTGTGCAGCCAACGGAGCCACCATCTGGAGAACAGAGGGAGCCCAGAGGAAGCCAAGGCACCTCAAGGACATGGGGAGGGGGGGGCTGGAGGAAGCCCCAGGTAAGTTCAGTGTGACAATTTTTAGGTCTGTTCAGGGTCACTTTAAGGTTTGGGTGACAGTTTGTGGTTAAGTTAGTTTTGGGTTTACAATTCTTACCTTCAGGTGATTTTCTTTGAAAGGTCTGCTTGGTGCAGTAGTATACCACCAGGATAATGACAACCGTTAAAAATATGTCTCCAATAACCACGCCAACCAGAGTCACAGTATCAATACGATAACAATCCCCACAGGAAGGTTCTGCAAGAGAGAAATAAAGCTTAAAGGGTGACCCCCCTCTTACTACAATCATCTATAGACCTATGTCATCACAGATTGTCAGCGAGATGGTAATAATTCCTACTTGCATGCAAATTGTATGCAGCCTGGCATTGGGCCAATCAGACAAAAAGGTTAGCCCAGCTGCTCTTATGGCTTAGTATTCATACACCAGGGAGTCAGCCAATCCACACCTGGATCCACCGAGGGTATAGGAATACACTGCAAAGAACAAGAATGACCAGGCCTCCACCTGGATTTCAGCAACTGTAGTATAGTTCCCATTCACTGATCGAAGTGCCTGTGACTGATCAATGATCAGTGGCATCAATAAGGCCCGGTTCACATTAGCGGTCGCCGTCCGGAATCGCCGTGCCGGAGCCAGACCGCATGCGGAACGGACGGAACGGACGCACGGCATAGCAATGAAAGTCTATGCGTCCGTTCACATGCATCCGTTTCGTCCGGACCGGAGCCGGACCGGATCCGGACTCCAGCATAAGATCCAACATGCGCTATTTTTTGGTCCGGCTCCTCCGGCAGACGTATCCGGAGCGGAGCCGGACTGTTGCATCCGGCCAATACAAACCAATGAGAACCGGAGCGCGCACAACACACTGGCTATAAAAACTTCCACAGGCTACCCCACTTCCTATGCTTTTTCTAGTGGCCATTTTGGATGGAGACCACTGGGGCCCAGCGTTCACAGAGTGGAGCAGCAGGGATTTCATGCTGGAGCTCTTTGGCAGCAACATGTCTGATGATATGTCTGATAATGAGGAGGTGAGGCCTTCTCCCCACATAGTAGTAGGTGAACAACAGGAAGGAGAGAATTCCCAGGTACGAGTAAAAAATGACTGGATCCATGGTCCCAACTGCAGTCTCTGTATCCACGGATGGTCTCCACACGTCCACCTGTCTCCAACAATGACCCCAGAGCTTCTGCTGACCTCCCAGACCCCAGGTATTTACAGGTTGTTATCTCTTTAAGAAACCGGATCCGGACCGCAACCGTGTTTATACCGCACGGAAAACGGATGCAAACGGACCGGATCCGGACCTGATCCAGATAGGAACCCGTACGGATTAGGTCTGGTCTGGTTCCGGTGCGGTCCGGACATCCGTTCCGGTTTTTACAAAACGGGGCCTAAGATGCAGATGGTCATTGACAAAAGTGAAAGTAAAGCATACACACACATTACTTCCTCTGTGTACTGTTCACAGTACACAGGAGGAATAAAGTGTGTGTGTGTGTGTGTGTGTGGGGGGGGGGGGGGGGGGGCATGTAGTGGCCAAATAGTAAAATTACACCTACATACATTACATTAAATAAAAATGCATAAAGTGCCCCATTAATTAACTCCTTACCTCCCCTCCCATAGTTACCAAAATAAAACTCTTTTATAAAAAATTAAAAAAGTGTCATTTAAAAAAATTACATAAATAGTTTCCTTAGGGACTCAATATATCAAAAATAAAAAGTGGCATTTAAAAAATAAATAGTTACCTTAGGGACTCAACTTTTTAATATGTATGTCAAGGGGGTATATTACTGTAATTTTTGCAAATAAGGGCTTGTAATTAGTGACGGTTGCAAAACAGAAAAAAATACACCTTTGTTTCCAAATAAAATATTGTCGCCATACATTGTACTAGGGACATAATGAAACATTGTAATAACTGGGACAAATGGTCAAAGAAAATGTTTGGGTTTTATACACAGTAGCCCTTTTTATTTTAAAACTATAATTGCTGAAAACTGAGAAATAACGAATTGCTCTGGTACATACGGGGATTAGGGCCCTTTCACACTGGGGTGGTGCGGTAAATTTACCGCACTCCACCATAGCCTAATAAAAGTCAAAGGGAGAGTTTATACTCCGTACGCTGTGCTGGAAGTGCCCTATTATACGCGCCTACCTACCTTACTGTGCAGCTTCCACGTCGACCTGCTGCGATCTACGTCAGATCGGAAGTCATGTAAGTCTATGGCAACACAGGATTTTCCAAAATGTTGGCCCTGGGCCTCACCTCTGCTGCCAATACTCAGTCTGAAGCCAGCCTGAGTGTTATTGCTTTAGATGCACACGTATGCAGACGTCCATCCATAGTGTAACACCATATGACTGGAAAACTGTTATAAAGATAAGAAGGAAGCGCTTTTGTGTATAGACTAGATCCTCACCTCTATGCAGACAGCAGCTCACCTTAGGTTAGGGTTAGGCTGACGAAATGCCAGTATTGACAGTTCAGCACAAAGTGTATTAGTGGAAAATAAAAAATAAAATCAATGCGGTGAGCTGATGCGTTTTAAAAGGATCACCTTCGCTTCATCAGAGACAGTTTGGCAATCTACCTATTGGCGCAAGCAGTCTGTGGTTTACTAATATCCTGATCCGGCCGAGGACTCATTTGGAGAGTTTCAACGGTTTCCATATCGGATCCCTGGACGGTGCTGCCACACAGACGAGACAATCAAGGGCAGATCAACAATGGTTTATCCACTCCTACGCTCGTATGCGGAACTGTCAATATTGACATTGTCAGCCATCTAATAAAGTGAGACGCTCTCTGCATAGACAGGCGAGGATCTAGGTTATGCTAAGACCAGGGCCCATATGCAATTAACTTTCTCACCTGAGTTTTCTGCTAGGTGATACTTTCATACCTTGACATAAAATGCCCTTTAAAGAGACACTGAAGCGAAAAAAAAATATGATATAGTGAATTTGTTGTGTACTATGAATAATTACTAGAAGATTAGCAGCAAAGAAAATATTCTCATATTTTTATTTTCAGGTATATAGTGTGTTTTCTAACATTGCATCATTCTATAATATGTGCAGATTACACAACACTCAGCATTCAAAATGAGTCTTTCAGAGCAGTCTGTGAAGTAATGAACTCTCCTCTGGCAGAGAAAAAGTAAACAGTTCACTTACAGTTGAGATAATAAAAGTCAGAAAACAGCCCTCTCCAGCAGTGACTTTGAAAGTCGTAGAGATTAATGGCTTGTTTGTATAGAGATAACAACTAGAGTTTCTTAACTCTTCCTGTACTGGAAACAATTACACTGATGTATCTGATCTTAATGTTTTATTTCTTAGCTGTACTACACATACAAATCATAATATCATCAATTATTTTTCACTTCATGTGTCTCTTTAAACCACCAGCAAACAAGAAAGCACTACAAATAAATTTGGTAGTACTTTTTCACCAACTTTTGGGTACATTTTCAATTGTAAAATGCTATTTTTTTTTTTTTTAGAAGATTGTAAAATTTTATTTTTTAGAGAAGTTGAAAATGATCTCCTAGGAGATAACTCAGGTGAAAACATTCATTGCATAAGGGCCTAGGAGAGCTTATTTCCTTCTACACTTTTTCACAACATGGGGGCGATGTCCCACTCCTCTGCAGGGCTGCTAGCTCTATGTACAGGGTATCTTGTTTAGTCGCTCGCTTCTCGCCGCTGAGAGCAAAACAAGGCAACTTTCACAATGAAACTTGCAGAACTCCAAGTGATTTGCATAAAAAAGTAGACAGAGGTTAGTCAGTGTAAAACAGCTTCTTATGAGTACAGTACCTAAGCTATAATTAGAATACTTTATTTTGGAAGATCTCCAAGAGTTGATCTAAACTAAGTTTTGTCTTTACTATCTTACATTGAACTGTGACTGTTGCCATCACCAGGGAGGTCTTAGGCTCCTTTTGCACCTGATCCGCTGCGTTTGGCATGCGTTTGCATCAGTACGCATTGGTACGTGTTAGTGCGCGTTTTTTCCCTGAAATGTAACAAAAACCTATTTGATACAATCCCCACATGCTGGCATCCGCAAAAAAACAGAGTACTGTACTCTTTCTTGCAGTTGCCAGTGTGTGAGGATTGTAACAAATAGGTTTTCTATTACATTTGGGTAAAAAACGCGCACTAACGCGTACCAACGCCTACTAACGCAAACGCATGCTAAATGCAGCGGATCAGGTGCAAAAGGAGGATTAGGTTAGGTGGGGCCGAGGCAGAGGCGAGAGAGGCTCCAGCCTCAGGGCGCAGTGTAGGAGGGGCGAACAACTCACTCAGCTATAATTCCCCTATTGTGTTAGAACTAGAGAGAAATAAGAAAAGGGGATACATGGCAGTGACTGCAAGCCAGATAATTAGAGATTAAGGTGTTGGGGGCCCTGGGGCACCTTTTAGTCTAATAGCAATCAGTGTGTGACGGCTGGGGTGGGAGGGATGGAGGGGCACACTTTGGTGTCTCAGCCTTGGGTGCTGGAGGACCTTGTCCCAGCTCTGGGCACCAGAGGGTTCTTAGGAGTAGGCACCACTGGGGGTGGGGGTTAGAGTTAGGCATCGGTCATGGGAGGGTTCTGTAATATTTACCAATGTTTTACTATGTTTATTGCGACTGTAAATATTTCTTTGTTTTCATTGTTATAGATAGACAATATTTTGCAATTTTGGTTTCACCCCGCTCCCTTTTTAATACTGTTATTTTAACATCTTTATTATTCTAACTGAGATAAAAATGAAGAAACGATAAAAAAACATTGGGATTGATTCATTAAGCTGCACTGCTATCAAGGCCCTTTTTCACTTGACAAGCAGCTTTTTTGTCCAATCAAAGCGCTGGGATCACGTCCTAAAAAGCCACTTGATCCGCTGAGACTAAGGGCGGTTCAGTGGAGTAGCCATTACTTAGAAGGAGCGCGAGTAAGTTAGCACCACATGCTATGCTGCACTACCACGCATAGCGTGCGCCTAACTCTCGCTCCTCTCTGCTTTAGCAGTGCAACTTAATAAATCACAATTTCGCCTTGACCACGCGCCCTTTTGCCCTGGCACCCTTATTTCATGTACACTACTGAAAGGCCTGTGATATGAGTGCTGCACAGTAATGGGTAGATGCACGGCAGATAGGATCTGGTTTTCCAGGAAGCATTCTATTTTGTCAGCAAATGTAGTATATTTAATTGTTATAATATTTTGGGACCATTAAAAGTTCCAGTACTTACATATTATCCCATATGGAAAGTTTGGCAGCTTTTTGTTAAAGTTCTGTATGCTCCCCCAGCTAGATCTGACCAGTTTTAAAAAAGCCGAAAGTCCCGACTTTCTGTTGCCCTGGGTCCCGAGTCGGTATGATGCTCAGTTCCTAAGTTATGGGGTTTTGAATAGTGTTGGGCGAACATCTAGATGTTCGGGTTCGGGCCGAACAGGCCGAACATGGCCGCGATGTTCGGGTGTTCGAGCAGAACTCCGAACATAATGGAAGTCAATGGGGACCCGAACTTTAGTGTTTTTTAAAGCCTCCTTACATGCTACATACCCCAAATTTACAGGGTATGTGCACCTTGGGAGTGGGTACAAGAGGGAAAAAAAGTTAGCAAAAAGAGCTTATAGTTTTTGAGAAAATCGATTTTAAAGTTTCAAAGGGAAAACTGTCTTTTAAATGCGGGAAATGTCTGTTTTCTTTGCACAGGTAACATGCTTTTTGTCGCCATGCAGTCATAAATGTAATACAGATGAGCGGTTCCAGGAAAAGGGACCGGTAACGCTAACCCAGCAGCAGCACACGTGATGGAACAGGAGGAGGGCGGCGCAGGAGGAGAAGGCCACGCTTTGGGACACAACAACCCAGGCCTTGCATGCGGACAAGAAGCGTGCGGATAGCAATTTGCTTTTTGTCGGCATGCAGTCATAAATGTAATACAGATGAGAGGTTCCAGGAAAAGGGACCGGTAACGCTAACCCAGCAGCAGCACACGTGATGGAACAGGAGGAGGGCGGCGCAGGAGGAGAAGGCCACGCTTTGAGACACAACAACCCAGGCCTTGCATGAGGACAAGAAGCGTGCGGATAGCAATTTGCTTTTTGTTGGCATGCAGTCATAAATGTAATACAGATGAGAGGTTCCAGGAAAAGGGACCGGTAATGCTAACCCAGCAGCAGCACACGTGATGGAACAGGAGGAGGGCGGCGCAGGAGGAGAAGGCCACGCTTTGAGACACAACAACCCAGACCTTGCATGAGGACAAGAAGCGTGCGGATAGCAATTTGCTTTTTGTCGGCATGCAGTCATAAATGTAATACAGATGAGAGGTTCCAGGAAAAGGGACCGGTAATCCGTAACAGAGTGGCAGTAAACACAATGCTATATAGTGTGGGTGAGCGGTGTACTACTGTTCCCAGCAGCGACACAGAGCACAATGCTATACAGTGGCGGGTGAGCGGTGTACTACTGTTCCCAGCAGAGACACAGAGTGGCAGTAAACACAATGCTATATAGTGTGGGGGAGCGGTGTACTACTGTTCCCAGCAGCGACACAGAGCACAATGCTATACAGTGGTGGGTGAGCGGTGTACTACTGTTCCCAGCAGCGACACAGAGCACAATGCTATACAGTGGTGGGTGAGCGGTGTACTACTGTTCCCAGCAGCGACACAGAGCACAATGCTATACAGTGGTGGGTGAGCGGTGTACTACTATTCCCAGCAGCGACACAGAGCACAATGCTATACAGTGGTGGGTGAGCGGTGTACTACTGTTCCCAGCAGAGACACAGAGTGGCAGTAAACACAATGCTATATAGTGTGGGTGAGCGGTGTACTACTGTTCCCAGCAGCGACACAGAGCACAATGCTATACAGTGGTGGGTGAGCGGTGTACTACTGTTCCCAGCAGCGACACAGAGCACAATGCTATACAGTGGTGGGTGAGCGATGTACTACTATTCCCAGCAGCGACACAGAGCACAATGCTATACAGTGGTGGGTGGGTGAGCGGTGTACTACTGTTCCCAGCAGCGACACAGAGCACAATGCTATACAGTGGTGGGTGAGCGGTGTACTACTGTTCCCAGCAGAGACACAGAGTGGCAGTAAACACAATGCTATACAGTGGTGGGTGAGCGGTGTACTACTATTCCCAGCAGTGACACAGAGCACAATGCTATACAGGGTGAGCGGTGTACTACTGTTCCCAGCAGAGACACAGAGTGGCAGTAAACACAATGCTATATAGTGTGGGTGAGCGGTGTACTACTGTTCCCAGCAGCGACACAATGACTGGGGGGACCCTGGCTAGCCTGGCTGGAAAGAGAACTACCCTGCCTGCCTACCTAAAGCTAAACCCACAGACAAATGGCGGAGAAATTTCGTGGATCGGGTATTTATTTACCCGAACCACGTGACCCGTTTGGCCAATCAGAGCGCGTTCGGGTCCGAACCACGTGACCCGTTCGGCCAATCACATCGCTAGCCGAACGTTCGGGGAACGTTCGGCCATGCGCTCTTAGTTCGGCCATATGGCCGAACAGTTTGGCCGAACACCATCAGGTGTTCGGCCGAACTCGAACATTACCCGAACAGGGTGATGTTCTGCAGAACCCGAACAGTGGCGAACACTGTTCGCCCAACACTAGTTTTGAAGGAGGAGTGTCCCCTGAACTTGGCTGCAGAAAGTGCAATTACAGAAGTACGGGACGAGCCCAACATGATGATAAGCATCAAACACTGTGGGAGGCGCCCTTAAGTCTCGTTATAAAATACAATACCAATAGATCACAGGTAAGCGTAATGCGTCTTACCTGTTATGAAGTCTCGTACACATATGGATCATATACATTGAGTTTATTTATAGCACTATGGACTGGACAACGCGTTTCGCGACTGCAAGTTGCTTCTTCAGGTCAAATAAAGTGCTGTTGGTGGGAGACGTACAGCTTGGGTGCCCATAGTGCTATAAATAAACTCAATGTATATGATCCATATGTGTACGAGCCTTCATAACAGGTAAGACGCATTACGCTTACCTGTGATCTATTGGTATTGTATTTTATAACGAGACTTAAGGGCGCCTCCCACAGTGTTTGATACTTATTAAAACCCCATTACGTGGGGTTAGACCTACTGTAAGTTGTTATAGTAGTACTTTTTCCGGGAGCGGCGACCTGACAAGGCCGAGTGGAGACGGTACTTCTCCACATGTTTTGATGGTGGTTGCCTAAACAGCAACCCAGAATTGTGAGTATATTTTATCTACAATAGATCATCTTATACAACGGTAATACACGATATCGGGCTCCCGGTGTCCCTGTGTTTTTTATCTCTACTAGTTCTTCATGATGATAAGCAGCTCAGGTATTCTTACTTTGCAGCATAAATCTGTGTCTTCAAAACTTAGGTCAAGTGCCCTGGGTTTTTGATTACAGATGAAGGAGCAGCACAGCTCTGCACCCTCGTCTCCTCTCTGTCTTACTGGCATGGGCAGGAGACTCAATTCCACTGCGCTCTCTGCAGAAAAGTGCAGGGGTCACCATCCCCCAAACTTTCCCTAACTTTGGAATGGGGCATCACATTGACTTGGGGCCCAGTGCAAAGGAAAGCCGGGACTTTCAGCTTTCTAAAAATGGTTAGATCTGGCTAGGGGGATCAAAGAGAACTTTAATAAAAAGCTATCACAACAAAAAAACCTCAAAAAGTGCGCTCCTCACTTCCTATTAATTCCTCTAAATGGCCTGGATCGCTCCTGTGCTGAGTGTGTGCGTCACTCTAGTGGGTAAATGGAATAAAAACAGGGAGCTCTACAGTTTTCATACACACTGTTCAGATATGAACACAGATAGGGCCTTTGCAATATAAAATGTCCATAACATTACATAACCTATTAAAACATAGTCCAATCCACATAGATGAATATTACAGACAACTAAAAGAACAGGAACAGAGTCCCATATATCTTCCTCCAAGCTCTCTAAAGGATGACGCTTTGCACCTTTCTTGACACAAACACCTATGTATGCGCTCACCAGAGATGCCAGCTGTCCCTCTCAGGATCAGCCCACTGCACTTTTGGCCCAGCCAGTCACTTCTCGATATTCAGATATCCTTTCACCTAGTGGCTCCAATATGAGAAGACAAAAAACTTCCAATAGTGTAATACTGTATGATAAGGGTTAATCACTTCCACCAGTGCACCCAGTTCACACACCGGCACCCAGTGCTCTACCACCGAAGGTCAATAAAGCCTCTCACCGTGTTGCCTGGCTGACCCAGCACAGACCAGCAGTAATCACTTTGTTGGTGCCATCAAAGCTTTCTTCATACAATAATATTTGCCCTAGGACTCAAAGAGGGCCAAAGATAGTGTAAAACCTTCTTTATTTAAAAGCTTTAAAAGTAGTGCACTTACAAAAACGTAGATTCAAATGCGCATATAAAAAGTCTCCATCGAGCTTGCTGCAGCGTCCCTCGCTCCTTAGGCCATGCCCAACTAGTTTCGTCCTATGACTCATCAGGGGCTTGGGCCATTCAGAGCGAGAGGACGCTTTAAACTCCCTCCCCTCCATCACATGATCCATTATACACGGGGGTTTTGCATAGTTCACTCACCGCTTCCTGACTCACCATAATTGGCTGATAGTATCCTATTTCCCCGTCATAGCCAACCATGGCTGCTGATTAGTAAAAATCTTTCCTCCTTTACCCATAGTTTCCGCCCTGCATCGGAACTCCGTTCAATCCCTCTGCCAGGACTACATTACCCACAATTCTTACTGATATCTATCCGATGTGCAATACATTAACAACGGGCAACTCCCAAAGAAATCTTAAATAAGTGTCCAGCCCGGGTGACGCCACATGGGGCTATATTCACTTTCCCCTAAATGTAATGCACCTATATGCAGCCATCCTCCCCGCAGCTGTTTTACATACGAAACGGACTACACTTCCCAGAGGCTATAGCCTCTTATCCCAGGGTTTCAACGGAGGCTGGGCTAGGCCAATCCTCCAATCACCAGAGTACTATAACTAGCAGATAATGTATGTTCACTACACAATATAATATTAGGTTACAAACCAGACCAAACAGATAGAGTGTATTATCCCCACATATTGGGCTCCATATAGGTCAGTAATATAAACCACTTAAGTAACTTATGTAGCCTTATGCACTTTGGGCAGAACACTGGTATTTGGGGAAAGGGATGGTCACAGCAGGGGAGGGTTTTGGATATTGGGTTAACTCTGCGAGGGGGTTATGCAGGGTTCATGAACAGCTGTCATATATACAGAGCAGTGCTGCAGCACTGCTGGTCTAGCAATACAGAGTCTCCTTCTTTCTCTTTAACTATTTACTTAAGTGGTTTATATTACTGACCTATATGGAGCCCAATATGTGGGGATAATACACTCTATCTGTTTGGTCTGGTTTGTAACCTAATATTATATTGTGTAGTGAACATACATTATCTGCTAGTTATAGTACTCTGGTGATTGGAGGATTGGCCTAGCCCAGCCTCCGTTGAAACCCTGGGATAAGAGGCTATAGCCTCTGGGAAGTGTAGTCCGTTTCGTATGTAAAACAGCTGCGGGGAGAATGGCTGCATATAGGTGCATTACATTTAGGGGAAAGTGAATATAGCCCCATGTGGCGTCACCCGGGCTGGACACTTATTTAAGATTTCTTTGGGAGTTGCCCGTTGTTAATGTATTGCACATCGGATAGATATCAGTAAGAATTGTGGGTAATGTAGTCCTGGCAGAGGGATTGAACGGAGTTCCGATGCAGGGCGGAAACTATGGGCTCGATTCACAAAGCGGTGATAACCCAGTTATCACGCCTAAAAGACTTTAGGCGTGATGACCTTTTCACCACTGAGTTATCACCGCTTTTTCCTGCTCTTCGCGCGAAGTTACCGCGCGTACGCGCGTGAGCGCGCGCGCAAAGTCCCATAGGGTTTAATGGGAGCTTCGCGCGAAGCGTCGGGTGCTGCGCGCGCACTTACGCGCGTACGCGCGTACGCGCGGTAACTTCGCGCGAGTTTCTTCTTATCATGCCTAAAGTGAGTTTAGGCGTGATAAGGGCCTTTTCACCAGCGTGCAAACACTTTGCACCGCTTGGTGAATCGAGCCCTATGGGTAAAGGAGGAAAGATTTTGACTAATCAGCAGCCATGGTTGGCTATGACGGGGAAATAGGATACTATCAGCCAATTATGGTGAGTCAGGAAGCGGTGAGTGAACTATGCAAAACCCCCGTGTATAATGGATCATGTGATGGAGGGGAGGGAGTTTAAAGCGTCCTCTCGCTCTGAATGGCCCAAGCCCCTGATGAGTCATAGGACGAAACTAGTTGGGCGTGGCCTAAGGAGCGAGGGACGCTGCAGCGAGCTCGATGGAGACTTTTTATATGCGCATTTGAATCTACGTTTTTGTAAGTGCACTACTTTTAAAGCTTTTAAATAAAGAAGGTTTTACACTATCTTTGGCCCTCTTTGAGTCCTAGGGCAAATATTATTGTATGAAAAAAGCTTTGATGGCACCAACAAAGTGATTACTGCTGGTCTGTGCTGGGTCAGCCAGGCAACACGGTGAGATGCTTTATTGACCTTCGGTGGTGGAGCACTGGGTGCCGGTGTGTGAACTGGGTGCACTGGTGGAAGTGATTAACCCTTATCATACAGTATTACACTATTGGAAGTTTTTTGTCTTCTCATATTGGAGCCACTAGGTGAAAGGATATCTGAATATCGAGAAGTGACTGGCTGGGCCAAAAGTGCAGTGGGCTGATCCTGAGAGGGACAGCTGGCATCTCTGGTGAGCGCATACATAAGTGTTTGTGTCAAGAAAGGTGCAAAGCGTCATCCTTTAGAGAGCTTGGAGGAAGATATATGGGACTCTGTTCCTGTTCTTTTAGTTGTCTGTAATATTCATCTATGTGGATTGGACTATGTTTTAATAGGTTATGTAATGTTATGGACATTTTATATTGCAAAGGCCCTATCTGTGTTCATATCTGAACAGTGTGTATGAAAACTGTAGAGCGCCCTGTTTTTATTCCATTTAATAAAAAGCTGCCAAACTTTCCAGAAAGGATAATACACAAGTATCAAAGTTCCTTTTTGAAGGCAATGCAAGAAATGATCTATACACCGTGCAGGGGACACTGTGCCATCATACAGGAGCAAACGCATTGCCACGGAGGGAAGTTCTGGCTTCCTCCCACGCTATTAATGGTGTATTATTTATTAAGCCCTTTAGTGGTTTCAAAACACTACATTAATAAAACACGCTACATCACATCATAAAACCAGAGAGCTTGCTGGAAAACCAGAACTTCTCTTCATTTGAAGAAAACTTTATAGAAACTTGGCAATTTGAGAAATGCTGTTTTTTTCTGCACCTTATAGATAGACCCCATACAACTTTATCTTTCATATATATTCATTACATTTCTATTAAATAATGGGGGAAAAGATCTAAAAAGAACTGCTGCCAAAACCATAATAATAATAATAATAATTTAAAAACTTGAGGCACATGTATTCTAAAAGAGAAATGCTGTTGTAAATGTTTTTGTATACTTTTGAATTCTTCTGCTTTTACAATGTGCAGTCTGGGGTTTTCCTGCAGGTTTATAAATCAGAGATCAGATCAGAGAGGAGGTGTTAAAGTAAAAATAGCTCTGGCTAAACCTCAACCTCCCATAGAAAACATTTTTGCAAGAGAAAGAAAAAAAAAGAATAATAAAAAAAAATACATGCTGAAATAATGATGTCAAAATATTAGTATATTGTATGGAACCAAAGCATGTACAAGCGTGAGTGTGAGCCCTAGTTCATAAAATGCAATGTGTAGCTTTTTTTTTAAAGAACAACTGCTAAAACAAAAAAACAAAACAAAAAAAACCACATATGAAATGTGCATTTCTCTGCACTATAAATAACTTTTTTCTGTGTTGCTGTACCTTACAGTAAGTAGTGAAAATCTGACCGATCTGTCATGTTTTGGACTAGTCCTACTACTCATGGGGGATTCTCAGTAATTTCATTATTTATAAATGCCTTTACTGCAGTTGCTGGTCTTACTAGCAAAATTGTGTGCAAATATGTAAGGAGGCATCTAGTATATTTATGTAAATCCTTTCCAAGAAGAGCTTTTGTAAAGAGTAAAGGATATACTGAGAATACCTCATGAGGAGATGTCCAA
Organism: Hyperolius riggenbachi; assembly: GCF_040937935.1. Taxonomy (NCBI): domain Eukaryota; kingdom Metazoa; phylum Chordata; class Amphibia; order Anura; family Hyperoliidae; genus Hyperolius; species Hyperolius riggenbachi. Next base: position 366,666,169 of record NC_090651.1, read on the forward strand.
AATCAATGTTGTCAGCTTTATAAACATTTTTCATCATAATGTTCCTTTTAATACAAAAATATAATATAGTAATCAAAATTACTGCTTATTATAGTAATCAAATTTACTCACCTGTTTCGGATGATGCCGTCAATCCTAGTAAAATAAAAAGATTGAAAGATTACAATTATATTTTAGGAATTTTAGACATACCGGTATACACTTTTGTACATAAAGTAACAGAGTATAAAATGTTACACCTATTAGCGAATTTTAGATTTTTAATAAATGTACTGATTATTGTTTCACCCGGTATAATTTTAAATAAAATCAGTGAATTGACTCAGAGGAAAATTAGAACTGTTATTATTTCACTACAAACCAGTATCAGGCCTAAGGGCTCATTTCCACTATAGCGAATCCGCATGCGTTGTCCGCATGCGGATTCGCACAGCCAATACAAGTGGATGGGCCTGTTTCCACTTGTGCGTTGTGCAGAGCGTTTTTGTGTGCGAGGAAAATCTGCACGGCAGAGCCGTCAGAATTCGCTCCCCGCACACCGCTAAGCGAATCGCATACAATGTATCTAATAGGGAAATCGCATGCGGTTTTGGCATGCGTTTTTCCCCGCGATTTCGCATGCGATTTCGCTTAGGAGGTAATGTTAATTTACACAGGCAGTGACATGGTTAAAATCGCCCACCTACTACCCTATGCGAAATGGCATGCGAAATCGCGGGAAAAAACGCATGCAAAATCGCACCCGCATGTGATTTCGTCTGCGGTGATTTCCTAGCGATTCCGCACCGCACAAGTGGAAATGCAGCCTAAACCTTCTACTCTGTCCATCATATGTCATTTGTCAATCTGCATCAAAGCTCATTGATTCTTGTTTTGATTCCACTATAGGACATGGGTTGTTAAAGAACAAGTGACACCCATGCCCACCTAGAAATAAAAAAACGCATTTATAAGTTGATAAATACTAGTTCTACTTACATAACAGATGTATTGCATTGTCCGCGTTATGATCCCTGTGACTTTTATAAAGGAAAAGCAGAGACTCCTATTCTAGACAGTTTCCATCTTGGTTACCTTTGAATGAAGATAATCCTGACATCATTTCCTCCCTCACTCTTTTTTCTCCTCTTGCTAATTGTGTATTCGCTACCCGCCCTCCTCCCAGAGTCTTCAGACACCTCAGAAGAGGAGGAATATATCATAGATAAAAAGAAATGGCACATGGAGAAAAAATACTGTGCACCTGTCTCTTTAAGCATTTTTATTCTGTTCTTCAGCCAAAAGCAAGCAGTAATGACATATGGAAGAAAAAGATAAGTCAAACCTGGATAGCAGACGGTGTAGAGGTGTGCAGGGGAAAGGTGACCAGGGGAAGAACGGACGGCACTACAGCCGTTTCACGCCAGACTAGTGCTTGCTCACGTGCGTGTCCTTATAGAGGCAGCGCCGTGCGGCTTCCTAGATAGGACCTTCAAGCCGCGCCCCCGGCGCTGTCTCATTGGTGTGGAGTGTATACATGGAGGGGTCAGGGGTGGGGGGGCGGAGACTCGCTGTCCAGCGGCGAGAAGCTCGTACTGAGCCTGTGTTATTGTGCTAAGCTGCGCTCATGGAATTTTAAACAAAGTGACATCTCGAGTAAATACATAAAATACATGTATAGTGAAAGGGTATGTTAACACATCCTAATGGAAAGTGAATATTAAACACATATATAATAAAAAGTGCTATACATAAACGCCATCAATTAGAAACAACATTTCATAGTGAGGCATATCCGCAATACTTGGTATATGCCATGCAGCAACCAGTGTACCCATAAACGCTGACATGGTGGCATTACATCCGTACGTGGCTGGAAGGTGTAATGGTTAAGGGCTCTGCCTCTGACACAGGAAACCAGGGTCCGAATCTCGGCTCTGCCTGTTCAGTAAGCCAGCACCTATTCAGTAGGAGACCTTGGGCAAGACTCCCTAACACTGCTACTGCCTATAGAGTGCGTCCTAGTGGCTGCAGCTCTGGCGCTTTGAGTCCACCAGGAGAAAAGCGCAGATATAAATGTTCTGTGTTTGTTTGTTACATAATTATTATTATTATCTACTATATTATTTAAAATCATTGTTTTATTATCATGATAATTAAATAAAATACCCGAGTTAACAACCCTAATAAAGGGTGCCGTCCGTTCTTCCCCTGGTCACCTTTCCCCTGCACACCTCTACACTGTCTGCTATTCAGGTTTGACTTATCTTTTTCTTCCATATGTCATTACTGCTTGCTTTTGGCTGAAGAACAGACTAAAAACGCTTAAAGAGACAGGTGCACAGTATTTTTTCTCCATGTGCCATGTGTTTACTGTTGTGCTCTGCACTACCCTAACTTGTTGCACGTCTCTTCGTTTTGGCTGTGAGCAGTGCAGTTTCTAGGCTAAAATGCACCCAGGGCGAGGGTGTAAAAATTTTGCCCCCCCCCCCCCCCCCGAGCAAGGTATGAGTGCCCGCAGTATAGGTTAGCCAGGTCTAGTTGCACTTAGTATAGGTCCCCCCAGTATAGGTAGCCAGGCATAGGTGAGCCAGTATAGTTGCCCCCGCTATAGGTTAGCCAGGTAGGTGCCTCCAGTATAGGTAGCCAGTATAGTTGCCCCCAGTATAGGTTAGATAGGCATGCGCCCCCGGTATAAGTTAGATAGGTAGGTGCCCCAGTACAGGTTAGCTAGGTGGGTGCCTCTAATATAGGTAGCCAGAATAGTTGCCCCCAGCATAGGTTAGATAGGTAGGTGCCCCCAGTATAGGTTATTTAGGTAGGTGCCTGCAATATAGGTAGCCAGTATAGTGGCCACCTGGTTAGGCTAACTAGGTAGGTGACCCCAATACAGGTTAGATAAGTGCCCCCAGTGTAGGTTAGATAGGTAACTGCCCCCCAGTGTAGGTTAGATAGGTAGCTGCCCCCCAGTAAAGGTTAGATTAGGTAGCTGCCCCCCAGTGTAGGTTATATTAGGTAGGTGCCCCCCAGTATAGGTTAGATAGGTAGCTGCCCCCCAGCGTAGGTTAGATTAGGTAGTAGCTGCCCTCCAGTGTAGGTTAGATTAGGTAGCTGCCCCCCAGTGTAGGTTAGATTAGGTATGTGCCCCCCAGTGTAGGTTAGATAGGTAGCTGCCCCCCCCAGTGTATGTTAGATTAGGTAGGTGCCCCCCAGTATAGGTTAGATAGGTAGCTGCCCCCCAGTGTAGGTTAGATTAGGTAGCTGCCCCCCACCGTAGGTTAGATTAGATAGGTGCTCCCAGGATAGGTTAGATAGCTAGCTGTCCCCTATAATGGAGGGGGGAGCCGGAGCCGCAGGGAGGGCAGCCCGACCTCTCCCTCCCTCCCCTCTCCCGGGCCGCCCTCCGTGCTCCCTCCTCAGATGCAGAGCGAGCAGCCGGGAAGCGCTGTTTACAACTCACCTGCCTGGCTCCAAGCGCTGCTCTCTCGCCGCTGGTCTGTCTCCTCTCACTGCATAGATGCGGATACATGCAGATACACACGCTGCCACGCCTCTTCCTGTTTAGCAGGAAGCAGCGTGTGTATCCGCATCTATGCAGAGAGAGGAGACAGACCAGCGGCGAGAGAGCAGCGCTTGGAGCCAGGCAGGTGAGTTGTAAACAGCGCTTCCCGGCTGCTCGCTCTGCATCTGAGGGGGGAGCACAGAGGGCGGCCCGGGAGAGGGAGGGAGTGGTCGGGCTGCCCTCCCTGCGGCTCTGGCTCCCCCCTCCATTATAGCGCCCCCCTCCCAACAGTGCCCCGGGCGGCGGCACACCCCGCACGGCCCTAAAAATGGGCATGGCTGTGAGCCTGTTAGAAGGTGTTTTTGAACTGGAGGTGAGGATCACCATTACATGTATTGCAGGTGTCTTTTGAATAAGGCCCACCCTCCAGAGTAAGCAGCTGAGTGCCGGACGATATTTTTTGCTACAGTGTACTAACAGATAAAAAGAACTCCCAGCATGCAACTGTTTGGCACTGACTATTAAAGTGCCAGTGCTCCTTTACCACTTCCCAACTGAGGGGTTTTACCCCTTCAGCATCCGAGCAATTTTCTCCTTTCAGCGCTCCTTACATTCATTCGCCTATAACTTTATCATTACTTATCGCAATGAAATGAACTATATCTTGTTTTTTTCGCCACCAATTAGGCTTTCTTTAGGTGGGACATTATGCCAAGAATAATTTTATTCTAAATGTGTTTTAATGGGAAAATAGGAAAACATATGGGAAAAAAAACATTATTTTTCAGTTTTCGGCCATTATAGTTTTTAAATAATGCATGCTACTGTAATTAAAACCCATGAAATGTATTTGCCCTTTTGTCCCGGTTATAAAACCATTTAAATTATGTCCCTATCACAATGTTTGGCGCCAATATTTTATTTGGAAATAAAGGTGCATTTTTTTTCAGTTTTGCGTCCATCCCTAATTACAAGCCCATAGTTTATAAAGTAACAGTGTTGTACCCTTCTGATATAAATATTTAAAAAGTTCAGTCCCTAAGGTAACTATTTATGTATTTTTTTTTAATTGTAAATTTTTTATTTTTTTTTTAATTACAAAAAAAAAAAAATGGGGAGTGTGGGAGGTAATGAGTTATTTTTTTGTGTATAAGTAATGTATGTGTGTGTGAAAAATAGTTTAGGGTGTAGTTTACTATTTGGCCACAAGATGGCAACAGTTTAATGCGACCTCCAAGCGTCCTTCCGGAAGCTTGGAGGAAGTACAAAGAGGCTGGGATTTTTTTTTCTTTTTTACAATGATCGCGCTGCTTAGCGAAAGCAGCAGATCATTGCGGGGGCAGAGATCAACGAACGGGAATGTATTTTCCCGTTCATTGATCTCCGGGCGAGCGGGCAGCGGCGTGCACGATCGCGGGAGTGCGAGCGGGAGAGTGGACAGCGGCGGTAGCGGCGGGGGTACGTATATCTATGCTCCGGGCAGGGAAGTGAAGTCCAAAGGAGCGTAGATATACTGTACGCAGGCGGGGAACTAGTTAAGCATGTGATCACTCCAAATCATAACAGCAGAAAAAGTTTTGAAAGTTTTGAATGCAGGATTAGCATCTTTATCACTTAATACACTCAGACCAGTTGCTGCTGAAATGTGATTTTAGGGTGACAATCCCGCTTTAAGGTGAGAAATAAGTAAGCTTTGTGATTTAACATCCTTGTGGCTTATAGGATATCAATAGGGCTTTCAAGTTTTTTTGTGTTTTGGAATGTTTGCAAATTTATTAGCTAAAATCTGATCTGGTCTTTTGTAGAGTCTTAAAACTAAGTAATGAAAACACAAACAAATCATTATTAAAAAAAACTATTAGAAATATTAGAAACAATAATTGGTATGCCGCATTCCTACACCCCCCCCCCCAGCCCCCCAACTCCCACCCCTAAACATCTCCAGTAAGTAGTCATGCATAATGGCTTGTTGAAATGCAACAATGCAGGTACAACACCAAGATAGAGGATAGCGCCCTGCCGATACAAGCAGACAATCATATGCTCCCAGAGAAATGCATACAATCATATGCTCCCAGAGAAATGCATACAATCATATGCTCCCAGAGAAATGCATACAATCATTTTACCTGGAGTAAGATAAGTATTATGCAGGAGAACAGAGGCGCCAAAAGGATAAAAGGAAGCTAAATGAGCTTAAAAACCAAATTCTTGGTAAATGGAGGAGGTAGTGGTGGACTTACCTCCTCCAAGTAGACACACAACGATTGTAGTAAAGACAGTCAATATATTTTATGTATGAACTCCAAATATGCAACGCGTTTCGCAGGTTTGATCCTGCTTCATCAGGCAATAATAACGGAGCAATAGCATATGTGGCCAGTAGAAGAGCCAGGCACCTCTGTGTGTAGAGGTGTAGAGGTGCCTGGCTCTTCTACTGACCACATATGCTATTGCTCCGTTGTTATTGCCTGATGAAGCGGGATCAAGCCTGCGAAACGCGTTGCATATTTGGAGTTCATAAATAAAATATATTGACTGTCTTTACTACAGTCGTTGTGTGTCTACTTGGAGGAGGTAAGTCCACCACTACCTCCTCTATTTACCAAGAATTTGGTTTTTAAGCTCATTTAGGTTCCTTTTATCCTTTTGGTGCCTCTGTTCTCCTGCATAATATTGAGTCCACCTGGGTGGAGGGTTGAACCCCCTTTTTCTCATCTACAGAGAGCGACTTCTTATTCCTGAGTGGGGTCAGGAAAATCTCCCCACCTGCCTTTACAGTGGTTGCTTAATGGTAACCCTGGTTTGTGAGTATTACTATTTACTCTATCTAGTAACCATTTACCAGTACATATTACACCATTGGGGCTCTTGGTGTCCCTTGTTTTTATGGAGTAAGATAAGGTGGACAGTGATGAGCATTTTTTTTTTCCTTTGCTTTACCATGATTTTTGCAACAAGTGTTTGATTTGGTAAAGATCAGGATTTTCAGGAAAAACATAATTGCATTTTCAGAAAAACACCTTGAAGTCAGTTTACTAAAGTGTTTCCTTTTCACAAAAGTGTTTATGTTGCAAAAATTCAGTGTTTTTGTAAATATTTTCCTTGGTGAGAAAAGGTGGTTTCATGGTGAAAATAATAACTTTGCAACGTAATCACTAAAGATGAATGAACCTTACAATAAAAGGGAACTAGCAAAGGGCATAACTGCATCATTTCACCCCCCCCCCCTCGCAAAACTTTGAGGAATCCCTTAAAGTGAACCTCCGGACTAAAAATCGACTTAGCAGCACTGAAAAGGCTTGGTGTTTCTTTAACAGTTTCACAGCATCAGAACTTTGTTTCTCTTATACAAGCCTCATTTTTAGCTGCACAGAAGAAAACTGCCCGGGCAGTTTTCCCCTTATGCTGTGCAAAGCATGATGGGTTTTCTGATTTTGTTGTTCTTGTTCTGCTGTTTTGGTGCAATTTTTTTTTTTACATTTTGAATTTGACATTTGAAGCCTAGCGTGTGCAGCTGGGAGGGGTAATCAGGACACAGGACAGTTGGAACTGTGTCTCCAGCTCCTTGTCAGCTCCTTTCAACCAAAAAGATGGCTGCCCCCATGAATCACAAACATTTGCCTGTTCTTTTAAAGCAGGGTGGGTAAAAGATTATATTACCTATCTATTCTAATTAACATAACTAATGTAATTTAATAACAGTATGTTTGTTTAGGCTGAAGTTCCCCTTTAATGTTCACACCCTTTCCCTGCAGAGCAGTGCATTCCTCTCTGGGTCCAAAAAGCTTGACAAAGAAAAGAAGATTTGATATATCACAGAGACTGTGCAACTAGAAAAGGCTGCAGTAATCCACATTAGAACAGGTATAGGAACTTATAGGATAGAAGAAATAAGGCTGAACATTTTGTTAGAGTCTCTTTAAAGAGAAACTGTTACCAAGAACTGACCTTCATCCCAGTCAGTAGCTGATACCCCCTTTCCCATGAGAAATCTATTCCTTTTCACAACGGGATCATCAGGGGGCTCTGCATGGCTGAAATTGTGGTGAAACCCCTCCCACAATGCGATGTCAGGACCATGGTCCTGACATCACACTGTGGGAGCCTTGTTGCATTGTGGGAAATAACAGCTCTTTCCAACTATGAAAAAAAGCAAGCAGCATCTCCTTGCAGTGACATCACCTGCCGGCAGTAAAAATGTCACCCTGTGATAAATGTCAGAATGTAAATCAGGGAGAGGAAACATTTTACAATGGGCAAACACTGACTAAATCATTTATACATCATTATTATAAAAATGAAGCACTTCTTTTATTACATTATTGTCACTGGAGTTCCTCTTTAACTGTATCAAATAATAAATAAGTGTGTAACTGAATTAGTGTCACATCTATTATCTGAGCAATCACACGCAATGATCCCGCAGATGATCTCTGCCATCAGGGGTGTAACTAGAGAGGAGCAGCCCATGTGATCACAGCGGGCCCAGAACTGTGGGGGGCCTCCGCTACTAACCTTCACTCTCTCCGATACAGGAGACTATACATCAGATCAGGTGTTTTGTGGCTACACTTGTTATGGGTGTGGAGACCATGATGACCACACTTGTTTTATGGCCCTTGTGAGATGGGCCCCAAGGCCATGAAATGCCCCAGGGGGAGGCAAGGGACGGGCCCCATCAAAGTTTCATTATGGGGGCCCCATGAAGTGTAGTTTTGCCCCTGCTGCACATTACACATAAAACAAAGCATAACAGGCCTCTGAAGTTCCCCAAACCACACAATGCCCACATCCTATTTCTATCGTTTCTCGCTTTGCAATATTTTCCTACATCTCCTCTCTGTACGAAACCAGAACAGTGTGCCTTATTTCACAGAAAAGCCAACATAATACAGTAATCACGTGCTGCTGTATTCTATGTTTAGTGCTGTGTGTTTATTCAAGTGGAAAATACAATTTTTGGCCTTGACAATCCCCCAGCTCTTAGTGAAACTCTGTTGCCTGACTAGCTGGCTTATAAGTGATAATGGGAATGCACATCAACGTAAACACCAGTGCAACACCCACAGCCCAGTACAGCAGTGCTTTTCAACGTTTTCACTCATTTTACCACTTTTATCACCTGAAAAATTTGAAGTACCACCAGTGCGCCAGCACAATAGATCTGACCAGATCAGGCTCGGCAGTTTCCAGAGGAGCCCGAGCGGAGAGCACCAACACCAACAAGGAGATCTTCAAGGGGTTCCAGCGCTGGATCCCCTCTACTGAGGAGGAAGGGGGAAGCCTCTTTAGGATCAAGAGGCTTCCTGCTCCTGGGGCACTTTTTTCTTACAGGTCCACTTTAAGAAAGGGGGGGGGGCATATGGTAGGGGAATAGCAGGAGGCATTGGTGGGGAGGCAGAGGAGCGAGTGAGGGGTAGCCAAACTTTGTGGAGGCAGGACAGGACCAGGACAAGCCGGCAGGTGGGCAATTAAGTAGCAGACAAACGTGGAATGTACCACCTGGCCAACAGCAAAGTACCATCAGTGGTACGCATACCACAGGTTGAAAAGCCCTGCAGTACAGAATAGACACAAGCAATCAGTGAACGAGTGGGCTCTTTATGGTGTGGTATGATTAAGATTCCCAATCCTATACTACTGTTTTTGCTACAGTAAAAAAAACAATATTTTCTTTTCTTTTCTTTTTTCAATAATTGTTCATAAAATAGCTCATCAATGGATTACCAAATTAAAGGACCATCGTATAAATCTTGATGATAAAAAAAATGCATTATGAATTAAAAGAAATACCGTAATTACAACAAGTATTGACTTAAAGAGGAACTTCAGCCTAAACAAACATACTGTCATTAAGTTACATTATTTCTGTTAATTAAAATAGATAGGTAATATAATCTCTTACCCATCCTGTTTTAAAAGAACCGGCAAAGGTTTGTGTTTTTTATGGGGGCAGCAATCTTTTTGGTTGAAAGGAGGAGACAGGGAGAAAGAGACACAGTTCCAACTGTCCTGTGTGCTGATCACCCCTCCCAGTTGCTAGGCAACATGAATAACAACATAGGAAATCCCATCATGGTTTGCTCAGCATCATGGAAAAAAGCCCGGGCAGTTTTCTTTGATGGGGCGGAGCTTAGCTAAAAATGTAGCTAATAATGAGCCTTCTATAAGAAAAACGAAGGTCTGGTGCTGTGAAACTGTTAAAGAAACACCCAGTCTTTTCAGTGCTGCAGAGTAGATTTTTAGTCCGGAGGTTCACTTTAAAGAGACCCTGAGGGGGATTTTTTTAAATCCTATTAGGATACAGAGGCATGTCCTGTGCACAAATACATGCCCCCGTGTCCTACCGGTGCCCCTGCCAGTCCCCCCTGGACTCTGCTGTCCCCCCTGAAAAATACTGACAGGTTAGCTACAATCACTGCTCCTCCGCATTGCCTCCCCTGCCTCCTCCATTGTATAACCCCCCCCCCCCCCCCCCCCCCCGCCTCTGCTAGCTTCCTCCAATTGGAAGCTACTGTAAGCCGCCACCCAGAAGTACTTCCCTGACTGCTAATTCTCTTATTCAGAAGGCGAAACTGCCAGGAGTTGGGCCTGTGGGGAGCTCAAATTTACTTACTCTAAAACAGTGTTGCTCGCACATTTTCACCAAAGTCATTTTCGCATCATAAATGGCATTTTAAATCTATAGCCAAAAATTCATGGAAACGTTAAAAAAATATTATTTTTATTGTGAAAATGCAAAAGAAAAATTAATTTTAGCATGAAAATGTAAGAAAATGTGAAAAATCCTTAATTTTAGTTATTTTAGCATGAAATTTTGCAAAAAAGGCAAAAAAAAATCACAAATTTATTACAAAATTCTTTGTTGCTAGAAAGTCAAATTTAACGTTATATTTGTGAAAATAAATGCGCAAAGAATATCATTGCTCATCACTGCTCTAAAACACAGGATTCTTCCCCCCTTCCCCTCTCCACCCATAGCTGGTGTAGTTGAGGCCACACTTATATAGGAGACAACAGAAGCCCTAAAAGGATAAAAGGGGTTTTAAAGGAGCTTAAAAGACAAAAATTTTTGGTCATTAGAGGAGGCAGTGATGGACTTACCTCCTGCAAGCAGACACAACACAACTGTACATTGTCTATTTATTAACGAACTCCAGATAAAACAAAGCAACACATTTCACGGGTCAGCGCCCGCTTCCTCAGGCAATAGAAAAAGGAGTTACAGCATCTAGCAAAACAAACAACCCTCGGCGCCTCTGCCTTGAGGCCACACTTATCATTGTTGGAGAGAGTCGTGATGGCCAAACTTGTATTCTGCCTCCTGACAGATTAGGCCCCAGGCTGTGAAGGTCCTTAAGGCACGTACACATGCCATAACGCCGCAAGCGACGGGTCCTTCAGACCCTTCTGCTGGGCGGACATTCAGCTGACAGTAGCACATGTGTACGCGCTGTCGGCAGACTGATTAGGCTGTTTCTGAACTATCCGCTGAGTGGATCGGTTAGAAACAACCTTATCAGTCTGCCGACAGCACGTACACACGTGCTACTGTCGGCTTAACGTCCGCCCAGCAGGAGGGTCTGAAGGACCCATCGTTGGTGGAAGTAGTGCGTGTGTACGCACTTTTATGGTGGACAGTAAGAACCCTGTGATTTGTAGCCACGCCCCTGTTTTTTCTCAGACAATATCACTGTCTTAGCATACAATACATTCCTCTATGATGGCCCTTTCATCTATTGCAGCAAAGGCATCTTGAAGTTGGCTGTAGAACACTTCTCTTAGCATGATCCTGGCTGCAGCCCACCTCCTGTATCTCAGTTTCTATATCACTCAGTGGTGTGCATGTGGTCTTGCTACACACAGGAGGAGTACACACAGCAATGTGTGGCGGCTGGCAGGAAATAAAAAGCCCCCACACGAGCCATACTTTGGAGAAATGCGATTTTAGACTTGTTTCTGCTACAATTCTGTTGTATCATAATAGGCAGCCTTCCTATATCTCGTAATAGTCCAGGTAGCTACGGATATTGCATATTTCAGTTACACAGATTATGTTGTCTTATAACTCTTTCCTGACAGAGGTGTTGGTGGTATGAGGAGGACCACACATGATGGATAAAGCAATTGGGGGAGATGCCATCTATATATATAAAAGTGTGTGTGTGTGTGTGTGTGTGTGTGTGTGTGTGTGTGTGTGTGTGTGTGTGTGTGTGTGTGTGTGTGTGTGTGTGTGTGTGTGTGTGTGTGTGTGTGTGTGTGTGTGTGTGTGTGTGTGTGTGTGTGTGTGTGTGTGTGTGTGTGTGTGTGTGTGTGTGTGTGTGTGTGTGTGTGTGTGTGTGTGTGTGCCGCGATCACTCGAAAACGGCTTGACCGATTTGAACGAACCTTGGTACACAGATCCCTCACTACCTGGGATGATATGTTCTGGGGGTCTCAGGTCCCCCCTGCACACGTGGGCGGAGCTACAAACAGCAAATCAGATTTCACCCATTCAAGTCAATGGAAAAAATGTAAAAGGCTGCCATTCTGACAGTAATCAAGCCAGAGTCCCCACACATGGCACAGGTGGTCACTTGGTGACCGAGGTTACAAATCCAGGAAAAGTGGGCGGAACATAAAACAGCCAATCAAATTGCAGCTGTTCATTTTAAATGGGAAAATGTAAACTGCAGCCATTCTTAGACTGTTAATCGCAGGGTTCTCAAACTTGGCACAGTTGGTCACTGGGGGACTGGGATAATGATTCAAGAAAATGGGTGGAGCCTACAACAGCCAATCAAAATTCACCTATTGATTTTCAAGGGGAATATTTAAACTGCTGCTATTCTTACACTTTTAATGGCAGAGGCTTCAAACTTGCTACAGTCTATCATTGGGTGACTGGGGTCAAAATTCACTTTAGGGGCGGGGCCACATACAGCCAATTAGATTTCCTTGGTGGTAAACTGCTTCCATTCACACATTTATTATGCCAGGAACCTGAAAGCTCACAAACTTGGTCACTGGCTGACTGTGTGTCAAGGTTACAAAAAGTGGGCGGAGCTAAAAACTAATTTCACTGGAAAATATAAACTGCAACCATTCTTACACCGTTAATGGCAGGGTTCTCAAACTTTGCACAGTTGGTTATTGGGTGACTGAGATTAAGATTTTGGAAGGTGGGTGGAGCCTACAACAGCCAATAAAAATTCACCTTTTGATTTTCAAAGGGAATATTTAATCTGCTACCATTCTCATATACTGTTAAAAGCAGATGCCTCAAACCTGGTACAGTTGGTCGCTGGGTGACTGGGGTCCAAATTCAGAAAGGAGGTGGAGCCACAAACAGCCAGATTGGTTTATTTCTCAATGGGAATATACAAAGTATTGATACCAAGGACTCCAAAGCTGATAAATTTGATAATTGAGTGACTGTATGTCAAGGTTAGAAAAAGTAGGCGGTGCCAACAACTAAATTTTTAACATGGCAGGGTTCCCAAACTTTACACAATTGGCCACTGGGGGACTGGGATGAATATTCAGAAATGTGGCTGGAGCCTACAACAGCCAATCAAAATTCACCTATTGATTTTCAAGGGGAGTATTCACATTGCTACCATTCTTACACTGTTAGTGGCAGAGGCCTCAAACCTGATACAGTCAGTCATTGGGTGACTGGGGTCCAAATTCACTAAAGGGATGGAGCCACAAACAGCCAATCAGATTTGTTAGATTGATTTCAGCCATTCTGTTATTGGCAAGGTTCTCAAATGTGACACAGTTGGCCACTGGGTGACTGGGACTAATATTCAGAAAAGTGGGTGGAGCCTACAGCAGCCAATCAAAATTCACCTTTTGATTTTCAACGGGAATATTTACATTGCTGCCATTCATGCACTCTTAATGGCAGAGGCCTCAAATCTGGTACAGTCAGTCACTGGGAGACTGGGGTTTAAATTCTGAAGGGAGCAGGCCAAAAACAGCCAATCAGATTTGTTTAATTTCAATGGTAAAATGCAACTTATTTATGCCAAGGACCCCAAAGCTCATAAACTTGATCATTAAGTGACTGTATGATCTAGATTAGAAATAGTGGGCACAGCCAAAAACAACTAACTTTTTACATAGGGAAATGTAAACTGCAGCTTTTCTTACACTGTTAATGGCAGGGTTCTCAAACTTCACACAGTTGGCCACTGGTGACTAGGATTAATATTCGGAAAAGTAGGTGTAGCCTACAAGAGCCAATCAAAAATTACCTATTGATTTTCAAGGGGAATATTGAAACTGCAGCCATTCTCACACTGTTAATAGCAGAGGCCTCAAACCTGCTACAGTCGGTCGTTAAGTGTCTGGGGTTCAAATTCAGTAAAGGGGCAGAGCCAAAAACAGTCAGATTTATTTGCTGGATAAACTGCTTCCATTAGCACAATTTTCATGCCAGGAACCCAAAAGCTCACAAACTTGGTCATTAAGTAGTGACTGTGTGTCTAGGTTACAAAAAGTGGGTGGAGTTAAAAACAATTTTTTCTGGGAAATTGTAAACTGCAGCCCTTCTTCACTGTTAATGGCAGGGTTCTCAAAATTAGCATAGCTGGTTACTGGGTGACTGGGATTAATATTCAGAAAAGTGGGTGGAGCCTAGAAATGCCAATCAAAAAATCACATGTCACTTTTCAAGGAGAATATTAAAATTGCTGCCATTCTTGCACTGTTAATGGCACAAGCATCAAACCTGGTACAGTTGGTCATTGGGTCACTGAGGTTCAAATTCAGAAAAGGGGACAGAGCCACAAACAGTGAATAAGATTTGTTTCATTTAATGGGAAAATTCAAATGATTGATGCCAAGGACCCCAAAGCTCACAAACTTGGGCATTGAGTAGTGATTTTGTGTCCAGGTTACAAAAAGTGGACGGAGCCAAAAACAAATTTCCCTGGGAAAGCGTAAACTGCAGCCCTTCTTACACCGTTTATGGCAGGGTTCCCAAACTTTGCCCAGATGGTCACTGAGTGACTGAGATTAATATTCAGGAAAGTGGGTGGAGTCTATAATAGCCAATCAAAATTAACCTGTTGATTTTCAAGTGGAATATTTAAATTGCTGCCATTTTTACACTGTTAATAGCAGATGCCTCAAACATGCTACAGTTGGTCATTGGGTGACTGGGGTTCAAATGCTGGAGAGGGGCGGAGCCACAAACAGCCCATCAGAATTGTTTAATTTCTATGCGAATATACAAATTATTGATGCCAAGGACCCCAAAGCTCACAAACTTGGTCATTGAGTGTTTGTGTGTTAGGGTTAGAAAGTGGGCGGAGCCAACACCAGTCAAATACATACCCAGGCAACGCCGGGTCATCAGTGGGTGGATACAAATACAAATTTCACTGGGAAAATGTAAACTGCAGCCATTCTTACACTGTTAATGGCAGGGTTCTCAAACTTTGCACAGTTGGTGTCACGCTTGGAGGTGTATTCTCCACGGTCAGCACGCGATGCATAAGCTGACGTGAAGGGGGTACACACACCAGCACAAGGAATCAGGATATCCCCAGTTTAGTGGAGGAGAGGACTGACTCCAATAGGAGATTGTGGCGCACAGAGCCGATGCAGATCCGAACAGCCACAAACAATACTTTCGTGAAAACGTCTCAGCGCAAAGTAACGCTGAGCGCATAAACCAGAACTGAGGAGATCAGGACAGGTAGACAGAATGAACGCTTGCTTAACTAGCCACTACTTAGTGACAGCAAGCGTCCACAACAAGACAGACTGGAATGAGGCAGCCAATGCGTTTGCAGCGATGGCGTGCCTCACAAAGACAGGACAGGATAGTCAGGAAATAGCAGGATCAAGATAGATGAACGTAACACAGATAAATATACAATAAGTATGATTTCCTAGCGTATTACAATTACAGCTATCAATGAAACTATTTGTAACGTCTGACTAACATATGTATATATCGGCAATGAACCGATATATGACATAAGCAGGAACACTGACTAGAACTGGAGCAATACAGGGAACAGGACTCAGAAGGATTCGCTATCTCTTCACAGAGATGAACGCAATCCACAAACGGGACCAGGAACAGGATAACTAGCTCAGCACGGGTGATCACGATACGCGCATCCACCAAAACGTGCTGGAACTGACTAACTGAACACAGGATATAAACAGTTCGTGTACGTATATATCAGCGACACTGATGTATCAACGTAACACGAATACAAGGAAAATAATAAACGTGCTGGTATGCATATATATGGGCAATGAACTAATATATGATGCAAAACCAGCAAAGTATCTTTAGAACAAGAAACACGGTCTGGGGCTGAGCAACAGCAAGACTAGCTTACACTGAAACTATGATAGCCCAAGGAAACCCTGCAGGAAGCAGATCTTTATACTGAGGTCATCCAATGGGAGCAGACATGCAGATTCCCACACAGGTGAATGATAATCAGTCACAAGCTGACAGCAGGGAAAGGCAGACAAAGCTATGCAGCTTGCATGGAAAGAGATCAGAACTGCCTCAGCAACACTACTACTGCCAGCAATACCTGCTGCAGCAGCGATCATAACAGTTGGTCACTGGGTCACTGGGATTAATATTCAGAAAAGTGGGTGGAGCCTACAAAAGTGAATCAAACTTCACCTATTGCTTTTCAAGGGGAATATTTAATTGCTACCATTCTTGCACTGTTAATGGCACAAGCCTCAAACCTGGTACAGTTGGTCAATGGGTGACTGGGGTTCAAATTCAGGAAAGGGTGTGGAGCCACAAACAGCCAATCACATTTGTTTCATTCCAATGCAAATTATTGATACCAAAGACCGCAAAGCACACAAACTTGGTCAGTGAGTAATTGTGTGTTAGGGTTAGAAAAAGTATGAAGAGCCAACACCAGCCAAATACATACCCGGGCAACGCCGGGCAATCAGCTAGTGCAGTATAAAGACTAAAAACCTGGGGGTGATCCTGGATGGAAAGCTAACAGTCAGACAGCAGGTATTAGCTGTGGTCAAATCCTCATTCTTCCATATGAGAAATACAGCGAGAATCAAACACCTTATCCCAGCTGAAGACCTACCTGCCCTGGTTCATGCATTTGTATCCTCCCTCCTGGACTACTGCAATGCCCTGTTCATAGGATCCCCAGATAAAGTGCTGCACCCCATGCATCTAGGACAGAATGCAGCAGCCGGACTCCTAGCCCATACCCCCTGCGCTCACACATCTCCCCAGTATTGCAATGCCCTATTCATCAGATCCCTGGATTAAGTTCTGCATCCCTTACAACTAGTACAGAAGGCAGCAGCCAGACTCCTAGCCAATGCCCCCGCAGCTCACACATCTCCCCAGCACTGCAAATTCTTTAGGCCTCGTTCACATCATACGAGCTTCCGTGCACATTTTTAAAGGGAACCTAAACTGAGAGGGATATACCAGTTGCCTGGCAGTCCTGCTGATCTCTTTAACTGCAGTAGTGGCTGAAGCAAGCATGCAGCTAATCCAGTCTGACTTCAGTCAGAGCACCTGATCTGCATGCTTGTTGAGGGGTTGTGGCTATACGTATTAGAGACACAGGATCAGTAGGACAGTCAGGCAATCGGTATTATTTTAAAAGAAAAAATCCATATCCTTCTCAGTTTAGGTTCCCTTTAAGCGCGTATGATGTGGTGGCACACAAGAACGGCAGAAGGGTATAGACAGCCCTCTTGCCGTTCACATCAAAGGTGGTGTGCAGTAGTACGATGCGCTTGTATGCTGTGGTATTTTTACCCACAAGCATAGAGCTGACCCATCACTGTCAATGGATGGGATCAGCAGCGCCGCGGATATCGGCGCAGATGGCATGACAGAAGCGCATAGATGGAAACAAGGCCTTTACTGGTTATCAGTAAAATTGAGAATCCATTAAGATCTGCCTGCTGACATTCAGGGCCCTAAACCACATGGGACCCAAGTACAAAGCTGATATATTGGAACTTTATGCACCCCCCACGCACCCTCCGCTCTGGCAGTAAGATGAATCTGCTGTTGTATACTCCGTTTTTTACTGCCTGATGAAGCATTGTTACGCCTGTGAACCGTGTTGCACAATTTTTTGGAGTGTATAAATAAAACTTTTCAATGTTGAAATCGACCGTTTGTCTGCTTAAAGAGAAACTCCAACCTAGAATTGAACTTTATCCCAATCAGTAGCTGATACCCCCTTTTACATGAGAAATATAATGATTTTCACAAACAGACCATCAGGGGGCGCTGTATGACTGATTTTGTGCTGAAACCCCTCCCAGAAGAAGCTCTGAGTACTGCGGTACTCTGGGCAAACTGCCACAATGTAACAAGGTTCACAGACAGGAATTAGCTGTTTACAGCTGTCTCTAACAGCCAAAACAGCTAGGAGCAGCTACATAACCTGCCCACAGTAAAAATGCCACCATGTAATAAATGTCAGAATGTAAATCTAGGAGAGGAAAGATTTTACAATGAGCAAACACTGATTAAATCATTTACACATAATTATGGTAAAAAAATGAAGCACTTTTTTTACTACATTATTTTCACTGGAGTTCCTCTTTAAGGAGGTTAGTCCACCACTACCTCCTCTTTATTTATGCTTTTAATGTTTTTAATTGGATTTTATTCTTTTGCCGCCTCTGTTCCCTTTATACAATATCTGGTGAAGGGGTGTTACCCCTTTCTTTCCTGACCTACGGAGAGCGACTTCTTAATCCTGAGTGGGGACAGGTTTAATCTCCCACCTGCTGTTACAGTGGTTACCTTTGTGGTGACCCTGCTTTGTGGGTATACTGCATTTACTCTAAACATTTATCATTTCTTAAGATTTACTACACTATATTTGGCTCTCGATGTTCTGTTTTTCACTTCCTCCTGGTTATTCCCAGGATACACCTAACATTTGGTGCTCAGGCCTTTTCCTCTATCGCCCCTACTCTATGGAACTCACTTCCACAATCAGTACGAGAGGCTCCTTCTCTGGGCAGCTTTAAGAAAAGGCTAAAAACTCACCTCTTTTCCAGACTTTGAGACTGCAGAATGCAGGGTCACAGCGCGTTGAGTCCCTAGGGAGAATAGTGCTCTAAAAAATATTATTATCATTATTATTATTAGAAAGAGATACTTCCTTTACACAACAGGAAATTAAATAAGAGCGGTGTAAGGAAATATTTACTAAGGACATTTGGGCGCAGGATACAGCCGATATACGGCTCTCCCTGCTCCTGCACAGGTCCCGGTGGCGTTAATTACTATTCCCCCTCCAGGTCGACGTGGATAGTTGTGGAAAGATGTAATTCGGCTTCCAGCTATTGCTGGCGGCCAAGTTACAGTGGTTTTAGAGTAATTTGTGCTCCGTCTTTTGACAGCACTCAAATTACTCACTGGGCGAAGCTAATGGCGTAATTCCTATTGCAGCCTATGGAGGCGCCGGATGTGCCCAAATCTCTGCCTCTATTTTTACAGCGCTCCAGATAAGGGATGAATGTAAGACTAAAAGCGAGGTAACTACACACAGCAACCAATCAGCAATTCCCATGTCATTAAATAGACGAATCCTGATTGGTTTTCTAAGGCCAAATGCTCCGCAGTCTCCTGTGGTCACATTGTGGTTATTCCTGTGCTACGGTCTAAAATGTTATAATTCCCTAAAGAAGAGCTTTACCAAAAGCTATTAGTAGGGACAATTAAATAAAGCAAGAAATTGCAAGGTAAAAAGTAAAATAATTGAAGATGGATCAAAGAATGGCTGATACTCGCCCTGTAATTCATTCATATTGTTTGATCCTCCATGAGCCTGCAGGTCAGCATCTGTACTGCTGACATTTTAGAAAGGACAGCATCAACTGCCCTTATCTATCAACACAAGGGGAGATACTGCTTGCTTGGAAGTTGGCAACAGCCGTTATCTCCCACAATGCAACGAGGTTCACAGGCAGGAAACTGGCATGGCCATGGCAATGACATCACACTGAGGGAGGGGTTTTACCTAAATATCAGCCACGCTGATGCACACACAGAGGAAATCCTAGAGCTTCCTGGTTTGAGTCCCGCCAGGGTTGTAGAGAGAATGTCTGATCTGGTAAGGTTTCCCGCCCAGCACACATTCACGGGAATATCAGCTCCACTTTAGAACACCAGCTGTCAGACAGTATAGCTGACTTTGTACATGATTTAATCCCTCCATTCTTTCTTCTATTCCCCTCCACGGCAAAAGGGGGCAGTTGGTGGCAGTGGGCCTTGGGCGCAGGAAAATACAAATCCGGCCGTCGCTGCGCCCATTCCCAGCCATCACCTCTTCCTCCCTCTTGCCCAGCATGCCTTTTCTCTCACACTCCTGGAGCCTTGCGGATGTCACTGCCCCCACGGCGTAGAGAGCTGATCATCCGATCCAGCCCTCCCATCCACCTATCCATGCTCAGGGGCGATGCCATCAACGATTATAAGCGTGGGTTAAGCAGCCGCTCCTCAGCACACTGGCGCCTCTAGGCATGCGCCTAGTGTGCCTAGCCATGCCTTTATTCACATTCCTGGAGCATTGCTGGTGTCACTTCCCTCACGGCATAGAGAGCTGGACATCCTATCCAGCCCTCCCATCTAGCTATCTACTCTCAGGGGCGGTGCCATCAACAATTATAAGCGTGGGTTCAGCAGCCGCTCCTCAGCACACTGGTGCCTCTAGGCATGCGCCTATTGTGCCTAGCCATTCCTTTACTCACATTCCTGGAGCCTCGCTGATATCACTGTCCCCACGACATAGAGAGCTGGATGTCCTATCCAGCCCACCCATCCAGCTCTCCATGCTCAGGGGCGGTGCCATCAACAATTATAAGCGTGGGTTCAGCAGCCACTCCTCAGCACACGGGCGCCTCTAGGCATGCGCCTAGTGTGCCTAGCCATGCCTTTACTCACATTCCTGGAGCATTGCTGATGTCACTGTCCTCACGGTATAGAGAGCTGGACATCCTATCCAGCTTGCCTATGTTTTGACTTCAGCGAAGCATAAAGTCACAGCGATTGGGACTTCTTAATATATGAACTGACTAACGAATTGGGAAGGTGTTGAGAGCACTAAGCTGGACTGATTCATTCAATCTGCACTGGGCAGTTTGGTGTAGCTGCGCAATTGCAGAAGTGCAGGATTGAACATTTTATGCTTGTATTACCATTTTTATAATTTTAATATTTTCTTTGGATCAAGCGCAGAGCTAGTGCAGTCCCTGGGGATTGAAAGTGAATGTGCCTAGTGTGCCTAGCACTAATTGCTATTTTGGGTAAGGAGAAAAAGGATGAGCAGTTAAAGAGAACCCGAGGTGGGTTTGAAGAATATTATCTGCATACAGAGGCTGGATCTGCCTATACAGCCCAGCCTCTGTTGCTATCCCAAACCCCCCTAAGGTCCCCCTGCACTCTGCAATCCCTCATAAATCACAGCCACACTGCTGACAAACAGCTTGTCAGAGCTGGCTGTGTTTATCTCTATAGTGTCAGTCTGCTGCTCTCCCCGCCTCCTGCAGAACTCCAGTCCCCGCCTGCATCCCTTCCCTCCCTGCTGATTGGAGGGAAGGGACGGGGGCAGGGACCGGAGCTATGCAGGAGGAGGGGGAGCAGCTGAGACTGACACTACAGATGTAAACACAGCCTCACAGCACGGCTGTGATTTATGAGGGATTGCAGAGTGCAGGGAAACCTTAGGGGGGTTTGGGATAGCAACAGAGGCTGGGCTGTATAAGCAGACCCATCCTCTGTGTGCAGATAACATTCTTTAAACACACCTCGGGTTCTCTTTAAGCACTACCAGAGGGAAACAGGAAAAAAGGGCACCGGCAGCTAGTGGACAAAAAGGGCGCCGCCATTCACTCCCATAATAAATATCGTTTAATGGGCGCCGAACAGGAAAAAAAGTGCGTCGAAGATTATTAACGTTTTACAAACAGCGCCCGGAGATTTTTATTGTTTTATAACTGCACCTGTGATGATTTCGGTTTAGAAAATGCGCACGCGACGAATAACGTTTATAAAAATACTAAACATATTTATCCTATTTAACTAAAACATTATTTAAAATTGTATCACTTACGGTTTGTAAAACATTATTATTCACAAAATAAAGAGATCAGTACATAACGTAAATTGCAATATATTTTTTACAGTCACTATTTGTAAAAAAAATATGATCCACATAATACAGTGATCAGTAAGGGGGGTGGTTAGGGTTAGGCACCACCAGGGGGGTGGTTAGGGTTAGGCACCACCAGGGGGGTCTAGGGTTTAGGGATAGGTACAGAGAGGGTTCTGTGTGAGAGTAGGTGTAGGTATAGTTACAGTACAATACACACCACCAGGGGGGTGGTTAGGGTTAGGCACCACCAGGGGGGGTCTTAGGGTTAGGCACCACCAGGGGAGTCTTAGGGTTAGGAACCACCAGGGGGGGTCTTAGGGTTAGGCACCACCAGGGGGGTCTTAGGGTTAGGCACTACCAGGGTTGTCTTAGGGTTAGGCACCACCAGGGGGGTCTAGGGGTTAGGGATAGGTACAGGGAGGGTTCTGTGTGAGCGTAGGGTTAGGTTTAGTTTTAGTAAAATTTTAGTAATACTTACTAATGTTTTACAACACGTTACGAACGTAATTATATTTATATCATCGATATAAACAATATGTAATGATCGCTGCTGCAGCAGCTATTACTGGAAGTAGTAGTGCTGCAGCTCAGGCAGTTCTGATCTATTTCCATGCAAGTTGCATAGCTTTGTCTGTCTTTCCCTGCTGTCAGCTTGTGACTGATTATCATTCACCTGTGTGGGAATCTGCATGTCTGCTCCCATTGGATGACCTCAGTATAAAGATCTGCTTCCTGCAGGGTTTCCTTGGGTTTTCATAGCTTCAGCTTAAGCCTGCCTTGCTGTCGCTTTAGCCCCCGATCGTGTTTATTGTTATAAAGATACTTTGCTGGTCTTTGCATCATATATTGGTTCATTGCCAATATATATGCATACCAGCACGTTTATTATTTTCCTTGTATTTGTGTTACGTTAATACATCAGTGTCGCTGATGTATACGTACACGAACTGTTTATATCCTGTGTGCAGTTAGTCAGCTTTCCAGCACGTTTTGGTAGGTTGCGCGTACCGTGACCACCCGTGCTGAGGTAGTTACCCTGCTCCTGGTTCTGTTTGTGGATTGCGTTCATCTCTGCGAAGAGATAACGAATCCTTCTGAATCCTGTTCTGTTACTGTTTGTGGATTGCGTTCATCTCTGCGAAGAGATAACGAATCCTTCTGAATCCTGTTCTGTTACCGTTTGTGGATTGCGTTCATCTCTGCGAAGAGATAGCGAATCCTTCTGAGTCCTGTTCCCTGTGTTACTCCATTCCTAGTCAGCGTTCCTGCTTATGTCATATATCGGTTCATTGCCGATATATACATATGTTAGTCAGACGTTACAAATAGTTTCATTGATAGCTGTAATTGTAATACGCTAGGAAAACATACTTATTGTATATTTATCTGTGTTACGTTCATCTATCTTAATCCTGCTGTTTTCTGACTATCCTGTCCTGTCTTTGTGAGGCACGCCATCGCCGCATCGCATTGGCTGCCTCATTCCAGTCTGTCTGGTTTTGGACGCTTGCTGTCGCTAAGTAGCCGCTAGCTAGCAAGCGTTCATTCTGTCTACCTGTCCTGATCTCCTCAGTTCTGGTTTATGCGCTCAGCGCTACTTTGCGCTGAGACGTTATAACGAACGAAAGCATTGTTTGTGGCTGTCAGATCTGCACCGGCTCTGTGCGCCACAATCTCCTATTGGAGTCAGTCCTCCCCTCCACTATACTAGGGATAGCCTGTTTCCTTGTGCTAGTGTGTGTACCTCCTCCACGCCAGCTCATGCGTTGCATGCGTTGCATGCTGACTGTGGAGAATACACCACCAAGCCTTACATTATGAAAACCCCATTACCAATCCCCATTGTGGGGGGGATTCCCAGAAAGTATGACACTGTTAATTATGGTTCCTGTTCCTTTAAGAAATTTGAAGAACTTAGCTCTGAAACAGAAAATGAGTTTTTCTCTGAATGTGCCAGGTTCCTGACCAATCCTGATCCCCAAGCGACTCCTGTTTCAACCTGGGCACTCCAACTAAGTTATATTTTGTTTAAAGGGGAATTATTCCAGTGGGCATTTGATGTTCTCAATCATTCCGATTTGAAAGATAGACCGCTGGAATTTCTAGCGTTTGTGATCCATAACTGGTTGCGCATAGATCCATTGCCTTTTCCTCTTAATGAACTCCTGGCAGCAGGCCAATCAGCTGCTCCTTCAATTGCTTGCAAGAATGAGCAGCAAGCAGAAAGTGTTACTGATAATTTTCCTGCAGCTTTGAATAAATCACCAAAAACCGCAAGGTCAAAGGCAAAACGCAAACGTTCTAAGAAACGTGTCCAATCTGCAGAATCGTTATCCTTAGCGACTGAGACCTATAATGAGATTCTGCCATTAACAGATAATGAAATGCAATTGTCTTTCAGGGGAGTTAAATGGACTTATGAAACTACTAATGAACTTTCCTCCCTGGCTAGGGAAAATAAAGATTTTTGTTTAAAAGAATTATCTGAGTATGATTATGATGAGATATTACAGAGTATTGAACAAATCAACTTATTTGTGAACCAAGGGAAGTTTGCATACACTACAGTTCAACACTTGCTACAGGTATTGGAGATTCTTAAGAATAAGGAATCTGCCAATCACCTGCTAATTAACCCTATACATGTGCCTGCCACAATCATATCTGCAGACTGTGATCAGCCTAAATGTTTCGCTGTTAAGTATGCATGGGATCCTCCATTCGAGAGGGGAGAGATGGAAGCCCTGGTCTGTGAATGGAAGAATGATTCAAGTTCATTTTGTCAATTTTACAGTGCAAAAAGTGAAATGGTATTGAACGCATGCATTAAGTCAGCCTATAACCTAATAGAGGCTGGTGTGTGTAGGTATGACTGTGTGGCTCCCTTGATTGATGTGTGGGAACTGATTTTGGATGATTTTTATGTGACTCCGAATTTGCAAATTTGGCGTTCTGACCCGCCTGCTTCAGCACCTTTGGCTGATTCAGCAGGTGATTCGGAGCTCTTTTTGTGTGAAATTGAAGTTCCTGCAATTCCACCCTGTACCATGGATAACTCAGTGTTACTTCCCAGTAAAACAGAAGCCACTGATACATTCTTAACCTTGCCCTGCGCAAATTTCTCAGCAGAGAATCCAGAGGTCCTGCTGACTTCCGAGTCCAGCCTAGCCAGTACTCATGACTCTTTGTTTAGTGAAACAGACACCAGAAAAATCTTGCCTGTCTCTGCAAACACTTCTGCAGAAATTACCTGTGTTAATAAAGTTCAACTCCTGTCTGATCCAGCAGATGCCAATAGATGCACTACATCCGTTTCCGAGTCCCAGCAATCCTGTCTAGTAAACTCAGAACCCCAGCATCTGAATTTTCCAATTTTACAAATGAATGGTGATTCAGATGCGCAAACATTGTGTCTTGATCTTCCTGTTTCTACACCTCGCTCTAGTTTCGTGAATAGCTCAGAGCATCTGCTATGTGAACCTGAAATCGCAGAATTATTACCTTGTTCAGAAAATTTTCCAATAAATTTGCCCTGTACCATGAATTGTGCAGTAGATCTCTCCAATGAAACTCAGGTCACAGAATCATTATGCTGTCCAGCAGGTGCTTCCATGGTTTTGCCCTGCAATATGGACTGTTCAGTGATCCTGTCCAGTGAAGCTGTGGTCGCAGAGTCTTATGCTTCACCCAGTACTTTGGATACTTTAAACCCTCTAGCAGAGGAGGCTGAAGCACTGCTTACCTCAGTTGGTGTTGCAGTAATATTCACTTGTCTAGCAGCTGTTTTGGAATTACAGTCTGCTCTAATAAAACTTGATGAATTTCTGCCCAGCAAAGCAGAAGCCATTGAAATATTGTCCTCGTCAGCAAGTGTGTCAGATACCTTGTCCTGTACACAGTCTGATTTAACCAATGTTGTTGAGTCCCTCTCCAGTGTTGTAACAGCCGAGGAACTCCAGCCCTGTCCTCTGAATGTTTCAGAAGTCTTGCCCTGTAACATGGATAATTCTGATTCTCTGGTCAAAATAATAGAAATCTCAGAATTTCAGTCCGGTCTGATGAGTGTTCCTGTAACCCAGCCCTGTATCCTGAAAGGTTCTGGTTCTCTGGCCGCTGTGGCAGAGGTTCCAGAGTTCCCTTCCTGTCCAGGGAATTCCTCAGTTTTGCCTAGTCCAGTGGGGGCTGCTGCAATACTGACTTGTTCTGCAGCGCCTCATGAGCTCCAATCCAGTGTATTAAATGAGTCTCTGTCCAGTCCAGAGGTAGTTGTGGAGTCCCTGTCTGGTTCAGTGCATACATCAGAAGATTTGTCCTGTCTTGTTAGTGCCCCTGAATCTGATTTGTTACTGACTTTGCTGGAATCAGCGACATCTAAGTCTGATCCAGCATTCTCGTGTAAAAGTCCAGTAGTTGCGAAGTTTAGTCATGATGATTTTTTTTTGGCCAGTCCTGGTTTTGGTCCTGTCTTGGCTGACCCTGAGGCTCACAGTTCCTTGACATGCCCAGAGGTTTCTCTTGTGCCGGTGTGCCCAGATGTTCTTTGTGTGCCAGAATGCCCAAGTGTGTCTAAGGTGTTAGCGTGCTCTGATGCTTCCTTAGTGGGAACACGTTCTGATATTGCCAGTCTGCCTGCATGCCCAGAGATGGTTCTGGTCCCTGAAAGTCCTGATATTGATGTTTGTCCTTGTGGCCCTGACTCGGAAATTGCCCTAGGTTCCATAGGGGTTCTTGATGGTTCTCCATGTGAGCCTAAGGGGCATTCTGACCTATGGGGATCTCTTTGGAGCTTCAAGGTGTTCTGGGAGGTCTCTGAGAAAACTTGTCCTGGTGCCTTGGACTGGTTCAACAGTGGGTTTTGTGTTGGTAAAGACAGTACCGGTGGGCATTGCAAAGGTTTTGGCGTTTCTGAACGGTTCCTGGAAGGCGGTGGGTATCGCTCAGGGAGTTTCGGAGGGCTTTCTTCTGGAAATCATGGTTCTGATGGGTGTCACACTGGGGCTTGTAGTACTGATGGGCATGGTTCTGTAGGTTCTGGTTCTGATGGGTCCAGTCTTGTGGGGACTGATTCTGGAATTCGGTCTTGCCGGGCTGTCCCGGTCATCATGAATTATCAGTCAGACTGTTTTGTTGGGAATTTCAGTTTTGAAAAGCGTCTGGAATCCGCTTTTAAAGGCGGGGGTACTGTAATGATCGCTGCTGCAGCAGCTATTACTGGAAGTAGTAGTGCTGCAGCTCAGGCAGTTCTGATCTATTTCCATGCAAGTTGCATAGCTTTGTCTGTCTTTCCCTGCTGTCAGCTTGTGACTGATTATCATTCACCTGTGTGGGAATCTGCATGTCTGCTCCCATTGGATGACCTCAGTATAAAGATCTGCTTCCTGCAGGGTTTCCTTGGGTTTTCATAGCTTCAGCTTAAGCCTGCCTTGCTGTCGCTTTAGCCCCCGATCGTGTTTATTGTTATAAAGATACTTTGCTGGTCTTTGCATCATATATTGGTTCATTGCCAATATATATGCATACCAGCACGTTTATTATTTTCCTTGTATTTGTGTTACGTTAATACATCAGTGTCGCTGATGTATACGTACACGAACTGTTTATATCCTGTGTGCAGTTAGTCAGCTTTCCAGCACGTTTTGGTAGGTTGCGCGTACCGTGACCACCCGTGCTGAGGTAGTTACCCTGCTCCTGGTTCTGTTTGTGGATTGCGTTCATCTCTGCGAAGAGATAACGAATCCTTCTGAATCCTGTTCTGTTACCGTTTGTGGATTGCGTTCATCTCTGCGAAGAGATAGCGAATCCTTCTGAGTCCTGTTCCCTGTGTTACTCCATTCCTAGTCAGCGTTCCTGCTTATGTCATATATCGGTTCATTGCCGATATATACATATGTTAGTCAGACGTTACAAATAGTTTCATTGATAGCTGTAATTGTAATACGCTAGGAAAACATACTTATTGTATATTTATCTGTGTTACGTTCATCTATCTTAATCCTGCTGTTTTCTGACTATCCTGTCCTGTCTTTGTGAGGCACGCCATCGCCGCATCGCATTGGCTGCCTCATTCCAGTCTGTCTGGTTTTGGACGCTTGCTGTCGCTAAGTAGCCGCTAGCTAGCAAGCGTTCATTCTGTCTACCTGTCCTGATCTCCTCAGTTCTGGTTTATGCGCTCAGCGCTACTTTGCGCTGAGACGTTATAACGAACGAAAGCATTGTTTGTGGCTGTCAGATCTGCACCGGCTCTGTGCGCCACAATCTCCTATTGGAGTCAGTCCTCCCCTCCACTATACTAGGGATAGCCTGTTTCCTTGTGCTAGTGTGTGTACCTCCTCCACGCCAGCTCATGCGTTGCATGCTGACTGTGGAGAATACACCACCAAGCCTTACACAATATTTTCAGATTTTATTATAAGAAGAAACGATAAATGAAGCTTATTCACAATAATATACAATTATAACTATTAAACATATATTATCGTTTTTTAACAAACGTAACTATAAGTTTCACTATTGAAACAGGGAAGATTAACATTTTCACAATTGCCGATTTCATACACATTATTTAATGATTTATAAATTTGTAAAATATAATTTGTAAACGAAATACAGCACAATATTTTTAAAACGGTATTACTGCTTATCGTTTACACTCCGCGCCCTTTTTGTACATACGCCTACCAGAGCCCTGGGAAATGAAGTCCAGAAAGCAACTGGGTGTTAATATGAATATAACTTTATAGCTACCCAGCCTGAGCATGATAAGGGTTGTTATTAAGATTTTTCTTTTTTTACGGAAGGCGGAGCTTCGCTTTCAGTGTGGTATTACTACAATAACAATTTAAGGAGAAGTAATTCTGGGATCTCTTCAAACTTCCATCAATGTACAGAGCATTTCCTATGTGTAGATTCCCCTACACTTTGCAAGCCAAGCAGGCATTTTCTATAATCAACTTCCTCCACCCAGTTCCTTAAAACAAACCTGAACTGAACTTTACAAGTCATAATAAACATGCAAATGCCATACTTACCTCCCATATAGCCTACTCTTTTATATTTTTTCTCCCCTACTATGTACTGTTTGTCCATTGTGATCAATGGAACTCTCTATCCTCCATTTTGAAAATGGCCATTACCCCATAACAGCTTCTGGGTCAGCACACCGTTAAACTGTAATATCACCTCCGTGAGCCACAGGGAAACATGGACATTACCTTGCTCATCAGTTGTCCTTTCAGTTATAACTGACAGCAACTGTCAACAACTGACATGTTTCAGTTCTGACAAAATCTTGTCAGAACTGTCAGGAATCATTGTTAGAAGAAAACGGTGAGCTTCTGAGAGGAACTGACGGTGAGGTAAGTATGTCATATTAATTTGCAGGTACATCATGTGTTTAACCTTCCTGGTGGTAAGCCCGAGCTGAGCTCGGGCTATGCCGCGCAGGAGGATTTCTCAGTCCCTGCTAGGCTAATTTGCATATTTTTTTCTGGTACACGCAGCTAGCACTTTGCTTTAAGGTGTGTACACACCTTTGATGGATGTTGCCCATCAGAGATCAGGATCTGCTCTCTTTGGGAGATATTGTTGGGCCAGGCTGCACACATGCATGTTAGCTGTGCAGCTGATGACACACGTTGTTGCTATGCGGGGGAGGGTTGGTGACAACGGGGGAGTGGCATAAACGATGCGGTCATTGAGGGTTTGGCATCGCTAGGGGCGAGTAGATCCACCAGGCAGATCGCTTGCAGGTTGGGGGTCGGCGGCTGCCAGACACACACCTGAGATTGGCTGAGGCGATCGTTATCAGCCGCCTCAACCAACTTAAACTTCAGCGGAAAAAGGGGAAAAAAATAAATCAATAAATTGTAAAGTGAGAAGTTACAAAATAGAAGACAGATCAAGAAATGATTGGTATTCACCATGTCATTTGTTCATGTTGTTTGATCCATAGTCAGCCTGCACATCATCATCTTTACTACTGGCAGACAAGAAAAAAACAGACAGCACCAACTGCCATTATCTACAGTATAACCACACCCCCTAACAATGCGATAGGCTACAAAGTTGTTGTTTTTTTTAATAGATATACTGTACATATGCACAGAGGGAGTAGCTTTGCAGTTAGAAACAGTTATTTCCCACAATGCAACAAGGTTCACACACAGCAATCTGTCAGGACCACGGTCATGACATCACACTGTGGGAGGGGTTTCACCACAATATCAGCCGTACAGATCCTTTGATGCATGATTAAAGGAATGATGCGTGGAACAATAAAAAAAAAGTTCCACTTACCTGGGGCTTCCTCCAGCCCGGGGCAGCCGTCCTGTGCCCCCGCCGCAGCTCCAGTGGCTCCTGGTCCTCTTCGCCGGCGGAGCCGACCTCGCCAGGTCGGGTTCCGGGTCGGCCTCTTCTGCGCTTCACGACGCGGGTCACGTGGTCCTGCCGACATCATCTGGACGCTACTGCGCAGGCCCAGTAGCACTGCGCCTGCGCAGTAGCGTCCAGATGACGTTGGCTGAACCACGTGACCCCCGCGGTGGAACGCAGAAGAGGCCGACCCGGAACCCGACCTGGCGAGGCTAGCTCTGCCAGCGAAGAGGACCGGGAACCACCGGAGCTGCGGCGGGGGCACAGGACGGCTGCCTCCGGGCTGGAGGAAGCCCCAGGTAAGTGGAACTTTTTTTTTATTGTACCGCGGATCATTCCTTTAAAGAAAAGGAAAATATTTCTCATTGGAAAGGGGGTATCAGCTACTGATATGGAGGAAGTTCAATCCTGGGTTGCAGTTCCTCTAGAAGTCAGGCTTGTGTACAAAGCTTGTCAATGACAAAGGCAATGACATCACACTGTGGGAGTGGGGCATGTTCCTAAAATGTACGGTGCACAGTTGCAGCACTGGGGACGAAGCTTGTTGGCTAACTTGTGGTTGCTCAATCCTCCATCCACATGCTCAATGAGGCCAACAAAACTGACTTCCTTTGTCTTGACAAGTACATCCCTGATCACATTTCAATGAAGTGTCATGCAATAAATTGGTAAACTATGGTTTATATTTGATTTACAGATGTCCCCCTACTTAAAGGACATCCGACTCGGAAAAAAAAAAAAAACTGAGATAAACAATTGTATCTGTCCTCCTCCTTCTAAAAATGACTTTTAAAGTTATCCCGCAGTTTTATTTTATATTTGAATCAACTTCTGCGCCCCACGCCGGCGCGCTGACATCATCGGACGTCCGCCGGGCTGTACTGCGCAGGCGCAGTAGTTCTGCGCATGCGCAGTACAGCCCGGCGGACGTCCGATGACGTCAGCGCGCCGGCGTGGGACGCAGAAGTGCCAGGAAATGGAGCGCAGAAGAGCCCGACCTGGCAGCCGGCCTGGCCAGGTCGGGTCGGGCACCGGAGACCACCGGGAGCCTGCGGAGCGGTGGCGAGGGCACCTACTGCCTGCCACGGGCTGGAGGAAGCCCCAGGTAAGTGGAAATTTATTTTTATTTTTTTAATCCCCTCCCTGAACCTTCCCTTTAAGCTTTTACTGTTTCATGGCCTTTTCTCAATGACACCTCAATTGAAGTATGCCAGGGCTAAAATATATGAACTATTGACCTTTTTTATCTCTTTCCTGCTCTTAGAAGCTATTTACTGGCACAAAATTGTTTTATGGCTGCAATTCCTCATCAGTGAGGGTTACTCTAGAGTCCGACCCGGTCCTGACCCGGACAGGAACTGCCACTTACATTCCTGATTTTTAACTCTTTCAGGCAGAGAAAGAAAAAAAGGAACACGGCATAGTTATTTGTGTGCTAGGCACTGTACATACACATGTCTATCTCATCATGTCACATGTCACTTCGGGTATCCTTTAAAAACCGGTTGTGTTCCCGAGATGGTTTGTAAGCTGAGTCCTGTGTTATACATGGTGACACATAAATAATTATTATTTAGTATTTATATAGCGCCATCATCTTCCACAGCGCTGCACAGAGTATTTTGTCTTGTCATTTAATTGTCCCTCAGAGGGGCTCACAGTCTAATCCCTACTATAGTCATATGTCCATTATAGGGGGGAGCCAATTAATGTATCTGTATGGTTTTGAGATGTAAGAGCAAATCAGAGTGCCTGGAGGAAACCCACACTAATGGGGGGGGGGGGACATACAAACTCCATGCAGATAGTGACCTTGGATTTGAACCTAGGAGCCAGCGTTGCAAGAGGAGTGCCATCCCTTACGCCACAGTGCTGCCCTACATGATTTATTTTTGGACAACTCTTAGGCCTCGTTCACATTATAAATCGCCAGTGCTATCGCAAGCGCTGAGCGATTTATTGAGCTTTTTTCAAAGCGCTTTTCTCTGTTCTTTGAGCTTAGAAAAGTGCTTTTGTAAGTGCTTTCTAAGCGCTTTTGCTGAGCGATTGAGATTTTCACTTACTGACCTCAGTCAGGAAGTGAACTCTTTGACCCGGAAAAGAATAAATACAATGTATTATTAAAAGCGCTCAGGAAATTGCTATACAAAGCGATTTTTTGAAGCATTTTGCGCTTTTCCTATACCTTCCATTATAGCAAAAGCGCTCATGTAGCATGTTTGCAATTTGCTGAAAATCGAAACGCTCATATGTGAACACTCTCATAGGAAATCATTGCATAAGCACTTTTAGGGCGATTTCTAAAATCGATATCGCTTAAAAAAAATACGCAGACACTCATAGGGCTTGATTCACTAAGTCAAATAGAATGTCTTATCAGAGTTAACACGCCTTATCAGAGTAGCATAGCAAGCTCTAGGAACTTATGGCCATGACGGGAGCTCCACTCGTCCTGCCCTGAGCCCCTGCAGGTTCGTAGCGCTCGCTATGCTACTCTGATAAAGCGTGTTAACTTTGATAAGGCGTGCTATTTTAGTGAAGCAAGCCCAAATAGTGTGAACGAGCCCTAAATGTGTTTTACTTAGAACAGTTTATATAATACTGTAATATGTAACAACAGAAATAATCTGTAATGAAAAAAAAACTGTATATATTTTCTGCATGTAGAAAAATTAGTTTGTATCTCTGAAATGTTGTAACTCGAGTCGTTTGTAAGCAGGGGACATTTGGTATTATCTGCTTAGAGATCTGCAATTTTGACCAGTCTGTCCTGTGATTCTCAAATGAGAAGCACGGTCCCTCCCCCAGTCTGCTGATTGGACAGTGTGGAGGAGCAGCGCAATGGTGAGTCATCACTCTGCTCCACCCCTTTGTAATAAAGGGCCCACATTTAGGCTGGGGCTAAACCACCAGCGATATCAAAAATGTAACACCTGAAAATAAACCAATGAGAATTAACAATCCGTAGTTCTACTCAATACAGCCTGGTAAAGGTGGCCCATACACCTAGCGACGATGGCCTGATTCAACTAAGAGACCAATCTCTCTCTGATCAAATCTGATTAGAGAGAGCTCTGTCGGAAGCCCATAAACCGCAGGTCGATTCCTGATCGATTTTAGCATGACATCTCTAGGGAATCGGCCAAGCCCCCTGAGTTCGCTGCATCCGCTGCCTCGCCACTGTGTATGTAATGTGTGAATGTGCTGTAAGCAGGTCCAGATTTACATCATAGGTGTCTATAGGCAGAGATGTCCTGGCACCCTAGACTTCGCCCTCCATGAAACTACAAACCCCCGCTGAAGTGCGTCACAAGTGTGCTGGCTGGCCCAGTTGCCACTTTTCCCTTACTTCCCTTGCCCATCAAAGGTAGCTACATGTTGTTTCTTAGCATTAGGTAGCCAGAGGTACCCTCACTATTAGGTAGCTAGAAAGGAAGGAAGGAGGGAGGGAGGGAATTTTGCCGCCTTTCCATCATCAGGCGCTTGTAGGCCCGTGCCTTCAGTGCCTTATGGTAAATGCAGCCCTGGCTGTAAGCGTGTGTTTATACATTACCTGTCCTGTGTCGCGGTGCCCATCTGTCCTCCACCGCTCTTCTATTACCCACATACACGCTGCTGGCGTGGCACATGTGTGACGTCACATGCTGACGTGCTATGCATCGGCAGCGTGTATGCGGCGAATAGAAGAGCGGTGGAAGACAGACTGGCACCATGACAAAGGACAGGTAATGTACAGTATAAACACACACTTACAGCACACTTAACTCATTATATCACATGTCAGTTTAGGTACCCTTTAAGACTAGCCATTAAAAATACTAATTTCACTTCTGTGTAGAAAAATATGATCCATTCAGTTCAGTCCTATATGATCTAAGAATTAAAGTAACCTGAAGTGAGAGGGATATGGAGGCTGACATACTGTAATTTGTTCCTTTTAAACAATGCAGATGTTTAAAAGGAAATAAACATGGCAGCCTCCATATACGTCTCACTTCTGGTTCCCTTTAAGAAATACAGCTAATATACTATACTATACTGATATAATATACAGACAAAATGGGGTTTGTTGAGAGCAGTGTGCAAGCTGTCAAAGAAACATACTCTTCCTTGTGCTAAGTACAGAACTATAAGAAAAACACAATATCACGAGTCGGTATTCTCAGGAGTTGAAGCCAATGGTGTAATGACAGCCCCTGCAACCCCACGTGGGGGGGTGGGGGGGGGGGGGGGGGGCAGGGGCCCGCTCCACCTTCCTCCCCCTCTTGTGTGCTCCTCCTCACTCTCCCTCTAGTGCAGAGTAGCACAGGGAGCACTGTTATATTTACCGAGTCCATGCTGTCTCTGTCATCCTCTCTTTGCTGGGAGCCACACGCTCTATGCTGACATCCTCCGGCTCCCGATGCATAACCTGATCAGGAGCCGCAGGATGTCAGCACAGAGCGCAGGGATCCTGGGAGGAAACCAGAAAGAAAATATATAACAGCGGTACTCTGCACTGGGGGTGGGAGAGGAGTTGCCATGAGTTGGCTGGCCACCACTATGGGGTGTGCTTTGGGTTGAGTGCAGGGGGCCCCCTAATAATCTTACTGGGGGACCCAGTAGGGATGCTCCTTTGGATTCTGCAGAATCAAAATTTCCACATTTCCAATCTGGGAATGGGGAAATCGGATTACCGCAACTCAGTAATTTCACAGAACTCGGAAGCACTGGTCCAATCAGAGAATGTAGAATTTTTCCGCAAAAGTCAGATTACTTCAATCATTTTAGACCAATTGCACGACTCGGATACTTCTGAGTTTTCCCGAGTCTTGCGATTAGACAAGCATTTCTGTGGTTTTACAATTACTGCAGTAAAATTCTGCATTCTCTGGTCCAATACTTTCGAGTCAACATGGATGTTTTTAGCCAATCAGAGGATGCAAATAATGATTTCTCAGGAATCGGAAAAACGGAAATGGGAAATTGAAAATCGGCATTAGCAGAAATCAGAATTTCCACAGAATCAGAAATCAGCATTTTTGACTATCTCTAGGGCCCAGGGCATTGATGTTACACCCCAGTTAAAGCCTGACACACGTTTCACGGTCCTTCGAAACCACTTCATCAGAGCCTCAGTCATTCCTATTTACAGTGTTAAATGTATAAGTAAAACCATCAGACCCAGCAATAAATATTATGTTGAAATGCCATAACGGCATTCCTAGAACCATCTACAAACTGGACCCATCAAGAGCAATGGGCTGGCCATATGAGAGCTGTGAAGTGGTGAATAATAATTGTGCTATGCACCCATCCTTGCTCAGGTGGAAGCCTAAGAACAAACTTGGTTTAAAGGATACCCGAAGTGACATGTGACATGATGAGATAGACATGTGTATGTACAGTGCCTAGCACACCAATAACTATTTTTTTCTCTGTCTGAAAGAGTTAAATATCAGGTATGTAAGTAGCTGACTCAGACAGGAAGTGACTACAGTGTGACCCTTACTGATAAGAAATTAAAACTATAAAACACTTTCCTAGCAGAAAAAGGCTTCTGAGAGCAAGAAAGAGATAACAAGGGGAATATCTTATCAGTGAGGGTCACACTGTAGTCACTTCCTGTCTGAGTCAGGACTGAGTCAGCCACTTACATACCTGATATTTAATAATATTTAACTCTTTCAGGCAGAGAAAGAAAAAAAGGAACACAGCATGGTTATTTGTGTGCTAGGCACTGTACAAACACATGTCTATCTCATCATGTCACTTTGGGTATCCTTTAACCATTTGAGGACCAGAGGTTTTTAACCCCCTAGTGACCAGGCCATTTTTTACAATTCAGCACTTTACTGCTTTAACGGTTTATTGCTCGGTCATACAACTTAGCACGCAGATGAATTTTATCTCCTTTTCTTCTTACAAATAGACATGGGTGTAGCAATAGCCATAGCAGCTGCTATGGGCCGCTGGAGCAGAGGGGGCCCAGGTGGTACGTAATGTATTCACCAATAACTTTCTTGTGTTTCTCCAGCCTCTGACTTTGTCTCAGTGCCCATGAACTGTGTGCAGTGTAGATTGTACAAGAATGTAAATTGTCTAATTAACTCATATCCATAGGGTGGGGGCATTGCTTAAAGAGACTGTGTAACAAAATGTTCAGCCTTATTTCTTCTATCCTATAAGTTCCTATACCTGTTCTAATGTGGTCTGTCTTACTGCAGCCTTTCCTAGTTGCACAGTGGCTGTATTATCTCTGTTATATAATCTAATCTTCTTTCCTCTGACGGCTTTGTCGGGCTCAGGCACTCAAGCAGGAATGTACTGCTCTGCTTTTGATAGGATAGAAGCTATACACACCCTCTCCACCCCCTGCAGTCTCTGTGTGAGTCACAGACTGAGCTTCTCTCAGCCTATCACATGCTGTTAGCAGCCATGTCTTTTGTTTGTAAACACTGCCTAAAACTGGCAATTACAAGCCAGGATTGCAGCAGGGAGTGGCAGAAACAGCACAGAGGGGCCCAGGAGAACATAATGAATAGAATGGTATGCTTTTTATTGTAAGAATTTAGAGTACAGATTCTCTTTACGAGTGCCTACATCTGAGGGCCTCATGAAAATGTTGCTATGGGGCCGCATGATCTCTAGCTACACCACTGCAAATAGAGCTTTCTTTTGGTGGTATGTGATTGCTGTTATGATTATATTATTATATTATATTAATAAAAAAAAATTATAATCACCTCCTTCCCTCCCCCCTCTTCCCCCCCCCCAAATTGACCTTACACTATGTTAAATACACTACACTACACTACAGTACACTACACATACAGAGACTAATACCTATGCAAGGGATTCAATTGTAAACCCTTGGTGGGACAGTTAAGTGACAAGGCGCTGCATTAGATGTCAGTGATATATAAATATTTTTATATTAATAAATAAACAACACAGTCTGCCAGCGCTAATCAGTGCGCTGGCAGGCTGATCACTGCGGCTGTTTGTTTGCAGTGATTGGACCTCGCGCTCGCTCCCGTCTGATCTCGCTCCTCGCGAGATAACGTCATATGGCATCCTGGAGGAACAACGGAGCCACTCGGCGGCCACCAATCTGCGTTAGGCGGTCGCAGAGTGGTTAATCATTCAAGTCACGCTATCGCTCTGGTCCTCACTATCTTTGAGTTTTCTTCATATTAACATTTTGTTTAAATACTCCATTCAAAGTGTACCCATGACTTTTAAAAAGGAAAAAGGTAGATACTTAGCTCAGTAAAGTTTGCTTTAAAACAAGAAGAGAATCGAGAGCCCAATATGGTGCAGTATTGTCAGGTAAAATGAAGAGTTCAATACAATTTTATGTATATGTACTCACTGAGGCCTGGTGCACACCAAAAACCGCTAGCAGATCCGCAAAATGCTAGCAGATTTTGAAACGCTTTTTCTTATTTTTCTGTAGCGTTTCAGCTAGCGTTTTGCGGTTTTGGGAAGCCTTTTTGGTGTAGTAGATTTCATGTATTGTTACAGTAAAGCTGTTACTGAACAGCTTCTGTAACGAAAACTCCTGCAAATCCGCTCTGAACTGCCGTTTTTCAGAGCGGTTTGCATTTTTCCTATACTTAACATTGAGGCAGAAACGCCTCCGCAATCCAAAATCTGCAGCAGCCCGGGAGTATGCATTTCTGCAAAACGCCTCCCGCTCTGGTGTGCACCACCCCATTTAAATACATTACCCTAGCGTTTCCACATCCACAATCAGATCTGAAAACGCTGCCGAACCGCTCTGGTGTGCACTAGGCCAAACACGGGTTACCCATAGGCAACCACTTTAAATGCAGGTGGGGAGCATTAGGACCTGATCCCACTCAGGTTAAGAAGTCGCTCTCTGTAGATAGTAGATGCACCCCTCCACCCAGGGTGGACTAGAAGATCAGCAAAAACTCGGTATACAGAGGAGCCAGAGTAGAGTTAAATGTTTTAAAAACCGCTTAAAAGCAGAGGGGGGTGTTAAGGTGGACTCACCTCCCTCTTACAAAAAAGAAAACTCACTTGAGTCTCGGTAAAACAGAATTGACAAATAATTTATTCAACTCCAAAAATGCAATGCGTTTCGCGGGCGTGACCCCGCTTCCTCAGGCAAAAATGGGAGCACAACTCAGTGGGTCAAGCAATAGGTTTGAGCGCCAGAAGCGGTTTTTAAAACGTTTTACTCTACTCTGGCGCCTCTGTATACCAAGTTTTTGCTTAGCTCAGTAAAGAGAAGCCTCTGGATTAGTTCTACCACCTTGAGCTCAGATGAACTAATTGTTAAATAGGCCACACGGCGCAGGAGCAAAACAGTAGCAAGGAGCCACTTGTGCTCGGCCTTTTCCTCCATGCATGTATGAGCGCAGAGCAGGATCATCCACCAGGCAACCTAGGCAGGTGTTTGAGGCCTAGTGGGTGTCAAGGGGTCCACCTGCCACTTTCTCTAACCTCTCTCTACTTCAGCTTACCAAAAGGACCACAAGGGGGCCCCAAATCTACTACGTTGCCTAGAGCCCAATTACATCTTAATCCATCTCTGCATGAGCGGCTCCGCGGTGCTATGCAGGCATCGTTCACAGATGGGGGCACGGCTGTGAAGAAGGAGGTCCCAGCAACCAGCGGCGGTGTGAAGGAGGATCGGAGAAGCCTCTGGAGAATCGGGAGACTTCCCTGTACTGAGGGTTGCTGTTTGCTCTGTCAGGACCAAAGATGTCACCACCAGTGGTGAACTTCAGGATGTAAATCAGGGAGAGGAAAGATTATACAAAGGACACTGACTAAAGATCGTTTGCCTGAAGGAGCGGGACTGTTACCCGTGAACTCTTTCAGGCAGAGAAAGAAAAAAAGGAACACAGCATAGTTATTTGTGTGCTAGGCACTGTACATACACATGTCTATCTCATCATGGGTGTTGGGGGCCCTGGGGCGCCTCTTAGTCTAGTAGCAATCAGTGTGTGACGGCTGGGGTGGGAGGGAAGGAGGGGCTCACTTTGGTGTCTCAACCTTGGATGCTAAAAGGACCTTGTCCTGGCTCTGGGCAGAGATTACTGGTACGGAAGTGGTTGAGGGTAGGTTCACAGCGGGCATTACGTTCCCTGTAAAGCGGGAACTCAATGCATAAGAACGGCAAAGCAGGATTAAAATCTAAATCTTTGCTGTATGCAAATAACCTTTTTCATTTGTTCCTGTCCCACTAATACCGGCCAAGACAAAATTTAGTCCAATTACGAATTTAGAGAGCTTCCAAACAGGATAAAATCCTTACAAGACAGAGATATTTAAGTGATCAGAAAGTTTTTTTTCCTGATTACTAATGTGGCACAAAATCCAAAAGAACAAATCCTTCTAAGAAGCGTACAAAGAAAGTTCGATAAAGTGTGATTGGATTGCACATTATCATTCATAATAGTTGGGAATTTAAAAAATGGCCTTCAAAACTTAACTGCTTAAATTCTGATCATACCAACCAGGAGATAAGTAGAGAAGCAGTCTGATTAATATGATAAAACATTTTTCTGTTGCAAGAATTAATATAATTTAAGTGTACCTGAGATGGGTGCTAAAAAAATAAAAATGTATATATACCGGTACCTGGGGCTTCCTCCATCCCCCTTCAGGAATTCCGTCACCAGGAGGGTTATGCACCAGCGCAGTAGTACCACTGGAGCGCAAAGGGGGGGGGGGGAGCATACGCCCCCAACTAGAGGAATTTCCAGGGCAGCTAGTGGAGGAACCAGCGAAAAACTGTAAAATGTTAAATATGTACAAACATATACAAATAAGAAGTACATTTTTTCCAGAGTAAAATGAGCCATAAATGACTTTTCTCCTATGTTGCTTTCACTTACAGTAGGTAGTAGAAATCTGACAGAAGCGATAGGTTTGGACTAGTCCATCTCTTTATAGGGGATTCTCAGGGATATATTTATTTTCAAAAGCACTTAGGGCTGGTGCACACCGAGCGGCTTTTTGGGCGTTTTCAGATCCGCTTGCGGCTGCGGATCTGCTTGGTCAATGTATCTCAATGGGGTGGTGCACACCAGAGCGGCAGGCGTTTTGCAGAAACGAAAAATGCCTGGGTGAGGCATTTTTTGGATTGCGGATGCGTTTCTGCCTCAATGTTAAGTATAGGAAAAACGCAAACCGCTCTGAAAAACGGCACTTCAGAGCAGTTTTGCAGGCGTTTTTGTTACAGAAGCTGTTCAGTAACAGCTTTACTGTAACAATATATGAAATCTACTATACTGAAAACCGCAGCAGCAATCCGCAAAACGCTAGCAAAACGCCTCATAAAAATTAAAAAAAGCGTTTAAAAATCTGCTAGCATTTTGCGGATCTGCTAGCGGGTTTTGGTGTGCACCAGCCCTTAGTGAATGGCAGTTGCTCTGTCCAACTGCCAAAAAACTGTGTAGTGACCAGGGAAGCTGGCCAGCCTGATTGTTTATATCCTTTTTTGGGAATATCTTTATAAAGAATAAAAGCCTTGCTGAGAATCCCCTATGAAGAGATGGACTAGTCCAAAACCTGTCACTTGTGTCAGATTTCTACTACCTACTGTAAGTGACAGCAACATAGGAGAAAAGTAATTTATGGCTCATTTTACTCTGGAAAAAAACGTACTTCTTATTTGTATATGTTTGCACATATTTTAAATTTTACAGTTTTTCGCCATAGTGCCCCTTTAAGGTGGCCATACACCCAATATGGCAAACGGATCAATCCCTCTCTGATCTGAATCTAATCATAGAGGGATCGAATCCTCCCATACACTGCACACAGATTTTCACCATGAAATCTGTTGAAAGTCTATTAAACTGCAGCATTGCACTGCACGATACAGATACAGTGCAGCGCTATGTGCCCAGGGTCTCCAATCTCCTGTCTCTCCTCCACTGTGTTTGATCAATTAAAATTTACCACCCAGTCCAATCGTAACCGACACTTCTATCGAATACATTCTGGATATCTATTATTTTAAACTGCCAATGTAAATGCTTTTTAAAAAAGCAATACGGATCTATGGTGGTTTTGGTCACCTACCTAACCTGCCTTTCAGTGTGTGATCCCCCCCTCCCCCCCCCCCCCCCCACAACCACCACCACCTTTAACCAGTTCACCCCCAAGGGTTTTTATCCTAACGGACCAGAGCAATTTTCAGTTGTCAGCGCTCCTCCCTTTTATTCCCTAATAACTTTATTACTACTTATCACAAGAAAATGATCTATACCTCGTTTTTTTCGCCACCAATTAGGCTTTCTGTGGATAGTACATTTTGCTAAGAATTTTTTTATTCTAAATGCATTTTAATGAGAAAAACAGAAAAAAAAAGAAAAAAAATCATTATTTCTCAGTGTTCAGCCTTTATAGTTTTAAAATTAAACATTCTCCTGTGGATAAAACAAACACGTTTTATTTGCCCAGCGGTCCCGATAATTAAACCGTTTAGATTATGTCCCTACCACAATGTATGGCGACAGTATATTATTTTGAAATATAAGTGGTTATTTTTCTGTTTGTTCTGGCCATAATTACAAGCCCCTATGTAATAAATTAAAATTAATTTTCCCCCATAAAATATAGAATAAAAAAAGCTGAGTCCCTAAGGCAACTATTTATTATTTTTTTTTAAGCTGATTTTTTTTTTTTACAAGTGTTTTTTTTGGGGGGGAGGGTTGGAAGTGTAATTTTATTAATGATGTGTATATACTTGAAAATGTATGTATTTTGTAAGTGTAATATACTTTTTGGCCACAAGATGGCGCTGGTGAACACTCATAGGACGTGTTCACTTTTTTTTTTTTTTTTTACACACTTTATTAAACTGTTACATTTCCTGTTTATGTGAATGGACGTAGCCGCTGTTCGCGGTCACGTCCATTCACTCCAGGCACTGCGATTGGGTAGAGGACTGTTCAGTCCTCTTCCCCAATCGCCCAGCACGGGATCCCGACGGTAATGGCGGCGGTAGCGGCGGACACACGGCGGTAGCAGCGGCGGGAATGCGCGACGTATTAAAACGTCATGTTGCTGTTAATAGCGGTAAGCATGACGTTTTAATACGTTAGGATGGCGGTAAATGGTTAAAGAGACACTGAAGCGAAAAAAAAATGATGATATTATGATTTCTATGTGTAGTACAGCTAAGAAATAAAACATTAAAGGTGCCCATACACTCGTCAGATTGGCAGCAGATAGATAAGAAATGCATCTGATGATCTATCTGATGCGTTTTTAGAACATTTTTTACCAGGATAGAATTCCAATAGATTTCAGTTTGAAATCTATTTAAATTCGATCTGATGGCATTTTTTTGCCATCAGATTTCCATTAAGGCCAATGCAAACTGATAAGCAATCTCATCAGATCGACCTAAATTTTCCACCCTGCAAGTTCGATGGAAATCCATCGAAATCGATCGAAATCGGCCGTCGATCGGTCGATTGGCCAACCGATTTGCAATCGATTGATCGATCGATCGGGATCGATCGGTCGGCCAGAAAATCGGCTGAGTGTATGGGCTGCTTAAGATCAGATACATCAGTGTAATTGTTTCCAGTACAGGAAGAGTTGAGAAACTCCAGTTGTTATCTTTATGCAAACAAGCCATTAAGCTCTCCGACTAAGTTAGTCCTGGAGAGGGCTGTTATCTGACTTTTATTATCTCAACTGTTCCTGGACTGTTTACTTTTCCTCTGCTAGAGGAGAGGTCATTACTTCACAGACTGCTCTGAAAGACTCATTTTAAATGCTGAGTGTTGTGTAATCTGACACACACAAGCAATAGAACACAGCAATACATGCATGCAACTACATTTAAGTCGTCAGCAGGTGCTCGTCAGCCAATCAGGATGCACTGTCATACACCCTTTACCTGCCATACCACATCTAGCAGCCATTAGCATTCAGGTGGGAGGCTTCAGTTGGACGCAAATCGCTAGCAGGACCGCCCCGTGCAGGCATCCCTCCCACAGGGGTCCCTCCCTAACCGCTCACCTGTCTGCCATGTCCTAGAGCTGAAAAAAAACGTTTAAAAACACACGATTGGTTCGCACGATGGCCAGGGGCCCCGGACCTCTCTCACTGGCCGGGGCTCCAAGGCCAATGCGCGATACCTGGAGGGGAGTGCAGGTGGGCCTGGACCTCTCACACCCAGGCTCTGGACCTCTCACATCCAGAAAACCCACCAACACTGCCTCCATACTGAATGCTAAATTCAACACACACAAGCAATAGAACACAGCAATACATGCATGCAGCTACATTTAAGTCGTCAGCAGGTGCTCGTCAGCCAATCAGGATGACTGGTTGGCTGACGAGCACCTGCTGACGACTTAAATGTAGCTGCATGCATGTATTGCTGTGTTCTATTGCTTGTGTGTGTTGAATTTAGCATTCAGTATGGAGGCAGTGTTGGTGGGTTTTCTGGATGTGAGAGGTCCAGAGCCTGGGTGTGAGAGGTCCAGGCCCACCTCCACTCCCCTCCAGGTGTCGCGCATTGGCCTTGGGGCCCCGGCCAGTGAGAGAGGTCCGGGGCCCCTGGCCATCGTGCGAACCAATCGTGTGTTTTTAAATGTTGTGTAATCTGCACATATTATAGAATAATGCAATGTTAGAAAAAACACTATATACCTGAAAATAAAAGTATGAGAATATTTTCTTTGCTGCTAATCTTCTAGTAATTATCCAGTTCGGCCTATCTGGACGAGCTTCCTCGTCCAGATAGGCACTGCTGCTGCCGCCACCTCGTGCGCGCGATCGGGCACGCCCCCGCGCGCGCTCCCGCTGCCCGCCGCTAGCCCCCTGATCAGTGAATGGGAATATAATTCCCATTCACCGATCTATCTTCCCCTCAGAAATACCGACGCTTTCTCTCCAGAGAGCGCGGTATTTCTGCCCCCAGGAAACATCTCCCCTGCTTTTAAGTTCCTGGATGCGAGATCGTTCGCATCCAGGACTTTTTTCACTGTGGCCATCTTGTGGCCAAATAGTAAACTGCACCACAATACATTTTTAATAAAAAAAAAATATTATTTTACATTTAAAATTAACAGTTTCCCTCCCACACCAAAAATTACCCACATACACTTTTTTTTATTAAAAATAAAAATAAAAAATACAATTAAAAAAAACAAAAACAACATAAATAGTTACCCAAGGGTCTGAACTTTTAAATATGCATGTCAAGAGAATATGTTATTATATTATTTAAAATTATAAGCTTATAAATAGTGATGGACGCAAATTGAAAAAATGCACCTTTATTTCTAAATGAAATATCGGCACCATAAATTGTGATAGGGACATCGTTTAAATGGTGTAATAACCGGGACAGATGGGCAAATAAAATACATGAGTTTTAATTACGGTAGCGTATATTAATTTCAAACTATAATGGGCAAAAACTGAGAAATAATGAATTTTTTTCATTTCTTTCTTAATCTTCCTGTTAAAATAGATTTAGAAAAAAATAATTCTTAGCAAAATGTAGCACCCAAAGAAAGCCTAATTAGTGGCGGAAAAAACAAGATATAGATCAATTCATTGTGATAAGTAGCAATAAAGTTATAGGTGAATGAATGGGAGGTGAACGTT
Source organism: Hyperolius riggenbachi (assembly GCF_040937935.1). Lineage (NCBI taxonomy): Eukaryota > Metazoa > Chordata > Amphibia > Anura > Hyperoliidae > Hyperolius > Hyperolius riggenbachi. The sequence goes on from NC_090651.1 coordinate 366,710,758, forward strand.
GCTCGGATGCATGAGATTTTCGGACCGCGGCGCTGAACCGGTTATTCATAGTACACAACCAATTCACTATATCATATTTTTTTTTCCGCTTCAGTGTCTCTTTAAGGCCTCTTTCACAGCGGGACGTTGCGTTTGATGCGACGTTAAAGTCGCACAACGTGCCCCTAACGCATGAAGATTATGAAATTGGACGTTATTTTGCACTGCGTTATGTGTCTCTTCGTGCGCCGTTTTCGTCGCATACTGATGGAACGAAAACGGCGCATGCATTACATTTAAAAAAAAAAAAAACATTACTGAGCTTGTGCAACACACATAACACAGCAAATGTATTGCTAAACGCACAGCATGCAGCACTTTCTAAATATTGCTACACATTACACACAACACAACGTGTGCACTGTGAATGTCGCACAGACTTTGTATTGCTGTGCGTTAGTCTGCGTTATACATTTTTATAACGTGCGACTTTAACGTTCCACTGTGAAAGAGGCCTAAAGGTGGTCATACATGATTCAACCAAAACATTTCATTTTCCCTTTTTTTTTTTCAATAAAATTGATTGATTACATAGAAAAATCAAAGGCAGAAATGTTTTTTTTTCTTGTTTTCTCTTTATGGGATAAATCAATTGAATCTCCTGCATTTTCGATCTTTCGGTTTATCGACCATGGTTAAAAAAAGAATTTGATATTTAAAGAAAAACAGTTTTTTAACCACTTTGTCCTCCTTGACATATAAAAACGTCAAGGAGGACAGGTGCGCTCCCGCGGCCGATCGTGCGCGTGCACGCGCACCCCCGGCCGCGGATTCGGTAGCCCAGGAATCAATGTATCGGGCTATGGTGCCCGATCACTGATTCCTCTCCCCCGCTGAAAAAGCGACAGCTTCTCTCGGAAGCTACGCTTTTTCTGAGACTATGTCCCTCTAAGCATACATTGTACGCTTAGAGTGACATCATGTAAACAAACTCGAGGTTGCCATCTTGTGGCCAAAGAGTAAAACTACACCTAAAAGTTAAAAAAAATTACATTACACACACTTTTCCCTAAATAAAACACTATTTACTTCCCCCCTCCCAAAAATACCCACATAAAATGTTTAATAAAAAAAGCAAAAATATTACAATTAAAAAAAACAACACATAAATATTTACCTAAGGGTTTAAACTATTTAAATATATATGTAAAGGTGAAATATTTCTATATATTTTTTTTTATAAGCTTGTAAATAGTGATGGATGCAAAACGGGAAAAATGCTCTTTTATTTCCAAATAAAATATTGTCGCCATACATTGTGATAGGGACATAATTTAAACGGTGAAATAACCGTGACAAATGGGCAATTGCAATACGTGGGTTTTAATTATGGAGGCATGTATTATTTTAAAACTATAATGGCCAAAAACTGAGAAATAATGAATTGTTTCCATTTTTTTTCTTATTCTTACTGTCAAAATGCATTTACAGTAAGGTAGCTCTTAGCAAAATGTACCCCCCAAAGAAAGCCTAATTGGTGGCAGAAAAAACAAGATATAGATCAGTTCATTGTGATAAGTAGTAATAAAGTTATAGGCGAATGAATGGGAGGTGAACATTGCTCGGATGCATAAAGTGAAAACGACTGAGAGCTTAAGTGGTTAAATAGTCTTTGGTGGATTGGTCTGATTTTTCAAGCAAAATTACAAGATCTAAAGGACAAAGAAAAAAAGCTTTATGGTATGTGGCTACCTTTAAATCAAGCAGGACCCTTTCTCAATAGACTCAAACAGCTGTTTTCTACTTAGAAATACATAAATAAAAACTTACAAAAACATTTTCCTGTACTGAAAGATTTTTGCGGAACCCGGTTGCAGACCCGCCACCCCCCTTCCCTGAGTCTTCAGTCACTGGCCCGTCTCTCGCATTGTCACCCCAGATCTCATTAATTATAGCCTCACCCAGACACAGCCACAGGAGGAAGCCTTGCAGGAGGAACTTCATGCTGCTCATCATGGTGGAGTCTTCAGAGTCCTCGCTCTGCCAGCAGACCCCCCAGCTCGTTCTGTTTTTCAGCAGCAAGACAGGAAGTAACAAGTGGTTGTTGTCTTCCCCTCGATGACACGAGAGAGAGGGGGAACTATTAGGAGGAAATCATTCTAGTAGCAGCTCTCCTTCCCACATGCCTCAGACTCACTCTGGGCTCCGTGCATTAGTCATCATCCACCACTTCACCCCATTCTGCTTAAAGGGCAACATCCTCTTATACCGCTACTGCTACGTGCTGACAGCATTGAAGGGACAGAAGTGACACTTCCCGAAATTGTATGTGATGTAATAAGTCTTCCTGTCCAATTCTAAGGCCGGTTTCACACTGCAAACTGGCGGCAGCAATGCGGTGCGTCGTGCCCGCCGCACTGCCAGAAACAGGCCTTCAGGGAACGCAGTGTTCCCTGTCTGACCACCAGCCAAGCAGGAAGTGATGCGCACTTGCTGTCACTTCCTGCTTCGGTTATGTGGAAGTGAATGGAAGCGTTTTGTTAAAATAAGCTTCTGCACATGCGCGGGGCAACGGCAACATTTTTAAAATCCCTGTGTCCCCATAGAGTAGTATGACTTCCGGTCCAACACAGAGCGACGCAAGTACGCGCTTTACCTCAGCTTTGTCCTAGCATCGGGGATGGGGCGAAAATGCCAATTCACGCTGTACCGTGGCAGTATGAAAGTCTCCATAGACTTTCATTGCCCGGCGGTGGGATGCAGTAAAGATACCGCACTGCACCATCCCGGTGTGAAAGGACCCTGCGCCTGTAACAAGCATGAATTAAGGTGGCCATGTACTAGTAGACGAATCAGGTCATTTTGGCGCATGGCGCTCAGTGCAGAGTGTCGAAAGCTGGGCGCCGTCATAGCACTATTGCTATGCTACGCACCCCATGCAAGAGTAATTCAGGGATCTGGTGATCGCCAGACCCATAATTACATCTCCCTCCAAGTTGCCATGATTTGTAGGGGGAATAGTATTTAACACCCCTGGGAATGTGAGTGGCAGCAGGGTGAGCCATCATTCAGCTCACCCTGCACCTAGCGTCCGGCAACACGATAGTACGTACCCTCTGGTTGATGGCCACCCAACGCCCCCAAAAGATAGATCCCTCTCTGATCAGAATCTGCATCTTCCTACCGCACATTGTTTGCAAATAGATTTTGTATGAATTGAATGGAAATCTGTTGACAAACATTAACCCCCCCCCCCCCCCCCCCCTTCGACTCACTACGAGTTAAAAGTGATCCTCGGGCCCGAGAGAACTTCCGGTGAGAGCGAACTCACTTGACTGGCCGATGCTCTCCCTCCTGTATCCTTCTGTCTCCATCTCCACTACATGAGAATGCTCTTGCCCCCAGGTCACCGAGAACAGGCGTCTACGAGGATGAAGTTGGAAGGAGACAGACTAAAGGAGGGAGTGTGCCAGATGGATAGGCAAGTTTCTCCACTGCCAAGAGTACTCTGCAGCGAAACTGGGCCCTGAGAGGAGCACTATTAACTTTGGGGGAGACATGGGACCATCATCCAGACGAAGACTCTGTCCCCTGTGGGTCCCGCCCTGTTTGGTTTATTTGTAATTCCCCCCAGACTTGGCCCCAACCTACTTCGGGTCGGGACCTTTAAACTGGATCTAGTACTGGCCGGTTAGCACTAGATCTGGTTCAAATGTCCCAACCTGAGGTGGGTCGGGGCTTAGTCCAGGGGGAATTATAAATAAACTGAGCAGTGTGGGACTGAATGGATACCTATATAAGTATGTATGCTGTTTACTACACTTGTCTCACTTCAGAATTCCTTGAAGGACCGGAACAACTAGTACGAGAACATCTCAAGCATATTAAAAACTGGAGAAACGCCAATGTACCCAGGCCAGGGCAGGAGTCATGCCTACAGGTGCCTGTTGATGGAAAGGCAGCTCACTCTCCTCCCTGAGTGCCTCGCTCCTGCCTTACCTGTGCAGAGTCCCGAGCAGAATGTAAATGAGATGTTACTCACCCAGCTCTAGGCATTCCACCGGCGAGATCTCCCTTCAGTCAGAAGCACCTCTAGCTACCTGATACTGAGGGTACATCTGGCTACATAATGCTAAGGAGCACCTGTAGCTACCTATGACAAGCAAGGGAGCTAAAGGAGAAGTGACAGCTGGGACAGCCAGCACTTTGCGGTGCAGTTCGGTGGGTGTCTGAAAGTTCATAGAGGGCGGATTCTAGAGTGCCAGGACATCTGTGGCTGGATAGTGTAATGGTTAAGGGCTCTGCCTTTGACACAGGAGACCTGGGTTCAAATCTTGGCTCTGCCTGTTCAGTAAGCCAGCACCTATTCAGCAAGGAGTTTCTTGTGCAAGTCTCCTTAAAGGAGTCGTCAGGCAAAAAAAAAAATGAGTTTCACTTACCTGGGGCTTCTACCAGCCCCATGCAGCCATCCTGTGCCCTCGTAGTCACTCACTGCTGCTCTGCTCCCCCTCTGTCAGCTTGTTTAGTTGCGGGCCGCATTGCATACATTTTTATGCATTCCCGCAGGTGCAGAAACATTAACGCATACCTTTTTACGCGTTAGAGGTTCAACGCGTAAAAGTTTACGCGTTGAACCGCTAATGCGCAAACATGTATGTGTTAATGTTCCAGCGCTAGCGGGAATGCCTAAAAATGTACGCAATGCGGCCCGCCGACTTCGAGGTCGGCAAAAACTAAACGAGCTGATGGAGGGGGACCAGAGCAGCAGTGAGTGACTACATGGGGCTGGTAGAAGCCCCAGGTAAGTGAAACTCATTTTTTTTTTTTTTTGCCTGATGACTCCTTTAACACTGCTACTGCCCAGTGCCTAGTGAGTGCACTCTAGCGGCTGCCTTGCAAGCGCTTTGAGTCCGACAGGAGAAAGGTGCTATACACATACTGCAATTATTATTGTCTGTGCCTATAGGCTCCTCTGATGTAAATCCGGGCCTGACCCATGCACTTTTCAATGTACTATTTGCAGGTAAAGAAAAAACAAATTGGCCCGCAGTGCTCTGAACCGCTTGAACCTTGCAATGATCGTAATGCGTTAATTACTATTTTGCTAAATTTCACTTAATTTTATTGATTACAATTACAATTGTCATGTAAAAATCATAATCATGAAAAATTACCCCAAATTTTGCATAATCATGACTATCCCAAAATTTTAGTAAATGTGATCATTTTTCTAATTATAATCATTTTCGTGATGACATAATAAATACGAAATTACGATTTTTCACGTTACCCGTAATTTCATGTACGTTTCTTGTTTACACAAGAAATTTTAGTAACATTAAATTAAACACGAAATCATGATTCAACGCGAAATAACCACACAAAATTACGCATTTTCTGATAATCAGGAATTACAGTTGTGCGCCATAATTGCAAATTTTGTGTCGTAATAACGAGAATGCTTAGGGCTGCTAAAGGTGCTCCTACCCTCATCGATTTTACCTAAATATCAGAGCAATTGATTTTAACCAAAAATCGATCTAAAGAATCGAACGGACAGGACACTGCAGTTCGATCTGTTATCAATGGATTCCCTGCTGGAATCTATAGCAGATTGATGTGCAATATGTAATAGGAATCGATTCCTTCAGAAGTGATTATTTTCAGAAAGGAATCGATTGTTTTAGAACATTGGTCAGAAATCTATTAGTGTATGGCCTTGCCAGCCCACATTGTGTTCACACAGCTTACGCAGGTGCTGAAAACTAATTAGACTCTTGCTCAACTTCCTTATAGGAGATTTCACTGTAACTTCATCAGACACACTTTAGTTTCACACATCGCAATACATGTTAGCAGTGACAACACATGCAGGTTGCCTCACATCATATGGCTAGGAGCACACTAGGCAGAATCGCTGGTATTGCAGAAAAATGCATGCGTTTTTGTCTATGATGAAAGTCTATGGGATGCATAAAAAACCCACATACAGTATCTCTGCATTTTACAATGTGCGATTTTCAAAACACACAACTCGCTGCATATTTCTCAAAAAACGCCTGTAAAACGCACAGAATGTTTTTCAATTGAGTTTTTACATGCCTTTTTCGATGCGATTTTTAGTACATAAATATGATTCTGTATTTTACACCATTGAAAACTATTTAAAAAACGTAAAATGCAAACAGACCAAAAACACATGGAAAACGCAACCGCAAATGCTTACAAAACGCACCTAAAAATGTAGAAACGCATAAAGGCAGAAAACACAAGGTTTTCTGTAATGCCTACTTTGCTCCATTAAAAAAAATTGGATTGCTGCAATTTTGCCACAATTTTAATGCAAGTCAATGAAAGCGTGTTTTTCAAAACAAAAACGGATCGAAAAGTGCTTTACAGTGTGCCTCTGCCCTTATAGACAAAGTAAAAATTAAGTCAGCGGACATAATCCATGAAACTTAACTTAACTTTTGTGAAACATCCTTTAGGGTTTGGACCCACTAGATCGTTTTTAGATGGTGAACAATCGTCAGGGATTCCCAAAAACGCTTTGCCAATGTATTTAAATGGGGCTGAACCCAGTGGGGTTGCAATTAGAGATAGTTGCAATCACAGGACATGCAGCAGTTTGAGCGCTCAATGCTAAGCGTAGAAGCGCTGCAAAATTGCTTTGAAAAGGGATTTTACGGCGATTTGGGGACCGAGCGATTGTTAATTTAAATAAAGTTATTTATACTTACCAGATACCTCGATGTTTGGCTTCCGCCCATAGCCCCACCCCCAACCAGAAGAGGTCACAGGCACTTCTGGTCCAAGAGAAGCACCTATGATCTCTTCCATTAGGAAGAGGGGCTACGGACAGAAGACGGACATCGGGACATCTAGTAAGTATAATAAGGTTTAATTAATTTTTTTTTAAAAAGAACCGCTATTCAGAGCGCTGTACAGTTTACTGTACAGCACTTCAGATCGTAGCAAAATGCGATTGCAATCGCCCTAGGAATCCCTGCACACAACGCTGTCGTAATGTAAAAGCGAGGCAGAGATTCCTAGTGGCTTCCAGCCCATATTGGTACTTTGTATGGTGAAATGCGGTCTAGGAAATTGCCCCACCATAGGGCAGCTGACGGGAGTCCTTGGGAAGCAGATGGAGGTTTAGAGCTCGGGGGAAGCCAGCGTATAATTCTGCAGGAAGAACGTTGGTTTAATCGTTTCTAAATTACACAGATGAATTTTTAATGAGATTCCACAGGAGCGTAATTAAAAGATTATAAAGCACCAGTAGGTGCAATTAAAATGCAAATTTAGTACTAAAATATTTGCCTGCACATCGTCTATTAAAACAATACAGAATGTTAGTCTTCTTATATCGTTTAGTTTTTATTAGTAAGACAAAGACTAGAGCTCTATACGGGACAAGAACAGAGGACAAGTAATTCACCATAAATTATACGACATGATCGTATTGGCAAATTTGCGTTTTGCAATTTCTCAGTTCCAAATCCTCTGTAGATTGAGGTCTTTTTTTGTGCACATTTTTAGAATGTAAATTTTTCATACATACCAATGAAGTCAATTTACATGAAAATGTATCTGATTAACTTCAAATCCACATACGAAAATTCACTGTTGCCAGGGCCGGATTTACCATAAGGCACTGTAGTGCCTACCGGCGCCTGATGATAGAAAGGCAGCTCACTCTGCTCCTCGAGCGCCTCCCTCCCTCCTTCCCTATGCAGAGTCCTGAGCACAGTGTGAGGGCTCGTTTCCACTATTGCGAATCCGCATGCGTTTTGTGTATGCGGATTCGCATAGACAATATAAGTGAAAGGGCCTGTTTCCACTTATGCATCTGCGGGAACGTTTTATTGAGCGGAGGAAATTTGCATGGAACACCCTGCAGAATTTGCGTGCTTGTGGAATGCAGGCGAATCGCACACAATGTATTTAATAGGGAAATCGCCTGCATTTTCCCCATGCGTTTTTTGCCGCAAATTTGCATGCAAATTCGCATAGGTACCAATGTAAATTCACACAGGCAGTGACATGGTTAAAATCGCATATACCCTCACCTATGCGAATTCGCATGCGAATTCGCGGCAAAAAACGCATGCGGAATTGCATCCGCATGCAATTTCATCAGCGGTGGAATCCCGGCGATTACGCACCGCAATAGTGTAAACGAGCCCTGAATGAGGAGATCTCAGGGGCAACGTAATACTGAGGATAGCTATGGCTACCTAATGTTAAGGGGCACCTGTAACTACCTATGAAGGGCAAGGACACTAAGGGAGAAATGACAGCTGGGCCAGCCAGTACACTTGTGGTGCGGTTCGATGGGAGTTTGTAGGTTAATAGATGGCAAAGTGTATGGTGCCAGAACATCTGTGCCTATAGGCTCCTGTGATGTCACTCCGGGCCTGACTGTTGCCATTGGCTTGCAGTGATATGCAAATCACATGTCCGTTGCCCAAAACATTTGGCACCTGAACAAGCGCACTCACCAATATGTGGCAAATAGGCTAATCGCACACACATTCTGTTAACTGTGTTGCTTGCTAATTTTTTGCATTGAAAATGCTATTTTGGATTTCGCGAACATTTTCACGAAAATAGCTTGCATTTTCGCATTTTTCACAAAAACGCATAAAATGGATATTTATTGCGATAATTCATGAAAAGCGCAGAAAAACAATGTTTATACTGTGAAAATTATTACCGCAAAAAGTAACAAAAATTATTTTTGATGGTGTTTTCACTTGAAAATCGAATTTAACTTTATTTTTGTGAAAATGTATGCAAAAGAATATTGGCGTTTTCACTTATTACCATCTGTTACGTGTTAAAGGGGCCAGATATGAAAACTATCAGTCTCCAGGACAGGTAACTAGAAAGCACGGTTGCCGACCTAAAATCTAATTTTTATATGATTTTTGTAGCTGTATTATAATGATATATAGCTTTACATATAATGATTTAGATTTATATGAATGTATTATATATTTTTATTTATATGTTATAAGTATCAATGGGGTTGATTCACTATGCCAAATAGCGTGCCTTATCAGAGTTAACGTGCCTTATCAAAGTAGCATATCGAGCGCTACAAACTTCTGCCTGCTAATTGGCAAAGACGAGAGCTCCACTCGTCCTGCCCTGAGGGCTTGTTTCCACTGTTGCGACGCGATTTCGGCCGCATTCCGACGCTTGTAAAAACGCATGCGGATGCGTTTCCACATGCATTTTTACCCGCGATTTCGCCTGCGATTTCGCATGGCAGGGTGCCATGCGAAATTAACCATGACACTGCCAGGGCTAAATAAAATTGAAAAAGGTGCGAAATCGCACGCGAAATCGCGGGTAAAAACGCATGTAACAACCGCATGCGTTTTTACTATTAAATACATTAGCGGCGATTCGCACGGATTCCCGACGCAGGCGAAATCGTTGGCTCTTTTGTGCGTTTTTTTCACGCTGAAAAAAACGCACCTCAACAACGCTACAGTGGAAACAGGCCCATCCACTTGTATTACATGTGCGGATCTGCATGCGTTGGACGCATGCAGATTCGCGATAGTGGAAACGAGCCCTGAGCCCTTGCGGGTCCAATCACTTTAAAGGACATTATCCCCGCACTTTGATTGGCCAATAGGTCGCCTGTCACTTGACAGGAAACTTGACAGGCGGCCTATTGGCCAATCAAAGTGCAGGGATAATGTCCTTCAAAGTGATTGGGGCTCAGTCAGGGCAGGATGAGTGGAGCTCTCGTCATTGCCAATTAGTAGGCATAAGTTCGCAGCACTCACTATGTTACTCTGATAAGGCATGTTAACTCTGATAAGGTGTGTAAACTCTGATAAGGCACGATATATGTCATAGTGAATCAACCCCGATATGTTGAAAAAAATCAACACCCTAATTTAATGGACAAGTGTGAAAAGTCAGAAGCACACTTTATGTGGAAATTGTGTGGCTGAAGTGTTGGTGTGAACACAGTTTATTTATGTACCCCAACTAGCAAAATTATACAACTTGCCTTCACAAATGGCATAGGTAGCATGCCTCCCCAGATAACACATGTCTGAGAAATTGGATTGGAGATCAGTATTTATGAGAAAATACCTGAAAAAGCTAATTTCTTTCTTTTGATTTAGGCATGATTTGGTACTTAAACTATTTTTCTCATAGATGTTGAATTCAATCCCATTCCAATTCCTGAAGAAGTGGATTGGTTAACGAAATGCATTAACCTCTGGTGGATTGGTTATCTCCAGATTTTAGCGTCTGAGGGCCCATTCGCACTAGAGCGTTTTCCCGGCGATTTTCGGCAAAACGCTCAAGCGCTAGTGCTTTTGAAAGCGCTAGTGCAATAGAAACCTACGGGCCCGTTCTCACCTGGGCGATTTGCGTTAATCGCCAAATGCAAATGCGTAGCCTGCACCATTTTCAGGCGATTTCCCGGCGATCGCGTTTCGGTGCTATAGAAGCGCTAAACGCGATCACAGGAAAATCGCTGCAGTGTCCAGTGATTTTTCCACGTGAAATCGCGGAAAAATCACTACCGCAAAACGCCGGCGGTAATCAAGTGTGAATGGGGCCTGAAAGTGTACTGCTGTTTTCCCTGGGAATAATCAGATTGATAAGCATAGGTAGCAAGATGGGATTTTATCTGATTGCCACCTGGAGTCGGGAAGGATTTTTTTCAATTTTGGGGCTAATTGGACTATACCTTGTAAAGGGGCCCATACAGTTACATGATTTCCCACCGATCACTGTGATCAAATCTGCTGTGAAATCGTTGCGCAAACGCTAAAGGAACGATCGATTTCCATCCGAAATCGATCGTTCCCGTCGATCTGTCCGGGCGGAAGATTTCGCTCGATCGTCGACGGGTTGGGAGTGCTTTGTTAGCGGCGTTCGAATGTTCGACGACCGACGCTAGCGACATTACATTATCTGTTCCGCCGGCGCGTGTCCCCACTGTCCCTTCTCAGCGCTGGGCTCCGGCGGGCTTAACTTACTTCCTGTTGGGGGAAGTTTAAACAGTAGAGCGCCCTCTACTGTTTAAACTTCCCCCGACAGGAAGTAAAGTGAAGCTGGAGCCCAAAGCGGAGAAGAAACAGCGGAGACCAGGGAGACTCGCCCCGGCCGGATCAGGTGATGTATGCAGTTGATGTATGTAGGGAATTCAAAATCTGTTTGCAGTGTAGGCAGCCAATAGGTCCCTCTTTGATCAGATTTGATCACAGAGGGATCTATCTGCTGGTCGATCTGGGGCAATCGAACAGTGTTTGGCTGCCTTAAGGCCTCTTTCACAGTGGGACGTTAAAGTTGCACGTTATAAAAATGTATAACGCAGACTAACACACAGCAATACAAAGCCTGTGCCACATTCACAGTGCACACGTTGCGTTGTGTGTAACGTGTAGCAATATTTAGAGAGTGCTGCATGCTGTGCGTTTAGCAATAAATTAGCTGCGTTACGTGTTGCACATGCTCAGTAATGTTTGTTGTTTTTTTTTAAATGTAACACATGCGCCGTTTTCGTTCCATCAGTATGCAACGAAAACGGCGCACCAAGAGACACATAACGCAGTGCAAAATAACAGCCAATTAGGTGCGTTAGGTGCGATTTTAACTTTGCATCAAACGCAACGTCCCACTGTGAAAGAGGCCTAAGGGTTTACTTTTGGGTAACAGTAAATTCGGGCGCCTGAGGCTAGTGGACAAATCGGGCGCCGCCATTCACTCCTATAATAAATATCGTTTAATGGGCGCCCGATAGGAAAAAAGGGCGCCGGAGAAAACTAACGTTTTAAAAGCGGCGCCCGGAGACTTAATGTTTTATTACTGTTTCTCATGATTACACATTATTTAATGATTTATACATTTTTAAATATTATTTTTAAACGAAAAACAGTACAATATTTTTTTCCAAACATTATTTTTAAACGAAAAACAGTACTTTTTATTTATTTATTTTTTTTTTTTTTACATTATTTTTAAACGAAAAAACCAACAGGGGGGTCTTAGGTTTAGGCACCAACAGGGGGGTCTTAGGTTTAGGCACCAACAGGGGGGTCTTAGGTTTAGGCACCAACAGGGGGGTCTTAGGTTTAGGCACTAACAGGGGGGTCTAGGGGTTAGGGGTAGGTACAGGGAGGGTTACTTAGGCACCAACAGGGGGGGTCTTAGGTTTAGGCATCAACAGGGGAGTCTAGGGGTTAGGGGTAGGTACAGGTAGGGTTACTTAGTAATTTTTTTTTAAACGTTATTATACGTTTCACTATTTAAACGAAAGATTAACGTTTTTACAATTGCCGATTTAATGCACATTATTTAATGATTTATAACTTTAAAAAACATTAATTTTAAACGAAATACAGTACAATACAATTTTAAACGTTATCCATGCTTATCGTTAAAAACCCGGCGCCCTTTTTTCCCAGCGCCCCTTTTTAACGTACGCTTACTTTTGACCCTCCTCTGGATCACATGAGATATGTGAGGGAGCAGGCTGGTGTTGTACTTTGTTCTCTGGTTGAACTAGATGGAGAGATGTCTTTATGCAGCCCAAATAACTATGTAACTTTGTAACAAGTACAGTAAACAGGTTGTCGCACCTTCCTCTCCTGCACATGTGTAGCGATTGTCAGCTCATGAAGTACGGTGAAGGTGTGACTTCCTGTGGCGGCAGCTACACTCTCTGCAAAATAACAATGCACAGAAATGAAACACAATGAGCTGCTGCCCCTCTCCGTTAGGCAGAGATGGATTACGATTTAATGGGGCCTTAGGCAAGGTAGTAGATTTGGGGTCTTTTTGGTAAGCTAAAGTGGAGAGAGGTCAAAGAAGGTGGCAGGTGGGCCCCTTGACACCCATTAGGCCCCGGGCACCTGCCTAGGTTGCCTGGTGCACGATCCTGCTCTTTCGCTAGGCTAGGTTCGCACTTCAAAACGGCACTGTAAATGCTCTCCGCTCAGGATGCACCGCACTCCCTCACAGGTCCGTGCTGTTGCTCAATGCTCACACTACCTGCTGTCTTGCAGCTGTCTGTCTCCTCCATCAGCCACCACGCCACTGCCACTCAGTGCAGGGAACATCTAGGAAGTAGTAAGTCAGGTCAGCACACCAAGTAGTCTTTTAAAAGCATGAAGTTTAAAGCAGCAGCTATCCACAATGACAGAGCTGACAAATGTTTCGGGGGGACTGTGTGGGAGATGCCTACACACGGCGGTCCCTGTAAAAGATGTAATCAACGATTACGTCCAACCGAAGCCTCCCACCGGAATGCTAATTTATGCAATTCCTGCTAGGTTTGGTATGGCAGACAAAGGGTGTATGACCGTGCACCTGATTGGCTGACTGGCGCCTGCTGCTGACCAGATAAAGGCAGGAAATTGCTTGAACTGGTAGTGAGCAATTGTGTGTGTTGCAGTTAGCATTCAGTTTAGAGGCGATGGGGGTAAAGTCCCTGGAAGTGAGAGATCCAGGGCTCGCTCGCACTTCCCTCTGGGTATCGCATGGTGGTTTAGGGGCCCCTGGCCAGTGAGAGAGACTAAGGCCCCTGGCTGTAGTGGGAACCAGTGTTTGTGATTTTGAATTGTTTCGGGGCCCTGAGGGGTCCACCTTTTCAAAGCCCAATGCAAACTTATATAAATGATCAAATGTGCACAACGCCCCGTGCTGATAAGGGAAACACCCCCTCATGAATATGAATAACAAAACAACAACAACAACATTTAAAAAGGAACTTAACCACTTCACCTCGAAGGGTTTTTCCCCTCAAAAAACCAGAGCAATTTTCACCTGTCAGCACTCCTTCCATTCACTCGCCTATAACTGTATTATTACTACTTATCACAATGAAGCAATCTATAGCTATGTTTTCTATGGGGTTTTTTTTCACAACCAATTAGGCTTTCTTTGAGGAGTACTTTTTGCTAAGAATTATATTATTCTAAAAGTGTTTTAACAGAAAAAATAAGAAAAAAAAAGGAATAAATGTATTATTTCTCAGTTTTCAGCCATTTATGGTTTCAAAATAATACATGCTACCGTAATTAAACCCCGCACATTTTATTTACGCATTTGTCTCGGTAAAATGTTATACAATATATGGCACCAATATTTTATTTGGAAATAAAGGTGCATTTTTTCAGTTTTGTGTCCATCACTATTTACAAGCCCATAATTTATAAGGCTACTACGTCCCTCCCCGCCGCGAGTTCCCGCTCGTTACCGCTGTCGATCGTTAGCCGATAGATCAATGAATGGGAACACAGCTCCCATTTATTGATCTAAGTCCCAATGTGAATGAACACAGCCATGAGACGGCGCCGCCAATCACAAAGACCGTCCCCCGCATTGCTTCCTGTTTGCGTAGTACTACTACGCATAAGGATGTTAGCCGCGAGGACATCTTGTGGCCAAATAGTAAAATTACATCTACATTTTTTTCTTTTTCAACAAAAGCCCTATTTTTACCTTAAAGGGAACCATAGAGGTTGGGGGGAAGCTTTAATACATACCTGGGGCTTCCTCCAGCCCCATACGCACGGATCGCTCCCACGCCGCCATCCTCTGCTGCCTGGATCCGCCGGTACTGGGTCCCATCATTGCCGCGAGTCGGCCAGTCGGCCGGCAGACGCGGCCAAATGTCCGCATCACACGGGGCTCCCTCCATACACATACGCATGAGGCTGCCTACATGCGTACGAGTATGGAGGGAGCCCCTGTGATGCGGACAATTGTCCGCGTCTGCCGGAAGTGACGGGACCCGGTACTGCCAATCCAGGAAGCGGAGGATGGCGGCGTGGGAGCGATCCGGGCTTATGGGGCTGGAAGAAGCCCCAGGTATGTATAAAAGCTTGTTCTATTTTTCTCAGCCCGTTCCTCTCTGGTTCCCTTTAATTAAAGAGACTCTGAAGTGAGAATAAATCAAGCTTCAGAGCTCATAGTTAGCAGGGGCATGTGTGCCCCTGCTAAACCGCCGCTGTCGCGCCGCTAAACGGGGGTCCCTTCACCCCCAAACCCACCCCCGCAAACGTTAGTCGTGGAATTGGCCGTTGCTGGAGGCAGGGCTAACGGCTGTAGCCCTGCCTCCAGTCGTGTCTATTAGCGGCGCATCGCCGCCTCTCCCCCGCCACTCTCAGTGAAGGAAGACTGAGAGGGGCGGGGGAGAGGCGGAGATACGGGCTGACAGACGCGCGTGGGGCAGGGCTGCGGCGGTTAGCCCTGCCCCAACCAGGAAGAGATCCCCCGCTGCACCGAGGGGATTTGGGGGTGAAGGGACCCTCGTTAAGCCGCGGGATAGCGGCGGTTTAGCAGGGGCACACATGCCCCTGCTAACTATGAGGTCTGAAGCGAGATTTATTCTCGCTTCAGACTCTCTTTAAGCTTTTGCAGAGCGATTGCGTTTTTACACTTCCTGACGTCAGTCAGGAAGTGAAGTCTTTGATCCGGAAAAGAATAAATACAATGTATTTTTTCTTAAAAACGTGAACGTAATCGTTGCACAAAGCGATTTTGTGAGCGTTTTGCGTTTTCCTAAACCATTCTTTGAGGCGGAATCGCCTCAAAAATGGTCCATGCACCACTTTTCTGAGCGGATCTTAAACGAACCGTTCAGATGTGAACTATCTCATATAGAATCATGGTGTAAGCGCTTTCAGGGTGATTTTGAAAAATTGCCAGCGCTTAAACAATGACTAAAATGCCTCTAGTGTGAACGAGCCCTAACAGATTACCCAGCAAGCTCATGGTGAACCAGAACTCCTAGGAGAGTGTCAGGGTACGTTTCCACTAGTGCGGTGCGGAATCGTTGCGGATTCCCCGCAGACGAATTCGCATGTAGGAGCGAAATCGCATGCAGTTGTATGCAAATTTTACCGCAAATTTGCATACGATTTCGCATGGATGACGCTGTGTGCGAATTTAACCATGGCAGTGCCTGTGTGCTTTTTCATTGATTCCATGCGAAATCGTATGCGAATTCGCATGAAAATTCGCATACAAAAACGCCATGCGAATTCCCTATTAAATACATTGTACGTGAATCGCATGCAGTGTGTGCGGTGTCCGAATTCGGACAGCTCTGCTGTGCAGATTTTTCCTGCACAAGAAAACACAACGTTTTCCTGACAAGTGGACACAAGCTCCTTCACTTTTATTGCTTATGCGAATTTGCATGCGGGGAACACATGCGAATTCGCGTTAGTGATGCCTAAGGGGCTACAATGGAGCAAGATTCCCTCTTACTAAAATACAGTTTGTATGCATGTTGGATTAGTGTGGCTCTGTAATATTAACACGCTGACACATCATTGCACTCCAGCGGTTCTGGAGGTGTGGCTACCTTCCAGGGACAACAATGGGTGATTTGCACATATTCAGCAGTAATGAGCTGGGGGAAGTCTCGGAGTTCACTTCAACCCGAATTGTCGCAAATACCTTCTGTTTTCAGTAAAAATACATAAACAGTTTGACAGATCAAGCATGTTTTTCTTTAGCATGACCAGGAGGTGGCAGCATAAGTACATTTTAAAAGAGGAATATCTTTACTAGTTTCAAGCTGGAGAGTTCCTCAGGATGGGCAATGAAGGTGATTATTTTGGAAGTGTTTCCATGTATCACTGACCCAAGGGCCAGAAACCCACTAGGAGCGATTTTCTGAGCAATTTGAGATTTGAAAACTCTTGCTAATGTAATGCTATGGGTGTGATCCCGCTTGTGCGATGTGATTTGATAAAAATCCCCCCTAGCATTGCATTAGGAAGAGCTTTTTCAAATCACTAGCGCTTAGAAATCGCTCCTAGTGGGTTTCTGGCCTTAGGCCTGGAACCCACTATAAATCGCTATCGCTAATCGCTAGCGTTTTGTATGAGCGGTTTGTAAGCGATTTCATGAGCGTTTTCTGGCAATTTTGGTAGCAATTTTAACAATTCTGATTGGTCCTTTAAATTAATTTTAATTTTGTTACAGTGTGCAGTCATTTCATAACGCTAACAAAATCGCTCTGTGTAGGTTTTGACGAGTGATTACGCCAGCGATTATATACTTTACATTGCAGAAACGCTAATGCAAAACGCTAAAAATGCTGCATGTCCTGCGTTTGCGATTATGGTAATCGCAATCGCTCCAGTAGAATTTGGCCAATCCATTAGCATTGAGGGCTGGTGCACACCGGAGCGGTTCTGGAGCGTTTTTTTTTTAAAGGTTGCAGGGGGAAAACCGCTTGGCTAATGAAAGTGAATGGGATGGTGCACACCAGAGCGGCTCGTTTTTCCAGAAACGCAAACTCGGGGGCTGCAGCATTTCTTAGATTTCTGAGGCGTTTCTGCCTTAATGTTAATGTATAGGAAAGTGGAAAACAGCTCTGAAAAACGCCAGATCAGAGCGGTTTTCCAGGCGTTTTTGTTACAGAAGCTGTTCAGTAACAGCTTTACTGTAACAATATATGAAATCTGCTACACAAAAATGCTCCAAAAAATGCTAGGCCTGTTTAGAAAACGTCATGCCTAGAATCGCTCTGAAATCTGCTAGAGGTTTTTGGTGTGAACTGAGCGTTTAGGGAAATCGCTAGCAGTTTGAATCGCTCCCTTAGGGCTGGAACCCACAGGAGCGCTTTTGGCAGCGTTTTGGCAGCGTTGCGATACGCTAGCAGTTTGCCAAAACGCTGGGCCAATGTTAATGGATGGGGCAACTTCCACAGGAGCGTTTGCGTTTCCCAGAAACGCAAACGCAGGACGTGCAGCATTTTGGGAGCGTTAGCGCTTCAATGTAAAGTATTGACACGCTAGCGGAAACGCTCAGCAAAACCTAAACTGAGCGGTTTTGCTAGCGTTTTGCGGTTCAGCACACTGTAACAAAATGAAAAATTATTCACAGGACCAATCAGGATAAAAACGCAAAACGCAAAACGCTGCGCACCCGCTGAGCAAAAAAATACAATGTTGCAAAACGCGACCGCAAACGCGCATGAATCCGCTTGCAAACCGCTCAGACAAAACTCTAGCGGTAGCGTTTCGCGTTTGCTGTTTTCAGTGGGTTCCAGGCCTAAATGCTCACAAAATCACTTTAGTAGGTTCCAGGCCTTTCTCATTTTTTTTCTCCTAGGACATCATTTTTCATCTTTAACCACTTGAGGACCACAGTCTTTTCGCCCCTTAAGGACCAGAGCCTTTTTCTCCATTCAGACCACTGCAGCTTTCACGGTTTATTGCTCGGTCATACAACCTACCACCTAAAGGAATTTTACATCCTTTTCTTGTCACTAATACAGCTTTCTTTTGCTGCTATTTGATTGCTGCTGCGAGTTTTAGTTTTTATTATATTCATCAAAAAAGACATGAATTTTGGCAAAAAAATGACTTTTTTAACTTGCTGTGCTAACATTTTTCAAATAAAGTAAAATTTCCTATACATTTGAGCGCGAAAGTTATTCTGCTACATGTCTTTGATAAAAAAAAACCATTCAGTGTATATTTATTGGATTGGGTAAAAGTTATAGCGTTTACAAACTATGGTGCTAAAAGTGAATTTTCCCATTTTCAAGCATCTCTGACTTTTCTGCGCACCTGTCAGGTTTCATGAGGGGCTAAAATTCCAGGATAGTACAAATACCCCCCAAATGACCCCATTTTGGAAAGAAGACATCCCAAAGTATTCAGTGAGAGGCATGGTGAGTTCATAGAAGATTTTATTTTTTGTCACAAGTTAGCGGAAAATGACACTTTCTGACCAAAAAAAGAAAAAAAAAAGTTTCCATTTCTTCTAACTTGCGACAAAAAAAAATGAAATCTGCCACGGACTCACTATGCTCCTCTCTGAATACCTTGAAGTGTCTACTTTCCAAAATGGGGTCATTTGTGGGGTGTGTGCACTGGCGAACTCAGGGGGCTATTCCGGGTGTCTGGAACCTCCCCCCTGCACTGAGCTGTGTATTCAGCCAGGGAAGCCTGCATAATATAAACAGCCTCATTCTCCCTCCCTTCTTACTTCTGGTGCCTCCCTCCAGCTAATAGAATGAGAGAGGCAGCCCAGCTTCCCTCACAACCCTCACAAGAAGATGCAGCCTGCAGTGAGAGAATGTTGATTATGGAGTCCTGGACTCTCCACAGCACAGAAGTGTCAGACATGATGAAATTAGAGTGCAGGCAAGCTGGTAAATATGCACAGCATGATGCAGAGCTTGCCTGGACTCAGGGTCTGTGGGCAAACATCTGTCTGGTCTCTCCCCATTGTTATAATGACTGCATGTGTGGGTAAGGTGTTTAACAAGCTGAAAAGTTTTTGACAGTCCCTAGACTCCAGGAGGGCTTCTTTCTGACTTGTGTGAGAGACTGACAGGGACAGGAGTCCGATTACAGGCAAGTAGCCTGTCTGATGTGGGACTGCAATACAGATACGTTCTCTGCTCCATCTCAGGCTATTCTCAATTCCTCCACTCCTCTCTCTGGGCTAGTGCACGCCAAAATGACAATAGCAATCGCTAGCAATTTGTGAGTGTGATTTTGTAAAGTGATTTTCAGAGCGATTTTTGAATGAATTGCTCAAAAACATGCTACATGCAGTATACCTGCGATTTTGAAAAAATCACAACGCTGCTGTGGGAACACCCACATAGGGTAACATTAGCCAAGCGCTTTTCAAATCACTGTTGATTTGAAAAACGCTCAGAAGCACTCTTGGTGTGCACCAGCCCTCCCTCATTCACCTTTGTTTCCCTCTTCCTCTAGAGCTGACTGTGTGCTCTTGTCTTACAGGAAAGCTAAATAAAAGTGCAATCCTGGTGAGGCAAAATATTATTATTTAGTATTTATGTAGCGCCGACATCTTCCGCAGATGCATATATCCCTGCATCATATGGGTATCGCTTGCGCTATGTGAAACTATGTAGCATATTCCACTGAATTGTCCAAACTAAGTCTATCTCCTGTTCCTCTCTCGGGGAGTTGTTCCAGCGCTGTACCCCGTTCACATTTGCTGCTTCCAGAAGCCCTCAGAAACACTCGTGTCCTTGAGTACTTCCAAAGATAGGCAGCTCCGTAATACGCCAGCGCACTTTTGTGCATGGGCAGTATGGAGCCACCTGTATTCGGAAGCACTCGGGACATACGTGCTTCTGGACCTTTCAGGAACCCCCCCCCCCTTAAAAATCCTGCGTTTGCCCCTGGTGTGTTTACTGTCCTGGCATTTTGGGGGGTGCCTAATTGTAAGCACCCCTGTAAAGCCTAAAGATGCTCATTGGACTTTTGGCCCCTTAGCGCAGTTAGGCTGCAAAAAAGTGCCACACATGTGGTATTGCCATACTCAGGAGAAGTAGTATAATGTGTTTTGGGGTGTATTTTTACACATACCCATGCTGGGTGGGAGAAATATCTCCGTAAATGACAATTGTTTTATTTTTTTTACACACAATTGTCTATTTATAGAGATATTTCTCCCACTCAGCATGGGTATGTGGAAAAATACACCCCAAAACACATTATACTACTTCTCCTGAGTACGGCGATACCACATGTGTGGCACTTTTTTGCACCCTAACTGCGCTAAGGGGCCCAAAGTTCAATGAGTACCTTTAGGATTTCACAGGTCATTTTGAGAAATTTCGTTTCAAGACTACTCCTCACGGTTTAGGGCCACTAAAATGCCAGGACAGTATAGGAACCCCACAAATTACCCCATTTTAGAAAGAAGACACCCCAAGGTATTCCGTTAGGAGGATGGTGAGTTCATAGAAGATTTTTTTTTTGTCACAAGTTAGCGGAAATTGATTTTAATTGTTTTTTTCACAAAGTGTCATTTTCCGCTAACTTGTGACAAAAAATAAAATCTTCTATGAACTCACCATACTCCTAACGGAATACCTTGGGGTGTCTTCTTTCTAAAATGGGTTCATTTGTGGGGTTCCTATACTGCCCTGGCATTTTAGGGGCCCTAAACCGTGAGGAGTAGTCTTGAAACCAAATGTCGCAAAATGACCTGTGAAATCCTAAAGGTACTCATTGGACTTTGGGCCTCTTAGCGCACTTAGGGTGCAAAAAAGTGCCACACATTGGGTACCGCCGTACTCAGAAGAAGTAGTATAATGTGTTTTGGGGTGTATTTTACACATACCCATGCTGGGTGGGAGAAATATCTCTGTAAATGACAATTGTTTGATTTTTTTTACACACAATTGTCCATTTACAGAGATATTTCTCCCACCCAGCATGGGTATGTGTAAAAATACACCCCAAAACACAATATACTACTTCTTCTGAGTACGGCGATACCACATGTGTGACACTTTTTTGCAACCTAGGTGCGCTAAGGGGCCTAACATCCTATTCACAGGTCATTTTGAGGCATTTGGATTCTAGACTACTGCTCACGGTTTAGGGCCCCTAAAATGCCAGGGCAGTATAGGAACCCCACAAGTGACCCCATTTTAGAAAGAAGACACCCCAAGGTATTCTGTTAGGAGTATGGTGAGTTCATAGAAGATTTTTTTTTTGTCACAAGTTAGCGGAAAATGACACTTTGTGGAAAAAAAAAACAATACATATCAATTTCCGCTAACTTGTGACAAAAAATAAAATCTTCTATGAACTCATCATACACCTAACAGAATACCTTGGGGTGTCTTCTTTCTAAAATAGGGTCACTTGTGGGGTTCCTATACTGCCCTGGCATTTTAGGGGCCCTAAACCGTGAGGAGTAGTCTTGAGCCCAAATGTCTCAAAATGACCTGTGAAATCCTAAAGGTACTCATTGGACTTTGGGCCCCTTAGCACAGTTAGGCTGCAAAAAAGTGTCACACATGTGGTATCGCCGTACTCAGAAGAAGTAGTATAATGTGTTTTGTGGTGTATTTTTACATATAACCATGCTGGGTGGGAGAAATATCTCTGTAAATGACACATTTTTTATTTTTTTTACACACAATTGTCCATTTACAGAGAGATTTCTCCCACCCAGCATGGGTATGTGTAAAAATACACCACAAAACACATTATACTACTTCTCCTGAGTATGGCGATACCACATGTGTGACACTTTTTTGCAGCCTAGGTGCGCTAAGGGGCCCAACGTCCTATTCACAGGTCATTTTGAGGCATTTGTTTTCTAGACTACTCCTCACGGTTTAGGGCCCCTAAAATTCCAGGGCAGTATAGGAACCCCACAAGTGACCCCATTTTAGAAAGAAGACACCCCAAGGTATTCCGTTAGGGGTATGGTGAGTTCATAGAAGATTTTTTTTTTTGTCACAAGTTAGTGAAAAATGACACTTTGTGAAAAAAACAATAAAAATCCAATTTCCGCTAACTTTTGACAAAAAATAAAATCTTCTATGAACTCATCATACACCTAACAGAATACCTTGGGGTGTCTTCTTTCTAAAATGGGGTCACTTGTGGGGTTCCTATACTGCCCTGGCATTTTACGGGCCCAAAACTGTGAGTAGTCTGGAAACCAAATTTCTCAAAATGACTGATCAGGGGTATAAGCATCTGCAAATTTTGATGGCAGGTGGTCTATGAGGGGGCAAACTTTGTGGAACCGGTCATAAGCAGGGTGGCCTCTTAGATGACAGGATGTTTTGGGCCTGATCTGATGGATAGGAGTGCTAGGGGGGTGACAGGAGGTGATTGATGGGTGTCTCAGGGGGCGGTTAGAGGGAAAATAGATGCAATCAATGCACTGGGGAGGTGATCGGAAGGGGGTCTGAGGGGGATCTGAGGGTTTGGCCGAGTGATCAGGAGCCCACACGGGGCAAATTAGGGCCTGATCTGATGAGTAGGTGTGCTAGGGGGTGACAGGAGGTGATTGATGGGTGTCTCAAGGTGTGATTAGAGGGGGGAAATAGATGCAAGCAATGCACTAGTGAGGTGATCAGGGCTGGGGTCTGAGGACGTGCTGAGGTGTGGGCGGGTGATTGGGTGCCCGCAAGGGGCAGATTAGGGTCTAATCTGATGGGTAACCGTGACAGGTGGTGATAGGGGGTGATTGACGGGTAATTAGTGGGTGTTTAGAGGAGAGAAGAGATGTAAACACTGCACTTGGGAGGTGATCTGATGTCGGATCTGCGGGCGATCTATTGGTGTGGGTGGGTGATCAGATTGCCCGCAAGGGGCAAGTTAGGGGCTGATTGATGGGTGGCAGTGACAGGGGGTGATTGATGGGTGGCAGTGGCAGGGGGTGATTGATAGGTGATTGACAGGTGATCAGTGGGTTATTACAGGGAATAACAGATGTAAATATTGCACTGGCGAATTGATAAGGGGGGGTCTGAGGGCTATCTGAGTGTGTGGGCGGGTGATTGGGTGCCCGCAAGGGGCAGATTAGGGTCTAATCTGATGGGTAACCGTGACAGGTGGTGATAGGGGGTGATTGATGGGTAATTAGTGGGTGTTTAGAGGAGAGAAGAGATGTAAACACTGCACTTGGGAGGTGATCTGATGTCGGATCTGCGGGCGATCTATTGGTGGGGGTGGGTGATCAGATTGCCCGCAAGGGGCAGGTTAGGGGCTGATTGATGGGTGGCAGTGACAGGGGGTGATTGATAGGTGATTGACAGGTGATCAGTGGGTTATTACAGGGAATAACAGATGTAAATATTGCACTGGCGAATTGATAAAGGGGGGTCTGAGGGCAATCTGAGCGTGTGGGCGGGTGATTGGGTGCCCGCAAGGGGTAGATTAGGGTCTAATCTGATGGGTAACAGTGACAGGTGGTGATAGGGGGTGATTGATGGGTGATTGATGGGTAATTAGTGGGTGTTTAGAGGAGAGAAGAGATGTAAACACTGCACTTGGGAGGTGATCTGATGTCGGATCTGCGGGCGATCTATTGGTGTGGGTGGGTGATCAGATTGCCCGCAAGGGGCAGGTTAGGGGCTGATTGATGGGTAGCAGTGACAGGGGGTGATTGACGGGTGATTGACGGGTGATTGACAGGTGATTGACAGGTGATCAGGGGGGATAGATGCATACAGTACACGGGGGGGGGGGGTCTGGGGGGGGGGTCTGGGGAGAATCTGAGGGGTGGGGGGGTGATCAGGAGGGGGCAGTGGGCAGGGGGGGGGATAAAAAAAAATAGCGTTGACAGATAGTGACAGGGAGTGATTGATGGGTGATTAGGGGGGTGACTGGGTGCAAACAGTGGTCTGGGGGGTGGGCAGGGGGGGGTCTGAGGGGTGCTGTGGGCGATCAGGGGGCAGGGGGGGGGGAAATCAGTGTGCTTGGGTGCAGACTAGGGTGGCTGCAGCCTGCCCTGGTGGTCCCTCGGACACTGGGACCACCAGGGCAGGAGGCAGCCAGTATAATAGGCTTTGTATACATTACAAAGCCTATTATACATATGTGCAGCGGCGATCCGGGTGCTAGTAACCCGCCGGCGCTTCCGAACGGCCGGCGGGTTACTACGAGCGGTGGGCAGAGCCAGTCCCCGGCGGCTGATCGCGTCACGAATGACGCGATCGCCGCATAGCCACTCCCGCAGCCGCCCCCGCCGATGGGCGTATTGCGGTCGTTTGGGCCCGGACTTTGCCGCCGCCCATCGGCTGGGGGCGGTCCTCAAGTGGTTAAACTAACTTTTCAGCGCTCTGCAATTGAAAAGGGTACCAAAAGGAGGTAAAAAAAAGTACTGTCAAAATTATTCAGAGTATTTCTCTGATTGTTGTGGGCTTAAAATGCAAAAAAAAAAAAACCATAGGAGAAAAGGTGAATTGAATGAGGGCTCGTTTCCACTATAGCGAATCCGCATGCGGGCACTGCATGCGGATTCGCATACTTAATGTTAGTGGATGGGGCTGTTTCCACGTGTGCGGCGGCGGCGGCGTTTTTCGGTGCGGGGAAAATCTGCACGACAGGGTCGTGCAGATTCGCGTGCGGCAGGAATGCGGGCGAATCGCCGCTAATGTATTCAATAGGGAAATCGCATGCGGCTTTGTCATGCGGATTTCCCCGCGATTTCTTTTGCATGTTTGTCACACTTAAATGTTTCTGCTCATCAAAAACCGTTAACTATTAGTCAAAGATAACATAATTGAATACAAAATGCAGTTTTAAATGATGGTTTTTATTATTTAGTGAGAAAAAAAACCTCAAAACCTACATGGCCCTGTGTGAAAAAGAAATTGCCCCCTGAACCTAATAACTGGTTAGGCCACCCTTAGCAGCAATAACTGCAATCAAGCGTTTGTGATAACTTGCAACAAGTCTTTTACAGCACTCTGGAGGAATTTTGGCCCACTCATCTTTGCAGAATTGTTGTAATTCAGCTTTATTTGAGGGTTTTCTAGCATGAACCGCCTTTTTAAGGTCATGCCACAACATCTCAATAGGATTCAAGTCAGGACTTTGACTAGGCCACTCCAAAGTCTTCAATTTGTTCTTCTTCAGCCATTCAGAGGTGGATTTGCTGGTATGTTTTGGGTCATTGTCCTGCTGCAGCACCCAAGATCGCTTCAGCTTGAGTTGACAAACAGATGGCCGGACATTCTCCTTCAGGATTATTTGGTAGACAGTAGAATTCATGGTTCCATCTATCACAGCAAGCCTTCCAGGTCCTGAAGCAGCAAAATAACCCCAGACCATCACACTACTACCACCACCATATTTTACTGTTGGTATGATGTTCTTTTGCTGAAATGCTGTGTTACTTCTACGCCGGATGTGACGGGACACGCCACCTTCCAAAAAGTTCAACTTTTGTCTCGTCGGTTCACAAGGTATTTTCCCAAAAGTCTTGGCAATCATTGAGATGTTTTTTTAGCAAAATTGAGATTAGCCTTAAAGGAATACTGTAGGGGGGTCGGGGTAAAATGAGTTGAACTTACCCGGGGCTTCTAACGGTCCCCCGCAGACATTCTGTGTTGGCGCAGCCACTCACTGATGCTCCGGCCCCGCCTCCGGTTCACTTCTGGAATTTCTGACTTTAAAGTCAGAAAACCACTCCGCCTGCGTTGCCGTGTCCTCGATCCCGCTGATGTCATCAAGAGCGCACAGCGCAGGCCCAGTATGGTCTGTGTCTGCGCAGTACACTCCTGGTGACATCAGCGGGAGCGAGGACACGGGCGTGCAGGCGCAGTGGTTTTCTGACTTTAAAGTCAGAAATTCCAGAAGTGAACTGGAGGCGGGGCCGGAGCATCGGTGAGTGGCTGCGCCAACACAGGTTGTCTGCGGGGAACCATTAGAAGCCCCGGGTAAGTTCAGCACATTTTCCCCCGACCCCCCTACAGTATCCCTTTAATGTTCTTTTTGCTTAAAAGTGGTTTGCGCCTTGGATATCTGCCATGCAGACCGTTTTTGCCCAGTCTCTTTCTTATGGTGGAATCGTGAACTCTGACCTTAATTGAGGCAAGTGAGGCCTGCAGTTCTTTAGATTTTGTCCTGGGGTCTTTTGTGGCCTCTCGGATGAGTTTTCTCTGTACTCTTGGGGTAATTTTGGTCGGCCGGCCACTCCTGGGAAGGTTCATCACTGTTCCATGTTTTGCCATTTGTGGATAATGGCTCTCACTGTGGTTCGCTGGAGTCCCAAAGCTTTAGAAATGGCTTTATAACCTTTACCAGACTAATAGATCTCAATTACTTTTGTTCTCATTTGTTCCTGAATTTCTTTGGATCTTGGCATGATGTCTAGCTTTTGAGGTGCTTTTGGTCTACTTCTCTGTGTCAGATAGCTCCTATTTAAGTGATTTCTTGATTGCAACAGGTGTGGCAGTAATCAGGCCTGGGGGTGACTACAGAAATTGAACTCAGGTGTGATAAACCACAGTTAAGTTATTTTTAACAAGGGGGGCAATCACTTTTTCACACAGGGCCATGCAGATATGGAGTTTTTTTTCTCACTAAATAATAAAAACCGTCATTTATAACTGCATTTTGTGTTCAATGATGTTATCTTTGACTACTAGTTAACGGTTTTTGATGAGCAGAAACATTTAAGTGTTACAAACATGCAAAAGAATAAGAAATCAGGAAGGGGGCAAATAGTTTTTCACACCACTGTAGGTAGCCTGTTGGCCCTTCCCTCCAGTATAGGTAGCCTGTTTGCCCTTCCCTCCAGTATATGTAGCCTGTTGGCCCTTCCCTCCAGTATAGGTAGCCTGTTGGCCCTTCCCTCCAGTATAGGTAGCCAGAACAGCCCTCTCCCCCCTCCTCCAGTTTAGATGACTAATGATCCCCACACCTTTTCCCTCTAGTATAAGAAACCAGATGACCTTCCCCTTTCCAAATAGATCCTGAACAGGCATTCAGAGCAGGTGCTCTGACCAGAGTCGAAGCTATGGTTGGGCAACGGGGGACACATGTCCCTGGGCGCAGCAGTGTAAGGGGGCCCAGAGCATGGCCATCACACCCACAAGTGAGCGAGAGGCAGCTCGCTGGCTGCCCGAAGTGCCCCTGCTTCTCTCCCTCCCTCTGCAGTGGAGCGCAGAAGTGTTACAGCAGCAGAACAAAGGGGAACATCTGGCTATCTAAATGAGGGGAAGGGGGGCACATTTGGCTATCTAAAGGGGGGAAGGGAGGATATCTGGCTATCTAAACAGCATTTGTACATTTGACTCCACCCCTGACCACACCCACATTCTGATGCGTGGCCATGCCCAATTTGTCCCCGGGTGCTGAAAAGCCTAGCTACGCATCTGTCTCTGACTAAAGTCTGACTGCATAAGCCGCATGATTGTTTCAGGTGTTTTATTCTGACACTGCTGATGCCAAAGAAATCAGCACGATGGCCAGGCAACTGGTATTGCTTAAAGGGATGCTTAAGTCATCTAAAACAAAAGGCAGTTTTACTTACCTCGGGCTTCTACTATCCCTCTGCAGTCGCACTGTGCCCACGCCGGTACTCAATGATCCTAGGGTCCCCCAACGGGGCTCAGTTTTGCTTTCGCCTGCACGGCCCTGGGCGACTGCAGGGGGCTGGTAGAAGCCCCAGGTAAGTAAAACTGCCCTTTTTTAGAAAATTTAAAGAGAAACTCTGACCAAGAATTGAACTTTATCCCAATCATATAGCTGATACCCCCTTTTACATGAGAAATCTATTCCTTTTCACAAACAGTCCATCAGGGGGCGGTGTATGGCTGATATTGTGGTGAAACCCCTCCCACAAGAAACTCTGAGGACCGTGGTACTCCTGGCAGTTTCCTTTCTGTGAACCTTGTTGCATTGTGGTAAATGGCTGCTGCTGTTTCCAACTGCCAAAAAAGCATGCAGCAGCTACATTACCTGCCAGCAGTAAAAATGTCACCAGGTAATAAATGTCAGAATGTAAATCAGGGATTTAAAATATTTTACAATGGGCAAACACTGACTAAATCATGTATACATAATATAGTACTTTTTTTTTGACATTATTTTCACTGAAGTTCTTCTTTAAGTATCCCTTTAAAAAGCAAAAAATATGGACGCCTCATTTTAGGTTCCCTTTAAAGCCACTAGATGTCCCTCTTGGGAGGTGTGTAGAGTGAATTAACCCTGCACTGACTGAAGACAAGATCTGCTGCAGCACCGATCTGCCAGGGACGTCAGTCAGATACCCGTGAAAATATACAAATGAAATAAAACAAAGACACACAATACAGAGAACATTCTGCATGTCTCAGTCGGATGTTTGAGTGGATGAGTCCCTCCTTGTTGTCTGACAGAATAAGGAAGCACTTTGGATGCTGATGCCACCCACATCGCTCGCTGCGGATCCAAAAAACACCCAGAATTCCCATTCATCATCGCTGTCACATCGACTTCTCCTTCATCTGCAGGAAGTGATGCAAGTGAGGCAGATGCTGCGTCTGGCACTGTGTACCTCCGCTCGACGCTTGTTCAGCAAAACCTGCACAACAGGGATCCGTTCTTACTGGGAAAAAAAACACTCTTTCTGCAGAATTATATACGCTTCTCTCTGAGGCCGGGTGCACACATAGCAAAAACGCTAGCGTAACGCTGTGTTTTATGCAGCAGTATTAGTCTATGGGACGTAGAAAAAGATGCGGAGCACAGCGTTTTACAGTATGGGCTCGATTCACAAAGCGGTGATAACCCGGTTAAAGACTTTAGGCGTGATAACCATTTTTATCATGCCTAAACTCAGTTTAGGCATGATAAGTTTAGGCATGATAAGTTTAGGCATGATAAGTTTAGTTAAGTTTAGATTGCGTGCAAAGTCCCGCACGCAAAGCAGCACCATTAAACTCTATGCGACGTGCACCAGACTTTGCTAGCGCAAAACTTTTGATCAGCTGTGCACTGCGGTGCTAACCCAGTTGGTGCTTAAACTTATCACGCCTAAAAACTTATCACACTTAAACTTATCACGCCTAAACTTATCATGCCTAAACTGAGTTTAGGCGTGATAAATGGCTTTTCACTAGCGTGCTAACTGTTAGCACCGCTTTGTGAATCAGGCCCCATGTGTTTGGGCCCGTTTCCACTTGTGCGGTGCAGAATCGCCGCTGATTCCCCGCTGATGAAATCGCATGCGGGTGCGATTCCGTGTGTGTATTTTACCGCAGTTTCGCATAGGTTAGTATTGATGCGATTTTAACCATGTCACTGCCTATGTGATTTAACATTAGTTCCTATGCAAAATCGCATGCAAATTCGCATGCAAAATCGCTGTAAAATATGCATGCCAAAACCGCATGTGATTTCCCTATTAAACACATTAGCGGCGATTCGCATAGCGGGGTGCGAATTCTGACTGCTCTTCCGTGCAGATTTCTCCTGCACAGAAAAACACTCAGGATTACTGACAAGTGGAAACAGGGACACCCACTTGTATTGGCTATGCGAATCCGCATGCGGACATACTGGAAATGGGCCCTTTCACAAACACTGCTTTTGTTGCATATTATGCAGGCTGGCTGCCAAAACGCACATAATGAAAGTCTATGTTGATGCATATGCACAGCGCTTTAATGTATTTTACATGCTTTTTTTATGTGTTTTTTGGTTTTTAAATGTTGATAATGTATTTCCGCTTCCTCTTTACTTCCTGATTATTTTGGATAAAGGTTTGGGAAAAAAAAACGCATTCAAAACGCAAATAAAACGCAAATGTGTTTTCAATTAGCGGACCGCACACGCACCAAAATGCACAAAAAACGTAAACAAATGCAGTAAAATCGCACCTGTGATTTACAGATGCGAAACACAAAACCCACAAAAAACGCAAATGCGCACCTATAAAGCGCACCTTTTTCACGCTATGTCATATGTGAACCCAGCCTCCCTGGCTGATTCACGAAGCTTTTCTGCTGAATTATCTCATCTAACTTAGTGGCCTGGCCATGTTTTACAATTCCGAACAACTTTAAGGCCTGGAACCCACTGAAAACCGCAAACGCAAAACGCAACCGCTAGCGTTTTGTCTGAGCGGTTTGCAAGCGGATTCATGCGCGTTTTTGGTCGTGTTTTGCAACATTGTATTTTTTTCCCCAGCGGGTGCCTAGCGTTTTGCGTTTTGCGTTTTTATCCTGATTGGTCCTGTGAATTATTTTTCATTTTGTTACAGTGTGCTTAACCGCAAAACGCTAGCAAAACCGCTCAGTTTAGGTTTTGCTGAGCGTTTCTGCTAGCGTTTCAATACTTTACATTGAAGCACTAACGCTCCCAAAATGCTGCAGGTCCTGCGTTTGCGTTTCTGGGAAACGCAAACGCTCCTGTGGAAGTTGCCCCATCCATTAACATTAGCCCAGCGTTTTGGCAAACTGCTAGCGTATCGCAGTGCTGCCAAAACGCTGCCAAAAGCGCTCCTGTGGGTTCCAGCCCTAACAGTTTATTGCTCGGTCATACAACTTAGCACCCAAATTAATTTTACCTCCTTTTCTTCTCACAAATAGAGCTTTCTTTTGGTTGGATTTGATTGCTGCTATTATTTAATTTTTTTTTTAAATTAAAAAGTAGCAATTTAAATATATATATATTTTTCATTCCTCCTCCCCCTTTTTGGCCCTAGACTATGGTACATACACTACACTATACATACATAGGCATATGCTTATGATAGGGATTACATTGTGAGCCCCTGCAAGGGACAGTTAAGTGACAAGGTAATCTTTTGTACAGCGCTGCGCAAGATCACAGCGCTATTGAAATTTTTTTTTAATCATAGATGTAAAGAACAGCCTGGCAGCACCTATTGCCGGCTGGCAGGCTGATCACTGTTCCCCGCTGTGTTTACAGATGGGAGCTCGCACTCGTGCTACTGGGAGCTTCCGTCTAATCTCACCTCTCGCAAGATGATGCCATATGGCGGTGCGGAGGAACAACAGAGCCGCTCTGCCACCGCCATATGGCATTAGGCGGTCTTGAAAAGGTGAGCAGTGATGAGTGAAAATGCCGATATTCTTTTCGCATTCATTTTTGTAAAAACACCAGTAATCTAAAACTTTTGAGCAAAATTGCTGTCGAAAATAATTTTCTATACATTTGTGATTTTTTTTTTCATGAATTTTCGTGCTAAAAAAACCCCCCAGATTTTTGCAATTATCGCAAATGTTTGCAATAAAAATTACAGATATTTCGCAAATTTTTGTATCAGAAAGAAAAATGTGTAACCGTCCACTGTATTACTCAAATGTATGACTTTGGCAAAAATTTGCAAACAACATTGCTATTGCTAATTAACTTTTCAATAATAACAATTCATAAATCCTATATCGAGTAGCTGGATAGTAGTACTGGTTAACCATTTACCGCCATCCTAACGTATTAAAACGTCATGCTTACCGCTATTAACAGCAACATGACGTTTTAATACGTCGCGCATTCCCGCCGCTGTTACCGCCGTGTGTCCGCCGCTACCGCCGCCATTACCGTCGGGATCCCGTGCTGGGTGATTGGGGAAGAGGACCGAACAGTCCTCTACCCAATCGCAGTGCCTGGAGTGAATGGACGTGACCGCGAACAGCGGCTACGTCCATTCACATAAACAGGAAATGTAACAGTTTAATAAAGTGTAAAAAAAAAAAAAAAAAAAAAATGAACAGGGCCTATGAGTGTTCACTAGCGCCATCTTGTGGCCAAAAAGTATATTACACCTACAAAATACATACATTTTCAAGTATATACACATCATTAATAAAATTACACTTCCAACCCTCCCCCCCAAAAAAAACACTTGTAAAAAAAAAAATCAGCTTAAAAAAAATAAATAAATAGTTGCCTTAGGGACTCAGCTTTTTTTATTCTATATTTTATGGGGAAAATTAATTTTAATTTATTACATAGGGGCTTGTAATTATGGCCAGAACAAACAGAAAAATAACCACTTATATTTCAAAATAATATACTGTCGCCATACATTGTGGTAGGGACATAATCTAAACGGTTTAATTATCGGGACCACTGGGAAAATAAAACGTGTTTGTTTTATCCACAGGAGAATGTTTAATTTTAAAACTATAAAGGCTGAACACTGAGAAATAATGATTTTTTTTCTTTTTTTTCTGTTTTTCTCATTAAAATGCATTTAGAATAAAAAAATTCTTAGCAAAATGTACTATCCCCAAAAAGCCTAATTGGTGGCGAAAAAAACGAGGTATAGATCATTTTCTTGTGATAAGTAGTAATAAAGTTATTAGGGAATAAAAGGGAGGAGCGCTGACAACTGAAAATTGCTCTGGTCCGTTAGGATAAAAACCCTTGGGGGTGAACTGGTTAAAGAGAACCTGAGCCAGAGTTATTTTGTAATAAAAATCATACTACCTAATCCGGTGGGGGGGGGGGGGGGCATGTTGAATCAGGAAGCACCCATCACTGCTGCTTCCTGCCGCTCCTGAAGCCTTTAATGGCTTACTTTCACTTTCAGGGGACAGTATGCTGCAGGCCCGAGAAGCAAAGAGCTTAGAAAGGCAGGGAATGGGTGCAGCATAGGTGGGGAAGGGGTTGGATACATTGCTGAAGGGCCATTGAGAGGAGGGAGTCAGTTCCTGACACCCAGAGTTACCGTTTAGCAGGAGTGCCTCTCCTGCAAGGGACGCACCTTTCCCTCGATATTGCCGACAAGCTGCATGATGATGGCAATTTTGGAGGGTCGCAGCACGGAGCAGGGGGGCTGAGAGTGACGCAGAGGGGACAAAGAGGCATTGCATACAACAAGGAACATGCTGTCTCAGATGCCCATCCTCCCCCCCCCCCCCCCTCTGAATCCACCTCGGCTCTGACACAGGAGACCAGGGTTTGAATCTCAGCTCTTCAGTAAGCCAGCACCTATTCAGTGAGGAGACCTTGGGCAAGACTCCCTAACACTGCTACTGCCTATGGAGCACGTCTTAGTAGCTTCAGCTCTGGTGTTTTGAGTACAGCAGGAGAAAAGCCCAATATAAATGTTCTGTGTCATGTCTTGTCTAAAAGGGATTGTTAAGTAAAGGAAGGTGGCCAGTTTAACTTACCTGGGGCTTTTTCCAGCTCCCTGGTGTCCTCCTGGTCTCTAGCCGTCATTCCTTGCTGCTCCGTTTAGACGCTGCCCCTTCCATTTAATTACCATCTCCGGGAGCGCGATGAAGGAGGTGCGTGGTCAGGAACATACAGCGTTCCGATGCAGACAGCAACTAAGCGGAGCAGCGCGAGAGACCAGGAGGACTTCCTTTAAATGACTTAACTCATGATTTATCCCTCTTTATTTATCTCGTGCATTAGCTCTCCTTAAAGTGGCCATACATCAATGCAAGATGTCAGGCTGACGTGGTCGATCGGGTGCGCAGCGGTAACGGCATGCGATATTGAGACGAGCAACTTACACAACGGAACCCCTTGCGCTGTTTTCCCTAATGTTTCCCCTTGTAATGTCTCCCCTAATTATCTCACTTCCACATCCGGAAGAGGTCACTGCATGGCTCTTCCCTGTGCTGCGCTCTCTGCATCGTTACATTGGGCACAGGACTGCCCCCAGCACTGCCCCGCCCCCAGCACTGCTCCACCTCCCTCCCTCTCACTATTACAGAGGGACGGGGGCCATTGTTACGCTACTGCTTCCAAGGTATTCTAGTGGTAAGACATATTAAAAAAAAAAACTCATTTGACAAAACTCAGAAGAAATTAGGGCTTTATTGAATTAGGGCTTGTGAGTGGCAAAATAATTGCTTTCATTGTAGATTTTTTTTTTCAGCTTTAAATAGTTGTACATGTAATTTCCGCTTAGAACCAACTTTCTACGCGGACAGTCCTAGACGGCATTTGTAGCATGAGTCATTCACGGGCAGTGATGTCAGGCTCTTCAGCCCCACTGAGGTTGTATAAGATCAGCGTGAGATTATCTGGAAGCGTCTGATAACTTTACACGCTCACGGAACTTATTCTGACCTTAAAATTAATCTTTGTGATCTGCTGAATGCCGACATCATCCTCCAGTTGTGCAGACTTCCGCAAACCTTATCTCAGAAGTATTTCTGATGAAATCCTATCCTGCTGCCCATAACCAAACAGCCAATTTGCATCCGAATCGCTGTAGCCGGATTGCACGGCTATTGGGACTGGATGTGTTGTTCGAAAAAGTGCGGCCAGCAGCATTTTTTCCCTACAAACAATTTAATTCAACCAAATTTAATACAAACAATTTAATAAACAATCCAAAATCGCATCCAAAAACAGCTGCAATTCGGCTGCAATGGAAACTAGGGATCCTCATTTGGATTCTGCAGAAATTACACTTCTGCATTTCTAATCAGAAATTGGCATTTCTGCGGCAATACCACATTAACGCAACTGTGTAATTTTAGCCCAATCAGAAGACTCGGAAGCATTGGACCAGTCAGAGAATGCAGAGTCAACTCAGAGTATTTGGCCAATCAGAGGATGCAAAAAATTAACAAAGGACTCCTTGGAAATCAGAACTGGAAATTGCAAAAACGGAAAACAGAAATCCACGGTATCGGTAATGGGCATTGGCGGAAACTGGAATTTCCATGGGATCAGAAATTGGCCGCGAGCACATTGGGTGGCATGATTTCACTGGCATTTCTAGCGGTTTGCAGTGCTCTGCGTTCACAGGTTTTTTTGGGATTGCGATGCAAAGTAAGAAACATACAAAAATGAGCTGAATGCCGTGCATTTCAAAACCGTGGAGAAAAAGAATGTGAACCAAAAATGTGGACAAACGCACCTGATTAGGGATACTCATTCGGATTCTACAAAATTGAAATTGTATTTCCACGGAAATGCCACATTTCGCATCACTGGACTTGAAAGCATAGGATGAATCAGAGAATGCAGATTTTTTTAATGAAAATCAGATTACCGCGGTGATTTAGACCAATCACAAGACTTGAATACTGAGGCTATGTTCACATTAAAAATGCAAGCGCTGAGCATTTTTGTGCGTGATTTTTTTAAGCAATTCCTGGTGTCTTCTGAGTGTTGGGCAATGTGGTGTAATCACTTTTCTAAGCACTTTTCATGAGCGATGACGGTTTTCACTTCCTGACGTTTGACCCGTAAAATAATAAATACAATGGGCTTGATTCACAAAGTGGTGCTAACAGTTAGCACGCTGGTGAAAAGCCCCTTATCACACCTAAACTCAGTTTAGCCATGAGAAGTTAGGGCATGCTAAGTTTAGGCGTGATAAGTTAGGCATGATAAGTTTAGGCATGATAAGTTTAGGCGTGATAAGTTTAGGCGTGATACGTTTAGGCGTGATAAGTTTAGGGGTGATACGTTTAGGCGTGATAAGTTTAGGCGTGATAAGTTTAGGCATGATAAGTTTAGGCATGATAAGTTTAGGCGTGATAAGTTTAGGCGTGATAAGTTTAGGCGTGATAACTATAGCACCAACTGGGTTAGCACCGCAGTGCACAGCTGATCAAAAGTTTTGCGCTAGCAAAGTCTGGTGCACTTTGCATAGAGTTTAATGGCGCTGCTTTGCGCGCGGGACTTTGCAATCTAAACTTATCTAAACTTATCACGCCTAAACTTATCACGCCTAAACTTATCATGCCTAAACTTATCATGCCTAAACTTATCATGCCTAAACTTATCACGCCTAAACTTATCACGCCTAAACTTATCACGCCTAAACTGAGTGTAGGCATGATAAAATGGTTATCACGCCTAAAGTCTTTAACTGGGTTATCACCGCTTTGTGAATCGAGCCCAATGTGTTTATTCTTAAAAGCACTCGGGAAATTGCTATATAAAGCACTTTTTCAAGCACTTTGCAATATCCCTATACCTTCCATTGAGCCAAAGCGCTCAGAAAATGGTACAGGAAGCGCTTTTGGAAGCGGATCGTAATCGAACCGCTCATATGTGAACTCTCTCATAGTGAATCATTGCACAAGCGCTTTAAGGGCGATTTCTAAAATTGTCATCGTTTAAAAAAAAATACGCAAACGCTCATAGGGGCTGATTCACTAAACCGTGCCATGACAATTAGCACTCCTTATCAAAGTTATCACACCTTATCAAAGTTAACACACCATGGGCTCGATTTACCAAGCGGTGCAAAGTGTTAGCACCGTGGTGAAAAGGCCCTCTTCACGCCTAAAGTCACTTTAGGCATGATAAGAAGGGCTTCGCGCGAAGTTTCCGCGCGTAAAGTTTTGCGCGCGCTCCCGCGTGCGTGCGCGCGAAGCGCCCCTCACTTCGCGCGATGCGCCCATTAAACCCTATGGGACTTTGCGCGCGCGCCTGTGCGGGTGCGCGCGCAAAACTTTGCGCGCGATAACTTCGCGCGAAGTGCAGCCAAAAACGGTGCTAACTCAGTGGTGAAGAGGTCATCACGCCTAAAGTCCTTTAGGCGTGATAACTGGGTTAGCACCGCTTGGTGAATCGAGCCCCATGGGCTCGATTCACAAAGCGGTGATAACACAGTTAAAGACTTTAAGCGTGATAACCATTTTTATCATGCCTAAACTCAGTTTAGGCATGATAAGTTTAGGCGTGATAAGTTTAGGCATGATAAGTTTAGATAAGTTTAGATCGCGCGCAAAGTCCCGCACGCAAAGCAGCACCATTAAACTCAAAGTGCACCAGACTTTGCTAGCGCAAAACTTTTGATCAGCTGCGCACTGCGGTGCTAACCCAGTTGGTGCTTAAACTTATCACGCCTAAAAACTTATCACACCTAAACTTATCACACCTGGGGCTCGATTCACCAAGCGGTGCAAAGTGTTAGCACCGTGGTGAAAAGGCCCTTATCACGCCTAAAGTCACTTTAGGCATGATAAGAAGAAACTCGCGCGAAGTTGCCGCGCGCAAAGTTTTGCGCGCGCGCAGCGTCCCCGCTTCGCGCGAAGCTCCCATTAAGCCCTATGGGACTTTGCGCGCGCTCTCACGCGCGAACGCGCGAACGCGCGTTCGCGCGGTAACTTCGCGCGAAGAGCAGGAAAAAGCGGTGATAACTCAGTGGTGAAAAGGTCATCACGCCTAAAGTCTTTTAGGCGTGATAACTGGGTTATCACCGCTTGGTGAATCGAGCCCTTAAACTTATCGGGCTCGATTCACAAAGCGGTGCTAACTCAGTTAGAGACTTTAGGCATGATAACCATTGCACCACTCTGGTGAAAAGCCAGTTTAGGTGTGATAAGTTTAGGCATGATAAGTTTAGGTGTGATAAGTTTAGGCATGCTAAGTTTAGATAAGTTTAGATCGCTTGCAAAGTCCCGCACGCAAAGCAGCGCCATTAAACTTTATACGAAGTGCACCAGACTTTGCTAGCGTAAAACTTTTGATCAGCTGTGCACTGCGGTGCTAACGCAGTTGGTGCTTAAACTTATCACTCCTAAACTTATCATGCCTAAACTTATCACACCTAAACTTATCATGCCTAAACTTATCACACCTAAACTTATCACACCTAAACTTATCGGGCTCGATTCACAAAGCGGTGCTAACTCAGTTAGAGACTTTAGGCATGATAACCATTGCACCACTCTGGTGAAAAGCCAGTTTAGGTGTGATAAGTTTAGGCATGATAAGTTTAGGTGTGATAAGTTTAGGCATGCTAAGTTTAGATAAGTTTAGATCGCTTGCAAAGTCCCGCACGCAAAGCAGCGCCATTAAACTTTATACGAAGTGCACCAGACTTTGCTAGCGCAAAACTTTTGATCAGCTGCGCACTGCGGTGCTAACCCAGTTGGTGCTTAAACTTATCACGCCTAAAAACTTATCACACCTAAACTTATCACACCTAAACTTATCGGGCTCGATTCACAAAGCGGTGCTAACTCAGTTAGAGACTTTAGGCATGATAACCATTGCACCACTCTGGTGAAAAGCCAGTTTAGGTGTGATAAGTTTAGGCATGATAAGTTTAGGTGTGATAAGTTTAGGCATGCTAAGTTTAGATAAGTTTAGATCGCTTGCAAAGTCCCGCACGCAAAGCAGCGCCATTAAACTTTATACGAAGTGCACCAGACTTTGCTAGCGTAAAACTTTTGATCAGCTGTGCACTGCGGTGCTAACGCAGTTGGTGCTTAAACTTATCACTCCTAAACTTATCATGCCTAAACTTATCACACCTAAACTTATCATGCCTAAACTTATCACACCTAAACTTATCACACCTAAACTTATCATACCTAAACTGAGTTTAGGCATGATAAAGGGCTTTTCACCAGGGTGCTAACTGTTAGCACCGCTTTGTGAATCAGGCCCTATATCAGAGTAGCATAGCAGAGTCGTAGTATAATCACAACTTCCTTCTGTTTTAAGAAGACAAACTTCTGTTGTGCCTGTAAAAAGGAAGTTATAAATAACCTTGTCTGTATTCTTGGTGTGTGCAGGTTAAACTCAAAAAAGTTAGAACATCGTGCAAAAGTCCATTTATTTCAGTACTTAAAAACGTAAAAGGTGAAACTAATACATGAAATAGACTCCTTACATGCAAAGCAAGATAGTTCAAGCCTTTATCCTACTAATATTATAAATGGGAAAGTTTGGATGTTTGGATGTTTGAAAAATGGCAGAACGGATTTGAATGAGATTTGGCACACACATAGTACATTACCTGGAATAAAGTATAGGATACTTTTTATTCCCATAACCAAAAGGTGGGCGGAGACAAATATAAATTTCACTGGAAAACAAACTGCAGCCATTCTTCCACTGTTAAGACAGGGCTCTCAAACTTTGCAGAGTTGGTTACTGGGTGCCTGGGATTAACATTCAGAAAAGTGGGTGGAGCCTAAAAAGCCAATCAAAATTCACCCGTTGATTTTTAACTGGAATATTTACATTGCTGCCATTCTTGCACTGTTACTGGCACAGACCTCAAACCTGGTACAGTTGATCATTGGGTGACTGGGATTCAAATTCAGAAAAGGGGGTGGAGCCACAAACAGCCAATAAGATTTATTAATGCCAAATACCGCAAAGCTCACAAACTTGGTCAATGAGTAATTGATTGATTGTGTGTTAGGGTTATAAAAAGTGGGTGCAGCCAACAACACCAGCCAAACACATAACCGGGTAACACTGGGTCATAAGTGGGTGGAGACAAATACAAATTTACTGGGAAAATGTAAACTGCAGCCATTCTTACACTGTTAATGGTAGGGTTCTTAAACTTTGCACAGTTCACTGGGCGACTGGGATTAATATTCAGAAAAATGGGTGGTGCCTAAAAAAGCCAATAAAAATGTACCTATTGATTTTTAAGGGGAATATTTAATTTCTGCCATTCTTGCACTGTTAATGGCACAAGCCTCAAACCTGGTACAGTTGATCATTGGGTGACTGGAGTTCAAACTCAGAAAAGGGGGTGGAGCCAAGGGCGTATCTGGGTAATAAAGAGCCTATTGAAAACACTGAAAATGCACCCCCCCCCGTCAGAGTCCCCTCTCCCTCTAAAAACAGCTTCCTTTCCTGCTACGTGTGTTATGGTTGCTGTGTTTTGGCTCGGGATATTGTGAAAGCTACTGTTTTCTTCTTATTCCCTCTCTGTCCTCTTTTCTAACACTAAGCCAAGTGAGCTCTACATACATAAATTAAGTGGCCATGTTTCCCATATAACAGAATTAATCTGATCTGAGTGATGGGGAGATACGGGCAGGCATAGCGGCACAGCACAGGAGGAGACATTGGCACCCATGTTGCTGTGGCGCCCATGGCATGAGCCATCCCTGCACCCCTCTAGATACACCTCTGGGTGGAGCAACAAACTGCCAATCAGATTTCATACAACAAAAGTTAGATGGTGCTGCCTGAATAAAGCTAAAAGGAATCCTAATGCTGCCCACCTGCTGCTTCCCAGATGAGGTGGGTATCCCCCTCCTCCCACCTTAAAAAACACTACTTTCAAATCCTGATTATGGGTGCGCAGGTGCTGAATAATATAGATGGAGAATTAATCGATAATAAATGGATCAATATTTTATTGTAAAAGTCAAAATTACATACATAATCCACATGCATTACCCTCAATCACACTGTATCCACACATGCATGGGAGTCATATGGTGTCCAATAAAAAATGTGTAAATTACATATATACTTATCAATCCCACAGTTTTTGAACTACCTAGGTCGGGAGTTCAAAACGAACAAAGCATCAGGAATACCACAGTGTCAGGTGACATCAACCTTTTTTCAAAACCCACCAAACAGTATATACAGTGCATATTTGTGGACAACAATTTGTTTGGGATATATATATATAGGGAAATCTGATAACAACCACGGAACTGTGGGATTGATTAGAGATACTCTTTCAGTTTTTAAGTATTTTTTAAAGAAAAACCCTGCGGAGTCTCTAAGTATATATGTAATTTACACATTTTTTATTGGACACCATATGACTCCCATGCATGTGTGGATACAGTGTGATTGAGGGTAATGCATGTGGATTATGTATGTAATTTTGACTTTTACAATAAAATATTGATCCATTTATTATCGATTAATTCTCCATCTATATTATTCAGCACCTGCGCACCCATAATCAGGATTTGCCAATCAGATTTGTTTCATTTCAGTGCAAATTATTAACCACTTAAGGACTGCAGTCATAAAACCCCTTAAGGACCAGACCCTTTTTTTCCATTCAGACCACTGCAGCTTTAACGGTTTATTGCTCGGTCATACAACCTACCACCTAAATGAATTTTACCTCCTTTTCTTGTCACTAATACAGCTTTCTTTTAGGGCTATTTGATTGCTGCTGCGAGTTTTACGTTTTATTATATTCATCAAAAAAGACATGAATTTTGTAAAAAAAAATGACTTTTTTTTACTTTCTGTGCTGACATTTTTCAAATAAAGTAAAATTTCCTATACATTTGAACGCGAAAGTTATTCTGCTACATGTCTTTGATAAAAAAAAAAACATTCAGTGTATATTTATTGGTTTGGGTAAAAGTTATAGTGTTTACAAACC
This sequence comes from Hyperolius riggenbachi, assembly GCF_040937935.1. Classification (NCBI taxonomy): domain Eukaryota; kingdom Metazoa; phylum Chordata; class Amphibia; order Anura; family Hyperoliidae; genus Hyperolius; species Hyperolius riggenbachi. The sequence goes on from NC_090651.1 coordinate 366,752,041, forward strand.
ATCGTGCAAAAAGTGAATTTTCCCATTTTGAAGCATCTCCGACTTTTCTGAGCACCTGTCATGTTTCATGAGGTGCTAAAATTCCAGGATAGTATAAATACCCCCCAAATGACCCCATTTTGGAAAGAAGACATCCCAAAGTATTCACTGAGAGGCATGTTGAGTTCATAGAAGATTTTATTTTTTGTCACAAGTTAGCGGAAAATGACACTTTGTGACAAAAAAAAAGGAAAAAAAAGTTTCCATTTCTTCTAACTTGCGACAAAAAAAATGAAATCTGCCACGGACTCACTATGCTCCTCTCTGAATACCTTGAAGTGTCTACTTTCCAAAATGGGGTCATTTGTGGGGTGTGTTTACTGTCCTGGCATTTTGGGGGGTGCTAAATTGTAAGCACCCCTGTAAAGCATAAAGGTGCTCATTGGACTTAGGGCCCCTTAGCTCAGTTAGGCTGCAAAAAAGTGCCACACATGTGGTATTGCCGTACTCAGGAGAAGTAGTATAATGTGTTTTGGGGTGTATTTTTACACATACCCATGCTGGGTGGGAGAAATATCTCTGTAAATGACAATTTTTTGATTTTTTTTTACACACAATTGTCCATTTACAGAGATATTTCTCCCACTCAGCATGGGTATGTGTAAAAATACACCCCAAAACACATTATACTACTTCTCCTGAGTATGGCGATACCACATGTGTGGCACTCTTTTGCACCCGAACTGCGCTAAAGGGCCCAAAGTCCAATGAGTACCTTTAGGATTTCACAGGTCATTTTGCGACATTTGGTTTCAAGACTACTCCTCACGGTTTAGGGCCCCTAAAATGCCAGGGCAGTATAGGAACTCCACAAATGACCCCATTTTAGAAAGAAGACACCCCAAGGTATTCCGTTAGGAGTATGATTAGTTCATAGAAGATTTTATTTTTTGTCACAAGTAAGCGGAAATTGATTTTAATTGTTTATTTTCACAAAGTGTCATTTTCCGCTAACTTGTGACAAAAAATAAAATCTTCTATGAACTCACCATATTCCTAACGGAATACCTTGGGGTGCCTTCTTTCTAAAATGAGGTCATTTGTGGGGTTCCTATACTGCCCTGGCATTTTAGGGGCCCTAAACCGTGTGGAGTAGTCTTGAAACCAAATGTCGCAAAATGACCTGTGAAATCCTAAAGGTACTCATTGGACTTTGGGCCCCTTAGCGCAGTTAGGGTGCAAAAAAGTGCCACACATGTGGTATCGCCGTACTCACGAGAAGTAGTATAATGTGTTTTGGGGTGTATTTTTACACATACCCATGCTGAGTGGGAGAAATATCTCTGTAAATGGACAATTGTGTGTAAAAAAAATCAAAAAATTGTCATTTACAGAGATATTTCTCCCACCCAGCATGGGTATGTGTAAAAATACACCCCAAAACACATTATACTACTTCTCCTGAGTACGGCAATACCACATGTGTGGCACTTTTTTGCAACCTAGGTGCGCTAAGGGGCCTAATGTCCTATTCCCAGGTCATTTTGAGGAATTTGGATTCTAGACTACTCCTCACGGTTTAGGGCCCCTAAAATGCCAGGGCAGTATAGGAACCCCACAAGTGACCCCATTTTAGAAAGAAGACACCCCAAGGTATTCTGTTAGGAGTATGGTGAGTTCATAGAAGATTTTTTTTTGTCACAAGTTAGCGGAAATTGACACTTTGTGAAAACAAAACCAACACAAATCAATTTTCGCTAACTTGTGACAAAAAATAAAATCTTCTATGAACTCGTCATACACCTAACAGAATACCTTGGGGTGTCTTCTTTCTAAAATGGGGTCACTTGTGGGGTTCCTATACTGCCCTGGCATTTTAGGGGCCCTAAACCGTGAGGAGTAGTCTTGAACCCAAATGTCTCAAAATGACCTGTGAAATCCTAAAGGTACTCATTGGACTTTGGGCCCCTTAGCGCAGTTAGGCTGCAAAAAAGTGCCACATATGTGGTACTGCCGTGCTCAGAAGAAGTAGTATAATGTGTTTTGTGGTGTATTTTTACATATACCCATGCTGGGTGGGAGAAATATCTCTGTAAATGACAAATTTTAGATTTTTTTTTACACACACTTGTCCATTTACAGAGAGATTTCTCCCACCCAGCATGGGTATGTGTAAAAATACACCCCAAAACCCATTATACTACTTCTCCTGAGTACGGCGATATGACATGTGTGACACTTTTTTGCAGCCTAGGTGCGCTAAGGGGCCCAACGTCCTATTCACAGGTCATTTTGAGGCATTTGTTTTCTAGACTACGCCTCACGGTTTAGGGACCCTAAAATGCCAGGGCAGTATTGGAACGCCACAAGTGACCCCATTTTAGAAAGAAGACACCCCAAGGTATTCCGTTAGGTGTATGGCGAGTTCATAGAAGATCTTATTTTTTGTCACAAGTTAGTGAAAAATGAAACTTTGTGAAAAAACAATAAAAATCAATTTCCGCTAACTTTTGACAAAAAATAAAATCTTCTATGAACGCTTCATACACCTAACAGAATACCTTGGGGTGTCTTTTTTCTAAAAAGGGGTCACTTGTGGAGTTCCTATACTGCCCTAGCATTTTACGGGCCCAAAACCGTGAGTAATCTGGAAACCAAATGTCTCAAAATGACTGTTCAGGGGTATAAGCATCTGCAAATTTTGATGGCAGGTGGTCTATGAGGGGGCGAATTTTGTGGAACCGATCATAAGCAGGGTGGCCTTTTAGATGACAGGTTGTATTGGGCCTGATCTGATGGATAGGAGTGCTAGGGGGGTGACAGAAGGTGATTGATGGGTGTCTCAGGGGGTGGTTAGAGGGGAATATAGATGCAATCAATGCACTGGGGAGGTGATCGGAAGGGGGTCTGAGGGGGATCTGAGGGTTTGGCCGAGTGATCAGGAGCAGGGCCGAGGGATCAGGTGTGTTAGGGGGTGATAGGTGGTGACAGGAGGTGATTGATGGGTATCTCAAGGTGTGATTAGTGGGGGGAATAGATGCAAGCAATGCACTGGCGAGGTAATCAGGGCTGGGGTCTGAGGGTGTTCTGAGGGTGTGGGCGGGTGATTGGGTGCCCTAGGGGCAGATAGGGGTCTAATCTGATGGGTAGCAGTGACAGGGGCTGATTGATGGGTGATCAGTGGGTGATTAGATGGTAGGACAGATGTAAACAATGCACTTTGGAGGTGATCTGAGGGTAGGTCTGGGGCAATCTGATGGTGTGGGTGGGTGATCAGATTGCCCGCAAGGGGCAGGTTAGGGGCTGATTGATGAGTGGCAGTGACAGAAGGTGATTGATGGGTGGCAGTGACAGGGGGTGATTGATGGGTGATTGATAGGTGATTGACAGGTGATCAGTGGGTTATTACAGGGAAGAACAGATGTAAATATTGCACTGGCGAATTAATAAGGGGGGGGGGGTGTCTGAGGGCAATCTGAGCGTGTGGGGTGGGTGATTGGGTGCCCGCAAGGGGCAGATTAGGGTCTATTCTGATGGGTAACAGTGACAGGTGGTGATAGGGGGTGATTGATGGGTAATTAGTGGGTGTTTACAGGAGAGAACAGATGTAAGCACTGCACTTGGGAGGTGATCTGATGTCGGATCTGCGGGCGATCTATTGGTTGAGGTGGGTGATCAGATTGCCCGCAAGGGGCAGGCTAGGGGCTGATTAATGAGTGGCAGTGACAGGGGGTGATTTATGGATGGCAGTGAGAGGGGGTGATTGACAGGTGATCAGTGGGTTATTACAGGGAAGAACGGATGTAAATAATGCACTGGCGAATTGATAAGGGGGGGTCTGCGGGCAATCTGAGCGTGTGGGCGGGTGATTGGGTGCCCGCAAGGGGCAGATTAGGGTCTAATCTGATGGGTAACAGTGACAGGTGGTGATAGGGGGTGATTGATGGGTGATTAGTGGGTGTTTAGAGTAGAGACAGGGGCGTAGCAATAGGGGTTGCAGAGGTAGCGACCGCATCGGGGCCCTTGGGCCAGAGGGGCCCCCGAAGGGCCCTCCCTCAACTACAGTATTAGCTCTCTATTGGCCCTGTGTTCATAATAATCACTTCTATAGATACTTTGAATAGTGGTAATTATTAACAAACTGTTCCCTATCCCCTTCTTGCACCTCAGACACTGTAGTTGCCATTGGCAGGTTTTGGTGCACCGTATCAATTGCTATGTAAAGAGTGCTTGGGGGGCCCCATTCTAAAACTTGCATCGGGGCCCACAGCTCCTTAGCTACGCCACTGAGTAGAGAACAGATGTAAACACTGCACTTGGGAGGTGATCTGATGTCGGATCTGCGGGTGATCTATTGGTGTGGGTGGGTTATCAGATTGCCCGCAAGGGGCAGGTTAGGGGCTGATTGATGGGTGGCAGTGACAGGGGGTGATTGACAGGTGATTGACAGGTGATCAAGGGGGATAGATGCATACAGTACACAGGGGGGGGGGGGGTCTGGGGAGAATCTGAGGGGTGGGGGGGTGATCAGGAGTACCCAGAGGGCAGTTTAGGGACTAAAAAAAAATAGCATTGACAGATAGTGACAGGGAGTGATTGATGGGTGATTAGGGGCGTGATTGTGTGCAAACAGTGGTCTGGGGGGTGGGCAGGGGGGGGTCTGAGGGGTGCTGTGGGTGATCAGGGGGCGGGGGGGCAGATCAGTGTGTTTGGGTGCAGACTAGGGTGGCTGCAGCCTGCCCTGGTGGTCCCTCGGACACTGGGACCACCAGGGCAGGAGGCAGCCTGTATAATACACTTCGTAAACATTACAAAGCGTATTATACGCTTCCTATCCGGCGATCGTCGGGTTAACAACCCGCCGGCGCTTCCGATTGGCCGGCGGGTTGACGGGGCGGGTGGGCGGAGCCTATTGCCGGCGGATGCGCGCGCATGCCAGCGCACGATCCCCGGCAAAACAGTGCCCCAGGACCTGACGCCATTCTGCGTTACGTGGTCCTGGGGCTGCCACTTTGCCGCCGCCAATATGAAGTAGGCGGTCGGCAAGTGGTTAATGCCAAAGACAACAAAGCTTACAAACATGGTCATTGAGTAATTTAGTAATTGTGTGTTATGGTTAAAAAAGTGGGCGGAGCCAAAACCAGCCAAATACATAACCGGGCAATGCCGGGTTATCAGTGGGTGGAGACAAGTACAAATTTCACTAGAAAACGTAAACTGCAGCCAATCTTACACTGTTAATGGTATGGTTCTCAAACTTTACACAGTTGGTCACTGGGTGACTGAGATTACTGTTCAGAAAAGTGGGTGGAGCCTACAACAGCCAATCAAAATGTACCTATTGATTTTCAAATGGAATATTTGATTGCTGCCATTCTTGCACTGTAATGGCACAGGCCTCAAACCTCGTACAGATGGTCATTGGGAGGCTAAGGTTCAAACTCAGAAAAAGGGGTGGAGCCACAAACAGCCAATCTGATTTGTTTCATTTCAATGCAAATTATTGATGCCAAAGAACGCAAAGCTCACAAACTTGGTCATTGAGTAATTGTGTGTTAGGGTTAGAAAAAGTGAGGGCAGCCAACACCAGCTAAATACATACACAGGCAACGCCGGGACATCAGTGGGCGAAGACAAATACAAATTTCACTGGGAAAATGTAAACTGCAGCCATTCTTACACTGTTAATGGCAGGGTTCTCAAACTTTGCACAGTTGGTCACTGGATGACTGGGATTAATATCCAGAAAAGTGGGTGGAGCTTACAAAAACCAATCAAAATTCACCTATTGAATTTCAAGGGGAATATGTAATTGCTACCATTCTTGCACTGTTATTGGCAAAAGCCTCAAACCAGGAACAGTTAGTCATTGGGTGACTGGTGTTCAAATTCAGAATAGGGGTTGGAGCCAAAAACAGCCAATCAGATTTGTTTTATTTCAATGCAAATTTTTGATTCTAAAGATCGCAAAGCTCACACACTAGATCATTGAGTAATTGTGTGTTAGGGTTAGAAAAAGGGGGCGGAGCCAACACCAGCCAAATACATACCCAGACAACGCGGGGCCAACGCCGGGCCATCAGCTAGTTTGTTATAATTTTGATGATTATGGCTTACAGTTTATGAGAACCCCAAAATCAAAATCTCAGACCATTAGAATATTGTGAAAATGTTGAATAGTCTAGGCTCAAAGTGTCAGACTCTAATGAGCTAATTCATCCAAAACACTTGCAAAGGGTTCCTGTTTCATATATTAGTGCTGGTGCAGACCAAGAAAATCAACAGCACTTTGAAAAGCGCTTGGCTAATGTATATGAATGGGATGGAGCACACCAGATTGATGTGTTTTTTTTCCCAAATGCAAATGCCGGTCCTGCAGCATTTCTGCTGATTTCTGAGGTGATTCAGCCTCAATGTTAAGTATAGGAAAGTGGAAAATCGCCCTGAAAAGCACTAGAACAGAGCCATTTTCCAAGAGTGTTTTGTTACAGAAGTTGTTCAGTTACAGTCTACTGTAACAAAATATAAAAAAGGTTACTCCAAAATGCTCCAAGAATCGCTAGGCATGTTTAGAAAATCGCTCTACACATGCCTAGAATCGCTCTGAAAAATCACTTTAAAAAGCACTGAGCGTTAACGATTACGTTAGCGCTTTTTGGTATGCACTAGGCCTTAGTTTTACCTTTTAAGTTGAATTACTGAAATAAATGGACTTTTGCCCAATTTTCTAATTTTTCAAATTTCACCTGTAATAACTAGAGAGTCATTTGCCATGAGGCTGGTCAATATCTGTTTCTCCTGCATTCTACATTGCTGCACACTAAGAAACTCAGATATCATCCAGAAGGCCAAAACACAAACAGATTTCACCAATATCACTCTTATCCAGTTGTGTGTTTAGGTAAATATACAGGTGAAACGCCCCCAAAAAATAGCAAAAGTCCATTTATTTCCGTAATTCAACTTAAAAGGTGAAACTAATATATGAAACAGAATGATGAATGGATGAATTAGCTGATTAGAGTCTGACTCTTAGAGCATAGAACATTGAACCTTTTTCACAATATTCTAATGGTTTGATCATAAATATAACAAATTATGCTACGTACACACTGGCGACTATGGTCGTTTGAAACAGCAACTTAACAATCGTTCTGCCGACAATCGGGGAAAGAACTTTACCAAACGATCATTAAGTACAACGACAAACGAACGATATCGGCACGATGAGAAAATCCCAACAGGACAGATCATATCGAGCGACAATCGTTACAAAACTATAGTGTGTACATTTATCTGCCGAGAACGATTGTTACAAGGGCCAATGCGCCTGCGTTGGATTCTGCCCAGCCATTTTGTTTGTTTACAAACAAACTTTTTAAAACTGTTCTTAACCACTTTTAATGCGTCGGGGAGCGGCGAAATTGTGACAGAGGGTAATAGGAGATGTCCCCTAACGCACTGGTATGTTTACTTTTGAGCGATTTTAACAATACAGATTATCTTTAAGAATGAATACACTGGGCTTCATTCACAAAGCCGTGATAACTCGCACCTTATCACGGTCGCACTAGCATTATAGTGCGCGTAATGTTTTTTGCGTGCAAATGCGACTTTGCACGTGAAAAACGTTACGCGCGTTATAGCGCGCACAAATACACTGGTGCTAAAACGCTATAACGCTAAGAGATATCACGGCTTTGTGAATCAAGCCACCTTGTATTTATTCTTTTCTGGTTCAAAGAGTTCACTTTCTGACTTGCGCCAGGGAGTGAATTTAAAAACCGCTCGGGAAAATCGCTTAGAAGAGTGATTTTTAACTAAAACGCCTCGCCCACCCAAGCACCGGCAATCACAAAAATAAAACGCGTCAAAAACAGGCCAACGTGGTCGTAGCGCAATATGAACAAGGCCTCAGTGAACCATTATTTATCATTCCATGCAAGAGCACAAAAAGAAAGAAAACTGAAAAAAATGCACCTTTATCTCCAAATAAATTATTGGCGCCATACATTGCACTAGGGAAATATTTTAAACTTTGCGATAACCGTGACAGCTAACTAACTATAATGGCCAAAAATTGAGAACATTTTCTCCAATTTTTTTTTCTTATAATTCCCATTAAAATGAATTTAGAGTAAAACAATATTTGGCATAATGTACCACCCAAAGAAAGCCTAATTGGTGGCGGAAAAAACAAGATGTAGATCATGTAATTGTGATAAGTAGTGATAAAGTTATAGGCGAATGAATGGGAGGAGTGCTGAAAGGAGAAAATTGCTCTGGTCCACAAGGGGGAAAACCCCTCAGTGGTCACGTGGTTAAACCAAAGATAATCAACAAGATGATAATTTTTCTAGCTTATGTGCAAATTTAATGCAAAGTTAAAAAAGTTTGCATATGGTTTCTATTAATTTTGGAAGTCTGAATTATTTGCATTTCATTGACCCACCATCTCTTGTTAAGGTCAGGCAGGAGGCGAGAGCAAACTCATGCAGGTATTACATTTCAGAGTAGCATGAATTTTTTTTTTTTTTTAAATAATAGATTTGAACCTGACCACGTGGAAAGCAATACCATCCTCTTTCTGTAACCAGAGATACGTGTGCAAGAAAATTTCACTTAGACTTTTCCCTTTAGCTCTAGCTTCAGGTTTATGTGTATGAGTTCATCTGAAGCAGCATGGAACAAGCGTCAGCCCTGCGCTGGGGTAACCTTCCCCTGTAAGCAGTGTACTCAGTGTCTGTGTGACAGCCTAACCCACTTCCTCTTCCTGCCGCTTCCACCAATAGCAGCTCGGAGCACACAGAGGCCTGCGGTGGAGAGAAGACACAGGAAATCTGTGACCTCACGGGTACAGCGTTCCAGCTGTGACTAACACACAGTGTCCCGCTCATGGAAGGAACATGGAAGAAGCCATGTCACCACAGCGTGTGACGTCACCGCCCTGTCACCATCGCCCTCTGTCTCTCACAAATCCTTTACTTACCTATGCCTGCCATTACACTAAATGACTAATTGTTCTCATTTTCATTTACAAATCTATCATTAAAAATATTGTTCAGTGTTGGCTGTGTGATCCACCAGTCAGGCCTTGTTCACATTGCGTTCGACAAAAAGCCCGCGCCGGGCTTTTTGAAAAAGTTTTTTCCGGCGATTTTCTGCGCGTTTGCTTGTTTTTGTAGGCATTTTTGTAAGCGCAGAGCGCTTTCGTCTTTTGATCCGGAAAAAAAATCCGGAAACAGTAAATACAATGTATTTACAAAAAAAAAATAAAAAAATGCTCACACAATCGCTTGCCAAAGCGATTTTGTGAGCGTTTTGCATTTTTCCTATACTTACCATTGAGGGAAATTGCCTCAAAAATGGCCCAAACACCGCTTTTCAAAGCGGATTGCAAAGCGAACCGCTCAGATATGAACTCTCTCATAGAGAATCATTGCACAAGCACTTTCAGGGCAATTTTGAAAATCACCCACGCTTGCATTTTTACAAAAACGCCTATAATGTGAAAAAGGTTTAAGTCTGCAAAGCTGAGAATAATTGAGTTGTGAATAGTTTTTTATAAACCTTGCGCTAATATTATAGTGTTGTGGGGAAAATTAAATAAAATTTCATTTATATTCCTATAAGGATTAAAAATATTACATTACTCTGCGCTGCATAATATTTTGCCGCTTTATAAATACAGTAGGTAGCAGTAGTAATAATAATAATACCATTAATTCTAATAATTATTATAATACATATTACTATAATTATTCATAATAATAATTTGCCTGTGCCATATTACATTAAATTATAATCTATTTTATTATAGTTAATTATTTTTTTTTATAAACTTTGTATATACCTTACAAATATTATAGTGTAATGCATCAAGAGAGAAAGCGTTTCCAGGAGCAACTCATCCAATGTAAAACTCAACTTTTAATCATCTTCTTTAAAAGACCATGATAACGGCATAAAAAGATACACATGGAAGCAAATATACTTATCAGACCATTGCAGTAGAAAAGAGGTGCGGGGGTGTAGTCGACGGCCATTTCGCCCCACGATCAGGGCTTTCTCGAGACCGAACAAATATTATAGTGTTGTGGGGAAAATTTCATAATACTATGTTGAATATTCCTGTCATTATTAATACTCATATTTATGATATGAGTTATGATATATTCATATCATATTGCATGATATGATTTTGCATTGCTTTAAATTCAATTCAATTTATTATATAGCATTTATGTAATATTTCATATTACGCTATGTTAAATTATATTGTATTATGTTATACTGTATTATGTAATACATTATTACTATGCTACAAATAATTGTCCTGTATTATGCTATGCTATGTCTTATGTTATACAACATCTCATCGTCAAATACCTAGGTTCTCAACATGCGGTATGCGTACCCCAGGGGGTACTTCTGATGGTTCCAGGGGGTACTTGGGCTTGATACACTTAACCAAGAATAACCAATTTAGAGTTTTAGAAAATTATAAATCTTATTTAAACAATGCCAAATTAGTAGTTTAGCTAATTAAAAGCAATAGTAAATAGTTGGAAGTTGTTTAGAACCATTATCATGCACTACGATTCAATATATATCTGTTAAGGGGTACTTCTCATAATGGTTATTATGCTAGGGGGTACTTGATGAGTACTGGTCTAATACATTTGTATTATGTTACATTGTAGTAATGTAAAATTGATTGGTTTATGCAATATTATATACTATATTTTGATATGTTACATTACATTATGTTGTATTTCTTTATGTTTTATAATACATGCAATCTAAATATCGTATTTCATTATGCTGTATTGTCTTACATTATTTTGCAATATATTTTATGTTATCTCTATTAAGGGCCCGTTCAGACTGCAAAATGCGGACCGCAACGCATACGGACCGCAACGCGTACGAACGCACGCCATCCGCGTTCGTACGCGTTGCGTGGCTGATCCCATCACTGAAAAGTGAAGGGGACAGACGCGCGTTTTTGTAAAATCTGCGTGCAGCATGCGTTCCCGGACCGCACAGGTCCGGAACGCATGCAGTGTGAACATCAGACAGTGCACTCTATGCATGTCGGGCCACCCAAAACGCGTCTGGAAACGCGTGTGGTGTGAACGGGCCCTTTGCCATATTAAATTTTTATTTTTATTGTATTATGTTAGGTCGTGGTATGTTATGTCATATTATGTTATCATATGTTGTAGTATATTCTTTTATGTTGTAGTATCCTGTATTGTGTTTTTCAATGTTTATGCTATGAAATGTTGTTATATTATGTTTCATGGTATTTTGTGTTATGTAATGTAATGGTCTGGGATGGAATATTATAAAATCATGTTATATTATATGTGATGTATGACTAAAAGTTGTAAGCACTGAGATTAAAAGATTATTTTGCAAGAGTAATCAGTTTTGAAGTTTCATGCATATTTTAAAATACTGAAATTGAGCTAGACCAAGAAAACTCAAAATATATATTTAATTTTTTTCAAGGACTTTTTCTTTTAAAAATACAATTCATTTGTATTCACTTAATTTGTGAAATTTTATTTACTTGATTTTACTATAATTTTTTAGTGATGTTTTGGCAATATTTATGTAAGGAAGCAGGAATGTAGTCGCTGCGGCTGCTAATGGACTATCTGGGCAGCCCACAGGCGCTAAGGCAAAATATCGTCGTTTAGAGAATCATCGTTTTGAAAATGATCATTTTGAAATTAATTTTAAGAATTATCGTTTTGTAAATCATTGTTTTGAAATGTATTGTCTTGGAAATGTATTGCTTTCTTTTTTTTTGGTTATTTGTGGCGGAGGGAGGGGGGTTTAGGGTTAGGCATCAGGAAGGGGGGTTTTAGGTTTAGGCATCACTAAGGGTGGTATTAGGGTAAGGCACCACTGGGGGGGGGGGGCATTAGGGATAGGAACCACCAGGGGGAGTCTTAGGGTTAGGCATCACCAGGGGTGGTTTAGGGTTAGGCACCACCAGGGGGGATGTTAGGGTTAGGCACCACCAGGGGGGATATTAGGGTTAGGCACCACCAGGGGGGATATTAGGGTTAGGCACCACCAGGGGGGATATTAGGGTTAGGCACCACCAGGGGGGACTTAGCGTTAGGCACCACCAGGGGAGATATTAGGGTTAGGCACCACTAGGGGGGATATTAGGGTTAGGCACCACCAGGGGGGACTTAGGGTTAGGCACCACCAGGGGGGATATTAGGGTTAGGCACCACCAGGGGAGGACTTAGGGTTAGGCACCACCAGGGGGGGACTTAGGGTTAGGCACCACCAGGGGGGATATTAGGGTTAGGCACCACCAGGGGGGATATTAGGGTTAGGCACCACCAGGGGTGGTCTTAGGTTTATGCACCACCAGGAGGGTCTTAGAGTTAGGCATCAGAGGGGGAGGGCTCTGTGTGAGAGCATGGTTAGGTTTAGGGTTAGGTTTAGTTGTAGTAAAATGTTGGTAATATTTACCAATTTTTTACTATCCTCCTAATATTTCTTCGTTTTTATTGTGATAGACAATATTTTGCAATTTTGCCTTCATACCGCACCCTTTTTAACCACTTAAGGACCACAGGCTTACATTCCCTAGGGACCAGGTGATTTATTGCAATTCAGTGCTCTGCCGCTTTAACAGCTCGCTGCAGAGCTATACAACTTACCACCCAAATGAATCTCCCCCTGCCCTTTTCTGCCCACCAACTGAGCTTTCTATTGGTGGGCTATGATCGCTGCTGCAATCATTACTTTGTTTTTATTTTAAAAGGAGAGCCTTTTTTAGTCAACCCTCCTCCGCCCCCCCCCCCCCTAAATTGGCCCTAGGTGGCGATCGGATGACTTCCCCTCCTCTCATAGGCAACAGCCTATGAAAGGGATTTCACAGTAAGCCACTCGGAAGGACAGCTAAGTGTCCCCTGTACAGTCCTGCACTAGATCGTAGCGCTATACAAATGTAAACATACCAGTTTTTTTTTGTTGTTGTTTTTGTTTTTTTTAACAGTTCCCAGCCTGCAAAAAGCTCCGCTCCGTCACTCAGCGGGGATCGTCGCGCCCGCCCGATCCCCTGCAATCTCCTCCTCCCAGGACTTGACACCAATCACCCATTTTTACTGGGTCCCTTATTTTCTGTATGCTTGATGTGTCGTAATCTATATGGACATATTCTGCCAGCAGATCAGAAGTACCTCATAAAGTTTATCTCTATATGTTTTAGGTTACTTCCATTTGATTTAAGTTTTTAGATAGCAGCATGGGATAGGGTTTAAGACTACTGGGAATATTTGTATTGCGCTCTGTTCTCTTAACACATAGATCTCCTCTCATGTTTCCTGTCCCTCACACTTCCTTAAAAAGAACCCGAAGCGTGAGACCTATGGAAGCTGCCATATGTATTTATATTTAAATAATACCAGTTGCCTGGCAGTGCTGCTGATCTTTCTGGTCAGTAAGGTGTAAATCACACACCTGAAACAAGCATGCAGCAAATCTTGTCAGATTTGTCATAGACATCTGATCTGCATGCTTGCTCAGGGTCTATAGCTTAATGTATTAGAGGCAGAGGGTCAGCAGGACAGCCAGGCAATCTGCATTATTTAAGAGGAAATAAACATGTCAGCCCCCATATCCCTCTCACCTCGGGTTCCATTTAAAGCGCCCTTGAAGTGAGAGGGATATGGAGGCTGCCATATTTATTTATTTTTTAAACAATGCAAATTGCCTGGCTTCCCTGCTGATCCTCTGCCTCTACTTTAGCCATGGACCTTGAACAAGCATGCAGATTACCATACGTATGTGTTTATACTGAAAGGGCACGGTTACTGATACAGCACTGATACTGAAGGGGCATTTTTTTCCCTTTAGGTGCACTTCAAGGAGAGTTTGAAGCCATTATAAAATCTTCTTTATACCTTCTATTTAGCTTAAGCAGTATAAGTAGAGCTGAAACGCCACATTCCCACGGCAGAATGAGGGCTTTATACCCACTAAATCCCGGGGCAAACATCCACCACTTTCAAAGTCGTGGATTTTTCTACCCGGGGAGGCAGAGCTTAGCGCTCTGCCTCTACTGAAGTCAATATCTGCTGGTCTCCGCCTCTCCCCGCCCCTCTCAGTGAAGGAAGAATGACAGGGGCGGGGAGAGACGGCGATCAGAGGAGATAGACTCCAGTCCACAAAGCTCTGTCTCTACCAGAAAGTGATCCCCGATTTTTGCCCCGGAGATTTGGGGGTAATAAAGCTTTGTTTTGCCGTGGGAATGCGGCGTTTCAGCTCTACTCATGCTGCTTAAAATAAATAGGAGGTAAAAAGAAGAATTTATTTTGGCTTTAATCTCTCTTTAAAGAAATATGAAACCAGACTTCTGTGCAGTTCAAACACTAACATATAAGTGTAGAAGTCTGAAACAGTCAGAGACAATGATGACCAACGCAGCCGCACGCCAAGGTACTCCTAGTCACACGCAACACATGCGGTTATTTGACCTAACAACTGTCTCAAACAAATTTTTCTGTGTACAAAATTTCCTGAGAATAAAACTGAGTTTTTTTTTTCCAGTTTGATATACTAAGGAAATGGTATGCATAGAAAAAAAATATTTTGGACAGTTGTTCACCATTCTAGCTCTCTTGAAGTGGACCTGAACTCAGGACAGAAGGAAAACAGAGAGAAATGAACCCCGTATGTATTTAGAGAATTTAGCCTTATTCCCCTCTTCTTTGCCTAATCACCACTGTAATTTGATCTCTCAGCTGTGTCAGCTGGCTGCCTCGGCAGAGATCTGATATAAACACAGGATGTTAAAGAGACACTGAAGCGGAAAAAAATATATAATATAATGAATTGGTTGTGTACTATGAATAATTTCTAGAAGATTAGCAGCAAAGAAAATATTCTCATACTTTTATTTTCAGGTATATAGTGTTTTTTCTAACATTGCATTATTCTATAATATGTGCAGATTACACAACACTCAGCATTCAAAATGAGTCTTTCAGAGCAGTCTGTGAAGTAATGACCTCTCCTCTAGCAGAGGAAAAGTAAACAGTTCACTTACAGTTGAGATAATAAAAGTCAGATAACAGCCCTCTCCATGACTAACTTAGTCGGAGAGCTTAATGGCTTGTTTGCATAGAGATAACAACTGGAGTTTCTCAACTCTTCCTGTACTGGAAACAATTAGACTGATGTATCTGATCTTAATGTTTTATTTCTTAGCTGTACTACACATACAAATCATAATATCATATATTTTGTTTCGCTTCAGTGTCTCTTTAACCTTATGTCTGCTTCCCTGAAAGCAGGAAGTAGACACCCTGCAGATGTATTGCAGGATTTGTATCAGTTGTAACAAAGAAATGTGTTTCTTTAAAGGTTATTATGCTTTTGCTTATCTTTTAGACCAGAGAGGAAGTTCTTAGTTCAGGTCCGCTTTAAAGTATACCCAAGACGATATGTGACATGATGAGATAAACATGTGAATGTACAAAACATATTAATAACTAGGCTGTTTTGCTTGCTTTATTTTGCTGCCTGAAAGAGTTAATTTTTAGGCATGGAAGTGACAGCTTCTGTCTTGTCGGGAATATAGTAAACAACACTGATAAGCAAATTACAGCCATAAACATTTTCCTGGAAGAATACAACTTAGCGCAGGAGGGGCAAATTCATGTATTTTCACTCTGGGACACTTAATAAGCTGCTACTGATTACAGACAGTAAAACATTCAACCTATTTTGTGAATGGTATGATATAAAAGAACCCTGGGATACCTAAAAATGTAATTTTTAGGAGTAGGAGGATATATATAATTGTTTATCTCAGTTTATTTCCCCCTTCGGGTTCACGTTAATGAAATGAGTGCAAGGTGCTAAGTGAGTGGTCATGGACTCTTGGGTCTTAAATTTGGTAAAAGATGGTGTTAAGCAATCATTTAGGTAGCTCAGCGAGATATTAGTTTGCCTGCTGGGAAATGATTGTGTGTCACTGAGTGTGTGAGAGAAGCTATTAGTCACTCTGTGCCCAGCTCACAGGTGGAGTTGTTGGAAAGCACTGTGACATCATCACCAGCTTTACCATCATCTCTGCTCTTTCGTGTAGCACCCCTTCCCTCTCACTGAGATGCCTATGCTATAGAATGCAGCACAACCTGTCTACTTCATCAATACCTCCAGCAGCTTCATATTATATGTGTGCCCTGCAGCTATTCTATATTATTCAATATAATCTACACATAGAAAGAGAGATTACAAGATACTACAGTACAAAGACCTACTGCTGTAGCTAGAATAAGAGGAACAGTATATATAATTATAGCACTGACATCTTCCGCAGCACTTTACAGAATACACAGTAAGGTCTCTGGCTGTCCTCAGAGTAGCTCACAATCTAATCCTACCATAGTCATAGTCTAATGTCCTACCATATTATTATTTTTATTATGTATCTATATAGCACTGACCACTTCTGCAGCACTTAACAGAGTACATAGTCATGTCACTGACTGTCCTCAGAGTAGCTCACAATCTAATCCTGCCATAGTCATAGTCTAATGTCCTACCATATTATTATTATGTATTTCTATAGCACTGACATATTCTGCAGCACTTTACAGAGTACATAGTCATGTCACTGACTGTCCTCAGAGTAGCTCACAATCTAATCCTACCATAGTCATAGTCTAATGTCCTACCATATTATTATTATGTATTTATATAGCACTGACATCTTCTGCAGCACTTTACAGGGTACGTAGTCATGTCACTGACTGTCCTCAGAGGAGCTCACAATTTAAAGGGGCACTATGGCGAAAAATTTAAAAAATTAAAATATGTGCAAACATAGACAAATAAGTATGTTTTTTCCAGAGTAAAATGAGCCATAAATTACTTTTCTCCTATGTTGCTGTCACTTAGAGTAGGTAGTAGAAATATGACAGAAGCGTCAGGTTTTGGACTAGTCCATCTCTTCATGGGGGGATTCTTAGCAAGGCTTTTACTCTTTATAAAGATATTCCATAAAAAGGATT
Source organism: Hyperolius riggenbachi (assembly GCF_040937935.1). Classification (NCBI taxonomy): domain Eukaryota; kingdom Metazoa; phylum Chordata; class Amphibia; order Anura; family Hyperoliidae; genus Hyperolius; species Hyperolius riggenbachi. The sequence continues at coordinate 366,769,074 of NC_090651.1, forward strand.
TAAAGGGAACCTAAACTGAGAGGGATATGGATTTTTCCTTTTAAACAATATCAGTTGCCTGGCAGCCCTGCTGACATCTTTGGCTGCAGTAGTGACTGAATCACACACCTGAAACAAGCATGCAGCTAATCCAGGCTGACTTCAGTCAGAGCACCTGATCTGCATGCTTGTTGAGGGGCTGTGGCTAAAAGTATTAGAGACATATGATCAGCAGGAGAGTCAGGCAACTGGTATTATTTAAAAAGGAAAAATCCATATCCTTCTCCATTTAGGTTCCCTTTAAACAATGATGCTGGCCAGCTTCCTTGCTTGCTATACAGTTTTTTGGCAGTTGGACAGAGCAACTGCCATTCACTAAGTGCTTTTGAGAATAAATAAATCCCTGAGAATCCCCCCATAAAGAGATGGACTAGTCCAAAGCCTGTCGCTTCTGTCAGATTTCTACTACCTACTGTAAGTGACAGCAACATAGGAGAAAAGTGATGTATGGTTCATTTTACTCTGGAAAAAAATGTACTTATTTGTTTATGTTTGCACATATTTTAAATTTTACAATTTTTCACCATAGTGCCCCTTTAATTCCACACAAATTCCTGACCCTAACCCTCACATGAATCCCTGACTCCTTAACACTTATTCTAGTCAGTCCTTATAACCTCCACCCTTATCCCCATACTGACCATAATGCTCACCTAAACCATAACACTTATGCTGTCTCTGAACCCCACCAAACTCTGACATTTCATTCCTTGGACTAATATAAATCCTAAATTACATTTTTACTGGCTAAAAACAGAAGCTAACCTATTGCAGACTTACGTAAACTCAGAACATCCTTTCTGCTCTAAAACATAAGAAACAGCATAACCTACCAAGAACAACATTTCTTTGTTACAGTTGATACAACTCCTGCAATAAATCTACAGTGTGTCTACTTCTTGCTTTCATGGAAGCAGACATAGGGTTAACATCATGTGTTTACAAATTAGCTGCTCTACCGAGGCAGCCAGCTGACACAGCAGAGAGAACGAAATACACTGGTGGTCATGAGCGTATAATAGGAACACAAAATGGGAACGTTAAAGCTGGCACAGCAATTACATGTCAGTTAATATAGCGGTTAGCATCGGCGATTCCCAACGGTTACAACAGTGGTTGTGTAAGTTCGCTATAAGCTGTACGCAGCGCTCAATTCGTTTATGGCCACACCCTGCAACCATTGCGGGATACTTATGGGCCTGATTCACAAAGCGGTGCAAAGTGTTTGCACGCCTGTGAAAAGCCCTTTATCACGCCTAAACTCAGTTTAGGCGTGATAAAATGAAACTCGCGCAAAAATCCCGCGTGCAATCGCGCGGTGCCCGGTGCAGTGCGCGCGATGCGCCCATTAAACCCTATGGGCAATGCGCGCGGAATTGCCCGATTGCGCATGCAAAACTTTGCACGCGCGATAAAGAGCACAAAGCGGTGCTAACTCAGCGGTGCAAAGGTTATCACGCCTAAAGTCTTTTAGGCGTGATAACTGAGTTATCACCGCTTTGTGAATCAGGCCCTATAAGTGGTGTACTGCATCAATCTTTCAGCTATTCACACTTAGCGGCTGGATTCGCGCCCATTTCTATTAGCTTTTCCTTTCGTACACCTATAAGACCTGTGAGGGCATTTTCTCTTGTTTTTTCTTTTTTTTTTATTTGTTTTTTTTTTGGGTGTTTTTGTTTCATGTGATTTTTTTTGTTTTGTTTTGTTTTGTTTTTGTTGTTTTATGTCAATACAATTGGATTCGGACTATGATGATGTGAAGGACGTTATCCCCGTACTTTGATTGGCCCAATAGGCTGCCAATCAAAGTGCGAGGATAACGTCCTTTAAAGTGATTGGACCCGCAGGGGCTCAGGGCAGGACGAGTGGAGCTCTCATCATTGCCAATTAGCAGGCATAAGTTCATAGCGCTTGCTATGCTACTCTGATAAGGCACACTAACGCTGATATGGTGTGTTAACTCTGATAAGGCATGTTAACCCTGATAAGGAGTGTTAACTCTGAAAAGGCATGCTATTTGTCTTAGTGAATCAAGCCCAATATGTTTTGCCTGGATAGGATATTTATATAGCGGCAATATGTTCATTCTCTGCAGCAGAGTTCATTAAAGTTTGTTTCTATATGATTGACTAATGAGTAATGACCCCTTTTGCTTCTCCTATGCAGGTAAGACCTGTAAGTATAACTCCACAGCGGCGTCTGGATTGGTGTGATGGCATTGGTGTGACGGCTCGTTCTTGTCACTCATTCATTCATTTTTCCATCTTCACTTTTTTCTCTGCGTTACTTTCCCCTGTGCGTTCTCCTGTATCTGCCACGGCCTTATCTGTTCATCTCGTCTCCACATCTCTCTCTTCTGCCTCTCTTTCCGACTCTTCCTCCGGGGGGGCGGAGCCTAGCCAGTTCCTCTTTTATTAGAGGCAGATGAAGAAGCAGCGTGTAAATGACACACTGACTGACAGCAGAGCGAACGAGAGCAGGGAGCAGGGCGAGAGACACACAAGGCTGGAGCCTTACAGACAAGACGCGGCGTCCAGCGAGGGGATGAGCTCCCCTCCGAACACCCCTCGAGGTAAGTCTAACACCAATGATCTGCGTTTAAAGGGTGACTCCGCTTCTAGGACATATTTCATCATTTAAAGGACCGCTATGGCGAAAAATTGTAAAATTTTAAATATATGTAAAGCTATACAAATAAGGAGTATGTTTCTCGCAGACGCAGAGTAAAATGAGCCATAAATTACTTTTCTCCTATGTCGCTGTCACTTATAGTAAGTAGTAGAAATCTGACAGAACGGACAGGTTTTGGACTAGTTCATCTCTTCATGGGAGATTCTTAGCAAGGCTTTTATTCTTGACAAAGACATTCCCTGAAAAGGACTAATACAATGATGCTGGCCGGCTTCCCTCCTCGCTGCACACCTTTTAGGTAGTTGGACAGAGCAACTGCCATTCATTAATTGCTTTTTAAACTAAAGAAAACCCTGAGAATCCCCCAAGAGGAGATGGGCTAGTCCAAAACCTGTCGATTCTGTCAAATTTCTACTACCTACTGTAAGTGACCGCAACATAGGAGAAAAGTAATTTATGGCTCATTTTACTCTGGAAGAAATGTACTTTTTATTTTGATGTTTACATGTATTTAAAACTTTAAACATTTTTGCGATAGTGGTTTTTAAAGCATAGCAGTGAAATAATGAACTTTTGCAAATTATATTCATTAGATGTTTTATTCCGCTAAGCCGGTAGAGGCTCTTATTAAAATTTTCCTGGTCAATGATTGGCCAATTTTGCCACCTCCATGTAGCATGAGGGCTTAACTACTCAATCTATTTATAGTATTCCATATCTATTGACCTCGGAAGAGGTCAACTTTGCCAACTGGCCAAGGTTTTAAAACGTTTCTGTACAGGTACTACATCTTGTGGATATAACCTCAATGAAAATCTCTATTCTAATTGTAGTCAGTCAATTCATTCTCAGCCTTGCAGTTTTCTTTAGGAATAATGATTGTACAATCAGATTGTAAGGTGTATGGAGGGCTGCCCCGTTACTTTGAGATAAGAAAATTTGTGTGCGCACTGTGCGTAATGTCCAAATGATGTCCAAAGTTACCACTGAGGTCACCAATATTATATACAATTAGTTTGCTGTTAAGATGAAATTAGTATAAACAGTCAAATGTGTCGTGATTGTATGGATATGATTTGGGTCTGGCTGTCTCATGCAGCTGCTGCCCTGTGTGATTGTATGGCTAAAGCCGCATCTACACGAGTAGATGCGTCCGCGATGCTCCTTATCAATCGAGCCGCTGATGCGGCTCGATTGATAAGATCCGACAGGACGGATCTCCGCACCGCCGATTCCCTGCTCGCTCCCCGCTAGGGGACAATGGCAGGGAATCGAGAGGAAGATAAGCGGCGCCGGCGGGGACGAGCGGGCACGAGCGGGGAATCGAATGTGGCGCGCGAGCGGGGACGCGGCGGGCACGCGGAAGAGGCGATCCGGCGGCTAATCGAGCCGCCGGATCGCTGCAATCTCTCATAGTGTAGACGGGGCTTATGAAATGGCTATAGCTGTCTCATGCAGCTGCTGTCCTGTGTGATTGTATGCAGCAGATAGATGGATGGATGGATAGATGGATAGATGAATAGATAGATAGATAGATAGATAGATAGATAGATAGATAGATAGATAGATAGATAGATAGATAGATATTTGCATGGTTGTCACAGCACATTACTATCCTCTAGGCATGACCATTTTATGGTGGGGGCAGTGCAGGAATCACCATGGTTCACAGCAGTTTTCGCAGTGTGGATTTCCCATGCTGTGAGTCACAACTGTCGGGGATTCCTCTACAATGACAGATGCTGCCGCCCACACTGAGCTCCAGTCCCCTGCCCCACCCTGCCCTACTCTGCACACTGACAGCTCTGCTGCCCTCTGTCTCCCCGCACCTGCAGCCCCTACCAACCACAGCCTATCCTCATGCTGACCTCCTGTCCCCTGCCCCTCCCACTGACAGCTCTGCTGCTATCTCTCTCTCCGCACCTGCAGCCCCTACCAACCACAGCCTATCCTCATACTGACCTCTAGTCCCCTGCCCCGCCCACTGACAGCTCTGCTGCCCTCTCTCTCTCCGCACCTGCAGCCTCCTCCAGCCACAGCCTATCCTCATACTGACCTCCAGTGCCCTGCCCCACCCACTGACAGCTCTGCTGCTCTCTCTCTCCGGACCTGCAGCCAGCCTCCTCCAGCCACATCCTATCCTCATACTGACCTCCAGTCCCCTGCCCTGCCCTGCCCCACCCACTGACAGCTCTGCTGCCTCTCTCTCTCTCCGGACCTGCAGCCCCTGCCAACCACTCTCTCCACACCTGCAGCCTCCTCCAGCCACAGCCTATCCTCATACTGACCTCCAGTCCCCAGTCCCCTCCCACTGACAGCTCTGCTGCCTCTCTCCGCACCTGCAGCCTCCTCCAACCACAGCCTATCCTCATACTGATCTCCAGTGCCCTGCCCCGCCCCGCCCACTGACAGCTCTGCTGCCCTCTCTCCGCACCTGCAGCCCCTACCAACCACAGCCTATCCTCATACTGACCTCCAGTGCCTGCCCCACCCACTGACAGCTCTGCTGCCCTCTCTCTCCCTCCGCACCTGCAGCCCCTACCAACCATAGCCTATCCTCATACTGACCTCCAGTCCCCTGCCCCTCCCACTGACAGCTCTGCTGCCCTCTCTCTCCCTCCGCACCTGCAGCCCCTACCAACCATAGCCTATCCTCATACTGACCTCCAGTCCCCTGCCTCTCCCACTGACAGCTCTGCTGCCCTCTCTCTCTCCGCACCTGCAGCCCCTACCAGCCACAGCCTATCCTCATACTGACCTCCAGTGCCTGCCCCACCCACTGACAGCTCTGCTGCCCTCTCTCTCTCCGCACCTGCAGCCCCTACCAGCCACAGCCTATCCTCATACTGACCTTCAGTGCCCTGTCCCTCCCACTGACAGCTCTGCTGCCTCTCTCTCTCCGCACCTGCAGCCCCTACCAACCACATCCTATCCTCATACTGACCTCCAGTCCCCTGCCCCTCCTACTGGAAGCTCTGCTGCCCTCTCTCTCTCTCTCCACACCTGCAGCCCCTACCAACCACAGCCTATCCTCATACTGACCTCTAGTCCTCTGCCCCGCTCACTGACAGCTCTGCTGCCCTCTCTCACCGCACCTGCAGCCTCCTCCAACCACAGCCTATCCTCATACTGACCTCCAGTCCCCTGCCCTGCCCTGCCCACTGGAAGCTCTGCTGCCCTCTCTCTCTCTCCACACCTGCAGCCCCTACCAACCACAGCCTATCCTCATACTGACCTCTAGTCCTCTGCCCCGCTCACTGACAGCTCTGCTACCCTCTCTCACCGCACCTGCAGCCTCCTCCAGCCACAGCCTATCCTCATACTGACCTCCAGTCCTCTGCCCCTCCCACTGACAGCTCTGCTGCCCTCTCTCTCCACACCTGCAGCCCCTACTGGCCACAGTGTCATACTATGCTCCAGTCCATTGTGTGCATCCAGCCTTGACTGCTCTGTTACATGCTAATTACATGTTAATTCCTCCTTCTTGAAGCTGATACTGTAAACTTGAAGCGGATCCGAGGTGAAAAACTAACTATAACAAGTAACTTGTCTATATATCTTATCTAAAGTTTAGATAACACAGCAAATCTAGCTGCAAACCGCTTCAATAGAATATGATTATTTCTTCCTGTAATACAATGACAGCAGCCATGTTGTTTGTGAACATTACACACAGGCAAAGCTGATAGCATCTCCAGCTCTCTGCCTGTGACAAATTCACTCTGCTCTCCTCCTCCCCTTTGCCTCTGAAATCTCTTTCTAGTAACCTCCTCCTCCTCCTGCCCAGACTGATCTCCCATAAGCCCTTGCTACAGTGTCACTGCCAAGGCTCTCTGAAAAAGCTGTGGGCGAGGCTTGTTTAGTTTATAGGGAATTAGAGTATTGAAAGAAAAACAGAAAAGTATTTGGCTTGAGGAATGCCCTATAAACAATAGGAATGGAAGGCAATTATACAATGAGCAAAAGTTCATCTCGGATCCATTTTAAGAAGGGAAATCAACCACTTGTGTTTGCAGTTCAAACCTGATTTGCTGCAGCATACCTCCCAACATTTTGACATAAGAAAGAAGGACACTTTTAGACATGCCCCTGCCATACCTCTAACCACGCCCTCACCACACCCCTCACCATGCCTATAACTAATAATTCAGAGGCAAAAGATGTAGTTTTATCATTTAAGTGTTTGCTGAATAGCGTGCAGTATATCTACGCCCTGCAGGACTTCATGTGAAGTCCCAGGGACGTAGATATTCGTCTGCCGCTATGCGCGCTGCGCCTCCCATTACAGGGGAGATCAGTGAATGGGAGTACAGTTCCCATTTATCAAGTGTCAGTGATTACCGGCATCAATGAGATGCCTCCGGTCATTGTAACAAATACTTGAATTAAAATGCGCACACTTGTCTCTAGACCCTAGGTTCTCAACATGTGGTATGCGTACCCCAGGGGTACTTCTTATGGTTCCAGGGGGTACTCAGGCTTGATATATTTAACAAAGAATAACAAATTTAGAGTTTTAGAAAATATTAAATCTTATTTAGACAACACCAAATAAGTGTTTCAACTAATTAAAAGCAGTAGTAAATGCTTGGAAATTGTTTAGAACCAATTATCATGTGCTACTATTAAATATATAGTTGTCAAGGGGTACTTGTGATAATATTTACTATGCTAGGGGGTACTTGGTGAGTACAGGGTTTTAAAAGGGGTACATACCAATAAAATGTTGAGAAACACTGCTCTAGGACACAAAGGGATAAAAGTCTCACAGTTTTGTAGTCACAATGTGTCTCCACAGGGCTTCACTTGTGAAAGCCGATGACTGTCAATCAGACCTTGTTCCAGGACAATCACATCCACATGCAATAAAAAGAATATAAATGCCTAGCGTATAACTGCGATCACTAGTAACTTTTCAAAAGGAAACCGTCACCAAGGTTATCTAGTTGTGTAGATTGTACAGGACCACCTCAAACTAGCACCAGTGCCAGGACACCCCCCTATGTGCCCGCACTCACCGCACTAGCCTCCCAATTCTCCGGAGGTACGTAGGATTGACAGCAAGAGGGGGAAACATTCACTCACAGCTGCTCAGTACCAGCTTATTAGCCCAAATCACACTGCAACTAAAAACACTAATATAGTGTAACTCTGTATGTTTAATAAAAGTTTAAAACCTATCGATAGCCCCTGATGAGTCAGCGTCCTGACGAAATGCATAGGGCGGAGCCTTAGCACACGTGACTGGTGGAGGAATTAGAGCCGGCGGAGAGGACGAGCGGTTTCCCGGGGACTCTGACTGTTATGCTATACGCTTGTTACTTACCAAGGCTTGTGACTGAGTGCAATTTGGTTTTAAACTTTTATTAAACATACGGAGTTACACTATATTAGTGTTTTTATTTGCGGTGTAATTTAGGCTAATAAGCTGGTACTGAGAAGCTGTGAGTGACCGTGTCCCGCTCTTGCTGTCAAACCTACGTACCTCCGGAGAGCTGGGAGGCTAGTGCGGTGAGTGCGGGCATATAGGGGGGTGTCCTGGCACTGGTGCTAGTTTGAGGTAGTCCTGTACAATCTGCACAACTGGATAACCTTGGTGACGCTTTCCTTTTGAAAAGTTACGCTAGGCATTTATTTTCTTTTTATTGCATGTGGATGTGATTGTCCTGGAACAAGGTCTGATTGACAGTCGGCGGCTTTCACAAGTGAAGCCCTGTGGAGACACATTGAGCTTGATTCACAAAGCACTGCTAAGTGTCAGCACCCTTAGAAAAGCCCTGTATCACTCCTAAAGTTAGTTTAGGCGTGATAAATAGCACTCGCGTGCAAGGTCCCGCACGCAAAACGTCGCAACGTGGAGCGACGAAAACGGCGCACCACGATGCGCCTATAAGGTCACATGGGGTGCGACCTTAACGTTGTGGGACTTTGCGCGCGATGTAATTTTAAAACATGGTGCTAACCTACTTACCACCCTGGTTAACACGCCCAAAGGGCTCGATTCACAAAGCGGTGCTAACCCAGTTAGAGACTTTAGGCGTGATAACCATTGCACCACGCTGGTGAAAAGCCAGTTTAGGCATGATAAGTTTAGATAAGTTTAGATCGTGCACAAAGTCCCGCACGCAAAGCAGCGCCATTAAACGCTATGCGAAGTGCACCAGACTTTGCTAGCGCAAAACTTTTGATCAGCTGTGCACTGCGATTCTAACCCAGTTGGTCCTTAAACTTATCACGCCTAAACTTATCACAACTAAACTTATCATGCCTAAACTTATCACACCTAAACTTATCATGTCTAAACTGAGTTAAGGCGTGATAAAGGGCTTTTCACCAGTGTGCTAACTGTTAGCACCGCTTTGTGAATCAGGCCCCTAGTCTTTAGGCGTGCTAAGTAGATTAGCACCGCTGTGTGAATCGAGGCCCTTGTGACTACAAAACTGTGAGACTTTTATCCCTTTGTGTCCTAGAGACAAGTGTGTGCGCTTTACTTCCAGTTTTTTTATATATGTTTGCACATTGACATTTATAATGCGAACCCCTTAGTGCACATTGGTTCCTGAAGCGCATACTTTTGCGAATTTTATTGTAACAAATACAATAACACATGCACGCATTACTCGGAAAGAACAAGTGCAAGGACATCTTGTGGCCAAATAATAAAATTACACCTACACCCAATTATTTTAATAAAAACACAAATATATTATTAAAATTAACCCCTTACTTCCCACCTCTCCTATAGTTACACAAATGATATATTTGCATATGTAAAAAAAAATGACAAAAATAAATAAATAGTTACCTTAGGGACTGAACTTGTTTTTAATCATGTGTGCCATGAGGGTATATTACTGTTATTTTTGTAAACATGGGCTTGTAATTAGTGATGGATGCAAAATGGAAAAAATACACCTTTATTTCCAAATAAAATATTGTCAGTTGTCACCATACATTGTACTAGGGAAACATTTTAAACGTTTTGATAACTGGGCCAAATGGGCAAATAAAATGTGTGGGTTTTGTCCACAGTAGAATGTTTTATTTTAAAACTATATTGGCCAAAAACTGGTAAATTATGACTTTTTCTATTTTTTTCTTATTATTCCGGTTAAAATGCCTTTAGGATAAAATGATTCTTAGCAAAATGGAAACCCCAAAGAAAGCCTAATTGGTGGTGAAAAAAACAAGATCTACATCATTTTGTTGTCATAAGTAGTGATAAAGTTATTGGCGAATGAATGGTAGGAGCGTCGAAAGGTGAAAATTGCTCTGTTTATTAAAGGGAAGGTCCAGGAAAATTAAAAAGCAAAAATTTACTTAACTTGGGCTTCCTCCAACCCCTTGCAGCGTCCTGTGCCCTCGCCGTGGCTCTGCTGCCCGCCCGGGGTCCCCTCCGGTACAAAATGTCTCCTGCGCTTCAGCGTGCGGCTCACTGAGGCACGCTGATGTCATCCGGACTGTACTGCACAGGTGCAGTAGTTTTGCGCCTGCGCAGTCCAGTCCAGATGACGTCAGTGCGAGTCCGTGAGCTGAAGCGCAAGTAGATGCCGACCTGGCCAGGAGGAGGCGACCGGGAGCCACTGGAGCTTTGGCAAGGGCACAGGACGGCTGCCAGGGGCTGGAGGAAGCCCAGGATAAGTAGATTTTTGCTTTTTAAAGTAAATGGGAACCGATTTGTTTTTGTTTTTTTCCATAGAGGACCATTTACCTTTTAGTGTCCTATGCTGCTTTGTCCCCCTTTTCCCCACAATCCTTCAGGGCAAAGGTGAGACGTAGCTCCTCCCAGGAACAGGAACAGACAGCACTTCCCCTATAAAAAAGTCACATGGTTAGTCCACCCTCAGTGCTGTTTGTTCCTGCGTCCAGGCAGGTCGGCATCTCCCCTTTGGGTGAAGCCTGTGTGCTGGGCTGCAGGTGGATCTCTCTGGGTGGCTGAGACTGTGGTACTGAGGCAGTCTGGCCATGCGCCCCAGGCTGGAGCTTTCCTGGGGTTTGCCTACCTTTCTCTCCCGCTTCCAGGGAGAGCAAGAGTGGAAGGCGTGGGTTCCCCTTGGCGGCCTTGCGGCGGAGTGAGCAGGACGGAGGTAAGCCGGCGGCCATGTGCAGCGTGGAGCGCATTGCGGCCATTAGGACGCTTGGCCGCGTCCGGATGCGTACTTTCCGGCGGGTATGCCGAAAGTAACAATTTGTAGTGCCGGCTCATTACTCTCTCTGCAGCTTCCGGGCCGCCACTCATCCATTCGCGGCAGGCCAGGTATGTTTCAAGGGGAAGCTGCGCGGGCCTGTAGCACTGTTGCTCAGAGAGAGTTTGTCCTGCGCTGGATGTGTCAGCTGGAAGCATGTCAGACGCTGAGAGGATTGAGAGCAACCAGGCCGCCCAAAAGGTGAGATAATGGTTTCTCTTTCTGGGCTGATTGTGCTATATGTGTGAGCAGAGTTACATGCCTTGTTGTGTTGTTGTTTATGCCAATACTAAAGGTGGCCATACACTGGCCCGATTCCCGGCCGTTTCGACAGCAGATTCGATCCTGGGATCGAATCTGCTGCCAATCGTTCGCGGTAAACGCCGCCGACGATCCGATTTCCTCCCGAAATCGGATCGGTCCGTCGATCGCGCCGTGCGGGAAATTACCCTCGATCGCCCGCGGGTAAAGTGCGCGTCGCTAGCGGCGGCCGATCCGATGAAAAATACATTACCTGATGCGGGCTCCCGGGCGTCTTCTCCGCATCTTCTCAGCGCTGCACCCGCTCCATCCCGGCGCTTCCTGGGTCACTGCAGTGACCCAGGAAGTTCAAATAGAGGGCGCTCTATTTGAACTTCCTGGTCACGGAGTGACACAGGAAGCGCCGAGATGGAGCAAGAACAGAGCGGTGCAGCGTGGAGAAGATGCCCGGGAGCCAGCCTCAGGTAATGTATGCGCGGGGGAAGGACAGGCGGCAGGAGCAGCTGAACAGATTGTGATCGGTTTCAGGCTGAAATCGATTCACAATCTGTTTGCAGTAAAGGCAGCCATACGATCCCTATCTGATCAGATTCGATCAGATAGGGATCTGTCAGCTGGTCGATCTGATGGCACATCGACCAGTGTATGGCTGCCTTAAGGCTTCTGCTAAATCTGCTGCTGCTGCAGATAAGCATAGGCGTCCTCCTAATGATAAAACATGCCCTTTGTGCAATTTCTATGTTGCTCTATGCAAAAACTCTGTCAGTTGTGCATACAGAGGGTTGTAGGGGAGGAGCCGGGTCACTCTGTTCAGGATACATTGAATCCTTTAGAGAGGTGATTAATGCTTCATTGGAATCAATTAAGTCCTCATTATTGAATGCTAATCCATCCACTTCTCAGGTTGCTGTATCTGGAGTATCTGTAACTGAAGTTGATAGTTTCAGACACTAGAGAAATAGAATCTGAATCTGTTTCAAAGTTTAAATTCTGTATTGAGGATGTGGTAGCTGTTTTGTTTATTCATAATCAATTATACAAAGCTGAAGGATCCACTTAATTAAAAGGTGGATGTTTATTTGGAAAGGTCTTGGGAGGCTAGTGCGGCTATGTTTAGGCCGGCTTTTACCTCTACATGTGTGGCCACAACTTTGGAGCTGTGGATTAATCAGCTCAAAGCTAACATACTGGCTGGTGCACCTGTTTTGCAATTGTTTAATTCTATTGCTATTTTCATTTAAACTGCTGCATATTTATCAGATGCTTCTGCTGAAGCAATTAGGTTTACTGCCAGGTCCATTGCTCTGTTTCTATTAGAGCCTTGTGGCTTAAAATATGGGATGGTAATATCTCATCCAAAAACAGGCTGTGTGGTGTCCCTTTTTCAGGTGAATTGTTGTTTGGTCCAGAACTGGATTCAGCTTTGGAAAAAACATTGAATAAAAATAAAGTTTTGCTTAAGAAACAGAAGACTGTGGTAACAATATTTTTCGTAAGCCAAGGAGTGATCAAAAGGATGCCTCTAAGGATCAAAGTAAAGGCAGGAGGTGGACTTTTGACAAGTCCAGGAAAGGGGGCTTTAAGTCTAAAGCTCTAGAGTCCCAGTCAGAATCCCAATGACTCGTGTCAGGCGGTGGGGGGAAGGCTAAGATACTTTCTCTTAGGTGGGCAAAAGTGTCAAAAAATCCATTTATTCGCCAGACAATGTTTGGTTTCCAAATAGTTTGCCCTTCCTCCACCATCAAGATTTGTGATCTCAAAGGCCCTAAGAGATCCCACTCTGGTTCCAGAGATTTTGAGCATATTGCAGAACATGCTAAGACAGAATTATTATTATTATTATTGATTTATAAAGCGCCAACATATTCCGTGGAGCTGTACAAGGTAATGGAATTCATCCTGTGCCTAATTCTGCACCTAACAAACCTGAGTCGGTTTATGAAAAATTTTCGGATGGAATCAGTAAGGGAGTTATTGTTTCCAGAGGCCTTTATGGCATCTCTGGATCTAAGAGATGCATATTGGCATATGCCGATTCACCAAAAATCACAAAAATTCTTAAGTTTTGCAGTGAGAATAAGAGGGATGGTAGAACACTACCAGTTTGTTTGCCTCCTGTTTGGGATCACTTCTGCCCCAAGAATGTTCACAAAAATTCTGGGAGAAGCATTAATTCCGTTAAGGGAACAATCTATTTTAATCATTCCGTATTTAGACGACTTGCTTATTCTAGGAAGTTCAGCAGAACAGCTGAAGATCCATTTGAATCTGGTATCGGAACATCTCCGATCCCTAGGTTGGATCATCAACCTGGAGAAGTCCTCTCTAATTCCAAGTCAGAGAACTCAGTTTCTTGGCATGCTAGTGGATTCAGTAAAACAGATGATTTTCCTTCCTCCCAAGAAGATTCTGAAGATAAGTTTGGCAGTGAAATCATTACAAAGGGAAGACAAAGTTTCCCTAAGAACGATTTTGTCGGTGTTTGGGTTAATGTCATCCACGATGGTGGCAATTCCCTGGGCATTAGCGCATATCAGGAAGATACAGAGGTTCCTCCTAGAAAATTGGGATGGTCGTCCACAAACATTAGATTTCAAAGTCAAAATCCCTCAAACTGTGTGTCTCTGCAACGGTGGTTGGAGGAATCCTACCTTATGAAGGGCAGGCCTTGGAAGGGGCCTGTAGACAACGTAATAACTACGGATGCAAGCGCCCGGGGCTGAGGAGCTCATATAGCTCACAGAGCCTTTCAGGGGAAATGGACAAAATCAGTCTCAAAGGTTATCCAATTGAAAGGAATTAACAGTAGTAAGGCTGGCTTTATTTCAGGTGCAATCGATACTGTTGCAGTCCAATGTTCTGATCCAGTCGAACAACATTATGGCAGTAGCGTTTATCAACAAACAGAGGCACGCGATTCCTGTTGTTGCAGGAGGAAGCGGAGGACATCTTGTCTTGGGCAGAAAAGAATGTGTCATCCTTGAGAGCTGTTCATCTCAAGGGAACACTCAATATACATGCAGACAAACTGAACAGAAGCAGGATTCTGTCATCAGAATGGTCTCTAAACAAGGAGGTGTTTTCGCAGACATCATAAAACGATGGGGAACAACGTCAATCGATCTGTTTGCAACAGAAGACAATACCCAGATTCAGACTTTTTTCTCTCTCAATCCAAGAGATCAAAGCAGGGGGGTGAATGCATTCATTCAAGAGTAGAACTTTCCACTTCTGTATGCATTTCCTCCTCTCAATTTGATTCCCGCGGTCATCAGCAAATGGAGAGGTTGTCAAAATTGGATGATTTTGATAGCACCTTGGTGACCGAGAAGGAGCTGGTTTTCAGCTCTCAGGTTAGCATCAGAAGACCCTTGGAGACTTCCTTGCAGGCCGGATCTACTGCTACAAGGGAACCTGTGGCATCCGCATCCAGGAAGATTGAATCTGTTAGTCTGGATCTTAAATTAGCCTTACTCAAAAAGTTGGGAGTATCTGAGAAGGCAGCCTCTACATTTGTTACTAGCTGTAAGGAAGTTACTAGGAGGATCTATCTGAAATACTGGAAGACTTTCCATCTTTGGTTATCTGGCTCTAAGTTTGATAGCTTGTCAGTCCCAGCAGTCCTGGTTTCTCCAGGACGGTTGGGATAAAAATATTTGTGAGTACGCTTAAAGGTGCAGATTGCTACCTTATCTGCTTTTTCAGGTATCCCCTTGTCTTCCTCTCCAATACTGAGATTTCGGAAGGCTCTATCTAGGAAACTGCCAGTTTACAAGCCATACGTTTCTCCTTGGGATTTATCGTTAGTATTAGAGGGGCTGTCCAAAGGTCCTTTTGAGCCGCTAGGGGACAGTTCTTTTAAATTTCTTACATTAAAGACGGTATTTTTAGTAGCCATCACTACAGCCAGAAGGGTTAGTGAGCTACAGGCCTTGTCTATGAAAAGTCCTTATTTTCAGGATAGGTTAGTATTACAGACGGATCCAAAGTTTTGTCCAAAAGTTATGTCTAGGTTTCACAGGTTGCAGGATATTATTTTGCCTACCCTCTGTGAATCCAAGTTGTGGAAAAGAGAGGATTTTTTCACTCATTAGATGTTAGAAGATGTGTTCTGGAATACTTGAACAGAACTGCAGATGTCTGGAAGACCGATTCCTTATCTGTTTTATTTCAGGGAAAACTGTAGGTCAGATAGCTTCTAAATCTACTATAGCTAATTGGATTAGGTTAGCTATTATAGAAGCTTTCAGAGTTATGGGAAGTGAGGCTCCGGCTTCATTTAAAGCTCACTTTTCTAGAGCTAGGGCAGCTTCTTGGGCTAATAATGCAGGGGCTTCGCCTGAGCAAATATGTAAAGCAGCAACGTGGTCAAGCTTTTCTACGTTCATCTGTCATTACCGAATTGATGCAATGTCTGCACACGACCAGGCGGTTGGTAGAAACATTCTCCAAGCATTGGTCCCACCCTGAGGTTGTATTACTTGTTAATCGTCTCACCTTTGCCCTGAAGGATTGTGGGGAAAAAGCAGAGTTAGTACCTGCTAACGATGTTTTCAACAATCCTTCAGGGCAACGATCCCACCCGGGTGTTAATTGTCTGTGTCTGATAGTTGCACGGTTATGGGTAGTGGAATGTTCACCTGTCGGGTACTTGGCTAAACGCACTGAGGGTGGACTAACCATGTGACTTTTTTATAGGGGAAGTGCTGTCTGTTCCTGTTCCTGGGAGGAGCTACGTCTCACCTTTGCCCTGAAGGATTGTTGAAAACATGGTTAGCAGGTACTAACTCTGCTTTTCCTTTCACTGGCTTCAGCCTGGCACCCAAAATCGATGTTTTAAAAGTTTGACCATTTCAGTCGAAATTCTGGCTATTGGGAGGAGGCAGAGCTTATTTCCACTGCTCTATCACTCCTCCATCATGCCATCTCCACCCCTTACCCCGCCCCTCTGAGCCGCGCTCCCGATTATATGCGACCCCCTGCTCTTGGCTCTCAGAGCGCGCATATTCGTGCTCCGCAGATTCAACGCTGTAGCAAAGCACGAATAGTGACTCGCAAAAGAAGGTATGAGTAGAATTATTCAATTATTCTTCTATATGAGTGCGCACACACACGTGCCCATAACTGCGCGCACAAAATCTCTGTCTCTCGCGCGAGTCTTCCCGCGCTTGAGAGATCTTGTAGGAGATCCGGAAAGCTGGTGACCCGAAAAGAAATGTAAAGGTTGGCGGCCATATTGGTTGAAACAGGCACCGATCTACGGACAGAATTAACGGATCCACAGGCAGTGGAGCGGTGAAAATGACAAAAGCTGCTTTACTATTACTTTGAGAACACGTACCTTTTTTTTTTTTTAAATGCTGATTCCTATTTGCTTCATACTTCCTGGACCTTCCCTTGTAGGGATAAAAACCCTTAGTGGTTAACTAGTTAAACTGCGCTGGTTCTTTCTATCATCATTCTTTTTCATTTATTTTAACATTTGATAATAAGAAATACAGTATATCAATTTAAATGATGTGAATAAAGTTTAGTTAAACACTTTTTTCAGTAGAAAAATGTATATATTTTCATAGATCTATACATCATAAATTAACGCTGTCTTATTTTTAGTACAAAAATATTGCACTGCCGTTGCAGATTGTGATTATTTTACTAACCTCTCGCCCATCCTCACTATATTCTGATATGAGCCAGGAGAATGTTGAAAACTTTTACAAACTAAATACACATACAGCCGTGTTATTTTACTACATGAGAGCACATGCTATATGGAGGAACAACAATGACATGCTGAACATAAGATATTGTATTCACTGTAACTTTGGCAAAACATTCAGAATGTCACTGATTGATACTGTTATTACAGGATAGTGGATTCAGTATGAGACAACAAGCTCTCAATGAGGCAGCGATAGTCAGACATCAATCTTACCCACTCCACTGTGCAGTAATCAGACACCATAAGGTCACTAGCCTGTGTGTGATAAGAATCTAGGAATCTCTTCTGGGGGATTGCTGAATTAGGGCCAGTCTACAACTTTTTTTCAACCTGTGGCTCCTTTGTAACGTTGTACATGAAGTCATCAGAACTTTGCTGCAGTGTGAGACAGATGTTTTTTACGAACCCTAGGGAGCAGGGACAGTGTACAAATTCCAAAGTGTGTATAATTCCTTATCTGTGTTGTGGACACATGCAGTCAATATAACAATGGTACGAGAGCAGAAAGTGTTTTCTCTCCATGCCTTTAGTTGTCAGTCTCTCAAACTCCCCCCCCCCCCCCCCCCCCCACACACACAGGGCCCCCTGCGGATGCATCCCTTGCAGGGTCTATTGTTACGCCCCTGAAGCTATGCCATGCTGGATCTTCAAATGGGTTCAGCGGACACCTGTACGCACAGTGGATTGTCAACCAAAATGGCCGAGACTGTACTCCTAGGCCAGTCATGGGCAAAGTAAGGCCTGTAGTCTTTTATTATGACCCAGCGATGTAGGGTCGGATTCAGCCTCCCTCCCTATGCAGAAATGCAAGCAGAGCATAAATGAGGTTACTTTTCTGCCGATCTCCCTTCAGCCATGCGTACTAATACTGGGGGCACACCTGACTACCTATACTGGGGGGAGGCTTATCGGCTACCTGAACTGAGGGTTGTACTAAGACTAGAGGTGCATGTGCCTTCATGTTGTTTTGGGTGGGGGGAGATACATCAGCCATCACCCATACTGGTGCAGTCAATCTGTCAAATTCAAGAACCCTTTGTGGCCCAAAATAGATGACAACAAAAGTGTCAGCGTGTGCAGATGAAATATGTTCAGGGGAGTAACTAGAAATCACTGCCCCCCCCCCCCTGCAAAACTTTGGATGAGCCCCCCCCCCCCCCCCCTCCAAAAAAAAATAAATAAAAAAAAACAGAGATTGGAAAGGCAGGCCAGGCAGGATATTGATAAAAAAAATAGCATACTTACTATACTATAGTAGTATACAATAGGTAGCCAGGTATAGGTACCCCCAATATAAGTAGCCTAATTTAGGTGCCCCCAGTATAGGTTGCCAGGTATAGGTGCCCCCAATATAGGTAGCCTAATTTAGGTGCCCCCAGTATAGGTTGCCAAGTATAGGTGCCCCAAGTATAGGTCTCCTGGCTTAGTTATCCCAAATATAGGTAGCTTGGTATAAGTGCCCACAGTATAGGTAGCCAGGTATAGGTGATCCCAGGATTATAGCACAGGAGGGAGGAGCAGTGGGCACACACACCTCCCTCACTTTAGGCCCGCCTTCAGCATTACACCCCCCCTTCTAGCAGAAGTAGAGCGAGCGGCATTGGAATCATTGGATCTGCGCCTCGCCCCAAAAAATGGCCCTGCGTGGGCCTCAGAGCCACCGGGCCCCCTCCTGGCCAGGTCATACCCATTGACATAGCTGAAGAGGAAGGCTTATAGCTGTTTTACAGGTTGGAGTTCTTTTTTTCTTTTTCTTTTATAGTTCATCTCCTATGGAAAAGACATAAGTAATTAATATATCAGCCTGGGCTGGAGGGTGGGGGACTGAGGTGAGAAATTAACCACTTATTGACATGCTGTATTATAAAAACCTCCTGCTAGAGCCTCTTAATGGCACCAGGACGTTTTTATAAGTCAGACAGTGCTGATGCCGCTGTGTGTGTGCACGTGCGTGCCCTCGTGTGCGCCTGTGCGCGCTCCCGCGGGTGCATTCCCGTGCACGTGCATGTGAAAATAGTGGAAAAAAACTCACCAAAGAAAAAATACACCTTTATTTCCAAATACTATATTGTCACCATACTTTGTACGAGAGACATAATCAAAATCTTGTGATAACCAGAACAAATAGGCAGATAAAATGTGTGGGTTTTATGCACAGTAGCAGTGTTTATATTAAAACTATAGGGGATGAAATTGGAGAAATAGTGTATTTTTCATTTTTTCCCTTGTTTTTCCCTTTAAAATGCATAGAAAATAAAGTAATTACTGAAAACAAATATCAACCCCAAAAAGCCCAATTGGTGGTGAAAAAAACAAGATATAGATCATTTCATTGTGATTAGTAGTAATTAAGCTGTTGGCAAATGAAAGGCATAAGTACTGAAAGGTGAAAATCGCTCTTGTCCGTTAGGGTAAAAACCCCTTTGGGGTGAAGGGGTTAAGCGAGCGGGGAGAGGAGAAAGGTAGGGGAAGGGTTAGTTATTAGTGACATTTTCATTTCTTAGGAAATCACTGATTAGTTGAGAAGTGAGAGGTTGCTGATGACTCCCGCAGGTCCAGCTTGGTGCAGAGAAGGGGCTCCCCCCCTGTGAATCACCAATAACTCATCTGACAAAGTTCAGGAAGGCCCTGGCAAGCCCAGCAAATTTCTATATACAATCATTCACACGGCCTTTCTGCTCCTCAGCCCGGCGTAAAGTACACAGCAAAGGCGTTGCAGGTGTCGCTGTTTAATATTATGAACAATCGACAAAAGCATAAGGTGACAGCCGGCGAGAGACACATTACTCACACACTGTGGTCTCAGGTCAACGATGGGGAGACAACCACAACAAAAGGTCAATGACATCATAAGCAGACAGCGCTGTGTGCTGGAGGTAGGGGGGGGGGGGGGGGGGGGAAGCTTTTAGTGTACGACCATTTCTTACTTTTTAAAGGACACCCAAGGTGAAAATAAATGAATGAAATAAACAATTGTATCTATCATCCTTCTCCTAAAAATTACTTTTTAAGATATTCCACGGTTTTATTTTACATTTACATCTACTTTTTAAGTTTTAACTGTTTTATTGTTTTTGCTCAATGACACATTCATTGAAGTATGCCAGAGCTAAAATCTATGAACTATTGACCCTTTTTTGTATCTCTTTCCTGCTCTCAGAATCCACTCTCTGCTAGGAAACTGTTTATGGTTGTAATTTCTTATCAGTGAGGGTCACACTGTAGTCTGACCTAGTCCTGACTCAGACAGGAACTGTCACTTGCATACCTGATGTTTAACTCTTTCAGGCACAGGAAGGAAAAAAGGAACACAGCCTAGGTATTTGTGTGCTTGGCACTGTACATACACATACCAAACTTTGAACTTACACGGAAACCATCCAAATAAACCAGTAAACTGCCCTGAAACCAATACCCAGGTGTATTCAACACCAACAGTGCCCCTCACTTAAAGAGACGACCAAACTTTTATACTTGTTTTAAGCAATGCATATTGCCTGGCAGCCCTGCTGATCCTTTTCCTCTAATACTTTTTAACCATAGACCCTGAACAAGCACACAGGTCAGATATTTCTGACTGAATTCTGACTGGATTAGCTGCATGCTTGTTTCAGGTGTGTGATGTAGACAGTACTGATACCAGAATGATCAATGGGACAGCCATGCGACTAGTATTTTTTATAAGGAAATAAATATGGCAGCCTCCATATCCCTCTCGTCTCGCTACAGTTGTCCACGCGCCTGAAGAAGGTATTCTGTTTCACGAAATATGTCTAGCTGACGGCTGCCTCCGAATTCAGTCAGTGTATGTTTGTAGAAGGTTACAGCTTTACATATAAAGTTCTTGGTTTTATGTTATTGATTTTAATTAGTAATCAAGTTTTTATTTATTTATTGTTCCTGTACCTCTGACTGCGTCATTACCTTATTACTGCCCACCTCCACCCTCAGGGCCGGTACTAGACTTTTTATTGTCTGTGGAAAACTTGTGAGGATGCGCTCCCCGATTTGTAATGATCACATGGTACCCGACATTTTACTCTTGCTTCATTTCATGTTCTCACATGACATGCTGCAGCTCAACACAATAGCACACTGGCTGGCTGTGAGTCTGTGACAAACACACTGCTTACCCTCAGCCACTCCATTCCTCCTCAGTCAGGACGCAGTGCCACCTCCTCCCTTCTGCTGTGCAAGTCAAATGAAACACTGCTGCTCTCCTGCCTTCCCCCTCCTCAGTCACTGTCAGACTCCTCACACAGCACAACAAGCTGCTTTTCCCAATGATTACCTCCTGCCTCCTCCCTCCTCACTCACTGTCAGACTCCTCACACAGCACAGAAAGCTGCTTTTCCCAATGATGACCTCCTGCCTCTCCCCTCCTAACTCACTGTCAGACTCCTCATACAGCACAACAAGCTGCTTTTCCCCAATGATGGCCTCTTCACCTCACTCTCCTCTTGCTTCTCCTCCTACTCTGACTGCATGCTGTAAACACAAAGTACAAACACGCTGCCCCTAAAATCTCTGTGCCTGATGCAAATGTTTCACCTTGCTTCATGAGAGGACCGGCCCTGTCCACCCTACAAAAAAGCACTTTCTTCTCTTCTCCCTCTGTCCCTTGGAGAGGGAGACAAGTGTCAAAGTGTGGGCAAGAAGTTATGAGCTAATGCCAATGGAACTCTAATATGATGCACATTTATCCAGCTTAGAAACAGACCAATCAGATGGGAGGGCGGAGCTGCATACCAATATACAGCAATCTATATATATAAAATCAGATGTGTGTATGTATGTGTGTGTGTATGTGTGTGTGTGTATGTGTGTGTATGTGTGTGTGTATGTGTGTGTGTATGTGTGTGTGTATGTGCCGCGATCACTCGGAGTCGAAAACGGCTTGACCAATTTGAACGAAACTTGGTACACAGATCCCTTACTACCTGGGGTGATAGGTTCTGGGGGTCTCGCGTACCCCCTGCACACCTGGGTGGAGCTACAAACACCAAATCAGATTTCACCCATTCATGTCAATGAAAAAAATGTAAAAGGCTGCCATTCTCACAGTAATCTAGCCAGAGTCCCCACACTTGGCACAGTTGGTCACTTGGTGACAGAGGTTACGAATCCAGGAAAAGTGGGAGGAGCATAAAACCGCCAATCAAATTTCAGCCATTCATTTTAAATGGGAAAATGTAAACTGCAACCATTCTTAGACTGTTAATCGCAGTGTTCTCAAACTTGCCACAGATGGTCACTGGGTGAATGCGATTAAGATTCAAGAAAGTGGGTGGAGCCTACAACAGCCAATCAAAATTCACCTATTGATTTTTAAGGGGAATATTTAAATTGCTGCCATTCTTACACTGTTAATGGCAGAGGCTTCCCACTTGCTACAGTTGGTCATTGGGTGACTGGGGTCCAAATTCACTAAAGGGGCGGGGCCACCTACAGCCAATCAGATTTCCTTGGTGGATAAACTGCTTCCATTCACACATTTTTGATGCCGGGAACCTGAAAGCTCACAAACTTGGTCACTGGGTGACTGTGTGTCAAGGTTACAAAAAGTGGGCGGAGCTAAAAACAAATTTCACTGGAAAATATAAACTGCAGCCATTCTTTCACTGTTAATGGCAGGGTTCTCAAACTTTGCACAGTTGGTCACTGGGTGAATGAGATTAAGATTTTGGAAGGTGGGTGGAGCCTACAAAAGCCAATAAAAATTCACCTTTTGATTTTCAAAGGGAATATTTAAGCTGCTACCATTCTTATACTGTTAATAGCAAATGCCTCAAACCTGATACAGTCAGTCATTGGGTGATTAGGGTTCAAATTCAGAAAGGGGGCGGAGCCACAAACAGCCATATTTGTTTATTTTTCAATGGGAATATACAAGGTATTGATACCAAGGACCCCAAAGCTGATAAACTTGATAACTGAGTGACTGTATGTCAAGGTTAGAAAAAGTGGCCGGTGCCAACAACTAAATTTTTAACATGGTAGGGTTCCCAAACTTTACACAATTGGCCACTGGGTGACTGGGATGAATATTCAGAAATGTGGGTGGAGCCTACAGCGCCAATCAAAATTGACCTATTGATTTTCAAGGGGAATATTTACATTGCTACCATTCTTACACTGTTAATGGCAGAGGCCTCAAACCTGATACAGTCAGTCATTGGGTGACTGGGGTTCAAATACCCTAAAGGGGTGGAGCCACAAACAGCCAATTAGATTTGTTAGATTGATTTCAGCCATTCGCTTATTGGCAGGTTTCTCAAACGTGACACAGTTGGCCACTGGGTGACTGGGACTAATATTCAGGAAAGTGGGTGGAGCCTACAGCAGCCAATCAAAATTTACCTTTTGATTTTCAAGGGGAATATTTACATTGCTGCCATTCATACACTCTTAATGGCAGAGGCCTCAAATCTGGTACAGTCAGTCACTGGGAGACTGGGGTTTAAATTCTGAAGGGAGCGGGCCAAACACAGCCAATCAGATTTGTTTAATTTCAATGGTAAAATGCAACTTATTTATGCCAAGGACCCCAAAGCTCATAAACTCTGTCATTGAGTGACTGTATGTTAAGGTTAGAAATAGTGGGCGGAGCCAAAAACAACTAACTTTTTACATTGGAAAATATAAACTGCAGCTTTTCTTACACTGTTAATGGCAGGGTTCTCAAACTTCCCACAGTTGATCACTGGGTGACTGGGATTAATATTCAAAAAAGTAGGTGGAGCCTACAAGAGCCAATCAAAATTCACCTACTGATTTTCAAGGGGAATATTGAGACTGCAGCCATTCTTACACTGTTAATGGCAGAGGCCTCAAACCTCCTACAGTCGGTTGTTAAGGGTCTGGGGTTCAAATTCAGTAAAGGGGCGGAGCCAAACACAGCCAATCAGATTTCTTTGCTGCATAAACTGCTTCATTAGCAGAATTTTGATGCCAGGAACCCAAAAGCTCACAAACTTGATCACTGAGTGACTGTGTGTCAAGGTTACAAAAACTGGGTGGAGGCAAAAACAGATTTTTCTGGGAAATTGTAAACTGCAGCCTTTCTTCACTGTTAATGGCAGGGTTCTCAAACTTTGCACAGCTGGTTACTGGGTGACTGGGATTAAAATTCAGAAAAGTGGGTAGAGCCTAAAAATGCCAATCAAAAATCACATTTCGCTTTTCAAGGAGAATACTAAATTGCTGCCATTCTTGCACTGTTAATGGCACAAGCCTCAAACCTGGTACAGTTGGTCATTGGGTCACTGGGGTTCAAATTCAGAAAAGGGGACAGAGCCACAAACAGTCAATCAGATTTGTTTCATTTCATGGGAAAGTACAAATTATCGATGCCAAGGACCCCAAAGCTCACAAAATTGGTCATTGAGTGACTGTGTGTCAAGGTTACAAAAAGTGGGCGGAACCAAAACCAAATTTCACTGGGAAAATATAAACTGCAGCCATTCTTACACTGTTAATGGCAGGGTTCTCAAACTTTGCCCAGATAATAATAATTGCAGTATTTGTATAGCGCCTTTCTCCTGTCGGACTCAAAGCGCTTGCGAGGCAGCCACTAGAGCGCACTCAGTAGGCAGTAGCAGTGTTAAGGAGACTTGCCCAAGAAACTCCTTACTGAAATAGGTGCTGGCTTACTGAACTGGCAGAGCCGAGATTTGAACCCAGGTGGTCACTGGGTGACTGAGATTAATATTCAGGGAAGTGGGTGGAGCCTATAATAGCCAATCAAAATTCACCTGTTGATTTTCAAGGGGAATATTTAAATTGCTGCCATTTTTACACTGCCAATAGCAGATGCTTCAAACCTGCTACAGTTGATCATTAGGTGACTGGGGTTCAAATGCTGGAGAGGGGGTGAAGCTGCAAACAGCCAATCTGATTTGTTTCATTTCATGGGAATATACAAATTATTCATGCCAAGGACCCCAAAGCTCACAAACTTGGTCATTGAGTGTTGGTGCATTAGGGTTAGAAAGTGGGCGGAGCCAACACCAGTCAAATACATACACAGGCAACGCTGGGTCATCAGTGGGTGGAGACAAATACAAATTTCCCTAGGAAAATGTAAACTGCAGCCATTCTTACACTGTTAATGGCAGGGTTCTCAAACTTTGCACAGTTGGTCACTGGGTGACTGAGATTAATATTCAGAAAAGTGGGTGGAGCCTACAAAAGTGAATCAAACTTCACCTATTGCTTTTCAAGGGAAATATTTAATTGCTGCTATTCTTGCACTGTTAATGGCACAGGCCTCAAACCTGGTACAGTTGGTCATTGGGTGACTGGGGTTCAAATTCAGAAAAGGAGGTGGAGCCACAAACAGCCAATCAGATTTTTTTATTTCAATGCAAATTATTGATACCAAAGACCGCAAAGCTCACAAACTTGGTCATTGAGTAATTGTGTGTTAGGGTTAGAAAAAATGGGTGGAGCCAACACCAGCCAAATACATACCCGGGCAACGCCGGGCAATCAGCTAGTATATAGATATAGGAAGTGTTTCTTATGCTGAAACCAGGAAATTACTGCAAATGTGGGTATCCTGAATAATTTACTGCACTCTACTATATGTCACTACAGGGCCTCTTTACTGCATTCTACTTTATGACACTACAGGGCCTCTTTACTGCATTCTGCTATATGTCACTACAGGGCCTCTTTATTGCATTTTACTATATGTCACTACAGGGCCTCTTTACTGCATTCTACTATGTCACTACAGGGCCTCTTTACTACTAAATGTCACAACAGGGCTTCTTTACTGCATTCTACTATCTGTCACTACAGGGCTTCTTTACTGCATTGTACTATCTGTCACTACAGGGCTTCTTTACTACTAAATGTCACTACAGGGCCTGTTTACTGCATTCTGCTATCTGTCACTACAGGGCCTCTTTACTGCATTCTACTATCTGTCACTACAGGGCCTCTTTACTGCATTCTACTATCTGTCACTACAGGGCCTCTTTACTGCATTCTACTATAGGTCACTACAGGGCCTCTTTACTGCATTCTACTATAGGTCACTACAGGGCCTCTTTAGGCCCCGTTCACACCTAAAATAGCAAAACGCTAGCGATTACTGCTAGTGTTTTGCGGGAGTGATTTTGCCGCCATTAATGCAGAAAAAAATCACTGGACACAGTAGCATTTTGGGAGCGATCGCTATTAGCGGTTCTATACATGCTAATCACGATCGCACACAAAAATCGCCACCAAAACGCTGCAGGTAAAGTGTTTGCTAATCGCAAAACGCCTGTGATCGCGGCAGTGATTACACTGCCATAGCAAACCATGTGCTATGAGGTTTTAAAAATAACTAGCCGTTTGCGGTGAGCGGGAATCGAGCGATTCCCGCTCAGATGTGAACGGGGCCTTACTCCATTCTACTATATATCACTACAGGGCCTCTTTACTGCATTCTACTTTATGTCACTACCGGGCCTCTTTACTGCATTCTACTATATGTCACTACTGGGCCTCTTTACTGCATTCTACTTTATGTCACTACAGGGCCTCTTTACTGCATTCTTCTATATATCACTACAGGGCCTCTTTACTGCATTCTACTGTATGTTACTACAGGGCCTCTTACTGCATTCTACTATATGTTACTACAGGGCCTCTTTACTGCATTCTACTATAGGTCACTACAGGGCCACTTTACTGCATTCTACTATAGGTCACTACAGGGCCTCTTTAGGCCCCGTTCACACCTAAAATAGCAAAACGCTAGCGATTACTGCTAGTGTTTTGCGGGAGTGATTTTGCCACCATTAATGCAGAAAAAATCACTGGACACAGTAGCATTTTGGGAGCGATAGCGATTAGCGGTTCTATACATGCTAATCGCGATCACACAAAAAAATCGCCACCAAAACGCTGCAGGTAACGTGTTTGCTAATCGCAAAACGCCTGTGATCGCGGCAGTGATTACACTGCCATAGCAAACCATGTGCTATGAGGTTTAAAAATCACTAGCCGTTTGCGGTGAGCGGGAATCGAGCGATTCCCGCTCAGATGTGAACGGGGCCTTACTCCATTCTACTATATGTCACTACCGGGCCTCTTTACTGCATTCTACTATATGTCACTACTGGGCCTCTTTACTGCATTCTACTTTATGTCACTACAGGGCCTCTTTACTGCATTCTTCTATATATCACTACAGGGCCTCTTTACTGCATTCTACTGTATGTTACTACAGGGCCTCTTACTGCATTCTACTATATGTTACTACAGGGCCTCTTTACTGCATTCTACTATATGTTACTACAGGGCCTCTTTACTGCATTCTACTATATGTTACTACAGGGCCTCTTTTCTGCATTCTACTATATGTCACTACAGGGCCTCTTTACTCCATGCTACTATATGTCACTACAGGGCCTCTTTACTGCATTCTACTATATGTCACTACAGGGCCTCTTTACCGCATTCTACTATATGTCACTACAGGGCCTCTTACTGCATTCTACTATATGTTACTACAGGGCCTCTTTACTGCATTCTACTATATGTAACTACAGGGCCTCTTTACTGCATTCTACTATATGTTACTACAGGGCCTCTTACTGCATTCTACTATATGTTACTACAGGGCCTCTTTACTGCATTCTACTATATGTAACTACAGGGCCTCTTTACTGCATTCTACTATATGTTACTACAGGGCCTCTTTACTGCATTCTACTATATGTCACTACAGGGCCACTTTACTCCATGCTACTTGATGTCACTACAGGGCCTCTTTACTGCACTCTACTATATATCACTACAGGGCCTCTTTACTCAATTCTACTATATGTTACTACAGGGCCTCTTTACTGCATTCTACTGTATGTCACTACAGGGCCTCTTTACTCCATGCTACTGTATGTCACTACAGGGCCTCTTTACTCCATGCTACTATATGTCACTACAGGGCCTTTTTAAGAAGCAGCTGTTATTTCCTGAAAAGACAGGCTAGTTTTGATAGCTGATGCCCTGAAATTGTCTTATGGTGTCACTTGCCACATTTTTGCCGATATGCTTTATTTCTGCCTAAATAAGTGAACTTTGTCTCCCCCTTCTGGTTATCTTGCAGACTGCAGGTCCTTCTGTTCCCCTTCACAGACGGTTAAAAAACTACTAGAGCAGAAACGTCAGCAGCACGGCGTTGGCCAGGTGAGTTCTGAGAGCAACGCGTGGCGGGGGGGGGGGGGGGGGGTGAGGGAGATGGTAGAGATAACAAGTAGAGATGGTCACTGAGGCATTAATAATAATTAAAGTTGACCTGAACTCAGAACTACCTCTCAGCTCTAAAAGATAAGCAACATCATAATAACCTTTAAAGAAAAAACATTTCTTTGTTACAGCTGATACAAGTCCTGCAATAAATCTGCAGAGTGTCCACTTCCTGCTTTCATGGAAGCAGACATAGGGTCAACATCCTGTGTTTACATATTAGCTGCTGTGCCGAGGCAGAGATTCCTGAGCTGTCCCAGCCGAACTCTCTAAATACATACAGGGTGCATTTCTCTGTTCTTTCCTTATGTCCTGTGCAGGAGTTCAGGTCCACTTTAAAGGACTGAAGTGTAAGAGTAGAGTGGGCCTCCCTGACCCTTGGCCCATCCCCCTCCCTCCCTGCTATCACTGAGGGACATTGTTACTCCACCGTATTTAGTACCGACCTCCATTCACTGAAAGTGGGGGACTGGCAGGAGAATGGATTTCTCAGGGTATTCTAGATGGTTCCTATAATACTATCTCCCATGTAGGTATGATGTGAAATCTAATCCATAAGGACCATGTACAAAAAAAACAAATTCCCATATAACTTATGCTAAAATCAAAAGTCTTCCTTGTAGTATCCAAAAAAAGTATTACACCAAATAAATGTAGATGTTGGGAATGGGAAACAGGCTGGACTCCGAAGTCAATGAGCTGCAGGAAGAAGGTCAGCAGCAGGGAATCTAGACCACCGTGGGCTTAAAGGGAACCAGAGATGAAGTACCCTCATGTATTTTACCATGTATATCAGTGGGAACATTAGAGAAAACACCTACCCTGCTCTCTGTTCCATTCTTCACTGCTTAGCCTGCTTCTTATCAGCCGTGATAAAATCCCCGACTGAGAATTCAGTCTGGCTTTGGACAGGAATCATTATAGCTGAGTCTGTCTTCTGTGCTTTCTTTTCAAGCCCAAGCCTGCCCTCTTGTGGCTCTGCTCAGCAATCATTATAGCTGAGTCATTATAGCAAAGCCAGACTGAATGCTCAGTCAGGATTTAATCTGGGTTGATAAGAAGCAATCTGAACAGTAAATAATGAAACAGAGAGCAGGGTAGGTGTTTTCTCTAATGCTCCCACTGATATATATGATAAAATACACGAGGGTGCTTCGTCTCTGGTTCACTTAACTCACAATAGCCTCAATTTTGGTAGCTATGTGCGGTAAATATTTTTTTAGCAGTAAATACCTCATGCCAGGCCCGGATTTACCTCACAGGAGCCTATAGGCACAGGTGTCCCTCCATGGACCTACAAACCCCGCCCAGCCAGCACCGTAAGTGTGCTGGCTTTCCCCTCTCCCTTACTTTCTTTGCCCGTCATAGGTAGCTTCACTTCTCCCCTACTTCCTTTGCCCCTCACAGGTGCCCTTAGTTTAGTATTAGGTAGCCAGATGTCCCCTCAGTAGCTAGACATGTCTCCAACTATTAGGTAGCTAGTGGTTCCCCCGACTGAAGGGAGAGCTCGTCAGTGGAATGCTGAAAGCTGTGTGAGTAACCTTTATTTTGCACTCTCATCAGGACTCTGCATAGGTCAGGAGGGAGGGAGGCACTTGGAGAGAAGAGTGAGCTTCCTTTCCATCATCCGGCGCGGCGGCGCCTGTAGGCACATGCCTGCGGTGCCTTACGGTAAATCCAGCCCCGCCTCATGTGGTATTTTCCTCTTTTTTTAAGCAATTCTGAAAGATTTTTCTGCATTCCCGAACATGTGGCAAAACATGTGATACAAATTGTGCAGTAAATGCATAAAGTGAGGTAAAACATGAGGTATTTCAGCGGTTTAATTGTCGTCCATAAGTTAGGATAGTAGTCTTTGGAAGATTTTTTTTTTTTTTTTGGGGGGGGGGGGGGGGGGGTGTATTTGATTATGTAGCAACCTATAGAAAGTATAGTTATAGGCATCCCTTATAAAAAAAAAATCCAGTAAATATTTGGAATTTTATTTCTACTGTTCTTTTCTATTACACAGCCTGAATAGGAACTCCACTAAAAACTGTAACATGCGCACAAACCAGGTACAGGCAGGTCGTAAACGGATCGGTAAATGATATGATAACATTCCCCCTAATTTCCATGAGAACAGCGATTTTCGGTAAAATTAATGCAAATTACCGCACAAATTACCGCATAATTTACTGCGTGCGGTAATACATGACTAAAATTTGCCGCATGAAGTTAACATGACTAAAACCTACCAGGATTACTAAATGTCATGACCGCATGCTGTAAGTTACCATATATGCGTTAACTTGCTCGAAAACCCTACCAGAATTGAGGCCAGTGTGCGCTCTGACTTCAGGGGTGTGTTTTGGTTTGGCAACTTTTTCTAGCAAATAGTAAACAGTTTTAAAAAAATCCAGGCTAAGTATGTTGGATGACGTATGTACACTAGTAGTAATCTGTAGGCTGAGAGATCATTAGACCATGACCTTGACTCTATATAATATGTGCACTGTAGTATCATGAGGTATAAAGTACTACTCAGCCTTGCCAAGCATGAAAGACAAAAACAGGTGCGAAAACACAACCAAAACATAAATCTGGCAGGAAGTCGTCGCAGTCTCCCCCCTCAAACGCTCCCATTATTCTACGCTTCATATCGAAAACAAAACTAACACATAAAGCTCAGTGCTTGTAGACGTTTCAAAATCGAAACACAGTGAAGCTGAGCTAACATTTCATAAAAGCCCCTCTCCTGTACAGTTGACATATTTACTGTATTTAAATGAAATGCAGATTTTTTTTTTATTTAACCAGTTCCCCACTAAGGGAATTCCCCTTATGGACCACAGCAATCTTCACATTTCAGCGCTCCTCTCCTTTCATTCATCAATAACTTTATCACTACTTATCACAATGAAATGATCCACAGTATTGGAGAAAGAGGATGACACTGCTGCTGTTAGTTGTTTATAACTTTATACAAAATTGTTTGTGACTGAGGCGATCCTCTTTTTTTAGGGAGTCTTAAGTCTGCTTTAAAGAGAACCCGAGGTGGGTTTTAAAAATCCAAATTGCACACAGAGGCTGGGTCTGGATATCATGCCCAGCCTCTGTTACTAGGCATGACCCCCCCCCCCCCCCCCCCTGTGCTCTGCTGGCCCTTATAAATCAAACCGCCGTGCTAGCGACATGCAGCGTGTCGCTAGCAGGCTGTTTACATGGCCACTGTCACTCTCTACCGCTCTCCCGCCTCCTCTATATCGCCACTCCCCGCCTGTGTTCCTTCTCTCTCCGCTGATTGGAGGGAAGGGACGCAGGTGGGGAGCGGCGATATGGAGGAGGCGGGGGAGCGGCGGAGAGTGACAGTCTGCAGGTAAATAGCCTGCTATCGACACGCTGCATGTCGCTAGCACGGCGGTTTGATTTATGGGGGATAGCAGAGAGCAGGGGGGTCTGGGGGAGAACAATATAGTAACAGAGGCTGGGCATTATAAGCAGACCCAGCCTCTGTGTGCAATTAGGATTTTTAAAACCCACCTCGGGTTCTCTTTAAAGCAGAACTTAAGACTGTTACTATATGGTTCGACACGCAGCGTGTCGCTAGCAGGCTATTTACCTGCAGACTGTCACTCTCTGCCGCTCCCCCGCTCCTCCATATCGCCGCTCCCCACCTGCGTCCCTTCCCTCCAATCAGCGGGGAGGGAAGGGACGCAGGCGGGGAGCGGCGATATAGAGGAGGCGGGATAGCGGCAGAGAGAGAGACAGTGGCCATGTACACAGCCTGCTAGCGACACGCTGCGTGTCGTTAGCACAGCGGTTTGATTTATAACGGCCAGCAGAGCGCAGGGGGGGGGAGGGGGGTCTGGGGGTGAACAATATAGTAACAGAGGCTGGGCATTATATGCAGACCCAGCCTCTGTGTGCAATTAGGATTTTTAAAACCCACCTCGGGTTCTCTTTAAGTCTTGATGGTGTAGTTATTCACTGTGTAGGTCATTCTATTTTTTAAAAGTGCCTAAAACTTATGATAAGGCATGAAAAAGACACAAGTCATGAGATTTGGGCTATAAGAGGAAATGGCCAATCATCAATCCAAGAGGTTTAAAGAGAATCTGTACTCTAATATTCTTACACTAAAAAGCATACCATTCTATTCCTTATTTTCTCCTGTGCCCCTCTGTGCTGTTTCTGCCACTCTCTGCTGCAATCCTGGCTTGTAATTAACAGTTTTAGGCAGTGTTTACAAACAAACTAACCAGCTTGTGATAGGCTCACATAAACAGAGTGTGTGAGTCATACAGAGTGTGCAGGGGGCCTGCAGAGGGTGTGTATCGCTTCTATCCAATCACAAGCAGCCCTGCACATTCCACACATTCAAGCCTTAGCCCGACAGACTGGACAGAGGAAAGGAGATACGATTTATTACAGAGACAGTGCAATTAGGAAAGGCTGCAGTAAGCCAGAGCACATTAGAAAAGGCATAGGAACTTATAGGATAGAAGAACTAAGGCTGGAAAATTTTGTTACAGAGTCTCTTTAAGATTCTTGAACAATTACTTCTTCCTAAAAATAAGCTACAATCTGCTAATATGTATCTGATTACCTCCCCGAATAACACCTGCGCTTCCTTTATTCAGCTTCTCATATTTTTTTTTTCTTCATTTTTTTTAAGATCCCAGCTTCATTGGTGGAATATAATCAGGATACAGGTAAATATCTGGTTCTCGGTGCTGAATTATTATGTAAGGGTTCTCATTTCTCCAGACAATGGTATTTGTATACATTTTCCATGCCATACCGCCTCCTTCCAGCCTGCACCTATCAGTGTCCCTGTGCTGCCATACCGCCTCCTTCCAGCCTGCACCTATCAGTGTCCTTTGCTGCCATGCCCCCTCCTTCCAGCCTGCACCTATCAGTGTCCCTGTGCTGCCATGCCTCCTCCTTCCAGCCTGCACCTATCAGTGTCCTTTGCTGCCATGCCCCCTCCTTCCAGCCTGCACCTATCAGTGTCCTGTGGTGCCATACCGCCTCCTTCCAGCCTGCACCTATCAGTGTCCTGTGCTGCCATGCCCCCTCCTTCCAGCCTGCACCTATCAGTGTCCTGTGCTGCCATGCCATCTCCTTCTAGCCTGCTCCTATCAGTGTCTCTGTGCTGCCATGCCTCCTCCTTCCAGCCTGCATCTATCAGTGTCCTTGTGCTGCCATGCCTCATCCTTCCAGCCTGCACCTATCAGTGTCCTGTGCTGCCATGCCTCCTCCTTCCAGCCTGCACCTATCAGTGTCCTGTGCTGCCATGCCTCCTCCTTCCGGCCTGCAGCTATCAGTGTCCTGTGCTGCCATGCCTCCTCCTTCCAGCCTGCACCTATCAGTGTCCTTTGCTGCCATGCCCCCTCCTTCCAGCCTGCACCTATCAGTGTCCTGTGCTGCCATGCCATCTCCTTCTAGCCTGCTCCTATCAGTGTCTCTGTGCTGCCATGCCTCCTCCTTCCAGCCTGCATCTATCAGTGTCCTTGTGCTGCCATGCCTCATCCTTCCAGCCTGCACCTATCAGTGTCCTGTGCTGCCATGCCTCCTCCTTCCAGCCTGCACCTATCAGTGTCCTTGTGCTGCCATGCCTCCTCCTTCCAGCCTGCACCTATCAGTGTCCTTTGCTGTCATGCCCCCTCCTTCCAGCCTGCACCTATCAGTGTCCCTGTGCTGCCATGCCTCCTCCTTCCAGCCTGCACCTATCAGTGTCCTGTGCTGCCATGTCTCCTCCTTCCAGCCTGCACCTATCAGTGTCCCTGTGCTGCCATGCCTCCTCCCTCCAGCCTGCACCTATCAGTGTCCCTGTGCTGCCATGCCTCATCCTTCCAGCCTGCACCTATCAGTGTCTTGTGCTGCCATGCCTCCTCCCTCCAGCCTGCACCTATCAGTGTCCCTGTGCTGCCATGCCTCCTCCCTCCAGCCTGCACCTATCAGTGTCCTTTGCTGCCATGCCCCCTCCTTCCAGCCTGCACCTATCAGTGTCCTGTGCTGCCATACCGCCTCCTTCCAGCCTGCACCTATCAGTGTCCTGTGCTACCATGCCTCCTCCTTCCAGCCTGCACCTATCAGTGTCCTGTGCTGCCATGCCATCTCCTTCTAGCCTGCTCCTATCAGTGTCCTTTGCTGCCATGCCCCCTCCTTCCAGCCTACACCTATCAGTGTCCTGTGCTGCCATGCCTCATCCTTCCAGCCTGCACCTATCAGTGTCCTGTGCTGCCATGCCTCCTCCTTCCAGCCTGCACCTATCAGTGTCTTGTGCTGCCATGCCTCATCCTTCCAGCCTGCACCTATCAGTGTCCTGTGCTGCCATGCCTCCTCCCTCCAGCCTGCACCTATCAGTGTCTTGTGCTGCCATGCCTCATCCTTCCAGCCTGCACCTATCAGTGTCTTGTGCTGCCATGCCTCATCCTTCCAGCCTGCACCTATCAGTGTCCTGTGCTGCCATGCCTCCTCCTTCCAGCCTGCACCTATCAGTGTCCCTGTGCTGCCATGCCTCCTCCTTCCAGCCTGCACCTATCAGTGTCCTGTGCTGCCATGTCTCCTCCTTCCAGCCTGCACCTATCAGTGTCCCTGTGCTGCCATGCCTCCTCCCTCCAGCCTGCACCTATCAGTGTCCCTGTGCTGCCATGCCTCATCCTTCCAGCCTGCACCTATCAGTGTCTTGTGCTGCCATGCCTCCTCCTTCCAGCCTGCACCTATCAGTGTCCCTGTGCTGCCATGCCTCCTCCCTCCAGCCTGCACCTATCAGTGTCTTGTGCTGCATGCCTCATCCTTCCAGCCTGCACCTATCAGTGTCTTGTGCTGCCATGCCTCATCCTTCCAGCCTGCACCTATCAGTGTCCTGTGCTGCCATGCCTCCTCCCTCCAGCCTGCACCTATCAGTGTCTTGTGCTGCCATGCCTCATCCTTCCAGCCTGCACCTATCAGTGTCCCTGTGCTGCCATGCCTCCTCCTTCCAGCCTGCACCTATCAGTGTCCTGTGCTGCCATGCCTCCTCCTTCCAGCCTGCACCTATCAGTGTCCCTGTGCTGCCATGCCTCCTCCCTCCAGCCTGCACCTATCAGTGTCCCTGTGCTGCCATGCCTCCTCCCTCCAGCCTGCACCTATCAGTGTCTTGTGCTGCATGCCTCATCCTTCCAGCCTGCACCTATCAGTGTCTTGTGCTGCCATGCCTCATCCTTCCAGCCTGCACCTATCAGTGTCCTGTGCTGCCATGCCTCCTCCCTCCAGCCTGCACCTATCAGTGTCTTGTGCTGCCATGCCTCATCCTTCCAGCCTGCACCTATCAGTGTCCCTGTGCTGCCATGCCTCCTCCTTCCAGCCTGCACCTATCAGTGTCCTGTGCTGCCATGCCTCCTCCTTCCAGCCTGCACCTATCAGTGTCCCTGTGCTGCCATGCCTCCTCCCTCCAGCCTGCACCTAACAGTGTCCCTGTGCTGCCATGCCTCCTCCCTGCATCTTGCACCTATCAGTGTCCTGTGCTGCTATGCCTCCTCAGATTTGGTGACTGACATGGTCAGGACAGGCACTGGCAAAAGAGTTAAAGTGTCTAGGAGTAATAAGACAGAATGATGGCATTTTGTATATTAGATGATAGCATTTTCCGCACAACACATACGAATGCATGCAATTCACAATCAATGTATTCCAATGGCGCCACATAGGACCGCATTTCTATTAATTCTTCTGGCCAGAAAATCACATTACATTACGAAAGTTATAACATGATTATAAGTAGGTAACCAGCTGTTCCTAGGCAGAAATCACGAAATCCCCAAAAATATGCATGCGAAAATTCGCATTAAAATGCATACAAAGTTTCATGCATTTTTGTAATGCAGGGAAAAAACACATTCGAAAACCCTGCGATGCCATTGCATGCAGATTACAACACCTGTGTGGAAATGCCGCCTTAAAGGTGGGGTACAGGTTAGTGCTGGGGGTACTGAAGGGCAGGTTAGGTTTAGGGATAATGTTGTAAGAGTCACATTTTACATGCTGACCCTTTGTTCCATCCCAGGTGCCATTAGCTCCTCCCAGTTTGTCCACCAGCAGCAAGATGAATGTCACGGCTTCCCAAGACCAGTCAGTCACTACGCCTTCTCCCCTCTGGACGACCTCTACATGCCGAGGCCTGCTGTGCTATACAGTCATGATGGGAGATACGAGACAGGAAGGGCCTCATCTCAGTCCCTAGAGCCACACCTGACGGTAGGAAAAACTATCTACTTATCAGTCTCTTTATCTACACTATATTGATAAAAGTATTGGGGCTTTACACACGCACATCAACTAAAGATATTGGCATTCCATTTTTTAAAGTGGGATAAAACTCTGATATAAAATTCAGTAAAAATGTATGTACTTTTTTTTTTATTACCCGGACAGTTATCATATTTGCGTTACTATTATTGTCTGTTCACAAATTGCAAGTTCCCAAAGTACAGTTTATCAGTTCTGAAAGCTGCCATTGCATTTTATTGCATAGCTGCTGTATTTATATATTACTATCTATCTAATGATCTTTGCACATCTCTCTCTCTGTGCTTCTGCCATGTGTGCAGGCAAGTTTCAGCACTGCTAGGAATGTTTATCAATTGTGGCTGGTAAGTAAATGTAAACAAAAGACAATGTAATCACCTCCGCAGCATCAGAACGAATGCTGGCCATACTTCGAGTGATTTTGCAGTCTGATCAGTGGGATGCATATCGATGACAGCACTTGATGAGTGTTCAAGCAGAGCCTGCTATCTAGCCTAGGGCCCTATTAAACCGCAATCCATCTCTACACAAAACAATTTGATTTGGTAAACTTAGTTATGCTGCAAAGCGACAATGGCAATAACTGCATTTTTGGGTCTTTTTTCTAGGCTGTTTCTACCTCACACGCTTCTTATTTGCCCACTTTTACCCCCGATTCCACCGGGCTGGCACAGATTTCAGGCCCGTGTACGGCCGCCGCTGCCGACCCCTATATGGGCATTCTGGGAGCTGCGGTCTCAGAGCTGATGCCAGGAGACTTGGAGGACGCCAGACTCCGCCTCCAGAACCTCAGCCCAGAACAGCTGCTGCTCCGGGATGAAGACGGTGACACGTAAGTGCGCAGGGGGTGGGGGAGGAGCAGAGATTTAAATGAACATGTAATGGGGTCTAGGCAAAGTAGTAGACTTGAGAATCCCTTGCTGTCTTTTTGGTAAGCTGAAGTAGGGAAAGGTCGCACTAAATTCCATTGCACACTTCAAAGGAGCGCGCGACGCAACAGGACCACACTTGACCTCAGTGGTTTAACCCACGCTGCTTAGCGTGGTAAGTTTTTGAGAATCAAGCCTTTTGAGCAGGGGCGTTGCTAGGATCCTAAGATATCTGGGGCACCTTTGGGCACTCCAGATGGTAAATGGGTGTGGCACCAGAATGTGGGAGTGGTCATGGGTGGAGCAAAGTTTACATGAACTTAACAGCGGTCTAAGTAGGCCTGCTCAGCAAAATGTTGGATGAAGCCCCCTCTCCATTAATACAAAAAAAAAAATTGCAGCATATCACACAAATAGGCAGTGTCACTTAAAGGGAACCAGGCAGAGATGAACGATTCACACAAAATAAACATATCAGTTGATAGCTTGTAAAGAATAAATGCTCTACCTGATAATTTCGCCACTCTGGTGTGCCTTTTTGAGTGTTTTTTATCCATTATTGCTCCAGGAAATATCCAATATGGCAGCCGGCTCATACCTGTTCTGCTTCCAGGTTATGAGTTGTTCTGGATGTGCTGTCTAGCCTCTATGAGACTATAGCCAAGCAGGGCTGCTGCAGCCTTTCATCTGTCTGCTTTCAACTATTATTCTGGTATGCTGTGTGGCTGCCTGTAGGAAGTGTCTCTCATAGAAATGAAACTGCATACAGTAGATAATGACTGGATGCACAGTGCACACAGATACACTTGTGTGTGTCAGAGCTTCTTTCTCGGCAGCAGCAGCCCCTCCCATGTCAACAGCTCTGAGTAGGGGGCCAGGAATCAGAATCAGAATCAGAATCTGAATTTATTTTCCGCCAAGCACGACTGGGTCATGCCCGGAATTGGGCTTGGCATAAGCAGGGCATAGAAACAGTAAAATGACACACACCAGAGATAGCAATACATCAAAAACAAATACAATACGGTACAGTAATTACATAAGCAGCCATTTCCAAAAAGAGAGTTCTGCAGTGCAGGCATGCTTAAAAGACTATTCTAGCTAGTGAAGCAAGCGGCCTAGGGAGGGGCCGCTCTTCTTTCGGTTGTGGGGGATGGGAGCGAGTCCAGTGAGTTCAGTGATTTGACAGCTGAGGGGAAGAAGCTGTTCCTGTGCACTGAGGTCCTGGTGTAGATGGCCCGACACCTCTGGCCTGAACGGAGACGACAGAAGAAGCGGGAGCCTGGGTGCGAAGGATCATTTGCGATCCGCAAGGCTCTGGAGCGTAGTCTGGTGTCGAAGAGTAGGTCCAGTGGGGGAAGTGGTTTTCCGATGATCCTTTCCGCTGATCTGATGACTCTCTGTAACTTGTGTCTGCCGCTGGCAGAGGAGCCAGCGTACCAGACGAGGATAGAAGAACAGATGACGGATTCGATGGTGGCTGAGTAGAAACTCGTCAGCAGTTTTTGGTCCATGCCGAACTTCCTCAGTTGGCGGAGGAAGAATAGTCTCTGCTGGGCTTTCCTCGCCTGCCCAAAGGGGCAGGTTTGGGCTTGAAAAGACTCCACAGAAGAGTGACTCAGCTATAATGATTCCAAACCTAGACTGAATCAGTCAGTGGATTCTTATCACAGTTGATAACAGATAGATTAGACTGAGAAGAATAAAACTAAAAGCAGGGTAGGTGTTTACTGTCATGTTCCCACTGATAAATGTAATAAAATACATGAGGGTGCTTCGTCTCTGGTTCTCTTTAAACATAACTAGGCAGAGTTATCTGGCTTCTGTGCTGGCTGGTCTGGCTTTCTGCTGGGTGGGCTGGCCTGCTGCCAGTCCCCCCATAGCATTCCCTGACCTTCTAGTGACCCCCCCTCCCATGCTCCCACGGGCCTCTCACTGAGGCACCACAACTCCCAGCATGCCCCCAAAGAAGAACCACAAAACCCAGCATGCCCCCATTAAGGCATCACAGCACTCAGCATGGCACCACAGCACCCAGTTTGCCCACATAGAGGCACAACAGCACCCAGCATACTCCCCGATTGATGCACCACAGCTCCCAGCATGCCCACCATTAAGGCACCACATCTGACTCTGCCTGGGGGACATCCGGGGCACCCCAGAATAGATACGGGGCACGTGCCACTGATCTTTGGGGCTAGCAATGCCCCTGCTTTTGAGAGGGTTAAGCCAACAATAAAAATGGATTAAGAAACGGATTAGGATGGAATGGGGCTCTAGGCAAGATAGCAGTTTTTACCCACCACTGCTGATGGTCACCTGGCTTTTTTTAGTAAGATTTGGTGGAGGCTAGCATTCACCAGGCCCCTCGACTTTCTCCACGTCCTAGGCATCTGCCTA
Organism: Hyperolius riggenbachi; assembly: GCF_040937935.1. Lineage (NCBI taxonomy): Eukaryota > Metazoa > Chordata > Amphibia > Anura > Hyperoliidae > Hyperolius > Hyperolius riggenbachi. Next base: position 366,808,700 of record NC_090651.1, read on the forward strand.
GGATTTCCTTGTAGATGATCCGGCTCTGATTCAGGGCACTTTGTTCACTGCAGGAACACTTGAAGACATTTGTATTATGAGTTGTTTTTCTTTTCGGTTTCAGGCAATAAAAATCATTCTATAGCTCGTTTTCCTTTAATGTAATTGTGTCTTCCATCTTTACCATTCAGAATCCTCCACCTGTGCGCGGTGAAAGGGCTGCGGTCTCTGACGTACGCCGCCGCCGAGCGATTCCTGCACTACAGCCAGCTGGATGCCAAGGAGCATAAGGGGAAGGTGAGATGCAGAAATAGGTTCAGGCAAAATAGGATCAAGGCAAGGAGGAAGCTTTGGTTCTTTCTGCTGACTCAGAGGAGGCCCCTCGCTACCTACCAGGTCCTAGGCACTGCATAGTGTGCATTGAATCTGCATTCGTACCAGAATGATTAACATCTCTCTGACAATAAAATACATTATTATTCAGTATTTATATAGCGCTGACATCTTCTGCAGCACTTTACAGAGTATAATGGGCCTGATTCACACAGCTTTTCTGTTAAATTATCCCACCCTATTTATTAACTCACAATTTATCTCTCCTTATTTGACATAACTCATGGTTTAGCTCTTCTTATCAAACTCTCCTTATTTGACATAACTCATGGTTTAGCTCTCCTTATTTGACATAACTCATGGTTTAGCTCTCCTTATTTGACATAACTCATGGTCTAGCTCTCCTTATCTATTTATCTCATGAATTATCTCTCCTTATTTGCTTATCTCATGCATTAGCACTCCTTACAGTTAAGGTGGCCATACACTGGCCCGATTCGCGGCCGTTTCGACAGCAGATTCGATCCTGGGATCGAATCTGCTGCCAATCGTTCGCACTAAACGCACCCGCCGATCCGATTTCCTCCCGAAATCGGATCGGTCCGTCGATCGCGCCGTGCGGGAAATTACCCTAGATCGCCCGCGGGTAGGGAGCGCGTCGCTAGCGGCGGCCGATCCGATCAGGTATACATTACCTGACGCTGGCTCCCGGGCGTCTTCTCCGCATCTTCTCCATGCTGCACCCGCTCCATCCCGGCGCTTCCTGTCACTGCAGTGACCAGGAAGTTCAAATAGAGGGCGCTCTTTTTGAACTTCCTGGTCACGGAGTGACACAGGAAGCGCCGGGATGGAGCGGGTGCAGCGCGGAGAAGATGCGGAGAAGATGCCCGGGAGCCAGCGTCAGGTAATGTATGCGCGGGGGGGGGGGGGGGGGGGACAGGTGGCAGCGGCGGCTCCACAGATTGTGATCGGTTTCAGGCTGAAATCTATTCACAATCTGTTTGCAGTAAAGGCAGCCATACGATCCCTCTCTGATCAGATTCGATCAGATAGGGATCTGTCAGCTGGTCGATCTAATGGCAAATCGACCAGTGTATGGCCGCCTTTAAGGTGCAAAATAAGTAACCTTTGTCAATCAACCCCATTGTCACTTATCTGTCCCTCAGAGGGGCTCACAATGTAATCCCTATCATAGACATATGTCTATAGCATGTAATGTATGTACTGTAGTCTAGGGCCACATTGGGGGAAGCCAATTCATTTATCTGTATGCTTTTGGGATGTGGGAGGAAACCGGAATGCCTGGAGAACACGCAGGGAGAAAATACAAACTCCATGCAGATACTGCCCAGGTTTAGATTTGAACCTGGACCCAGTGCTGCAAGGCATGCTGCCCACTACGCCACCGTGCTGCCCACTAAGCCACCGTTCTGCCCATAACATTATGTATTAATGAACTTTTGACATTATGTATTAGTGTACTTTTCACTGATTCTATCCACCTGTCATCCATCCAGACTCCTCTCCTGGTGGCCGTAGCAGCCAATCAGCCTGCGATCGTCTATGACCTCCTCTTTTTGGGCGCTGATGTCAATGCTGCGGACTGCAAGGGACAGACATCCCTACACGTCGCCGGGACCTACGGCTTGTCCAATGTCCTCAGGGTAAGTTCAAAAAATTCTGCCAGCTGCCCTTTTAAAAATGAAAGCCCAGTTTTAGAAAAAGAAAATATATATACCGTATATACAGTATATATTCTGTAATTTTGGTAGTGTAGTAAGTGATTAGAACCTGTTTTGGGGTTTTAGCTCTAATTTATTTACCCCCAGGTCACCCGCCAATTTAACTGTGCTCCCTGGGGCCTCTGCAATGACTTAGACAGAGGAGCATCTCACCTGTCCTGCTGGGAATGCTCCACTGTCAGTCCATGGCTCAGTGCACTCCTGTCTTCATCCTCACTGGGCCGCCTCTCCTCCTTACATAATAACATGCCACGGGTTACAGAGAAGATGTGGCCAGAAGTAGATGAAGTTGGGGAGTGCATGGAGTCACGGACTGACAGAGGAGCATGCCCACCGGGACAGATTGAGATGCCATGTGGCCCCCGGGAGCACAGTTACATTGGGGGGAGGGGCTTTGGCAGTAGGCTCAGGGGCCCCAGGGCAAAATTTGGCTGCAACAAATGGTCCCTAATGCTGTTTTGGATCAGGAGGTGAGGAGGAGGCTAATTTTGCCCGGGTCCCCATTGTTCCTAGAACCAGCCCTGCAAAACTTGGAAAAGGCCCTCCAGCACCTAAGGCAGAGATCCCTCAGAGCCATCACACCTTGATTACTAGCTCAGACCTGAACCATAACATTGCTGACCATCTCAACTGCTGACCCCAGTCATCAAGATTCAGCTTTGCCCAAGAGGATATTAGCAGCTACCAGTCACTGCTAGGGGTCATGGAAAGTGTAGTCCTGTGTCCAACAGATGATGGTACAGGATCCATGATCAACCTCATACAACACCCCTACTGCTGAGTTAATGCATGGCGGCTAGAGCTAGACTGAAGTGAAGATGGCTGAAGGGTATAAGAAGTATACCTGAAGTGTGTTAAAAATAAAAGTCATATACGTATTCCGGTAGTGGGAAGCCGCTAGATGGTCCAGAGGGGTTCTGAATACTCTTACACCCCACGGTTCCGGCACGGAGTAACTCTAAACTTATTAGACTCATGCCAGTTGACTTAGTTGCTTCCAGCAGCGCTCCCGGCCTCAGATGAGCACATCCTGACTGGGCATGTTTGAATAAGGTCTGCACATGCCCAGTAGAATGGAAGAGGTTGTGAACAGAGGAAAAAAATGTGCACAAAGGGCTTCATTCTACTGGGCATGCAACGGACCTTAATCACACATGCTCAGTCAGGATCCGCTTATCCACAGCCAGGAGGAGCATGGCCAGAAGAAACGTATTCAACTGGCGCAAGTCAAATAAGTTTAGAGGGATTTTTTGCTGAAACCTTTTTTCTGTGGGAGGATCTGGGAAGTTTCTAGATCATTCACGATAATGGGTTGTCCAATCGCTCAACCACTATTGTTACTTTTTTGGTACCTAGGAAACAACCAGTCAGCAACTCAGCCTAGTAGGGTGCAAAGGTAAGTATCAAACAATGGAAATGACCGGGTCTCCACCTGGATTAAATGGCTATAAAAGCTCAATTTTATTGTATCACAGTGAAATGCACAACGTTTCGGCACGCGGGCCTTTGTCAATTGCCGAAACGTTGTGCATTTCACTGTGTTACAATAAAATTGAGCTTTTATAGCCATTAAATACAGATGGAGACCCGGTCATTACCATTGTTTCTGGATAATTTAGAGGCTTTCCACTACTGAGGTAAGCATCTAACTTTTTCCCAACATGCTTCAGGTGTACTTCAAGGTGTTTGAAAGCCTTTTCAGAAAGATGAACTGGTGGAGGATCAACAGTGTGTATTGTAGATTTTGTAACAGCTTGTAGTTCCCCTATAAGGCTATGGATAAATATTTCACATCTCTAATAGCTGTTGTTGAAAAATAAAAACATCCATCTTTGTCTCTTTCTTTTATGGTAGGTTTTCCAGTCTCTCCAACATGAAAAGAATTTTGATATAGAGGCCAGAAATTATGATGGTGAGTGGAATAACCTCAATGTTCGTGGTTCAGCTGAGTGACTCTATTCAGTCCCAGCCATGGAGTCTGCATTTTCTAACCCCCTAACCAGAGTGGAGAAGGTTCTGGGGCAAATTTGTTCCTCGAACCACCAACACTTCTAATGCAGTCCCATTAACAGGAATGGTGTCCCCGAGCGAAGGAAGGAGACAACCTCAGAAGTACCTTCTCTGCCACTCTAACCAAAATGTTGTCTTCATTGCTTATTATGTCTCTGCTGAAGAAATGTAACTATCTTTGCGGTGAAATGCTCCTTGGTGAAGAGGAGAGATGGGATACTGATCAAATTCAGAGAGTACAAGTCTCATTCCTTTTATTCAAAACTGATATAAAAGAGGTGGGTGGAGTTAGGCTTGAAGAATGATCCATTTTTTGCCATCATTTTGTACTGCTGAATTAAGTGAAATCCAATGGAGTAGAAGACAAAGATCGAGGCAACGCTTCTTTAAAATCCCTTTATTCCGGTTGGGGAAATAGCAGGTACATAGCAGTGGGGGTATCAGATGCCTGACAGCTGTTTCACTGGATTAGACCAGCTTCTTCAGAGGCAGATTGTACCAGAAGAAGCTAGTCTAATCCAGCGAAACAGCTGTCAGGCATCTGATACCCCCACCGCTATGTACCTGCTATTTCCCCAACCGGAATAAAGGGATTTTAAAGAAGCGGTGCCTCGATCTTTGTCTTCTACTCCATTGGATTTCAACTACACTTCGGATGTGCACACTCTGATTCCCATTTCCGGTGTGTCTGCCCTGCTGCATTTGGTGCCAGGTACTGTGTCTCTCCTTCTATTTCATGCTGAATTAAGTGAAGTGGTAAAACTGAAAAATCTCATAAATATCAAGTCTAAAGTAACCCAATCATTAAACAAAACAATTTCTGGTGGGAAAATCACCACTGAACCTCCTGAGGATGCTCTCTATTGCTGACTTTTCCCTGATGTTTAACCAACACAGGGAACAATAGGGAAACCCAGGCATCTAACCCTAATGTGACTCTATCCTCAGGGAGTAAATTAAAACGGTCAGAGTTCAGAACAAGTTTTCAGTTTAGTCTCTCCGTGGCTTAACAAGCGGGTGCAATGAAGACTCTAGTCCCTGAAAAATTGAGTTAAAAAAGTAAGGAAACCAATTTTGTTGCCGGAAATTGGTGTCCTTATTGGAGGGGTGGAGGAATGTGCTTTGTTATGGCGAGAGGCAAAATTGGCTTTGGCTCTAGACATGACTGTGTGTGTTTCTTTCTGTCCTGCCAGGTCTGACTCCACTGCACTGCGCTGTCATAGCCCACAATGATGCCTACAAGAACGGAACCAGCCAGAACCCGCTGAATGCCCAGGACCGAATACGAGAGACTTTAACCTGTGTCCAGCTTCTCCTTCAGATGGGGGCCAACCTTACTAGTCAGGTACGTACTACAAACCCTTGTAATTATGTAGTATGGAGGAATACAAGGGGGCCTAGCAAGAACAGCTACAGTTTCCAATGTGTGTCACCTGGTCATTTTCTTATGTTGAGGTGAGGATGGGGGCTTAGGCCTGTAGACTCCCACCACAAATATTATTTTTATATTCAGTTCTCTGTCCGTATGCCTACTATTTCCTGCCCAATAGATCTGCAGTAATTTAGATATCGAAACAATGATATAATAATAATACATAGCAAGGAAATGAGCAGCGCTACTTAAAAACAGACTAGTGCCTACCTGCAAAAGAGTGCAAGCCCCACTTGTGGGGTCGAATACACACCGAGCATACACATGACCTCTCTACCACTGGAGGATGTTGGTTTCCTGTAACAGCTTGCATGCAACCTATTAAGTACTCGTCCCTCCCACTGCGAAGAAGTCAATCCTCCATGGGAGGGGCCCAACACTAACTAAATCCTAACCTATGTATATGCATAGCCTGGGTGCGCTACCAAATAAAATTGAAAAATTGAAAATTGCGCAAAAGGTGGATCAGCGCAACACCAGGCCGCCTCCGAATGGCCTCTAATCTATTAAGCTATGTACTAATTTAATTCGTTTTTGGTCAGCTGCTCCCACTTAACAGCCATGCTTTTGGTGTATATGCAGAGCTTCTGTTTGGGTTCAAGGTGCATATGTAGTTCCTGGGGGGGCTCAGCGCATCTCTGATTGGAGGCCATTCGGAGGCGGCCTGGTGTTGCGCTGATCCACCTTTTGCACAATTTTCGATTTTTCAATTTTATTTGGTAGCGCACCCAGGCTATGCATATACATAGGTAAGGATTTAGTTAGTGTTGGGCCCCTCCCATGGAGGATTGACTTCTTTGCAGTGGGAGGGACGAGTACTTAACAAGTTGCATGCAAGCTGTTACAGGAAACCAACATCCTCCAGTGGTAGACAGGTCATCTGTATGCTCGGTGTGTATTCGACCCCACAAGTGGGGCTTGCACTCTTTTGCAGGTAGGCACTAGTCTGTTTTTAAGTAGCGCTGCTCATTTCCTTGCTATGTACTAATTTAATTCGTTTTTGGTCAGCTGCTCCCACTTAGCAGCCATGCTTTTGGTGTATATGCAGAGCTTCTGTTTGGGTTCAAGGTGCCTTTGTAGTTCCTGGGGGGGCTCAGCGCATCTCTGATTGGAGGCCATTCGGAGGCGGCCTGGTGTTGCGCTGATATAATAATGCCTATATTTGTATAGCGCTTTTCTCCTGTCAGGTTCAAAGCCCTTTCGAGGCAGCCACTAGAGCACACTCAGTAGGCAGTAGTAGTGTTAGGGAGTCTCGCCCAAGGACTTTATTAAGTTTAGTATTTAATAAGTCCAGAAATATAATGTATGGACTTGTTATGTTCAGAGATATGGTGTCTGGACTTGGTCAGCTGCTCCCACTTAGCAGCCATGCTTTTGGTGTATATGCAGAGCTTCTGTTTGGGTTCAAGGTGCCTTTGTAGTTCCTGGGGGGGCTCAGCGCATCTCTGATTGGAGGCCATTCGGAGGCGGCCTGGTATTGCGCTGATATAATAATGCCTATATTTGTATAGCGCTTTTCTCCTGTCAGGCTCAAAGCCCTTTCGAGGCAGCCACTAGAGCGCACTCAGTAGGCAGTAGTAGTGTTAGGGAGTCTCGCCCAAGGACTTTATTAAGTTTAGTATTTAATAAGTCCAGAAATATAATGTATGGACTTGTTATGTTCAGGGATATGGTGTCTGGACTTAAGGTTAAGAATATTGTGTCTGGACTTAATAGGTCCAGAGAGATTGATTCTGGGCTTGTTATGGCCAGAAGTGTGGAGGCTGAACTTGCCAGGTCCAGAAATGTGAAGTTTGGGGTTGCTAGAGATGTGGAGTCTGGACTTGGTAGGTCCAGGAGTAGGAAGTATGAACTGGTTGGATCTGGAGATGTGGAGTCTGGACTTGTTAGGTCCAGGAGTAGGAAGTATGAACTGATTGGATCTGGAGATGTGGAGTCTGGACTTGTTAGGTCCAGGAGTAGGAAGTATGAACTGGTTGGATCTGGAGATGTGGAGTCTGGACTTGTTAGGTCCAGGGGTAGGAAGTATGAACTGGTTGGATCTGGAGATGTGGAGTCTGGACTTGTTAGGTCCAGGGGTAGGAAGTATGAACTGGTTGGATCTGGAGATGTGGAGTCTGGACTTGTTAGGTCCAGGGGTAGGAAGTATGAACTGGTTGGATCTGGAGATGTGGAGTCTGGACTTGTTAGGTCCAGGGGTAGGAAGTATGAACTGGTTGGATCTGGAGATGTGGAGTCTGGACTTGTTAGGTCCAGGGTTAGGAAGTATGAACTGGTTGGATCTGGAGATGTGGAGTCTGGACTTGTTAGGTCCAGGGGTAGGAAGTATGAACTGGTTGGATCTGGAGATGTGGAGTCTGGACTTGTTAGGTCCAGGGTTAGGAATTATGGACTGGTTGAATCTGGAGATGTGGAGTCTGGACTTGTTAGATCCAGATATATGAAGTTTTGATTTGTTGGGTCCGGAGATGTGGAGTCTGGACTTGTGAGGTCCAAAGATATGAAGTTTAAAGGACAACTGTAGCGAGAGGTATGTGGAGGCTGCCATATTTATTTTGTTTTAAACAATACCAGTTGCCGGGCTACCCTGCTCATCATCTGCCTCTAATATGTATAGCCATAGACCCTGGACTAGCATGCAGCAGATCAGGTGTTTCCATTCTGACATTGGTAGCTGCATGCTTGTTTCTGGTGTGATTCAGACACTACAGCAGCCAAATAGATCAGCAGGGTTGCCATGCAACTGGTATTGTTTAAAAGGAAATAAATATGGCAGCCTCCATATCTGTATCATTACATCTGTAAACTGATTTGGATCTAGAGATGTGGTGTATGGACTTGTTGGTCCAGATATAGGAATGTTGGGCTGGTTGGATCCAGAGATGTGGACTTGTTAGATCCAGATGGATTCTGGACTCGTTAGGTCCAGTGATATGAAGATTGCTTCGGTTGGATCCAGGGATGTGGAATGGACTTGTACGTCCAGATATATGAAGTTTGGACTGGTTGGATCCAGGTATGTGGAGTCTTGACTCCAGCCACATGACCGTGCTGGATTGGCATCTCAGAGGCAACTTTTACATCAATTTTGACAACCCAGAAAATGATTACCCACATAAAGAGACTAGAGTTGCTTCTCTGAAATTGCAGTACTTGTTTAGAAGACATCTTAGATGTAAATACTACTGGAGATTTTTCTTTAGAAAAAAAAGACTTGACTAAAAATTGGAGGAACCATACACTCACAATGGGTTTTCTTGTGCAGGAGATCAAGAGCAACAAGACAGTTCTCCACCTAGCTGTACAGGCTGGGAACATCGCCCTGGTGAAATATTTCCTTGAAATACCCCAAGCTGATCTTCCTGGGTTTATAAACATGAAGGTAAGTGAATCTTATACTGTCCTTAGTGGAACATTTGGAGTATGTGTTTTTTGGAGTTGCTTTTAGGTATATGTGAATGAAATAACTGTAGTATACAGTAAAGCATCCTATCAATACGTGTGATAAAGTTTTCAAACCTTTACATCAACACATAGTTTGCAAGTTGGTATGTCTTCGGTGAAAGCCAAATTTTCCTTTGTTTTGATCAGTGTTCATTAAAAGTCTACTTGTCTCTGCTGCACCTCACAAGCTAAATGTACCGTAATTTTGCCTTCTTAAAGGAATACTGTAGGGTTGTCAGGGGAAAATAAGTTGAAGTTACCCGGGGCTTCTAATGGTCCCCCGCAGACATCCTGCGCCTGTGCAGCCACTCCCCAATGCTCAAGCACCGCCTCCTGTTCACTTGTGGAATTTCAGATGTTAAAGTCTGAAAACCACTGCGCCTGCATTGCTGTATCCTCGCTCCCACTGATGTCACCAGGAACATACTGCGCAGGCCCAGTATGGTCTGTGTCTGCGCAGTACGCTTCTGGTGACGTCAGCGGGAGCGAGGACACGGCAACGCAGGCGCAGTGGTTTTCAGACTTTACAGTCTGAAATTCCAGAAGTGAACCAGAGGCGGTGCTGGAGCATCGGTGAGTGGCTGTGCGGGCACAGGATGTCTGTGGGGGCCCCTTAGAAGCCTCAGGTAAGTTCAACTCGTGTTCCCCTGACCCCCCTACAGTATTCCTTTAAAAAAAGAAGATACAGTATCTGCTATAATTCAGCTTTAAGTGAGCTACTGTGGTTTCCCAAGATGCATCACTGCTGAATATGCAAGCCCCCGCAAAACATGTTCCCATTCACTGATCAAAGTGCCTGTGATCAATGATCAGCGGTATTGAGATGCCGGTGGTCATTGAGAAAGTGTAAACATACACACGCTATTTTCTGTGTACTATCCACTTTACACAGGAAAACGTGGGGGGACATCTAGTGGTCAAATAATAAAATTACACCTACATACACCAAATTAAATAAAATATCCTATTAATTAACCCCTTAACACCCCCCTCCCCCATTACCAAAATAAAACACTTGTATAAAAATAAAAAAGTGACATTTAAAAAAAAACATAAATAGTTATGTTAGGGATCTTTTTTATTATGTATGTCATAAGGATATATTACTGTTATTTTTGTAAATAACAGCTTGTAATTAGTGACGGCAGCAAAAATGAAAAAATACACCTTTATTTCCAAATAAAATATTGTCACCATACATTATACTAGGGACATAATTTAAATGATGTAATAACCGGGACAAATGGGCAAATAAAATGTGTGGGTTTTAGTCCACAGTAGCACTTTTTATTTTAAAACTAAAATAGCTGAAACTGAGAAACAATGTTTCTCATTTTTTTCTTATCATTTTCATTAAAATGCATTTAGAATAAAACAATTCTTAGCAAAAAGTACCACCCAAAAAAAGTCTTATTGGTAACGGAAAAAAAAAACCAAGATTTAGATCATTTCAGTGTAATAAGAAGTAATAAAGTTATGGGCGAATTAATGGGAGGAGCGCTGAAAGATGAAAATTTGAGAAAAAAAACCCTTAGTGGTAAACTGGTTAATGTGGCTCTGTAAAATGTATAAGCTACAGGATCACTATACAACACCAGCGGTTCTGGGGGTGCAGACTTGCTTTCAGGGGCATAAAGACTAAAGAGATGATTTCCATATTCTATTATAAGAAAGCAAAACTACATTTAGTCTACATGAGTGCTTTTTGGTGTCTTTTAGCCCTTTATACCTTCCAGAATGTTCTGGTCACCATGAGCTGTCTGGGTGTTTCTTATTCCTCGACCTCATGTCTCTCCCATTCCTTCCCATAGGCACATGGAAATACAGTGTTGCACATGGCTGCTGCACTGCCTCCTTATCATTCCACCAAGTACTTAATTGAGCTCCTCCTTCAGCATGGCGGTGACCCAAGTATGCGAAATCTGGAGAACGATCAGCCAGCTCACCTGGTTCCTCCCGGGGAACTCTCTGAAGAAGTACGTACATTTCTTATTTCAGAACTTTGCTAAAGAGGTTTTTTGTTTTTAATGGGCTTAAATAAAATTAAAATAGTTAGGACAAATAGATGGCATAAAAACTTCACACAACTTAAGCAGATTGGTGGTCCCCATGTACCAGATAAGGCAAGGGTTTATGAAGCACTTTTTAGATTAGGATTCATATTAGAGTTGGGGTCAACAATATTACGTTAGTCTTAGGGTCAAAGATGTTGCATGGGGTTAAACGTTAGGTTAGTGGTAGGCAGTTGGGCAAAGTCAGTTTGATCATTATCCTACCTAATAAAACTCAACTGTCCCTGCGTCCCCCGTCCCTGTGTCAGTGCCTTTTGCCAGTGCGCATGCGCGGCACACGGACGTTACAAACAGGAGGACTAGGGCTGTGGGGGGTGGTCGTTTGTGCACGTAGCGGTGAGCACGTCCGTGCACGCGCGCGGCAGGGAGCACGGGCAGGCGCCCTTTGGAAGGGGGACATGCCCCAGCTTTAGAACCCGTTTTTTAATGGGCAGGCTAATTAACTAGTCTATATATATAAAATCGGATGTATGTGTGTGTGTGTGTGTGTGTGTATGTGTGTGTGTGTGTGTGTATGTGCCGCGATCACTCGAAAACCCCTTGACCGATTTGAACGAAACTTGGTATACAGGTTCCTTACTACCTGGGATGATAGGTTCTGGGGGTCTCGCGGCCCCCCTGCCCACCTGGGCGGAGCTACAAACAGCAAATCAGATTCCACCCATTCAAGTCAATGGAAAAAATGTAAAAGGCTGCCATTCTCACAGTAATCAAGCCAGAGTCCCCACACTTGGCACAGTTGGTCACTTGGTGACCGAGGTTACAAATCCAGGAAAAGCGGGTGGAGCATAAAACAGCCAATCAAAATTCAGCCATTCCTTTTAAATGGGAAAAAATGCAGCCATTCTTACACTGTTAATCGCAGGGTTCTCAAACTTGCCACACTTCGCCACTGGGTGAATAAGATTAAGATTTTGGAAAGTGGGTGGAGCCTACAACAGCCAATCAAAATTCACCTATTGCGTTTAAAGGGGAATATTTAAACTGCTGCCATTCTTACACTGTTTATGGCAGAGGCTTCAGACTTGCTGCAGTCAGTCATTAGGTGACTGGGGTCCAAATTCACTAAAGGGGCGGGGCCACAAACAACCAATCAGATTTCTTTGCTGGATAAACTGCTTCCATTCACACAATTTTGATGCCAGGAACCTGAAAGCTCACAAAATTGGTCATTGAGTGACTGTGTGACAAGGTTACACAAAGTGGGTGGAGCCAAAAACACATTTTACTGGGAAAATATAAACTGCAGCCATTCTTACACTGTTAATGGCAGGGTTGTCAAACTTTGCACAGTTGGTCATTGAGTGAATGTGATTAAGATTTTGGGAAGTGGGTAGAGTCTACAACAGCCAATCAAAATTCAACTTTTGATTGTCAAAGGGAATATTTAAACTGCAACCATTCTTATACTGTTAATAGCAGATGCCTCAAACCTGGTACAGCTGGGCACTGGGTGACTGGGGTTCAAATTCAGAAAGGGGCGGAGCCACAAACAGCCAATCAGATATACAAAGTATTGATACCAAGGATCCCAAAGCTGATAAACTTGGTAATTGAGTGACTATATGTCAAGGTTACAAAAAGTGGGCGGTGCCAGAAACTTAATTTTTTACATGGCAGGGTTCCCAAACTTGATACAATTGGCCACTGGGTGCCTGGGATTATTATTCAGAAATGTGGGTGGAGCCTACAACAGCCAATCAAAATTCAGCTATTGATTTTCATGGGGAATATTTACATTGCTACCATTCTTACACTGTTAATGGCAGAGGCCTCAAACCTGATACAGTCAGTAATTGGGTGACTGGGGACCAAATTCACTAAAGGCGGTGGAGCCACAAACAGCCAATCAGATTTGTTAGATTGATTTCAGCCATTCTGTTATTGGCAGGGTTCTCAAACTTGACACAGTTGGCCACTGGGTGACTAGGATTAATATTTAGGAAAGTGGGTGGAGTGTACAGCAGCCAATCAAAATTCATCTTTTGATTTTCAAGGGGAATATTTACATTGCTGCCATTCTTGCACTGTTAATGGCACAGATTATTATACAGAAAAGTGGGTGGAGCCTAAAAAAAACAATCAAAATTCACCTGTTGATTTTCAAAGGGAATATTAAAATTGCTGCCATTCTTGCACTGTTAATGGCACAAGCCTCAAACCTGGTACAGTTGATCATTGGGTCACTGGGGTTCAAATTCAGAAAAGGGGATAGAGGAGGCATGGGCAAACTTGGCCCTCCAGCTGTTGAGGAACTACAAGTCCCACAATGCATTGCAGGAGTCTGACAGCCACAGTCATGACTCATAAAGGCAAATGCATTGTGGGATTTGTAGTTCCTTAACAGCTGGAGGGCCAAGTTTGCCCATGCCTGTGATAGAGCCACAAACAGCCAATCAGATGTTTCATTTCACTGGGAAAATACAAATTATTGATGCCAAGGACCCAAAGCTCACAAACATGGTCATTGAGTGACTGTGTGTCCAGTTTACAAAAAGTGGGCGGAGCCAAAAACAAATTTCAATTGGAAAATGTAAACTGCAGCCCTTCTTCACTGTTAATGGCAGGGATCTCAAACTTTGCCAAGATGGTCACTGGGTGACTGAGATTAATATTCAGGGAAGTGGGTGGAGCCTATAATAGCCAAAATAGCCCAAATAGTCAAAATTCACCTGTTGATTTTCAAAAGGAATATTTAAATTGCTGCCATTTTTACACTGGTATTAGCAGATCAGAGCAGTTTCTAGGCTAAATTTCACCCAGGGCGAGGGTGTAAAAATCGCCCCCCACCCCACCCCCATGGAGCCAGGCATAGGTGCCCGCAGTACAGGTTGAACAGGTTAGCTACGTAGGTGCCTCCAGTATAGGGTAGCCTGCATAGTTGCCCCCAGTGTAGGTTAGATAGGTAGGTGCCTGCTTTATAGGTTATCTACGTTGGTGCCTCCAGTATAGGGTAGCCCGTATAGTTGCCACCAGTGTGGGTTAGATAGGTAGGTGCCCCCATTATAGTTTAGATAGGTAGGTGCCCGCAGTATAGGTTAGATAGGTAGGTTCCCGCAGTATAGGTTCGATAGGTAGGTTCCCCCAGTATGGGTTAGATCGGTAGGTTCCCCCAGTATAGGTTCAATAGGTAGGTTCCCCCAGTATAGGTTAGATAGGTAGGTCCCCCCAGTATGGGTTAGATAGGTAGGTTCCTGCAGTTTAGGATAGTTAGGTAGGTTCCCGCAGTATAGCTTGGCTAGGTAGGTTCCCGCAGTATAGGTTAGTTAGGTAGGTTCCCGCAGTATAGGTTAGTTAGGTAAGTTCCCGCAGTATAGGATAGTTAGGTAGGTTCCCACAGTATAGCTTGGCTAGGTAGGTTCTCGCAGTATAGGTTAGTTAGGTAGGTTCCCACAGTATAGGTTAGTTAGGTAGGTTCCCGCAGTATAGGTTAGTTAGGTAGGTTCCCGCAGTATAGGATAGTTAGGTAGGTTCCTACAGTATAGCTTGGCTAGGTAGGTTCCCGCAGTATAGGTTAGTTAGGTAGGTTCCCGCAGTATAGGTTAGTTAGGTAGGTTCCCGCAGTATAGGTTAGTTAGGTAGGTTCCCGCAGTATAGGTTAGTTAGGTAGGTTCCCGCAGTATAGGTTAGTTAGGTAGGTAGGTTCCTGCAGTGTAGGATAAATAGGTAGGTTCCTGCAGTTTAGGTTAGTTAGGTAGGTTCCCACAGTTTAGGTTAGTTGGTATGGGCGGTATGAGTTGGGCGCAGGAGCGGGGGGAGCGAACATAATAGTAATAACTCACCTGCTTCCGCCGAACCCGCGCTGCTTCAATGTCCTTCCTTTCCCGGCATCTATCTCATTAGTCACAGTGCTTCCTGTGATGACATGCGGTATGTCATCACAGGGGGCGCTGTTACCAGGCGACGGACGCCGGGAGAGGAAAGATATTGAAACTGCGGGGAACGGATGAAGAAGGTGAGTTATAACTATTATGTCCGTTCCCCCGCTCCGGCGCCCCCCCTCCTGCCGCACAATAAAGCACCCCGGGCGATTGCACGTATCACACACCCATAGAAACGGGGCTGTAGCAGATGCCTCAAACCTGCTATAGTTGGTCATTGGGTGACTGGGGTTCAAATGTTGGAGAGGAGTGCAGCCACAGACAGCCAATCTGATTTGTTTAATTTCTATGGGAATATACAAATTATTGATGCCAAAGACCCCGAAGTTCACAAACTTGGTCATTGAGTGTTCGTGCATTAGGGTTAGAAAAAGTGGGCGGAGCCAGAACCGGTCAAATACATACACAGGCAGTTCCACGTCATTAGTGGGTGGAGACAAATGCAAATTTCACTGGGAAAATGTAAACTGCAGCCATACTTACACTGTTAATGGTAGGGTTCTCAAACTTTGCACAGTTGGTCACTGGGTGACTGGGTTAAATATTCAGAAAAGTGGGTGGAGCCTACAAAAGTGAATCAAACTTCACCTATTGCTTCTCAAGGGGAATATTTAATTGCTGCCATTCTTGCACTGTTAATGGCACAGGCCTCAAACCTGCTACAGTTGGTCATTGGGTGACTGGGGTTCAAATTCAGAAAAGGGGTGGAGCCACAAACAGCCAATCAGATTTTTTTCATTTCAATGCAAATTATTGTTTCCAAAGACCGCAAAGCTCACAAACTTGGTCATTGAGTAATTGTGTGTTAGGGTTAGAAAAAGTGGGCGGAGCCAACACTAGCCAAATACATACCCGGGCAACGCCGGGCAATCAGCTAGTTTTCTATAAAATGTTACTGTAACACTTCAGAGGATAAGGATAGAATTAGGGCCAGACTGTAGTGTAGCGTTATGGTATCAAGTGAAAGTTTGGTATAAAATCCTTACAGTTACAGATATGTGTTGGTAGTACCAACAGGATTACTTTTAACTGCAGTATAGTAAAGGAACCACAAGATGTCACTGTCTGTCAAATGATGTGAAGATCTCTATGGTATTGTTATTTTCTGTATTCACTCTGTGTTCCTCTCTGCTCCAAGTAAGCTGCATTACCTGATGGTGGAGTATAGATTATCTCTGCATGTTTTTCTTCAGTAAAGAGTTATAACTGGCTATACGTGGTGCCCATCTGTGTTTACCAACCACTCTGTTCCATCAGATGTATTGGTAGCAGGAAAAAAGGGTGCCGGCTGAGGGTGGATGAAAAGGGCGCCGCCACAGACTTTAATGCAATTATTGTTAATACGGCGAAAAAAGCTGAAAAAAGGGCGCCTAATATCGTTAATAACATTAGAACATTATAGTTTTTTAAGTAAAAAATAAGCAAGCTTTTGGCCTTGCAGCCTTCGTCGGGCTTATATCCTGTTCGGTCCAACGGACACAGCATGGATGATCTTCGTGTCTCTGCCCTGAAGGGTGGCTTCAAAACGTCAAATGATCGATTAATAGCAAAAACAAAATTTATAAATTAGTTTAAAGCTGTGGAGAAGGGTTTAAATAAAGACAACAACTTTTTATATTGGTATGAGGCTGATGATATTTGAACTTTCTCAGCCATTCTAGCTGAACTTGTGAACTAAGAATTACGATACCTCTGGGTCAATCCTAATCCCAGGTCTGTGAGCAGGGAGTAAACAAGGATCCTTATCTTAGCTAACAACCTCTAACCCCATGTAGATGGTCTGTTTGAATTAAGGCATCTTAATGACATGTATTTACAGTATGCTTGAAAAAATATCTGTTTTCCCTTTTGATGTTGCATGTATAAAGCTGTCTGTACCACCAGCTTGCAAACTACCAGGATATAAGCCCGACGAAGGCTGCAAGGCCGAAAGCTCGCTTATTTTTATTCATTTTTAGTTAGCCAATAAATGGTATCATCCTGATTTAAAACTTCTTGCTTTTACTGATGGCTAACACGGTACAATACCCTACTGCTTTTTTAAGTATGTTATCGTTTTAGAAGCTTGAAACGTTATAGTTTTTGTCATATTTTGTTTATATTTACAAATTTTACGTTATCAACGATATTATCATTACTATGTGTAAAAGGGTGTTTCTGCAGAGGGAGTGGTTAGGGTTAGGCATCACCCGGGCAGCGGTTAGTTTGAGGCAACACCAGGGGGGTGGTTAGGTTAGGCACCACCGGGGGGTTGGTTAGGGTTAGGCACCACCGGGGGGGTTAGGGTTGGTCTCCACCGGAGGGTGGTTAGGATTAGGCACCACCAGGGGAGTGGTTAGTTTTAGGCACCACCAGGGGAGGGTTCTGTGTGAGGATATGGTTGGGTTAAGCTGTATTGTTGAATTACATAACGATATTTAAGGTTAATATCTTTTCATTATTATTTCTCGTCTGTTTTTACAACGATATTTATCGTTAACAAAGCTTGACAACGATGTCTATCGTTATCAGATTTCGTTAATAACTGGCGCCATTTCGTTATTAACTTGGGCCCTTTTTTCACGGCGCTCTTTTTTCATGCACGCGATGTATCTGCACTTGTTATCATTGTCTAACCTTATTTATGTTACAGCCAGTTTGTCATCGTTCTTCCTTCTGTGCTCTACAGATTAAACTCTTGTTGAAAAAGAGACGGCCGACCAGCTCAATCCGCAGCCAATCAGCAACTTCCTTATAGGAATGGCACAGACCAGGGCTACTTTTCCAGTCCTAGAGTTAAGATCTTTCCACTGGTGGAAGAACATAGTACATCTTGGAGGGGGTGTCAGATTCCCTCAATGGTGCTGAAGTTCCCCCTTCTTCCTATAGGGGTGTTCAATCAAGCTAAACAGGAGATTATCATCTCTCTTTATCATACACAATGGCCTCAATTCATTAAGCTTTATCAAACACTTTATCAAACGTTTGATAATTTACCTCATGGGTACAATCTAATTTTGAATTCACTAAGGTGTTATATATTTATCGAATGTTTTATCGATAAAATGTTCAATAAATCTATAACACGTTAGTGAACTCAAAATTAGATTTTACCCCTGAGGTAAATTATCAAACGTTTGACAAAGTGTTTGATAAAGCTAGTGAATTGAGGCCAATGTATACATTCTGGTTTCTGTGAAACTGTCCAACTGTCAGACGGCAGAACTTACCAATCAACTGCAAGTTAAACTCAGGTGAAAAGTTCATTGAACAAAGGCTAACATGTCGAACTGCTTGGTTCGTAAATATATTCTGCTCATGCCTTTTTCTAATTTATGGAAAGGAAAACTGTCAAATCCCACAACAGGGAATTGCAATTCCTTTCCTGAGGCAGGGGTCATACTTGTCTTTCAGTTTCTACACTTTTCGGAAAACTGAAAGACAAGTGTGACATCTACCTTACAACAGCTAATGTAATTTATAGAGAAAACTGACAAATTGCGCAAGATGTCAGTTTTTTTTTTTTTTGCGCGCAAAATCTACATTCAAGTGTGACCTAGCTTATTGATTAACATGAGTTCTCAGTTGAAAACAGTTTTTCTGTGCAGAAAACGCGCACGAAAGCCGACAAGTGTGACCCCTGCCTGAAAGTCTTAGAGCTCATTTTAAAGTAAACTTGAGATGAAGGAGAAAGTTGAGTTCTACTTCGTCGGGGCTTCTTCCAGGCCCTGTAGTCCGTTATGGTCTTTGGTTTAGTCCCGGTCCCCTCACTGTAAAGTTGAATGCACATGTGCAGTCCTGGTCTCGCACCAACCACAGGCGCATGATTGAGGAGGCGGGACAGCACATTCACAGTAGTCTGCTACTGGTGTGACAACCATGCAACAAGGAGGACACTGGAACCTACCAAACTATGGGGGCTAGAAAAAGCAATCCAAACAAAAATCCAGTCTGGACTCAACGATTGCCAAGAGATGTTTCTCCAATATTTCAATAGTATTTGTAGCTGAGTGCTGTATCACTGCTAACAAATAAAATTGAGATATTGGAGAAGCAACTCTTGGCAAGGGTTGGGTCCAGACTGGATTTTTGTTTTGGTTTGCTATGACGTTCAGAGTTTTGATGGTCCTATTACCAAACCTGTGACTCTTCTACGGATAAATTCCACACACTGAGGCCCGTGGATTCACTTCTTGTTTTTAAGCTAGATGAAGCCCCAGGTAAGTAAAACAACTTTTTCCGTCATCTCAGGTCTACTTTAAAGGAAGCCAGAGATCAACTAAAGTAAAGAATTGATACTTACCCAGGGTACCCTCCACCCCATAAACACGTGCGAGTTCCTCGCGGTCCTCCCGCGGTCTGCCGTTCAGCCGCAATCACCCCTGGTAACTTGCAGTGACGTCAGTCCGGGTCTACCGCGCATGCAAAGAAGTCCCAGGCTGGACGCGACTGAGCAAGTTACGGGGGCTGATCGCGGCTGAACAGCAGATTGAACGGAGGACGGCAAGGGACTCACACGTGTTTATGGAGCTGGAGGAAGCCCCGGGTAAGTATTGATTCTTTACTTTAGTTGATCTCTGGTACACTTTAATCATTTTCAAAAAGATAAAATATTTTTATCCTCAAATTTGTAATAACTTTGCCTGATACACTGAACTTTACCGTGCACAGATAGGGCACATAAAACTAGTGGGCATTAGGCAACGTGTTACGCAAATAGCATAAGTCCTGTTATACACAGAACATATATGTGTAAGAATGTGGTGAGTTTTTGGCTGACTTGTGTAGCATTACGTTGACTGTGTCAGCCAGTAGCATTGCTTGCAAATTTTCGCCAAAGTCATTTTCGCATCGATATTTTCGATTTTGAGAAAATATTCACAAAAAATACATAGTATTTTCGCAATATGATCGAGTGAACAAATTTTTCTTTCCGATGCAAAAATTCAAAAAAATTTTTAATGGTACCGTGAAAATTCACGAAAAGTACCGAAATAGTTTATTTTAGTGGGAAATTTTGCGATAAAAATGTGATCAATCTCAAATTTATTACAAAATTATTTTCGCAGGCATTTTCACTCAAAAGACGAATTTTACATTATTTATTGTGAAAATGAATGTGAAAAGAATATCTGCATTTTTGCTCATCAGCCAGTAACATGTTATACACGCAATGTTCCCCAACCCTGTCCTCAGGGCCCACCAACAGTGCCTGTTTTGTGGGAATCCACAGAGGTAGTTGATCAGCTCTGCGACACCAACTACTTCACCTGTGCATGTGTGTGGTTTTCTGCAAAACATGGACTGTTGGTGGGCCTTGAAGACAGGGTTGGGCAGTATAACTAGGGTTGAGCCGAAATTTTCGAAATTTCGCGTTACTATAATTACG
The DNA here is from genome assembly GCF_040937935.1 of Hyperolius riggenbachi. Taxonomy (NCBI): domain Eukaryota; kingdom Metazoa; phylum Chordata; class Amphibia; order Anura; family Hyperoliidae; genus Hyperolius; species Hyperolius riggenbachi. Next base: position 366,828,961 of record NC_090651.1, read on the forward strand.
CATGCGAAATTTGCTATTACGATGCGAAATTATGGTAGCGTAATTGGCATTAAAATCGTAGTTGAAAATACCGTAAGCGTAATTTTCAACGCGTAATTTCGCGTTTCGTTCATAACGTAATTTCACGTTAAACCATCCCGTAATTTCGCGTTAAACCATCCCGTAATTTCGCATTTCTTCGTAATTTCGCGAATTTCGTAATTACTTGTTAGCTATAAAAAATTACTTGTTCGCATTAGCCAATCAGAAGCGAATCAGCGGTAGTCAGACGAACGCTAAAAATTTTTCGCATATAAACGTTTTTTCGCGTTAAATAATGTAAAAGCTAAGCATGCGCAGTTCAAGGGTGTAAACTACGCTTACAAACGTTTGCATGCAAGGCAAACGTAATTTCGCTATACCCACCGTAACGCGAAAATGACGCAAAAATTAACGCTTACAGTAATATGAACTGTCGCGAAATTACGTTATGTAACTACGCTTACAAACGGTTGCATGCAAGGCAAACGTAATTTCGCGATACCCACTGTAATGCGAAAATTACGCTTACGCGGAATTTCGTGAAATCCTTCTTCATTACGATTATGTACTTACGGCCATAATCGTAATTACGCGAAATTTCGCGAAATCGCAATTAAGTCATTACGCTCATCTCTAAGTATAACAATATATATGTTGCGTTTTTATTGCAATTTTTGCTATTTGCATAACACACGTTACGCAGTTTGCACACTGTAAAGTTTAGTGAACTTTTGCAACGTCACACTTCTTGGGTATTATTGAATTCATCTGGGCATCTGCTGTGATTTTCCATTGCCAATTTGTTTCCACCAGTGTTCTGCACCATTTTATTTAGCCAATGTCAGCCATGAGTATCTCCAATGACAACAATATTTTCCAACCATCACGGTGGGCTAAAGTTGATGGCGAGGAAGAGAGGACCTTTTCTGATGGTCTTGTCTTCCTGTCTGTCAGGTGGTTGAAGTCATTTCTTTTATTTTGTTTAAAGGGAATGATCTTTGACTTTTATCATTTCTGTGAAATGGAATTTTATATTATGGACCATATTGGTCTACTACAAGCAGAGGAATCACCGCTGGGGAGGAAACGCCTGTAGCCACGGGGGGCTCAGAGCCATTAGGGACCCAAATTCCTTACCGTCCCTATAATACAGCCCCATTCCTCATAGGGGTGTTGTTGTGACCATCTTTGTCATGGGCGGGAGGAGTCATGTGGTCACACTGTTATTGGGGAGGCCTTGGTGGCCACACCTGTTATTTATCCCCTGGCAAATGGCCACCTCATTGTTGGGGCTCACCACAGGTGGAAGGGGTAAGAGAGTGTGAATATGGGGGATATTTAAGTTCTGCTGAACGGCCTCATGACCTGTACCTACACCACTGAGTACAAGGAGTCCTTCCACTTCTTGCTTCTTCCCTCTAAAGGTACATACACATGTCTGAGTTTTTCAAATGACCGGTTATTAGGACCGGTCGTTTGGACGTCAAATTGGGCGTGTGTACAAACGATTGTTCGGCTGATAAGGCTGGTTTTGATGGATCCGCTTGGCGGATCCGTCAAAACCAGCCTTATCAGCCGAACGATCGTTTATGCACACGCCTGATTTGATGTCCAAACACCCATAAAGGTTGAATTTCTGAGGTTGGAGAACATAAGAGATCCTGCACAGTTAGTCAGGTTTTTTTTGCTTGTTTATAGTGTACCAAAGGTGAAAGCTGCAACAAAAACAGATACTTACCTAAGTAGAGGAAAGTCTCTAGATAGATCAGAGGCTTCCCGTTTCCTCCTCACCCTCACTGTTACCATACATGGACCCCCAGAACATATCCGGAAAGAGCTTGGGCACAGTACAGCCGTGGTCATGCATGATGTAGAGCATGGCTGTGATTTTCAGAGGGTGCCAGGCGGCGGCGGTGGAGGCAAGGAGAACACAGTAAGCCTTTGGAGGATCCAGACACTTCCTACTTCATAGGTATCTGTTTTTTTGTCAAACAAGTAATGAAGATGCGAAGTCGGCACTACTGCTCCTAGTGCATTTATTGCCAGTGGGTATACATCAGATGGCGTGCAGTGTACAAAATTTTTTTAACACATACCGTGCATTTGAAGGCTGAAGGTGGAGAGCTGATGGTGGGCGCTAGGTGCAGGAATAGCCTGACGGCCGTTTCGCGCTATCCTAGCGCTTCTACGGAGGCTGCATAGACGGGGCTGGCTGACCGGGTAGAAATATCCTCTGCTCGGGCGTTCGGCGCATTTCCGCCTTGTAGTACCGCCCCTCTTCGTCCCCTTCATCCAATCATATGCTGGAGCGCATCTGCGCTTCATGATCGGCTTCGTGGGGAGGAAGAACTAAACTACGGGTGCCGCTATACACCATACTATATTAGATGGGCATATGAGCTATTGCTCTCTAGGGCACTGGTAGACAATTTGGCGCCATCATGTGGCCAAAGACTAGACTGCTCTAACTACATTGTGCAAAATGGAATAAAAACATATTGAATTCATTATTCAGACTGGTTAACCAGAATAAAGTGCAGAAATAAAGTGAATCTTAAAGTGCTCTAGTGCAACACAAAATTCATGAAAACATGTTATTCATAAAACATTATGATTTAGAATATGAAGCAGTAAAGTGCCAAATATGTGAATTAAGATGCTCATTTCGTGAGCAAGTTAAAAAAAAGAGAGATAATGGCTGAATGGAAAGGGAAAGCTATAAAAGCACTGCTTACAGTGCTCTGGACTAAAACTTATTATCTGAATCAATATAGGACTTGATTAATTACTAGGGGGAACAAGATGTTTATAAACAACTCTCCACCATTGCTTAACACATAATCCGAGTCTTCATACTCAAGGGTCTAAAAAGCAAGAAAAATCAACATAATCATTTAGTCCCATCGGGCCCATGGCATCAGTCCTGATGATTAACATTATTTCTTCCCGTTTAAGCCTTTTCTCCCGATCTCCTCCTCTTCTCAATGGAGGGACATGGATAATGCCTGCAAAGGTTAGCACCGCGGGATTATTGTTGTGTGCTTCTCTTACATGCTCGATTAATCTGGGTGAGCCATGGCCTGATTTAATTGAGTTAAAATGTTCTCTAAAACGCCTATTAATTGATCTTGTGGTTTCTCCCACATAGAAGCGGCTGCAGGGACACCATATTGCGTAAACGACGTGATCTGTTTGACATGTAAAGAACGCATCGACTTTACGCCGTTCTTTACATGTCAAACAGATCACGTCGTTTACGCAATATGGTGTCCCTGCAGCCGCTTCTATGTGGGAGAAACCACAAGATCAATTAATAGGCGTTTTAGAGAACATTTTAACTCAATTAAATCAGGCCATGGCTCACCCAGATTAATCGAGCATGTAAGAGAAGCACACAACAATAATCCCGCGGTGCTAACCTTTGCAGGCATTATCCATGTCCCTCCATTGAGAAGAGGAGGAGATCGGGAGAAAAGGCTTAAACGGGAAGAAATAATGTTAATCATCAGGACTGATGCCATGGGCCCGATGGGACTAAATGATTATGTTGATTTTTCTTGCTTTTTAGACCCTTGAGTATGAAGACTCGGATTATGTGTTAAGCAATGGTGGAGAGTTGTTTATAAACATCTTGTTCCCCCTAGTAATTAATCAAGTCCTATATTGATTCAGATAATAAGTTTTAGTCCAGAGCACTGTAAGCAGTGCTTTTATAGCTTTCCCTTTCCATTCAGCCATTATCTCTCTTTTTTTTAACTTGCTCACGAAATGAGCATCTTAATTCACATATTTGGCACTTTACTGCTTCATATTCTAAATCATAATGTTTTATGAATAACATGTTTTCATGAATTTTGTGTTGCACTAGAGCACTTTAAGATTCACTTTATTTCTGCACTTTATTCTGGTTAACCAGTCTGAATAATGAATTCAATATGTTTTTATTCCATTTTGCACAATGTAGTTAGAGCAGTCTAGTCTTTGGCCACATGATGGCGCCAAATTGTCTACCAGTGCCCTAGAGAGCAATAGCTCATATGCCCATCTAATATAGTATGGTGTATAGCGGCACCCGTAGTTTAGTTCTTCCTCCCCACGAAGCCGATCATGAAGCGCAGATGCGCTCCAGCATATGATTGGATGAAGGGGACGAAGAGGGGCGGTACTACAAGGCGGAAATGCGCCGAACGCCCGAGCAGAGGATATTTCTACCCGGTCAGCCAGCCCCGTCTATGCAGCCTCCGTAGAAGCGCTAGGATAGCGCGAAACGGCCGTCAGGCTATTCCTGCACCTAGCGCCCACCATCAGCTCTCCACCTTCAGCCTTCAAATGCACGGTATGTGTTAAAAAATTTTTGTACACTGCACGCCATCTGATGTATACCCACTGGCAATAAATGCACTAGGAGCAGTAGTGCCGACTTCGCATCTTCATTACTTGTTTGACTTTCACCTAATCCAGTCAGAGCACGCTGCCCGCACCAATGGGGTCGCATCTGCCATGATCCTACGGATCCTCCCAACAAGCGGAAAGTAATCCATGTAGTGCCGACTCTTCCCCTCTTTTTTCCTATCTCTTTTGATCTTCATCTGTTTTTTTGTTGCAGATTTCACCTAGGGTTTACTTTACATTGTATTTTGTTGGCGAGAGTTAGTTACCCTCACGTGTGTGTCGTAACATAACTTAGTCCCCTGACACACCGGAGAGCATTTTGCGGTGGTTTTTTGTTTTTTTAGAAAATGCTTCCATTGGCTTACATTAAAATTGTGGTAAAAGCATGGCAAAAATGGCCATGATCGTGATTTTTCAAAAAATTGTGGTCACGGCTATTTTGCCTGGATTTTACAGCAAATTTAATGTAAGTCAATGGGAAGTTTTTAAAAAATGTAAACGACCCACAGAACGCTTTATGGGGTGTCAGGCCCTAAATCAGGGTTGCTGAAACTGTTATGTACTGTACTGTAAGTAATCAGAGCATTTTCTTAACAAATCTAATTTATTCTGGGTTTATTAAAGATAGAATTTCAATGTCAGAGCTGCATGAAGATGCAACGGCATAAACTCTAACGGTCTCAGCTTTTAGCAATCCTCCTCTATGTTGATCTGATATGACGCAGGTGAGGAGGAATTTACATTTTTTTCCACCCAACAGGAAACACTCTGTTAAAAAAAGGTCAATCTGACTTTGTAAATGATTTATGTTCTTCAACCCCGTAGAATGATGACAGTAGCCCAATGCTCATTCTGATCCAGTTTTGCCTTACTGGATTATGTGGGATACTGATTTTTTTTTTTTTTATTCTTAATGTACAACTATGACATTTTGGGCTATTAAACATGCGTAGCAGCAGCACATGTAAAACTACTGTATATACTCGAGTATAAGTCTAGAAATGTAGGTCTGATTCACTTTATAGAAGTATAGGGGTCGACTTATACATGAGTCACATGCAACACTGAGCACACTGTGTGTACTAATTGTTACATTCCCATTTGCAGCAATTTACCCTCTGGTAAGTGGCACTTTCTTGATAAAGGAACTGCTAAGAAAACACAGGTCTAAAAAGTCCTGGCCACAACAATTAACAAGGAAAGGGGATGGGAAATACTGGGCTGCATAAAAGGGAGTGAATAATTGCAGCACTTGGGGGCCTGGAGGAGGTATGGGCTGCACTTAAGGGACAGGAGGGGATAATGGCTGCAATACTGCATGCAGTGCAGTTATTAACCCCTCATGAGACCCAAGTGCATCCATTAAGTTTGCTGGGCAGACTTATACTTGAGTCAACAAAAAATTCCAGCTTAAGAGGGTTGAATATTGGAGTCGACTTAAACACGAGGTCGACTTGTATTCGAGTATATACGGTAATAATCACACTGAATATCTTGTCTACCATTTATAAGCGTTTCACTGGGGCCTGCAGCAGTTGGTGGTGGAGTGGTTAGCAAAGTGGCTTTAGCACAAGGGCCAGAAAATACACTTATTTGGCAATTTTTGCTGCTAATTCCTAAAGGTATGTACACATGTGCAATACCTGTTGCTTAAACAGCCCATAATGACCACTTTGGCCCAACGATCATTTGCACAAATATTGTGAGTACAGCGTACAGCTAATATCACTTAAAGTGGACCACAACTCTTGCACAGGACAGAAGAAAAGCAGAGACATACACCTTGTATGTATTTAGAGAGTTTAGCCTGTGTAATTCCCCTCATCTGTGACAAATCGCGCGAGAAATTTGATCTTTACCCTGTGTCACATGACTGCCATGGCAGAGATGACAGATAAGCTCAGGGTGTTAACCATATGTCTGCTTCCATGAATCAGGAAGTAGAAACCGTGCAGATTTATTTCAGGATTTGTATCAGCTGTAACAAAGAAATGTTTTTTGCTTAAAGGGGAACTGAAGAGAGAGGTATATGGAGGCTGTCATGTTTATTTCCTTTTAAGTAATACCAATTGCCTGGCAGCCCTGCTGATCCTCTGCCTCTAATACTATCCATAGCCATAGCCCCTGAACAAGCATTCAGCAGATCAGGTGTTTCAGTGGCTCAGACTTTAAAGTCAGATCAGACAAGACTAGCTGCATGCTTGTTTCTGGTTTTATTCAGATACTACTGCAGAGAAATAGACCAGCAGGGCTGCCAGGCAACTGGTATTGATTAAAAGGAAATAAACATGACAGCCTCCATATACCTCTCTCTTCAGTTCCCCTTTAAAGGTTATTATGCTGTTGTGTGTCTTTTAGAGCAGAGAGAACGATCTCAGTTTCAGTCCGCTTTAAGGATCTATCCAATTTTTGCTTTTCCCGCTCCATCACATGACAAAAGTTGTCCCTCCCCTCCCCCACAACCCCCCATAGCAACAAAACATATTGCTAGTCTGAAGGCTAAAGGTGTTTGTATGCAGCATCAGTCCCCAACTTTGTAGCTATGGGTCCTTTTTTGATTCCCGACGGGTCACAATAATCGCATTGGTGTATTTAGTTTACTATTTCAAAACACCACATAACACCATAAAACACTAACATACCCTTCACACACACATACCCACTGACACATTGATACACACTCACATGTACAAACACACACTCTCACCTACCACTAACATAACCATAACCAGCACACACATACCCACTCACACATAGACACACGTTCACACCAAACACACACACGCCTAACACTACACACTACACACCTAACACCACACACACACCTAACACCACACACACACACACACACCTAACACCACACACACACCTAACACTACACACACACCTAACACTACACACACACCTAACACTACACACACCTAACACTACACACACACCAAACACTACACACACACCGAACACTACACACACACCGAACACTACACACACACCGCACACTACACACACACCTAACACTGCACACACACCTAACACTACACACACACCTAACACCACACACACCTAACACCACACACACACCTAACACAACACACCTAACACTAGCATGCACACACAGAAACATAAATACTTAAACATGCTCACACCCAACACTAACCATCTTTTCTACATTTCATGCTTAACACTAACCTGCCTCTTCCTTACTTCTAACACTAACCTTTATATGACCTCCATCGTAAAATATAACCATCACTATGATCTACCTTTACTGCCATAATCCAATGCAGTTGATATGAAGTTATAACAAGCATATAACCTACAGGCTGAACAATATCACCAGGGTCATAACCGTAACCGCTGAGGCTCCCACCATGTGTGTGTGTGTGGGGGGGGGGGGGGGGGGGGCTATGGGGGCCATGCTTCTGTACTTAATAAGGAGCAGCAGTGGACCATTATACATTACCTGCTTCTGCCAGCAGGAAGGTCCGCCTCACTTCTCTTTAGCTGCTCTGCACCTGCCAGCAAACCTCTGTGGGGAAGGGGGGCGGGGACTCAATGTAGTTACGCCCCCGAAGAGCAGCATTTATAACTTACATCTAATTCATGCAGGAAATCACACCTGTTTACTCTGGAGATGTCAGGCCAGGTCCTCAATCCAACTGATGGAGAGACAGTCTCCTTTCTCTTAACAGTGACCTCTAATGGATGGAGGAAGCCAGAATTGTTGGCGGCTTCAGGTTTATCTTACTGGAACATGCAAACAAAATGTGCTTGGCTATTAAGTTTATTACAAAGCTGCTGCTCTGCTTATTTCAATAGCCTAAGATATTTTTATTGTGCATTTATCTTTTAGAGATTTTTTTTGTAGCGTTACACAAATTGTAGTGTGAACTGATAAAGGGTTCCTTTGGATCCCGTACTTGGGACTTTGTGTGGTTCCACTTCTTCTTAGCATTGTCACCACTGTGCAAATGTGAACCAGGAAGGAAAAGAGTCAATCCAAGTAACGCTAGGACACCATGCCAAAATTGAGAAATTTGCTGTATAGAGTTTTACATGCATCTCATACTTAATGATTTAAAGGGACTCCGAGCTCAAAAAAGAAAAGAAAATTGCACTCACCTTGGGCTTTCTGCAGCCCAGTGTAGGTCGGGAGGTCCCACGACGGCGTCCTGGCTCTTCTCCCAGAGATGGCAGGCCGGCGGCTTCCGGGCGGCTCCAGGCGACACTGGCCCGAGTGTCGGGCTCTCTCTTCCACATACGACACGTGTGACGAAATCACGCCGGCCGCCTCGCGTCATCACGCCTGCCGGCGTCACAGTATGGCGCATGTGCGGTTTAATCGCGCATATGCCGTATTGTCACGCCGGCCGCCGTGATGACGCGAGGTGGCCGGCGTGATTTCGTCACACGTGTCGTATGTGGAAGAGAGAGCCCGACACTCGGGCCAGTGTCGCCTGGAGCCGCCCGGAAGCCGCCGGCCAGCCATCTCTGGGAGAAGAGCCAGGACGCCGTCGTGGGACCTCCCGACCTACACTGGGCTGCAGAAAGCCCAAGGTGAGTGCAATTTTCTTTTCTTCTTTGAGCTCGGAGTCCCTTTAAAGGAGCACTATGGCGAAAAATTTTAACATTTAAAATAGGTGCAAACATAAACAAATAGGAAGTACGCTTTTTCCAGAGTAAAATGAGCCATAAATTACTTTTCTCCCATGTTGCTGTCACTTACAGTAAGTAGTAGAAATCTGACAAAAGCAACAGGTTTTGGACTAGTCCATCTTTTCATAGGGTATTCTCAGTAAGGCTTTTATTCTTTGTAAAGATATTCCCTAAAAAGGATTTAACCTCCTTGCCGGTCTAAAAAATCCGGCAAGGAGGCAGCGCCGCACTTTTTTTTTTTTTTTTTTAAATCATGTAGCGAGCCAAGGGCTCGCTACATGATAGCCGCTGAGCGGCGGCATCCCCCTACCTACTCCGATCGCCTTCGGCGATCAGAGTATGCAAGAAATCCCGTTGAGAACGGGATTTCTTGCAGGGCTTCCCCGGTCGCCATGGCGACCGGGCGGGATGACGTCACCGACGTCATGGACGTCGTGACGTCAGAGGGAACCCCGATCCGCCCCTTAGCGCTGCCTGGCACTGATTGGCCAGGCTGCGCAGGGGTCTGGGGCGGGGGGGGGGGCGGCTCGGCGGGTAGCGGCGAATCGGCGGCGAGCGGCGGCGATCGCAAGTTACAAGCAGCTAGCAAAGTGCTAGCTGCTTGTAACAAAAAAAAAATTATGCAAATCGGCCCAGCGGGGCCTGAGAAATCCTCCTGCGCAGGTTACCCCGAACTGTGTTCGGGATAACCGGCAAGGAGGTTAAACAATGATGCTGGCCAGCTTCCCTTCTCACTACACAGTTTTTTGGCAGTTGGACACAGCAACTGCCATTCACTAAGTGCTTTTGAAAATAAATAAATCCCTGAAAATCCCCCCATGAAGAGATGGACTAGCCCAAAACCTGTCACTTCTGTCAGATTACTACTACCTACTGTAAGTGACAGCAACATAGGAGAAAAGTAATTTATGGCTCATTTTACTCTAAAAAAATGTACTTTTTATTTGTATATGTTTGCACATATTTTAAATTTTACAATTTTTCGCCATAGTGCCCCTTTAAATTCAGAGTTGTGAAGCAAGATACAGTACGTTTGCTCATACTGTTGAGTGATCTTGGCAAAGCTGATGGAGTAAGTTGCTTGCGTTTCAGTTATCCGGTCAACTGGCGAACCCGCAAGCATCAATTTGCGCCCCAAAACAGACCACAACAGCCCTGGTTGCTGGCCTGTGTCACTTCTCTCCCACTTCTGCTTGCTTACTGTCCCACAAGGGTTCATGCTTTGGGCACATCCAACCTGTCGTCTCTCTCGTGCTTCCTATACCACTCTGACATCACCCCCCCCCCCCCCCCCCTCATAGAGATCTGGATGGGCAGGCTAGAGAGGCACTCCCATCCAGCCACACCTCCAGCTCTCTATGGTCCATGTGGTCACCGCCAAAGTCCCTGGATCTGCTCAGCTAGAAGTACATCAAATCTAAGGTAAAACTCTTTTTGGCAAATCTAAATTTACTTCTTTATGTGTGAGAAAGTTTAAGAGTCAAATTCAACTTTTCACCTTTTTGTTAAAGGACAACTGTCTATCACAGTAGATTTGTAAAATTAAAAATACAGACGTAAAAAAAAGGACATTTCTCCCAGAACTCAGTGCACTATAAGTTACTCTTTTCCTATGTTGCTGTCACCTTACAGTAGGTAGTAAAAAGAGAGATCTGACAGATTTTGGACTAGTCGATCTCCTCATGGGAAATTCACATTATTTATTTTACAAAAGCACTCTCTGAAAAGGACCTACACAAAAGTCATCCACCTTCCCCTTACTTGTGTGCACACTATTTCGGCAGTTGGACTGAGCAACTGCAGTTCAGTAAGTGCCTTTCTGAATAAAGAAATGACCCCCCCATGAGGAGATGGACTAGTCCAAAACCTGACAAATCTGTCAGATTTGTTTATTGCCTAGTGTAAGGGATAATAATATAGGAAAAAAATAATACTTTATAGTGCACTTTTCTCTGGGTGAAATGTACATTTATATATACTTATTTAAATGTTACCATTTTTGCCGATCATTTTCCTTTAAAGAGGACCTGAACTTAGAACTTCCTCTCTGCGCTAAAAGATAAGCAACAGCATAATAACCTTTGAAGAAAAACATTTCTTTGTTACAGCTATTACAAAACCTACAATAAATCTTCAGTGTGTCTATTCCTGTTTTCATGAAAGCAGATATAGGGTTAACATCCTGTGTTTACAAATTAGCTGCTCTGCTGAGGCAGCCAGCTGACACCACTGAGAGATCAAATTACACTTGTGATTAGTCACAGATGAGGGGGAATTAGACATTTCTCCGTGTCTTCCTTCTTTCCTGTGCAATAGTTTAGGTCCACTTTAAACAAGTATCGCTCTGTAGCTGATCCATCTGTTTTTTTTTCAGATTAAAATAAAAAATAAAGTAATATAAATGCTTATATATGAGCAAATAGAGTTATCTTATTTTTTTTCTAATTATTTAAACTTCTATTTAAATCTTAAGCATTGTTTTTTGACAAATAATTTATTGTGCCAACATTTTATATTTATTGTCCTGTTAATGTAAGAAAAAAACCTCTCCTGATTATTCTAACTTGAAACAAATAAGCTGTTAACGGGAGCAACCAGAACAAATAAAGCTATCTTAATAAAAAAAAAAAACCTTTACTCTCTGGCGTGTGTTGTTTTATGAATTGACTGCATTAATATGTGATATGGAAGGTACATTTGATATGAAACCAGGTTCTAGGTAAGGCTGCCACCTAGTGGTCACTGCAAATGTTGCGTTCTGGCTCCTGATACAAATGGTTTTTGCCTTTATGAAAAGGATTTGCAAATGTCACCTGCTCATTGAATCACAGTACAGGAGTTCAGAACAGATCATTCCTCCTCTCCCTGATGAGGCAGATGTACATGCAGAACTGCTGGTTGATGATAAACCACTCTCCTCTTCCTAACTACTTCCGTACCAACAGTCTCTGTGCCCCCTTAAGGGGAACCTGAAGCGAGTAAAATTATTTAAAATAAACGTATGACGTAGCTGAAAATGAATATTACTTACTAACCTCACCGTCAGTTCCTCTCAGAAGCTCACCATTTTCTTCTTACAGTGACCCCTTCCATTTCTGACAATATTTTGTCAGAACTGAAATATACCATTTGCTATCAGTTATATATCAGCAGCTGTCAGTTACAACTGAATGTGCAAGGTAATGTCCATGTTCCCCTATGGTTCAAGTGGGCAATATTACAGTTTAACAGTGTGCTGGCCAGGAAGCTGTTATGGGGTAATGGCCATTTTTAAAATGGAGGACGGAGAATTCCATTGATCACAGTGGACAAACAGGATGCAGGAGAGGAGAAAGAGATTGAGGAGTAGACTACACAGGAGGCAAGTATGACCTGTGTATGGTTATTTTGACTGTTTATTTTCAGTTCAGGTTCTCTTTAAGGACCCGAGACTCCCTGGCAGGGGACGAGTCCTGCGTGAACGCAGGTGGACGACGTCCACTTACTTTTTCCTGAGCGTGGACGTCGTCCACCCTAGCAGGACTCGTACTTCTCCCCAGTAACTTTCTGGTCGGGACTCTCGGGAGCAGCGGTCATGTGACAGTGCTCAGTCACATGACCGCTCGGCGCTTCCTGCCTTCGCCCCTCCTCTCTACAATGCGGGCAGCAGCGTAATGATGTGCAGGGGCAGCACGTTTACGCTTTTCGCCCGCCAACGCCAAGCACCACTAGTCAACCGCAGCCCCAGAGAGAGTCACACAGCAGCACTCACCGGTTAGCGCTGTGTGCTCTGATTGATTTCATTTTCCTCGCTGAGCACCCGGCCGGTCACTTTGCTCTCGCAGCCATTCTGCCTGTCAGTGCCAGATATTGCCTGGCTGATATTGACCTCAGTCTGCCATGCTGCCTGCCAGTGCTATATATAATGGCCTAATTTGACCTCAGTCTGCCACTCTGCCTGCCAGTGCCAGATCTAATGCCTGATATTGACCGCTAGTCTGCCTGTACCACTGCCAGATATCTTGCCTGATAATTGCCCTCTAGTCTGCCTGCCAGTGCCAGATATATTGCCTGATATTGACCGCTAGTCTGCCTGCCAGTGCCAGATATATTGCCTGATATTGACTGCTGGTCTGCCTGTACCACTGCCAGATATATTGCCTGATAATTGCCCTCTAGTCTGCCTGCCAGATATATTGCCTGATATTAACCGCTAGTCTGCCTGCCAGTGCCAGATATATTGCCTGATATTGACTGCTAGTCTGCGTGTACCACTGCCAGAAATATTGCCTGATAATTGCCCTCTAGTTTGCCTGCCAGTGCCAGATCTATTGCCTGATATTGACCGCTAGTCTGCCTGTACCACTGCCAGAAATATTGCCTGATAATTGCCGTCTAGTCTGCCTGCCAGTGCCAGATATATTGCCTGATATTGACCGCTAGTCTGCCTGCCAGTGCCAGATATATTGCCTGATATTGACTGCTGGTCTGCCTGTACCACTGCCAGATATATTGCCTGATAATTGCCCTCTAGTCTGCCTGCCAGTGCCAGATATATTGCCTGATATTGACCGCTAGTCTGCCTGTACCGCTGCCAGATATATTGCCTGATAATTGCCCTCTAGTCTGCCTGCCAGTGCCAGATATATTGCCTGATATTGACCGCTAGTCTGCCTGCCAGTGCCAGATATATTGCCTGATATTGACTGCTAGTCTGCCTGTACCACTGCCAGATATATTGCCTGATAATTGGCCTCTAGTCTGCCTGCCAGTGCCAGATATATTGCCTGATATTGACTGCTAGTCTGCTTGTACCACTGCCAGATATATTGCCTGATAATTGGCCTCTAGTCTGCCTGCCAGTGCCAGATATATTGCCTGATATTGACCGCTAGTCTGCCTGTACCACTGCCAGATATATTGCCTGATAATTGCCCTCTAGTCTGCCTGCCAGTGCCAGATATATTGCCTGATATTGACTGCTAGTCTGCCTGTACCACTGCCAGATATATTGCCTGATAATTGCCCTCTAGTCTGCCTGCCAGTGCCAGATATATTGCCTGATATTGACCGCTAGTCTGCCTGCCAGTGCCAGATATATTGCCTGATAATTGGCCTCTAGTCTGCCTGCCAGTGCCAGATATATTGCCTGATATTGACTGCTAGTCTGCTTGTACCACTGCCAGATATATTGCCTGATAATTGGCCTCTAGTCTGCCTGCAAGTGCCAGATATATTGCCTGATATTGACCGCTAGTCTGCCTGTACCGCTGCCAGATATATTGCCTGATAATTGCCCTCTAGTCTGCCTGCCAGTGCCAGATATATTGCCTGATATTGACCTCAGTCTGCCACTCTGCCTGCCAGTGCCAGATCTAATGCCTGATATTGCCCTCTAGTCTGCCTGCCAGTGCCAGATATATTGCCTGATATTGACCGCTAGTCTGCCTGCCAGTGCCAGATATATTGCCTGATATTGACTGCTAGTCTGCCTGTACCACTGCCAGATATAATGCCTGATAATTGGTCTCTAGTCTGCCTGCCAGTGCCAGATATATTGCCTGATATTGACTGCTAGTCTGCTTGTACCACTGCCAGATATATTGCCTGACAATTGCCCTCTAGTCTGCCTGCCAGTGCCAGATATATTGCCTGATATTGACCGCTAGTCTGCCTGTACCGCTGCCAGATATATTGCCTGATAATTGCCCTCTAGTCTGCCTGCCAGTGCCAGATATATTGCCTGATATTGACCTCAGTCTGCCACTCTGCCTGCCAGTGCCAGATCTAATGCCTGATATTGCCCTCTAGTCTGCCTGCCAGTGCCAGATATATTGCCTGATAATACACTACATCAGAGCTCAAACTTCCCCAGCAGACCTTTTACACCACTGCTAAAGTCATGTATATTTGGCCCCACCCATGACCACACCCACATTCTGCCATATGACCACGCCCATTTTTGGCGAGCCACGCTGTGCGGCACAGGGGTTTTTCAGGTGACTCCACTCACCTTTTTTCCCAGGGCTAGACCCCTGCTCCCTGGTACGGTAAAACGCTGGCTTCCGACGAATTGCCACACATACCAGCCACTCTCGTCTTTATGATGGCAGAGTGCTGTCAGACAGTCAGGAGCCGCTTTCATTGGCTCCTGATGCTGTCTACCAATTGGAGCCAAACGTGATCACGTGCTCAGGAACCAATGAAAGCGGCTCCTGACCTGCTTACAGAGCTCTGCCGTCTGCAGAGTGAGCGAATTGCGGCGGGTGCAGAGCGACGAGGCTGGCGGTAACCGCGATTCATTGTGACGTTGAATCTACGTCCAATCAGAGCCGCAGTACCACATGCTGGACGTAGATTCGTATTGCGTCGGTCCGGAACCAGTTAAAGAGGAGCTTTCACCAAGACACAGGACAACATTTATATTGTGCTTTTCTCCTGGTGGACTCAAAGCATTTGAGCTGCAGCCACTAGGAGGCACTCAGTAGGTAGTAGTAGTGTTAGGGAGTCTAGCCCAAGGACTGGCTTACTGAACAGGAAGAGCCAAGATTCAAACACAGGTCTCCCGTGTCAGAGGCAGAGCCCTTAACCATAACACTATCCAGCAACAATACAGAACTTCATCCCAGTCAGTAACTGATACCCCTTTTCCCATGAGAAATCTTTACCTTTTCTCCAATAGATCATCAGGGGAGTCTGTGTGGCTGATATTGTGGTGAACCCCTCCCACAGTGTGATGTCATGGCCCTGACAGTTTGCTGGCTGTGAACCTCAGTGCATTGTGGGAAATAACAGCTTTTTCCACCTACCAAGCAAGCAGCATCACCCTCTGTGCATAGAACTCTCAGTAACAAACATTCCGTAGAGATCATCTGGCAGGACGAAAGACGTCAGCACCAGTGGTAAATTTCAGAATGTAAATCAGGCAGAGGAAAGATTTTACAAAGGGCAAAGAATCTATAAATTAATATTGTAAACATTAAAAGGACACTTAAGCCAGAAAAAAAAATGAGTTTTACTCATCTGGGGCTTCTCCCAGCCCCCTGCAGCAGTCCTGTGCCCTCGCAGCCACTCACTAATCCTCTGGTCCCCCGCTGCCACTTATCAAGATATCCCTTTTTATATCCTTTTTACCTACCGTATATACTTGCATATAAGCTGACCCGTGTATAAGCCGAGGTACCCACTTTTCCCTCAGAAACTGGAAAAAATGATTGACTCGTGTATAAGCCCACTCCCCAGTATAGCCCCCTCCATAGCAGACAGATGTGCCCCCAGTACAAGTCAGTCCCCTCTCCATAGCCAGATGTGCCCCAGGATGATACAGCTGTTGTCTGAAGAAGCCACTAGATGGCGTCATAGATATAAGACACAGCGATTGCCACACAGGAAGAATCCCCGATCATTGCCCCGCTGACACGTTGCTTGCACGCTCCGTTCCACAAGCCAGGGGACATAGGTAGTCTTGGGCAGCGCACTCTGCACACCATGTTGCAGTGGATGGAGGGCACAGAGCCAGCTGGCAAGAGCAGGATCACTAGTGCACGATCCTTACACTCCTCTGCCAGTAAAAAAACCTGCTCCACCATCTGTTCTGCTCCACTGACTCACATATAAGCCGAGGGGGTAACTTTTCAGCAAATTTTTAAGCTGAAAAATTAGGCTTATACTCGAGTATATAAGGTATTTGTACGTAAGTTCTGTTCAGCACCCAAGGAGTAAAAGCAGGGCTGGATTTAACATAAGGCAGTGTAGGCTCATGTCTACAGGTGCCTTACATGGGAGAGGCGGCACCTGTCCATGTGTCACATAAGACGCTGCACTCTCCTTCCTCCCTCTTTCCGTGTCCTGACTCTACGAGTACACTCCGCTCCTTCTGATGCAGGAAGTGGCACTCACCCTCCGTCCTGCTGGTGGCAGCAATGCAACATTACACCAGTGGCATTGTATTATAAGGGTTCTTGCTTGATGAGGTCTCGTACAATACAATGACCCAGACATACAATACAGCTGTGCACAGCTTTGTCTGTTTCTGTCCTTCCTTATCCGCCCATCCCTGTATCTAGGCAATAGAAGAATGCTTTGAAGAGACACTGAAGAAAAAAAAAAAAAAGATGATATAATGATTTGTATATGTAGTACAGCTAAGAAATAAAACATTAGGAGCAGAGACATACGTCTAATATTGTTTCCAGTACAGGAAGAGTTAAGAAACTCCAGTTGCTATCTATGCAAAAAAGCCATTGAGCTCCACGACTTTCAAAGTTGCAGAGAGCTCTGTCTTCTGAAGCTTGTTATCTCAACTGTCAGTCAATGTATTTTCTTTTTCTCTCCAGAGGACAGGTCAATAGTTCATAAGACTGCTCTGTAAAATCATTTAGAATGTTGAATAGTGTGTAAACTGCAAATATTAGAGAATGCTATAATGTTATAAAAACACTGTATAACTGAAAATAAAAATATGAGAATATTTTCTTTGCTACTAATTTTCTAGTAAGTATCCGTACTACACATACATTTAATTATATGTTCATTTTTTTTCACTTCAGTGTTTGTTTTTTACAATGAACCAGCCCATAAGGGTGTGGTATGCTGTAGCCTGCATTGCGGCCAGATAATGCTCCACCGGCAGAATCTCTGAACTGCGGCCAGCTGCGTACTGGGGTCTACATGAAAAGGGCGCCGGTAAAAAAGGGCGCCTGGTGGAGCCCATATATATACCAACTTCGGCTACAAAAAAGGCGCCTGGTGTAGCCCATATAAAGTTCGGCTACAAAAAAGACGCTTGGTGTAGCCCATATAAAAACTTCGGCTACAAAAAAACCAAGGCGCCTGGTGTAGCCCATATAAAAACTTTGGCTAGAAAAAAACTCCGGGATATGTTAATTACTATTCCCCCTCCAGGCCGCCATGGATAGTGGAGGAATGAAATAATTCGGCTTACAGTGCTTGTAGCCCATATAAAAACATAGGCTACAAAAAAAGTCAATAATATGGGCTACAGAGGGGCACCTTACTGTAGCCGAAAAATATATGGGCTACAAAGGGGAGCCCGCTTGTAGCCGAAAACCTTGTAGCCGAAAAAATATGGGCTACAAAGGGGAGCCCACTTGTAGCCTATATCAAAACTCGGGCGCCCTTTTCTACACCTTGTAGCCCATATTTCCAGAAATAACATTGATGTCTATGGCGGCGCCCTTTTCATACAGGCAGCTCGGGCGCCCTTTTCATACAGGCAGCTCGGGCGCCCTTTTCAACCGATCCCGCGTACTGACCAATTAAGATTTCTTTGGGTGGTACTCTTTGCTAAGAGTTATTTTATATGAATTTTAGAGGGAAAAGTAAGCAAAAATCGCAAAAAATACAATATTTCTCAATTTTAATCCCTATAGTTTAAAAATAAGCAATGTTACTGTAGAGAAAACTCACCCATTTTATTTACCCAAGTTATTATTATTTATATAGTGACCGACATCTTCTGTAGCGCTATACAGAGTATATTCTCTTGTCACTTAACCGTCCTCAGAGGGGCTCACAATGTACTCCCTAACACAGTTACATGTCTATGTATCGTGTGGTGTATTTAGGGGGAAGACAATTAACTTATCTGTATGTTTTTGGGATGTGGGAGGAAACCGGAGTACTCAGAGGAAACCCACGCAGACACGGGGAGAACATACATCAGACTCAGCGCTGCGAGGCAAGAGAGCTAACCACTACGCCACCATGCTGTCCGGTGCTGGTGGTTACCACGATGTTGAAATTATGTTCCTAGTACAATGTACGACGACAAATTATTTGGCAATAAAGGTGTATTTTTTTTCTTCATTTTGTGTGTCTGGTTTTCTTATTATACTTTATTAATAATTACAATCCATAATTTGCAAAATATCAATAATATACCCCCACAGCATACATATATAAAAAGCTAAGTCCCTAACGTAACAATTTATGTATTTCTGAAACGCCGTCACTTTTTTTTTTTTTCATTTTTTTTAGTAGCTATGGGAGTGAGGCTGATTCTGAACTGGCAAAGAAAGCTGAATCACAGCTTCCCTTTCTGAAAATAAAGTAAAAGTTGTTTCTTTTACACTTCCAATGAATAATTTGTGCAGTTCATTACAAAACAGATTATTCATTAACCTTTTCGGGACCGGCCACCTACCCCCCCTTAAGGACCAGGCATTTTGCGCGGGAAGGGGGTGCGCACGTTTGGGGGAGTCAGGCGGCCGGATCCCGTGTGTGGCTGGCTAGAGTGGTGTCCCCCATGGTGGCCTGTGCCTCCCCCTTCTGCCCGCAGCCTTCACTTACCTTCCAGGCTCCAGCGATGAGCCGCACGGGACCCTCTTCTCCGGCCGGCATCTCCGTTCTGTCTGACGATCAGTTCCGGGTCGTGGCTTGATGACGTCATCAAGCCGGGACGCGGCGCTGACGTCAGACGGAGCAGAGATGCCGGCCAGAGCGGAGGGGGGCGCCGATCGTCGCTGGAACGGCAGGGAGGTAAGTGGATCCTCTTCTTTTCCCCCCTGCCGCCGCAGCTGTCAAACTGATCACTACGATCCGACGGCGATCGTAGTGATCACGTGATCAGCAGCCATACGCGATGGCTGCTAATCACTCGGGGGAGATGTCGGCTGTCATATGACAGCTTAATCTCCCCCTCCGGGTGCGCACGATCACGTCGGGAGCGGAAACTGCGGGCCGGCGTAGATTCTACGCCGCATCAGGCTAGAACAGCCACAAGTGCGGCGTAGGATCTCATTAACATGGTCCCGAAAAGGTTAATAAGGCACTTACAGAACAGTATAAACCATTACTCTGAACCTTTACTGAAACCCGTGTTTCCCCAAAAATAAGACACTGTCTTATATTAATTTTTGCTCCAAAAGATGTGCTAGGGCTTATTTTAAGAGGCGGTCTTATTTTGGGGGAAACACTGGTAGTTTTCCTATACAAAATGTATATACTGCATGCCATGCTGAAACACAAGCAGCATGCACAGAGCTTATGGTTGGCAGATATTGGCTCTCACTTACAAGAAATTGATTCGCTCTCTTTATGGAAAAAATGACGGCTACTATGATGGTAGAAACCCACTATAGGCCGTTGTGATCGTCTCCTACAACCAAGTGTGTGTGTGTGTGTCTGTTGGTTGGGGGGCGGGGGGGGGGGGGGGGAGAAGGGGTGGCTAAGCTCAATACGGTAAATAAAATCATTATGGCATGCGTGACTCGGGGTGTGCTGGGGGGGGGGGGGGGGCGTGATTAGGGGTGTGGCAGGGGCATGGCTTAAAGGGAACCTAAACTGAGAAGGACATGTATTTTTCCTTTTAAAATAATACCAGTTGCCTGACTCTCCTGCTGATCCTGTGTCTCTAATACTTTTAGCCACAGCCCCTGAACAAGCATGCAGATCCGGTGCTCTGACTGAAGTCAGACTGGATTAGCTGCATGCTTGTTTCAGGTCTGTGATTCAGTCACCTATTGCAGCAAAGAAATCAGCAGGACTACCAGGCAACCGGTATTGTTTACAAGGAAACAGCCATATCCCTCTCAGTTTAGGTTCCCTTTAAGTGTCCATCTTTCTATTTTCAAAAAGTTGGGAGGTATGTTGGGAGGCAAAGAATTCCTTTTTTGAACTCCAGAGACAACAATGTATATTTCAGTGAACAACAACGTCCATAGGCCTCAACACATCGGTCTGTGTCCAAAAAGCCATTAACTGAGGCTGACTGTAAGTGTTAACAATTAAATGAAGAACAGACGAAGGACACAAATAAGTATCCTTTAAGAGGAACTTCAGCCTAAACAAACATACTGTCATTAAGTTACATTAGTTATGTGAATTAAAATAGATAGGTAATATAATCTCTTACCCACCCTGTTTTAAAAGAACAGGCAAATGTTTGTGATTTCATGAGGGCAGCCATCTTTTTCATGACGGCAGCCATCTTTTTGGTTGAAAGGAGGTGACAGGTAGCATGAGACAGTTCCAGCTGTCTTGTGTCACTCCTCACAGTTGCTAGGCAACGAGAACAACAACATCAGAAATCCCATCATGCTTTGCACAGCATCAGGGAAAAATGCCCGGGCAGTTTTCTTCTGTGCAGATAAAAATGAGGCTTGGGTAAGAAAAACAAAGTTCTGATGCTGTGAACCTGTTAAAGAAACACCAAGCCTTTTCAGTGCTGCCGAGTAGATTTTTAGTCTGGAGGTTCACTTTAAGGCTTGTTATTGTCTGTTTGTTCCCCTTTATGATCTCCAAGTCGTATCGTTGTCCACAGATCACACCAGGTGCCCCTGCTCCCCATAAGATGTCTCGTAAGCAGATGGTACTGTCGAGTCAGATTCATCGTAGACTCTGATTGGCTCCTGAAACCCGTCCCATGGTGCCTCTCTTCTTTGGCTTCCCTGTGGAATTAGTGCAGAAAATTGTGGAATTAGTCGCCATGCTGAACCCGATGTGTGTTTGCGAAATGTCAGAGACACTGTTACTAACCGTGACAAGGGGCGGCAGTCTGATCCTGGAGGATGGGGGGTACACGACAGGGACCTCCTCGTACTGGTGGGCATCAGACTCCACGTACCAGTCCTCATAGCCGTCCTCTACAACAGCAACAAGACATTCAGGTTAGTGGTAGAGTGGGAGGGGCTCTGTGTACCTCCAAACCAGAGAAGGGGGGTCTGAGCACATAGGAAGAGTCTTAAAGGACAACTGAAGTGAGAGGGATATGGAGACTTCTGTGACAATCCAGCCCCGCGATCCCGTCGAGATCTGCTCCCGTTAGCGTACGCAGGAAGTACGGGCGCAGACGGACAACGAGACCGGTTGCTGGATCGTCAGAGGGAAGAAAGTAAAGGGCGACAGAGCGTGCCAATCCCGTCTACTCTGCTCCCGTTAGCGTACGCAGGAAGTACGGTGAACAGACTGACAATAAAGATTGGTCGCGCAGCTGCCGACAATATGTAATGGGACAAACATCCACCAATCACGTATTACTAGGCCACTGTTGCCATGCAGGTCTCATGCACTAGAGACTGCTGGAGGCAAATTCACTGTGTGCGTAGTAAATGGTTAAGATTGGTTGGAGGTGCCCATACATGTACAATTCTGATTGTATATACAATCGGTAAACTAAAAATATCGATTTCGCGCTGGAAATCGGGTAAACTGCCACCACTGTCTGATTGGATGAATGGAGCAGACAGTCTCCAACTGGGGCGAAGAGACCCCAACGCTATCATAATAAGGTAGCCAGCCCAATCAGGTTCAACACGCTCCAGTCACCGTTTGGGGAATAGTCACTTCCGACGGCTTAAAGACTGTGAGCAATGTGACGTTAAAGAAAGGTTACTGGGTCCCTATATGATGCAATCTCGAATTGTGTTTACAATCGAGAAACGAAAGTTATCGATTTCGTACAGGAAATCTGGTACTAGCTAATCCTAGAAGGAAGAAACGGTTATTTACAACCTAGCTAGCAAATCAACAATTTATAAGCAAACCATAAAACAATGCGGTAGTATGACTGACTCTTCAGAGGGCAGATTCGTTATAGTAGCAATCAGATGACCAGAACAGGCCCAAGACTGAACGATAAAAATCGTTAGTTTATTTCTAAACTACATACAGACAGCTTATTTTAGAACAGATTGATTGACAGAGAGAAAAGAGGAAAAGGAACAGAATGTCTGAATATACACAGTTCAAATACCGTTATTGGTAGTCCATGCGGCAATCGCAAGTCTTTGGCGTAATGTCCAAAATGGCGGTTGCCATGCGGCCAACAGGCCTTTGTTAGAAAGTTCCAAGATGGAGGTTTTGGCCCGTGTCCTTGCGGGCAGCCAGGATGTTACTAGGCATCAGATTGAAGGTAAAGGACTCAGAGCTTGCTGGGCTCTGTCTGGTTATAGCCCCCACTCCAGCAAGGAGGGGTTAGGGGGCGTGGATCACACACCTCTTTGGAATAGGAGATCTCTGCCCCTCTCATAGAGACAAAAATGTACCTGAATCATGATAAGTGTGCTCATCTGCAAACCGTACAAGTTAGGTTAAATCTAATAACATTTTTAGGTTTGTCAGAATTTATCAAGAACGTTGATACCAAACTTGGGGGGTTTAGAGTGAATGGTGACCCCAAAATGCGTATCTCTGCTTTGGCAGGACTTACCTTGAATTCAGAAACATCCAATCGTGTGGTTGGTTCCGAATTTCAGAATAAGCGGGTTCTAAAGGCCGTTGCCTATTTGGGAAGTCATCTTTATGATAAAAGATGGATTTCATATTTGTGAGGTCACAGATAGGTTTCCTACTAGTCACTGAGAAAGCCAGCTGTAATCTCTAAGTGGCTTCTACAGGATGTAAGCAGGACCTCCTGTGGCTGCTCTTTTCATGTATGGAGCTGAGAAGCCACCAAGTCTGGGTTAGGCAGTGGAGGTGTGAGATTTCCCTCTTTCTGCCTGGTTGGGGGTCCCTGAATGCCCAGGACCCTTGGTCACATGGAGGTGCGGAAAAACTAGGTAACAAGAGCATTTGCTACAGTTGACCAGGGAGAGGAACTGTTAACCCCAGGCTTCCCTGGTCTTTTTATAAACCAAGCCTTTCCCTATCTGCTGTCATTTTTTTGTTTAATAGTGGCAACAGGGAATATTTTATAAGGCTCTAACTACTTTTTTAGGACGAATAAATGTTGATTCGTCACAACTTCCACTTATATTATCCTATTAAACAATACCAGTTGCCTGGGTGTTCTGCTGACCCTCTGCCTCTAAAATATTTAGTCATAGTCCCTGAACAAGCATGCAGATCAAGTGCTCTGACTGAAGTCCATGTATGGCAGACTCACATAATAATAAAGTGCATAATGTAAACATCAAAGCTGATGCTGCAAACGGCAGAAAGTTTACAGTGCAAATAGCAATAGAAGAGTGCATGGATGAAAGGAAAAAAGAACAAGGGGTTAATGGGAGACAGAGTACTAAAGGAGTGATCAGAAAGTGACATTCCATCCAGCAAAGAAAGAGTGTCCTGCTCTCTAGTCTGCAGTCAATACACAGCATGGATGGGAGAGAAGTGAAGTGAAAGTGCAACTTAGCTCCTTAGTAGTGAATGGACCGTGCATCACAGAACAGGAAAAACAAAAAAGTGAAGAGACAGTCAGGCTCACCAGAGATCATCAGACCCCATCAGATGTCCTCTAGATTCGCCTGCTTCTTCCAGACGCGGTCCCCAGCCTTCTAGGCAGATCAGGCTGTTGCAGTAATTCACCCCTCCAGCCTCAGACTCCAACGCTGAAGTTTCCCTTTCTCATCTCCTCCATTAGCCGCTGTGCTTATGGTCTCTCCGCAGCCGTGCCATGCTCTCTCTCATCATGTGATGCGTCGGGACGTTTCCGGCGAGTCACATGATGTGAGAGAGATGCAGGCTGGAGAGAGGAGGCCATACGAGCAGCGGCTAAAAGAGGAGATGAGAAGCTTCAGCGCTGGAGTCCGAGGCTAAAGAGGTGAGTCACAGCTCAGCCTGATCTGCACAGAAGGCTGGGGACCGCGTCTGAGTCCAGATAGGCGGCTAGCTTATTGGGCTGCTAGCTCCACAAATGGGCCCTTGTTCTCATACGCCCTAGGCCAAGGCCTTTGAGGCCTTCCCACAAATCCGGCCCTGAGTGCGAATTAATCTTTGCTACCCCCAGTATATACAGTATAAGCTGTTACGCTACCTGAACTCATAGTAAATTAACTGCAGTGTATGCTGATCTCTGCTGCCTCCAGAAGGGAACAGTATAAGCTGTTATGCTGTGCCTGTACTGATAGTATACTAGCTGCAGTGTGTGCTGATCCCTGCTACCTCCAGTATGTACAGTATAAGCTGTTACTCTGTGCCTGTACCCATAGTAAACTAGCTGAAGTGTGTGCTGATCTCTGCTGCCTCCAGTATGTACAGTATAAGCTGTTACGCTGTGCCTGTACTGATAGTAAACTAGCTGCAGTGTGTGCTGATCCCTGCTACCTCCGGTATGTGCAGTATAAGCTGCAACTCTGCCTTTACTGATAGTAAACTAGCTGCAGTGTGTGCTGATCCCTGCTGCCTCCAGTATGTGTACAGTATAAGCTGTTACACTGTGCCTGTACCCATAGTAAACTAGCTGCAGTGTGTGCTGATCTCTGCTACCTCCAGTATGTGCAATATAAGCTGTAACCGTGTGCCTGTACTGATAGTAAACTAGCTGCAGTGTGTGCTGATCTCTGCTACCTCCAGTATGTACAGTAAAGGCTGTAACTCTGTGCCTGTACTGATAGTAAACTAGCTGCAGGGTGTGCTGATCTCTGCTACCTCCAGTATGTACAGTATAAGCTGTAACTCTGTGCCTGTACTGATAGTAAACTAGCTGCAGGGTGTGCTGATCTCTGATTCCCCAGTATGTACAGTATAAGCTGTTACTCTGTGCCTGTACTGATAGTAAACTAGCTGCAGGGTGTGCTGATCTCTGCTACCTCCAGTATGTACAGTATAAGCTGTTACTCTGTGCCTGTACTGATAGTAAACTAGCTGCAATGTGTGCTGATCTCTGCTACCCCCAGTATGTACAGCATAAGTTGTTACTCTGTGCCTGTACTGATAGTAAACTAGCTGCAGTGTGTGCTGATCTCTGCTATCTCCAGTATATACAGTATAAGCTGTTACTCTGTGCCTGTACTGATAGTAAACTAGCTGCAGCATGTGCTGATCTCTGCAACCCCAGTATGTACAGTATAAGCTGTTACTCTGTGCCTGTACTGATAGTAAACTAGCTGCAATGTGTGCTGATCTCTGCTACCCTCAGTATGTACAGCATAAGTTGTTACTCTGTGCCTGTACTGATAGTAAACTAGCTAACGAGTTTATTGTTTCTTATTACATTGTTGACCAGGAGGCATTTTTGGGACGATGTGACATGTTGTGACTCACCAGGCCAGCCCTGCAGTCTGGGGTCTCCGCTCTCATAGTGAGGGGAGAGGGAAGGGTGGTAGTCCCGGGTCGGGTAATAATGGAGTCCCACTTCCGATGAGCTGTCCTAGGATCGAAATAAAAATGACAGTTAGTAATTAGTCTTGACGCCTTCTCTCTCCTCCTCTCCCCACTGACCTCCTCTCTTCCCCTACCCCCGAGGTCCTCCTCTCCTTCCTCCTCTGACCCTTCTTTCCCCGCTGTCCTCCTCTCTTCTATTCTCCATATTGTCCTCCCGGCTCTATGCTCCTATCCCCTCTATGGTGCTCTCTCTGCCATCCTCCTCTCCCTTTCTCTCTCCTCCTCTCCCCACTGACCTCCTCTCTTCCCCTACCCCCGGGGTCCTCCACTCCTTCCTCCTCTGACCCTTCTTTCCCCGCTGTCCTCCTCTCTTCTATTCTCCATATTGTCCTCCCGGCTCTATGCTCCTATCCCCTCTATGGTGCTCTCTCTGCCATCCTCCTCTCCCTTTCTCTCTCCTCCTCTCCCCACTGACCTCCTCTCTTCCCCTACCCCCGAGGTCCTCCTCTCCTTCCTCCTCTGACCCTTCTTTCCCCGCTGTCCTCCTCTCTTCTATTCTCCATATTGTCCTCCCGGCTCTATGCTCCTATCCCCTCTATGGTGCTCTCTCTGCCATCCTCCTCTCCCTTTCTCTCTCCTCCTCTCCCCACTGACCTCCTCTCTTCCCCTACCCCCGAGGTCCTCCTCTCCTTCCTCCTCTGACCCTTCTTTCCCCGCTGTCCTCCTCTCTTCTATTCTCCATATTGTCCTCCCGGCTCTATGCTCCTATCCCCTCTATGGTGCTCTCTCTGCCATCCTCCTCTCCCTTTCTCTCTCCTCCTCTCCCCACTGACCTCCTCTCTTCCCCTACCCCCGAGGTCCTCCTCTCCTTCCTCCTCTGACCCTTCTTTCCCCGCTGTCCTCCTCTCTTCTATTCTCCATATTGTCCTCCCTGCTCTATGCTCCTATCCCCTCTATGGTGCTCTCTCTGCCATCCTCCTCTCCCTTTCTCTCTCCTCCTCTCCCCACTGACCTCCTCTCTTCCCCTACCCCCGCGGTCCTCCTCTCCTTCCTCCTCTGACCCTTCTTTCCCCGCTGTCCTCCTCTCTTCTATTCTCCATATTGTCCTCCCGGCTCTATGCTCCTATCCCCTCTATGGTGCTCTCTCTGCCATCCTCCTCTCCCTTTCTCTCTCCTCCTCTCCTCTCCCTGCTGTCCTCCTCTCCCTGCTATCCTCCTCTCCCTGCTGTCCTCCTCTCCCTGCTGTCCTCCTCTCCCTGCTGTCCTCCTCTCCCTGCTGTCCTCCTCTCCTCTCCCTGCTATCCTCCTCTCCTCTCCCTGCTATCCTCCTCTCCTCTCCCTGCTATCCTCCTCTCCTCTCCCTGCTGTCCTCCTCTCCTCTCCCTGCTATCCTCCTCTCCTCTCCCTGCTATCCTCCTCTCCTCTCCCTGCTGTCCTCCTCTCCTCTCCCTGCTATCCTCCTCTCCTCTCCCTGCTATCCTCCTCTCCTCTCCCTGCTATCCTCCTCTCCTCTCCCTGCTGTCCTCCTCTCCTCTCCCTGCTATCCTCCTCTCCTCTCCCTGCTGTCCTCCTCTCCTCTCCCTGCTGTCCTCCTCTCCTCTCCCTGCTGTCCTCCTCTCCTCTCCCTGCTATCCTCCTCTCCTCTCCCTGCTATCCTCCTCTCCTCTCCCTGCTATCCTCCTCTCCTCTCCCTGCTATCCTCCTCTCCTCTCCCTGCTATCCTCCTCTCCTCTCCCTGCTGTCCTCCTCTCCTCTCCCTGCTATCCTCCTCTCCCTGCTATCCTCCTCTCCTCTCCCTGCTGTCCTCCTCTCCTCTCCCTGCTATCCTCCTCTCCTCTCCCTGCTATCCTCCTCTCCTCTCCCTGCTATCCTCCTCTCCTCTCCCTGCTGTCCTCCTCTCCTCTCCCTGCTATCCTCCTCTCCTCTCCCTGCTGTCCTCCTCTCCTCTCCCTGCTGTCCTCCTCTCCTCTCCCTGCTGTCCTCCTCTCCTCTCCCTGCTGTCCTCCTCTCCTCTCCCTGCTATCCTCCTCTCCTCTCCCTGCTATCCTCCTCTCCTCTCCCTGCTGTCCTCCTCTCCTCTCCCTGCTATCCTCCTCTCCTCTCCCTGCTATCCTCCTCTCCTCTCCCTGCTGTCCTCCTCTCCTCTCCCTGCTATCCTCCTCTCCTCTCCCTGCTATCCTCCTCTCCTCTCCCTGCTGTCCTCCTCTCCTCTCCCTGCTATCCTCCTCTCCTCTCCCTGCTATCCTCCTCTCCTCTCCCTGCTGTCCTCCTCTCCTCTCCCTGCTATCCTCCTCTCCTCTCCCTGCTATCCTCCTCTCCTCTCCCTGCTATCCTCCTCTCCTCTCCCTGCTGTCCTCCTCTCCTCTCCCTGCTGTCCTCCTCTCCTCTCCCTGCTGTCCTCCTCTCCTCTCCCTGCTATCCTCCTCTCCTCTCCCTGCTGTCCTCCTCTCCTCTCCCTGCTGTCCTCCTCTCCTCTCCCTGCTATCCTCCTCTCCTCTCCCTGCTATCCTCCTCTCCTCTCCCTGCTGTCCTCCTCTCCTCTCCCTGCTATCCTCCTCTCCTCTCCCTGCTATCCTCCTCTCCTCTCCCTGCTGTCCTCCTCTCCTCTCCCTGCTATCCTCCTCTCCTCTCCCTGCTATCCTCCTCTCCTCTCCCTGCTATCCTCCTCTCCTCTCCCTGCTATCCTCCTCTCCTCTCCCTGCTGTCCTCCTCTCCTCTCCCTGCTATCCTCCTCTCCTCTCCCTGCTGTCCTCCTCTCCTCTCCCTGCTATCCTCCTCTCCTCTCCCTGCTGTCCTCCTCTCCTCTCCCTGCTGTCCTCCTCTCCTCTCCCTGCTATCCTCCTCTCCTCTCCCTGCTATCCTCCTCTCCTCTCCCTGCTGTCCTCCTCTCCTCTCCCTGCTATCCTCCTCTCCTCTCCCTGCTATCCTCCTCTCCTCTCCCTGCTATCCTCCTCTCCTCTCCCTGCTATCCTCCTCTCCTCTCCCTGCTATCCTCCTCTCCTCTCCCTGCTGTCCTCCTCTCCTCTCCCTGCTATCCTCCTCTCCTCTCCCTGCTATCCTCCTCTCCTCTCCCTGCTGTCCTCCTCTCCTCTCCCTGCTATCCTCCTCTCCTCTCCCTGCTATCCTCCTCTCCTCTCCCTGCTGTCCTCCTCTCCTCTCCCTGCTATCCTCCTCTCCTCTCCCTGCTATCCTCCTCTCCTCTCCCTGCTGTCCTCCTCTCCTCTCCCTGCTGTCCTCCTCTCCTCTCCCTGCTATCCTCCTCTCCTCTCCCTGCTGTCCTCCTCTCCTCTCTCTGCTGTCCTCCTCTCCTCTCCCTGCTGTCCTCCTCTCCTCTCCCTGCTATCCTCCTCTCCTCTCCCTGCTGTCCTCCTCTCCTCTCCCTGCTATCCTCCTCTCCTCTCCCTGCTATCCTCCTCTCCTCTCCCTGCTGTCCTCCTCTCCTCTCCCTGCTGTCCTCCTCTCCCTGCTGTCCTCCTCTCCCTGCTGTCCTCCTCTGCCCTCTCTCCCCTAGGCATGGTTGTAGAGTTGCTGCTCCCTTGTGGCCCTTTTGATAAGCTGAAGCTGACAGAGGCCAGAGAAAGTGGGCAGGTGGGTCCCTTGACACCCACTAGGCCCCAGGCACCTGCCAAGGTGACCTTGTAGGTGATCCTGCTCTGCTGCTGTCCCCTCACCTGGAGAATGCTGGAGCTGGTTTCAGAGCCGCTGTCTATCAGAAGAGTCTTCTTGGCATTAGTGTTTATCAGTTCTCCATCTCCGTACTCATTCAGAGTTGCCTTGGCTGCACTGTGTAACATCCAGACCAAAATGTACATTTACAAGATCTATCATATATTCTTTACATACAACTTTCAAAGTGGTCAGCTTGAAAAAATAATAATAATTATTATTAACTAGCTGGATGCGTTGCCCGGGTATGTCTTTGGTTGGTTTTGTCTCCTCCCACTTTTTCTAACCCTAACACACAATTACTCAATGACCAAGTTTGTGAGCTTTGCCGTCTTTGGCATCAATAATTTAGATTGAAATTAAACAAATCTGATTGGATGTGGCTCCACCTCTTTTTCTGAATTTGAACCCCAATCACCCAATGACCAACTGTACCAGGTTTGAGGCTTGTGCCATTAACAGTGTTAGAATGGCAGCAATTAAATATTCCCCTTCAAAATCAATAGGCTAATTCTGATTAGCTTTTGTAGACTTCACCCACTTCCCTGAATATTAAACCCAGTCACCCAGTGACCAACTGTGCAAAGTTTGAGAACCCTGCCATTAACAGTGTAAGAATCACTGCAGGTTACATTTTCCCAGTGAAATTTGTATTTGTCTCCGCCCACTGATGACCCGTGTATGTACTGTATTTGGCTGGTGTTGGCTGCGCCCACTTTTCCTAACCCTAACACACAATTACTCATTTACTTAATGACCAAGTTTGTGAGCTTTGCGGACTTTGGCATCAATAATTTGCATTGAAATGAAAAAAAAATCTGATTGGCTATTTGTGGCTCCACCCCCTTTTCTGAATTCCAACTCCAGTCATCCAATAACCAACA
Source organism: Hyperolius riggenbachi (assembly GCF_040937935.1). Lineage (NCBI taxonomy): Eukaryota > Metazoa > Chordata > Amphibia > Anura > Hyperoliidae > Hyperolius > Hyperolius riggenbachi. The sequence continues at coordinate 366,859,563 of NC_090651.1, forward strand.
GTACCAATTTTAAGGTTTGTGCCATTAACAGTGCAAGAATGGCAGCAATTAAATATTCCCCTTCAAAATCAATAGGTGAATTTTGATTGGCTTTCGTAGGCTAGTGACCAGCTGTGCCAAGTGTGGGGACTCTGGCTTGATAACTGTGAGAATGGCAGCCTTTTACATTTTTCCATTGACATGAATGGGTGAAATCTGATTTGCTGTTTGTAGCTCCGCCCAGGTGTGCAGGGGGGGACGCGAGACCCCCAGAACATATCATCCCAGGTAGTAATGGATTTGTATACCAAGTTTCGTTCAAATCGGTCAAGGCGTTTTCAAGTGATCGCGGCGCACACACACACACACACACACACACACACACACACACACACACACACACACACACACACACACACACACACACACACACACACACACACACACACGATTTTAGATATATAGCTATTTGAATACCTTCGATGCCTGATAAAATGTGCCTATTTATAGCCACAGTTTTTATAGCATTTATAACCAATATTAACATGAGAGCCTATGGGCACAGTGTCGGTATTTTTTGTATGTTGTCCTCATCACATGTTATGAACTGCATGCCCTCCATTGCATTAGCATTTTTGACGGTTCCGTGCACCTGGCCCCCCTACAATCAGCACAAATAAAAATTCCATCATGCTTGGTTAGTGCCACGTTTGTGCTGCAAAAATGAAGGTTTGTGCTGCTTTCGTTTTCAGCCACCATACAACAACCTACTGACATGAAACTTGTATGGGTGGGTAGTGTTGAGCATGTGCTCACTTGTGCTGCAAAATCCTCTGAGACAAACACAAATTTCACTGGGAAAATATAAACAGCAGCCATTCTTGCACTGTTAATGGCAGGGTTCTCAAACTTGGCACAGTTGGTCACTGGGTGACTGGGATTAATATTCAGAAAGTGGGAGGAGCCTACAACAGCCAATCAAAATTCACCAATTTATTTTCAAGAGGAATATTTAAATTGCTGCCATTATTACACTGTTAATTGTATAAGTCTCAAACCTGGTACAGTAGGTCAAAGGGTGACTAGGGTTCAAATCCAGAAAAGTGGGTGGAGCCACAAACAGCCAATCAGATTTGTTTAACTTCAATGGGAATATACAATTGATACCAAGGGCCCCAAAGCTCATACATTTGGTAATTGAGTGACTGTGTGTCAAGGTTAGAAAAAGTGGGCAGCGCCAACAACTAAATTGTTTACATGGGAAAATATAAACTGCAACCATTCTTACACTGTTATTGGCAGGGTTCCCAAACTTGACACAGTTGGCCACTGGGTGACTGGAATTAATATTCAGGAATGTGGGTGGAGCCTACAACAGCCAATCAGAATTCACCTCTTGATTTACAAGGGGAATATTTACATTGTTACCATTCTTACACTGTTAATGAAAAATTCGGAAAAGGGGCAGGGCCACAAACAGCCAATCAGATTTGTTTCATTTCAATGGGAAAATACAAATAATTGATACCAAGGACCCCAAAGCTCACACACTTATTCATTAAGGATTTGTGTGTTAGGGTTACAAAAAGTGGGCGGAGCCAACAGCAGCCAAATACATACCCGGGCAACGCCAGGTCATCAGCTAGTAGCCGATATTAACATGGGCGCCTATAGGGGACCCAAGCTTAGAGTTTTCCCCACTGGTGCACAGGAGAAGTAGACAGCTGGTGAATTCACAGACCTCACAGCGAAAGAGACCCTAATCACAAAGTGATTACAGCAGCCCCAGCAGTCATAGAGCATATGCTATTCTAAAGCCTCATACACACGCCCGACTTAAAGAGAAACCGTGACCAAGAATTGAACTTCATCCCAATCAGTAGCTGACACCCCCTTTTTCATGAGAAATCTATTCCTTTTCTCAAACGGATCATCAGGGGGCGCTGTAGGCCAATTCACTTTTTCTCCTGAGATTTCTCCTGGGTGGTATTTTTAAACTTGTCAATAAAATGCCTTTTAAGCCCCCAGAAAGCAAGAAAACACTCAAAATAATTTTGATAGTACTTTTTTAGTTATTTTTTTGGTACTTTTCTAGTTGAAAAGTGCTGTAAAGTTATTTTAAATCGAAAATGAAAAATTATCTCCTAGGAGAAAACTCAGGTGAAAAAGTGAATTGCATATGGCCCTGTATGGCTGATATTGTGGTGAAACCCCTCCCACAGGAAACTGTCACTCAGGACCATGGTCCTGGCAGTTTCCTGTCTGTGAACCTCGTTGCATTGTGGGAAATAACAGCTGTTTACAGCCTGGTCCAATTGCTCAAAAAAACAAGTATCAGCTACTTCCACTGACATCATCTGCCAGCAGTAAAAATGTCATCGGCCTATATGCAATTAACTTTTTATCCTAAGTTTTCTCCTAGGAGATAATTTTCCATCTTGTAAAAATTAAGAACTTTTTTTTAATTACAGCATTTTCACTGGATGTCCTCTTTAAGTTGGTCAATAATGACTGCCTCAGCCGACAATCAGGCGTGTGTACAGCACCCGACGCCCCTCGACACCCAGCCTGCGAATGATCCACCGGACCTATTTATCCAACGCCAGTGACGCAATTGTTCACGCTGCTCTCCTGCCCACTGCAAGACTTCATCCATGCGTCGCTCGTTGTCCCCCCCGCCCCATAGTAACACAGCGCATCATCAGCTACACAGCTGACACGCATGTGTGCCACCCGGGAAGATGATGTCGTCCAAAGGGATCAAGTTCTGATCCCCGAGGGGCGACATATGTAGTGTGCGTGCACGAGCCCTAAGAGGTGACTACAGACAGCTGAATGGGACAAAGGCCCGGATCAGTGAATAATGGCGCACAGTGCCTATGCATAAAAATGGCACCGCATTAAAAAAAATTACGCTTATCGCCAGGGCCGGGCCGAGGCATAGGCTGGAGAGGCTCCAGCCTCAGGGCGCAGTGTAGGAGGGGGCGCACAATTCATTCAGCTGTCATTCCTAATTGTGTTTGAAGCAGAAATAAATAAGAAAAGGGGATGCATAGCAGTAACTGCAAGCCAGATAACTAGATATTAAGGTGTTGGGGAGGTTGTGGGCCCTGTGGCACCTCTTAGTCTAATAGCAATCAGTGTGTGACAGCTGGGGTGGGAGGGATGGAGGGGCGCACTTTGCTGTCTCAGCCTTGGGTGCTGGAGGACCTTGTCCCAGCTCTGCTTATCGCTATTTATCGTTAGTACTGCATAATAATGGCAGAAGAAAAACGGCACACAGTAACGTTATTTATCAATAATGCCGTTCATATGCCAAACAGCAGACGTTATTGCGCACAGTAACGTTATTTATCAATAGCGCCCTACATAAGCCAAACTGCAGACGTTATTTAACTGCAAAACGTTGAATGGGTTTAATGTAACACTGTCAAGGTTAGGGTTAGGCACCACCAGGGGAGATTTAGGGTTAGGCACCACCAGGGAGGCCTTAGGGTTAGGCACCACCTGGGGGGGTGGTTAGGGTTAGGCACCACCAGGGGGGTGGTTAGGGTTAGGCACCACCAGGGGGGTGGTTAGGGTTAGGCACCACCAGGGGGGTGGTTAGGGTTAGGGATAGGTACTTAGAGGGTTCTGTGTGTTAACGCTAATTTTCAATAATTAAACAGAGCTAAATAACGATAAGGCTTTAACGTTAAATAGCGATAAGCGACAAACGAATTAGCGGCAACACCGTGTGCCATTATTCGCAGGCGCCATTTTCAGATGGAAGCCAAAGGCCAGCCAATAAGATGTGTGAGGTGGAGACTACTATTATTAGATCATAAGATTCCATGCACCATGTTCATTCTGAGCTTTCTTGTGGTACAAATCTGTGTTCAGTTATGATAAATAAACTGTACACCTTCCAAAAACGGCACACAAAAGTTCCATTGTAAAGCTTACCTGCCATCCTTCTTCACAGCATCTCCTGAAAAGAAGTAAATCAAGGATGAAAGAAATGCAGCCAAATGATACAATTTGTAACCATAAGCGTGCCGTGTCGGCATTTGTCACGGAGTGATCTAAGCAAGGATGCTTAGTGATGAGGACGAATGCCGCATAATCTTAATTTCGCATCGTAATTTGCAATTACTATGCAAAGTCGGAATGTGAAATTTAGGGGAAAAGCGTAATTACTTTTGTTTGTAAAAGTAATTAGTACCCGTCGTTTTGCAATTTTGCGTAATGTTTGCAGAATTTTGTGCTGATTTTAGCCGTTAATAGCAAAGACCCCACACAAGCTGTTGACACCAAAACCGCTATGTATTCTCATGGGGAATAGTGGAAACAAGTCAAATAAATAATTGTTCAAAAAGACCTTGCACTTTTTCAGAAAATCGATTTTGAAAATACAAAGGAAAAAATGCTTTACGTTTCTAAAATAGATTTTCTCAAAAACGTCAAAGTCGTCTTTTTGAACACTTCTTTTTACTTTTTTTCCACTTTTCCGTTTAACATACCTAGTAGTTTGGTGACGATACCATGTATGGAGTCTCTGCTATTAACCGCTAAAGTCGGCATGACATTACACAAAAATACTGTGAAATTACAAATGATTTACACAGTCAATTGACTTTCCAAATTGTAATTATGTATGGCCATAATTGTGAAAAAGTATGGCTGTAATTGCAAAAATGTACACAATCTTTCACGTAATCATAATTAGCAAATTACGATCATTACTTTTGCTTTGCAAAACCTCCCTTTAAAGCGGAATATAACCCAGAATTTCTTCTTTGCTCTAAAAGGTTATTTACAGCATATAATATACTAGCACAATGTTTTTTGTTTTTTTTTAGTAAAACAGCATTCAAAGGGTTACATCACAGGGCTGACTCTTTCTTCTGCAGGGAGAACCCGCATCCAAACTGCTTATAATCTTATCTTGTGTACACATTCTTTACTTGATACATTTATGTAAACATTCTCTGGCTGTGCAGGACTTCAGCTGATGAGTCCAGGGGTGAAAAACAGATCTGTTGTGAATGCTGCCAGCAGTTATTTCTGAATGACAACAGTTATAAATAAAATGCACCAGCAGCTTTCAAAGTAAATTAACTGAACTTTGGGAAGTTATAATATCTAAATGAATATTAATACGTGTACACAAAAGCAAATATGATAATTGTAGGAGTTATAAAAAGTAGGAAAACACATTTTTGTTGAAAATGTTGTCAAAGAGTCAGGGCCCTTTTCCACTAGCAATCGCTAGCGTTCACGCTGAACGCTAGCGATTGCTGAATCGCAATTAGCGGCGATTCCCCGACGTTCACGGTCGTGATTTTGCTATGCTATGCACTGCATAGCAAAATCGCGGCAAATATCGCTCCGCCGCGCGTTCGCGATCCCGACAAAAACGAATCGCGGTAGTGGAAATGACCTACCGCGATTCCTATGTTAAAAAGCAAACCGTAGCGATTGTAAAATCGCTAGCGGTTTGCGTTTTTGCGATTCAGCCAGCGCAAACGCGCTGGTGGAAAAGGGCCCTTAAACAGCTTTAACAGAGCAAGCAGTCTGGTGATGTTTGCCTCCTACCCTCCCCATATATGCATTTTTTGCTTCACTTCACTATAGTCTCCTGTTTATGCATATTGCACAGGCACTCTTTAAACATGCATTAATCCTTGTTTCTTGGATTTTTATTTCTTTTTTTGCACAATTAAACTGTTGCGCAGTACCGTACATGTTTTTTGCACATTTGTTGTTTCAATTGTTTTGCATATTTTGTACTCTATTATCATTTGCGGAAGCGCATTTGCACTTTGCATTTTTTGGGGAACCCAGGTTCCACCATTAGGATTCTACTCGGAATTCCAGGTGAATTTACATCATTATGATGAATTAAATAAATAGGCATGGTCACTTTGATTTCTATATACTTATTGCTGGAACTATGAATGCATTGATTATGACTGATGAATTAGAAATATATTTTCTTTAAATATGTTGTAATGAATTTGGAGTATAAAAAAAGGCATACATAATTCAATTTCATTTTTGAATTTAGGGTTAGAGAAACTGAGAGCCCAATATAGTGTTGTATGTTCAGCATAAATATAGTAAAGATAATTAGTGAGAATGTATACTCACAAACGTGAGTTACCACAAAGGCAACCACTGTATAGGCAGGTGAGGATATTAGACCTGTCCTCACTCAGGGATAAGAAGTCGCTCTCTGTAGATCAGAAAAGGGGTAGATCACCCCTCCACCAGGGATGGACACGGTACAGCAAACAGGGAACAGAGGCACCAGCAGGCTAAAAGTGGATAAAACCTTTAAAATTTGCTGGGAGGAAGCGGTGGACTTACCTCCATAAAGCAGACACGAAAGACTGTCTGTATAATAGTAATCACATTTATTATATAGTACCCCAAAAGTGCAACGCGTTTCGCAGGCCATGCCCGCTTCATCAGGCAATAAACGGAATTTCAGCAATCACTGAGGCGCTACTCCTGCTACTGCTGAAATTCTGTTTGTCCCCACGTTTATTGCCTGATGAAGCGGGCGTGGCCTGCGAAACGCGTTGCACTTTTGGGGTACTATATATTAAAATATAAAAAGGTTTTATCCACTTTTACCCTGCTGGCGCCTCTGTTCCCCGTTTGCTATTTTTGAATTTAGAGTGGTGCTGTTATCATTGGCTATTTTTTTCATGACGTAGTTGATATATATTTTAGCCTTAGCACACTCTGGAGAGTAGTATTGGTTTCGCTGAGGTAAATGATGGTGGTATACTCACCTTCCATTGCCTTCCTTCTGTACCTCCTAAGTAGGCAGCACACGAGACTCGCATTGGATATAACTAGCAGAGCCCCTCCTCCTCCCATCGCCGCAAACAAGTATGGCGTCCATGAAAAGGATTCTGGGTAAATTAAAACAACAGCAAAAAAAAAAAATCAGATGCACTTGTTGCCTTTGATTTAGAGGTCCACCTGTAAAAGTCATCATTATTATTATTTAGTATTTATATTGGAATTTATTTATATCGGAATCAGAATACCATAGAAATGCTGCATTACTGAGAAATTTTAGGCCAATTACAGGACTCTGAAGCCGTGGACCTGAGAATGCAGAATGGTACCGTGGAGATTACAGCGGAAATTTTAAACCAATCAGAAAAGTTGGAAATATTAGGGCGATCAGAGAACGCAGAAGTTATTGCAGTTGCCAATTAGAAATGCGGATTCCGCAAAACTTTTTGTATTATTCTTACAATTTACTAACTTAATTAACAAAACAAACAAAAAAGAGGATTCTAATAAAAATCGGTAATTCCGGTTTTCGTGGTACACTTATCAGAAAGCGGAAAACTGTGAGAATTTCCAACCATCCTTACTTACAGTCTAATCCCTAATAGGTTCATCGTAGTCTAGGGCTCATTTTTACGGGGAAGCCAATTACCTTATCTGTATGTTTTTGGGATGTGGGAGGAAACTGGAGTACCCGGAGGAAACCCACATGGGGGAGAACATACAAACTCTGTAGAGATAGTGCCCTGGCTGGGATATGAGCCAGAGACCCAGCGCTGCGAGGCAGAGTGCTATCCACAATAAATAAAATCGTTTGAAAAAAAATTTGGCAATTTCATGCAATTACATATTTAGAACTGAAGCATTTTAGAATAAGATCCTGTGTCCATCAATTTTCCCCTTAAGCCTCTTATACAAGCTGGATGAAACTTGGCCAAACCGGTGAATAACGACCACCTCTGCCGGAAATCCAGCAGCCCTTGGCCAAGAGCATTGTTTTTCCCACCTACTCTGCTCGCCGCATGATGTCACTCCTGCGCTGCTCCGCCCTCCCCACATAAGAACAGAGCATGTCACATCAGTACAGCCTCAGCTGTGCAATGTTACCCGAGGTGACCCTGCCTGGCGACATGCCTCATACGCAAGGCTTTCCTGAGCAGAAGCACTGCTAGAATGACTTCGCTGTAGCGCTGTGCAAATCAGGCACTATGCGGATGGCAGAAAGTACCTGCTTCTTCCCCTGGGGCTGGGGGCCTCCTCTAATATTCAGTCACATGGTTACCATCTTGACTCTGTGTCTCACCTGTTGGTGCGGCTGGAGTTGTCTCTACCGGTATCTTCGGTTCTTCTTCCCCTGAAACGAAAAACAGACACATTATTGTTCGTTTAGTCTGAATATTTTCTTTTCTTGCCTTAACGATCTATTCTCTCTGTGTATTATAGGCAAAGCTCTGTTTGTTTGTTTTTTGTCTGATATCCTTTACCAAATCCATCACCTCAAGAGTTTGGTCTGGTTTGCCTTTTATAATAGTGTCTATTTTATTTCCTCAGAGATGCATTTTCTCAGGGGTGTGGTCTAGCTTGTCTAATAATACATTTGCCTGTGTAATGGAGGAGATAAGAGTGGAGTTTTCACAGAATATGCAGATTAGCATGCCTAGATACAGATAAGCTTGCCTGTGTGTGTAATTGTGTAATAGTGACAAGCAGAAAACATGTCTGCTCCCATTGTATCACAGAAAAAATTATTAATATACTGTTGAAGCGGTTTGAAGATAGATTTGCTGTGTAAACTATCTAAACTTTAGATAAGATATATAGACAAGTCACTTGTTATATTTAGTTTTTCATCTCGGATCCGCTTTAATATCTATATCCAGCCTCCATTGCAGTACACACTCATTATAAAACATGCATTATGCAACTGACCACTGTGAATCCAGCCTTAAAGGACACCTGAAGCCAATTTAAAATAAAAAAAAAGTAGAGGGAAGGCTCTGGGTCCTATAGTGCCATTCCGTTCCTCTTAGTCCCCTCATTCCAGCACTGGCTCCCCAGTTCAAATCTCATGCTCCAGGAGGCTTCGGAAATCTTCGGGAGTGCTACCAGAGATGGGCCGCTCCGTACTGCGCATGCGCGAGAGAGCACGCTCAGCATGCACACTAAGGAGCCGTCTGTCTTTGGAGCACTCGAGCTCCCGAAGACTCCTGCGGGAGAAGTGAGCACTGAGCAGACTCCGACCCATCTAACTAATGGGGGAGCCAGCGCTGGAACTGTAAGAGGAGCGTGAAGGCACTATAGAACCCAGAGCCTTCCTTCTCCTTAGGTAAGTATCTGTTTTTTATTTAAATTGGCTTCAGGTTTATTTTAAACTAGTGAGTGTTGTCTTTGAAAGGCTTAAAGGAAACCAGGGATGAACGCTTTGGCACAAAATAAACATATTCCCCGATAGATTTTATAAAATAAATGCTATACCGGGTATTTTCGACGCTCCGGAGTGCTGTTTTTTGTGTTTTTTCACTAAAACTCCATGCAAGACACAGTTCATCAGAAAAGCATATTATTTAGTGGGCTGTGTGCAAAATGAAAACCTCTTATGACTAACAAATATAGATTACATTTTTTTTTTCAATACACCCTTACATTAGCAGCTCCTCCCATCTCATCACAGCTCTCTGTGATGCTGTGAGTATATAGAACAGGAAAGCACAGCCAGCAGGGGGCAGGCTTGGGATTGAAAAGACATCAGAGAAGACAGACTCCGCTATAATGATTCCTGAGCAAAGCCAGACTGAATGCTCAGTCGGGGATTATATCAGAGCTGATAACCAGCAGGCTGAGCATTGAAGGATGAAACAGAGAGCAGGGTAGGGGTTTTCTCTAATGTTCCCACTGATATATATGGTAAAATACATGAGGGTGCTTCGTCTCTGGTTCACTTTAATGCAAAATAAAGTACATCTTCCAATCAAATGTTAGTGACCCAGACTCGTGTTTTAGACTAGGCTTATATCAAATCAGATCCTCACATCAGATTGTACCAACAATAAAAACAGGACCCACGACATCATCCTAAAGAAATAAATTCATATGAAAAATTCTTAGCAGCAGCCAGTGACGGCCATGGTGACACTAACTAGTGATGAGCGAAAATGCCAATATTCTTTTCGCCTTAAAGAGGAACTCCAGACAAAACAAACATACTGTCATTAAGTTACATTAGTTATGTTAAGTAAAATAGATAGGTAATATAATATCTTACCCACCCTGTTTTAAAAGAACAGGCAAATGTTAGTGATTTCATAGGGGCAGCCATCTTTTTGGTTGAAAGGAGGTGACAGGGAGCATGAGACACAGTTCCAACTGTCCTGTGTGCTGATCACCCCTCCCAGTTGCTAGGCAACGTGAATAACAACATAGGAAATCCCATCATGCTTTGCACTGCATCAGGGTAAAAAAAGCCCGGGCAGTTTTCTTTGATGAGGCGGAGCTTAAGCTTTTGTGCAGCTAAAAATAAGGCTTATGTAAGAAAAAGTTCTGATAAACACCAAGCCTCTTCGGTGCTGCTGAGTAGATTTTTAGTCTGGAGGATCACTTTAACTTTTATAAAAATGTTAAATTTGATTTTTGAGCGAAAATGCCATCAAAAACATTTTTTTAATATTTTTCACAAATTTCTGAGGTAAAAAAATTTAGAATTTTTTTTGCTGTAACTTTTTTTTTTTTTTATCGTTTTGCAGCATTTTTGTTCTTTTTGAAAATTATTTTGATAAAATATGGACTTTTCACATTTTCACGGTAAAAATTTTGACTGCAAAAATATCGTTTTGCACCTTTTACGAATTATAGTGGTAAAATATCAATTTTACAAGCTAAATTAACAAAAATGACTTTGGTAAAAAATTCACAAACAACAGCCGTCCCCCGCCCCACGGGTTACCTGGTGTGGTGAAGGGAATGATGGCCCCTTTGTCCGCGTAGTCGCTGTCCCCCAGCGCATTGATGGCATTGACTGAGAAGTAATAGGTGGTGCTCCCCTTCAGGCCCATGATGGTGAACACTGTGGACTGCGGAGGAAAGACATCCACATACATGTAGCTGTGTGCTCCGGTCCACATGTACCTGCAATACAGCAATTGTACCGTTAGAGGTGCAGTATGGCTGGATAGTGTAATGGTTAAGGGCTCTGCCTCTGACACAGGAGACCAGGGTTCGAATCTCGGCTCTGCCTGTTCAGTAAGCCAGCTCCTATTTAGCAGGAGACCTTAGGCAAGTCTCCCTAACACTGCTACTGCCTATAGAGCGCGTCCTAGTGGCTGCAGCTCTGGTGCTTTGAGTCCGCCAGGAGAAAAGCGCTATATAAGAGTTTGTCTTTGTCATTAAATATACTGTCTGACACAGAGCCGGATCATCCACAAGGCAATACTAGGCAGTTGCCTGGGGCCTGGATGCTACCCTGCACCAAATCTAAAATAGCCAGGTGACCATCCGCGGTAGGAAAAAAGTGCTATCTTGCCTAGGACCCCATCTCATCTTAGGCCTAACTCACACTGCAAATCACAAGTGTAATCGCTAAGCACTTTTGAGAATGATTTTGTTCTGTGATTCCTGCATTTTTTCGCTAGCGATTTTGCATGCATTTTTGTTCTGTGATTTGCAGTTTTTTGTGTGGGGACAAACAGGTAGTGCACTCTTTGACCAGAACTGAATGTCTTATAAAGCAAATTTGCTTGAAAAATGCTCACAATATCGCCGTTTCAAGCGCTATTAAAGCGATATGCCATTTTCCTATACCTTGCATTGAAGCGCAATTGCCCAGAAAATGGTGCAGGACTCGGGTGTGTGACTGGAAAAAAAGCTCACCGCTCATGTGAGAACACTCACATAGGATTTCATTATTTAGAAACGCTAGCGATTAAAAAATAAAACCGCTCATAGTGTGAATCAGCCCTTTAACCCTTCTCTGGTCTGACAGCTCAGAGACCCAAATGTGTTAAATGAGGCCTCTTCAGCTAAAAATCCTCTTTCAAAAAGGAGTAAGGAAAGTTTCTCAGCTTTCTGGCATGTGCCAACCCTGCCTGGCCACATGGAAAGCAGCACTGTCCTATTCCTGTATGTATTTAGAGAATTCAGCCTGTCTAATTCCCCCCTCATCTGTGACTAATCATTAGTGTAATTTGATCTGTCAGCTAGCTGGCTGCCTCGGCAGAGCAGCTAATTTGTAAACACGGGATGTTAACCTTATGTCTGCTTCCATGAAAGCAGGAAGTAGACACACTGCAGATTTATTGCAGGATTTGTATCAGCTGTAACAAATAAATGATTTTTCTTTAAATGTTATTATGCTGTTGCTTATCTTTTAGAACAGCGGGGGAGTTCTGAGTTCAGGTCCGCTTTAAGCATTGTGTAAGCTCTATCCATATTCTAACAAAAGGGATGTGTGGACTTGTCTTTGTGAGGGGAAGTAACCCACAGCTGCAGTTCTCAAACATTCCTGAGTTCAGGAAAACTTGCAGCTGAAAATCAGGTATGGAAGAAGAGATAAGATAACCCACCTGACCCGGAACCTCTGCTCCAGTCCGCCATTGAATCCAGCGCTCCACCCTAAAGTGATGGAGCTCTCCGTGTGGTTGAGGATTTTGAAGTCGGTCGGGGGATCAGGGCGACCTCCACGCCAGAGAAGGAGAGGGAGGGGGAGAGGAGAGGAAATACAAGTTATTCAGAACTCTAATAATATGCGCTACAAATAATCAACTACTTTTCCTAAACTCAGAGCTGGGACAAGGTCCTCCAGCACCCAAGGCTGAGACACCAAAGTGCGCCCCTCCATCCCTGCCACCCCAGACATCACACATTGATTGCTATTAGACTAAGAGGTGCCACAGGGCCCACAACCTCCCCAACACCTTAATATCTAGTTATCTGGCTTGCAGTCACTGCCATGTATCCCCTTTTCTTATTTCTCTCTGCTTCATACACAATTAGGGATGACAGCTGAATGAATTGTGCGCCCCCTCCTACACTGCGCCCTGAGGCTGGAGCCTCTCCAGCCTATGCCTCGGCCCGGCCCTGCCTAAACATCATTGCCTTGCTAATGTATGTCTATCCGGATGGCTTATTCAGAAACCTCGGAGCACAGAGGAAACCCTGGACTGGACTTATTAAAAGCAGGGGCGTAAGAATAAACCCTGCAAGGGATGCAGCCACAGGGGGGCCCAGGAGCCACAGGGGACCCCGTCCTGATAGACTGACAACTAAGGGTAAGGAGAGAAAAAGCTTCCTTTATCTCTGCACCATTGTTCTAATGACTGCATCTGCTCAGCTACTCATGAGGAATCATGCAAAGTTTTACAGACTAAGATTTGTAGACAGTCCCTATTCAGTGTTCAGCAGGGTCTTGTGTACAGCGCGGCTCTACCCCCAGGCTTTCTACCACTCCCCAAGTGCTGTGTACTGTAGTGATGCTTGAGGAGTCTGAGAGAGAACAAGATTTCTGCTCTCTGGACAATTGTTCTAATGACTGCATCTGCTCAGCCACTGATAACGAATGCTTGGGGTGTACTTGGGGAGGGGGCCCCATCCAAAGTTTCTCAGGGTGGCCCAGTGATTTCTAGTTATGCCCCTGATTAAAAGTTGTCTGTTAATATTTTGCAAAGTTTGCAATCCTCACTCGGGTCATATCAGACTACAGTAAGGATGCCTGGATGGTCAGTGAATTTGAGGTTGCACTATTGCATTCACATGCAACATCCACAGCAAGCCCTTTCTTTCAGAACTCTACGAGAGGCGTCAAAAACAAAAAAACAGTTCTCACTGGAGTTGCTGCATATGATGATGTCACACATGTTATTAACCTACCGGTAACCGCCACTAATGTTCCAATATTGCCCAGGTGAGGATTGCAAACGATTGCTATCTAAGAGCATAAACATCCAATGTGGGTTTGTTGTACACCTGAGATGAGAGTGATATGGAGGCTGCCATTACTATTTCCTATTACATAAAACCAGTTGGTCTGCCCTCCTCCTGATCTCTTTGGCTGGAGTAGTGTCTGAATCACACACCTGAAACTCAAAGGGAACCTGAACCGAGTAAAATGATTTAAAATAAACACGACGTACCGGCAAATGAATATTACACACTTACCTCGCTGTCAGTTCCTCTCAGAAGCTCACCATTTTCTTCTAGCAATTATCCCTTACAGTTCTGACAAGATTTTGTCAGAACTTAAATATATCAGTTGCTGTCAGTTAAATATCAGTTGGTGTCAGTTATAACTGAGGCAACTGATGAGCAAGGTAATGTCCATGTTTCCCTATGGCTCAAGTCGGTGATGTTACAGTTTAACAGTGTGCTGACCAGGAAGCTGTTATGGGGTAATGGGTATTTTCAAAATGGAGGACGAGATGTTGTTGATTAATATTCAACAAAAATAGATTATTTACATACTCCAGACAGTTGCAACGCATTTCACAGGCTTATCTCGCTTCATCAGGTTATAGAAGTGTCTATATCTCGTGTCTACTTGGAGGGGATAAGTCCACCGCTACCTCCTCCTTTTTAACAATTTAGGTTCTGGCGCCTCTATTTACTTGTACACTATCTATAAACCTGCCTAACTTGAGGTTTCCTATATTTTGTTCAGAAGGTGTGCAGATCCCTTTAAAGGGGCACTACGGCGAAAAATTGTAAAATTTAAAATATGTGCAAACATATACAATAGGAAGTAGGTTTCTTCTCCAGAGTAAAATGAGCCATAAATTACTTTTCTTCTATAGTGCTGTCACTTATGGCCCATACTCACGGGCTACAATTGTCGCCGCAACACGCGGCGCGCGCGTGTTGCGGTGACAGGTCACCCGTGAGTATGCAGCGTTGCACGGGCACGCATCCCGAACTGTTGCTCGTCGCTGATGTACCGCTCAATCGCTACTCCGCCGCAACTGACGCTAGTCCGCGTGAGTACGCGGACTAGCGACAGCAACCTACATAAAGAATACGGAGCTTCCGGCGGGGGGAGGAGGAACGTCGGCGACAGCTTCCGTCGCACCGCTGGTCCCTCTTCCGCGTGTGTACGCGGAGGAACCTGGCGAGGAGCTGTCGCCGGCCTGTCGCGCACACGCTCGCGTGTGCTGGTGACAGGCCAAAAAAGTTGCCCGTGAGTATGGGCCATTACAGTAGGTAGTAGAAATCTGACAGAAGCGACAGGTTTTGGACTAGTCCATCTCTTCTTAGGGGATTCTCGGGGATTTCTTTATTTTCAAAAGCACTTTGTGAATGGCAGTTGCTCTGTCCAACTGCCAGAAAACTGTGTAACGAGCAGCGAAGCTGGCCAGCATCAGTGATTAAATCCTTTTTAGGGAATATCTTTATAAAGAATAAAAGCCTTGCTGAGAATCCCCTACGAAGATATAGACTAGTCCAAAACCTGTCACTTCTGTCAGATTTCTACTACCTATTGTAAGTGACAGCAACATAGGAGAAAAGTAATTTATGGCTCATTTTACTCTGGAAAAAAATGTACTTCTTATTTGTATATGTTTGCACATATTTTAAATTTTAAAATGTTTCGCTGTAGTGCCCCTTTAAACCTGCATGGGTAGGTAATAGTCTCCACCCAACCACATATACACCCGCCCCCTCCCCACCCTACGGAAATCCATAAACAGACGTTCTATGTCCTTCTATACCACGCAGCCTTACTGGTGCTGACGAGGTGGATGGGAAAACTGTCCACTCCAAGGTCATTGGTGGCCGTGCAGGTGAAGATGGCGTAATCGTGGACGGCGCTGACATTAACGATGACCAGCGTGGTGGAATGGACCCACTGCTCGTGATGTTTCTCCTCAGAGTACCTGAGAGGGAATGAAAACGATCTGTATATTTTACTGGTGTTCACAGTACCTACAAAGCAAACAAGTATCACATAACTGCATTCCTATCCTTACCAAGGCAATATACCGAGAAATAACTGTGCTTAAAGGGAACCCGAGGTGAGAGGGATAAGGGGGCTGCCATATTTATTTCCTTGTAAACAATGCCAGTTGCCTGGCAGCCCTGTTGATCTTCAGGCATAAGTCTGTCTGTGTCAAAACCCTGGAACAAGCATATGGCGAATCCATTAAAAGCTGTGTCAGAAAACTGATCTGCTGCATGCTTGATTAGGGTGTATGGCTAAAAGTAAGAGATACATGATAAGGAGGACTGCCAGGCAACTGGCATTGCTTAAAAATAAATAAATATGGCAGCCTCCATATCTCTCTCACATCAGGTTCCCTTTATAGAGGAACTGTATTGAAAAAATAGTCTATTTTTTCACAATATTCATTTATAAATTATTTAGTCAGTATTTGACCATTGTAAAATCTTTCCTCACCCCGATTTACTTTAGGTGATCTCTGCGGAATGTTTGTTTCCAAGAATTCCAAATCCAGTATAAACTATACCTGGTGTCCCAGAATGCTTGGGGGAGGGAGGATTCTGCATAGTTACAGCCTAGGTTAATATAAAGCAATATACAGATAGATGAAGTGTTTCCGATGGTGAAATCAGGATATTTAATGTAAAAGTGGATGTTCTGAATATTTTACTGCATTCTGCTATATGTCACTACAGGGCCTCTTTACTGCATTCTACTTTATGTCACTACAGGGCCTCTGTACTGCATTCTACTTGATGTCACTACAGGGCCTCTTTACTGCATTCTACTATATGTCATTACAGGGCCTCTTTACTGCATTCTACTATATGTCACTACAGGACCTCTTGAAAGTAACTCAAGATGTAGCCCTGATCAATAATGCAATAAACTTACATAACATGATTATATATTATATGTATTTTATACCCTTTTGTAACATACTGTGCAGGTAGGTCACCCCCAGTATGTTGAGTATGAGCTGTTACACAGCTCTGTGCTAGTATCTGCTCAAAGAAGAACTGCGACAACATTTGGTTAAATGTACAGTAGTATTTTACAGTAGTTTTCCTGGTTTCAGCATCAGAAACTCTTCCAATATCTATATACTGTTAATTGGTATGTGGCCTCACCCTCTCATTAATGACTAGCCTAGGTTATTTCGTTTTGCAGCCTTCTGCCCCAGAGCATTGTGGGAGACCAGGTGTTGTTTCTGGTCACTTCGGAACACACAAACAAACATTCCACAGAACTGCACCTGCTAGTAGTAATGATGTCAACACCAGTGATAAATATCAGAATGTAAATCAGGGAGAGGAAAGATTTTAAGATAGGCAAATGCTGACTAAATAATTTATAGATGTGTATTGAAAAAAACAAAACTATTTTATTCATTAAAGGGGAACTTCAGCCTAAATAAACATACTGTCATTAAGTTACATTAGTTATGTTAATGAAAATAGATAAGTAATATAATCTCTTACCCACCCTGTTTTAAAAAAACAGGCAAATGTTTGTGAATTCATGGGGCTGCCATCTTTTTGATTGAAAGAAGGTGACAGGGAGCATGAGACACAGTTCCAACTGTCCTGTGTCCTGATCGCCCCTCCCAGCTGTGCGCTAGGCTACACAACTCAAATTAAAGAAAAAAAAATTGCACCAAAATAGCAGAACGAGAACAACATCAGAAATCTCATTATGCTTTGCACAACATCAGGGGTAAAATGCCCGGGCAGTTTTGTTCTGTGCAGCTAAAAATGAGGTTTGGGTAAGAAAAACAAAGTTCTGATGCTGTGACACTGTTAAAGAAACACTAAGCCTTTTCAGTGCTGCTAAGTAGATTTTTAGTCTGGAGGTTCACTTTAAGTTATTCATTCTGAATATGTGTATGCACCCTATAGGTGACCACCAACTGTACATTTTTCGTCAAAAGATTTGGCCAAGTTATCAGATAAATGTGTTCAAAAATAAAATGACGTAACAGATTGATTATTTCATCTTCAATGAAGCTATCTGTTCTTCCTAGCCATCATAGCCAATTATAAAAAACATGTTTCTGATCGACTAAATTGTCATAGAACAATCACCATTAGAATTGTTTGGAGTTGACTTGACATCAGCAAGGTTTATTTTCTGCCGATCGGAACGCGTTCATTTGATCATTTGGGTGATTCTTTGCTGACAATTGTACCCTACGTGGGCTCATTAGAGTGTGTACACATCCAATTTTGATTGGACAATGATTGGCCAATTTTACTACGTAGAGTTTACCTACACATTCTGCTCATAGCTTTCAAAATCTTTTGGCCCCCATCCTTCATGGAGGTGTTCGGAAGTCTTGCCCAAGGACTCCTTACTGAATAGGTCCAGGCTTACTGACCAGGAAGAGCTGAGATTCAAACCCTGGTACTCTGTGTCAGAGGCAGAGTTCTTAAAGGACACATGAAGTGAGAGATATGTGGAGGCTGCCATATTTATTTCCTTTTAAGCAATACCAGTTGCCTGGCTGTCCTGCTGATCCTTTGCCTCTAATACTTTTAGCCATAGCCCCTGAACAAGCATGCAGCAGATCTGGGGCATGATTCACAAAGCGGTGCTAACTGTTAGCACGCCTGTGAAAACCCCCTTATCACATCTAAACGAGCTAAACTTTATGCGCGTAAAACTTTACGTGCGCACTGCACTGAGCGCAGGGTGCTCCGCACGAAGTGCCCATTAAAGCCTATGGGACTTAGCGCGCGTAAAACTTTGCGCGCTGTACTTAGCGTGCGATCTGATTGAGAAAACGGGTGCTAACCTACTTAGCACCCTGGTTAGCACGTCTAAAGACTTTAGACGTGCTAAGTAGGTTAGCACCACTTTGTGAATCAAGCCCCTGGTGTTTCTGAAATTAATTTCAGGACTGACAATATTAGCTGAATGCTTGTTTCTGGTGTGATTCAAACACTACTGCAGCCAAATAGGTCTGCAGGACTGCCAGGCAACTGGTATTGTTTAAAAAGGAAATAAATATGGCAGCATCCGTATCCTTCTGCTTCAGTGGTCCACTATCCAGCCACTGCTCAGTACATGAAGAGAGGTCGGTTACCTGGAATTTTTGGGATCGTTGAAGTCCAGCGTCACCCCATTCTTTGCCCAGCTGAAAGCCACCTTTGGTATCCCCTCGGCTTTGCAGACAAGGCTGGCGGTGCTCTTCCCGTCTCCGGGTGCTGCCACCTTACACAGGTGCGGGGCCTTCTGGATCTCTGGCTTAACTGCAGGAACCAGATATGATGGTAAATAAAACAGCAAATAAGGCCAGAAAGTTATGCTTTGCCATTTATTTAAAGAAAATAAAAGAAGAAGAAGCATTCTTACATCTGACGATGAGGCGGGAGTTTGCCTTGATAGGGGGAGGGACCCCGTTGTCCACCATGCATTCATAGCGCCCTGCGTCCGACCTCTTGACCTCTGGGATGACCAGACGTGCGGTGAGGCCGCTGACTTCCTGTTCCAAGGATGACAGATCGCGTTCCTCCTCTCCCTGCAAACATCCGACACAAAGCTGAAGACCTGGCATTGCCCAGGTATGTATTTGGTTGTTGTTGGGTCCAGCCACCTTTTGTAACCTTGACACAATCACTCAATGATAATGTTTGTGAGCTTTGGAGTCATTGGCATTAAGAACGTGAGAATGAAAGCAGTTTACATTTTTCCATTGAATTCAATCAAACAAATCTGATTGGCTGTTTGTGGCTGCCCCTCTTTTCTAAATCTGAATCCCGGTCACCCAATGACTGACTGTAACAGGTTTGAGAACCCTGCCATTAACAGTGGATTGAATGAATGAATGAATGAAGAATGGCTGCAGTTAATATTTTTCCATTGAAAATTAATTGCAGAAATTTGATTGGCTGTTTTATGCTCCACCCACTTTCCCTACATTTTTTACCTCAGATACTAACTGTGCCAAGTGTGGGGACTCTGGCTTGATTATTGTGAGAATGGCAGCCTTTTACAGATTTGCTGTTATAGCTCCACCCAGGTGTGCAGGGGGGACCCGAGACCCCCAGAACATATCATCCCAGTAAGGGATCTGTATACCATTTTCGTTCAGTCAAGCCGTTTTCGAGTGATCGCGGCACACACGCACGCACGCACGCACGCACACACACACACACACACACACACACACGGTTTTATATATATAAATATAGATTGTTAGATTGGGGCCACTGGGCATACTAATAGATTTCAATCAGTCTTGTGTAGGGACCTTATATATATATATATATATATATATATATATATATATATATATATATATATATATATATATATATATATATATATAAAGTATACAGATAGATAATGTACACACAGGTATCAATCACTATCTGATCAGATTGCAGTCAGAAATAAATCGGCTTGCCACATTGGGTGATAATTGCCCTGTGTATGGCCGGCTTTAGGCTGAGGAGGGGATAGTTAGGGTATGCAGAGGGTAAAGTATTTTACAGAGTGGTTAGTAATATGGGGCATTGCCTTGCTAGGACATAAATGGAAAATAGCATTATATTTTAGACTAAAATTATGGCAAGAAGGTAACTAAAGCTAAGTACACACACAATGATAATTGTCACCCTTCAGTGATTGGGAAACGATTCCTCAAGACGACAAATTGGGGACTTATGCATAACAGACACATTGCTAGCCTTTAGGTTAACTTTGTGGCCTCTGACGAAGAGGGGAGGGGAGACCAGCGAAGCGGCTGTCAGACAGTCTGCACCCTCCATTGTGTGGGGTGAAGTCTTCATTGAAGTTAGATTGGTGTTGCTGTTGGTTTGAATGAGCTCTGAATGCGTTTGTCATTTCACAGAATTGGTAAACAACGATATCCTTACCAGCCACGTCCACTGGAACTTGGCCTCTGCGGCAGGGTTGGCATCCGCTGCGCACACGATCTCCGCCCTGCCCCCCAAGTCCACCTCTACGGGGTCCACGAGACTTAGGATGGTGGGAGAGTCTGCAGAGGAGACAGGAGATCAGTCCATGCCAGCGGGCTGCAATAAGGGCGCTTTGTATACAAACATGTACAATAATAATACAAGGGCATTTGTCCGAGTATACCAATAGCAAGTGGGAACATACCATACGCGATAATAGTGTAGGGGAATCAGAGGCGCCTAAAGTGACACATGCATGATTAAAAGGCTAAGGGCTCGTTTCCATGCAGCGCAGAGCCAAGCTGTGCATCACTCCTGGTGGGGGGGGGCGGGGCTTGCGATCCTATTCATTATACTGAATGGGATCGCGGGCGCAATCGCCCCAAAATGCAGCAAATCATGCGCGCGATTCGGCGGTGAATTGCCGCGCATGGATGGAAACAGCAGACAGTGCAGTCTATGCTCTCTCTGCTATCCCTACGATCACGTCTCCATAAGGGCGCATGAAATCGCGCTATATGGACACGAGCCCTAAAACAGAAATGCAAGTGACTTGTCCTCGCCTCCTACATAATTCAATCAGCTAAACTAGCATTTTATCAAAGCATCAAACCATTGACATCCAACCCTAGTTCACGCCTTCATCACATCACGGCTGGACTACTGCAATGCCCTTTATGCTGGCCTCCCCAAAAAGGACCTGCGTCGCCTGCAATTAGTGCAGAATGCTGCTGCCAGATTGCTAACAAACCAGCCTCGCCACTGTCATATTACACCGATCCTTCGCTCACTGCACTGGCTACCAGTAAAATGGAGAATACTATTCAAGATTGGACTGCTGACATTCAAATCCCTGCACAATCTGGGCCCCGGATACATGAAGGACCTGCTGAAGCTGCACCACACCTCTCACAACCTCAGATCAGCAAGTTCTATAAACTTGGTCACTCCCAGAGTGCACCTCAAAAAATCTGGAGATAGAGCCTTCTGCCATGCTGCCCCTACTCTTTGGAACTCCCTGCCACACCCAGTAAAGACAGCACCATCCCTGGAGCTATTCAAATCCAGACTGAAAAGTCACCTGTTTAGCCTGGCATTTCCGGACTTATAAAATTCTTCCTCTGTACCACAATGGTCTGAGCCATGCTTATGCGCTTTGAGTCCCACGGGAGAAAAGCGCTCTACAAATGTTAGTTGTTGTTGTTGTTGTAGTTGTTGACATGTAATGGCGGCGTCTATGCGGCTAGTGGAAGAGCGGAGGACTCAGAAGATGGACGGGCACCGCGACACAGGACAGGTAATGTATAAATGCACATATTACACGCACATTTATACACAGCGGGAACAGCGCTGGGGGTTCGTCACATTCGCCCCGATATCGCTTGCCGTTACCGCACACGATCGACCACGACAACCCGACATCATGCAGCATGTCCGAATGATGTGCTCGCGCCCGATATCGGTCACATCCTCAATCAGGGCATGCACCTGACGGCACCAATTTTCATCCAATTCGATAATAATTATCAAATCGGATGGTTGATCGTCCGCCAAGACACCGTTATTCCATTGGAGGCATCGATAGCCGACAAATTCGGTCACAATGATCGAATCTGGCAGAGACTGATGCCACAGCGTGACCACCCAATCATCATTTTCATCAACTTTTTAAGCAAAAATTTCACAAAACTATCCATCCGGCATGCTGGAAAGTACTTGAAGGGTCTCAGCTGAGTGATAGGCGGCAGCGGCATTCAGCATCACGACTGATGAACCCCTGGCCGGTCTCCCCCCATGTATGTAACCACAGGCCCGTGGTGCGCGTCGCAGGCTTACCTGTCCACTGGGGCGCCACCTTCTGTCTCCCGTTTCTTTCTCCATGGGCGCCGGCACCACGTGACACTGCTGGATGTTAATGACTTTGGGGGTGGGGTGTCACAATGTACAGGTGCCCCAGGTGGCCATGGAGAGGGAAGAGGGACACAGGAGGAGCCCAGAAGCGGACAGGTGAGGATGCAACACTCATTACAGGCACTAGGCGCGATGAGCAGTCATTTGATCAGAGCTCTTCTGCTCTGTGCTGGGGAAGCAACTCCCTCTCTTCTGGAGGTGAATGAATATGGGATGCAAGAAATCAGATACTTTCACTATGTTATATATTATAGCTCTTCGGCAACATGTTCAATGGGACACTACTAATTCCATTTTCCATTTCATGCAAACTGTATGCAGCTAGGAATCGAGCTGATCTAATAAACTTCCAGTTGATTTTAAATGTTTGCCCAGGTTCTAAGCTGCATATAATTTGCATGAAATTATCATGCAAGTTGGATTTATTTGCGTCTCACTAATAATCTGCATACTTCACATAGCAGGTCTGAGTGAAAATGCATTTGATTGGCTGTGAGGTTTGGCTCCGCCTCTTACAGTGGATGTCCAGTTGGATCAGCATGGTGTTGGTCCCCTCCTTGTTGACGCAGCTGACGTTGTAGACCCCGGAATCCGCGCGGGTCACACTCAGAATCTCCAGGGAGCCGTTACTGTGCAGCTGATGGCGGAACGCTCCCTCTGCAGGGAAAACACATCATCATTATTATTATTATCAATATTTTCTGCTGTATACAGTTAATGCAGTAGTCAGTGAAACGTTACAGACTGAAGACTGAAAGCAGTTTCAAGCTAACATAACCCATAAACGACACCTGTAAGGAGAGAGATATGGAGGCTGCCATATTTATTTCCTTTTAAACAATACCAGTTGCCTGGCTGTCCTGCTGGTCCTCTGCCTCTAATAGTTTTAGCCATAGACCCTGAACAAGCATGCAGCAGATCAGGTGTCTCTGACATTATTGTCAGATCTGACAAGATTAGATGCATGATTGTTCCAGGTAGGATTCAGACTCTACTGCAGCCAAATAGATCAGCAGGGCTGCCAGGCAACTGGTATTGTTTAACAGGAAATAAATATGGCAGCCTCCATATACCTCTCACTACAGTTGTCCTTTAACCATTACACTATTCAGCCAACAAGCATGCAGCCAATCCAGTCAGACTTCAGTCAGAAATATCTGATCTGCTGCATGCTTGTTCAGCGTCTATAGCTAAAAGTATTATTATTATTATTATTTATTTATATAGCGCCAGCATCTTCCGTAGCACTGTACATAATACAAACAAATAATGGGGAACAAATATACATAAGAAATACAAGACACTGTACAGTCATGACATTGAATAGAATAAATATAGATACATACATAGTTGATATGTAGTTGGTACATGTGCATATGTTAAAATAACATCAGTATAAGAAAACACTAGGAGGAGGTCCCTGCCCTTGCGGGATTACAATCTAGAGGGTAGTGGGGAGGAAAAAGTATTAGAAGACAGCCAGGTAATGTGCATTGTTTAAAACTAAATAAATTTGACAGCCTCCATATCCCACCCACTTTGGGTGTGCTTTAGGCCCTGTTCACATTAGCATTAAAAAACGGTCCGTTCCCAGATCAGAAGGGAATGAATCGGAACAAATGCAATGTTAAGTCATGGATCCGTTCACATGCGTCCGTTCAAACGAATCTGTTCCGCACGATCCGCTGAACATAAAACAAGTTTCCTGCAGAACCAATTTTTCCAGGACCACTGAGCGGAACGGAAACGGAAGCTGAAGCGCTGCAATGCATTTTGCGCATGGAGGAAAACATTTTAGCCATTTATTTAGAAAAAGGGTTCTTTACAGTAAGAGTGATTAAGACGTGGAATGCATTGCCACAGGAAGTCGTTATGGCAAACTCTATACCTGCATTTAAATTGGGCTTAGATGCTTTCCTTGTGTTGAAAGACATCCATGGCTACAATTACTAGGTAATGCCTAATGATGTTGATCCAGGGATTTTATCTGATTGCCATCTGGAGTCGGGAAGGAATTTTTTCCCTTTTGGGAATAATTGGACCATGCCTTGTAAGGGTTTTCGCCTTCCTCTGGATCAACAGGGATATATGAGGGAGCAGGCTGGTGTTGTACTTTGTTTTTTGGTTTTTTTTTGTCTGGTTGAACTCGATGGACGTATGTCTTTTTTCAACCCAAATAACTATGTAACTATGTAGCATTGGGGACAATGAGAAAATGGAACATTTCTTCACACTAGTGAAGAAACGGACCGTTCTAAATAGAAAATACACTTTGGGGGTCTGGGGGGGATGTGGGGAAACAGAAGCAGCTGAACGGCAACAGAGTGAAAACGGTTCCGATCAACCGGTAATCAGATCCATTTTCACGGATCCCTTTGCCACTTAACCTCCTTAGCGGTCTGGACGAGCTCAGCTCGTCCAGTACCGCGGAGGGTGCCGCTCAGGCCCTGCTGGGCCGATTCCTTCCAAATAAAAAGAAGCACACGCAGCCGGCACTTTGCCAGCCGCGTGTGCTGCCTGATCGCCGCCGCAGCGCGGCGATCCGCAGCGTGGCAATCCGCCGCGTGCAGCGACGAAAGTGGGTCCCCCCAGCTGCCCGAGCCCAGCGCAGCCGGAACAAACAGTTCCGGCCAGCGCTAAGGGCTGGATCGGAGGCGGCAGACGTCAGGACGTCGGCTGACGTCCATGACGTCACTCCGCTCGTCGCCATGGCGACGAGGAAAGGGAAACAAGGAAGGCTGCTCATTGCGGCCTTCCTTGTTACTTCTGATTGCCGGAGGCGATCAGAAGTACGCACTAGGAGCGCCCTCTAGTGGGCTTTCATGCAGCCAACTTTCAGTTGGCTGCATGTAATAGTTTTTTGTTAATTAAAAATAAACCCTCCCGCAGCCGCCCTGGCGATCTTAATAGAACGCCAGGAAGGTTAATTGGAAGTGTGAACCGGGCCATAAAGGAAACCTGTAATGTGCAGGTTTTCTCGTACTGCGCCTGCACAGGACGCTCCCCACAACGGCTGTGCAAAAGAGGATGCTCACGAGGGCCGCACAGGCGCAGTGGACGGCAACTTGCGGTAAAGAAACTAAGCTGAAGATCGTTCAGAGACGGCGCGGGCACAGGAAGGCGGCAGGGGGCTGGCAGAAGCCCCAGGTAAGTGAAACTCTTTATTTTGCACACTACAGGTTTCCTTGAAGTGGCGCAATGTTTCCTGATGAACTAACAGTTCGAATGAACTAAATGGCTGCCCCTATATGCCGAGAACTAAAGAACCCTGTCCCTGCGAGTAAAGCAGGCACTCTGGGGGAAGTGTGGGGGACCCTATCCCTGACATCTGTTGATGAAACTTCCTGGATGGAGCGTGAACTTGCCCTACAAGGGTGTGTGCCAGTGTAAAAGTTACGCCCCTACATGCCCCTCTACGTCTTGTGTTTTCTTTGAGGTACTTTAGGCTGAGGAGGCAATTTACATCATCGCATTATTGGGAGTGCGGCAGGATTGAACTAATACTATTAGCATTTCGTATGCACACAGGCATACCTCCCAACTTTTTGAGATGAGAAAGAGGGACACGTAAGCCACGCCCCTGCCACACCCCTAATCACGCCCCTTACCACACTCCTAATCACGCCCCTACCACACCCCTAATCACGCCCCTGTCACACCCCTAATCACGGCCCCCGTCACAACCCTAGTCACGCATACCATAAAGATTTCATAAGAAAAATATGTTGTTTTATAATTCAAACCACACTGGTCTTTTCTATCCTGGTTCATTTTCCTTCATATTAACATTTTAAAATTGGTAATATATCAATTTAAAGGATGGGAATAAAGTTCACAGTCAATCAAACACATTTTTTAGTAGAGAAATATATATATTTATATAGAAAAAGGGACAAAGTCCTGAAAGAGGGACACATGAGGAGGAAAGAGGGACAGAGGGACAGGGCTCCCAAAGAGGGACTGTCCCTCCAAAAGAGGGACAGTTGGGAGCTATGCACAGGGCCGGATTTCTGGCAAGGCCACATAGGCCATGGCCTAGGGCACCAGAAGTTTAGGGGCGGCTCAGTGAGGAGCAGTAAAGCTGTTGTTTGCAGCCATCCTATCTACAAAGACAGCTTTAACCTTTGAACTCTCTGTCCTGTACTTGTGTAGGCCCTGCAAGACCTGTAAGCTCTATCCTGCCCGGTATACATCAGCCTAACTCTCATGGTGACACAATGGGTCCATCATTAATGAGATGGCAAACATAACATAAAAGTTCTTAAGCAAAACATAATTTATAATCTATATGCGTATTACTAAACTACTTATTGTCTGTGACATCCAATGATGGAAAGAAAGTAGAATTCTTATTGGGGCACACAGAGATAACAACCATACAGACAGTATAGTTGGCCTTGGGCGGTAAAAAGTACAAATCCGGCCCTGGCTATGCACACAGGCCAGAATTATTGACCTCTCACTGATAATCTCGTTAGTTGATCTGCCTGCCATATTCAGCATCTTGTAATACTGTTTTTTAGCCACAAGATGTCGCTGTTGCTCCCCACAGGAGCGGCTCTGCTAGCTCTATTTATTTCCATTAGCTGTAACACCTTCAGGCTAGACATTGAAATAATAGTGTATTACAAGAGGCTTTGAGAACATTTAAATAATGCATTATAGAATAATGCCACGGCTGTTGTTTAATGTGCTGCAAATAATGGGAGCGTCAGGAGAACATTCACAGAAAAATAAAAGGTAACTATTAATTCTGTGTTCTATAAACGCGTACGTTAAAAAGGGGCGATGGGAAAAAAGGGCGCCGGGTTTTTAACGATAAACATGGATTACGTTTAAAAATGTATTTCGTTTAAAAGTAATGTTTTTAAACGTTATAAATCATTAAATAATGTGTATTAAATCGGCAATTGTAAAAACGTTAATCTTTCGTTTAAATAATGAAACGCATAATAACGTTTAAAAAAAAAATTACTAAGTAACCCTCCCTGTACCTACCCCTGACCCCTAGACCCCCCTGTTGGTGCCTAAACCTAAGACCCCCCTGTTGGTGCCTAAACCTAAGACCCCCTGTTGGTGCCTAAACCTAAGACCCCCCTGTTGGTGCCTAAACCTAAGACCCCCCTGTTGGTGCCTAAACCTAAGACCCCCCTGTTGGTGCCTAAACCTAAGACCCCCTGTTGGTGCCTAAACCTAAGACCCCCCTGTTGGTGCCTAAACCTAAGACCCCCTGTTGGTGCCTAAACCTAAGACCCCCCTGTTATTTTTTTCGTTTAAAAATAATGTAAAAAAAAAAAAAAAAAAAGTAATGTTTTTCGTTTAAAAATAATGTTTGGGAAAAATATTGTACTGGTTTTCGTTTAAAAATAATATTTAAACATATATAAATCATTAAATAATGTGTAATCATGAGAAACAGTAATAAAACATTAAGTCTCCGGGCGCCGCTTTTAAAACGTTAGTTTTCTCCGGCGCCCTTTTTTCCTACCGGGCGCCCATTAAACGATATTTATTATAGAAGTGAATGGCGGCGCCCGATTTGTCCACTAGCCTCAGGCGCCCGAATTTACTGTTTCCCTATAAACTCCGCGAGTGGCAGCTGTGCGGTGACTGATAACCAGCAGCACCGCAGGTACCTCCCCCTCTGGGATACACAGGCTGCAGAAGCCAATATCACACAATCCTATCCCTGTGACATGTGGCTAAAGGATAGATAAAAGTAACTACACCTCTCATATTTTTGTGAATATTTAACCACTTAAGGACCAGGGCTTTCTGCAGTGATCGGTGCTGCGTGGGCTCTCCAGCCCGCAGCACCTATCAGGATTGAGCCTTGGCGATCAGACTTCCCCCCTTTTTCCCCACTAGGGGGATGTCCTGCTGGGGGGGTCTGATCGCCGCCGGCTGTTTGTGATCTGCGGGGGGGGGCTCTTCACAGCCCCCCTCCGCAGCGTTTTCCCTGCCTTCCCGTCCCTCCCTCTCCCTTCATGGGCTGCATCCGTCCTGCGCATTGAAGGATAGGCTTCAGCCTATCATATGCCGGCGATCCCCGGCCAATCAGAGGCCGAGGATCACCGATCTACGTCACGGCGCTGCTGCGCAGCAGCGCCATATGATGTAAACAGTGGGGATTTCTTCCCCGCGTGTTTACATTTTGCCGGCGAGCCGCGATCGGCGGCTCTCCGGCTGTTCACGGAGACACCCTCCGTGAACTGACATGGAAAGGCCGCTCGAGCGGCCGTTTCCATGGTAACCCACTTAAGACCCGCTGACGCCTATGAGCGTTAGCTGGTCCTTTTTAATTATAACTTTTCATGGGATAACACCTGGCCCTCTACTTCGCCCTCCAAAACCTCCTCCTAACCACCCTATACATCTCACACTCCCATAGGCGACTACAGGACTTTACTGGAGTTGCCCCCATCCTGTGGAACTCTCTCCCACTACCCAGAGCTGGATTAAGATAAAATGGGGCCCTAGGCAAGGTAGTACCTCTGGCTTATCCTGATGCATCCATTTGGCAATCTGAGCCCCCCGCCACTCACTAGGCTGCAGGCAGCTGGCTAGGTTGCCTTTTGGATGATCTTGCTCTGCCACTGTCCATAAGGCTTCCAGTGATAACCTGTGAAGATCTAGTGAACACCATGCCCAGGAGAGTTAAAGCAGTGCTGGAATATATATACTGTATATATCAGCCATTCCTTCCTTCAAACAGTCAGGTCATCTGCTGTGCCCCCTAGACAGGTGCCTGGGGACTAATGGGTGTCAAGGGGCGCACCCGCCACTTTATCTGGCCTCACTTTATTTCAG
Organism: Hyperolius riggenbachi; assembly: GCF_040937935.1. Lineage (NCBI taxonomy): Eukaryota > Metazoa > Chordata > Amphibia > Anura > Hyperoliidae > Hyperolius > Hyperolius riggenbachi. Next base: position 366,888,897 of record NC_090651.1, read on the forward strand.
CTTACCAAAAGGACCACAAGAAGGTGCCAAATTAACTCCCTTGCGTAGGGCCCAATTACATCTTAACCCATCTCTGCCAGGCATACTCAGGACCCTCACCCCTCCACCACCATCTCCCGCTCCACACAGTCAGGTGGTGTACTGTGCCCGGCATACTCAGCACCCTCACCCCTCCACCACCATCTCCCGCTCCACACAGTCAGGTGGTGTACTGTGCCAGGCATACTCAGTACCCTCACCCCTCCACCCCCTTCTCCCGCTCCACACAGTCAGGTGGTGTACTGTGCCAGGCATACTCAGGACCCTCTCCCCTCCACCACCATCTCCCGCTCCACACAGTCAGGTGGTGTACTGTGCCCGGCATACTCAGCACCCTCGCCCCTCCACCACCATCTCCCGCTCCACACAGTCAGGTGGTGTACTGTGCCCGGTGTACTCAGCACCCTCACCCCTCCACCACCATCTCCCGCTCCACACAGTCAGGTGGTGTACTGTGCCAGGCGTACTACTCACCCTCAACCCTCCAATACCATCTCCCGCTCCACACAGTCAGGTGGTGTACTGTGCCAGGCATACTCAGGACCCTCTCCCCTCCACCACCATCTCCCGCTCCACACAGTCAGGTGGTGTACTGTGCCAGGCATACTCAGTACCCTCACCCCTCCACCACCATCTCCCACTCCACACAGTCAGGTGGTGTACTGTGCCCGGCATACTCAGGACCCTCACCCCTCCACTACCATCTCCCGCTACACACAGTCAGGTGGTGTACTGTGCCAGGCATACTCAGCACCCTCGCCCCTCCACCACCATCTCCCGCTCCACACAGTCAGGTGGTGTACTGTGCCCGGCATACTCAGCACCCTCGCCCCTCCACCACCATCTCCCGCTCCACACAGTCAGGTGGTGTACTGTGCCCGGCATACTCAGGACCCTCACCCCTCCACCACCATCTCCCGCTCCACACAGTCAGGTGGTGTACTGTGCCCGGCATACTCAGCACCCTCGCCCCTCCACCACCATCTCCCGCTCCACACAGTCAGGTGGTGTACTGTGCCCGGTGTACTCAGCACCCTCACCCCTCCACCACCATCTCCCGCTCCACACAGTCAGGTGGTGTACTGTGCCAGGCGTACTCATCACCCTCACCCCTCCACTACCATCTCCCGCTCCACACAGTCAGATGGTGTACTGTGCCAGGCATACTCAGTACCCTCACCCCTCCACCACCATCTCCCGCTCCACACAGTCAGGTGGTGTACTGTGCCAGGCATACTCAGTACCCTCACCCCTCCACCACCATCTCCCACTCCACACAGTCAGATGGTGTACTGTGCCCGGTGTACTCAGCACCCTCACCCCTCCACCACCATCTCCCGCTCCACACAGTCAGGTGGTGTACTGTGCCCTGTGTACTCAGCACCCTCGCCCCTCCACCACCATCTCCCGCTCCACACAGTCAGGTGGTGTACTGTGCCCGGTGTACTCAGCACCCTCACCCCTCCACCACCATCTCCCGCTCCACACAGTCAGGTGGTGTACTGTGCCCGGTGTACTCAGCACCCTCACCCCTCCACCACCATCCCCCGCTCCACACAGTCAGGTGGTGTACTGTGCCAGGCATACTCAGTACCCTCACCCCTCCACCACCATCTCCCGCTCCACACAGTCAGGTGGTGTACTGTGCCAGGCATACTCAGTACCCTCACCCCTCCACCACCATCTCCCACTCCACACAGTCAGATGCGGTACTGTGCCCGGTGTACTCAGCACCCTCACCCCTCCACCACCATCTCCCGCTCCACACAGTCAGGTGGTGTACTGTGCCCGGTGTACTCAGCACCCTCGCCCCTCCACCACCATCTCCCGCTCCACACAGTCAGGTGGTGTACTGTGCCCGCTGTACTCAGCACCCTCACCCCTCCACCACCATCTCCCGCTCCACACAGTCAGGTGGTGTACTGTGCCCGGTGTACTCAGCACCCTCACCCCTCCACCACCATCCCCCGCTCCACACAGTCAGGTGGTGTACTGTGCCAGGCATACTCAGTACCCTCACCCCTCCACCACCATCTCCCGCTCCACACAGTCAGGTGGTGTACTGTGCCAGGCATACTCAGTACCCTCACCCCTCCACCACCATCTCCCACTCCACACAGTCAGATGGTGTACTGTGCCCGGTGTACTCAGCACCCTCACTCCTCCACCACCATCTCCCGCTCCACACAGTCAGGTGGTGTACTGTGCCCTGTGTACTCAGCACCCTCACCCCTCCACCACCATCTCCCACTCCACACAGTCAGGTGGTGTACTGTGCCCGGTGTACTCAGCACCCTCGCCCCTCCACCACCATCTCCCGCTCCACACAGTCAGGTGGTGTACTGTGCCCAGTGTACTCAGCACCCTCACCCCTCCACCACCATCTCCCGCTCCACACAGTCAGGTGGTGTACTGTGCCCGGTGTACTCAGCACCCTCACCCCTCCACCACCATCTCGCGCTCCACACAGTCAGGTGGTGTACTGTGCCAGGCATACTCAGTACCCTCACCCCTCCACCACCATCTCCCGCTCCACACAGTCAGGTGGTGTACTGTGCCCGGCATACTCAGGACCCTCACCCCTCCACCACCATCTCCCTCTCCACACAGTCAGGTGGTGTACTGTGCCCGGCATACTCAGGACCCTCACCCCTCCACTACCATCTCCCGCTCCACACAGTCAGGTGGTGTACTGTGCCCGGCATACTCAGCACCCTCGCCCCCCCACCACCATCCCCCGCTCCACACAGTCAGGTGGTGTACTGTGCCCGGTGTACTCAGCACCCTCACCCCTCCACCACCATCTCCCGCTCCACACAGTCAGGTGGTGTACTGTGCCCGGTGTACTCAGCACCCTCACCCCTCCACCACCATCCCCCGCTCCACACAGTCAGGTGGTGTACTGTGCCCGGTGTACTCAGCACCACCACATGAATCGGTGAGGGTGTTTATCAATCGTTCCACAGTCGTGGCTAAATGTCATCCATACAATACAATACACAGCATTCACAAGTGAACCGACAATTCATGAATCATGTGATCTCTCTGCACACCTCGGACGAGGATCCTCCCTTGCAGCGACCAGGTATAGTTGACCTGTGACGGGTTGGCCCTGATGTGGACGGGGATGAGAGCTGTCCCATGCTCCACCCCCTGGACAATCTTCGGCTGATCATCTGTGAATTCTGGAGGAACTGAAACAGAAACATATTTATGCATAATGGGATGTTAAGGGATCCTAAGGGATGTTCATGAACTGGTGGGGTTGCAGCAAGAATTTGCTTACCTATGGGGGGCTTCTCTGTAGCATTCTTCCTATATGTAGCCCTCCATCTTCTTTCTCCCAGGCCGCAGAACAGCAGGTTGAAAATGATATAGCGCATCACCGGCCGTCACAATGCAAGCTGGGGACACGCAATGTGTGCCGGGAGATGGAGTTCCCATTGATGTGATTACATCTCCTGGCCAGCTTGCACCGTGTGTCCCCAGCATGCATTGCGGCGACCAGTGATGAGCATTATTATCGCTGGAATTTTAACCTGTGGCACAGGACAGAGAAGATGGAAGCTTCCATACAGACCAGCGGGAGGGCTACAGAACAGCCTCCCTGTAGGTAAGTAAATGACTGCTGCATCCCAAAAGCCCCTTAAAGTGAACCAGAGAGGAAGCACCCTCATGTATTTTATTACATTTATCAGTGGGAACATGACAGTAAACACCTACCCTGCTTTTAGTTTCATTCTTATCTGCTTAATTAGTCTATTATCAGCTGTAATAAGAATCCCCGACTGGCTCAGTCTAGGTTTGACCTGGAATCATTATAGCTGAGTCACTCTTCTGTGGAGTCTTTTCAAGCCCAAGCCTGCCACCTCCTGGCTCAGATTTCCTGCTTTGCATACTTAGAGCTGTGATGACATCGGAGGGGCTGCTGCTGCTGAGAGAGAAGCTCTGAAACAGACAAGTGTGGCTGCACTATGATCTGTGTGCACTCTGCATAGATAATGATGATGACTGCAGTTTCATTCCTATGAGAGACACTTCCTACAGGCAGCTGCACATCATACCAAAATGAAAGCACACAGATGAAAGGCTGCAGCAGCCTTTCTCATATAGCCTAGATAGCAGCCTAGTCTCATATAGCCTAGACAGCACATCCAGAACAACTCATAACCCGGAAGCAGAAGGGATATGAGCCGGCGGCCATATTTGATTTTTCCTGGAGCAATAATGGATAAAAAACACTAAAAAAGGCACACCAGAGCGGCGAAATTATCAGGTAGAGCATTTATTCTATACAAGCTATCGACTGATATGTTTATTTTGTGTGAAACGTTCATCTCTGGTTCCCTTTAAGGGGAGGTTTTGTTTAATAAGCTTGTTGTACTGTTGCAGGTGCTCAGTATACTTAATATAACATAAAACATGGATCAACCCAACTCCTGAAGGAAACTTACAGAGAACATCGAGTTTATAGAAGGTGTTGACGCCCTCCTTAAGGACGCTGTTGTAGGATTTACATTCCACCTGTTTTCCGTGATCTGCTGAAGACAAGGACAGCGTGACCCGGCTGGTGGTCGTGTTCCCTTCATAAAGTCCTTTTTTGGTCCCCAGGTCCTGGCCTTTCAAACTGCAAAATACATCATGGGTTATTATGAGTGTTCTCATCTCACCAGGTAGCACCATAACTCTTGAATCATGTGTCCTCTAAAGAAGACCCACCCATAACAGATAAACAAGGCCAAAGTTTTATGTTATTGGTAGTCTTCTCTACAGGACTCATGAGCTGAGAGACTAGGATGTTTCTTGGTTTGTGTTTAACCAGATATGTTGTAATGATCCAATATGTTTCCATTGTATAAAGCTTCTCTCTCTTTTGGTTGTTCCCATAGTGACTGATTACATCTATGGTCATACTCTGAAGCCACTTCTGATGGTCATCGACACTTAGATGTTTAACACTGCATGCATAAAATGGCGCAGTGAGGAAAAATTGGCGCCAGGTGAAGGTAATATAAGACTAAATGATAAATACTGGTGTGAATTGGGCGGCAGATGAAAAAATGGGTCTACATGAAAAGGGCGCCGATAAAAAAAGGGCGCCTGGTGGAGCCCATATATATACCAACTTCGGCTACAAAAAAGACGCTTGGTGTAGCCCATATAAAAACTTCGGCTACAAAAAAGCTCCGGGATGTGTTAATTACTATTCCCCCTCCAGGCCGCCATGGATAGTGGGGGAATGAAATAATTCGGCTTACAGTGCTTGTAGCCCATATAAAAACTTCGGCTACAAAAAAAAGTCAATAATATGGGCTACAGAGGGGCACCTTACTGTAGCCGAAAAAAATATGGGCTACAAAGGGGAGCCCGCTTGTAGCCGAAAACCTTGTAGCCGAAAAAATATGGGCTACAAAGGGGAGCCCACTTGTAGCCTATATCAAAACTCAGGCGCCCTTTTCTACACCTTGTAGCCCATATTTTCAGAAATAGCATTGATGTCTATGGCGGCGCCCTTTTCATACAGGCAGCTCAGGCGCCCTTTTCAACCGATCCCGAAAAAATATTTACAGTGGTCATGATTGACGATAGTAAAACACTGGAAAATTTTACCAATAGTTTACTACAACTAAACCTAACCCTACTCTCACACAGAACCCTCCCCCTCTGACACCTAACCCAAACCCCCCTTTCCCGACACCTAACCCAAACCCCCCTTCCTGATGCTTAACCCTGAAACCCCACTTCCTGAAGCCTAAACCTAAAGCCCCCCTTCCCTCCTGATGTCTGACCCTAAAACTTTCCCTTTTCCTTTCTGATGCTTAAGCCTAAAATTCCAATATCTATAACTTTGTAATTAAATTTGAAAATTATAATTTTTTAAAAAGAAAAATTGTTAAATACAAAAGACCAGGGCCGGATTAAAGGCAAGGCCAGATAGGCCATGGCCTAGGGCACCACAGGATCAAGGGTGGGTGGACAGCAGGCTATACTGGGGTGGGGGGAAGGAAGGGTCACCTGGCTACCTATACTGGAGGGAGAGGGGGTCATTAGGCTATCTATACGTAAAGGGGAGTGTCATCTGGCTTCTTATACTAAAGGGAAGAGGGGAGGTGTCATCAGTCTACCTATACTAGGCGGAATGGGGGGTCATCAGGCTATTAAAACTAGAGAAGGGCGGTCATCTGGCTGCCTATACTAGAGGGAAGGGTCAACGGGCTACCTATACTAGAGGGGGGTGGCTGCTGACAGTGGCCTTGGGCGGTAAAGAGTACAAATTCGGCCCGGCAAAAGACCAAAAATGTAAATAACTATAACGTTCTAATTTTCAAAAAAAATAAAACCTTCAAAAACTATAGTGTTCTAATGTTCTCAAAACAAAATGAACTTCGAACACTATAACGTTCTAATTTTCCCAAACGTTATGTATCGGGCACCTAATGGCCGATATTTCTCCGCATTATTACCTATGGCGGCGCCAAAATCGTCTATTAGCCACGACCACCCAAATTTCCTGGTTAGGCTTCATCTCTTAAAGCGGCCATGCACTTGATTTATGGCCAGATCAACCATTAGATAGAGCCCACCCTGTCGAATCTGATCAGAGAGGATCTATTGCCTGCCCACACACTGAACATCAATTTATAATAGATTTAAGCTAGAAATCTATTGGAATTCGCCCTGCTGCCGCTCCCCCCAAGTGTCCGGCGTCACTGCAAGCCCCTGTACCACAAGACACTGACACATACAGTGACATCATTATATGCGCCTGGGGCCACGTGGCATAGGCACCACTCCAGACACTGGAGGAGGTAAGGATTAACGGCGGCGGACATCTGTACCTTCAACACCGCACATAGGCACAAGGGGGACACATATAGCCTTGAGGGAACACCATCTGGGGGTCTGTTGGTTGTTCACGATATTGAATGCCGTTACCGTCACACTCACGGTTGAGCCCTTGCGGCAGAGATATTCCAGCATTCCTGGACCAGAAATCGATTGAAGCATCGATCGGGCAGCCGTGTTGCAGCACCGACTCTATTCTGATTCAATAAAATAATCTTTGGGTCTGATTCACTAACCGGCGCTAACCTAGTTAGCACGCCTAAAGACGTTGGGCATGCAAACTAGGGCGCTAAGTCCTTTGCGTGCACAAAGTCAGTACTGATCGCGAGCAGCGTGGTGCGCCGTTAATGTCGCACCGTTCGCACGGTAATTCGCCAAATGTTGCATCGTTCGCGTGAAAGATGTGATTTTTAGAGCACAAAGGAGAATTACCGCGCGAACGGTGTGACGTTAACTGCGCACCATGCGATATTTTTGGCGCACGTGAGAAAACCCGCTTAGCGCTGCGGCGATAATACTTAGCGCCAGTTAGTGAATCAAGCCCTTTATGGGCACTTTATGGGACTTGATTTCTTTTTACATTCCTTCTACAAAATTGGTACATTAATGCAAAAGGATCGTAGAGGTCAACCCAGCCTTTGACTCTCTACTGCGCTTGAGTTTAAGGTTACCTTAATCTGAGGTCGTTCAGTTATTTAGAGCTGTTACACTTCATTATCTCCACTAAACCCCACTTATGTTCAGTGTAGGGTTCTCTACATCTTCCTCTTGAGTTAATTTATCCGGTTTCTTATATCTTGTAGTACTGGGAAGGAGGTAATATTACATATGAGGTTTTTTCAGATTACGCCAGGGTTGTGTTCCAAAAGGAGGTCACTCAAGCCAAACTTCATGTAGATTAGCGGGATCGGATGGCCAGAAGATGGAGCGTGTGACTCAACTGAGCCAATGTCCAAAATTCTGTCCACTGAACACGACTTTAAGAGAGGCGCCTCCAGGCATGTTGCCAAGGCTGTGCTTTGATTTTTTTGTTCCAAGAACCCACGAGAAGGCTTTGCCAAACGAGTAACAGAATGGCGCTTTGTGTTAAACTTGTACATTTAAACCAAACTTTTTAAAACAAATTGTTTAAGTGCGTCTCCGGCCAGAGACACCGGACAACGCTGCTTTCTGTGTGGCTAGGCTTAGATCCAACAGTCTGCTATTATTCAGCATTGCTTTGATTTTTTCCCCAAAATTTAAGGTGAAAATGAATGTGTAACTACCCTCTACTGCCTGAGTCCAATTCTTTCTTACGGAGATTTTGAATAAAGTTAGTTAAAGGGACACTTAATTATCTGTAAAAAAAATTAGTTTTACTCACCTGGGGCTCCCAGCAGCCCCCTGCAGCTGTCCGGTGCCCACGTAGACTCCATCAGAATCAGATCCTCCTGGCCCCGCCGGCAGCCACTTCTGGTTTCGGCGATAGGAGCCGACAGGCCGGGAATACGAATGATTCTTCGCAGTCCCGGCCACAATAACGCCCTCTATTCTGCTAGCAGCAGAGAGGGCGCTATTGTGGCCGGGAATACGAAGAATCACTCGCGTTCCCGGCCTGTCGGCTCCTGACGCCGAAACCGGAAGTGGCTGCCGGTGGGGCCCTGAGCATCTGATGGAGTCTACGTGGGCACCGGACAGCTGCAGGGGGCTACTGGAAGTCCCAGGTGAGTAAAACTAATTTTTTTACAGAGACTTAAGTGTCCATTTAAGGTGGACATACATTAGGTGATGGCCACCAGATCGACCATCAGAAAAATCCCTCTCCGATCGAATCTGATGAGAGAGGAATCTCTTACCTGCCCAGACACTGCAGACTGATTTCCAATAGAATTCAGCATGAAACCTATTTCTGTCAATTCCAATTTCTGATTTTCCAATATCCGTATTTCCGATGAACAAAAAGTCTATTATTTTCTGCATTTTTTGCATCCTCTGATTGGCTAAATACTTCAGAGTTGACGGAAATACTCGCTAGTATCTGGGTCTTGTGATTGCTCTAAAATGACCACGGTAATCCTTTAAAAAAAAGGTTCGTGGAAAAATTCTGCATTCTCTGAATGGCCAAGTGCTTCCAAGTTCTGTCATTGGGCTTAAATTACCGAGTTGCAGTAAATCAGATTTCTGCAGATATCCGATTTCCGAGTTCTAATCGGAAATGCCAATTTTTGATCAGAGATGAGGAAAGATTGTTGTGATTCTGAAGGGTTTAGGGGTCCCAGCACAGGAAGCGAGCTCAACGGGAGGACGGCTTCCCCTCCCAAAATAAGTACCCTTTAGGGGCACTTTTTTTTCCTTAGGGCTCGTTTCGCTCCACGGCTCTGCATTGCATGTCACTGCCGGGGGCGGAGCTTGCGATTGCGGGCGCAATCGCCCCGGAATGCAGCATACCATGTGCTGCAGTTCAGAAGTGAACAGGCCCGAAATTTACATCAAAGGAGCCTATAGGCACAGATGTCCTGGCCAGGGCAGTTTCTAGGCTAAATTTCACCCAGTTCGAGAGTCAAAAAATTGCCCCCCCCCCCAATCAAAGCTGCTAAGTGAAATCATGTCAAAAGGCTTCTTGAAACCAACTCACCATTTTTATTTTATTTTTAATTTTTTTACTCTGCGTCTGACCACCTGCCCAGGGAAAAAAAGAGTGACCCCCTCCGCCCCCTAGCCAGGGAGTCACAGTATGGTGGTCTGACCACCTGTCCAGGGAAAAAAAGTGTGACCCTCTCCCCCCCCTAGCCAGGGAGTCACAGTCAGACCATGGTGGTTTGACCGTCAGACCACCATGGTCTGACTTTGACTCCCTGGCTGTGGGTGGTAGGGGGGGTGCTCTTTTTGCCCTGGGCTGGTGGTCAGAGCCCACCATGGTCTGACTGTGACTCCCTGGCTGGGGAAGGGGGGTACTCTTTTTGCCCTGGGCTGGTTGGTGGTCAGACTCTGACCACCAGCCCAGGGCAAAAAGAGTGCCCCCCTACCCCCAGCCAGGGAGTCACACTGTTAGACCATCACCATGGTGGGTTCTGACCACCAGCCCAGGGCAAAAAGAGCGCCCCCCTCCCCCAGCAGCCACATCAGAAAGAGAGAGGCAGTGCTGTACATAGACTGCCTGCCTTACTGCCTACTTACCATGAGGTCCATCTCATGGCAGGTGGAACTGGAAGAAGGCGCCGGGCCAGGAACGGTGGGGGTCCGGGCAGGGGACCATGGAGGTGCTAGCGGGCAGCGGCAGCAAGGGCCAAGGCACCCACTAGCAGCAGTGGCAGCGAGGAGCCCGAGTCCAACTGGCCAAAAAGACTCCACCTTCTGGGGCTGGGCTCCGCCGCACACTGCTGCTGCACACAGGGGTGAGCCTGGGGTGCCTGGCACCTGGCAGCAAGATTTTCTCTGGCGCCTATGGGAGTGGTTAAATTAACCGCGCCCAACCACATAACCACACCCATGTCCTGCCTAATCACACCCACACCTTCCACCTCTTTACGCATGCATGTGGTACCCCATTCCTACCCCTCTTCCATGGGCTTGCTCCTGGCTGGCTTTGACTGCCTGGCAGTCTGCTAGTCTCTGGACTGACTCAGGTTGAGAGGCTCTGCGAGTGCGACGCAGTCACACACTGCGTATTTATGGCTGCCTGCGGCCACCGTACTCTCGCTCGCTGTCGTCGGCTCCTCCCCCCGCCAAGCCCAAGCGTGAGGTGGGCTGCCTGTATCTTTCCCGTTGCGCCGCGCAGCCTGCCAGTGTTGCCAACCTTTCACGTTATTTTTTACTGACAAATACCTAAAAATTTACTGACAAAAGATTATTTTTACTGACAAAATTTCCCCACTAAATGCACATAAGAGACAGCGTTTCACCAGTAAATGCACATAATAAGAGACCGCTTTTCACCAGTAAATGCACATAAGAGACCGCTTTTCACCAGTAAATGCACATAAGAGACCGCTTTTCACCAGTAAATGCACATAAGAGACAGCTTTTCACCAGTAAATGCACATAATAAGAGACTGCTTTTTACCAGTAAATGCACATAATAAGAGACTGCTTTTCACCAGTAAATGCACATAATAAGAGACAGCTTTTCACCAGTAAATGCACATAATGACAAACAGCCAGTTTCCCCAGTACATGTAGCCAGCCTGGACCCCCATTAGGCAGTGAGTGACAGGGAGCCCCTTTAGGCAGTGAGTGACAGGGAGCCCCTTTAGGCAGTGAGTGACAGGGAGCCCCTTTAGGCAGTGAGTGACAGGGAGCCCCTTTAGGCAGTGAGTGACAGGGAGCCCCTTTAGGCAGTGAGTGACAGGGAGCCCCTTTAGGCAGTGAGTGACAGGGAGCCCCTTTAGGAAGTGAGTGACAGGGAGCCCCTTTAGGAAGTGAGTGAGTGACAGGGAGCCCCTTTAGGAAGTGAGTGAGTGACTGGGAGCCCCTTTAGGAAGTGAGTGAGTGACAGGGAGCCCCTTTAGGAAGTGAGTGAGTGACAGGGAGCCCCTTTAGGAAGTGAGTGAGTGACAGGGAGCCCCTTTAGGAAGTGAGTGAGTGACAGGGAGCCCCTTTAGGAAGTGAGTGAGTGACAGGGAGCCCCTTTAGGAAGTGAGTGAGTGACAGGGAGCCCCTTTAGGAAGTGAGTGAGTGACAGGGAGCCCCTTTAGGAAGTGAGTGAGTGACAGGGAGCCCCTTTAGGAAGTGAGTGACAGGGAGCCCCTATAGGAAGTGAGTGACAGGGAGCCCCTTTAGGAAGTGAGTGACAGGGAGCCCCTTTAGGAAGTGAGTGACAGGGAGCCCCTTTAGGAAGTGAGTGACAGGGAGCCCCTTTAGGAAGTGAGTGACAGGGAGCCCCTTTAGGAAGTGAGTGACAGGGAGCCCCTTTAGGAAGTGAGTGACAGGGAGCCCTTTAGGAAGTGAGTGACAGGGAGTACCTTTAGGAAGTGAGTGACAGGGAGCCCCTTTAGGAAGTGAGTGACAGGGAGTACCTTTAGGAAGTGAGTGACAGGGAGCCCCTTTAGGAAGTGAGTGACAGGGAGTACCTTTAGGAAGTGAGTGACAGGGAGCCCGTTTGAGCAGTAAGTGACAGGGAGCCCCCAGCCGCCGCTCCCGCTCCCCCCTTACCTTGCAGACCTCAGGATCAGCGGCGACCCGACCAGTACCGGCGGGCGCCGGACGCAACCGCTCTATATGCGGAAGTGATGTCACTTCCGCATAGTGCGGGCGCTGGGTCCTAGCGCCCGCACGATTGGTCGCCGCCTGATCGAGGTCTGAGTGAGGCGCCAGGAGGGAGGGAGGGGGAGCAGTGGCGGCGGCCACAGGGACGGCCTGGCGCCCCCCAATCTGTCACTCATCGGCGCCCCGTTCAGCAGAACCGGCTGAACGGGGCAAGAAACGGCCCTGGTCCTGGCACCCTAGACTCCGCCCTCCATGAACCTACAAACCCCCTCTGAACCGCACCGCAAGTGTGCTGACTGTCACTCACTTCTCCCTCACTTCCCTTGCCCGTCATAGGTAGCTACAAGTGTCCCTTAGCATAAGGTAGCTAGAACTATCCTCAGTATTAAGTAGCCTTTGAGTGAAGGGAGCTCTTGTCAGTGGAATGCCGGAAGCTGGCCGAATAACCTCTCGTCTACGCTCTGCTCGGGACTCTGCATAGGGAAGCAGGGAGGGAGGCACTGGGGAGGGGAGTGAGCAGCCTTTCCATCATCAGGTGCCTGTAGGCTCATGCCTACAGTGCCTTATGGTAAATCCGGCCCTGGAAGTGAATCGCCATGCATGAATAGAAACGGCAGACAGTGCGGTCTATGCACTGTCTGCTGTCCCTGCAATCGCGTCTCCAGAAGCGCGCATGAAAGTGTGCTATTCACAGGTTACTTTAAGGCCTCTTTCACAGTAGGACGTTAATGTCGCACGTTATAATTAAAAAAATGTATAATGCAGACTAACGCACAGCAATACAAAGTCTGTGCGACATTCACAGTGCACACGTTGCGTTGTGTGTAACGTGTAGCAATATTTAGAAAGCGCGTTTAGCAATACATTTGCTGCGTTATGTGTGTTGCACATGCTCAGTAATGTTTTTTCGTTTTAAAAAATGTAACGCATGCGCCGTTTTCGTTCCATCAGTATGCAACGGAAACGGCGCACCAAAAGACACATAACGCAGTGCAAAATAATGTCTAATTTCATAACCTACAAGTGCTGCGTTAGGGGCGCGTTGTGCGACTTAAACGTCGCATCAAACGCAACGCAACGTCCCACTGTATTTTTTGACATTCCCAGTTTTCGTCATTCTCATTACTCACGTGACCCCCTGCTTCTTCCAGGCTATGGTGGAGGAGGGGTTGCTGCTGTTACTGAAGCACAACAGCGCGATGGTGCTGCCGCGTTTGTACGATTTGGTATCGTTGACGATTTTCACATTTAAAGGTGGAACTAAATGAAAAGAAAAAAGAAAACGAGTTAAAGTGGACTTTAACTTTCTCTCTGCTCTAAAAGATAAGCAACAGCATAATGACCTTTAAATAAAAACATTTCTTTGTTACAGCTGATACAAATCCTGCAGTGTGTCTACTTCCTGCGTTCATGGAAGCAGACATAGGTTTAACATCCTGTGTTTACAAATTAGCTGCTCTGTCAAGGCAGCCAGCTGACGCAGCTAACAGATCAAATTACATTTGTGATTAGTCACAGATGAGGGGGAAATAGGCTAAACTCTCTACATACAATGCACATTTCTCTGTGTTCCTTCTGTCCTGTGCAAAAGTTCAAGTCCAAGGTGAGAGTGCTATGGAGGCTGCCATATTTGTTTCCTTTTAAACAATACCGGTTGCCTGCCAGCCCTGCTGATCTATTTGGCTGCAGTAGTGTGTGACTCACACCAGAAACAAGCATGCGCTAATCTTGTCAGATCTGACAATAATGTCAGAAACACCTGATCTGCTGCATAGTTGTTAAGGGGCTATGGCTTATAGTATTAGTGGCAGAGGATCAGCATGGCTGCCAGGCAACTGGTATTGTTTAAAAGGAAATAAACATGGCAGCTTCCATATACCTCTTGCCTCAAGTTCCCTTTAAGAGCCTTTTGGTTTATATCTGCCGAGACGACTTCTTAAAACAACTGACCCAAAACAACAGCAACTTTCTGAGCACGGACCTCCAGTCATGAGGAACATATAAAATTCATGAGGAGAAGTTAATTTTTTATACCTCTACAGATGCTCACATACTACGGAAGCTCTCCGCCCTAAAGCGTCAATGGAGTCATCTACAGGCAGCATGTGAAGTATACACTTCTGCAGGGCCGGGCCGAGGCATAGGCTGGAGAGGCTCCAGCCTCAGGGCGCAGTGTAGGAGGGGGCGCACAATTCATTCAGCTGTCATTCCTAATTGTGTTTGAAGCAGAAATAAATAAAAAAAGGGGATACATAGCGGTGACTGCAAGCCAGATAACTAGATATTAAGGTGTTGGGGAGGTTTTGGGCCCTGTGGCACCTCTAAGTCTAATAACAATCAGTGTGTGACGGCTGGGGTGGGAGGGATGGAGGGGCGCACTTTGATGTCTCAGCCTTGGGTGCTGGAGGACCTTGTCCCTGCTCTGCACTTCTGTATTGGTTAAACGACACATTTCTTTGTACAGACATAGAGGATACCTGAAAGGGAGACAACAAAAGGAGCACAGAGGGACAGAGGAATTTTGAATGAAAAATAGGGGCTGTCCATCTAAAGGAGGGATGGGTGGGGCCATAAGGTTGAGGAAAGCCAATCAGGCTCCAACTGTTTAGGGTTGTTGTGGGGAGGAGTTAGGGTTAGGTGTTTAGGAGGGGATTGCATTGGGAGGTTAGGGTAAGGCATTTAGGGTGGGGTTTTGTCTGAGGGGCGGGGTGTTTGGGTTAGCTATTAAGGAAACGGATTGTTCAGGTAGGGGGTGAGTTAGGCCTTTTAGGGGCGAGTTTGTTGTGGGGAGGAGTTAGGGTTGGACATTTAGGGGGGATTACGTTGGGAAGGGAGGATAGGGTTAGGCATTTATGGTAGGGTTTGGTCTGGGGTAAAGGAGGGGGTTAGGGTTAGCCATTTAGGAAGAGGATTGCTTGGGAAGGGGGAGGGGTTAGGCATTTAGGGAGGAGTTTGCTCTGAGGAGGAGTTAGGGTTAGGCATTTATGAAGGGGATTGCATTGGGAGGGGAGTTAGGGTTAGGCATTTAGGGAGGTGTTTTGTGTAGGAGGGAGGTTTAGGGAATAAGGAAGGAATGTGCTCTAAATTAGGCATTTAGGGAGGGGTTTGCTTTGAGAGATGTTTCGGGTTAGGTATTAGGCAAGTCAACAGTAGCAGCATAATATTGGTAATATGGAATTCAGTCCCATTTTCTCAGATACCTACAGGCTACAGGTCCCGCCTCATCGTGTAGACACATTGTGTCCACTATACTGCAGGGATTCTGGGAAATGTAGTCTGTCATCTATTGTTCTGTGGATGACACATGGTCGCCCCTAAAATGACCCACCCAGAAGCTGAATCCAGAGAAGACAGGAAGCAGGCTGTATTGTAGTGGCAGCCACATTTGTACCGTGAAATAGATAATTTGCCAGCACTTTGCTTCTGTGCACTGTTTATATTTACTCAGAGCAGGGACAAGGTCCTCCAGCACCCAAGGCTGAGACACCAAAGTGCGCCCCTCCATCCCTCCCACCCCAGCTGTCACACAATGATTGCTATTAGACTAAGAGGGCCACAGGGCCCACAACCTCCCCAACACCTTAATTTCAGATTCGGGTTTCACACTCTCGGAACAGGCATGCAGCCGGTGATGTGAGAGTGCAGTCAGAACATGTGATCTGTAAATGCCTTCTGGGTCTGTAAGTGGATATATAAGAGGCAGAGAATTGGCACAACGGCCAGGCAAGCAGCAGTCTTTGTAAGGGAATGATGTCGGCTGAGAAATTCCTGTAAATCATATGAGCTGCGGTAAAAGCGATACAATGGCCACCGTGATTTAGTAACGTTCTCCTGGGCGTCATAGAAGATAAGTGATCCTGCAAATTCTGCCTAATGCCAGACAATGTTTTAAATAAATCCAGGTTTGAAAGATCTCTTAAATCCTCCAGTGCCCCGGAGAAGCTCGCTGCATCAAGCTGACTGTCATTCTCTTATTACTTGTTTGATTTAAAGAGACACTGAAGCGAAAAAAAATATGATATAATAAATTGGTTGTGTACTATGAATAATTACTAGAAGTTTAGCAGCAAAGAAAATATTCTCATACTTTTTTTTCAGGTATATAGTGTTTTTTCTAACATTGCATCATTCTATAATATGTGCAGATTACACAACACTCAGCATTCAAAATGAGTCTTTCAGAGCAGTCTGTGAACTAATGACCTCTCCTCTGGCAGAGAAAAAGTAAATAGTCCAGGAACAGTTGAGATAATAAAAGTCAGATAACAGCCCTCTCCACAACTAACTTAGTCAGAGAGTTAATGGCTTGTTTGCATAGAGATGACAACTGGAGTTTCTTAACTCTTCCTGTACTGGAAACTATTACACTGATGTACCTGATCTTAATTTTTTATGTCTTAGCTGTACTACACATACAAATCATAACATCATCCTTTTTTTTTCACTGTAGTGTCTCTTTAAAGAAAAGCCCAAGTAAGGGAGATATGGAGGATGCCATCTTTGTTCCTATATAACAAACAAACACAGAACATTTATATTGCATGGACTCAAACCGCCAGAGCTGCAGCCACTAGGACGCGCTCTATAGGCAGTAGCAGTGTTAGGGAGACTTGTCCAAGGTCTCCTACTATATAGGTGCTGGCTTACTAACCAGGCAGAGCCGAGATTCAAACCCAGGTCTCCTGTGTCAGAGGCAGAGCCCTTAACCATTACACCTTCCGACCCCTTTTTTAAATATTATATAGGAACACTGTCATGAAATGAAAATCTTAAAATTTAAATATATATATATATATATATATATATATATATATATATATATATATATATATATATATATATATATATATATAAAAACACATACAAATAAGAAATATGTTCCTTCCAGAGAATGAGCTTGCAACTTGAAGAAGCATGTCGCTTCGAAACAGCGGTCTGTAGTTGCCTTCAGCCTATTCTTGACATGTGATTTTTATTGCATGTTTAATAAAAAAGCTACTTTTCACTAAAGCGGTGCTGCTGATACTTGTTTTTGTATCTTCCAGAGTAAAATGAGCCATAAATGACTTTTCTCCTATGTTGCTATCACTTACAGTAGGTAGTAGAAATCTGACATTACCTACAGGTTTTGGGCTAGTCCATCTCTCCATAGGGAATTCTCAGCATGACTTTTATCGTTTATAAAGACACTTCCTGAAAAAGATTAATACAAAGATGCCGCCCAGCCTCCTTGATCACCGTACACTTTTTTTGGCAGTTGGACGAAGCAACTGCCATTTGCTAAGTGCTTTTGAAAATAAAAAAATCCCTGAGAATCCCCCATGAGTAGATGGACTAGTCCAAAACCTGTTGGTTCTGTCAGGTTTCTACTACTTACTGTAAGTGACAGCAACATAGGAGAAAAGTAATGTATAGCTCATTTTACTTTGGGAGAAAGCAATTCTTATCTGTATATGTTTATATTACATTTTAAGATTTTTGCAACAGTGGTCCTTTATTGCAACTTGTTTGACTAAAAGGAAAGCCCAAGTGAGGTAGATAAGGAGGATGCCATATTTATTCCTATTTAAATATTAGTCTACAGCCTGGCCTGTAGAAATAGATAGCACAGCTGCAATGGGGCCTAGGAAGGGGTGGGGGCTCTCCCTTCCTTAAAATAATGGTTAAAAAAAAGCACACTACCTGATCGAGGGGGAAGGGGGGCCGGTAGCAGGATCAGGTAGCATATATTGCCACTGCTCCCCGTCGCTCCATCTCCCAGCAATGGCTGAGTTTAAAAAAATGGCCACAACCCTGTGAGTCTAATCACAGAGCAGAGTGCAGGAGGTGGGAGAGAGGCGGGAAATGGGCGGAGGAGAGACAGTGTATGGCCAATGACAGCTGGGAAAACACCAGAGGGGGGCGTTTTCCAGGAGTGCCTTTCCTGCAAGGGACGCCCCTTCCCCCTGTTAGCTGCCAACAAGCTGCTTGTCTGTGTTTTCTGGGGGTGACAGTGCGACACAGTGGAGGCAAGGAGCGGAGCGAGGGGGACACAGAGGTATGTCATGGAGCAGGGCACAAGCCTCTGTGTTCCGGGAGGCTGGTTCAGATGCTTAAAGTGAGCTACTTAGCAGCCCTGAAAAGGCTTGGGGCCTGATTCACAAAGCGGTGCTAACAGTTAGCATGCTGGTGAAAAGCCCTTTATCACGCCTAAACTCTGTTTAGGCATGATAAGTTTAGGTGTGATAAGTTTAGGCATGATAAGTTTAGGTGTGATAAGTTTAGGCATGATAAGTTTCGCTGTGATAAGTTTAGGCATGATAAGTTTAGGTGTGATAAGTTTAGGCATGATAAGTTTAGGCATGATAAGTTTAGGTGTGATAAGTTTAGGCGTGAGATAAGTTTAAGCACCAACTGGGTTAGCACCGCAGTGCACAGCTGATCAAAAGTTTTGCGCTAGCAAAGTCTGGTGCACTTCGCATAGAGTTTAAAGGCACTGCTTTGCGTGCGGGACTTTGCGCGCGATCTAAACTTATCTAAACTTATCACGCCTAAACTTATCACGCCTAAACTGGCTTTTCACCAGCGTGGTGCAATGGTTATCACGCCTAAAGTCTCTAACTGGGTTAGCACCGCTTTGTGAATCGAGCCCTTGGTGTTTCTTTAACAGTTTCACAGCATCAGAACTTTGTTTTTCTTACCAAAGCATCATTTTTAGCTGCATTTTTAGCTAAGCTCCACCCATCAAAGAAAACTGCCCGGTCTTTTTCCCCCTGATGCTGTGCAAAGCATGATGGGATTTCCTATGTTGTTATTCACGTTGCCTAACAACTGCGGGGGGTGATCAGTACACAGCACAGTTGGAACTGTGTCTCATGCTCCGTCACCTCCTTTCAGCCAAAAAGATGGCTGCCCCCATGAAATCACAAACCTTTGCCTGTTCTTTTAAAACAGGGTGGGTAAGAGATTATATTACCTATCTATTCTAATTAACATAACTAATGTAACTTAATGACAGTATGTTTGTTTAGGCTGAAGTTCCTCTTTAAGTTAGCTTGCATAACATTAGCAGCAGCCCTTGGGAAGGGGATACAGAATTAGCCAATGGGGACTGAGGGAATCAAGACATGCTCACAGATGCAGAGTATGCAAGGAAGCTGTGCTGAGTAGTATTGCAGCAAATCTCCTTCACAGGTTAAATGCCTGTACACACTGACTGCGTCGTGCTGCTATCTTAGAATTCGTATGCGATTTTTCAATCGGAAAGCCATCATGAAAATAAAGCAAATTGCAAGGCTCTGTACACAGAGGTGCGATGCGATATTCGAAAAATCGCAATCGCAGTGCCTGCAGTGCTTTTTGAGCGCTTGCGTTACTCAGGAAAAAGGCAGCGCATGCGATTTTCATTGTGCTTTTTAGGTAAACAATCAGGAAACCAGGAAAAGATAGCCTCAGCATAATTGCAAATGCACAAAAATCGCAAGTAGAATTTTGATTTAAAAAATCACATCGCACTGAGTTTACGTCAGTGTGCACCGGCCCTAAATTAGACAAGACAACAGAAACAACATTTATATTGCACTTTTCTCCTGGCTGACTCACAGCTGCTTGAGCTGCAGCCACTAGGGCGCGCTCATTAGGCAGTATCAGTGTTAGGCAGTCTAGCCCAAGGTCTCCTTACTGAATAGGTGATGGCTTACTGAACTGGAAAAAACGAGCTTTGAAACCCTGTGTAAGAGGCAAAGCCCTTAACCATTACACTATCCAGTCATAAAGGACAATTGACCTGAGAGGGTTATGGGGGCTGCCATATTTATTTCCTTTTAAACACTGCAGATTGCCTGGCTGTCCTGCCGATCCTCTGCCTCTAATACTTTTAGCCATAGCATCTGAAAGAGCATGCAGTTCAGGTGCTCTGACTGAAGTTTCACAAAATTAGCCGCATGCTTGTTTCAGGTGTGTGATTCAGACACTACTGCAGCCAAAGAGATCCACCAGGCAACTGGTATTTTAACCCTCCTGGCTGGCTATTAAAATCCGCCAGGAGGCAGCGCAGCAGTCTTATTTAAATGTTTTTTTATTCAAATCAGATAGCCGCTGTGCAGTGGCATCCCCCTGCCCGCTTCGATCGCCTCCGGCGACGGGGCGGGATGACGTCACCTACGTCATGGACGTCGTGACGTCTAAGGGAGTCCTGATCCACCCCTCAGCGCTGCCTGGCACTGATTGGCCAGGCAGCGCACGGGGTCTGTGGGGGGGGGGCGGCGCGACGGATAGCGGCAAATCGTCATGGAGCGGCGGCAATCGGTGTGCTCACGCAGCTAGCAAAGTGCTAGCTGCATGCAGCAAAAAAAAAATTATGCAAATCGGCTATGCTGAGGAGACTTTATTGAGCAGAACACAAGGATGAACATGAAGAGGTGGCCCTGGTCACTTACACTGGACGTGGAGCTTAGTGCTGGCGCTCAGCACTGTCTTCCCGTCATTGGCGGAGGTACAACGGTACGTGGCCTGGTTGTCGCTTGCCTCCGTTTCCACGACGATCTGCCGGGAGGCAATCTTTCCTGCATTGATCTGCTTGTTCTTGTCATCGTTGACTGTCTTCTTGTCCTGGATAACGACAATAACATGGCTAGAACACAAAAAAAAGTGTCCAGCTGCAGCAGTGGCGTACTAGGTGGGGTGCAGCGGGGTGAGGCGGACCATGTGTCACCATGGAAGAGGTGAAACCTGGGCAGAAGCGTTCATGGAGATTTTCGTCCATTAGTGGCCCAAAACGAACATTTCCAATCGGTCATATGAATAATCATAAATGATCACTCCGCAAATTGTATCGTTAATGGCCACCTGAAGTCCTGCTGTTCCTGTCTGTAGGGGAAGTGCTGATGCTCCTGCTTCTAGAGGAAGTCAATGAACATGCATCTGCTCATACCCTGAAAAGTGATTTAGCTGCTACTGCTAAAAACAATTTGTAGAAGTGCAACAGGTCTGCATCATAAATAAAGTCCTACCACATCTGCTCCTGCCCAGAGAGTATGATAGTGAAAGGGCTGCTGCTTCTGCCCTTAGAGGAGGCCAGTGGACATGCAGCTGCTCCTGCCCAGAGACTATGATAGTGTAAGGGCTGCTGCTTCTGCTCCTAGAGGAGGCCAGTGGGCATGCAGCTGCTCCTGCCCAGTGAGTATGATAGTGAAAGGGCTGCTGCTTCTGCCCCTAGAGGAGGCCAGTGGGCATGCAGCTGCTCCTGCCCAGAGACTATGATAGTGTAAGGGCTGCTGCTTCTGCCCCTAGAGGAGGCCAGTGGGCATGCAGCTGCTCCTGCCCAGTGAGTATGATAGTGAAAGGGCTACTGCTTCTGCCCCTAGAGGAGGCCAGTGGATGTGCAGTTGCTCCTGCCCAGAGATATGTCACTAGAAGTGAAGCTGCTCCCACCCTAGAGGAGGCCCCTAGATATTGTTATTCCAACCCTAGAGGAGGACCTTAGATAGACATATGCTCCCACCCTAGAGGAGGCCCTTAGATATTCAGTTAATCCCACCCTAGAAGAGGACCTTAGATGGAAATCTGTCCCACCCGAGAGTAGGTCCTTAGAAGTGCAGCTGCTCCCACCCTAGAGAAAGCCCTTAGATATCTAGATGCCTCTACCCTAGAGGAGGCCCTTAGATGTCTAGCTGCCTCTACCCTGGAGGAGGCCCTTAGATGTCCAGCTGCTCCTGATCTTAGAGGAGACCAGTAAAAGTACTGTTTCCTTTGTTTACCTGTCACATCCATTTATAAAACAACTGCTACCAACACCTACAGAACATAGTAGAAGACCAGTAAGATGACCTTGTAGGTGTGCGTTTTCTTTAAAAAAGGATCCTCGGCTCAGGCTGCTTAAAAACTGCAAGGCCTTGGTGATGCTCAGTGATGTATCTCTTCTTTCTGATCAGTTTTGGAGTTATCTCCTGCTGGTGGTCACCTCAGTGGCCCCCATTTACTTGTAAGGAACTGTTCCACGTACCTTCATCCAGGTGAGCCGCGGTGCTGGGTGTCCTCCACTGGAGAAACAGATCATCTTGACGGGGGTGCCGGCTCGGAAACGTTGGGTGGTAGGAGGAGCCTCAATCCAGATTGTCTGAGGAGGGTCTAAAAATCATTGTCCATGTTCACTTGTCATATATAGAAAAACCAAACCAACCATAGAACAGCTGGAATGGCCAACATTTACTGCAGCTTTGGGAGGGGGTATTAGAGCACTCACACTGCACGTTGATCTGCACCATCTGGAACTTGTAGTAGAGGACATCCTTGTTGAAGGCCTCACAGGTCAGCTGCATGCCATTGTGTTCCCTCTTCACCACTGTGGTGACATTTGACATTGTCACCTTTCCCCCATGATCTGACTGCAAAGAACAGGAAGATATGCAATGTAATGTACTGTCTATATCACTACATGCGTCAGTATACAATCTATAACGCTAGACGTGGCCAAGTATACATTCTATAAGATGTGACTTGGCACAGTATACAGTACAATCTTTAAAACCAGATGTGGCCTAGTATACAGTCTATATCACGAGACGTGGCTCAGTATACACACTAGAAATGCCCCCCCCCCTCCCCCCCCAAAGACCTTCCAACCCAACACACCGCTCGGAACTTCCAACCCAAGCATTTCTCCCGAAATGTTCTCCCTTAACATTCCCACACCCCTCCAAGTCAGCAGAAAATAATCGCTATGTGCGCAGCATTCACCAGAAAATAATCGCTATGTGGGGAGCATTCACCAGAAAATAATTATGTAGGCAGCATTGACCAGAAAATAATCATTATGTGGGCAGCATTCACCAGAAAATAATCATTATGTGGGCAGCATTCACCAGAAAATAATCATTATGTGGGCAGCATTCACCAGAAAATAATCGTTATGTGGGCAGCATTCACCAGAAAATAATCGCTATGTAGGCAGCATTCACCAGAAAATAACTTATGTGGGAAGCATTCACCAGAAAATAATTAATTGTTATGTGGGGAGCATTCACCAGAAAATAATCGTTATGTGGGCAGCATTCACCAGAAAATATTCACTATGTGGGGGAGCATTCACCAGAAAATAATCCTTATGTGGGCAGCATTCACCAGACAATAATCGCTATGTGGGGAGCATTCACCAGAAAATAATCGCTATGTGGGGAGCAGTCACCAGAAAATAATCGCTATGTGGGGGGAGCATTCACCAGAAAATAATAGTTATGCAGGGAGCATTCACCAGAAAATAATCTCTATGTGGGGAGCATTCACCAGAAAATAATAGTTATGTGGGGAGCAGTCAACAAAAAATAATCTCTATGTGGGGAGCATTCACCAGAAAATAATCATTATGTGGGCAGCATTCACCAGAAAATAATCGCTATGTAGGCAGCATTCACCAGAAAATAATCATTATGTGGGCAGCATTCCCCCTTAACATTCCCACACCCCTCCAAGTCAGCAGAAAATAATCGCTATGTGCGCAGCATTCACCAGAAAATAATCGCTATGTGGGGAGCATTCACCAGAAAATAATCATTATGTGGGCAGCATTCACCAGAAAATAATCTCTATGTGGGGAGCATTCACCAGAAAATAATAGTTATGTGGGGAGCAGTCACCAGAAAATAATAGTTATGTGGGGAGCATTCACCAGAAAATAATCATTATGTGGGCAGCATTCACCAGAAAATAATCTCTATGTGGGGAGCATTCACCAAAAAATAATAGTTATGTGGGGAGCAGTCACCAGAAAATAATAGTTATGTGGGGAGCATTCACCAGAAAATAATCTCTATGTGGGGAGCATTCACCAGAAAATAATCGCTATGTGGGAGCATTCACCAGAAAATAAACGCTATGTGGGGAGCAGTCACCAGATAATAATCTCTATGTGGGGAGCATTCACCAGAAAATAATCTCTATGTGGGGAGCATTCACCAGAAAATAATCTCTATGTGGGGAGCATTCACCAGAAAATAATCTCTATGTGGGGAGCAGTCACCAGAAAATAATCGCTATGTGGGAGCATTCACCAGAAAATAAACGCTATGTGGGGAGCATTCACCAGAAAATAATCTCTATGTGGGGAGCATTCACCAGAAAATAATCTCTATGTGGGGAGCAGTCACCAGAAAATAATAGTTATGTGGGGAGCAGTCACCAGAAAATAAACGCTATGTGGGGAGCATTCACCAGAAAATAATCTCTATGTGGGGAGCATTCACCAGAAAATAATCTCTATGTGGGGAGCATTCACCAGAAAATAATAGTTATGTGGGGAGCAGTCACCAGAAAATAATCGCTATGTGGGGAGCATTCACCAGAAAATAATGGTTATGTAGTGAGCAGTCACCAAAAAATAATCGCTATGTGGGGAGCAGTCACCAGAAAATAATCGCTATGTGGCCCCCCATTCCCCAGCCCCCACCCACCCACCTCCGTCCACATCAGCCAGGCCCAGCAAGTACCAGGCACATTAATAATACTTTTACTTACATGCTGCAGCCAGGCAGCTTGCGTGGGGTCGGGTTGGGGCACTCCGCTCTTCTCCTCAAGTGACGTCACGCACAGGTGGCCTCCGGCAGAGTCCGGCTCGAGGACAGCTCCTCTGCTCTGGCCTCCGGCTCCAGTCCAGACAGTCAGGATCGCAGGCGCAGCACACTGTCTGAGGCTGAGCCAGCTACTTTATCAGATGGGGGGGGGGAGCCGCTCTTCTAAAATTACCGGGGGGGGGGGGGGGGGGGGAGACCGGCATCATGGTATAAGAAAAAAAAAGTAGTCCTTTGAGGTATGGGCCCCCCAGTGGCGTAGGGCTGCCGCAGGCCCCATAGCAAACGCTATGGTTGCTATACTGATTACTACACCCCTGCCTTGAGAGAAGTTTAGATCTTGTATAATTTGCTTCTGCAGCTTAGTTGTCTCCTATCAGTCTGGGTGCAAGTGAAACGTTTTGATATTTAAAGGTTATATATAGAGCATTGTTAGATTTGACCTCCTACTATAGGTTTACTTAAAGGACACCCGAGGCAAAAATAAACTAATGAAATAAACGATTGTATCTATCTTCCTTCTCCTAAAAATGACCTTTTAAGATATTCCACAGTTCTATTTTATGTTTAACTCTACTATTTAAGTTTTAACTTTTTTATTGTTTTTGCTCAATGACACATTCATTGAAGTATGCCAGAGCTAAAATCTATGAACTATTGATAATTTTTATCTCTTTCCTGCTCTCAGAAGCCATTTTCTGCTAGGAAAGTGTTTTATAGTTGGAATTTCTTATCAGTGAGGGTCACACTGTAGTCACTTCCTGTCTGAGTCAGGACTGAGTCAGCCACTTACATACCTGATATTTAACTCTTTCAGGCAGAGAACGAAAAAAAAGGAACACAGCATAGTTATTTGTGTGCTAGGCACTGTACATACACATGTCTATCTCATCATGTCACATGTCACATGTCACCTCGGGTATCCTTTAAGAAGGTGGGGAATGTTTAACTAAAAATGTTTTCCTCAAAGCCTTTTAAAAGTAAGTATGCCAGTACCGTACAACTCTGATAATAACTCACATCAGTAATGGTGACCACAGCATTCTCCAGCTCCTTCGGCCCCAGCCACCAGCGGAGAGACACCTCTGGGTTACTGGAAGACGTGTAACAGGACAGGGAGAGCGTTGCATTCTCCGGACCACTTGTGGAGCCCAAGATAGTGACTCTGGCGGGGAGAACTGTGGAGAGAAGCAGACAAAAATAAGACAAATAGCAGGACTCCAACTGATTCTGAGACTCATAGGAAACCCGAAATATGTAAAGCTACAACTGGAGAATGCTAAATTGTCAGCTGACAGCCCGATCTCTTGGATTCAACATTTTCTGAGTCCAGCACGTCGCCATGTGGTACGTAGCATCAGAGGGCATTATGTTGTTTTCAAATGCGCAGTAAAGATTCTGTGCCAAAGGCCCACATAGCCTCAGGGAGACCCACCACTCAGCCATACATGTACTAGTCTGATAGCCTGCCCTGTAACAACCATTGCTGTTCAGTTACACGATCTGTTGCAAAGTCTAGCTGATTCTGAATCTCCAGACAATAACTAGGTACCTCCTATTTCTGGAACTCCAGACAATAACTGGGTACCTCCTATTTTTGAATCTCCAGATGATTGATAACTGGGTACCTCCTATTTCTGAATCTCCAGCCATAACCGGGTACCTTATATTTCTAGATTGAGTCGGGTCCAGATGATAACTGGGTACCTTATATTTCTGGATCGAGTCCAGGCGATAACTCGGTACCTTACTGTATATTCCTGGATCGAGTCCAGGTGATAACTGGGTACCTTATATTTTTGGATCGAGTCCAGGCGATAACTCGGTACCTTATATTCCTGGACAGGGCCGGATTTGTACTTTTTACCGCCCAAGGCCAACTATACCGTCTGTTTGGTTGTTATCTCTGTGTGTCCCAATGAGAATTCTCCTTACTCTCCATCATTGGATGCCACAGACAATAACCATTTTAGTAATATGCGTATAGATAAGTTATGTTTTCCTTAAGAACTTTTATGTTATGTTTTCCATCTCTTTAATGATGTACTCATTGTGTCACCATGAGAGTTAGGCTGATTTGTACCTGCAGGACAGAGCTTACAGGTCTTGCAGGGATGACAAAAGTACAGGACAGATAGTTCAAAGGTTAAAGCTGTCCTTGTAGATAGGGATGGCTCCATAGAATAGCTTTACTGCCCCTCACTGAGCCGCCCCTAAATTTCTGGTGCCCTAGGCCATGGCCTATGTGGCCTTGCCAGAAATCCAGCCCTGTTCCTGGATCGAGTCCAGGCGATAACTGGGTACCTTATATTTCTGGATCGAGTCCAGGCGATAACTGGGTACCTTATATTTCTGGATCGAGTCCAGGCGATAACTCGGTACCTTATATTCCTGGATCGAGTCCAGGCGATAACTGGGTACCTTATATTCCTGGATCGAGTCCAGGCGATAACTGGGTACCTTAAATTCCTGGATCGAGTCCAGGCGATAACTCGGTACCTTATATTCCTGGATCGAGTCCAGGCGATAACTGGGTACCTTAAATTCCTGGATCGAGTCCAGGCGATAACTCGGTACCTTATATTCCTTGATCGAGTCCAGGCGATAACTGGGTACCTTATATTTCTGGATCGAGTCCAGGCGATAACTGGGTACCTTATATTTTTGTATTGAGTACAGGCGATAACTCGGTACCTTATATTCCTGGATCGAGTCCAGGCGGTAAGTAGGTACCTTATATTCCTGGATCGAGTCCAGGCGGTAAGTAGGTACCTTATATTCCTGGATCGAGTCCAGGCGATAACTGGGTACCTTATATTTCTGGATCGAGTCCAGACCATAACTGGGTACCTTATATTTCTAGGTCGAGTCGAGTCCAGGCGATAACTGGGTACCTTATATTTCTGGATCGAGTCCAGACAATAACCGAATACCTTATATTCCTAGATCGAGTCCAGGCGATAACTGGGTACCTTATATTTCTGGATCGAGTCCAGACGATAGTCTCCTATAAGGGGGTTGGAAGTTCTTTGACTTTTTCTTCATTTGAGGAGGACACTTACAGACAACCATGAGCGTGATGCTGGCCCGGAGCGGCTCTGGAGTCACGTGATTGGCCGCCTCGCAGCTTATGATGGCCAGGTTATGTTCTGGCTTGATCTTGAGAGTCAGGGTGCTTTTAGACCATTTCTTTTTGGTGTCCGTCTCCCAGTTCTTGTGCACCAGCTCGTTATTCTGGAGGAGATAAGGAGGGAGGGCATTAATGATCACCAAATCCATAGCTACCAAGATTTCCATGGAGATCAGCTGAGACAAGTCAGAAACATGAATGATTGATGTATGGACAAGGAAATTGCCTTTCGGTCCATAACCCAGCTGACCCCAATATTTATTTTTGCCAAATCCATGATAAATATTTCACTGCCCACCTGCACATGCTACAAGCAGCACGCTCAGGGCTGTTAAAGGGGCCCTGTAGTGACACATAGTAGATGCAATACATAGAACTCTCGCCTTGCAGCACTGGGTCCCTAGTTCAAACCCCATGGAGGGCACGATCTGTATAGAGTTTGTATGTTCGCATCCCCCAAAAATACAGAGAAGTTAATTGGCTTCCCCTTAAAAATTGGCCCTGCACTATGATATGTACACTACACAATAGAGACATGTGACTATGGTAGGGATTAGCTTGTGTGCCCCTCTGACGCACAGTTAGACTGCAGAACCATTGTGTTGAAAAACACGGCATTACACAATGGCCAACCCATGCCATACACCTTCAATGTACCTACATAATAATCCATAGTGCACGACTTAAAGCACGTTGAGAATTACAAAATGTTTACACATTTAAAACATTTAAAATTATAAGACGTTCAAACTATAAAGACGCACGGACCCGTAAGAACAATGATCAGTCAAAATAATGGACGGATGCGCATGCGCCGACTTTTTTTAGTCTTTGAAAGATCCCTTGAGTCTGTCATCGTTTGTACACACGCACTGACTAGATACTGATCTGAACGACAGTTTCATCAAGCGGATCCGCCGGTTGGATCGTTCAGACACGGTCTTATCAGTCGGTCGCTCGTCCTGTCGTCCACACACCCGATTAGACGTTCAAACGACCGGTTTGAACGACAGTTGGTCGAAAAAATCAGCCGTGTGTATGGGCCTTTAAGTGACAAGACTATGTACTCTGTACAGCGCTGCGGAAGATGTCATCGCTATATGAAAGTTTGGGCTTTTTAATACAGGGAATTGCAATTACAATGCAATGTTTCTTGGACGATTTAGGAATGCAATTTTTTATCATGATTTTTCTGCGCTTGTGTTTGTGTTTTTTCTATAGGTACCGGGAATGCAGAAGAGGTGCGGCATGCAGGACATTTGCAATCAGGCATAAATCGGATAGCTATCGGATTGCAGTGGTATAAAAGGGTTTGTACAATTCTGAATACTTTGAAGATGTCCTTGTTCTTTGTGATTTGCGTGCGATCATAAACGGATTGCAAAACGCAGCCTATTGTGTGTAGTATAAAAGAGTCCTGTGATGATGAAAGGAATAGAGTCATTCTGCAATTCTTGAATAGAAAACCCTTCAGCATTATTCGTGTTTCAGCCACTGATACACATCAATACATGGACTTCCTTCACTCACCTTCAGCCACTTCAGGGTAGCCAACGGATTGCCACTCCGAGACGTGCAAGTTAGCTTTATGGTGTCCTCCTCCTTGACTGATGGTCCCTCATATCCGTCAATGACCGGAGTGTCAGGCGGGACTGTGCAGGGGAACGAGATCAGCGAGGAGTGAAGAGGACAAAACAATTAAAAAGGTGAAGAGGAAATATCTGTTATCTACACAATTGTACGAGATCCACTAGCAGTCACTACTTAAAGTGGATCCGAGATAAACTTTTACTCATTGCATAATTGTGTTCCTTTCATATAGTTTATAGGGCATTCCTCAAGCCAAATACTTTTTTGTTTTTGTTTTAATACTCTAATTCCCAATAAACTAAACAAGCCTCGCCCACAGCTTTTCACAGTGCCTTGGCAGTAGCAAGGGCTTATGGGAGCTCAGTCTGGGCAGGAGGAGGAGGAGGTGAATAGCCAGAGATTTCAGAGGCAGAGGGGAGGAGGGAGGAGGAGAGGGGACTGAATTTGTCACATTACACACAGGCAAGCTGATAGCATCTCCAGCCCTCAGCCTGTGACAATGTGATAAACAGAACATGGCTGCCCTCATTTTATCCCAGGAATAAATAATCATAAACTTTTGCAGCTAGATTTGCTGTGTAAACTATCTAAACTTTAGATAACATATATAGACAAGTTACTTGTTATAGTTAGTTTTTCATCTCGGATCCGCTTTCAAATGGACCTGAACTCAGAACCTCCTCTCTGCTCTATAAGATAAGTAACAGCATAATAACCTTTAAAGAAAAGCATTTCTTTGTTACAGCTGATACAAATCCCTGCAATAAATCTGCAGCGTATCTACTCCCTGCTTTCATGGAAGCAGACATAGGGTTAGCTTCCTGTGTTTACAAATTAGCTGCTCTGCCGAGGCAGCCAGCTGACATAGCTGACAGATCAAATTACAATTTGTGATTATTCACAGATGAGGGGGAATTAGAAGGGCTAAACTCTCTACATACATACAGGGTGCATTTCTCTGTGTTTTCCTTCTGTCCTGTGCAAGAGTTCAGGTCCACTTTGAGGTCGCCTTACATGAAGCAATCAGATCAATCCATTTTCACATTTTTTTATATATATATAAAAACAATAAATTGTACAAGGAACTGAAAAGAAAAGTATTTTTTTTGATTGCCAAAAATGTATCTTTTTTTTCCTGTAAAAGTCTGATTGGAGGTGTTAAACAATAAATGTATTTGATTGATGATTGTTTGTTTCATATTTTCCGAAAAATAAATCATGAAAAGGTAAAATTGCCATACACCATGCAATCAAATCAACCTATTTTCCTGTTTTTTGATTGTATACAAAATTGAAAATAATTTATGTGATTGAGAGAAAAGTATCGATTTTTCCATTTTTTTCTGATATAAAAATGTGATTGGATGTGTTGGAAAAAAAAAATCAGATAAAAAAAATATAAAAACTGACAATTTATGTATTGGTTTTGCACATACCGTAATTATCTATTGATTTATACTCTTGTTAATTTTTACACCTTTTTGTCGGAAATCCTTTAAAGAGAACCAGAGATGAAGCACCCTCTTGTATTTTACCTTATAAATCAGTGGGAACATGACAGTAAACACCAAATCTGCTCTTTGTTTCATTGTTCTCTGTTTAATCTGACTGTTATCACCTCTGATACGAATCCCCGACTGAGCACTCAGTCTAGCTTTGCTACGGAAAGATTATAGCTGAGTCTGTCTTCTCTGGTGTCTTTTCAAGCCCAAGCCTGCCCCTTTGTGGCTCTGCTATAATGACTCAGCTATAATTATTCCTTGCAAAGCCAGACTGAATGCTCAGTCCGGGATTCTTATCACAGCTGATAGTAGACACTTTTAGCAGTGAGGATGAAACAGAGAGCAGGGTAAGTGTTTTCTCTAATGTTCTTACTGATATATATGGTAAAATACACAAGGGTGCTTTGTCTCTGGTTCCCTTTAAGCACTAGAACCTTGATTACTCATGAATTACTGCCTGGTAGCACCATTTCACTTTATACAGAACCCAGGTTCTATCATAAAGAAGTTCACTTGCTGAACCCTTAAAAGGAAACTTAACTGAGAGAGATATGGATGTTTCCTTTTAAACAATACTAGTTGCTTGGCAGTCCTGCTGGTCTCTGTGGCTGCAGTAGTGGCTGAATCACACACCTGAAACAAGCATGCAGCTAATCCGGTCTGACTTCAGTCAGAGCACCTGATCTGCATGCTTGTTCAGGGGCTGTGGCTAAAAATATTAGAGACACAGGATCAGCAGGAGAGTCCGGCAACTGGTATTATTTTAAAAGGAAAAATCCATATCCTTCTCAGTTTAGGTTCCCTTTAATGATTACTATTTGATTATACACAGTCCAGGGTGCTTATACTTAATAGGTTATCTAAGTTATGGCAGTGAGCTTTATGGGGAATTTTAATGATAACGTTTAACCACTTGCCGACCAGGGGATTTTACACTGATCGGTGCTGCGTGGGCTCTACAGCCCGCAGCACCGATCAGGAGTGCAGCAGGGCGATCAGACTACCCCCCTTTTTTCCCCACTAGGGGGATGTCCTGCTGGGGGGGTCTGATCGCCGCTGGCTGCAGTTGCTTAGCGGGGGGGGGGCTCTTCAAAGCCCCCCTCCGCAGCGCTTTCCGCCCTCTCGCCCGCTCCCTCCCTCTCCCTTCCCCTGTGTGCTGCGCAGGACGGATTTCCGTGAACCCTCCGTGAACTGACCATGGTAACCCACAGACGACCAGTTTACGCCAATCGGCGTTAGCTGGTCGTCAAGAGGTTAATGAATTTGATTATTATGAATTGTGATGTTAATTATTGAATAGGATTAAAAAGTCTTATTTCATTATATCTGAACTGATCAAAAAGCCCGCCCATTTAATAAGAGGCGCTGGGCAACTGGCGAAACGCGTGCATGGCCACAACCCGCGTGCACCCGTCCACAACCGTTGCCCAAAGCCCGCCCGTGGCTGTGTGCCGTGCATGCGCGCCAGGCAGCTGGCACAGACACGGGGACACGGGGGCTTGGGAACAGAGGGCATTATAGGATTGAGTAGCATTGTATTCTGAGGTTTCTCCTCTTTTTTTACATTGATCCATTTTCAGCCTCAGCCAGGGCCGGATTTACCATAAGGCACAGTAGGCAGGTGCCTACAGGCGCCTGATGATGGAAAGGCGGCTTTCTTCCCTCCCCAAGTGCCTCCCTCTTTCCCTATGCAGAGTCCCGAGCAGAGTGTAAATGGGAGTTTACTCACCCATCTCTCAGCATTCTACAGACAAGATCTCTCTACAGTCAGCAGTACCTCTAGCTACTTAATACTAAGGTTAATCTGGCTACCCACTGCTAAGGGGCACCTGTAGCTACATATGACGGGCAAAGGAAGTAAGGGAGGAGTGACAACTGGGACAGCCAGCACACTTGCGGAGCGGTTTGGTGGGGGTTTGCAGGTTCATGGAGGGTGAAGTCTAAGGTGCCAGGACAACTGTGCCTATAGGCTCCTTTGATGTAAATATGGGCCTGGATATAATACAGTGAATGAGTGCTGACATTTTTATTTCCAGTTATCTCTACTGGAGTGTTCGAAGGGTAACTGATTTTGATGCTCATTGCTTACACTGAAGACTCCACCTGAAACCAAAAAGTTAGGTGCCATCTGGAAACACATTGGCGACCTGGACCCTGGAATATTTATCCCGCTGTACTAGTGATGATTGTAACAAGCTTATTACGATTTAGCGTCATTTTGCGTAATTTTCGTAACTACTATTGTAAAGGAAAAAAACGTAATTAAGAAAAAATACAGGAAATTTCGCAAAATTACGACCATACACAGATTTTTTGTATTTACAATAATCTTTTGTAATCACGATCGTTTTCATGATGAAACTTTCGTGGTTACTAAAATTTTCATCATTACAAGTGTTTTTCGGGACGAATTTTCTTGCACCCGTAATTTCGTAATTTCATGTAAATTTCTTATTTTACAAGAAATTATGAACTTACGAGTATTATGAAATTACGATTTAATGCAAAATTACGTCATGAATTTACAAATTACATAGTTATAGTTATTTGTGTTGAAAGGGACATACGTTCATTGAGTTCAACCAGAAAAAAATCTGAATGACGAAATTACAATCTTTTTTTGATAATTATGTGATGTAATTGGAAATTTGGTGTCATAATTACGAAAATGTGAAATTTCGTCTCATCGCTACGCTGTACCCTAGACCCTACGCCAGGCCTGCTTGGCATCCCTGCATCTGGGGAGGAGACCTACGAGTGACAAGACAGCTAGGAATTGTGGGTAGCTTATATTCTCACACTGCACATCCATGGTGAAGCTCACAGTCAGGGGCGTCTGAAGGGCGTCATTGAGGGCGGAGCAGACGAGGAGGTTCCCGTTATCCGTGCCTTGTGGGACAACTCTGTAACGAAAGAACATTTTTCATGAGATGGTGGAATTAAAAATTGTGTCAGTAGAACAACCTGACTGCACCATCCTTATTAGCCTTCGTTCACAGGTCGTAACATGCCGTGCCCCACCCTAGCTTTGGACAACTCCCATATTAAACTTATTTCAGGCCTCATTTAAAGTGGACCTGAACTCTTGCAGAGGACAGAAGGAAAGAATAGAGAAATGCACCCTGTAAGTATTTAAAGAGTTTAGCCTGGCTAAACCCCCCATTTGTGACTAATCACAAGTTGTGATCTCTCAGCTGTGTCAGCTCTGGAATCTCCTCTGCCTCATTGGCTTACATTGAAAGACAGGGTCTAAAACCAATGAAAGCGGCTCCTGACCGGCAGACAGGAACTCTGCTGTCATAGAGACGGCAGAGCGGGTGGCCCAGGATCCCGACGTGCCGGCGATTCATTTGAATTCGTCGGTGTACTACCGTTTCTAGTACCAGCGGACTCTGGTCCTTAAAGGAATACTATCGATACCCAAGTGTTCTAAAAGGACAATGTACAAATAATGTCTAAGTAGCTGTGTAAACATTTTTCTACTTTTCATGTTAAATATCAGAGGCAAAAACTGTAATTTATTGAGGGTAGGATTTAGCTATATTGGGACAAATCAATTGCAGAAGGGGTGTCTGCTTCAATGCACAGCCAGAGTTGCATATCAGACTACAGAAAGCAAATATCAAACATATCAAACTCTGAAAGCAAAAACAGTATGAAAAGCTGTGACAATTAGTTACATTTCCTCTGCTCTCTTCAGACACCTCAGTCAAGAAACAGAGCTCCCAACAGCTGCAGCTCCTGTGTCCTGTCTCTCTCTGTCACACACAGAGCTACACATAGAGTTAACTGATGAAGTGTGAGGGGAATTTCCCCTCTCCTCATGGCTCAGTCAGCCGTCAGTTTTGGCGTCAGTAAACTTTGAACGTATTTTGCTAACAGTAAACAAAGAAGTTGCTACTAAAATGTATACACCAGTACTTATCAGCACTTCCCAAACAATTCCTGTGTCATTTGAAAAAAATATGTGAATCAATAGTATTCCTTTAAGGGGTAGAGACAGCTGGTACTTAAATGGTTAAAAAAAATAGGGGCCCAAGTCTATTCTTTCTATGTGGGCCTATGGACTTTTTGTGTTGCACGGCTGTTATTTCACCAGCACTTACTTTGCTGTTATCTCTGTATTCTCCAGTTTTTCCTCAGCCCCCGGGCTGTTACTGGACTCCACAGTCACTTCTGCTCCACCTGTTCAAAGATAAAAAGTCAAGAGAAGGTTATTACACTGGGGCTTCCATCCCATAATCGCAAGGGCTAGTAACGCCCCTCCTACATGAAGCCCTCTCATGCAGGGGAGAGGATTAACCTCCTTGCCGTTCTAAAAAATCCGGCAAGGAGGCAGCGCCGCACTTTTTTTTTTTTTTTTTTTTAAATCATGTAGCGAGCCAAGGGCCTCCGGCGATCAGAGTATGCAGGAAATGCCGTTCAGAACGGGATTTCCTGCAGGGCTTCCCCGGTCGCCATGGCGACGGGGCGGGATGACGTCACCGTCGTCATGGACGTCAGGACGTCACAGGGAATCCCGAACCGCCCCTCAGCGCTGCCTGGCACTGATTGGCCAGGCTGCGCAGGGGTCTGGGGCGGGGGAGGGGGCGGCTCGGCGCGGCGGGTAGCGGCGAATCGGCGTCAATCGTGTACTACACACAGCTAGCAAAGTGCTAGCTGCGTGTAGGAAAAAAAAATTATGGAAATCGGCCCAGCATGGCCTGAGAAATCCTCCTGTGCAGGTTACCCTGAGCAGGGATAACCGGCAAGGAGGTTAAAAAGGACAACCTAGCCCTTGTCTTCCATCTTACCACCAACAAAGTGTTGGAAGCATCAACAGGATTATTACCTAAACTGCAGTGTAGTAAAAGAACCGCAAGATGTCAATGTCTGTAAAATGTGGTGATGATCTCTATGGTATTGTGACTTCCTGTATTCACTCTGTGTGTTTCTCTCTGTTCTAAGTAAGACGCATTACCTGATGGTGGTGTATGAGATATCTCTGCATGTTTATCTCCATAACTAATGTAACTTAATGACAGTATGTTTGTTCAGGTTGAAGTTCCTCTTTAAGCCCTTTTTAATTACATTATTTTCACTGGAGTTGCTCTTTAAGTATTTTCTTCTCTTTTCCCACATTATTTATAACTGCTGCCTACATTTGTTATTTATAACGTTTTTCTGTAATAATCTTGTAATGCACTCTTTTTATTTTTTAAAATAAATTATATAAAATCAATTAATGGCTAATCCTCCTGTCCCGAATATACACAGAAAGTCTGCCTCTGGGAGTGTTACCATATAGAACTTGTATTGCTGCATAGAAACTGGATGGTGTAGTGTGGGGATAAAGGACACCTGAAATGAGAAGAATACGGAGGCTGCCATATTTATTTCCTGTTAAACAATACCAGTTGCCTGGCAGCCCTGCTGGTCTATTTGGCTGCAGTAGTGTCTGAATCACATCAGAAACAAGCATGCAGCTAATCTTGTCCTATTTTTGTCAGAAACATCTCATCGCCTGCATTCTTGTTAAGGGTTTATGGCTTAAAGAGGAACTCCAGTAAAAATAATGTAATAAAAAAGTGCTTAATTTTTACAATAATTATGTATAAATGGTTTAGTCAGTGTTTGCCCATTGTAAAATCTTTCCTCTCCCTGATTTACATTCTGACATTTACCACATGGTGACATTGTTACTGCTGGCAGGAGATGTCAGTGGAAGGAGATGCTGCTTGCTTTTTTGGCAGTTGGAAACAGCTGTTATTTCCCACAATGCAACAAGGCTCTCACAGTGTGATATCAGGACCTCAGAGCTGTGAGGCGCTGACATCATTTGTGGGAGGGGTTTCACCACAATATCAGCCATGCAGAGCCCCCTGATGATCCGTTTGAGAAAAGGAATAGATTTCTCCTGGGAAAGGGGGTATCAGTGTAATGGTTAGTGACTTGACAGCTGCGGTGGATAGCAGTACCACCGCAGCTGCTTATGATTCTCTGCCTGCCAGTCTCCCCAGCGCTCCTCGGGCGTCTAGCACGCCGAGGACGGGTATGAGGAGTACTCGTTTGTCGGCTGCGGTGGACGGGGGGTCCACCGCGGCCATCACAGGATCCCTGCCTGCTCGGTTCTCCGCGTCCCGGATGTCTAGTACGCCAAGGACGCGTGTCTCTGCTGTGCTCAGCGGGACATTAGCGCTCGCCATCAGGATCTTTATGCGGGGAGAAGGCGCGTCAGCTGACCTGCCGGTTGGCTGACGTCAGGGGAGTCCTTCGGCTGCTCGGATTGGCTGAATGGTGTGGGCGTGGCCGAGGGGTCTCCTCCGCTTCTTAAGCCTCTGGGAATCATTTGCAAACTGTCTGCTGTTGCGAATACTTAGTGATAGCACTCAGACCTAGAGAGGTTCCTGTGGATGATAGATGTCTATGCAGTGTTTGCAATATACATCTATCTATAGTTAGTTAATATTATTATTGTATTTTTTGTGTATGACTCCGGCTAGTTCTGACCTATCTAACTCTTAGTGATTCTGT
This sequence comes from Hyperolius riggenbachi, assembly GCF_040937935.1. NCBI lineage: Eukaryota > Metazoa > Chordata > Amphibia > Anura > Hyperoliidae > Hyperolius > Hyperolius riggenbachi. Next base: position 366,926,243 of record NC_090651.1, read on the forward strand.
ACCTTTGCCTATCTGATCCTGTTGCCCTGCCTGTTACCGTTCTGCCTCTGCCTTCCGATTTTGTACCTCTGCCCATCTGATCCTGTTGCCGACTCTGCCTGAAATACGTTCTGTCTCTGTCTTACAATTGTGTACCTGCTCTGTCTGTCTGTTGCTGAACCGATCTGTCTGACCTCTCTATACTCACCAGGGAGCCCTTGTCCCTGGTGAGGAGTGCTGTACTGATAGTGCCCACCAGCTCCTCTGGTGAGGTACAGTTAACTCTATCAGTAGATACTGTTGCACCAATCTCTACACTCTGTGCATTAAAGTGGTTACTTACCCGTTACACAGCAGTACATATATACCAGTATTATTGGTGATTCTGCAGATCACCATATAATCCGGTATATATCTGATTATAGGTGATACTGCAGATCACTTCATAATCAGAAGTCTGTTCTTGCTGACACCAATCATTACAATCAGCTACTCATTGGAATGAAGTTCAATTCTTGGTCATGGTTTAAGTTAGAGGATCATCAGGATAGTCGGGCAACTGGTATTGTTTAAAAGGTCATAAATATGGCAGCCTCCATATCCATCCCACTTTAAGTTCCCTTTAACCCCACAACACACTATTCAGTAAATACAGTAACTTTTTTATCCTTGGAACTAGACTTGGTTGACTACTATGATGTAAAATCAGGTCTTGGTGGTGGGACTTACTTTTGGTAATGGTGAGGACTGCAGCCGGTTTGGCGTTCTGAGTGCTGCAAGTTATGGCGTACTCCGTTCCATAAATCCAGGTTACGGTGCTGTCGGCGTCATATTCCTTAAACATCGGGGCTTCTGGCGGAACTTGTGGGAGGAGTGAAAAGGAACAAAAATTAAAGTGGGGATACATTTGTTGCAATATACAGTAATTATTATCATGCCTGCCCCACATTAACTACAGCAGGTAGTTTAGCATTCTATTGTTACTGTAGCACAAGTTTCTAGGACCACTATAGTAAAAAAAATGGAAAATGTATTTATTTATTTATTGTATTTATAAAATACATACAAAAACATTGTACAATTTCTCCCAGCGTAAAATGCTCTGTAATTTAGTTTTCTTATACTGTATGTTCCTGTGGCTATAGCAGGTAGTAAAATGCTGACATACTGTATCTGACAGATTTTGGACTAGTCCATCTCTTCATGGGGGATTACCTTTATTCTTTACAAAAGCACTCCCTGGAAAAGGCTCTATACCAAGATTCTGGCCAGCCTCCCTACTCACATCCACACTATTTTGGCAATTGGTCTGAGCAACTGCCTTTCATATATTTGAAAACAACAAAATACCAGAAAATCATCCATGAGGAGATGGGCTAGACTATACATGGGCAGATTTTTTTTTATTATTGGCCATTCCGATTGATTTCCCGATCAGAGATAAATGGTTGAATGGGCCAACACGCAGGACACACATGTAAAATGGTGCATCCAACCGTGGTTTTGTACCACACAGTTTTCTGTAGGTCCATACATAAGACCAATTGAAATCTATCAGTATGCCCAATCTAACAATGGCCAATAAATCGATAATTTATCATTGTTTCCAATCCATCTGCAGCAGAGTTGACATTAACTATGCCTGCCTTTGTGTTGCTGGATTCTCCTGGGTGTACAGAGTTTTGAACTTCTCATGTATCTATCTATGCTCTCCCCTATTTTTTTTTTTGTACTTTGCACAGCCCTACGGAAGATGTTGGCGCTATATACATAAAATAATAATAATATTATTTGAAACTTTAATTAAACATAAAAAGTTATGTAAAACTATGGTAGTTTTTGCACAATAAAAAAGTGAAATACCTTGTGCACCAATTTTTAGATCTTTGTCTCCACCATAGAAGTCTCTAGTGTCTGTTCACTCCCCCCACCCCCTAGTAAGTCTTAAGCCCCGCCTCCCTACTAGCAGAGATAGATTAATATGTAATGTGGTCCTAGGCAAGGTAGTAGATTTGGGACCCCCATGTGGATTTTTTGGTAAGCTGAAGTGGACAGAGGTCAGAGAAGGTAGCTGGTGGGCCCCTTGAAACACTCTAGGCCCCAAGCAGCTACCTAGGTTGCCTGGTGGATGATCCTGCTCTGCCGACTAGAGACTGACATTCATTATAAACTGAGAGGAATGTTAAGGTGGCCATACACTTATAGATATGCAGCAGATTCGACCATCAGATAGATTTCTGTCAGATGCCTAGCTATATTAAGGGGCCCATACACCTAATGATTTTCCCGCCGATATACAGCCGTTTCGATCACGAAACGGCTGTGAAATTTCCGCGCACACCACTGACAGAACGATGGATTTCCGTCCGAAATCCATCGTTCCCGTCGACTCCCGTCGATCCATCAGTGCGGAAGATTTTTTCGAGTGCTGGCGGGTCGGGAGTGCGTCGATAGCGGCGTTCGAATGCCCGACGACCGACGCAATACAGCGGCAATACATTACCTGTTCCGCCGGCGCGAGTCCCGCTGTCACCGCTGCTCTGTCTCGGCTCTGGTCTGGTCTGGTCTTTGGCATGCTTCACTTCTTCCTGCCCGGCAGGAAATTTAAACAGTAGAGCGCCCTCTACTGTTTAAACTTCCTGCCGGGCAGGAAGAAGTGAAGCATGCCGGAGACCAGACCGGAGACGGAGCAGCGGTGACCGGGGGACTCACGCCGGCGGAGCAGGTAATGTATGCGGGGCGGGGGAGCGGCGGCAGCACCACCACAGATTGTGAACGGTTTCAGGCTGAAATCGGTTCACAATCTGTTTGCAGTAAAGGCAGCCATACGATCCCTCTCTGATCAGATTCGATCAGAGAGGGATCTATCTGTTGGTCGAATCTGATGGCAAATCGACCAGTGTATGGCCACCTTTAGCTGCTACTAATAGCCTATACACTTTACCAATGTTCTGATTTATTGTATATAATGTACTTTTGCACCTTAGCACTTTTGCACTCTTGCACTTAGCACTATTTCCCTTGAAAAAGCTTCCATTTAGGAAGTGAAACATGTCAGATTTTTGGTGAGGGATAGTGTTACTATATGTTTCCATCCATGATGCTGTAGGCATTTCAGGGTCATTCCTCTGCTTTATATATGTACCAATATCCTGAGCATTAATGGTCAGACATTTGGACTTTCTGGCAGCATTTTAAGATTGCTTTTATGCTATTAATTAAAAGTTTTAGTCCCCTAATCAGCATAGTACTGTGTTATGAATTATAAATCAGGTTCTTGTTGTTTATGGTTTCTTCTGACGTTCTTGTCAGATCAGACAAGATTAGCTGTATGCTTGTTTCTGGTGTAATTCAGACACTACTGCAGCCAAATAGACCAGCAGGGTTGCCAGGCAACTGGTATTGTATAAATATGGCAGCCTTCATATCCCTCTTACTTCAGATTTTCCTTTAAATACATCTTTTCTGAGCTGGGGCTTGACATGAAAGCATTAGTGTGTAGGGCAATAACTGGAGCGACGCCCAGTCTGTATAATCATTTACTCAGGAAGGCAGGAGAGTGAGGAATGTGCAGAAAGAGGGAGGTCTCTGAAGGATAATGCTGTTCAGAGGTGAGATAAATCTCGTGAAATCGCCAATTTCAGCACAGGAGGTGGACACATGACTGCTCCGCCAGCTCCTGACGACTCCGGAGGAGCTACTGACGCAGCATCCCATTACAGGGCCTGGAGAGTTTCCAAAACTATTCACACAACTGTTTCTCTTATAAGAGAGTCTATTAGTAAGACACAATGGAGACTCGCTGTTGTGAGTATTCCTGTGTGAGCTTTGTCAATACATATGAACACTAAGTGCTTATCCCCATCTACTCATTAGTTTCTCATGGAGTGGGGTGTAGCTATCCCCTGCTGTGCCCACTAAAAACTCACACACTTGTACTGATGTGGGGTTGAGCAGGAGAGACGGTTGTTACAAGATGGAGTCAAGACTACAGACCAAATTCATACATACCCATACTGACGCCAATTACAGATTATTTAATCATGAGGGGAGGGGGGATTCCCTCACACTGCATCTGTTAATCCTGTGTGTGAGTAAGCTCTCAGAAGCTGCCTGTGTCCTTTAACTTGTTTTTAATTTTTATAATTGTGTGTGAAACCTGACACCAGAGGCTTTTCATAGAACTCTGTAGTTTCACATGCAAAGAACAGCACTGCTTGTGTTACATACCTCACAAAGCACAGACTCACCTTTGAGAATGATTTGTCCCAATAGAGCTAAATCCTACACAATGAATTAAAGCTTTTGCCTCTGATATTTAACATGAAAAGTAGGAAAATGTTAACACAGCTACATTATTTGTATGTTGTCATTTTAGAACATTTGGTTTAATAGTGTTCCGTTAAGTATACAGGTAGTCCCCGGTTAACGAATGAGATAGGGACTGTAGGTTCATTCTTAACCTGAATCTGTACATCGTGCCATGTCTGTTCTGTAAGGAGCCCCCCTATAGCGTATTCTGTCCGTTGCAGTGGAGCTGCAAACGGACAGTTCTGGCTTGTCTGCTTGCATTTGGTTGTGCATTTGCAATGGGTCTCATTGTCATTTGCAATCGCTCTGCAGTTCTGGGCTGCTCAGGATGCTGACATCATTCAACCAATTGCTTGTTGCAGCTGAGCTGCGGCCAGATAGCCCTGGATTTCCTACATGCATGTTGTTACATAGTACTGCATGTATTTCTTATGGGAGTCCTTTGCATTCACAGCCAGCTAGCAAATGGTAATCAAGCCAGCTCAGGATTGAGTGATTACCATTCAGCTGTGTGGAGATTTGCATACCTGCGTCCATTGGCTGATGCCAGCATAAAAGTCTGCCTCCCATTTCATACCCCGCCCGTCATAGTGGTCAGTACGCTGATCTACTGGGCACCTTGTTACTCTGTATAGTTATGTTATTGTACTTCTATGCGACCTTATTACTTGTGCTTTAGCTAGTTCTTGATAAATATATATGACTTGCTAATATATATTTATCCGCTAGTTGAGCTGTTTGTTATTTTTCTTATTATTGTGTATTGCCTAGTTCCATGCTTGATGGACGTTCGCTGCATCCACGGTGGATCAGTGATGTCCACTATCCTGATAGCTTGGATTCTGCCATCACCACGTTGGTGACTGGTAGTATTCCTGCTACTCTAATTTCTGGGAACGTAACTATAGGCTGCAGTTGCTATTAGTTACGTTCTATCCTGTAGTCTTGCCTGGGTGGATGCTTGCTGGTGACTGGTTGTTAACCTGCTTGCTCTGCTTCTGTGGACATGACTGTGAGCTGCGGTTGCTACTAGTTACGCTCCAATCTATAGTCCTGTCTTGTACCTGTCTGAATGTTTGCTATCGCTAAGGCAGCACAGTGCGAGCTAAGGCAGCACAACATCGCACTGCGCTGCCATTGCATCTTATTTGTAGCGATATCGGGAAAGCCCAGAGCTGCAGTTGCTCTGGGCAACCTATGTAGCCTCTGCCATTATCCAGCTCTTAGACTTGTTGCGCTGGATAGTCAGAAAGTATGACCCCCCAGCATTACATGTCCCCTGTATCTCCTCTGTGCCCCCCTGTGCCTCCAGTGTCCCCCATCTGTGTCACCTCTGCCCTCTGTACCTGTTTATGCAAGTTTAAAAGCTATTTTTTCTTTAATTTTTTTTTAATCTATTTTCTCAAAAACTACAAATTCAATTTAAAAAAAAAGTTGTACTTGATCCCATGGAAACAGAATCCATGCAGTTCGTATCGGCGGGTCGTGTAAATATATAAATGTACATCTCTCCCGGAGTAAAATTCAATATGACTCTTTTCTCTATGTCGCTGTCACTTACAGTAAGTCATTACTGATACAATCCCGCAGCTCATCGACTGTTTCAGATCGCCGAGGTTATTGATCACAAATGATCAGTAGTGCTGATTAACGGCCAAATTCCTGCTAACAAATTCTATAAGATTAATGGAAATTATCCATTTTTTGGATAGATCCCATCAATCTGATTGGGTCGGTTAGTGGGAATTAAGCTTTTAACCAGCAGGACCAATCGATTTCCATGGCAATCAGAAATGGTCGATCAGCAACACAGGATTGTAATGTTAATAGCCACCTTTAGGGCCCTTTTCCACTAGCAATAGCTAGCGTTAGTGCTAAACGCTAGTGATTGCTATTCAGCAAAACTCCTTTTTTCCCCCGACATTTGCGATCGCGGTTTTGCTATGCACTGCATAGCAAAATGGCGGCAATAATCGCTCCGCGGCGCGATCGCGTTTTAGTAAAAACCGAATCGCGGTAGTGGAAATTACCTACCGCGATTCCTATGTTAAAAAGCAAACCGTAGCGATTTTAAAATCACTAGCGGTTTGCGGTTTTGCGATTCAGCAATCGCAAACGCTCTGGTGGAAAAGGGCCCTTACAGTAGATTGTGGAAAATTTTAGAGATCTGTCAGGTTTGGCCTAGTCCATCTCCTGACGGGGGATATTCAGTTATTTCTTAAAGAGAACCAGAGATGAAGCACCCTCTTGTATTTTACCTTATAAATCAGTGGGAACATGACAGTAAACACCTAATCTGCTCTTTGTTTCATTGTTCTCTGTTTAATCTGACTGTTATCACCTCTGATAAGAATCCCCTACTGAGCACTCAGATTATAGCTGAGTCTGTCTTCTCTGGTGTCTTTTCAAGCCCAAACCTGCCCTTTTGTGGCTCTGCTATAATGACTCAGCTATAATTATTCCCTGCAAAGCCAGACTGAATGCAGTGAGGTTGAAACAGAGAGCAGGGTAAGTGTTTTCTCTAATGTCCCCACTGATATATATGGTAAAATACACAAGGGTGCTTCGTCTCTGGTTCCCATTAAAGGACAACCATTGTGAAAAATTGTGTAAAATACATGAAAGCACAAAAAGTAAATTAATCCCATGGTAAAAAATGTGCGGTAAACTACTTTCTCCTATGTTGCAGTCTTAGTATTAGAAATCTGACAAGTATTTTGGACTAGCTCATCTCCTCATGGGGTATTGTTAAGGTTTTCTTTATTTTCAAAAGCATTTAGTGAAAGGCAGTTGCTCAGTCTAACTGCCAGATTAGTGTGCAAAGAGGTGGGGGGAGGGGAAGCATCTTTCTATAGATCCTTTTCAGGGAGTGATTTTGTAAAGAATAAATTAAATACTGAGGATCCATCCATGAAGAGATGGACTAGTCAAAAATCTGTTAGTTCTGTCAGATTTCAACTAACTATTGCAAGTGACAGCAACATAGGAGAAAAGTCATCTATAGCTCATTTTACTCTGCAAGAAACATACTTCTTATTCATACGTGTTTACATGCATTTTACTTTTTTAAATTTTTCACAATAGTGGTCCTTTAACCACTTTACCCCCGCGCGTACGTATTTCTCCGCCCCTTTTTCCATCCTTTAACAACCAGGGACGGAGAAACACGTACTTTCCGCGTTCCCGACGCTGCCTGCGCTCCCGCTCGTAAACACGCCGCCCGCAGCTAGTAAACACGCCGCCGCCCGCTCGCCCAGAGATCAATGAACGGGAAAATCCATTCCCGTTCGTTGATCTAAGCCCCGCAATGATCAGCTGCTCTCCTATGGGCAGCGCGATCATTGTGAGAAAAAACTCACGTGTCCAGCCTCCTTATACTTCCTCCAAGCTTCCGGAAGGAAGCTTGGAGGTCGCATTAAAACAAAAAGTTACTGTGGCCATCTTGTGGCCAAATAGTAAACTACACCCTACACATTTTTCACATACAAATAAATGACTTTTACACATAAAATTAACTCATTACCTCCCACACTCCCCATTTTTTTTTTTTTTGTAATTAAAAAAAAATTAAAAAATTTACAATTAAAAAAAATACATAAATAGTTACCTTAGGGACTGAACTTTTTAAATATTTATGTCAAGAGGGTATAACACTGTTACTTTATAAACTATGGGCTTGTAATTAGGGATGGACGCAAAACTGAAAAAAATGCACCTTTATTTCCAAATAAAATATTGGCGCCAAACATTGTGATAGGGACATAATTTAAATGGTTTTATAACCGGGACAAAAGGGCAAATACATTTCATGGGTTTTAATTACAGTAGCATGCATTATTTAAAAACTATAATGGCCGAAAACTGAAAAATAATTAATTTTTTTCCCACATTTTTCCTATTTTCCCATTAAAACACATTTAGAATAAAATAATTCTTGGCATAATGTCCCACCTAAAGAAAGCCTAATTGGTGGCGGAAAAAATAAGATATAGTTCATTTCATTGTGATAAGTAATGATAAAGTTATAGACGAATGAATGGAAGGAGCGCTGAAAGGTGAAAATTGCTCTGGTGCTCAGGGGGTAAAACCCCTCAGTGGTGAAGTGGTTAATTTACAAAGCTTTCACTGAACTGCAGTTGCTCAGTCCAACTGCCAAAATAGCGTGCAAACCAATAGGGTAGCTGGCTGCCACCTTTATCTAGATCCCTTCCAGGGAATATTTTTTATAATGAATAAAGGAAATACTGAGAATCTGACATGAGGAGATGGACTAGACAGTTCCTGTGACCATTGATCAGCGGCATCAATGAGATGCCAGTGGTCATTGACATAAGTGAAAGTAAAGCGTACATGCATTACTTCCTGTAACGTGTATATGCAGTACACTGGTATAAAGTGGGGGGAACATCTAGTGGCCAAATAGTAAAATTACACCTACACACATCCCATTATATAAAATACATAAAATTCCTGTTAAATTAACCACGTACCGCCCCTCTCATAGATAACAAAATAAAACTTTTCTAAAACAAAAAAAAAAAGTGACATTGAAAAGAATACCTAAAATACCTCAATAGTTACCTTAGGGACTTATTTTTGCAAACAAGGGCTTGTATTTAGTGATGGACGGAAAACTGAAAAATCACAACTTTATTTCCAAATAAAATATTGTTGCCATACATTGTGATAGGGACATAATTTAAACGGTGTAATGACTGGGACAAATGGGCAAATAAAATATGGGGTTTTCATTACAGTAACATGTATTATTTTAAAACTATAATGGCTGAAAACGTCCATATGTTTTTCTTATTTTTCCCGTTAAAATGCATTTAGAATAAAATAATTCTTAGCAAAATGCCCCGCCCAAAGAAAGACTATTTGGTGGCGAAAAAAAACAAGATATAGATCATTTTGTTGTGATAAGCAGTGATAAAGTTATTGGCGAATGAAAATTGCTCTGGTCAATAGTACTGAACTGGGTAATGATTATACAAACAGGAGGATGACAGAAGGCCGTCATGTGAGCTGCCATACTTACTCAAGACATTGAGAAGAGCGGTAATGGATATGATGCCAGTGCTGACCTCCGACTTCCCCGCCTGGCAGTGGTACTGCGCATCGTCCGACAGATCGCTATTTTCTATGCGTAGGTTGTACTCTCCTGCAGCAATTATACACACAAGCCTCATTAAGACCTGGATAATTAATGTGGAACATATGCGTGAATATTCTTAGCCTAATCCGTTATTATACAAGCAAATTAAACGGGGTTAACAAAGTAATAGCATGTTGCTTCTCCAAGACCTCGCTCGCGCTATAAACAGCGTTCGCCCGCATATATATATATTTTCCGTGCGTGTTTTCCATGCGTGATCATGGGTGTTTGTCCACATGCGTTCTCAGACGCTAATTATGCATTTTAATTAAAAACTCGGGCGGCCGTGCGGAACAAGGCAAACAGCTGCGAGATTTTAATTTTTTTTTCCTGAGAGTAGAAAAAACATTGGATGTGAAAGTAACTCACTAACTTATACGGGCTGTCAGCGCTAATGCATGTGTGTATCGTGGGAGGAGGCACAAGGAATGCTCAGGAATTTGCTTACAAGCGGGCCAGAACTCAGAATTTCCTCTCTGCTCTAAAAGACAAGCAACAGCATAATAACCTTTAAAGAAAAACATTTCTTTGTTGCAGCTGATACAAAATCCTGTAATAACTCTGCAGTGTGTCTATTTCCTGCTTTGATGGAAGCAGACATAGGGTTAATATCCTGTGTTTACATATTAGCAGAGCTGCCGAAGCAGCCGGTTGGCACAGCTGAAAGATCAAATTACACTTGTGATTAGTCTCAGATGAGAGGGAATTAGACAGGCTGAACTCACTAAATACATAGAAGGTGTATTTCTCTATGTTTCCTTCTGTCCTGTGCAAATAGTTCAGGTCCACTTTATTTGTAAATTTCATATATTATTATTATTTAGCATTTGTATAGTGCTAGGGTCTAAAGCATTCAAACAGCATAAAAACAACATCTAAAAACATTTGAGTGGTTTTAGAGGTTCAGGAAGGGTTAAAATTCAAGGTGTTCACATCATCTTGCTGCTAAAACCTGGTACACACATCCAATTTATATTGGACAATTATTGGTCAATTTTACATAGTAAGGGCTGGTGCACACCAAAAACCGCAAGCAGATCCGCAAAACGCTAGCAGATTTTTAAACGCTTTTTTTTTTTTATGAGGCGTTTTGCTAGCGTTTTGCGGATTGCTGCTGCGGTTTTCAGTATAGTAGATTTCATATATTGTTACAGTAAAGCTGTTACTGAACAGCTTCTGTAACAAAACCGCCTGCAAAACCGCTCTGAACAGGCGTTTTTCAGAGCGGTTTGCGTTTTTCCTATACTTAACATTGGGGCAGAAACGCATCCGAAATCCAAAAAATGCCTCACCCAGGCATTTTTCGTTTCTGCAAAATGCCTCCCGCTCTGGTGTGCACCACCCCATTGAGATACATTGACCAAGCAGATCCGCAGCCGCAAGCGGATCTGAAAACGCCCAAAAAGCCGCTCGGTGTGCACCAGCCCTTACATAGTTATTTGGGTTGAAAAAAGACATCCGTCCATCGAGTTCAACCAGAGAACAAAGTACAACACCAGCCTGCTCCCTCACATACCCCTGTTGATCCAGAGGAAGGCGAAAAACCCTTACAAGGCATGGTCCAATTAGCCCCAAAAAGGAAAAAAATTCCTTCCCCACTCCAGATGGCAATCAGATAAAATCCCTGGATCAGCATCATTAGGCATTACCTAGTAATTGTAGCTATGTATGTCTTTCAATGCAAGGAAAGCATCTAATGCTGGGAATACACGGTTCGTTTTTGCCTTCGTTTAAACCTTCGTTTCGATTGTGCCTTTTGTCCTTTTCGATCCCGAAATAATCGATCATACGGTTAATATCACCAGCCACGGTTTCGTTTTTTTTTTCGATTCTGATGGTTTCGTTTTCCCAATGATCGAAGGCTGCAAAGAAACGAAACGAAAATCCCTTTTTACAGGGACGGGCTAGCATAAACGAATATATAATCGATCTGAACAGCCATCAAGCCTACCAATGGCTCGATTAGATGGATAAAGAGAGATAATATCAAACATGTTCGATCACTAGTCGTTCGTTTTTGGGGTCTATTAATCGAAACTATAATGAGATTATGACTATTTTCACATACGTTTTCAACACTCGATTCGTTTACCGAACGAATCGAAGGTTTAAACGAAGGCAAAAACGAACCGTGTATTCCCAGCATAAGTCTCCATGTAGTAAGGCAGCTAATACCTACACAATCTGTTCATAGAATTAAAAATCTATTGGCCCTCCTGCAACATGGAAGTGTAAAATGTATCAGTGTATCACAATTGCCTGTGTGTATGCACCCTATGGGCCTCGTTCACACTATACGCACTGAGGTGCGCATTTCGGCAGCGCGTATAGTGTGCAATAAGCAAGAACATTAGATGTGCATAGAGAGCACTTCTGACGTCCATACTATGCGTACTATGCGTGCTGTGCAGCAGTGCGATGCGCTATCAATGCATTTTTGGCAAAGCGAATCTCTGATCCCATTCACTATAATGAGATCAGCAGCGCAACGCACGGCAACTGTGTGCTCAGCAAGCAGTTGTCAGGCAGCAGTGAGCAGTTACCAGGCAGCAGCAAGCAGTTCTAAGGGCCCGTTTCCACTGGCAAGGATTCCCTGCCGAATCCGCAGAGTTTCCCCGCAGGCAAATCACACGGGGAAACTCTGCCATAGGGTAGAATGGCGCCGCCGGCCAAATCGCTTGTGCTAGCAATTCACCCGACATTGTCATCCAAAATGGTGCAGGAGGCTGCGAATGCCATAGCCATGTATGGCACGGCCGATGGGATTCGTCTGTGTATCCGCACACCAGGAAGTGACGCCGCGAGTCTCGCAGACGCACGGCGTCACAAGTGGAAACGGGCCCTGAGAGTTTGACAGACATGTCACTGCCTATCAACCATCTGTGGAAAAGAGGCCTAAACTTACAAGAGGGGTGAATTAAAGTGTATTGGAGGGGAACATTAGTGTGGTGTAAGATTTCAGCTGTGTAAGGGGGGGGGGGGGGGGTGTATGTAGATTAGTGGCCACTCCTACAAGTTGGGGGCTGTGAAGTGTGGGAAACTCCCACAGGATGTGACCAGCTGAGGGAGGAGGATATGACATCATAAGTAGGCGTCCTCCAGGTCCTTACTCTCAGATTTACCACTCCTTGCTTGATTGGATTTAATATACTGTATGTATGTATAGGGAGGCACATAGGGATTGTACGTGGAAATGCTGTATAATGAGATCTAATTGCCAGTCTTCCGGTTAGCTTTGAATCCTCACCTTTCTGGTGGTCTCCGATCATACTGTAGCGGGGAAAGCCTGGGATCCGGGGGTCCGGCCCTAGGAGGAGGCCATCTTTCACCCACTGCACTATGCCCGACACGCGTTCCACCTCGCAGAGAAGGACCTTGGCGTCTCCCCGGACCACCGTAACATTGTCAGGCTGAACCCGGAACACCTGCTGCTGGGACCAGACACCTGCGGAGCATAAGAACAGTTACATCACTGCAGCTGTTTCCTGATGTGTAGAGTGTAAGCTACAACAATCTATTGTTATCTCACTATTATAAATGTAAATAGTACATTACCCATACCTCCCAACTTTATTAAGATGAGAAACAAGAACACTTAAGCCACGCCCCTGCCACACGCCTGATCACACCCTAGCCACGCCCCTAGTCACGCATACCATAAATATTTCATAAGAAAAATATGTTGCTTTTTAATTCAAACCACACTGGTCCTTTCTGTCCTGATTCATTTTCCTTCGTAGTAACCTTTTACAATTAGTAATATATCAATTTAAAGGATGGGAATAAAGTTTAGAGTCAATCAAACACTTTTTTTTTACTAGAGAAATATATATATTTACATAGAAAGAGGGACAAAGTCCTGAAAGAGTAACAAATGAGGAGGGACAGAGGGACTTTCCCTCCAAAAGAGGGACAGTTGGGAGCTATGCATTACCTGGAATAACATATAGGATACTTTTTATCCCCATAACCAAAAAGTGGGTGGAGACATACAAATTTCACTGGGAAAATGTAAACTGCAGCCATTCTTACACTGCTAATGGTAGGGTTCTCAAACTTTGCACAGTTGGTTACTGGGTGACTGTGATTAATATTCAGAAAAGTGAATGGAGGCTACAAAGGCCAATCAAAATTCACCTATTTATTTTCAAGGGGAATATTTACATTGCTGCCATTCTTGCACTGTTAGGGCCGGTTCACACGGACGGCAGGCGGCATTGGGGCGGCCAGGAAGTCGCGTCGTCCTGTGACGTCCCGTTCGGTGGCGGCGGTACAGAGATCGTCGCGATCGGCGTTTCTCGTCCCCGCAAGGGGACATGAAGACGCGCCGGCTAGCCGTCCCTAGATGTTGCATGCGGCTTCTAGGGACGGCCGAAACGATGCGTTAAATCGGGATCAGAACGCCGCGTTTATGCAATCGACGGTAATCGACGGTAACCGCGCAATGCTAAACGCTCCTATTCACTTGAATGGGAGAGTTTAGCCGATGGGTCCCGAACGCTTGACGGTAGACGCCGCCAAGCGTCCGTGTGAACCGGCCCTTAATGGCACAAGCCTCAAACCTGGTACAGTTGATCATTGGGTGACTGGGGTTCAAATTCAGAAAAGGGGGTGGAGCCACAAACAGCCAATCAGATTTGTTTCATTTCAGTGCAAATTATTGATGCCAAAGTCCACAAAGCTCACAAACTTGGTCATTGAGTAATTGTGTGTTAGGGTTAGAAAAAGTGGGCAGAGCCAACATCAGGCAATGAGCCAAATACATACCCGGGCACGCCAGGTCATCAGCTAGTAACCAATAAATATTCTTAGCTCTGGTACAGCTGTACCCACTACTAATCTTATGCACATTGTGTTTCTAAAAATATTTCCTACCCCACCCCACCCACCCTTCCACTGTGCAGGGTCGGTTCAAGTAAAAATTGGGCCCTAGGGCAAAATTAGCTGGTGACCCTCCCCCAATCACCTCCCAACTTAACAGACTCTACAGAGTCCCTGGGGAGCAACAGTTAAGGTGGGGGAGGGACACCGTGGGGGCCCCTACAGGCTCTGGGGCCCTGGCGCAATTGCCCATTTTTTCTATGGTAGCTCCGGCCCTGCCACTGTGATATTATTATGCACTGAAAAGACAGCAGGAAGGTCTAGCTTAACTTTTCTGACATACAACCAACCTGAAAACATGAGTTCCTAAAGACTTAAAGGACAGATGCGAGGAGAGAAAAAAGATCTACTTACCCGGGGCTGCCTCCAGCCCCTGGCAGCCTATGTGTCCCTTGCCACAGCTCTGCTTCCAGCCGCTGGCCCAGGGTCCCCTCCGTTACAGCTGCCGAACGACATTTACTGTGCATCCGCGCGGCCGTGCTGCTAGTGATTTCGCTCATATGGCCTGGAGTGTTCGGCACAGGCGCAGAACTACTACGCCTGCGCAGAATGCTCTAGACCACATGAGCGCAATCACGAGCAGCGAGCTCGCACAAGCGCAGGAGATGCCAACCTGGCGAGGTTGGCATCCACAACAGAAAGGGCCCTGGGCCATCCCTTTAAACCAGGGGTCAGGAACATGTTTGGCAGAGAGAGCCATAAACGCCACAGATTTTAAAATGTAATTCTGTGGGAGCCATACAATATGTTTCAAACTGACACAGTGCGCATGCGCAGCAGAGGGCTCACGTCCCTGTTGCCATGGGGATGTGTATACAGTTCATATTCCGAGCAGCGGAAGTGTCAGACACGTCTTCAGCTTCTCTTTCTCTTTCTCTTTCAGCAACATTAGCAATGTCCATGAGAGCCAGACAGGAGAAATACCGACTAAAGGTGGCCATACACTGGCCCGATTTGCGGCAGTTTCGACAGCAGATTCGATCACTGGGATCGAATCTGCTGCCAATCGTTCGCGCAACACGCACCCGCCGATCCGATTTCCTCCCGAAATCGGATCGGTCCGTCGATCGCGCCGTGCGGGAAATTACCCTCGATCGCCCGCGGGTAGGGAGCGCGTCGCTAGCGGCGGCCGATCCGATCAGGTATACATTACCTGAGGCTGGCTCCCGGGCATCCCGTCCGTCACTGCTCCCGTCATGGCACCTCCGGCATCCTCGTATAACTTCCGCTGTCATGCCAGTGACAGCGGAAGTACAACTAGAGGGCGCTCTATTTGAACTTCCGCTGTCACTGGTGTGATAGCTTAAGTTCTATGCGGATGCCGGAGCCGGAGGTGCCACATGACGGGGACATCACGCCCGGGAGCCAGCCTCAGGTAATGTATACCGGCGGGGGGAGCGGCGGCAGCACCACCACAACAGATTGTGATCGGTTTCAGGCTGAAATCGATTCACAATCTGTTTGCAGGAAAGGCAGCCATACGATCCCTCTCTGATCAGATTCGATCAGATAGGGATCTGTCAGCTGGTCGATCTGATGGCACATCGACCAGTGTATGGCTGCCTTAACAGCTTGTACAATTTGCTTGCTGACTTGGGGGTTAATTCACTTTGTAGGTCAAGATCCCTGCACTTTGGCCCAGTAGGCTGCACGTCAAGTAACAGACAGCCTATTGGGCCAATCAAAGTGCAGGGATCTCATCCTACAAAGTCACTGGACCTGACAGGGCCCAGAGTGGGACAGTTGGAGCAGCTTTGGGGGAAGCGTGAGTAAGTTAGTAGTGCATGCGACAGCAGTAGTGTGCCTACTCTGAAAATGTTACTTGTGCTACCACACTAAGCTGTGCTGCTTGAGCAGTGTAGCTTAGTGAATCAACCCCTACTGATTTGTCTGTGAGCCATATGTAGCCATCCAAAGAGCCACATCTGGCTCCCGAGCCATACATAGGTTCCCTACCCCTGCTTTAAAGGGAACCTGAAGTGATAGGAATACAGAAAGAAATGGACATCTGTATTCTCGAATACTGCTCCAAAAAAAAGCAACATCAATCTATGCCATGCACTGATGAGATCACATTGGCTCACAGTGATTACACGGTCAGGAGCCAATTAAATCGTCTCCTGACCGACTTACTTAGCTCTGCTGTCGTATGAACAGCAAGGTGAGTATGCTTCAGCGGCAGGAGAGCGGCGCAAGCAGTGTAAGCGACGGGTCAGTGCGGCGTGATGTCTGTGAGCCAGACTGTTGGTACTGAGGCGTTTAAGGCAGAGGCAGACATTTAGCCTTTTGTGTGCTGAAAATGGCACAGTGGTTTGTTTTCAGAAGAAAACGCCAGAAATTTGTGTTAATAACTGTAGCGAGAGGGACATGGAGGCTGCCATATTTATTTCCTTTTAAGCAATACCAGTTGCCTGGCAGCCCTGCTGATCCTCTGCCTCTAATACTTTCAGCCATAGACCCTGAACAAGCATGCAGCAGATCAGGTGTTTCTGACATTATTGTCAGATCTGACTAGATTAGCTGCATGCTTGTTTCTGGTGTGGTTCAGACACTACTGCAGCCAAGTAGATCTGCAGGGCAACTGGTATTGTTTAAAAGGGAAAAAATATGGCAGCCTCCATAAGTCTCACACCTTGGGTTCCCTTTAAGCCTTGATGTACAAAATGCATCTCATGGGGTCTTGCAGCTTTTCTTTTTTTCCCCCTAAAAAATATGTTTACAGCATCATACAAGCAAAAAAGAGAAAGAAAGCATCCAAACTACATCACTCTTCAGAGATGTCACCAGGGTAGAGCTTTTGTCACATTTTTTGGTACTTTTTTTCGTTTGTTTTTTTGCTTGACAGATGTTTGACACGTTGGACACATAAGGTGAGAAAACACAAGAAGCCATTGTACCTCGCTGGGGAGAAGTGCAAAGATTTTTATTCCTTGAACTCTAGGAAAGGTCATTGGATTCAGCTCTCAACAGGAATAATATCTATAATTTATACTCTTTAACAAGAATTCCCTCCACAAGTTACCAGCTGCACAAGATTTTAAGTGGAACTAAACTCAGAATTTCCCCTCTGTTCTAAAAGATCAGACACAGCATGGTGGCCTTAACCCTCCTGGCGGTTTGCTAAAAATCCGCCAGGGGGCAGCAAATTTTTTTTTTTTTTTAAATTTCTTTTTCATGTAGCGAGACAAGGCTGCTCAGCGGCATCACCCCAGCCCCTCCGATCGCCTCAGGCGATCGGAGATAAGGAGATCTCGTTCAAAGAACGGGATCTCCTGGAGGGCTTCCCCCGTGATGTCACCGACGTCATCGACGTCAAAGGGGACTCCGATCCACCCCACAGCGCTGCCTGGTGTCGATTGGCCAGGCAGCGCACGGGGCCTGGGGGGGGGGGTGGCGGCCGCGGCGCGACGAATAGCGGCGGATCGGCGGGTAGCGGTGGCGATGGCATTGCACACGTATCTAGCAAAGTGCTAGCTGCGTGTAGCAAAAAAAAAATTATGCAAATCGGCCCAGCGGGGCCTGAGCGGTGCCTTCCGCCAGGGAGGTTAATGGAGAAAAAAACATGATTATGTACTCTGTAAAATGCTGCAAAAGATGTCAGTGCTAGTCAACCTTGTGTATAAGTCGACTCCAATATTCAACCCTCTTAAAGGGACTCCGAGCAGTGCAGAAACTATGGAAAGATGCACATCATTTTAAAGCTCTCTTTCTCCTCTTTCCAATGATATATAAACCACCACCCTACGTCTTTTAGTTTTCGCTATTTTCGCGATTGAAATTGCCGCGGCCACGATTTCGATCGCGAAAATAGAGAAAACTAAAAGGTGTAGGGCAACGATTTAGGTGTCGTCAGAAAGAGGAGAAAGAGAGCTTTAAAATGATATCCATCAAGCCATAGTTATATTGTATTACACAGGACGACACTTTCCCCAGTGTCAGCAGCTCCATTCTGCTGAATGCAGCTGCTGACTTTGACAAAAAGTCGCCCTGTGTAATACAATATAACTATGGCTTGATGGATATCATTTTAAAGCTATCTTTCTCCTCTTTCTGACGACACCTAAATCATTGCCCTACGCCTTTTAGTTTTCTCTATTTTCGCGATCGAAATCGCAGCCGTGGCAAATTCAATCGCGAAAATAGCGAAAACTAAAAGGCGTAGGGTGGCGGTTTATATATCATTGGAAAGAGGAGAAAGAGAGCTTTAAAATGATGTGCATCTTTCCATAGTTTCTGCACTGCTCGGAGTCCCTTTAAGCTGGAATTTTTTACTGGCTGAAGTATAAGTCTACCCAGTAAAGTTAATGGCTGCATTTGGGGACCAGGAGGGTTTAATGTCTGCACTGCATACAGTATTGCAGCCATTAACTCCTCCTCTACCTTAAATGCAGCCAATACCTCCTCCAGGGCCCAAATGCTGCAAATATTCACTCCCCCCCCCCCCCCCCCAATCTCCTGCAGCCCAGTATTTCCCTCTGCCCCTATTTTCAGACCTCTGCTTTCTTGGCATTTTCTTTATCATCAAAGCGTAACTTACCACTGGGTACATTGCTGCAAATGTGAATGTCACTATCACTAATAGCACACATTACTCAGTGTGCTCAGTGTTGTCAGTGACTCGTGTATAAGCCGACCCCTATACTTTTATTAAGTGAGTTGTACCTACATTTCTAGACTTATACTCGAGTATATACAGTAAATACATAATAATAATATGATAGAACATTAGGCTATTGTCAGGAACCGGCCCCGCGGCAAGCCTGCAGATACGGTTCCCGACTGCGGGTTTGACCAGATCGAGAGGGAAGCAGCCTTAGTCAAGCTACAACAAGGCTGTCGCCCCTCAAAGCACTTCTCACTGCCACCACTAGCTGCCGCTAGACACTTCCACGATTCCCACTCTGTTGTCGAGTGATCTGTACGCAATCCGCGTTTTCGTATTCGGGTCAGCTTTGCGCTTTAGGCCGAATAAGGGAACGCAACGCACACACACACACAGTACAATCGTACAGTAGCAAGGCACAATCAGGCACTAAATTTGTAACATAAATTACACTGCAGTCTCTCTAGGCTATGAGCGTTGGCTTAGTACAGCAGAAGTCAAAGTTATTAAATAACGATTTAATATTCCAGAAAAAAGTGGAACAATGCAGAAAATAATATATACACAAGATTTACAAAAAACAAAGTAAAAAGTGCAAAATAAAAGTTACAAATATACACGACAGGACAGTTTGCTTAAAATAAAATGGGAATAAACGTTACCGGCATATAGATCTGAGCGTTGTTTGCGGGAGAACGCAGCTTCTGGTCAGGAACCAGGTTAGTCCTAGCGGTTTGCTTTCTCTAAAGAACTACAAGTTGTGACGATCCTAGGCCACTTATAAAGTCCGATGTTTGGACCGGGGGTATTTAATGTTCAGTCCCAAAACAAATGCAATTTCCCCAGGTGTGACGTGTGTCATATCCTTTCTGTGATATGCAACTTCACACAGCTTTCCTGTTTTAGCTTCCCACTGTCCAGACTCAATGAGTCCGGATTGTATATTTGGTCAACAGGTAGCTGTTTACATGAATACAAGGTTCAAAGCAATGCAACACCTTTTCAGGATGCAGGACAAAAGCGGAGGTTGTTATGTAATTACCTGTTTCCTTGTTATGGCACTCTAGACTTCTGTACTACAAGTTACAGGTGAGAAAGCAAAGTACATATATGAGACAGTATTTCATAGCAGATCAAAGATAAGGACCTGACTGGCTATTGACTAATTAGCCATCTTTTAATCAGAGGCTAGGTAGACAGTCCCTAATTGAATGTCTAGGTTCATTTGCCTATCCAACGTAATTGATCTGTTCAAATGCAGACAATGGTAGCGTCTCCTGCTTTGCAGAGTTAATTTACATTTACATAAGGAACTCCATGAAGCCCGCTGGCAGACTGGCATACATACACATCCGACAGAATACACAGCAGACATAAAAATGGGAAAATATGGCTTCTGTATTATCCCAACATCATAACTAGCTGCGATATCATGACATCTATGACTATAGTAGGATTAGACTTTAAGCTCCTCTGAGGACAGTCAGTGACATGACTATGTACTCTGTAAAGCGCTGCAGAAGATGTCAGTGCTATATAAATACATAAAATTAATAATAAAATATTTCCAGCTGCTGAAAAGTTCCAATGCCATGTGCTGCCCCTTCCCCACATCAGTTTTCAAACACCGCCCCTTACTAACCTCTGAGCAGGCCAATGCAGATAGTCAGGAGGACAGTCACCGAAGCCATGTTGTCCTGTGAGCTGTCCTGTGACCTGAAACCTGCAAAAACAGAATTATAGAATCTCACATCAGTAACAAACCTTAAAAATGAAACAGTTTAAGCGACAATGGTCAGAGTCAATTTTAGGTTACATGGGCCCTGGGCAAAATTGAATAGGGGGCCCCCTAGCCCTATCCCCCAGTTAGCTCTATTAGGTGGCCTTTGTGCTGACTTCTCTCACATGTAGCAGTATTAGGTGTTCTCCCCCCTCCCCCGATAGCAGTATAAGGTGTTTGTGCAACCCCCATACAGCAGTATTAGGCTGCCTTTATCCCCTTAACCCCTCTCCAGGACGTGGTACAACTTAGGGCTCATTTCCACTGCGTGCAGCCTTCTGCACCACGCCTTCTTTTGCATGCGATTTGCATGTA
Source organism: Hyperolius riggenbachi (assembly GCF_040937935.1). Taxonomy (NCBI): domain Eukaryota; kingdom Metazoa; phylum Chordata; class Amphibia; order Anura; family Hyperoliidae; genus Hyperolius; species Hyperolius riggenbachi. The sequence goes on from NC_090651.1 coordinate 366,947,270, forward strand.
ATGAAGATCAATGAATGCGAATTCTTTAATGCGAAAGATGCCCCCGTTTTGCCATCTAGCATGCTTCTTCCTGTTTCCTGTGTAGTTACAGTGATGTGATGTTGCTATGGAGATTAATGATCGGTTGTGAAAATATGCACTCCAAACGCACATAAAACGCATGCACTTTCACTAATCTGCCTTAAAAGCCCAGAGTGGTTTATTCGCTTTTTATCAGTGGCGTCAACTACTACATCTACAGTTGCAGGGGCGTAACAATAGACCCTGCAAGGGATGCAGCTGCAGGGGGCCCAGAAGCCACAGGGGGCCCCATCCTGAGAGACTGACAACTAAGGGCAAGGAGAGAAAAAGCTTTCTGCTCTCTGCACAATTGTTCTAATGACTGCATCTGCTCAGCCACTGATAACAAATCATACAAAGTTTTGTAGACAAGGATTTGTAGACAGTCCCTATGCGATTTCAGGTTTAAGATTGGCACACCTTACCGTGTGTAGTCTGGGTGCTCAGTCTCGATGCGAAGTCAACATCAATCCAATTTCAATGATACAAGGTCGACAGGCACACCATGTCAATTCTCCAAGCAAGTTTATTGTTTGCACAGCATTAGAGATGGGCCGAACGGTTCGCCGGCGAACGGTTCCCGGCGAACTTCGGTGGTTCGCGTTCGCCTCCTGCAGGCGAACGTTTCCGGAAGTTCGGTTCGCCCCACAATGCACCATGAGGGTCAACTTTGACCCTCTACATCACAGTCAGCAGGCCCAGTGTAGCCAATTAGGCTACACTAGCCCCTGGAGCCCCACCCCCCTTATATAAGGCAGGCAGCGGCGGCCATTACGGCCACTCGTGTGCCTGCATTAGAGAGAGTAGGGCGAGCTGCTGTCTGTCTCTCATAGGGAAAGATTAGTTAGGCTTAGCTTTTCCTGGCTGCATACCTGTTCAGTGATCCTGCCACTGCATACCTGTTCTGTGAACCCACCCACCACTGCATACCTGTTCAGTGATCCTGCCACTGCATACCTGTTCTGTGAACCCACCCACCACTGCATACCTGTTCAGTGATCCTGCCACTGCATACCTGTTCTGTGAACCCACCACTGCATACCTGTTCTGTGAACCCACCCACCACTGCATACCTGTTCAGTGATCCTGCCACTGCATACCTGTTCTGTGAACCCACCCACCACTGCATACCTGTTCAGTGATCCTGCCACTGCATACCTGTTCTGTGAACCCACCACTGCATACCTGTTCTGTGAACCCACCACTGCATACCTGTTCTGTTCAGTGGACCCGCCACTGTATACCTGTTTAGTGAACCCGCCACTGCATACCTGTTCTGTTCAGTGAACCCGCCACTGCATACCTGTTCTGTTCAGTGAACAGTTTGGTGTGTCAGTGTGAAGCAGTACCTTAATTACACTACCTGATTGATGTATACACATGCAAGATGTTTTAAAGCACTTTAGGCCTGTCATTTAGCATTCAATATGATTTCTGTCCTTAAAACGCTGCTTTGCGTCAAATCCAGATTTTTCCCCGGGACTTTTGGCATGTATCCCACTCCGCCATGCCCCCCTCCAGGTGTTAGACCCCTTGAAACATCTTTTCCATCACTTTTGTGGCCAGCATAATTTTTTTTTCAAAGTTCGCATCCCCATTGAAGTCTATTGCGGTTCGCGAACTTTAACGCGAACCGAACCTTCCGCGGAAGTTCGCGAACCCGGTTCGCGAACCTAAAATCAGAGGTTCGGCCCAACTCTACACAGCATGACAATTGTTCGGGGCCGCGGAGGGTCCCCTTCATCAGATAAAGTGCAGACACTGTCTGCACTTTATCTGATGAAGGGGACCCTCCGCGGCCCCGAAACAATTGTCATGCTGTGCAAACAATAAACTTGCTTGGAGAATTGACATGGTGTGCCAGTCGACCTTGTATCATTGTAGACAGTCCCTATTCAGTGTGCAGGGGGAGCCGGGAGGAGGTCCCATTCAAAGTTTTGCAGGGGGGGTGATTTCTAGTTACGCCCCTGTACAATTGTATTGATGTCTCCCACTGTAAGTAAGGATCCTTTGTGCATTTTACGTGCAGCAGACAGAACCTCTTTAGTATATTTGTGCATCATGTGCATGGTTCTGATTGAGTGCAGAAAGGTTACCCAGTGTCAGTGGTTTGCTATTTAGTTCAGTTACTAGTATGATATATCTATCTCGGGGGTGTACACAGACCTGTATGAGAGCGAGGTCGCATTCACAGCGCCACATTGCGGAGCTGCTTTATAAAGTCTTATAACGGAGCTTATCGCACCGCAATGCTATGAAAATGATGCGTTGCGGCAACTCACTGCCTACAGTGCGTTACCTCTAAGCGCAGACACATTGCGAATGTCGCATTAACCTCCCTGGTGTTCTATTAAAGATCGCCAGGGGGCAGCGCAGCGCTATTTTTTTAATATTTTTTTTTCAATCATGTAGCTAGCCTAGCGCTAGCTACATGATGCCCCCCTCCCTTCCGCATCCCTCCCACCCCTCCAATCGCCGCCGTTCTGACCGGGATTTCCTTTAGGGCTTCCCCTGTCGCCATGGCGACGATCGTGATGACGTCATCGACGTCATTGGGAGTCCCAATCCACCCCTCAGCGCTGCCTGGCACTGATTGGCCAGGCTGCGCAGGGGTCTCGGGAGGGGGGGGGCCCTTACGTGGCGGGTAGCGTAGCATCGGCGGCGAGTGGCTGCGATCGTATACAACACGCAGCAAGCAAAGTGCTTGCTGCGTGTTTTAAAAAAACAATTATGAAAATCGGCCCAGCGAGGCCTGAGCAGCGTCCTCCGGCGGTAATGGACGTAATAACGCGTCCATACCGCTAAGGAGGTTAAACCGCTACATCCCACTGTGAATATGCCCTCAAAGCAATTAGTGGCAAGTGTTATCTGCCAATTCTGGTTATGCAAAGTTTTGCATATATTTTCGTAATCATGGCCATACGTAATTATGATTTGGACATTCAACTGATTTTGCGTAATCCATTTGTAATTTTGTGTCATTTTTGCGTAATTTTGTGCCGATTTTAGCGGTTGTTAGCAAAGCCTCTATACATGCTATTATCACCAAAATTGCTAGGTAGGTTAAAAAAATGCAAAGGGAAATGGTTTTTATACTCAGAACAACAACAGTTAATCTACTTAGGTCTATCTGGATGGATATATCCCTGCAGATAGCCTGCCCTGCTGCCGCGCGCGCTCCCGCCACCTTCCGTTAGCCCCGAGATCAATGAATGGGAACATGCTTCCCATTCATTAATCTAAGTCCCTGGCAGAAATAAACGACTGCCTCTTATCAGAGCCCGCGGTCTTTCTGCGCAAAAAAAAAGTTTCCTGTCCTCTTTATGGTTACTGGAAGCGAGAGCGTTCACTTCCAGGACAAAAAATGTTTTTTTCACTGTGGCCAACTTGTGGCCAAATAGTAAAACTACATCCACATACATTTTTTAGTAAATAAACACATATTATTACATCTAAAATTAACTGTTAACCTCCCACACCAAAAATTACCCCAAAAAAATGTTTAATTAAAAAAAAAAAATTACAATTAAAAAATAAATAAATAGTTACCTAAGGGTCTGAACTTTTTTAATATCCATGTCAAGAGAGTATATTACTATATTTTTTTAATTATAAGCTTGTAAATAGTGTTGGACGTAAATTTAAAAATATACCTTTATTTCCAAATAAAATATTGGCGCCATACATTATGATAGGGACATAATTTAAATGGCGTAATAACCGGGAAATGGGCACATAAAATACACGAGTTTTTGTTACAGTAGCATATATTAATTTCAAACTAAAATGGCCAAAAACTGAGAAATAATGAATTTTTTCCATTTCTGTAACTAAAAAAACTCCCCTGGGGGGCAATCACCTCGGATGGGGGAAACCTCCAGATCCTATTGAGGCTTCCTCCGTCCTCCTCGGTCTCACGGCGGCAGCAAAAATCCTCCCGGAGCAGCGGTGATGTAAATATTTACCTTCCTGTCTCCAGCGCAGGCGCAGTATCCGCTCTCTGCACGGATATAGGCGAAAATAGCCGATCTCCGTCGGGCCACTCTACTGCGCAGGTGCAAGTCTCCTGCGCCTGCACAGTAGAGCGGACCCGACAGAGATCGGCTATTTTCGCCTATCTCCGTGGGAAGAGCGCCCCCGCTGGAGCCAGGGGAGGTAAATATTGCACAGTGTGACAAATTGTCGGCTGTGCGTTCCGGGGGCTGCAGCGAGACCGCCGTGGGACACAGGAGGACGGGGGAAGCCTCGATAGGGTCCAGAGGCTTTCCCCTACTGAGGTGAGTACCCCCCAGGGGAACTTTTTTCAGTGCAGGTTTTCTTTAATCTTCCTGTTAAAATGGATTTAGAATAAAATAATTCTTAGCAAAATGCACCACCCAAAGAAAGCCTAATTAGTGGCGGAAAAAACAAGATATAGATCATTTCAGTGTGATAAGTAGTGATAAAGTTATAGGCAAATGAATGTGAGGTGAAAGTTGCTCGGATGCTTAAAGAGAATCTGTATTGTTAAAATCGCACAAAAGTAAACATAACAGTGCGTTAGGGGACATCTCCTATTACCCTCTGTCACAATTTCGCCGCTCCCCGCTGCATTAAAAGTGGTTAAAAACAGTTTTAAAAAGTTTGTTTATAAACAAACAAAATGGCCATCTAAACAGGAAGTAGGTTGATGTACAGTATGTCCACACATAGAAAATATATCCATACACAAGCAGGCTGGCTGTATACACCCTTCCTTTTGAATCTCAAGAGATCATTTGTGTGTTTCTTTCCCCCTGCAGCTATCTTCCACTGAAGTGTCAGGCTGTTTCTTCCTGCAGAGTGCAGACAGCTGTGCCTGTATGTAATTCCTCAGTATGTGAAAGCCCAGCCAGCTCAGAGGAGGATTTATCCAGCTTGTAAAAGATAAGAGAGAAGAGAGAAGCTGCCCTAATCTAAATAATACACAGGCAGTGTGCAGAGAGGGGAGTTCATAGCAGAACCACAACACTGAAGAACTTGGCAGCCTTCCAGACACCAGCTGACAAGTCTGACAAGAGAGAGATAAGTTGATTTATAACAGAGATGGTGATAGTAGAACGTGCTGCAGTAAGCCAGAACACATTAGAATAGATTTTGGAACTTGTAGGATGGAAGAAAACCGGATGAAATTTTTGTTACGGAGTCTCTTTAAGGTGAAACAACACTGTAGGCTGAAGTGGTTAAAAAACATTTTTTATTTTAAAAATCGATTTTCTCAAAAACTACAAGATCTTTTTGAAAATATTTTTTGCCTTTCAGCCCCTATTTAAAGTAATTTTGGTGATGATAGCATGTATGGGTGCTTGCTAATAACTGCTCAAATCGGCGCGAAAATGACAAAATTACAGTTCCTGATTACATTTACAAACAAAATTAATTACAATTTTACAAGAAAATTTCACATTACCAATTTGCATTGTAATTGTGAATTACAATGTAAAATTGTGATTATGCCAAATTTTTCCCATCACTAAAAGCATTGTTTTAACTTCCTTTCGCCATAATTACTCCTTTTTTCTTTGGTGAGGCTGAGGCACAAACATATGAGGGAATTTAGGGAGCGTAAATAATGCAGATTTGTCAGCCTGAAGAGTGATTCCTGTATTCCTGTATCCCACCTGCGTGTGCTCTGGATAGCAGGAGGGGAGCAGGGACCCCACACACATTATACTGCGCTCTAAGGGATCGTGCAGACAGAGGACAGACACACTACATAACAGGGAGATTATCCAGCTCTGTGGGCAGATGAACACCAGAGCGGTTCTGGAGTGTTTTAAAACACTTGCAGGGGGAAAACCGCTTGGCTAATGAAAGTGAATGGGCTGGTGCACACCAGAGCGGTTCGGTTTTTCCACAAACGCAAACTCGGGGGCTGCAGCATTTTTTAGATTTCTGAGGTGTTTCTGCCTCAATGTTAAAGTATAGGAAAGTGGAAAACCGCTCTGAAAAATACTAGATCAGAGCAGTTTTCCAGGCGTTTTTGTTACAGAAGCTGTTCAGTAACAGCTTTACTGGAACAATATGTGAAATCTGCTACACAAAAAACGCTCCAAAAACGCTAGCATGTTTAGAAAACCTCTCTAATCATGCCTAGAATCACTCTGAAATCTGCTTCAAAAACCTCTAGCGTTTTGCGGATCTGCTAGCGGTTATTGGTGTGCATTGGGCCTATCAGAGAGAATTGAAAGGTCACTTACCTGCCCTGTGCAGCAGAATCCTGACTCCTCTATCTGCAGAGACTGGATGGAAACATCTTCACTGTCACACCACGCAGGATTCACAGCTCCACCACAAACTGTCTGCAGAGTGATGCTGCGACCTCCCTCCTCCCGGTGTCACCTCCTGATACCGAGGCTGTCTCCTTCCTCCTCTACCTGACTGCAAAGTGATGCTGCGACCCCCCCTCCTCTCGGTGTCACCTCCTGATACCAAGACTGTCTCCTTCCTCCTCTACCTGACTGCAAAGTGATGCTGCGACCCCCCTCCTCCCGGTGTCACCTCCTGATACCGAGACTGTCTCCTTCCTCCTCTACCTGACTGCAAAGTGATGCTGCGACCCCCCTCCTCCCGGTGTCACCTCCTGATACCGAGGCTGTCTCCTTCCTTCTCTACCTGACTGTCTCTCTGTTCCACTCTCTCCAATGCTTTACCTCTCTGCAACTCTCTCCTCTCTGTATAGCTTAGTTGTCTCTCTCCTCACCAGCTTTCTCTCGCTCTCTCCCTGGCCTAGTGTTCCCCAGCTCTCCCTCTCTCTCTCTCTCTTTCTGGCCTAGTGTTCCCCAGCTGTCTCTGCTTCTCTCTCCCTGGCCTAGTGTTCCCCAGCTCTCTCTCTCTCTCTCTCTCTCTCTATGGCCTAGTGTTCCCCAGCTGTCTCTGCTTCTCTCTCTTTCTGGCCTAGTGTTCCCCAGCTGTCTCTGCTTCTCTCTCTTTCTGGCCTAGTGTTCCCCAGCTGTCTCTGCTTCTCTCTCTATGGCCTAGTGTTCCCCAGCTCTCTCTCTCTCTCTCTCTGGCCTAGTGTTCCCCAGCTCTCTCTCTCTCTCTCTGGCCTAGTGTTCCCCAGCTGTCTCTGCTTCTCTCTCTCTCTCTGGCCTAGTGTTCCCCAGCTGTCTCTGCTTCTCTCTCTCTCTCTGGCCTAGTGTTCCCCAGCTCTCTCTCTCTCTCTGGCCTAGTGTTCCCCAGCTGTCTCTGCTTCTCTCTCTCTCTCTGGCCTAGTGTTCCCCAGCTCTCTCTCTCTCTCTCTCTCTCTCTCTCAGGGCCGGGCCGAGGCATAGGCTGGAGAGGCTCCAGCCTCAGGGCGCAGTGTAGGAGGGGGCGCACAATTCATTCAGCTGTCATTCCTAATTGTGTATGAAGCAGAAAGAAATAAGAAAAGGGGATACATAGCAGTGACTGCAAGCCAGATAACTAGATATTAAGGTGTTGGGGAGGTTGTGGGCCCTTTGGCGCCTCTTAGTCTAATAGCAATCAGTGTGTGACAGCTGGGGTGGGAGGGATGGAGGGGCGCACTTTGGTGTCTCAGCCTTGGGTGCTGGAGGACCTTGTCCCTGCTCTGCTCTCTCTGGCCTAGTGTTCCCCAGCTGTCTCTGCTTCTTTCTCTCTGGCCTAGTGTTCCCCAGCTGTCTCTGCTTCTCTTTCTCTGGCCTAGTGTTCCCCAGCTCTCTCTCTCTATCTGGCCTAGTGTTCCCCAGTTGTCTCTGCTTCTCTCTCGCTCTCTGGCCTAGTGTTCCCCAGCTCTCTCTCTCTCTCTCTGGCCTAGTGTTCCCCAGCTGTCTCTGCTTCTCTCCCCCTGGCCTAGTGTTCCCCAGCTCTCTCTCTCCCTCTCTGGCCTAGTGTTACCCAGCTCTCTCTCTCTCTCTCTCTCCCTCTCTCTCTCTGTCCCTCTCTCTCGCCTAGTGTTCCCTAGCTCTCTCCCTCTCTCTCTCTCTCTCTCTCTCTCTCTCTCTCTCTCTCTCTCTCTCTCTCGCCTAGTTTTCTCCAGCTGTCTCTCTCTCTGTGGCCTAGTATTCCTCAGCTGTCTCTTTCTCTCTGTGGCCTAGTGTTACCCAGCTGACTCTCTCTCTTAGTACCCTTGTGTTCCCCATCTCTCTCTTCTTTCACCGCTCCCTTTTACCCTCAGTCCCCTCTCTGAGTTCGCCAAATGTCAATCTCTCTCTCATTCAGCCACCCACTAAATCTCTCAGATGTCTCCCCTCTCTCACAGTCCCCTCTCAGTCTCCCAGCTCACTCTCTGCTCTCTCGCAGTCTCCTCACAGTCTGCCAGCTCTCTCTCTCTCCTTGCTGTTACTCTGCCTCAGACCCCTCTGAGTGTCTCAGCTGTCTCTCCTCTCTCTGGCTGTCAGTGGGAGTCAGTCTATTCAGCATATCCAGGACTGTCCCAGCATTATTATTACAATATCCTCCTCCACACCACACATGACACAGCTGTCCCCTGCATGACCAGGGCTGCCTGGATTAAGGGCAGCATGGTGGCATAGTAGTAAGCACTCTTGCCTTGCATCGCTGGGTCCCCGGATCAAACCCCACTATCTGCACTGAGTTTGTATGTTCTCCCTGTGTCTGCGTAGGTTTCCTCCGGGCACTCCGGTTTCCTCTTACATTCCAAAAGCATACAGATAAGTTTATTGGCTCCCTGCTCCTAATTTGGCCCTAGAATGCAATACATATACTACACGATACATATATAGATATATGACTATGGTAGGGACTAGATTGTGAGCACCTGTGAGGATAGATTATGAGCCCTTGTGAGGGACAGTTAAGTATCAAGACAACTGCACCCTGAGGCTGGAGCCTCTCTCGCCTCTGCCTCAGCCCAGCCCTGCGCCCCCTCCTACACTGCGCCCTGAGGCTAGAGCCTCTCTCGCCTCTGCCTCAGCCCGGCCCTGCGCCCCCTCCTACACTGCACCCTGAGGCTGGAGTCTTTCTTGCCTTGGCCTGGCCCTGAGACAATATATACTTAAAACAGCGCTGTGAAAGATGTTGGCGCTATATAAATACATAATAATAATATGGTAGGACATTAGACTATGACTATGGTAGGATTAGATTGTGAGCTCCTCTGAGGACAGTCAGTGACATGACTATGTACTGTGTAATGTGCTGCAGGAGATGTCAGTGCTATATAAATACATAATAATAATATGGTAGGACATTAGACTGTGACTGTGGTAGGATTAGATTGTGAGTTCCTCTGAGGACAGTCAGTGACATGACTATGTACTCTGTAAAGTGCTGCAGAAGATGTCAGTGCTATATAAATACATAATAATAATATGGCAGGACATTAGACTATGACTATGGTAGGATTAGATTGTGAGCTCCTCTGAGGACAGTCACTGACATGACTATGTGCTCTGTAATGTGCTGCAGAAGATGTCGGCGCTATATAAATACATAATAATAATACGGCAGGACATTAGACTATGACTATGGTAGGATTAGATTGTGAGCTCCTCTGAGGACAGTCAGTGACATGACTATATACTCTGTACAGTGCTGCAGAAGATGTCGGCGCTATATAAATACATAATAATAATTCCACTGATTGCTGGTATAGTCAGATATTAGCTTTTTGTACTTTGCAGCTACCCATGTGTACAGGGCCGCCATCAGAAATTTTGGGGCCCCTCACACATCATCAGGCCTGGGCCCTCCCCTCCCTGGGCCCACCCACTGGTTGCTATGCCCGTCCACTAGCCACCCCACCCCTGTGTCCATGCGCAAGGTTAGTTGCGACGAAAAATGTGCATGACTTTGACACAGGTGGTGACCCGGTATAGGTAGCCTGGTATACTTGCCCCAGTATAGGTAGCCTGGTATGGGTGGTGCACCAGTATAGGTTGGCCAGGTACAGGTGCCCCCAGTATAGGTAGCAAGCTATAGGCGCCCCTGTGTAAGTAGCCAAGTATAGGTGGTGCCCCAGTATAGGTAGCCAGGTACAGGTGGTGCCCTCAGTACAGGTAGCCAAGTATAGGAGGTGCCCCAGTATAGGTAGCTAGGTATAAGTGGTGCACCAGTATAGGTATCCAGGTATAGGTGGTTCCAGAGCCCCAGCATAGGTGGTGGCACACTATAGGTAGCCTGTAGCCAGATATAGGTGGTGCACCAGTATTAAAAGTCCGCTGTAGTGGACTCACTCATCTACTCCCCACATTCATGGTGATGTCACTCTTCTCTCAGTGCTGGAACGCGGTGTGCTGCTTAGTGAGCCTCCGGCCCGCAGTCAGCACATGCGGCCCTTCCATCGCTTTGGAGGGGCCCAGGGCCCCCAGAAGCCCTGGGCCCCTCACTGCAGTGTCAGTTGTCCCCCCCTGATGGCTGCCCTGCATGTGTAATACATTGACATATACTGTACATATGATATGAATGCAAGGCATGCTTCTGTGAGAATACATTCTGATCTCCATCTCTCTGCCTACAAGGCATGTAATGAGTAATGTGTGAAGATAATGAAATATTACACATATTAGGCAGCTTTCAGCTGTTATAGGTGTCTTTATATTTTCCATTAGTTATGCCAGTGCTGCATCACACACAGAAGTCCCTGCTGACTTTTGGCAATCATAGTCGCAGTCCCTATTTTTGAATCCTTCTGTCCAAGGGCATAACTAGAGGGGATCAGCCCCTGCAACTGCAGAGGGGCCCAGAGTTGTGAGAGGGCCCCAACTACGTCACTCCCTCCGATAAAGGGAACCATCCTTAAGATCAGTTGAATCCCTTTAACCCTGTCAATCTAACCTCGGGCTCTCTTTAAAGGATACCCGAAGTGACATATGACATGATGAGATAGACATGTGTATGTACAGTGCCTAGCACACAAATAACTATGCTGTGTTCCTTTTTTCTTTCTCTGCCTGAAAGAGTTAAATATCAGGTATGTAAGTGGCTGACTCAGTCCTGACTCAGACAGGAAGTGACTACAGTGTGACCCTCACTGATAAGAAATTCCAACTACAAAACACTTTCCTAGCAGAAAATGGCTTCTGAAAGCAGGAAAGAGATAAAAAGGGGAATTTGTTTTCAGTGAGGGTAACACTGTAGTCACTTCCTGTCTGAGTCAGCCACTTACATACCTGATATTTAACTCTTTCAGACAGAGAAAGAAAAAAAGGAACACAGCATAGTTATTTGTGTGCTAGGCACTGTACATACATACATGCACATGTCTATCTCAACATGTCACATGTCACTTCGGGCTTACTTGGGGCAGCAAAATAGCCAGAAACATTTTACACGATGACATTTTTTTGTAATTTCAGTGCGGACTGTATGATGTGAATATGACTTTTTTTGTCAGCAAAAAACTTTTGAAACTAAAATGGCCAGAAACAGACCTGTTGGGAAAAAAATATATTGATCATGATCCCTTTAGATAAAGAGACTGATTATTAACCACTTCGGGACCAGCACCCTCTGCCCCCTTAAGGACCAGAGACTGCTGGTACAGTAAAACGCCGCTTCCCGACGAATCGCAGCAAAAATCCACCGCTCCCGCCGTTCGGTCCCCGCCGCAGGCTGTCTCTATGACAGCAGAACGCTGTGCGCCGGTCATTGGCTGCTGACCCTGTCAATCAATGTAAGCCAATGGGATTGGCTTACAGTGATGACAGGGCCAGGAGCCAATGAAAACAGCTCCTGACCGGCTCACAGTGCCATCTGCTGGACGTAGATTCAACCTTCGTCGGTCTGGAAGTAGTTAAAAACGCAAATGCAGGTTGTGTTGGTAAATCATACTACATGGAGCTTGGAAAAATTGGTCAATGATTGGCCAATTATGATTGAAAGTGTGTACCAGGCTTTAGAACCTGGAGCTCTGGTGCTGCAAGGCAGGTATACTGCTTACTACATCCAATGAGTCACTTAAAATAATTCTGGCTAATTCTGGCTTTGGGCCACATTCTGCAGATTTTGACTTGTTCCAAGTTGTATGAGATTTGCATACAATTGTGTATTATCGCCTCATTTGACCGACTCTATTGCTAGCCATGGTTGGGAACAAAATTCTATTTGGGTTTCCCATCAGCTTAGATATTCATAACTAGCTGCAGATCAAAATAGTCTAATGACGTTAAAGAGGAACTCCAGTGAAAATAATGTAATAAAAAAGTGCTTCATTTCTACAATAATTATGTATAAATGATTTAGTCAATGTTTGCCCATTGTAAAATCTTTCCTCTCCCTGAATTACATTCTGACATTTATCACATGGTGCTGGCAGGTGATGTCAGTGGAAGAAGATGCTGCTTTATTTTTTGGCAGTTGGAAGCAGCTGCTGTTTGCCACAATTCAACAAGGCTCCCACAGTGTGATGTCAGAACCATGGTCATGACATCACACTGTGGGAGGGGTTTCACCACAATATTAGCCATACAGAGCCCCCCGATGATCCGTTTGTGAAAAGGAATAGATTTCTCATGTAAAAGGGGGTATCAGCTACTGATTGGGATGAAGTTCAATTCTTGGTTTCTCTTTAAATTAGCAAATGACATGTCTTAAAGGGATCTGTGAAAATAACTGCGGGGTCCCACTTTAAATAGTACTTCCAGTAAGAAATGAATGAAGATAAAATAGGTTCTCACTGGGGTGATTAGCATGCAATAGCAAAACATATGAAGAACAGCTGACTCTTGGGTGCATGCTAGAATAATTTTAATGTGAAGAAATGCTATACAAAATTGCTATACAAAAAACACACATACACATATACATATACATATTCTTGAAACGTATACAACATAAAAATTATTAAAACAGGGACAAAGAAGCCCTGAAAAGAGCCAACTGCCCAACACCCAAGACTTGGGGCTTGATTCACAAAGCGGTGCTAACAGTTAGCACGCTGGTGAAAAGCCCTTTATCATGCCTAAACTCAGTTTAGGCATGATAAGTTTAGGTGTGATAAGTTTAGGTGTGATAAGTTTAGGCATGATAAGTTTAGGTGTGATAAGTTTAGGCATGCTAAGTTTAAGCGCCAACTGCGTTAGCACCGCAGTGCACAGCTGATCAAAAGTTTTACGCTAGCAAAGACTGGTGCACTTCGTATAAAGTTTAATGGCGCTGCTTTGCGTGCGGGACTTTGCAAGCGATCTAAACTTATCTAAACTTAGCATGCCTAAACTTATCACACCTAAACTTATCACACCTAAACTTATCACGCCTAAACTGGCTTTTCACCAGCATGGTGCAATGGTTATCATGCCTAAAGTCTTTTAGGCATGCTAACTGGGTTAGCACCGCTTTGTGAATCGAGCCCCTGGTCTCTTAGAGGCTGCAGTCCTCCAAGAGAATATGCACCAGGGTACATCCGGATAGTATATGGAGCTCAGTTATGTGAACTTTCCAGGTTAGGAGAAAAGCACTTTAGGTTAAATATAGCACTTTTGAATTATGGATGTATTAGCTGTGATAATTATGTAGCCAGGAGATACAAGCATCCAGTTCCTCATATTTCAAATGGAATCCAGAGCTAGCCAGACCATGTCTGTGGTTGAGAAAGTAGCAGAGATTGTTTATCAATTGGACTCAATCGCAGTCATATAGGAAGTCTGTGTCTATTTACTCTGTAGAAAGTGTGGACTCAATCGCAGTCCCCAATGACACCTAGACAAATCTCCAGATAATACTTCATATTATGCATCAAAACAATGGCTGGTGGTGTAGAATAATGAGTCACTTCCGACAGACATGGCAGAGTACAGATGCAGAGCTATGCAGGTATGGTGGGAACTGGCAACAAATATCCTCAGCGAAGCAATCATAAGTGGCAACCAGTGATGTTAGTGCGAAGCTCATGCACAGCGATCAAATAATGTCCACATGCAACCTGGTTAGTTGTGGTTAATAGCAAATTGCAGGGTTCACAGTTCAGCATGCAATACCTCCTAATCACAGAAACGCTGGCAAGTGTGCAGCTGTTTTAAAGCGCAAGCGCAATATAAACTATATGGCAGTGATCTCACTGCTGCGATTGCCGCCGATTAGCAGCAATCGCAAAATGCACTACATGCAGCATTTTACTGTGGTTCTGGAGCGATCGCGATTAGAATGCTAAAAAGCGCTGATCGCGATCACTCAAAAATGATGAGAGTGTGCAATGTTTTTACAGCGTTAATCACAGTAAAATCACCCGCGCAAAACACTAGCGCTTTGTTTTGTGCTTCCGAGTGAGAACAGGCCCTGAGGCAAGATAGCAGCATTTGCCCACTACTGATAAGTCTCCTGGCTTTTTTAGTTAGACTAGCCAACCCGCGTCATAGCATACGCCGCATCTTCTATCTATCTAATAGAGTACGTGCCTCAACCTTGAAGCAAGAAGAAGTAGGCTTTCCATGAGAAAATGTATGCGTGCTCAAACACCAAGTTTAACCCTAGCAAGTCTGGCTTTGCAAATCCGGCCTAATTGGCTATTCATGAGGAAATGCTCATGCAAATATGAATTTGCTTTCGCATGCCAAACTATGCAGGGTCCAAAAACCAATACCGCAAAGCGACCGCCCTGCGGGAATTAGTTCATGCTACATTATCACTATCCAGGAGCGCCACGGGGAGGATTCCCAATGCCCCCATACAACCGGGGGGACCGCGGGGTTCCAGGCTCTCTCACTGCCTGGGAACCACAGCGGCACCCCGGAGGGGAAGGCTAGGTGGCGCAGCCGCCCCCCCCCCCCCCCCAAGTGTGGTCAGTGCTGGGGAGAGCCGTCCGCACCCACCTCCCAATATTAAAAACAGGCACTTACCTTAACATCCATTGCATTCTGCTACATGCACAGTAACTGGGGGGCACCACATTAGAAAGGAGTGAAGCATGGGTCACCCCAAGCTTTAGAGCTCAGGGCTGGCTCACATACATACATACATACATACATACATACATACAACACTCCAGAGGGGGGGGGGGGGATGGGAAGGACAGGCGCAGACAACTCACTCCAGGGCTCACACCACCAGAGCAAGCCATCCACCACCTGTCTCCAAAGGATACAACTGCAAAAAATGCTTTCCATGAGAAAAATTTATGCATGCTCAAACACCAGGTTTAACCCTAGCAAGTCTGGTTTTCCAAATCTGGCCTAACTGGCTATTCATGAGGCAATGCTCATGCAAATATGCATTTGCATTCGCATGCCAAACTATGCAGGATCAAAAAAACAATACCGCAAAGCGGTGGCCCTGCGGGAATTAGTTCATGCTACATTAGCACTATCCAGGAGCGCCACGGGGAGGATTCCCAATGCCCCCTTTTTATACAACCGGGGGGACCGCGGGTCCAAGGCTCTCTCGCTGCCTAGGAATCACAGCAGCACCCCGGAGGGGGAGGCTGGGTAGCGCAGGCAACCTCCCCAAGCGTGGCCAGCACCGGGGAGAGCCGTCCGCACCCACCTCCTGATATTAAAAACAGGCACTTACCTTAACGTCCATTGCGTTCTGCTACATGCGCATTAATTTTCTCATGGAAAGCATTTTGTGCAGTTTGTATCCTTTGGAGGCAGGTGGTGGATGGCTTGCTCGGTGGTGTGAACCCTGGAGTGAGTTGTCTGCGCCTGTCCTCCCCCCCCCCCCCCCCCCTCTGGAGTGCTGTATGTGAGCCAGCCCTGAGCTCTAAAGCTCGGGGTGACCCATGCTTCTCTCCTTTCTCATGTGGTGCCCCCAAGTTAATGCGCATGTAGCAGAATGCAATGGACGTTAAAGTGAACCTCCAGACTAAAAATCTACTCAGCAGCACTGAAAAGGCTTGGTGTTTCTTTAACAGTTTCACAGCATCAGAACTTTGTTTTTCTTACCCAAGCCCCATTTTTAGCTGCACAAATGAAAACTGCCCGGGCATTTTTCCCCTGATGCTGTGCAAAGCATGATGGGATGTCTGATGTTGTTGTTCTCGTTCTGCTGTTTTGGTGCAAATTTTTTTTTCAAATATTGAATGTGAGATCTGAAGCCTAGCGCGCGCGGATGTGAGGGGTGATCAGGACACAGGACAGTTGGAACTCAGCCTCATGCTCCCTGTCACCTCCTTTCAACCAAAAAGATGGCTGCCCCCTTAAAATCACAAACATTTGCCTGTTCTTTTAAAACAGGGTGGGTAAGAGATTATATTACCTATCTATTTTAATTAACATAACTAATGTAACTTAATGATAGTATGTTTGTTTAGGCTGAAGTTCCTCTTTAAGGTAAGTGCCTGTTTTTAATATTGGGATGTGGGTGCGGACGGCTCTCCCCGGCACTGGCCACACTTGGAGGGGTTGTCTGCGCCACCCAGCCTCCCCCTCCGGGGTGCCGCTGTGGTTCCCAGGCAGTGAGAGAGCCTGGGACCCTGCGGTCCCCCCGGTTGTATAAAAAGGGGGCATTGGGAATCCTCCCGTGGCGCTCCTGGATAGTGCTAATGTAGCAGGGTGACTGCTTTGCGGTATTGGTTTGTGCATGCATTTGCATGAGCATTGCCTCATGAATAGCCAATTATGCCAGATTTGCAAAGCCAGACTTGCTAGGGTAAGGCCTCTTTTCCATGGACTGTTGATAGGCAGTGAAATGCCTCTCAAACTCTCACAACTGCTCACTGCTGCCTGGTATCTGCTTGTTGCTGCCTGGTAACTGCTTGTTGCTGCCTGGTAACTGCTTGCTGAGCACACAGCTCAACAGTCCATGGAAAAGAGGCCTTAAACTTGGTGTTTGAGCACGCATACATTTTCTCATGCAAAGTACTTCTTCTTCTTGCTTGAAGGTTGAGGCACTTACTCTATTATATATATAGATTTGGTGCGGGCTAGCGTCCCCTAGAATCTCTCCAGGCCCTAGGCAACTGCCTAGAATTGCCTTGTGAATGATCCGGTGTCCATGCCATCATGCCAGGCTCTGTCTTAATGCGTCAGGATTGGGGAGGGTCTCAGGATTAATTACTTACATAATCTGCTATAATTCTGATGCTCCGCCCCCCTCCTCGACAATGCAATCACGCCCATACCCTTCAGAAACCCCTGCTTGAATTTATGCGGCCCGCCCCCAGCTCAGCAGCCACTAAGTATGCTGTAGCTGCCAAGCTGGAGGTGGGCTGTGGCAACACAGACTGGGGTGGCCAGAGCCTTACAAAAACCCGCCACAGCTGCATATGCAAAGGGGGTGGAGCACTCACTTGACTTTAAAGTGATCCCGAGGTGAGAGGGATATGGAGGATGCCATATTTGCTTCCTCTTAAACAATACCTGTTGCTTGGAAGCCCTGCTGGTCTATTTGGCTGCAGTAGTGTTTGAATCACACCAGGAACAAGCATGCAGCTAATCTTGTCAGATCTGGCAATAATGTCAGAAACACCTGATCTGCTGCATGCTTGTTCAGGGGCTATGGCTAGAAATATTAGAGGCAGAGGATCAGCAGAACAGCCAGGCAACTGGTATTGTTGAAAAGGAAATAAATATGGCAGCCTCCATATAACTCTTACCTCAGGTTCACTTTAAGTCAGAGCCTGACATGATAGGCTGTCTTTTATCCTGAAGGTACTCTTTAAGGACAACTAAAGTGACATGTGACATGATGAAATAGACGTGTATGTACAGTGCCTAGCACACAAATAACTAGGCTGTGTTCCTTTTTTTCTTTCTGTGCCTGAAAGAGTTAAACATCAGTTATGCAAGTTTCTGTCCGGGTCAGATTGGGTCAGACTATAGCATAACCCTCACTGATAAATAATTACAGCCATAAAACACTTTCCTGTCAGTGATTGGCTTCTGAGAACAGGAAAGAGATAAAAAGGGTCAAAAGGGTCAATAATTCATAGATTTTAGCTCTGGCATACTTCAATGACTGTGTCATTGAGCAGAGACAATGAATGAAACAGTATTAACTCAAAAACTAGATTTAAATTCTACCTAATAAATCCCGTGGGGATCAGTTGAAAATGGCGCATGAGCTGCCTGTATGAAAAGGTCACCTCCACAGACATCAATGTGATTTCTGCAAATATCAGCTACAAGGTAGTGAAAAGGGCGCCCGAGTTTTGATATAGGCTACAAGCGGGTGCCCCTTGGTAGCCCATATTTTATTTGGTTACTTTCGGCTACAGTAGGGCGCCCCTTTGTAGCTCATAATTTTTAATCGGCTACAAGGTGTTCAGCTACAAAAGGGCGTCCCTTTGTAGCCCATCATTTTTAGTCAGCTTCAAGGTTTTCGGCTACAAAAGGGCGCCCTACTGTAGCCCATATTTTTTATTTGGCTTCAAGGTTTCGGATTCTGCTACAGAAGGGCGCCCCTTTGTAGCCCATATTTTTTATCCAGCTACAAGGTTTTTGATTCTGCTACTAAAGGGAACTCTTTTATAGCTGAGATTTTTGATTCGCTGGGGGAGGGGGGGGGGGATTAGGATTAGGCATCAGAAGGGTCTTAGGGTTAGGCACCACCAGGGGGACATAGGGACATAGGGTTAGGCACCACCAGGGGAGACTTAGGGGTAGGCACCACCTTGATGGTCTTAGGGTTAGGGACCACCATGGGGGTTAGGGTTAGGCAACACCAGGGGAGTCGCAGGGTTAAGTACCACCAGGTAGATGGTTAGGGTTAGGCACCACCACGGGAGTCTTAGAGTTAAGCACCACCTGGGGGGTCTTAGGGTTAGGCACCACCAGAGGCGTTTAAGGGTTAGGCACCACCTGGGGGGTCCTAGGGTTAGGAACCACCAGGGGAGTTTTAGAGTTAAGAACCACCAGGGGAGTTTTAGGGTTAGGCACCTGGGGGGTCTTAGGGTTAGGCACCGCCAGGGGAGGTTAGGGTTAGGTGAGGGTTCTGTGTGAGAGTAAGGAGAAGTTAGGTCATAGTAATCACTTTTCTCAGCTATATATAGAGACCTTTTATTGCCCAACAAATTTTGCCTATAACAGCATCCTTTTTATAAACTAAAACTAGCTTTTTCGGCTACACCAGGTGCCTTTTTGTAGCCAATTTTGGCATAAATGGGCTACACCAGGCACCCTTTGTAGCTGAATTTAGCATATGGGCTACACTGGGTGCCCTTTGTAGCCGAATTTGGCATATTTGGGCTACAACAGACGCCCTTTGTAGCCGAATTTGGCATAAATGGGCTACAACATGCGCCCTTTGTAGCCGAATTTGGCATAAATGGGCTACAACAGGCGCCCTTTGTAGCCGAAGTTGGCATATATGGGCTACACCAGGTGCCCTTTGTAGCCGAAGTTGGCATATATGGGCTACACCAGGCGCCCTTTGTAGCCGAATTTGGCATATATGGGCTACACCAGGCACCCTTTGTAGCCGAATTTAGTATATATGGGCTACACCAGGCGCCCTTTTTAGCCGAATTTGGCATATGGGCTACACCAGGCGCCCTTTGTAGCCGAATTTGGCATATATGGGCTACACCAGGCGCCCTTTGAAGCCGAATTTAGCATATATGGACTACGATAGGCACCTTTGTATCCGAATTTGGCATATATGGGCTACACCAGGCGCCCTTTGTAGCTAAATTTGGCATATGGGCTACACCAGGCACCTTTTTTGCAGGCGCCCTTTTTAGATGGGACGCCCCGTGTCCCTGCGTTCCATATCCCTGTGTGTGTGTGTTTTCGTAGTGCGCATGTGCAGGGACGCAGAGACACTGAGGGGGAATGACGCGTGGTTTACAGGAGAGGACGGGGTGGGTGGGCAGTGTGCGAGTGCAGCGGGCGCATGCGCTCTTACATTTGGCGGTGACAGACCTAGAACACATTTTTAAATGGGCTTAGGTCGCCTACTATAAAATAAAACTGTGGGATATTTAAAAAAGAAGGATAGATGCAAATGTTTTTCTTATCGGTTTATTTTCACCTTGGATGTCCTTTAAGGAATCTATGAGTAATGATCGCTTTATGGCAGACATATACACATGTATATATTTATACACACCTCCTGCGTATCTTATTAGCTCCTTTATGTGGTCAGGAGCCGTTCCTTTTTTCCGCAGCAATCCTCTCCTGTCCAATTATCTGCGCTGATTTCCCCGCTGCCCATTAGGCTTAATTAATTAGCTGCAGATTAAAAATACCTTTATCATCAGTAAATTCCGCTTGGCTTATCACCATCGGAAATCAATAGCGAGTGAGAGATGTGGCGGATGGCGGGGCCGGGGGAAGGCGACGGATGACGGCTCCGCAAATATGATGGAAGCTCGCAGCCTTCTGAGCCGTCACCGCCTTAAAGGGTTAATCAGCGTCAGGGCAAAAATCTATACAACGCGTGTCATCATCGCTATATGATCAATGGGTATCTGAATGCCAGTAAATATCCTCTTTCAACTTGTAGCTGCTACATAGCAATACACACGGGCGGTTTTACCTTACAGCGAACCTGAACTCAGAACTTCCTCTCTGCTCTAAAAGTTAAAGGATATCCGAAGTGACATGTGACATGATGAGATAGACATGTGTATGTACAGTGCCTAGCACACAAATAACTAGGCTGTGTTCCTTTTTTTCTTTATCTGCCTGAAAGAGTTAAATATCAGGTATATAAGTGGCTGACTAGACAGGAAGTGACTACAGTGTGACCCTCACTGATGAGAAATTCCACTATAAAACACTTTCCTAGCAGAAAATGGCTTCTGTGAGCAGGAAAGAGATAAAAAGGGTCAATCGTTCAAAGATTTTAGCTCTGGCATACTTCAATGAATGTGTCATTGAGCAAAAACAATAAAACAATTAAAACTTAAAAAGTAGATTTAAACATCAAATAAAACTGTGGAATATCTTAAAAAGTCATTTTTAGGAGAAGGAAGATAGATACAATAGTTTATTTCATTCGTTTATTTTCGCTTCAGGTGTCCTATAAGCAACAGCATAATAACCTTTACAAAAAATTCATCCTGGTTACAGCTGATACAAATCCTGCAACAAAGCTGCAGCGGGTCTTCTTCCTGCTTTCATGGAAGCAGACATAGGGTTAACACTCTGTGTTTACATATTAGCTGCTTTGCTGTGGCAGAGGAGATACCTGGGCTGACACAGCTGAGAGATCAAATTACAGCTGGGATTAGTCACAGATGAGGGGGAAGTAGACAGGCTAAACTCTCTAAATACATACAGGATGCATTCCCCTATGTTTTCCTTCTGTCCTGCTCAAGAGTTCAGGTCACTGCAGTGAAACATAGTAGAATGCAGTAAATGATTGAACATACCCACTTATATGGTAATTTTCCTGGTTTCACCATCAGAAATACTTCCTATAGCTATATATTGCTATATATTGGTGAGTAGATTAAAACAGGGAGGTAGGAGCCACCTAATATATCTATCTGTCATATACCTGCTGCATTATATATGTATATACCTATCTGTTTTGTGTTTGCATCGGTATTAAAGTGAGTTTAGATAATACGATCAGTAGGAGCCATGAACTCTTTCATCCGTAAAGGCATTCTATTGTCCTGAGGAAGCGGCTTTAGAACACGAAACGCGTTGTCTATGGACTAAATAAGTCTTTTGAGAAAACCACAATTGTCTCCTTTTAAGTGGGCTGCGCTCTCACCTCTCCACTGGAGTCCAGTGTTGTGCTTCCGCCTGTCCGCTCACCACTCGCCCTAGTGCCCAGCATCTCCTACCGCATGTAGTGTGATTACACTCTACATGAGGAGAGCCAGCACTAGAGGGAGCAGGAGACAGACAGGATGGTCACACAGGCACATCACTGGACTCCAGAGGGGAGGTGAGAGCACAGCTTCTGCTACACTATACTCTGCATTTACACACTGGACTAGGGGAGTGCAGGAGGGGGAATAAGAACAGAAAGTGGGGCAAGAAGACAGAGGGCGGCACAAAGGGGGACAGAAGGAGGCACAGTGGGAATGAGAGAGGCACAAAGGGAGGCACACTGAGCCCGGATCATCCACAAGGCAACTTAGGTAGCTGCCTAGGGCCTGGAGAGAAACTAGGGGCCCAGTTTATGCTAGCTCCCAACAAATCTTGCTAAAAAGCTAGGTGGCCATTAAGTGTGGGCCCCCATTGCTTGCCTAGGGCACCATTTCATTTTAATCCATCTCTGGAAGCACAGGGGGGCAGAGGTGGCACAGGGGGACTGAAGGTGGTACAAGGAGACAGAAGAAGGCACGAGGGGACAGGAGGAGGTACAAACATGTGGGGGCATGCATGGCTTCATCTGGGAGGTGTGGTTTCATTCAGGGCAGGGCTAAGTTTAGGGGTTGGGGCTTAATCAGGGCATGGCGACCCTCAGGACCAATGGCACTCCAGGCAGTGGCCTGTGATGCCTATGCCTAAAAACGCCCCTGTATAGCAGCAATGCTATAGAACGCACCCCGACAATGGGTAATTCGGGGATCTGGGACCAAATTACTCCTTCCACCGAGTTGTGATGGCTCAGAGTGGGAATAGTATTTAATGTCGCTGGGGAGTTTAGTGGCAGCAGAGAGAGCCGCTGTTCGCAAAAGTGACCGGGCGGCGAAAACAAATGTACGCCACATTAACACTCATCCAACCCCCTAATTTGTTAGCATGTAATTCTGCACCTGCTAAGAGCATAACAATGAAGGCCTAATTAGCAGCATTTGTCTGGCAGGTGCTGTTTATTTGCTAATCAAGCTGTAGGTGTAGATTTCCTGTTTGTTTGTTTGTTGATTGTCAGAATGTTCTGAAGAGCTGCAATGCTCAGCATGATACACCAGCCCCCTCTACAGATATACAGCTACCCACACTGCACTCCCCTGGGCCGAAACAATCAGTCCTGATTACAGATGGCCAACGCAATGCTGATAATTCTATATATTAAGGTAGCGGCTTGGCAGCTGATTGACCATCCGATTCGATTATTATAATCGATTGAAAATCTGAACCACCAAGTGCATGGCCAATCGCAATAGGTTGTGTGAATTTGTCGCAGGGGCGTAACAATAGACCCTGCAAGGGATGCAGCCGCAGGGGGGCCCATGGGGGAAAAGTTTCTTCTTTTCCCTGCCCTGAGAGACTGACAACTAAGAGAGAAAAAGCTTTCTGCTCTCTGCACAATTGTTCTAATGACTGCATCTGCTCAGCCACTGATAAGGAATCATACAAAGATTTGTAGACAATCCCTATTCAGGGTTCAGCAGTGTCTTGTGTACAGCGCTGTTCTACCCCATCCCAAGTGCTGTGCACTGTAGTGATGCTTGAGGAGTCTGGGCAAGGAGAGAAAAAGCTTTGTGCGCTCTGCACATTTGTTCTAATAACTGCATCTGCTCAGCCACTGATCTCAGTTTACCGGTGCAAAAAGCGAGGGGGGTCGGTAGGGGGGCCCCATGGAAATTTGGCAGGGGGTCCAGTGATTTTTAGTTACACCCCTGATTCGTCGGACATGCTTCAAAATGTAGGGTCGAAGTGCTCGATCAGGTGCGCAGTGGTAACGGCAAGCGATATAAGGACGAGTGACGAACACAATGAAACCCCCGCCGCTGTTCCCACAGGACTGTATATAAATGTGCATGTATGTGTGCGTTTATACATTTCCTGTCCTGTGTCGCGGTGCCTGTCCGTCTTCCGTACCCGCCGCCCCTCCACAGCCACATATATGCTGCTGGCTCATAGCACGCTGGCACGTTTGTGACATCACACATGCGTCACGCCAGCGGCGTGTATGTGGCTACTGGGAGAGCGGCAGATTGGGAAGACGGACGGGCACCGCGACACAGGACAGGAAATGTATAAATGCACACATGTATACTTATACACTACGGGAACAGTGGTGAGGCCACGCATGCAGACATGGCCGATTACCCAGAGATTTCATACTGTACTCAATCAGGAATCAGCCTGCGGTGTATGGACAGCTGACGGATCTCTCTCTGATCAGATTCCATCAGAGAGAGGTTTGTCTCTTGGTCGAATCTGCCCATCATCGCTAGATGTATGGCTACCTTGAGTAAAGTGCTGCAGAAGATGTCGATGCTATATAAATACATAATAACTAGCTGACCCGCGGCGTAGCATACGCCGCATAAGAGGGTAGAAGGTAAGAAGGGGGTATTGGGCACAGCGGTGGGGAGGGGGGTTGAACCCCCCCCTCAACTGGGTCCCCCCATGTGCACTACCCCTCCTGCTTAAGCTCAGCAGGAACCACCCCCCCTCCTGCTTAAGCACAGTAGCAGCCGCCACTATTAGTAAGAAGCAGCGGGCGGGGATGACTCACCTCTTCCGTGTTCCATCGTGCGTTCCACTGTCGTCACTTCCTGCAATGCCGCACACTGTATTGGTGTAATTTGACTTTTTAAAACAAATCTGCAATCATTCATCTATAAGTGAACATTTGTGGTTACCCACAATGCACTGCTACTAAATATGCAAATTACCCCTTTTCTCCCTTCGTAAGCTAAGCAAGCATCCAGAGCTGCTGGTGTATAGCAAGCATATAGCTTTAAATTTTACACAGTCATATCAAACCCACATGTGACAGTCTGTTTCAGACTTTTGGTCCTCATCAGTACATGGCAGGGATTAATACAGCTGTATGAGATAGGGCTTGGACCAGTACACCAGAGTAACCAAGCAGCTCAGGGTGACCCAAACTACTCGTAATGTATAAGGGGATAAAAGGAACCAAAAAGACCTCCTACTAAAAAAAGCAATGTTTGGTGTAATTTGCCTTCCTAAAACAGAAAGAAATATGCAATTATTCAGCTATAAGTGAACATTTGTGGTTACCCACAATGCACTGCTACTAAATATGCAAATAATTCCTTTTTCCCCTTAGTAAGCCAAGCAAGCATCCAGAACCACTGGTGTATAGCAAGCCTATAACTTTAAATTTTACACAGCCATATCAAACCCACATGTGATAGCCTGTTTCAGACTTTTGTTCCTCATCAGTACATGGCAGGGATTGATACAGCTGTATGAGATAGGGCTTGGACCAGTACAACAGAGTAACCAAGCAGCTCAGGGTGACCCAAACCACTCGGAATGTATAGGTGGATAAAAAAATCAAAGCTTGGTGTAATTTGCCTTCTTAAAGGACTTCCGAGGCCAAAATCTGCCCCCAAATATTAAAAAAAGTTAACTACCGGGATGACTTTGTAAGGCAAGAAGGACGCCGTCCGCGCCCTCCGTGCCGTTCCGCCTGGTCCCCTCTGCTCAATAGCCCCCTAAAAGGCTGCGACCCCACGGTCCGGGTCGGTATCTGCAGCCTGCATAAAGATGGCCGCCGGAGCTGGCCACGGCTGCGCAGTCCGCATAGCCGCTACTGCGGCTGCGCAGTCCGCATAGCCGCTACTGCGGTTGCGCAGCTCTAGGGCCAACCCCCGATCCACGTAACAGGCAGCGTGGATCGGAGGGTTGGCCCTAGAGCTGCGCAGCCGTGGCCAGCTCCGGCGGCCATCTTTATGCACGACCCGGACCGTGGGGTCACAGTCTTTCGGGGGGCTATTGAGCAGAGGGGACCAGGCAGAACGGCACGGAGGGTGCGGACGGCGTCCTCCATGCCTTACAAAGTCATGCAGGTAGTTAACTTTTTTCACGATTTGGGGGCAGATTTTGGCCTCGGAAGTCCTTTAAAACAGAAGAAACTGCAATAATTCAGCTGTAAGTGAACATTTGTGATTACCCACAATGCACCATTACTAAATATGCAAATTATTATTTTTCACCCTTAGTAAGCCTATAGCTTTAAGTCTTACACAGACATATCAAACCCACATGTGACAGCCTATTTCAGACCTTTGGGTCTCATCAGTACATAGCAGGGATTGATATGGCTGTATGAGATAGAGCTTGGACCAGTACAACAGAGTAACCAAGCAGCTCAGGGTGACCAAAACTACTAAGAATGTATAGGGGGATAAAATAGACCAAAAATCCCTCCTACTAAAAAAAAGCAAAGCTTGGTGTAATTTTCCTTCTTAAAACAGAAGCAAATCTGCAATAATTCATCTATAAGTGAACATTTGTGGTTACCCACAATGCACTGCTACTGAATATGCAAATTATCCCTCTTTGCCCTTGGTTTGATATGACCCTACTTCTTCTTCTTGCTTGGACCAGCCCCTTCTTCGTGCTTGGACCGGCCCTGGGGGCAGGGCGCTACTTCTTCTTCTTGTTTGAAGGTTGAGGCACTTACTCTATTATATATATAGATAATATGGTAGGACATTATACTATGACTATGGTAGGATTAGAGTGTGAGCTCCTCTGAGGACAGTCAGTGACATGACTATGTACTCTGTAAAGTGCTGCAGAAGATGTCAGTGCTATATAAATACATAATAATAATATAGTAGGACATTAGACTATGACTATGGTAGGATTAGATTGTGAGCTCCTCTGAGGACAGTCAGTGACATGACTATGTACTCTGTAAAGTGCTGCAGAATATGTCAGTGCTATATAAATACATAATAATAATATGGTAGGACATTAGACTATGACTATGGCAGGGATTAGATAGTGAGCTCCTCTGAGGACAGCCAGTGACATGACTATGTACTCTGTAATGTGCTGCAGAAGATGTCAGTGCTATATAAACACATAATAATAATATGGTAGGACATTAGACTATGACTATGGCAGGGATTAGATAGTGAGCTCCTCTGAGGACAGCCAGTGACATGACTATGTGCTCTGTAATGTGCTGCAGAAGATGTTGGGGCTATATAAATACATAATAATAATAATAATATGATAGGACATTAGACTATGACTATGGTAGGATTAGAGTGTGAGCTCCTCTGAGGGCTGTGAGTGACATGACTATGTAAAGTGCTGCATAAAATTAATAAAAGAAGAAAAATGACCACAAAATTCCAAAGAGAGCTTCTGTGTTCGGATAAAATCATCCTGTTGTAAAGATCGCAAGATTAGAAAATATCACTTTTTTTGATCAGGACCGTATCCTCCAATCGTTGCGTTTCTGACGTACACCTGGGGGTGTAGATAGCGTGTCAGGATAAGCTGCTCAGGAAGTGTCGCTCTGAGTGCTGACACTGGCATTCGCCGTACTGGGGAGGCAGCCTTACCGTCTCCCACATAGCGCTGCATAATTACACAAACACACGTGGGCTGCATCTGACTTCATTAACTCTGAAGTGACAAATACGTGAATAAGCCACAACCGCCCATGTAACCCTTCCCCTCCCAGCAGCCGTCGGCTCCCAGCGTCCTACGAGAGAGGGCAATGGAGGGTTATCCAGGGGTGTTTCTAGCCTTATCTCTCCAGGCAAGAAGTCCTGTGCCCCCCCCCCCCCCACCCCCAAAAAAAGAAAAACCACACACACTAGAGGATATAAATCATGTGCCGTACAGGGGGGAAGAATAATACAGGGAGTCCCTGAGATACAAGCCTCCGGATCCTATCGAGGCTTCCCCCGTCCTCCTGTGTCCCACGGCGATCTCGCTGTGCCCCTCCGAACAGCAGCGATGTAAATATACCTTCCCGTTCCAGTGCAGGCGCAGTATCGGCTCTAGGCAGGAATAGTAGATCGCTGTCGGGCCACTCTACTGCGCAGGCGCAAGTCTCCTGCGCCTGCGTAGTAGAGCGAACCCGACAGAGATCAACTATTTCTGTCTATTTTCGTGCTGAGAGCTGCAACAGCGCCACCCGCTGGAGGCAGGGAAGGTAAATATATCCAGCCTTGTCATGCTTGTCGAGCCTGGAATGCGGGACGCTTCGGGGGAGCCAGCGCTGTATTGCCTGCAGTTACAGGGATGGGGGAAGCCTCATTGGGACCCTGAGGCGTCCCACTCTCGAGGTAAGTACCCCCCAGGGTTGTTGTTTTATATATATATATATATATATATACAGGGTCTCTTTAATGTGTAAATGCAGAGTATAGTGCAGCAGAAGCTGTGCTCTCACCTCTCTGCTGGAGTCCAGTGCTGTGCTTCCACCTGTCTGCTCACCAATCGCCCTAGTGCCCAGCATCTCCTGCCGCATGTAGCGTGATTGCACACTACATAAGGAGAGCCAGCACTAGAGGGAGCAGAAAACACACAGGATAGTCACACAGGCACAGCACTGGACTCCAGAGGGGAGGTGAGAGCACAGCTTCTGCTGCGCTATACTCTGCATTTATACACTGGACTGGGGGGGGCGCAGGAGGGGGCCAGGAACAGATAGTGGGACAAGGGACAGAGGGAGGCACCATGGGGCACAGAGGGGGGGCAGAAAGAGGCACAGAGGGGGACACACAGGGCCGGATCATCTATGCCTAAACAGAGCCGCATCCGCCTATGCTTAAAAACGCCCCTGGGGTAATCCATCTTATTTATTCATTCACAAACTGACCTCTTGCATTGTGATATCAAACAGTTATTATACAAAGGAAATGGGAAAAATAGAACTAATGCCGGTTACAAATAACAGCCCACTAATGACGGTGTTGTTGCTGTAACAGCATGCGTTGCATACGATGAAGCATGCGGTTTATCAGAACCGAAACATCATTTGCTGTCAGTTATATATCAGTTGCTTTCAGTTATATATCAGTTGCTGTCGAGTAAAACGGAAAGGACAACTGATGTGCAAGGTAATGTCCATTTTCTCTACGGCTCAAATGGGGGATATTACGGTTGAAAAGTGTGCCGACCAGGAAGCTGTTATGGGGTCATGACCATTTTAAAAATGGAGGACGGAGAATACGATTGATCATAGCGAACAAATAGGACGCTGGAGAGGAGAAAGAGAATAATGAGTAGAGACAACACGCGTGGTAAGTATGACTTTTGACTTTTCATTTTCAGTTCAGGTTTGCATTTACGGTGCCCATTGTAAGCAGACGATCGACCTTAGGATGATAGGATCCGATAATTGTGATCAGAAGGAATTGATCATAAATGGTCGATATAATCATTTTCCAGCACCTGTGCCTAGCAACACAGCGCTCTATATAAGTTGTCCCCGATGAACTGAAGTCTGACATTACTATTCTCACATTATTTTCAGCGCTTTGTACCCTCCTGGGTGTTAAGAAAGTTATTTAACAGATCGGGTGAGAGAGAGGGGAGGTGCGATGCGTACACATTCCAGGCAGGGCAGCCGCAATAGTCTCTGGAAGTGGCAGAGATCTGGCCTGCTCGTTGCTGCGACTGCCTGTGCTGAATGCAGGGCCGGGCCGAGGCATAGGCTGGAGAGGCTCCAGCCTCAGGGCGCAGTGTAGGAGGGGGCGCACAATTCATTCAGCTGTCATTCCTAATTGTGTTTGAAGCAGAAAGAAATAAGAAAAGGGGATACATAGCAGTGACTGCACTCCAGATAACTAGATATTAAGGTGTTGGGGAGGTTGTGGGCCCTGTGGCCCTCTTAGTCTAATAGCAATCAGTGTGTGACAGCTGGGGTGGGAGGGATGAGGGAGGGGCCTCTTAGTGTAATAGCAATCAGTGTGTGACTGCTTGGGTGGGAGGGGTGGAGGGGCGCACTTTGGTGTCTCAGCCTTGGGTGCTGGAGGACGTTGTCCCTGCTCTGGCTGAATGACCTGCTGGGATGTGGCCGCTTATGGCTGGACGTTCACACAGTGGTCACTGTGTCACCTCCCATCATGCTCTGCTTCAGGACGAGTGAGATGAAAATGCACATTATTTCCACTGACAAAACACCAACAATGTTAGAACGGAGACGCCAGATGAGCATAATACAATTAAAAACAGTTTAAAGCGGGATTGTCACCATAAAAATCAAATTTCAACAGCAACTGGTCTGGAGTGTATTAAAGGGAACCGGAGAGGAACAGTGAATAAAAATAGAACAAGCTTTTATACATACCTGGGGCTTCTTCCAGCCCCATACGCATGGATCGCTCCCACGCCGCCATCCTCCGCTTCCTGGATCGGCGGTACCGGGTCCCGTCACTTCCGGCGGACGCGGCCAATTGTCCGCATCACAGGGGCTCCCTCCATACCCGTACGCATGAGGCTGCGCACAAGGCAGCCTCATGCGTATGTATACGGAGGGAGCCCCGTGTGATGCGGACAATTGGCTGCGTCTGCCGGCCGACTCGTGGCAATGACAGGACCCGGTACCGGCGGATCCAGGCAGCAGAGGACGGCGGCGTGGGAGTGATCCGTGCGTATGGGGCTGGAGGAAGCCCCAGGTATGTATAAAAGCTCCCCCCCCCCCCAACGTCTCTGGTTTCCTTTAAGTGATAAAGATGCTAATCCTGCATTCAGAACTTTCAAAACTTCTTTTGCTGTTATGATTTGGAGTTATCACATACTTAAGGAGCGCTGGCCTTTTAGTAGTCAGTGCCAAACGGTTGCATGCTGGGGGTTCTTTTTATCTATAATATATTCCTCCTCTTCCATTTATTTCCCTGCCTAGCTGCTTATCTGAAACACGATCCTCTGCTCACTTGTGTTTACAAGGGCAGAAATGACATCAGGATTTAGCCTAAACTGAGGGCAAAAGACATGGTTCCCACCAGGAACAGAATTCTCTTCATTTACTATATAACATTCACCGATATCAAAACGTGGACAGTACAATACATGTGCTATGTAAGCAGATCAAGTATGTATCTACTTATATATGTGTTTTTCCCCTGGCATAGTATGGCTGATCCTACTGCTTTAACAAAGGAGATAGTGGTGGACTTACCTTACCGAAGTAGACTCAACAGTCCAGAGTTCACTGAAAACAATCTCTTTAATCAAATAACTCCCAAAAATATTTGTAACGCGTTTCACAGGCAACAACCCGCTTCATCAGGCAATAAAAGGAACAGCACCAAAGTCTCAATAGGTATAAATGCCTCCATTACCGAGGTGCTTATACCTATTGAGACTTCGGTGCAGCTCCTTTTATTGCCTGATGAAGCGGGTTGTTGCCTGTGAAACGCGTTGCAAATATTTTTGGGAGTTATTTGATTAAAGAGATTGTTTTCAGTGAACCCTGGACTGTTGAGTCTACTTTGGTGAGGTAAGTCCACCACTATCTCCGTTTTTAAACTATTTTAACTGTTTTACGCTCATCTGGCACCTCCGTTCTAAAGGTGGCCACACACGATACAATAAAATGATCCGATTTTACAGCAATTCGATGAAAACGATCGTATCTCTCGAAAAAAATCGAAAGCTTTTTTTTCATTCGACTGAAAAATCCGATCGGAATTCCCGTTTTTTTCGATTTAAATCGATCCGGAATGCCAGATATTTCTCTTCAATTTCTACTAAAGATTGTATGGTGTGTGTTGGATTGTAAGTTTATTAATATACACACCCTAGCAATTTTCTCAGAGTTTCCAATCATTTTTATCATAATTGGGGAAAAATTGAGCATAGGTGTGTGGTACATTGGTCAGATTTTTTAATTTGTTACAATCAGTCAGAAAAATTGATTGCAATTCTTAAATTGAACAGATATTTAAAAAAATGTATGGTGTGTGGCCACCTTAACAGTGTTGATATCCTAAGTCCACCTTTGGTGGAGGGGTGTAAACCCCTTTTTCTACATCTACAGAAAGCGACATTCTTAAATTCGAGGGGGGTTCGGGTCTGATCTCCCCACAGAGGCGTAGCTATGGGTGGGCAAGGGGGGACACGTGTCCCCGGGCGCAGCTCTGTAAGGGGGCGCAGAGCATGGCCACCGCACCCCCAAGTGAGTAAGAAGCAGATCGCTGGCTGCCCGAAGTGCCCCTGCTTCTCTCACTCCCTCTGCAGAGGAGTGCAGAAGTGTTAACAGCAGAAAAACAGGGGGGGGGGAGTTGGGGGTACATCTTGCTATCTAAACAAGGTGGGGGGTGGCACATCAGGCTATCTAAAGGGGTCACATTTGGCTTTCTAAACGGGAGAAGGGGGGCACATCTGGCTATCTAAACGGCATTTGTACATTTGGCTCCACCCTTGACCACACCCACATTCTGATGCGTGGCCATGCCCAATTTGTCCAGAGGGGGGCGCAGAAACTGTCTTTGTCCCCGGGCGCTGAAGAGCCTAGCTACGCCTCTGTCTCCCCACCTGCAATTTCAGTGGTTGCTTTAGCAGTAACCCACCTTTTGTGAGTACATTCTTATTTATATGCAATTTATACCTATTGCTTTGACATACGGCACTATTTGGGAATCTCGATGCTTCTTTCTCTTTCATGCACTGACAAAATATGTTGCCCGCAAATATTCTCCAAAGTTATTCTCGCATTGAAAATTCTATTTATTTCTATTTCGAAAACATACTTGTGAAAATACATTGTGTT
This sequence comes from Hyperolius riggenbachi, assembly GCF_040937935.1. Taxonomy (NCBI): domain Eukaryota; kingdom Metazoa; phylum Chordata; class Amphibia; order Anura; family Hyperoliidae; genus Hyperolius; species Hyperolius riggenbachi. Next base: position 366,979,481 of record NC_090651.1, read on the forward strand.
TGCATAAAATTAATATAAAATTTCCATCTATTTGATCATCCTTATTCAGTACAGAGAGATGGTTGTGCTGATGATATTGAAGTGGTAATAATAATCTCTAATAAATATTCTACTATTAGCTTCTAAGTAATGACTACAGTAAAATATCAGTAATTTTTACCAATATTTTACTATCGCATAACGTGACCCCATTCTCATTTCAACTCTCTCCCAACTAATGCCTAACTCTAACCGACCCCCCGACCGATGCTTATACCTAACCGATCCCTCCAACCCTTCCCTATACTGGGAGGAGGTGGGGGGGGGGGGGGGGACTCTGCCTACCTATAGCAGGGAGGGGCAGCTTAACCACTTGCCGACCGCACGCTTATACCGTGCGTCGGCAAAGTGGCAGCTGCAGGACCAGCGACGCAGTACTGCGTCGCCAGCTGCAGCTTAATTAATCAAGAAGCAGCCGCTCGCGCGAGCGGCTGCTTCTTGTCAAATCACGGCGGGGGGCTCCGTGAATAGCCTGCGGGCCGCCGATGGCGGCTCGCAGGCTAGATGTAAACACAAGCGGAAATAATCCGCTTTGTTTACATTTGTACGGCGCTGCTGCGCAGCAGCGCCGTAAGGCAGATCGGCGATCCCCGGCCAATCAGCGGCCGGGGATCGCCGCCATGTGACAGAAGACAGCCTGTCACTGGCTGCACAGGACGGATAGCGTCCTGTGCAGCCCAGATCTCCGGGGGGAGCAGGTAGGAGAGGGAGGGGGGAGAATGTCGCCGCGGGGGGGGCTTTGAGGTGCCCCCCCCGCAACATGCCAGACAGGAGGAGCGATCAGACCCCCCCTGCACATCATCCCCCTAGTGGGGAAAAAAGGGGGGCGATCTGATCGCTCTGTGTGGCCGCGGATCTGTGCTGGGGGCTGCAGAGCCCACCCAGCACAGATCCAAACAAACAGCGCTGGTCCTTAAGGGGGGGTAAAGGGTGGGTCCTCAAGTGGTTAAAGGGACCATGAGCAGTGGCAAAAGAGAAGAGAACGGGACTTATCTGGGGCTTCCTCCACCCCACCGTAGCCTGCGAGGTCCCCCGGCATCTTCCTGGTCCCCTCTGTGGCCCCACTGGTGACTCTGGTAATGCGTCGACTTTGGGTGCACCCCCGAACCATACCCCCCCCCCAGCTGCGCCATCACGTCCGTCGCTGTAAGAGGTGCAGGACTTTTACGGCGGCCGGTCGAAGTTGCCACATTACCAGAGCCACCAGCGAGGACCTCACGTGCTACGGTGGGCTGGAGGAAGCCCCAGGTAAGTTAAGTTTTCTTTTTTTTTTGCCACCACTCACAGGCCCTTTGAGTGCTCTGGGGCCTCTTAAGCTACATACACACGAGGCACGGATGTCTGCAGTTGCATGGAGACGAGCAACAGTTGAAAGTCTCCAGCAACGACAGTTGTATAAAAGCAGCGATTGTATACACGCGGCAACAACCTGTCTGCAACATAGCGGAAACAGTTGCTCAGCAACTTCTGTCACAGGTTCAATGAACTGTCGGACTCACAAGAGTTGCTAGAGACTAGCATAAACACGACCACACCGACTTGAGACTAGCAACGGTTCCTGCAACGGCTGTTGCCGGTGATTGAACAAGTCAATCGCCTGGGGACAGCTCTGATTAGCAACAGTTGCTTGCGCCTCATACACACGGGGGACCTGTCGCCGCAACATGCGCGCGCCATGTGTTTCCAGCATCAGTTGTAGCCTGTGTGTATGGGCCATTAAACTGGCCCTGGATGGAACACAGCTTGGGGAGGAGAGGAAACCAGGACCCCACGAGCCCTGTCCCCGGCATAGTGGGACGCAAGCCTATGAGCTGGTAGATCCTTATGGGAAAACCAGCAACACTTACAGGTGAGATCTTTCTATGGGCGGGCGGTCGGGGCTCACAGACACTTCACATACACTGAGTGCGCTCGCTCTCCAATTGTGTCTCACTTTCTACTTTCTGGGACAAGGGTGAGGATTACTTAACCCACCCTAGGTTGCCTAACAAGATGAAAGCCGTATGGGTTGTTTAGCTTGGCGGGGGAGGGCAGAAAAATAATTGCAGGCCTCCTTTTTAATTAGCCCCGACCCGCATGGCTGGACATGGAGTCAGGTAAGCTGCCAGGGCAGGAGGATGCTTCTGGATCTGAATGTCAACACTGGTATATATGGCCACAACAGGTAGGGCCCACTATGCCTGTCAGGCCTTGTTCACATTATAAATCGCTAGTGTTATCGCAAGCGCTGGCGGTTTATAGGGCGATTTTGTCAGTGCTTTCCCAAACGTTTTCTGAGCGATTTTCAATTAGAAAAGCGCTTTTGTTGAGCAATGATTTTTTGCACTTCCTGACGTCAGTCAGGAAGTGAACTCTTTGGCCCGGAAATTAATAAATACAATGTATTCATTCATCAAAGCATTTGGGAAATCGCAATTCACATTGCTTTTTCAAGCACTTTGCGATTTCCTTATACTTTCTATTGAATCACAAATGCTCAGAAAATGGTGCAGGAGCAGGTTTGCGATTGGATAGCGTTCTCATGTGAGAACACCCACATTGCGCATCATTGCACTAGCGCTTTCAGCGCTTAAAAAAGAGTGAAATCGCTCTAAAGGTAGCCATACACTGGTCGATTTGCCATCAGATTCGACCAACAGATAGATCCCTCTCTGATCGAATCTGATCAGAGAGGGATCGTATGGCTGCCTTTACTGCAAACAGATTGTGAACCGATTTCAGCCTGAAACCGTTCACAATTTGTTGCGGTGGTGGTGCTGCCGCCGCTCCCCCCGCCCGCATGCCCGCATACATTACCTGCTCCGCCGGCGCGACTCCAGTCCCCAGGTCACCGCTGTCTTCTCCGCTCTGGTCTCCAGGTCCAGCATGCTTTACTTCTTCCTGCCCGGGCAGGAAGTTTAAACAGTAGAGCGCCCTCTACTGTTTAAACTTCCTGCCGGGCAGGAGGAACTGAAGCATGCCGGAGACCAGAGCGGAGACGGAGCAGCGGTGACAGCGGGGGCAGTCGCGCCGGCGGAGCAGGTAATGTATTGCCGCTCTATTGCGTCGGTCGTCGGACACTGGAACGCCGCTAGCGACGCGCTCCCTACCCGCGGGCGATCAACGGTAATTTTCCGCACTGAGCGATCGACGGGATCGGACGAAATGGATCGAAATTCGGCGTGTAGCGCGAACGATTGGCAGCAGATTCGATCACAGTGATCGAATCTGCTGTCGAAACGGCGGCAAATCGGGCCAGTGTATGGCCAGCTTTAGTGTGAATAAGCCCTCACTGAATGTATGTGCAGGAGTCAGGACTATTCATTCCAACTCCAACCATACTCCTAATGCACACACAGCAGGGATGGTGATAGCATTGTGAGCAGAGCAGTATAGCCATCGCTAAGGAATGCCATCACCGGGCTGTACTAAAGCCTAGCACACACTTCCAATTATGATTGGCCAATCACTTACCAATCTTACCACCTCTATGTAGGATAAGTTTTTACCTACACAATCTGTTCATAGTATTCAATATCTGTTGTCCCTCATACTACATGGATGTGGTAAAAATTGGTCAGTGGTTGGACAATTATAATTGAAAGTGTGTACCAGACTTAAAGGATACCCAAAGTGACATGTGACATGATGAGATAGACATGTGTATGTGCAGTGCCAGGCACACAAATAACTAGGCTGTGTTCCTTTTTTTCTTTCTATGCCTGAAAGAGTTAAATATCAGGTATGGAAGTGGCTGACTCAGTCCTAACTCAGACAGGAAGTGACTACAGTGTGACCCTCACTGATAAGAAATTCCAAATATAAAACACTTTCCTAGCAGAAAATGGCTTCTGAGAGCAGGAAAGAGATAAAAAGGGTCAATAGTTCATAGATTTTAGCTCTGGCATACTTCAATGAATGTGTCATTGAGCTAAACAATAAAACAGTTAAAACTTAAAAAGTAGCTTTAAAGAAAATCTGTAATGAAAAAACTCCCCTGGGAGTACTCACCTCGGGTGGGGGAAGCCTCCGGATCCTATTGAGGCTTCCCCCGTCCTCCTTGGTCCCACGATGGCGGCGAAAATCCTCCCGGAGCGGCGGCGATGTAAATATTTACCTCTCGGGCTCCAACGCAGGCGCAGTATCCGCTCTCTGCACGGAGATAGGCGAAAATAGCCGAACTCTGTCGGGCCGCTCTACTGCGCAGACGTAAGTCTCCTGCATCTGTCCTGCGCCTGCGCAGTAGAGCGGACCCGACAGAGATCGGCTATTTTCGCCTATCTCCGTCAGAAGAGCCGCAACAGCGCCCCCCGCTGCAGCCATAAAAGGTAAATATTGCACAGGCTGTCGGATTTGTCACCTGTGCGTTCCATGGGCTGCAGCGAGACCCCCGCGGGACACAGGAGGACGGGGGAAGCCTCAATAGGGTCCAGTCACTTCCCCCTACTGATGTGCGTACCCCGCAGGGGAACTTTTTTTCAGTACAGGTTTTCTTTAAAGATAAAATAAAACTGTGGAGTATCTTAAAAAGTCATTTTTAAGAGAAGGAAGATGGATACAATTGTTTATTTCATTCGTTTATTTTCACTTCGGGTGTCCTTTAAGACTACTGGTTCCATTCCTAAAGCCTGGTACAACAAGCCTGGTCGCCACCTTAAATCTACCTACACACATTAGATTTCCTTGGCTAAAACAATTTTTCATGATTGGCCGGAAGTTTAACGTTTGTACAGATGTCCCGAAAGTTGCTGTCGGCCTCTATGGGGACCTGTCTGTTTGGATCACTGTCCCCTGATACCTGTTACTCACTTCAAAGCAAGTTCCCACAGCAAGGTGCCGCCGTGCATCTCCCTCCCCCCTCCCCTCTTCATAGAGCAGTACCTCCTGGCAGTCAGCGTGTCTGTACAATGATCACACACAGTGCCGCCCAGATCACCCTGCAATCATCACTCTGGGGGACCCGCTGTTAAAGTGGACCTGAACTCTTGCGCAAGACAGAAGGAAAACATAGAGACATGCACCCTGTAAGCATTTAGAGAGTTTAACCTGTCTAATTCCCCCTCATCTGTGTCTAATTACAAGTGTAATTTGATCTCTCATCCGTGTCAGCTCCGGAATCTCTGCAGCCTCAGCAGAGCAGCTAATATGTAAAGACAGAATGTTAACAATATGTCTGCTTCCATGAATGCAGGAAATAGACACACTGCAGATTTATGCAGGATTAGTATCAGCTGTAACAAAAATGTTTTTCTTTAAAGGTTATCATGCTGTTGCGTATCTTTTAGAGCTGAGAGGTAGTTCTGAGTTCAGGTCCGCTGTTGAGCTTGTGTCCTTGTCGCTTCAGTCAGACTCCTTGTTAGGAAGAGCTCCATCCTGGAGTCTCTATGATATTCATGTTCATAAACACAGCAGCTGTGGCAGCTTCCAACAGTTTCACCAGAGAAAAAATCAACATTTAGAAATGTGGGATAAACACTCGGATGGATCTAAATTGCTAACGAGTTTGCTAAGTGGGTGGCTCATGATCAAAGCCGACATTGTGAATTCACTATCAGCGCCAACTCAGCAACATGATCAGCAGTACCACCGAGTGTTCAGAGGAAAGCGCAATACATATTGCTTTATACCTTACACTATGACTGTGGTAGGATTAGAGTGTGAGCTCCTCTGAGGACAGTCAGTGACATGACTATGTACTCTGTAATATGCTGCAGGAGATGTCAGTGCTATATACATACATAATAATAATATGGTAGGACATTACACTATGACTATGGTAGGATTAGAGTGTGAGCTCCTCTGAGGACAGTCAGTGACATGACTATGTACTCTGTAATGTGCTGCAGAAGATGTCAGTGCTATATAAATACATAATAATAATATGGTAGGACATTAGACTATGACTATGGTAGGATTAGATTGTGAGCTCCTCTGAGGACAGTCAGTGACATGACTATGTACTCTGTAAAGTGCTGCAGGAGATGTCAGTGCTATATAAATACATAATGATAATATGGTAGGACATTAGACTATGACTATGGTAGGATTAGAGTGTGAGTTCCTCTGAGGACAGTCAGTGACATGACTATGTACTCTGTAAAGTGCTGCGGAAGATGTCAGTGCTACATAATAATCTATATATATAAAATCGGATGTATGTGTGTGTGTGTGTGTGTGTGTGTGTGTGTATGTGTGTGTGTGTGTATGTGCCGCGATCACTCGAAAACCCCTTGACCGATTTGAACGAAACTTGGTATACAGGTTCCTTACTACCTGGGATGATAGGTTCTGGGGGTCTCGCGGCCCCCCTGCCCACCTGGGCGGAGCTACAAACAGCAAATCAGATTCCACCCATTCAAGTCAATGGAAAAAATGTAAAAGGCTGCCATTCTCACAGTAATCAAGCCAGAGTCCCCACACTTGGCACAGTTGGTCACTTGGTGACCGAGGTTACAAATCCAGGAAAAGCGGGTGGAGCATAAAACAGCCAATCAAAATTCAGCCATTCCTTTTAAATGGGAAAAAATGCAGCCATTCTTAGACTGTTAATCGCAGGGTTCTCAAACTTGCCACACTTCGCCACTGGGTGAATAAGATTAAGATTTTGGAAAGTGGGTGCAGCCTACAACAGCCAATCAAAATTCACCTATTGCGTTTAAAGGGGAATATTTAAACTGCTGCCATTCTTACACTGTTTATGGCAGAGGCTTCAGACTTGCTGCAGTCAGTCATTAGGTGACTGGGGTCCAAATTCACTAAAGGGGCGGGGCCACAAACAGCCAATCAGATTTCTTTGCTGGATAAACTGCTTCCATTCACACAATTTTGATGCCAGGAACCTGAAAGCTCACAAAATTGGTCATTGAGTGACTGTGTGACAAGGTTACACAAAGTGGGTGGAGCCAAAAACACATTTTACTGGGAAAATATAAACTGCAGCCATTCTTACACTGTTAATGGCAGGGTTGTCAAACTTTGCACAGTTGGTCATTGAGTGAATGTGATTAAGATTTTGGGAAGTGGGTAGAGCCTACAACAGCCAATCAAAATTCAACTTTTGATTGTCAAAGGGAATATTTAAACTGCAACCATTCTTATACTGTTAATAGCAGATGCCTCAAACCTGGTACAGCTGGGCACTGGGTGACTGGGGTTCAAATTCAGAAAGGGGCGGAGCCACAAACAGCCAATCAGATATACAAAGTATTGATACCAAGGATCCCAAAGCTGATAAACTTGGTAATTGAGTGACTATATGTCAAGGTTACAAAAAGTGGGCGGTGCCAGAAACTTAATTTTTTACATGGCAGGGTTCCCAAACTTGATACAATTGGCCACTGGGTGCCTGGGATTATTATTCAGAAATGTGGGTGGAGCCTACAACAGCCAATCAAAATTCAGCTATTGATTTCCATGGGGAATATTTACATTGCTACCATTCTTACACTGTTAATGGCAGAGGCCTCAAACCTGATACAGTCAGTAATTGGGTGACTGGGGACCAAATTCACTAAAGGCGGTGGAGCCACAAACAGCCAATCAGATTTGTTAGATTGATTTCAGCCATTCTGTTATTGGCAGGGTTCTCAAACTTGACACAGTTGGCCACTGGGTGACTAGGATTAATATTTAGGAAAGTGGGTGGAGTGTACAGCAGCCAATCAAAATTCATCTTTTGATTTTCAAGGGGAATATTTACATTGCTGCCATTCTTGCACTGTTAATGGCACAGATTATTATACAGAAAAGTGGGTGGAGCCTAAAAAAAACAATCAAAATTCACCTGTTGATTTTCAAAGGGAATATTAAAATTGCTGCCATTCTTGCACTGTTAATGGCACAAGCCTCAAACCTGGTACAGTTGATCATTGGGTCACTGGGGTTCAAATTCAGAAAAGGGGATAGAGGAGGCATGGGCAAACTTGGCCCTCCAGCTGTTGAGGAACTACAAGTCCCACAATGCATTGCAGGAGTCTGACAGCCACAGTCATGACTCATAAAGGCAAATGCATTGTGGGATTTGTAGTTCCTTAACAGCTGGAGGGCCAAGTTTGCCCATGCCTGTGATAGAGCCACAAACAGCCAATCAGATGTTTCATTTCACTGGGAAAATACAAATTATTGATGCCAAGGACCCAAAGCTCACAAACATGGTCATTGAGTGACTGTGTGTCCAGTTTACAAAAAGTGGGCGGAGCCAAAAACAAATTTCAATGGGAAAATGTAAACTGCAGCCCTTCTTCACTGTTAATGGCAGGGATCTCAAACTTTGCCAAGATGGTCACTGGGTGACTGAGATTAATATTCAGGGAAGTGGGTGGAGCCTATAATAGCCAAAATAGCCAAAATAGTCAAAATTCACCTGTTGATTTTCAAAAGGAATATTTAAATTGCTGCCATTTTTACACTGGTATTAGCAGATCAGAGCAGTTTCTAGGCTAAATTTCACCCAGGGCGAGGGTGTAAAAATCGCCCCCCACCCCACCCCCATGGAGCCAGGCATAGGTGCCCGCAGTACAGGTTGAACAGGTTAGCTACGTAGGTGCCTCCAGTATAGGGTAGCCTGCATAGTTGCCCCCAGTGTAGGTTAGATAGGTAGGTGCCTGCTTTATAGGTTATCTACGTTGGTGCCTCCAGTATAGGGTAGCCCGTATAGTTGCCACCAGTGTGGGTTAGATAGGTAGGTGCCCCCAGTATAGTTTAGATAGGTAGGTGCCCGCAGTATAGGTTAGATAGGTAGGTTCCCGCAGTATAGGTTCGATAGGTAGGTTCCCCCAGTATGGGTTAGATCGGTAGGTTCCCCCAGTATAGGTTCAATAGGTAGGTTCCCCCAGTATAGGTTAGATAGGTAGGTCCCCCCAGTATGGGTTAGATAGGTAGGTTCCTGCAGTTTAGGATAGTTAGGTAGGTTCCCGCAGTATAGCTTGGCTAGGTAGGTTCCCGCAGTATAGGTTAGTTAGGTAGGTTCCCGCAGTATAGGTTAGTTAGGTAAGTTCCCGCAGTATAGGATAGTTAGGTAGGTTCCCACAGTATAGCTTGGCTAGGTAGGTTCTCGCAGTATAGGTTAGTTAGGTAGGTTCCCGCAGTATAGGTTAGTTAGGTAGGTTCCCGCAGTATAGGTTAGTTAGGTAGGTTCCCGCAGTATAGGTTAGTTAGGTAAGTTCCCGCAGTATAGAATAGTTAGGTAGGTTCCCACAGTATAGCTTGGCTAGGTAGGTTCTCGCAGTATAGGTTAGTTAGGTAGGTTCCCGCAGTATAGGTTAGTTAGGTAGGTTCCCGCAGTATAGGATAGTTAGGTAGGTTCCTACAGTATAGCTTGGCTAGGTAGGTTCCCGCAGTATAGGTTAGTTAGGTAGGTTCCCGCAGTATAGGTTAGTTAGGTAGGTTCCCGCAGTATAGGTTAGTTAGGTAGGTTCCCGCAGTATAGGTTAGTTAGGTAGGTTCCCGCAGTATAGGTTAGTTAGGTAGGTAGGTTCCTGCAGTGTAGGATAAATAGGTAGGTTCCTGCAGTTTAGGTTAGTTAGGTAGGTTCCCACAGTTTAGGTTAGTTGGTATGGGCGGTATGAGTTGGGCGCAGGAGCGGGGGGAGCGAACATAATAGTAATAACTCACCTGCTTCCGCCGAACCCGCGCTGCTTCAATGTCCTTCCTTTCCCGGCATCTATCTCATTAGTCACAGTGCTTCCTGTGATGACATGCGGTATGTCATCACAGGGGGCGCTGTTACCAGGCGACGGACGCCGGGAGAGGAAAGATATTGAAACTGCGGGGAACGGATGAAGAAGGTGAGTTATAACTATTATGTCCGTTCCCCCGCTCCGGCGCCCCCCCTCCTGCCGCACAATAAAGCACCCCGGGCGATTGCACGTATCACACACCCATAGAAACGGGGCTGTAGCAGATGCCTCAAACCTGCTATAGTTGGTCATTGGGTGACTGGGGTTCAAATGTTGGAGAGGAGTGCAGCCACAGACAGCCAATCTGATTTGTTTAATTTCTATGGGAATATACAAATTATTGATGCCAAAGACCCCGAAGTTCACAAACTTGGTCATTGAGTGTTCGTGCATTAGGGTTAGAAAAAGTGGGCGGAGCCAAAACCGGTCAAATACATACACAGGCAGTTCCACGTCATTAGTGGGTGGAGACAAATGCAAATTTCACTGGGAAAATGTAAACTGCAGCCATACTTACACTGTTAATGGTAGGGTTCTCAAACTTTGCACAGTTGGTCACTGGGTGACTGGGTTAAATATTCAGAAAAGTGGGTGGAGCCTACAAAAGTGAATCAAACTTCACCTATTGCTTCTCAAGGGGAATATTTAATTGCTGCCATTCTTGCACTGTTAATGGCACAGGCCTCAAACCTGCTACAGTTGGTCATTGGGTGACTGGGGTTCAAATTCAGAAAAGGGGTGGAGCCACAAACAGCCAATCAGATTTTTTTCATTTCAATGCAAATTATTGTTTCCAAAGACCGCAAAGCTCACAAACTTGGTCATTGAGTAATTGTGTGTTAGGGTTAGAAAAAGTGGGCGGAGCCAACACTAGCCAAATACATACCCGGGCAACGCCGGGCAATCAGCTAGTCTATATATATAAAATCGGATGTATGTATGTATGTGTGTATGTGTGTGTGTGTGTGTATGTGCCGCGATCACGCGAAAACCGCTTGACCGATTTGAACGAAACTTGGTACACAGATCCCTTACTACCTGGGATGATATGTTCTGGGGGTCTCGCGGCCCCCCTGCACATGTGGGCGGAGCTACAAACAGCCAATCAGATTCCACCCATTCAAGTCAATGGAAAAAATGTAAAAGGCTGCCATTCTCACAGTAATCAAGCCAAAGTCCCCACACTTGGCACAGTTGGTGACTTGGTGACCGAGGTTACAAATCCAGGAAAAGTGGGCGGAGCATAAAACAGCCAATCAAATTTCAGCCGTTCATTTTAAATGGGAAAATGTAAACTGCAGCCATTCTAAAGGTACGTACAGACATGCGATAACGATCGTTCGTTACCAACGACGAACGATCAATTAAGGCGAGAAATGAAACGGTCGTTAGTAAAGGTGTGTTGGAAGTACCCAACGATCAGATCGTTCCCGAACGAACGATGCGGAAGTGACGAACGTATGATGCAGTGCATCTATTATGCTAAACGTTATTCAGATCAATGAACCCGGAACGAACGTCATTGTTAATGGCTAGTAGGAAAGAGGAAGTTGCGCACAGATCGTTCGCCCAACGAAAGTTCGTTCAGTAGATTTCAGGAAGTGACGTAAAGCCATCTTATAAAAGGCTTAGCAACAGTATAGAGGTTGCTGCATTTGGTGTGGACGTTCGTTCGTTATTGTCGTGTTTCCAGTGCAGCAATGGCATCGCATATGTCCCAAAAACAGCGGGCTAGTGTTGCCTTATTAGTTTTGTTAAAAGTGCGTAAAAATTTGAAAGTGCTTAAGCAAAAGAGGAAAGGCCGTGCATGGGCAAAGAGCTGGCTCCAAGATAGAGATTTGATCTCACATGACAGCCTGTTACATGACCTCAGCATCTCTGCTCCAGATGATTATAGGAATTATCTGCGCATGCCGCAAGAAGCCTTCCACTATCTTTTACATGTGGTTACGCCATTAATTTCTAAGGAGGATACCTGGATGAGGAAGTCTATCACCCCAGAACAGCGCTTAACAGCTACCCTGCGCTTCCTGGCCACTGGACGCAGCCTCCAGGATTTAAAGTTTTCAACCGGAATTTCTCCGCAAGCTTTGGGTATCATAATTCCAGAAACGTGCCAAGCAATAATTGACGCCTTGAAGGGTGAATTTATGAAGGTATGTACATTTGATGTTGCATAACATGTTATTGAAGGGACGTTACACTGATAATGCTATGGTTGTGTCATAGAAAATCTATCCCAGTTTTCTGAATAATCTGTTGACAGGGCCGGCCCCCGGCATAGGCTGTAGAGGCTCCAGCCTCAGGGTGCAGTGTAGGAGGGGCCACAGATTTCATTCAGCTGTCATTCAGAATGGTTATGGAAGCAACGAGAAATAAGAAGAGGGGTTACATGGAAGTGAGTACAAGACAGATAAATACATATTAAGGTGTTGTGGAGGCTATGGGCCCTGTGGGCCTCTTAGTCTATTAGCAATCAGTGTGTGACAGCTGAGGTGGGAGGGGCGCACTTTGCTGGCTCAGCCTTGGGTGCTGTAGGACCTTGTCCCGGCTGTGGCTAGTGATGCAAGTTCCACTTGGCTAGTGTGATGTTTATGTAAGGAGTGTGTTTTAGGCTCTACTGCAGCCAAACAGACAACTAGCAATGGCAGCTATGTTAAATATATCTGTTTTTACAATGCACTCATGTGCTCTGTTTGTGTAGATTGTACTATAATAATAATAATAATGTTTGGCTACATGACTCTCAAATGTCTAATTTTATGTTATGTTCCATTTTTCAGTTTCCCCAAACACCACAGGAGTGGTTGGATATTGCTGCAGAATTCCACCGTTTATGGGACTTTCCAAACTGTGGCGGGGCTCTGGACGGAAAGCATATAAGAATTACTCCCCCTGGCAATACCGGTTCTTATTATTATAATTATAAGGGTTTTTTTAGTATAATTTTGATGGCCTTAGTTAATGCCAACTATCAGTTTTTATTTGTGGATATTGGCCGCAATGGGCGGCAGTCTGATGGTGGTGTCATCGAACAAACAACTTTTTTTGAACGCCTTACTAACAACCAGCTCAATGTACCGGACAATTCACTGACTGTAAACCACCTCAATTTTGTTTATGTTGCAGATGAGGCTTTTCCGTTACACCCACATATTTTGAAGCCATTCCCAAGTAGAAATATTCAATACCGGCAAAAAATATTCAACTATCGTCTGTCCAGGGCCCGCATGATAGTGGAAAATGCCTTTGGCATCTTAGCCAGTAGATTCCGTGTGATGCATACTGCTATCAATCTGCGGATCGACAAGGTGGATACAGTTGTCTATGCGTGCTGTGTCCTGCACAACTTTCTTCGGCAACAGCACGCTCCCACATACTTTCCTGTGCACGCTGTGGACAGGGTGGACACTTCTACTGGGAATGTGGTAGAAGGTGAATGGAGAGCACAGCCACATGTCCTGACTGACCTGCAGCCCTGTCCGCCTCGAAATGCCACTACAGAGGCTAAAAATAATAGGGAGGCCTATGCTGACTATTTTCTTTCACGAGCTGGAGCTGTGGCCTGGCAAGATGCCAGTATAGTTTGAGTTGTTCTGTTTATTAACAATTGTGTTGCAACTTGTGTTTTCACGTACCTGTGATTAAATTTATGTTCATCTTCAAATGTGTTTGTTGTTAATCAACTACAAGTCAAGGCCCACATGTACCAGATATGTGTTAGGTCACACTTAACATTGCTTCCTACACATACTGGTTTAGACATGGAACATCATAATATGTGTTTTGAATTAGAGATTCATGTGGGTGTTGTTGTAGTTCCTTATTAACACAACCCAATAAACATGTGAGGCAGTGAACTTATATAGTCTACAATGGATATGCATGTTATTTAGACAGATTGGACCACACAATATAAATGTGCATAATTAACACTCAATTATATTAAATTTTTGGGATTAGATCCGAATACATAATTAGTCTAATGAATGCTCGTTGGTTCATTAACTATATGTATACCATTCAGAATGTTTACACAAAATGAAAAAGAGTGTTAATTATGTACTAATTATTTTGTGCTAATTGGGATGTCGTCTCCATACACAGTACTAATTAAAGCTAACCTGTACTACACAATTACTGTAGCTGTTAATGATAGGACATTGCCACAATACAACAACAAGGAAAATTAAGTGTACATCAACTAAACAATGATACTAACTACACCATTAACACAATAACACCAGCGTTTCAGGTGAAGAAATACATTTTTATTAACACCTTTGTTGAATCAAATACAACAGTCTATGTAGAAGTAGTTTAAGATTGGCATTGTAACCAAAGTTGCCTTCCTCACAATTACACAGGGCTACCAAATATATACATAACGTAACAAAAAGGAACATAAGTACCCTCCAAAAATAAAAAAACAACACACTTTGGAAGGTGGCTATAGAACATGCTTATCTGTTCATACTGAATGTCGAGGTTCAACGTAAATCAGACATGAAAGTAAAGGTGAGGTAGGTATGTATTGCCTAAATGTGTTACAGGCCGATCCTGCTGACCTGATGTCATCACTACTTGGGTAGACATGATCAGCAAGGCTGACAAACAGGTGTGGTTACATAATGTCCCCGGGTTTGGCTGCATCCTATAAAGAGGAGCCAGATTGTAACTCTCATGCAGCTACCTGAACAGTATGTTTAAGCCATACAACATACAGTATAAAGGAGACCTACAGAGAAAGGGACATGTAGTCTGACAGCTTGGGTCCTGTAAAGGATAGGCAAAATGACATGTGACCAGAGATACAAATAGGTATGTACAGTGTCTATCACAGGTAGAACTATGCTGTGGTCATTTTGTACATGTTCAGGTGTCAATACTTCAATCTCAGGTATGTAAGTGGCTGACACAGACAGGAAGTGAATACAGCGTGAGCGGCACTGATAACAGAATGCAACTAGACCACACTGTCCAACAGCAAAGTGCCTTTTGACAGCAAGATACTGATATAAACAGCAAGTTATTTGCAGTGTGGGTCACACAGTACTCAATTCCTGTCTCAGTCTGGACTGTCTCAGCCACTTACATACCGGATATTTATGGCATTCTGACCGATAAAGCTAATAATGAACACAGCATAATTGTTGTTGTGCTAGGCACTCTACATACACGTCTATCTCGTTATGTCATATGTCAGTTTGTGTATCAGTGTAAATACATAGCAGATACATGCTTGTTACTGGTTTAACTCACATATAGTGTCGCTAAATATACCAGCATGGGTGCCAGGCAACTACTATTGTTGATTAAATGTACAAACATTATGGCTCCATTTTAGTCTCTCTTCATTGATCCTTAAAGGAAGAGTATCCATATAGGCACGGATGGAGCTATCACAGATCCGCATAATTGGGTTGAGTTGGCCACACAGTTTCCAATTGTTTTTGATATAGTGGATGTTGCACATGTGTTTGTGGATGGTCAAGTATTTTATCAGGAGGGTAGAAATGGGGCTCATACTGTTGTGTGTGATAGTTGTGACTATACTGACTCATGACGTTATGATGCATGTGTTGTGTTGGTGGTAAGGTAGTAGGATAATGCATGTGTTGTGTCGGTGCTAATGTAGGTTGATGCATGTGTTGTGGATGTGTGAATGTAGGCTGAGGTTGGTCTTTTTCAGATGCTAATGTAGCATTAGGGATTTGTGGTGCTGGAATATTTGTGCGAGTCAAAAGAGCCATGATTGCACTTTGTGTGTGTGCCCTCAAATCTTCCGGAAATTCTCTTAATTTAGTTGCCACTAAATTCCCAAACGCATCACAGGAGTCATCTTTTTTGTTGATTAGCATAACAGCCTGCTGAATAGCTTCCTCACATTTGTCTTCAAGAACATTTCTTCTTTTGCGAGTTTTTTTCAGGGCAAATCTGCGTTTAGTGCTCTCCTGGGAGGGACCAGCGACAGATGTCTGTACAATGAATGGACAGAAAATACAGCAATTTGTACAAAGTTTAAACACATATGTAAACATTAGGTACATTTAAGCAGGCCATACACTGGCCCGATTTGCGCCCGTTTCGACAGCAGATTCGATCACTGGGATCGAATCTGCTGCCAATCGTTCACGCTACACGCCGAATTTCGATCCATTTCGTCCGATCCCGTCGATCGTGCCGTGCGGAAAATAACCGTCGATCGCCCGCGGGTAAAGAGCGCATCGCTAGCGGCGTTCGAGTGCCCGACGACCGACGCAATAGAGCCCGCATACATTACCTGCTCCGCCGGCGCGACTCCAGTCTCCCGGTCACCGCTGCTCTGTCTGCGCTCTGGTCTCCAGGTCCGGCATGCCTCACTTCTTCTAGCCCGGCAGGAAGTTTAAACAGTAGAGCGCCCTCCTGCCGGGCTAGAAGAAGTGAGGCATGCCGGATCTGGAGACCAGAGCGCAGACGGAGCAGCGGTGACCGGGAGACTGCAGTCGCGCCGGCGGAGCAGGTAATGTATGCGGGCGGGCGGGGGCAGCAGCAGCAGTACCACCACAACAGATTGTGAACGGTTTCAGGCTGAAATCGGTTCACAATCTGTTTGCTGTAAAGGTAGCCATACGATCCCTCTCTGATCAGATTCGATCAGAGAGGGATCTATCTGTTGGTCGAATCTGATGGCAAATCGACCAGTGTATGGCCACCTTTAGTGTAAGGTATGTCCAATGTACTCAGAGCTTATTCATGTTGGGAGTCGATTGTCAGTAATGTACAAATGGGCAAGGGTAGGTAACATTGGCCTACTGCAATTGAAGCATGAGGTTAGATGTTTAGTAATCAAACAAAATATGCACTACATCACAATGTGTCAACTATTAATTACTTGATTAACATAATCGTGTGGGTCATTTCTATGTCTCCAAATAAACACACCACACCTCCGAAAGCATGGAGAACATGACATCTCAGTGTGTTAGGCCACATACAGACATCAGACCATAGTCTTTGGAAAATGAAAGATCACAGACCAATCTTACCACCCTTCCTGTAGTATAAGAGCCATACTCTACACAGTCTTTTCTATGGAGCTGAACTCCACATGAGAAAAAAATCATTGCAAGATGCTGCACACACAGATGCTGTACAGACACAAAAGATCAGTATCTGCAAAAGATCTGTTCCTGCCAAAAATCCATTCCTGCAAATTGCAATGATAGTCTATGAGATCTGCAGATCATCATACACACATGATTTAACTGACATTCATCTGCAGATCTGCAGATCTGAAAATCCATCCTGGTGGATCTGATCTGCAGATGAATGTCAGTTAAATCATGTGTGTATGATGATCTGCAGATCTCATAGACTATCATTGCAATTTGCAGGAATGGATTTTTGGCAGGAACAGATCTTTTGCAGCTACTGATCTTTTGTGTCTGTACAGCATCTGTGTGTGCAGCATCTTGCAAAGATTATTTCCTGATGGGGGAGTTCAGCTCCATAGAAAAGACTGTGTAGAGTATGGCTTTCATACTACATGAAGGGTGGTAAGATTGGTCTGTGATCTTTCATTTCCCAAAGACTATGGTCTGATGTCTGTATGTGCCCTTAGTAGTGGTTTGTTGCACACACTTGTTTAATGTGTGAATCACACACTACTGCAGGCCGAAAACTAACCTGGCACCCATTGTCCTTTTTATAATTAAGTAGCAAGCTACAAATGTGACATGTATCTGTAGCTGAATAGTAAGCTTGGTTTCTGGAAAGATTTCGGAACAGCAGCCACCACATTCCACTGTTCTGTGCATGAAATGTGGAAACATACCTATAACAAAGGTGAGGCTCACCTTTTATACTCCCTCAGTATACATGGGTGTGAAATGTGGATTCTGCTTTTTTCACAAAGCGACAGTTTAATTGGATCAATCTATAACCATTTAAAACACATTGTCAGTGTGACATAATCCAAAAAAACATACCTCTTCTTCTTCTAGGTTAGGATCCTTGTCACCAGTAGCCATCTCGCTGTTGATACTCAAGTCAGTGGGTTCACTTGATAAACTGCATATAGCCTCACGACCTTTTAAATGTGGAATGGTGAAGGCAAGTAAGTCGTAATACCATAGTCGTGGCTTATAAACCTCTTCAGCTGCAGCCCCTGATCTTTTTGATCGTTCAATTTTGTTTAATTCTTTTTTAAACACGGTTCTTAAGTTTTGAATCTTATTTTTTACAAACTGGACATCAGCCTCTGGGAGGACCGTTTTACATAACTGCACGAGTTCATCATGTGCTTTTGCCTTTAGACGCCTATCCGAGTAACATTTAGTTTTTGTCTTCCAAAGGGCAGGGTGTGCTCTATAGAGGTCTATAAATTCACGTGTAAATTGAGAATCTGAAAAGATATCCACTGCCATAGTTTCCTGGACTGTCCTGGAAAGACAAACATATGGAGGTGACATAAACTTCATATAAAGAAAGAAAGAAAGCAAGAAAGCAAGCAAGCAAGCAAGCAAGAAACTTAACGAACGTACGTTACTGATAAACACGGTCGAGGTTTAAACGAACTTACCTTGAAAGACGCAGACGCCGAAAGTTCAGGAAGCATTACTATACGCCGCCTATAAGGTTACGTTACCCTATTTGAGTGATTTCTCGGAACGTTCGGATAACGTAAGTACGTCAGAACGTACGTTCGGATGACGCAAGAAGCGCTTGCTAACTTCCTGTTTATCCAAACTGTCACTTCCTCTTCTACATTCTGTAGTCCTGTGAGCTGTGACAGCAACCATGCCACGCAGGACACCTGTGCAGCGAGCCACAAGAATGTCCAGGGAAGAAATGGCAGAGATGGTCAGAATATTTGATAAGAGGGACTATGATGGAAGGAGGGAGGTGTATGAAAGACCCATTGAGCGCAAAAATTATATTTTAGACCATGTCATTTCTTCCCTGGAAAAAATTTCTGGGGTCACTAGGACCAAAAACCACTTAATGCGAAGGTGGTCGGACTTAAAGCTGCGTGAGAGGGAGGTCCTAGCATCTCTGCGCAGAAAAGTGAAAAGAGACAGTAAGTAGTTATGTATGTAATAGTGTGTTTGCAGGCATAGCAGTTTCATAGTATTGCCTTTAACAACAACTCTTGCTGCACATATCACTCCATCTTACTTGCATCTGACCAGTATTGTGAATCAGTATTTAGTTTTGTGTGTGGAACGCTTACACACTTGAAGATAATGTATGTAGAATGTGTGTTACATATGTGCCTCAACATTTCACTTGACACACAGAAGAGAAGAGGAGACTGCAGAGACAGGAGCCACAAGAAGCAGGCCATGCCAGCAGAGATGAGCCAGAGGAGGCTGGGCACACTTCGGCGGTCCAGAGGGAAATGGAAGAAGGTACATCTGGCATTGTGTACAATGAACTCCATAGTTATCCATATATTTGAGGGTACATACTTAATCATATATATGTCATTACTTCGACAGATGATGCTGATGATGATGGTGATGAGGAGGAAGACATGCATGTTGGTGAGGAGGAAAGCATCACATTATTTCCTGTTGGTAAGTATACACATGTATCTGTAGATTGTAACCATTGTATTTCATTTCTCCATCACCATGGCCTATCTTATTGAATGCACCGTAGTGGCCAGTAATGATGAAGGAAAGTATGGTTCAGTATTTTTTTTTATTTCAGTGTGAGTTTATTAAAATTACATCAAAGCAAAACCGTTCTACCACCAACAAAACATGAGCCAGTATGGGGACTCCCAATGGTGTGGACACCCCTTTCATCAAGCATCAGCAGCCTTACGGCCTGAGGCCCACTCACACCTCAACACTACACCTTACAGCACTGAGCCTAGCATGACAGTAGCAGGTTGACAGGGTCCTAAGATTTATGTGCGTCATATTACTCCCATTGGACAATCGTCCACTATCTTCATCTGCCTACCTATACTGGGGACAGGTACAGCCAGATCCCTGTAGTGGGGTAACACATATAGCTGCCGACTTAGAATGTGGAAACATATCTCTGTGTTCCTGTAGTGGTGGATGCTAGTTTCAAATAACAATACTTGATACAATTATACATGCCCATGGCAGGGGACCCACCGCATAAGAAAGTGTACAAAAGCTCACACATCAGGATAGAAAACACATACAAACTGTGGTTATGCAGATGTGCTACAGAGAGACACTCATAAGACACAGTTTGAATCGTTACTGGATAGCTAATTACATGCAACACCATCTTTCTTTGACTCAGTGTGGACTGTCTACATTTCTAGGTTTTGGCCTACTATGTCCACTCGCCCACCGCAGAGGGTATGGACCTTTCTCCAGGTGTGGGGCCTGGCCCAATTGACCCACCGGGCCACCCCCAAAAGGACACCTTGGGTGGCTTTAACCAGGGAGTTGGAGTGGTTGCACAGGGATAATGGTGTGTGAGGGAACCCCAAATAACTTATGTGGGTATTCATCACAGGAATAGTTGTCAAATAAAACACCCACTCAACGACAATAGTATAACAGTCTATTAACAATGACAATGGGCCGTGTTGCACTTGTAGGTTAGAAGAAGCTTACACTACTCTCACCTAACACTATCGACATGCCACACCGAGTATCTTCTAAGCTATCTGTAGTCCAGGCCATATGTATACAGTAATGTGATGTTCTTATGATAAGTTCTTGACATCCATTACAGTCCTTAATGGCTGTCACATTGTTTGTAGATTTGGATGGAGCGCCTCAAAAACAGGCTGAAGGAGATGGGGAGACTGCAGAGACCAGTCAAGCAAGATGTGATGAAGGTAGGTGTGCACTGCATGAAAAAAGACAAAGTTATTAGACAATGTGTGTGCCTACATACATAATACTATTGTATCATTGATATTGTCATTCTTCATTTTAAACACATACCACAAAAGCACAACAACAGTGACCACAGACTGACATGTTATTGGAGAGAGTATTGGTAAGTGTCACATGTACATGTACTCACAATATATATGCATTATATCTGTAGTGCATGCTAGACAATCATGCACTTCTTGTTTAATACTATTATATGTTTCACATCAAGATTCGATGTCTCATTCCTAATGGGCAAGGTGTCTTTGGTGGAGGCTTTATGCATGTTTACTATCATAACACTCCTAACCTCAATTTTACATTAGGGCAACAATCAATCATAGAACTGGGTGTGTATTGTTTCACACTTGTGAGTTGCATGTTGTGAAAAGCCTTTGTATGATTACCCAGATAATGGGCTGGAGCACACCAGAGGTTTCTTTTTAAACATTGCGACTTTTTACATGTGCTGCTATTGTTCTCCTGTGTCTGTGTACACTGGATCAATGATTTTTGTTAATTGACCCCATAGCATTAAATTGTAATTATTTTTCGTGCTTAAAAAATGTATGGCAAAAGTTACGTTATGTGATTTTGTATTCAACATCATTGCTCCAGTGTGCACACACACATAGGATAACATTTGCCGCACATGTAACAAGTCTATATGCTCCAAGCAAAACCTCTGGTGTGCACCAGGCCTATGTGAACATATCACTAACAACACATGTCTGATACTCTTTTTCAGCATGCCAAAAGACATCTGGTGATGTGGAGGAGGTTTCACACGAACCTGAAGAAGTAGATGTGGAAACCCAGGAGGATGAGGACACATCTGATGACCCTAATGCAACTATTTTGATCAGTAAGTATCCCACATCACAACAGTAACGTTTATAATACTCACCCTTTATTGGAACATTCTTCTACCCAAGCTGGGCAAACTTGTTTTGAATAATGTGTACCTCTAGGTGTGTGTAACATAATCAACAACATTTTTGATTTATGGACAATGTTTTGTGTACTTCGAGTGTGAGAAGTCTGTGTACTTGAAACATTCCTCATTTCTACCATGTCCAAACTCTGAATATAGGGCCTACATTGTAAACACAGTTAACTGTGGCATATGACACCACATTGTCCATTGTCAAGAACATGAGTGTTGCCTTTGATGATGCTCCATACAGCACTTCTATACTCTTCTGCTAAAATAGTTTGCTGGTAATATCCCTTGACACACACCCAAAACAAATTTGAGATGTACATAATCAGTTCTCCAAACATGGAATATCATTAGTTGTCACAGTTTCTAAACGGGAGGAAGTATGCCATGTATGTAAAATACCCGATTAGTGTATATGGATCACTATATAACGTACCATTCCTACATTTAAATTTCGACCTCATGCCGCCAGTGATCATATGTGTAGGTATGTGTTTCTCTGTATCCATCCATGTCCCCTGTCCCTCTCTCTCTCTCTCTCTCTCTCACACTATATATATATATATATATATATATATATAGAGAGAGAGAGAGAGAGAGAGAGAGACACAGACAGAGAGAGAAAAAAAGAGAGAGAGAGTGAGTGATTATGAGATCATGAGAGACAGAGACATTATTCACCTATTACAATATGTCCAATCACATAAATTTTTTTTTTTTTTTCACACAGAAAAAAAACAAGTACTTGACATAACGGAGGCATTGGACGAGTTGTATGCCAAGGCGGAGGTCATGAAATGCAACATGTGGGCCTCTATGTCGCTTTACCAAGAGGAGATAACACAAATGAAGCAGAGGGTTGCTAATATTTTACAAGATTAAATGTTTTAACACAAAACTTGATATTGTAAATAAACATTTTTTGTACAATCATTCACGAACGCCTGTTTATTATACCCCTTTTATTGAACATGTATGATTAGATATTGGGACAAATATAAAAGAAAACATATATAGATCACATAGTGGGTAATAGACAATATGACACACAAACACATATCTATGTGTTTAAAAAACAAAATATATATATATATATAGAGAGAGAGAGAGAGAGAGAGATCTATATATATATATATATATATATATATATATATATACATCTATATACATATATTTTCTCTCTCTCTCTCTCTCTCTCTATATATATATATATATATATATATATATATATATATATATATATATATATAGATATATATATATAGATATATATATATAGATATATATATATATATATATATATATATATATATATATATATATATACAGAGAGAGAGAGAGAGAGAGAGATTTACACATATATATATATATATATATATAAATATATCTATCTATCTATCTATCTATCTATATATAGGGAGAGAGACACAGAGACACAAAGAGATATACACACAACACACAGAAAAACACATACACACATTTTGCATTTCAAACAATACATACATGCTCCTCATTCAAACATCTACATATATAGGCCCCAAAAACAAATATTCTAGCAAGTTGAATATGCTATCTGCGCATGTACGTTACTTAACGAACGATCGTTTCTTAACGATCACCGTACACACATACTTTTTGTAACGATCGTCGTTATAAAAAATCCGCCAGGACGGATTTTTCGTTTATAGCGACTTCGGTCGTTGGTCGCTAGAGTTAACGATCGTTTGCGCAAGTTTTGTCCCGATCGTCGTTATAAACGATCGTTAGTCGTTCGTTACTAACGACTTTAGTCGCATGTCTGTATGCCCCATAAGACTGTTAATCGCAGGGTTCTCAAACTTGCCACACTTGGTCACTGGGTGAATGCGATTAAGATTCAAGAAAATGGGTGGAGCCTACAACAGCCAATCAAAATTCACCTATTGATTTTCAAGGGGAATATTTAAACTGCTGCTATTCTTACACTGTTAATGGCAGAGGCTTCAAACTTCCTACAGTCGGTCATTGGGTAACTGGGGTCCAAATTCACTAAAGGGGCGGGGCCACATACAGCCAATCAGATTTCCTTAGTGGATAAACTGCTTCCATTCACACATTTTTGATGCCAGGAACCTGAAAGCTCACAAACTTGGTCATTGAGTGACTGTGTGTCAAGGTTACAAAAAGTGGGTGGAGCCAAAACAACTTTTACTGGGAAAATATAAACTGCAACCATTCTTACACCGTTAATGGCAGGGTTCTCAAACTTTGCACAGTTGGTCATTGGGTGACAGATTAAGATTTTGGAAGGTGGGTGGAGCCTACAACAGCCAATAAAAATTCACCTTTTGATTTTCAAAGGGAATATTTCATCTGCTACCATTCTCTTATACTGGTAAAAGCAGATGCCTCAAACCTGGTACAGTTGGACACTGGGTGACTAGAGTTGGGCCGAACGGTTCGCCTGCGAACGGTTCCATGCAAACTTCAGTGGTTCGCGTTCGCGTCCCGCAGGCGAACCTTTGCGGAAGTTCGGTTCGCCCCATAATGCACATGGAGGGTCAACTTTGACCCTCTACATCACAGTCAGCAGGCCCAGTGTAGCCAATTAGGCTACACTAGCCCCTGGAGCCCCACCCCCCCTTATATAAGGCAGGCAGCGGCGGCCATTACGGTCACTCGTGTGCTGCCTGCGTTAGTGAGAGTAGGGCGAGCTGCTGCAGACTGTCTCTCAGGGAAAGATTAGTTAGGCTTAACTTGTTCCTGTCTGGCTGCATACCTGTGCTGTGAACCCACCACTGCATACCTGTGCTGTGAACCCACCACTGCATACCACTGCATACCTGTGCTGTGAACCCACCACTGCATACCTGTGCTGTGAACCCACCACTGCATACCTGTTCAGTGAACCCACCACTGCATACTTGTGCTGTGAACCCACCACTGCATACCTGTTCAGTGAACCTGCCACTGCATACCTGTTCTGTTCAGTGGACCCGCCACTGTATACCTGTTCATTGAACCCACCACTGCATACCTGTGCTGTGAACCCACCACTGCATACCTGTTCTGTGAACCCACCACTGCATACCTGTGCTGTGAACCCACCCCTGCATACCTGTTCAGTGAACCTGCCACTGCATACCTGTTCTGTTCAGTGGACCCGCCACTGTATACCTGTTCATTGAACCCACCACTGCATACCTGTGCTGTGAACCCACCACTGCATACTTGTTCTGTGAACCCACCACTGCATACCTGTTCAGTGAACCTGCCACTGCATACCTGTTCAGTGAACCCACCACTGCATACCTGTTCTGTTCAGTGGACCCGCCACTGTATACCTGTTCAGTGAACCCGCCACTGCATACCTGTTCTGTTCAGTGGACCCACCACTGCATACCTGTTCAGTGAACCTGCCACTGCATACCTGTTCAGTGAACCCGCCACTGCATACCTGTTCTGTTCAGTGGACCCGCCACTGTATACCTGTTCAGTGAACCCGCCACTGCATACCTGTTCTGTTCAGTGGACCCGCCACTGTATACCTGTTCAGTGAACCCGCCACTGCATACCTGTTGTGTTCAGTGAACCTGCCACTGCATACCTGTTCTGTGAACCCGCCACTGTATACCTGTTCTGTTTAGTGAACCCGCCACTGTATACCTGTTCTGTTTAGTGAACCCGCCACTGCATACCTGTTCTGTTCAGTGGACCCGCCACTGTATACCTGTTCAGTGAACCCGCCACTGCATACCTGTTGTGTTCAGTGAACCTGCCACTGCATACCTGTTCTGTGAACCCGCCACTGTATACCTGTTCTGTTTAGTGAACCCGCCACTGTATACCTGTTCTGTTTAGTGAACCCGCCACTGCATACCTGTTCTGTTCAGTGGACCCGCCACTGTATACCTGTTCACTGAACCCGCCACTGCATACCTGTTCTGTTCAGTGGACCCGCCACTGTATACCTGTTCAGTGAACACGCCACTGCATACCTGTTGTGTTCAGTGAACCTGCCACTGCATACCTGTTCTGTGAACCCGCCACTGTATACCTGTTCTGTTTAGTGAACCCGCCACTGTATACCTGTTCTGTTTAGTGAACCCGCCACTGCATACCTGTTCTGTTCAGTGGACCCGCCACTGTATACCTGTTCAGTGAACCCGCCACTGCATACCTGTTGTGTTCAGTGAACCTGCCACTGCATACCTGTTCTGTGAACCCGCCACTGTATACCTGTTCTGTTTAGTGAACCCGCCACTGTATACCTGTTCTGTTTAGTGAACCCGCCACTGCATACCTGTTCTGTTCAGTGGACCCGCCACTGTATACCTGTTCAGTGAACCCGCCACTGCATACCTGTTCTGTTCAGTGGACCCGCCACTGTATACCTGTTCAGTGAACCCGCCACTGCATACCTGTTGTGTTCAGTGAACCTGCCACTGCATACCTGTTCTGTGAACCCGCCACTGTATACCTGTTCTGTTTAGTGAACCCGCCACTGTATACCTGTTCTGTTTAGTGAACCCGCCACTGCATACCTGTTCTGTTCAGTGGACCCGCCACTGTATACCTGTTCATTGAACCCACCACTGCATACCTGTGCTGTGAACCCACCACTGCATACCTGTGCTGTGAACCCACCACTGCATACCTGTTCTGTGAACCCACCACTGCATACCTGTTTAGTGAACCCGCCACTGCATACCTGTTCTGTTCAGCGTTACACGGTGAGTTTGGTGTGTCAGTGTGAAGCAGTACCTTAATTACACTACCTGATTGATGTATACACATGCAAGATGTTTGAAAGCACTTTAGGCCTGTCATTTAGCATTTAATGTGATTTCTGCCCTTAAAACGCTGCTTTGCGTCAAATTCAGATTTTTCCCGGGGACTTTTGGCGTGTAACCCACTCCGCCATGCCCCCCTCCAGGTGTTAGACCCCTTGAAACATCTTTTCCATCACTTTTGTGGCCAGCATAATTATTTTTTTTTTTCAAAGTTCGCATCCCCATTGAAGTCTATTGCGGTTCGCGAACTTTAACGCGAACCGAACCTTCCGCGGAAGTTCGCGAACTAGGTTCGCGAACCTAAAATCGGAGGTTCGGCCCAACTCTATGGGTGACTAGGGTCCAAATTCAGGAAGGGGGCGGAGCCACAAACAGCCAGATTTGTTTATTTTTCAATGGGAATATACAAAGTATTGATACCAAGGACCCCAAAGCTGATAAACTTGATAATTGAGTGACTGTATGTCAAGGTTAGAAAAAGTGGGCGGTGCCAACAACTTCATTTTTTACATTGCAGGGTTCCCAAACTTTACACAACTGGCCACTGGGTGACTGGGATGAATATTCAGAAATGTGGGTGGAGCCTACAACAGCCAATCAAAATGAACCTATTGATTTTCAAGGGGAATATTCACATTGCTACCATTCTTACACTGTTAGTGGCAGAGGCCTCAAACCTGATACAGTCAGTCATTGGGTGACTGGGGTCCAAATTCACTATAGGGGTGGAGCCACAAACAGCCAATCAGATTTGTTAGATTGATTTCAGCCATTCTGTTATTGGCGGGGTTCTCAAACGTGACACAGTTGGCCACTGGGTGACTGGGACTAATATTCAGAAAAGTGGGTGGAGCCTACAGCAGCCAATCAAAATTCACCTTTTGATTTTCAAGGGGAATATTTACATTGCTGACATTAATGCACTCTTAATGGCAGAGGCCTAACATCTGCTACAATCAGTCACTGGGAGACTGGGGATTAAATTCTGAAAGGAGCGGGCCAAAAACAGCCAATCAGATTTGTTTAATTTCAATGGTGAAATGCAACTTATTGATGCCAAAGCTCATAAACTTGGTCATTAAGTGACTGTATGTCAAGATTAGAAATAGTGGGCAGAGCCAAAAACAACTAACTTTTTACATGGGGAAATGTAAACTGCAGCTTTTCTTACACTGTTAATGGCAGGGTTCTCAAACTTCACACAGTTGGTGACTGGGTGACTAGAATTAATATTCGGAAAAGTAGGTGGAGCCTACAAGAGCCAATCAAAATTCACCTATTGATTTTCAAGGGGAATGTTGAAACTGCAGCCATTCTCACACTGTTAATAGCAGAGGCCTCAAACCTGCTACAGTCGGTCGTTAAAGAGAACCTGAACTGAAAATAAAAAGTCAAAATAAACATGCACAGGTCATACTTACCTCCCGTGCAGTCTACTCCCCAATCTCTTTCTCCTCTCCCGTGTCCCATTTGTCCACTGTGATCAATGGAATTCTCCGTCCTCCATTTTAAAAATGGCCATTACCCCATAACAGCTTTCTGCTCATCACACTGTTAAACTGTAATATCGCTCACTTGAGCCATAGGGAAACATGGACATTACCTTGTACATTCAGTTGTAACTGACAGCTGCTGATATATAACTGACAGCAACTGGTATATTTCAGTTCTGACAAAATATTGTCAGAACTGGAAGTGATCACTGTAAGGAGAAAATGGTGAGCTTCTGAGAGGAACTGACAGTGAGGTAAGTATGTAATATTCATTTGCAGCGACGTCATGTGTTTATTTTAAATAATTTTACTCACTTCAGGTTTCCTTTAAGTGTTTGGGGTTCAAATTCAGTAAAGGGGCGGAGCCAAAAACAGCCAGATTTCTTTGCTGGATAAACTGCTTATATTAGCACAATTTTGATGCCAGGAACCCAAAAGCTCACAAACTTGGTCATTGAGTAGCCTAAAAATGCCAATCAAAAATCACATGTCACTTTTCAAGGAGAATATTAAAATTGCTGCCATTTTTGCACTGTTAATGGCACAAGCCTCAAACCTGGTACAGTTGGTCATTGGGTTACTGGGGTTCAAATTCAGAAAAGGGGACAGAGCCACAAACAGTGAATCAGATTTGTTTCATTTATTGGGAAAATACAAATTATTGATGCCAAGGACCCCAAAACTCACAAACTTGGGCATTGAGTAGTGACTTTGTGTCCAGGTTACAAAAAGTGGGCGGAGCCAAAAACAAATTTTACTGGAAAAGTGTAAACTGCAGCCCTTCTGTTTATTTCAGGGTTCCCAATCTTTGCCCAGATGGTCACTGAGTGACTGAGATTAATATTCAGGGAAGTGGGTGGAGCCTATAGTAGCCAATCAAAATTCACCTGTTGATTTTCAAGTGGAATATTTAAATTGCTGCCATTTTTACACTGTTAATAGCAGATGCCTCAAACCTGCTACAGTTGGTCATTGGTTGACTGGGGTTCAAATGCTGGAGAGGGGTGGAGCCACAAACAGCCTATCTGATTTGTTTAATTTCTATGGGAATATACAAATTATTGATGCCAAGGACCCCAAAGCTCACAAACTTGGTCATTGAGTGTTTGTGCGTTAGGGTTAGAAAGTGGGCGGAGCCAACACCAGTCAAATACATACCCGGGCAACGCCGGGTCATCAGTGGGTGAAGACAAATACAAATTTCACTGAGAAAATGTAAACTGCAGCCATTCTGTTAATGGCAGGGTTTTTAAACTTTGCACAGTTGGTCACTGGGTGACTGAAATTAATATTCAGAAAAGTGGGTGGAGCCTACAAAAGTGAATCAAACTTCACCTGTTGTTTTTCAAGGGGAATATTTAATTGCTACCATTCTTGAACTGTTAATGGCACAGGCCTCAAACCTGGTACAGTTGGTTATTGGGTGACTGGGGTTCAAATTCAGAAAAGGGTGTGGAGCCACACACACCCAATCAGATTTGTTTCATTTCAATGCAGATTATTGATACCAAAGACCGCAAAGCTCACAAACTTGGTCAGTGAGTAATTGTGTGTTAGGGTTAGAAAAAGTAGGCGGAGCCAACACCAGCCAAATACATACCCGGGCAACGCCGGGCAATCAGCTAGTAATGATAATAATAATAATAATAATATGGTAGGACATTAGACTATGACTATGGTAGGATTAGAGTGTGAGTTCCTCTGAGGACAGTCAGTGACATAACTATGTACTCTGTAATGTGCCGCAGAAGATATCAGTGCTATATAAATACATAATAATAATATGGTAGGACATTAGACTATGACTATGGTAGGATTAGAGTGTGAGTTCCTCTGAGGACAGTCAGTGACATGACTATGTACTCTGTAAAGTGCTGCAGGAGATGCCAGTGCTATATAAATACATAGTGATAATAATATGGTGAAACATTAGACTATGACTATCATAGGGATTGTGAGCTCCACTGAGGACAGTCAGCGACATGACTATGTACTCTGTAAAGTACTGCAGAAGATGTCAGTGCTATATAAATACATAACAATAATATGGTAGGACATTAGACTATGACTATGGTAGGATTAGATTGTGAGCTCCACTGAGGACAGTCAGCGACATGACTATGTACTCTGTAAAGTGCTGCAGAAAATGTCAGTGCTATATAAATACATAATAATAATATGGTGGGGACATTAGACTATGACTATGGTAGGATTAGAGTGTGAGTTCCTCTGAGGACAGTCAGTGACATGACTATGTACTCTGTACAGTGCTGCAGAAGATGCCAGTACTATACAGTATAAATGCATAATAATAATAATATGGTAGGACATTAGACTATGACTATGGTAGGATTAGAGTGTGAGTTCCTCTGAGGACAGTCAGTGACATGACTATGTACTCTGTACAGTGCTGCAGAAGATGCCAGTACTATACAGTATAAATGCATAATAATATGGTAGGACATTAGACTATGACTATGGTAGGATTAGATTTTGAGTTCCTATGAGAACAGTCAGTGACATGACTATGTAAAGTGCTGCATAATATGTATTCGCTATATAAATACAGTACATAATAATAATTAATGATAAGGTAGGACATTAGACTGTGACTATGGTAGAGATTAAATTGTGAGCTCCTCTGAGGACAGTCTGACTGTCCTCAGCGTTGACATCTTCTGCAGCACATTACAGAGTACATAGTCAGGTTTAGGTTACTAACTGTCCTCAGAGAAGCTCACAATCTAAACTCTACCATAGTCCTAGTCTAATGTCTCTACCATATTATTTTTATGTATTTACAGTATATAGCACTGACATCTTCTACAGCACATTACAGAGTACATAGTCATCATGTCACCGACTGTCCTCAGAGGATCTCACAATCTAATCCTACCATAGTCATAGTGTAATGTCCTCCATATTATTATTATTATGCATTTATATAGCACTGACATCTCCTGCAGCACATTAGAGTACATAGTTATGTCACTGACTGTCCTCAGAGGAGCTCACACTCTAATCCTACCATAGTCATAGTCTAATGTGCTACCATATTAGGTATTTAAAAACTGACTTAAAGGGACTCAGAGCTGGATTAAATAAAACTTTTTATACATACCTGCAGCTTCCTCCAGCCCCATACCCACAGATCACTCCCACGCCGCCGTCCTCAGTCTTTCCGCAGCTCCAGTACCGGGTCCTCGAACTTCCGTCAGTCGGGCCAATCTACGCAGGAGAAGTGCGCCCTCTACGTATCTCTCCAGCGGCTGCTGAAGAGATACGCAAACAGCGCACTTCACTTACATCAGACTGGCTCCGACTGACGGAAGTTCGGGGACCGGTACCGGCTCTGCGGGAAGACTGAGGATGGCGGCGTGGGAGCGATCTGTGGGTATGGGGCTAAAGGAAGCTGCAGGTATGTATACAAAGTTTTATTTAATCCAGCTCTGGTACACTTTAAAGAGAACCTGTACTGAGCAAAAATATTTAAAATAAAAACATGAGGTAACTTCAAATGAACATTACATAGTTACCTTGTAATCAGTTCCTCTCAGAAGCTCACCATTTTCTTCTGACAATAATCCCTTCCAGTTCTGACAATATTTTGTCAGATCTGAAATATATCAGTTGCTGTCAGGAAATATCAGTTGCTGTCAGTTATAGCTGAGAGGAAAAATGATGTACCAGGTAATGTCCATGTTTCCCTATGGCTCAAGTGTGCGATGTTACAGTTTAACTGTGTGCTGACCAGAAAGCTGTTATGGGTAATGGCCATTTTCAAAATGGAGGACGGAAAATACCCTTGATCACAGAGAACAAACAGGACGCGGGACAGGAGAAAGACACTAAGGAGTAGACTACATGGAAGGTAAGTATGACTTGTGTATGCTTATTTTGACTTTTAATTTTCAGTTCAGGTTTTCTTTAAGAAAACTGCATGCCAGTCAGGCAGACGGAGAGGGGACAGTCACACAGCAATTTGCGCAGCAAAATATTAGTATATAACGAATATCGGTTGTAATGAGAATTTCAAGCCCAGTCATGTGAACAGCAGGCACATCCTGCTCCTGTAACTGGAGATAATAAAGTGTCAGTTCACCGACAGCTGATTTCTCTGCTGCATGCTGGAGGGGCAAACCACCGACCGGCCTCTCATCTCTCTGGGGGCCTCTGGTGGTGAGAGCTGTGGTTGCGGCAGATGTCAGTGTAAGGGGAGAGCACTGACAGGTGGACGTGTGGAGAACTGTGGGAAAGCTATAAGCAGCTCCGCTACGCCGTCTAGCCTGGGAGTGACAGCTTCCTTTTCAGGTTTCTCACAGGTAATTTACCTCATGATATATTCTCACTGGGACCCTCTGAATTGGGGGGTCTTTCACTTTCGCTGTACGCAGCTGTAGAGTCTAATGACTTCTGAAAACATTCTATGGCGTTCAGAAATGGCCCAGTAAAGCGTGTTCAGAGATTTCTGCCCCGGCCTCTGATGGTACGTCGATCGCAGCCATAATTACAGGGATCGGCCCACTGCAAATGAGGTGGAACTAAAACCATCAGCGGGGTTGTCAGATAGAATTGTCCGTCTTCGCTAATATCTGATTCGTACATAATTCCCATCCTCACACATCTGTGTCCCCCTCGGCCTGGGGGGGGCACACAGACAGTTTAGAGGAAGCTATTTGTTTTTCTTTGCAACCCACACAGGTGCATACAGGGGCGTATCTGAGCAATATAGAGCCTAAAACCAGTATCCTTTCTTGCGTACATTTGTTATGATTGCTTGTGTTTTTGGGCTCAGGATATTGCTGAAGTTACTTTTTTTGGAAATATCTCTTCTTATTCCCTTTCTACCCCTAATTCTTCTAATACTAACCCAAGTGGGCCCTACATGTTCCCCAGTTAACATAATTAATTTGATCTGAGGTATGAGTGATGGGAGGCAGTGCAGTGCAGCACAGAAGCAGGTTGGTGCCCATGGTACTGCGGCGCCCATGGCACAAGCCATGCCTGCACCCCTCTAGATACGCCTCTGGGCGCATAATCGTGTTTGTGATCTGTTCTGTTTTCAGTCACAAAAACGAAATGTTGCTACAATAATACTTTTTAAAAGTTTCTGAGGCAAGCTTTCAATGAGCTCTAAATCGGAAAATGAAATTGGCTAACGAACGATTTGGGCGTCGCCATTGGCGCTAATGCAAATATCGACTATAAGTTGCCCAAAATTGGGTGCGAAAAAATAATCGTTTAAAAAAATTATAACCTTATAGTTTTTGAAATGTTTTGTGGTTTTCGTTTCAAGGGTGATTATTGAAAAATAGAAGCACATTAACATAGGATCAATTCAAAAGAAACAAAATCCCCACGTGGGGGTTTCACACATTATTGCAACACAAACAACATGTGTGATCCATATTTGAGAAGATAAATAAACCATATGATTTTGGTGGGGAAACAGAGAAGAGGGAGGGAAAGGAAAGATCAGGAAGTTGGGTGAGTGGATGTAGGATGGTCCATGGGTGTTATACACATTTTTATGGATTTAAAAATTAGAACATTATAGTTTTTTTGAAATCATTCATTTTTGAAAGCTATCATTTTGGAATGTATCGTTTTCAAAATTATAAGGTTAGGAAGGGGGGTTTAGGGGTCAGGAAGGGGGGTTTACGGTTAGACATCAGGAAGGAGGCTTTTAGGGTTAGGGGTCAAGAAGAGGGGTTTTAGGGATAGGCATCAGGAATGGGGAGTTTTAGGGTTAGGGGTCAAGAACGGGGTTTAGGGCTGGGCGTCAACAAGGGAGGGTTCTGTGTGAGAGTAGAGTAAGGTAGTAAAATATTGTTAATATATACAGTACATACTTTAAAAACAAAGAATATCGGTAGATATTAACAATAATTTTATATTAATGAAAATCAGTGCCCATTTGTCCTCACGCCCATATATCATGCCCGCCTCTAAACTCCTTGTCTTTCTCCTTTGTTTCTTCTAGTGTCACTCCAGCTCCCAGGCATCGGTGAAACTTTTAATTGACTGTAAGATGGTTAATTCTGTTTGCTCAGAAGTCTCCCCATCTACCACCGCGGTGCAGCAGCGCAGTCACGACCATGCATTTGCACGTTTATACTGATCATGCATGCGTCCACGAACCACGCATGCACAATGCAAGGAACCACTTGTGTGATACAAGTATGTGCAGTTCCTTTTGCTGCGCATGGGTACTTTGTGAACACACACACTCAGTACAATGACACTCATTTGCAGGTATGCTTTGGGAACGCGGCTGAAGATGGTGCTGCTACCAGGCTCATAGAAAGGCTATTATGATCTAGCTTCTTAGTGTGCAGCAATGTAGAATGAAGGAGAAACAGATATATGATCTAGCATATGCTGTACCTTAGGCCAGTCCCCCCAAGTTGTACTCCTACTAAATATCCTAAAAGCACACTGCCTCTTGGTATGTTTCTTGTATGCTACCCCACCTCTTCTTCTCCCCTATTCCTTTAGATTGTAAGCTCACAAGGGCAGGGCTCTCCCCCCCTTTTGTGTCATGGAATCATTATACATTGTATTCATCATGTTACTTTTGTCATTGTAATTACCAGTTCTGTATTTTGTATTTTGGTGTATACCATTGTATTATTAGGTACCCCATGCTTGTTTCTTACTTTGTACAGCGCCACGGAATATGTTCCGGCACTTTATAAGTCAATAATAATGATAATCAAAAGTGAAAATTGCACAGTGTGAACCCAGCTCTAGACACACCCCTTGTAAGTCAGTACAGAGTGCATAGCTCCCAACTGTCCCTTTTTCAGAGGGACAGTCCCTCTTTGGGAGCCCTGTGTCTCTGTCCCTTTCCCCCTCATTTGTCCCTCTTTCAGAACTTTGTCCCTCTTTCTATGTAAATATATATATTTCTATACTAAAAATGTGTTTGATTGACTCAAAACTTTATTCCCAACCTTTAAATTGATATATTACTCATTTTAAAATGTTAATATGAAGGAAAATGAACCAGGATAGAAAGGACCAGTGTGGTTTGAATTATAAAACAAAATATTTTTCTTATGAAATCTTTATGGTATGCGTGACTAGAGGCGTGGTGAGGGCGTGACCAGGGGTGTGACAGGGGTGTGGCTTAAGTGTCCCTTTTTCTCATCTCAAAAAGTTGGGAGGTATGAGGGTGTGATGATGTCACCTCATCCACCCTCCCCCAGCCGTGCTGATAAGCAGTGGTGTAGCTAAGGAGCTGTGGGCCCTGATGCAAGTTTTACAATGGACCCCCCCCCCCCCCAAGCACTCTATACATAGCAATTGATACATAGCAAGGAAATGAGCAGCGCTACTTAAAAACAGACTAGTGCCTACCTGCAAAAGAGTGCAAGCCCCACTTGTGGGGTCGAATACACACCGAGCATACACATGACCTGTCTACCGCTAGAGGGGGATGTTGGTTTCCATTAACAGCTTGCATGCAACCTATTAAGTACTCGTCCCTCCCCCTGCGAATAAGTCAATCCTCCATGGGAGGGGCCTAACACTAACTAAATCCTAACCTATGTATAGCAATTGATACGGCGCACCAAAACCTGCCAATGGCAACTACAGTGTCAGAAGAGCAAGAAGGGGACGGGGAACAGCTTGTTAATGATCACCACTATTCAAAGTATCTATAGAAGTGATTATTATGAGCACAGTGCCAATAGAGAGCTAATACTGCAGTTGAGGGAGGGCCCTTCGGGGCCCCTCTGGCCCAAGGCTCCGATGCTGTTGCAACCTCTGCACCCCTTATTGCTACGCCCCTGCTGATAAGCTGATCTCAAGCAATAACTGCTGCATGCTCGGGGAATCATTTTACCGATTTTTCGAAACAGCACAAATTGTTCGATTTTAAACATGGAGGGTGTCTACGCAGAGCTTGATTTGTCGCCTATTTTATTTTTTATTTGTTCAGCTTTAAAAGGCGGTAAAGACTTAAAAAGACTCTTGGAATAAAAAAAAAGCATGAGTCACCCAGCGTAGCAGGAAAACACAAACTTCCGCATGTCAAGGTGCTAAAATATGCCAGTGTGATGTTTATCTGATCACAGCAGCCTGAAAATAACACAAGCTGTCGGGATCTAAAAACACACACACCGCTATATATATATATATATATATATATACTGCCAGGATGTCTTTCTGCCTCGCACTCCGCATGAGCTGCCATCGTTTAAAGGGTCACATCACAGGAACACGAGATGTTACTTAGAGGTGGAGGAGGGGGGCCCAGCAGGCTAGGTGTGACCCCCAGAGACTCCGGGGAAGAAATTGCTGCACTCACCTGCATTAACTGCTGCAGGGACTTTTAAAAGAAAATATTGGAGTCGCTTAGAAATGCCATTATAATTATTGGGTGGGAAAGGGGGGTGGGGCTTATTTAAAACTATACAATAAAAAACACTACATATTAATGCCTAGGGGGTGGGACAACGCCATAGTAATTCCAATGGGGGAATACTATAACTCCACAGTAATGTTTATTGAGGTAGGAGAACTCCATAGAAATGGCCTCGGGATAGTATTACGCGTCCATTTGAAAGGGGCGCCAGGAAAAAAGGGCGCCTGTTGTAGAGGAAAAAAGCCAGATTCGGCTACAAAGGACGCCCGGTGTCAGGGGTGCTCGGATACCCCTTTATAAAATCTGAAATTATTTGGATCCGGATACCCAGATATCCGGATCTGAATCGGATATCTGAATCCGAAACTTTTTGGTATCTGAGTAACCTCGGATATCCGAACCCAATATCCGGCTGGATTCGGATATCCGGATAGAAAGCTGGAAGTGACCTGAAAATGGCTTAAAATGCTTCCAAAAGTCTCTTCAAATGGCAAAAACCCCTTTCGGTGGTTCGGTGGTCTCTCTCTCTCTCTCTCTCTCTCTCTCTCTCTCTCTCTCTCTCTCTCGCGCTCTCTCTCTCTCGCGCTCTCTCTCTCTCGCGCTCTCTCTCTCTCGCGCTCTCTCTCTCGCGCTCTCTCTCTCGCTCTCTCCCTCTCTCTCCCTCTCCCCCTCTCTCTCTCTCTCTCGCTTTTTCTCTCTCTCTCTCTTGGCCTGGATGCCTTCCAAAGGAATTTTTGCCATCGAAAGGGGATTTTGCCTTCTGCTCGGATATCTGAACTAACTATACGCCCGGATTTCGGATATCAGATTTCAGATTGGAAATCCGAGTTTGCTCAGTCTATTCGGATTTAAAAAAATATCCGAATTGCTATTCAAAGTTCGGATAGTGGAAAAAGTTCGGATTATCTGGGTAGTTCGGATATCCGAAATCTTGCTGAGCAGTGATCTTGCTGATCTTGCGGATATCCGAAATCTTGCTGAGCCCGGTATAGCTCATATGCCAAATTGGGCTAAAAAGGGCGCCTAGTGTAGCCGAAAAGCTAGTTTTAGTTTATAAAAAAGATGCTGTTATAGGCAAAATTTGTTGAGCTATAAAAGGGCTCTGGATATAGCTGAGAAAAGTGATAACTATGAACTAACTTCTCCCTACTCTCACACAGAACCCTCCCCTGATGGTGCCTATCCCTAAACCCCCTGGTGGTGCCTAACCCTAACCCCTCCCTGGTGGTGCTTAACCCCTCCCTGGTGGTGCCTAACCCTAAGGCTCCCCCTGGTGATTACTATGACCTAACTTGTCCCTACTCTCTCCTCTGGTGGTACCTAACCCTAACCCCTCCTTGGTGGTGCCTAACCCTCCCTGATACCCCCCTTGGTGGTGCCTAGCCCTAGCCCCCCTTGGTGGTGCCTAACCCTAACCTCCCTTGGTGGTGCCTAACCCTAAGACCCCCCCCTCCCTCCGCTTGTGATGCCTAATCCTAACCCCTCTGCACCCCCGAATAAAAAATATTGGCTATAAAAGGGCGCCCTTTTGTAGCAGAATTAAAAACCTTGTAGCCGAAAAAAAAACTTGGGTGCCCTTTTTACCACCTTGTAGCCGAAATTTGCAGAAATAACATTGAAGTCTATGGAGGCATTCTTTTCCTACAGGCAGCTCAGGCACCCTTTTCAACTGATTCCAGTATAACTCCATATTAATCCACATAATGGTGATATTACTCCATAGTAATACCCATGGGGGTGGTATAACTCCTTACTAATGCCCATGGGGGTAGGAAAACTCCATAATAATGACCATGGTGTGTGTGGAAGGGGGTTTATAATTTCATGGTAATTCCTGTTGGGGTGGGATATCTTGCATTTACCTGCCTGGCGTTCTATTAAGATCGCCAGGGAGGCTGCGGGAGGTTTTTTTTTTTAATAAAAAAAAAACTATTTCATGCAGCCAACTGAAAGTTGGCTGCATGAAAGCCCACTAGAGGGCGCTCCGGAGGCGTTCTTCCGATCGCCTCCGGCGCCCAGAATAAACAAGGAAGGCCGCAATGAGCAGCCTTCCTTGTTTTGCTTACATCGTCGCCATAGCGACGAGCGGAGTGACGTCATCGACGTCAGCCAACGTCCTGACGTCAGCCGCCTCCGATCCAGCCCTTAGCGCTGGCCGGAACTTTTTGTTCCGGCTACGCTGGGCTGAGGCGGCTGGGGGGACCCTCTTTCGCCGCTGCTCGCGGCGGATCGCCGCAGAGCGGCAGCGATCAGGCAGCACACGCGGCTGGCAAAGTGCCGGCTGCGTGTGCTGCTTTTTATTTGAGCCAAATCGGCCCAGCAGGGCCTGAGCGGCAGGCTCCGGCGGTACTGGACGAGCTGAGCTCGTCCAGACCGCCCAGCAGGTTAAAGTCTTCAAGGGAGCCAACGCTATATGGTTTCTTATAGGACAGGAAAGCTACATAATACTTATGTAGGGGCCAGCTCTGTATCAATTTCTGTTGGGTAAAACCTCCTATTAATACCCATAGGGCTTGATTCACTAACCGGCGCTAAGTGTAGCTTTGCGCGCACTAACAGCTGCGCCAAGCTACATCGCGCACAGTAGCGTGCACAGCGCGGTGCGCTGGTAATAGTGCGCGGTGCGACGATAACGTTGCACCTGCTGTCCTGTACTATTACCGCTGCTGTGCGCAATGTTTGAGCGCAAACCACCTCACTCCGTGGTTTGCGCCCACTAGGTATTAAGGCTCACTAAGCGGCTTAGCG
The DNA here is from genome assembly GCF_040937935.1 of Hyperolius riggenbachi. NCBI lineage: Eukaryota > Metazoa > Chordata > Amphibia > Anura > Hyperoliidae > Hyperolius > Hyperolius riggenbachi. The sequence continues at coordinate 367,018,362 of NC_090651.1, forward strand.
CCGGTTAGTGAATCAAGCTCATAGGGGGCACAAATCTTTATTAGTGCCCATAGTTTAGACCTCCAAATTACTGTGTGTGTGTGTGTGCGTGTGTGCGTGTGTGCATGTGTGCGTGTGTGCGTGTGTGTGTGTGTGTGTGTGGTGCGTGTGTGAGTGTGTGTGTGTGTGTGTGTGTGTGTGTGTGTGTGTGTGTGTCTCTGGGGGGGGGGGGGTCATATTAATGCCCTTGGGTTCATTTTAGCTCAGACCCAACAGTCAACATACAACATGTAGGTCTATTAGTGTTCTGCTGACAATGGTTGTGTAGTCGGGTCCTGTTCTCCAGCCGCCTAGTCAGTTCTGGGGGTGCAGAGAATTCTTGGAGTGCAGTGAATTCTGGGAATACAGAAAGTTCTTGGAGTACAGGGAGTTCTGTTCTAGGTGGCAAGGAGTTCTGTGGGTGTAGGAGTTCTGGAGGTACAGTGAGTTCTGGGGGTTACAGGAAGTTCTTGGAGTACAGGGATTTCCGGGGGTCTAAATGTTCTGGGGGTCCAGTGAGTTCCAGAAGAGAAGGGAGTTCTGGGGGTACAGCAAGTTCTGGGGGAGCAGGTAGTTACGGTTGTGCAGAGAATTCTGAGGGTACAGGAATTGCCTGGAGTTCTGGAGGTGCAGGGAGTTCTGGTGATGCAGAGGGTTCTGGGGGTGCAGGGCATTCTGGGGGTGCAGCGAGTTCTGGGGGTACAGGAAATTCTGAGCGCCATTATATCTTTTGTACACATTCAGTTCAGAGGGAGGATTTTTCTCTAATACTAGTCCACAGAGGCCTGACCATGAGGAGTAAAATCGAGACAAGAAAGGTTTGTCCTGAATTTGTTGTTAAATGAACACTATCGATTAACATGGTTTTTTTTTAACCTGGGATTGAGAGAGTTCCTGAAGTGCTGGTAAATAATGATATATACATTTCATTTTCTTATCTCTTTTGTTTACTGTAACAAATTCCTGTCACTCTGAACTGACAGCAAGTCTGCTCTAATCTGACAGCAGAGTGAGCCATGAGGGGAGGGGGAATTCCCTCACAGTGCATCTGTAAACCCCGTGTGTGTGATAGTAATGCTGGATACACGGTGCGTTCGCGCACTCGATTTTCCCGTCGATTCCCGTCGATTCGTTTATTTCCAACATGTCCGATTTGGATTTCGATGGATCGTTAGGTCGATTCGGCATACTTTGCATGCGAATCGACCTAACGATCCATCGAAATCCAAATCGGACATGTTGGAAATAAACGAATCGACGGGAATCAACGGGAATCGACGGGAAAATCGAGTGCACGAACGCACCGTGTGTATCCAGCATAAGTCCTGTACCCTGTGTCTCTGACTGAAGTGTCTGAAGAGAGCAGAGGACATGTAACTTATTATAAACATTTGTAATTGTCTGTGACACCACAGCGTTTCATATTTTTTTTCTGTAGTCTGATATGCAGAAAACAACACTTTTGCAAATGATTTGTCCCAACAGAGGTAAATCCTACACACAATGAATTACAGCTTTTGCCTCTAATATTTAAAGGGAACCAGAGAGGAAGCACCCTTGTGTATTTTACCATGTATATCAGTAAGAACATTAGAGAAAACACTTACCATGCTCTCTGTTTCACCCTCACTGCTAAAAGTGTCTGTTATCAGCAGTCACAAGAATCCCAGACTGAGCAATTAAATCTGGCTTTGCTGGGAATGATTATTGCTGAGTCATTATAGCAAAGCCACAAGGGGGCAGGCTTGGGCTTGAAAAGACACCACAGAAGACAGACTCAGCTATAATCTTTCTGTAGCAAAGCTAGACGGAGCAGCCTGACTTCTCAGTCGGGGGGGGGTTCTTATCAGAGGTGATAACAGTCAGATTACACAGAGAACAATGAAACAAAGGGCAGATTAGGTGTTTACTGTCATGTTCCCACTGATTTATAAGGTAAAATACAAGAGGGTGCTTCATCTCTGGTTCTCTTTCACATGAAAAGTAGGAAAATGTTTACACAGCTACTTAGACATTATTTGTACATTGTCATTTTAGAACACTTGGGTATTGATAGTGTTCCTTTAATGTATAGTAATATATTGACACTTGATACATAAAGAATAATAATTACTTATGATAACATAGAACTATGTTACCAGTACAGGTACCTGACGCTTCCACTAGGTGGCACTGCAGTGTAATGTTAATTCCTGAGACTCAGTGACAATCTTCTGCTGGTATATTAGCAGCCATAAAGCACATGTATTCCCCACTAGGGGAACCCTCCCGACTCCCAGAAGTATGTTTAATTCAGAGCTGGATATTTATAAGCAGCTCTCCCAAATTAATTCTGAATAATTCCAAATAAAGTGTTGTAGGAGAGCTGTAAACAGAATTAATGAGCCAAGGGCTGGTTATTATGTATTATGTGTCTTTCAACCAGGCTTGGAAGTGGGCTGACCAGTGGGGGGCGCTACTCTGCTTAACAGACATTTCTGAGACCCTGCTTATAAAACAATGCAAGTCAATCATGTTTAAAGTGGACCTGAACTCTGCACAGGACAGGGGGGAAACAGAGAAATGCATACTGTATGTATTTAGAGAGTTTAGCCTGTCTAATTCTCCCCCATCTGTGACTAATCACAAGTGTAATTGGATCTCTCAACTGTGTCAGCTGGCTGCCTCTGCAGAGCAGCTAATTTGTAGACACAGGATGTTAAAGGACAACTGTAGTAGGAAGTATATGGAGGCTGTCATATTTATTTCCTTTTAAGCAATACCAGTTACCTGGCTGTCCTGCTGATCCTCTGCCTCTAATGTGTTTAGCTATAGACCCTGAACAAGCATGCATCAGATCGGGTGTTTCTGACATTATTGTCAGAACTGACAAGATTAGCTGCATGCTGTTACTGGTGTGATTCAGACAGTACTGCAGCCAAATAGACCCGCCGACAGCCAGGTAACTCGTATTGCTTAAAAGGAAATAAATATGGCAGCCTCCGTATACCTCCTACTTCAGTTCCCCTTTAACACACAAGATGCTTTCCATGAAAGCAGGAAGTAGACACAATGTGGATTTGTTGCAGGATTTGGATCAGCTGTAACAAAGAAATGTTTTTTTTCCTTAAAAGGTTACTATGCTGTTGCTTATCTCTTAGAGCAAAGAGGAAGTTCTGAGTTAAGGTCCGCTTCAAAGATATCTCACACATCTACCCTAAATCTCTCCATCCTTCTTTCCCCCACATTGGTCCCTCTATCAGGACAAACATCAAATCTCTCAGAATATTTTTGTTTTTAATTTAAAAAAACATTTTTACATGATCCTACAGCAGATTAGGTTGGATTGGGGCCCAAGGCAAGATTCACTTCTTCCTATAGTCTTTTTGGTAAGCTGCGGTGGGAGAGTGGTCAGAGAAAGTGGCAGCCCCTAGATGCCCACTAGACCCCAGGCAGTTGCCTAGCTTGCCTTGTGGATGATCCTGCTCTGCCCTAGAGTCTCATATTCATGCTACAGAAAGCTCGGCTGACATCATTATTTTGGCCTGGCGATCACTCTTGCGCCATCCTGGTGGATCTGATCTGCAGATGATTGTCTGTTAAACAAGGTATGTATGAGATCTGCAGATATCGACTATCAATGCATTTTGCAGGAACGGATCTTTTGCAGATACTGATCTGTTGCATGTGTGCAGCATCTTTGTGTGCAGCATCTTGCAAAGATTTCTATCTAATGGGGAGTGCAGCTCAACAGAATAGACTGTGTAGGTGTGGCTCTCATACTACATGGAAGGGGGTAAGATTTCTGTCTGATGGGGAGTGCAGCTCCATAGAATAGACTGTGTAGGTATGGCTCTCATACTACATGGAAGGGGGTAAGATTTCTGTCTGATGGGGAGCACAGCTCCATAGAATAGACTGTGTAGGTGCGGCTCTCATACTACATGGAAGGGGGTAAGATCTCTGTCTGATGGGGAGTGCAGCTCCATAGAATAGACTGTGTAGGTGTGGCTCTCATACTACATGGGAGGGGGTAAGATTTCTGTCTGATGGGGAGTGCAGCTCCATAGAATAGACTGTGTAGAGTATGGCTCTCATACTACATGGAAGGGGGTAAAATTGGTCTGTGGTCTTTCATTTTCCAAAGACTTTTATCTCAAGTGTGTACTTAGCTAGAGGGGACCAGAGCTTTGGGGGCCCCCAAATACTAACTTTCCCTTCGGACCCATTCACACTATTTCAGCAAAACGCTCAAACGCTAGCGCTAGTGTAATAAAACCCTATGGGCTCGTTCTTACTTGGGCGATTTGCGCTAATCGCTACAAAAATCGCCCAAAATCGCGAAACCCAAAACCGTAGCCTGCACCATTTTCAGGTGATTGCCTGGCGATCGCGTTTCAGTGCTAAAGAAGCGCTAAACGCGATCGCGGAGAAATCGCTGCACTGTCCAGTGATTTTTCCATGTGAGAAATCACTCCCGCAAAATCGCGGGCGTTTTGCGCTTATAAGTGTGAATGGGCCCTCACTCCGATACAGGGGACTATACTTCAGATCAGGTGTTTTTGTGGCTACGCTTGTTATGGGTGTGAAGATCACCCTTGTGAGATGGGCCCCAAGGGCGTGATGGGTCCAAAGGAGAGGCAAGAGAAGGGTTGTGAGCATTGGGGTCCCCCATGAATTGTACTGTAGTTATGCCACTGATCAGGCCTATTATGATGTGAGTAGCTGCAGGTGTCCCCCGGACAATTTTAACCCAGTTAGTGAACTCCCCCCCCCCCCCCCCATCAGTGTGGAGGACGGTCTAGTGGATTTTGTTTTTCCAGCATGTCTCAGTAATTAAATGTCTGTGCTATGAAGACCCCCCAGCACCTGGCAACGAGTACCTGACCCTGCTCTCCCCCTCCTCTCCACTCTCACTTTTTAATTAATTTACTGACCTCTAGAGAAGGGAAGAGAGTTTCTTAACGAGATTAGAGGATTACGCCTCTTCCTTCCCCACGACCCCCGCAGCTGTCCTGAGGACCCCAAGACACCATTCCATTCTACAGGGGACGGGAGGGTGGGTCTTCTGCTGGGAGATAGCGGATCTGTCACCCCCATAAATGGGATTTACCAGGAGGAAGAAAGGGACAGCAAACACTCTTATCCAGATATAATTCACCCTGAATAGGAAGCCTTCTTACAAGGAGGCTTATGTGGCCCATTCAGGAGGGGAACGTATGTGCTCATTTATGGGTTTTGTAGATTGGAGTCGTGTTAGGAAGCGGTGTTGGGCCCCATTCTCACCAGCCAGCCAGGACTTCTTTTCACCGGCGCTCTTTTTGTTGGGCCGCTGGCCTCTGCTCATCCATCCTAGTCTGGTACGCTGGCTCCTCCAACAGCGACAGATACAAGCTGCAGAGGGTCATTAGATCGGCGGAGAGAATCATCGGTAGACCTCTCCCCTCGCTCGACCTCCTCCACAACTCCAGATTACGCTCTAGAGCACTGAGAATTGCCAGCGATCCCTCACACCCGGGACACCGCTTTTTCAGCCGGCTCCATTCAGGCCGCAGGTTTCGTGCCATTTACACCAGAACTACGAGGCATAGAGACTCCTTTTTCCCCTCTGCCATCAACCTTCTGAACTCCCTTCATCTCTAATGCCACCCCCCCCCCCCCCCCAAATGCTACAGTTGCCGACTGAAGGACTGTCTAGTTTAAATCTGTTTAAACTGCACCCTGCAGACTACCGCTATACCGCTGCACATCTAACTATTAATATGTACCACTGAGTATACTGTGTGTTTTTGTATGACTATGCCTTATAATGTATGATTGTATGACTACGTTTTTTTTTTTTTTTTTTTTTTTTTTTTTTTTTTTTTTTTCCTTCTCTTTTGTTGATACTATGCAAATTTCTTATGTTGATACTACTCTCAATCTCTCTCTGAGCAATTGTATGTGCCAAACCCAATTCCGTGCACGACCCAGTCGTGCGTGGCGATTAAAAGATTTCTGATTCTGATTCTGATTCTGAAACAAACCGAGGAGCGGCTGTTGAAATGACGCAGTGGGAGGTCACGGCAACCGGTGGAGCAGCCAGCCGTGTGAAGGAGGCAGTAGTGCACTCGCGGCATCAGGTCGGGCATTGTACATGATACTCGGGTTATGAGAATTGTTAGAAGATTAGATTTGGTGAGTGCGAGAATGGCGCTGGACCAGAACGAATGAACGGCTCAGGACTGAGATAGAGAGATCAGAGATCGGGACAGAGCAGGGTAGATTCTGGGCTATAGAGCTCTCAAGGCGAAAGCCTATAAATTGCGGCGCACCTCCCCAGCCCCTGTAGGTTTGGGCACTCTATTGCACTGTGGTAGGCAGAGGTGCCCCCATTTTTAGGTAGACAGATGCAGCCCCCCCTCCCTCACACACACACACACATATAGGTAGCCACAAGCTGTGCAGGATCGTCCACCAGGCAACCTAGGCAGGTGCTTGGGTCCTGGTGGGCAGTGTTGGACTAAGAGCTGGCAAAGCTAAGGGGTCTACATGAAAAGGGCGCCGGTAAAAGAGGGCGCCTGGTGGAGCCCATATATACTAACTTCGGCTACAAAAAAAGGCGCCTGGTGTAGCCCATATAAAAACTTCGGCTACAAAAAAGGCGCCTGGTGTAGCCCATATAAACTTCGGCTACAAAAAAGGCACCTGGTGTAGCCCATATAAAAACTTCGGCTACAAAAAAGGCGCCTGGTGTAGCCCATATAAACTTTGGCTACAAAAAAGGCGCCTGGTGTAGCCCATTAAACTTCGGCTACAAATAAGGCACCTGGTGTAGCCCATATAAAAACTTCGGCTACAAAAAAGGCGCCTGGTGTAGCCCATATAAAAACTTCGGCTACAAAAAAGGCGCCTGGTGTAGCCCATATAAAAACTTTGGCTACAAAAAAACTCCGGGATGTGTTAATTACTATTCCCCCTCCAGGCCACCATGGATAGTGGGGGAATGAAATAATTCGGCTTACAGTGCTTGTAGCCCATATAAAAACATAGGCTACACAAAATGCAATAATATGGGCTACAAAGGGGCGCCCTACTGTAGCCGAAAAAAATACGGGCTACAAAGGGGAGCCCGCTTGTAGCCGAAAACCTTGTAGCCGAAAAAATATGGGCTACAAAGGGGAGCCCGCTTGTAGCCTATATCAAAACTCGGGCGCCCTTTTCTACACCTTGTAGCCCATATTTCCAGAAATAACATTGATGTCTATGGCGGCGCCCTTTTCATACAGGCAGCTCGGGCGCCCTTTTCAACCGATCCCAAGCTAAGGAAATCCACCTGCTGGCCAAGCAGCAGTAATCATGTGTTGCTGCTCACAGTGAATACTTGCTGAAGGTTTCTATTGGGAGTGATATCACAGGGTTACTGCTGCTTGGCCAGCAGGTGGATTTCCTCAGTTCTTCCACCTCCCAGTCCAACACTGCTGGTGGGTGTCAAGGGGCCAGCTGCCACTTTCCTTAAAGCGAATCAATGGAGGGAGCCTGGATGGCACAGAGGGACCTTCAAGCCTACGGGCTGGAAAAAGGCCCCAGGTAAGTAAAAGCTAAGTTTTACACCCCACCTCAGGCGTCTTTTAAAGCACACCCGAATCTTGGGGGGAAAAGTTGATTTTTTTTCTTACCTGGGTCTTCTTCCAGCACCCTGTGGTCGTTGAGGCACCTCAGTGTCCTTCCAGTCCTTTCCGTTGTGCCGCTGTCACCACAAATTAAAGCCTCAGGCAGGGGTGTAACTAGAAATCACCGGGCCCCCCTGCAAAAATGTGGATGCCCCCCCTCCCCAGGCCCGCTCAGGGTCGCTTTGGAGGGCAGGAGGGGTCGCAACATGAGGAGAGAGCATGGCCGCTGGACACTCCCTCACCTCGGGCTTTCCCCTCAGCATGCTCCCCTCCTGATCAGACCTCCGCGGTGGATGGAGGTATGTGCTCCTGTCGCTGCCCGCTGCCACTGATAATTGCAGAAGGGGAGCACACTGAGGGGAGAGCCCGAGGAGAGTGTCCCCCCTCCCCACCGATGAGCGGCCATGCTCTCTCCTCATGCTGCGACCCCTCCTGCCCCCAAAATGGCCCTGAGCGCCCCCCGCGGGTGCAGGTGCTGCAGCTCCTATTGTTACGCCCCTGGACTCAGACCCAGATTAGTCATCCACTATGGTGCTTGCACAGTCCCAGCCGCACGCTTCCTCGATTGCGGCCCAATAGACGATAGCATTGTGTGCATGCGCAGTTACTGCACAACAAATTCTGACTGGCCTGGAAGACTGGGGATTTTTTCCCCCTCCAGTTCAGGTGTCGCCTTAAACATGCCGTCTGTTTCTTTATAAAAATGATTAATGGAATAATAATAATTTCCTCTTGCATGCCAACTTTATGCAGATTGTAGTCAACTTATGATTTGGCCAATCGGACGCCCTCCTGGCCAATCTTGATTGACCCAATTCCTATATACGCTAAATTCGCACACCAGCCGCGATTAATAACTCATTGGCCATCTCTATTTACTTGTCCTATAGAGTGGTGACACATGTTTATTCGTCCTATAAACCGGAAAACATATGTTCGTCCGCCGCGTAAATTTCCAGCATATGTTTATTTGTCCTGTAAAGTTGTCATATAAATGTTTTCTGCGCAGTAAAGTCGTAACATAATATTTAACCGTCGTAACAAATGGTAATACTCCGCCTGTTTGTCACATCGGCTGTGTCACCCAAATGAGGAAAACGTGACATAAAACCCCGCTTTAAAAAAAAAAATTCTTTTACAAGGAGTAAACGAAACGACCGCAAGCCGCACTTCCCGTTTATTCTGCTAACGACAGACGGCGGACATCAGAGCGGCAGAGCAGAAGAAGCCATCTGAAGAATGTAATCACAGACTGGCGATGCTGTACACAAGTCTTGTATTATTAATACATACAGTGTACAGGATGACAAAGACAGAGACATCACAGGGAATAAAACACGTCCTGCCGGTGGGGGGAAGGACAGAGCAGAGAAAGCTGCGGCATAGGGCCGCAGGAACGAGTCTATGGCACATCCTGGAAGGACAGAGCGGTGGAAATGTTGGTATAGGGCCGCAGAATCGAGTCTATGGCACATCCTGGAAGGACAGAGCAGAGGAAGTGTCGGTATAGGGCCGCAGGAACGAGTCTATGGCACATCCTGGAAGGACAGAGCGGAGGAAGTGTCGGTATAGGGCCGCAGGAACGAGTCTATGGCACATCCTGGAAGGACAGAGCGGAGGAAGTGTCGGTATAGGGCCGCAGGAACGAGTCTATGGCACATCCTGGAAGGACAGAGTGGAGAAAGCATCAGTATAGGGCCGCAGGAACGAGCCTATGACAGATCCTGGAAGGACAGAGTGGAGGAAGAGTCGGTATAGGGCCGCAGGAACGAGTCTATGGCAGATCCTGGAAGGACAGAGCGGTGGAAATGTCGGTGTAGGGCCGCAGGAACGAGTCTATGGCAGATCCTGGAAGGACAGAGCGGAGGAAGTGTCTGTATAGGGCCGCAGGAACGAGTCTATGGCAGATCCTGGAAGGACAGAGCGGTGGAAATGTCGGTATAGGGCCACAGGAACGAGTCTATGGCACATCCTGGAAGGACAGAGCAGTGGAAATGTCGGTATAGGGCTGCAGGAACGAGTCTATGGCAGATTCTGGAAGGACAGAGCGGTGGAAATGTCGGTATAGGGCCGCAGGAACGAGTCTATGGCAGATCCTGGAAGGACAGAGCGGAGGAAGTGTCGGTATAGGGCCGCAGGAACGAGTCTATGGCAGATCCTGGAAGGACAGAGCGGTGGAAATGTCGGTATAGGGCCGCAGGAACGAGTCTATGGCACATTCTGGAAGGACAGAACGGAGGAAGCATCAGTATAGGGCCGCAGGAGCGAGTCTATGGCAGATCCTGGGGGATATTATACACCAAGGGTCACTGTATACAGACGGAGATCTCCAGAGGTCGCCAGCAGCCAAAATGGACGATTATGGCTTAAAGGGAACCAGAGACGTACGTATTCTAAAAAATGAAAAAAAGATGTTATACGTACGTGGGGCTTCCTCCAGCCCTGTAAGCTTGGATCGCTCCCACACCACCGTCCTCCGCTGCCTCCATTGCCGGTACCGGCCAGTCTTCCGCATGCACAGGGGCTCCCTCAGGCTCTGTACGCATGCGCCTGCGCAGTACGGAGAGAGCACACTGCGCTTGCGTCGACTGGCCGAAATTACGGGACCCGCTACTGGCGGGCAGAGGCAGCTCAAAAAGGTGGCGTGGCAGCGATCCAGGGGCTGGAGGAAGCCTCAGGTATGTATAAATATGTTATTTTATTCCTCTCTGGTTCTCTTTAAAGCATTATTGTTTTTACACACGCCTGGCCGTGGGTGGGGGGGTCGCCGAGCTAGAGGGGGTAGTAGGCAGGAGGGGGGCAGCGGGCACAACCTCCCTCACCTGGGTCCCCCCGGTCTGCGCCTCCCCTCCTCGCTATCAGCACAGTGTCAGGCAGCGAGCGGGGAAGCAATGACCCGCCTCCTTACGTTCCAGCGCTGCGTTCCACCGCTCGTCACTTCTTTTCCAGCAATTTTCACTATACAGAAAGTGTTTTTTCAGCGATTTAGCGTTTTGCGATTTCTAGTTCAATAAGCTTTGTCTGTCTTCCATAAACAGGAAATTACATCTGCACAGGAAGAGGAGGTGTTTTGTGGGTAAACTGCAAGGTGTGATGGGTAAAATCGCCTGAAAATCGCTGGAAAAACTCTGTTGATTGTGAACAGGCCAGCGCTTCCAGAGCGATTTACCAGCGCTCCTGTACTTAATATTGAAACGCTAATCGCTCAGAATCGCTCGGAAAATGCTGCAGGCAATGTGTTTGCGTTTCAGCAAATCACAAATCGCTCAGATGAGAACACTTCCATATACTTTTCATTGTACAAGCGTTTTTCAGCGATGCTGAATGGACCCCAACACAGTCTGCAAGAATGACAGAAAACAGTAGGGGAGAGAGCCCGCCCCTCCAGATCTCACAATGTAACAGACAATAGGAGAGCGCAGTGTACAGCAGATCATCTATGCACTTTGTACACTCTGTATGTATCGCACTGTCTGGCTGATAGATGGACAGTGATATAAATAATGGATAGATATTGATCCGCAGTGCTGACAGGTGATAGTGGAGATGGTATGCCCCGGGGCGTGGTGGTCCGGAGGGGGGATATCTGCTCTCCAGCAGGGGGGATTCCTCCCTCAGATCTACATCTATCAGAGCCAGCAGTGTACTGATTACTGTCCATGTAACCTCTGACCCCCGCCTAGCATGTGGTTACCCTCTGCTGCTCTAGATAAACTGCCAGCAGGGGGTGCTGTAGATTAGGCACAGGCAGGTCTGTAAAGCTCTGTAGAGACCCTGACCTGCTCCGCTGGGGGGCTATACAGGGGCAGCAGGGAAGGGATTATTCGCTTTTCTTTTTTTCTTTAGAGAGGTCTCTATTCAATTCTCTTTATTGGCTGGATTACGGTGCAGTGCGGAAGATTACACAAAACAGAAAGAGTTCTGTACGGTGCTGCAGTCATGCCAAACCAACCATCTAATCCCTAGCATTGTCTTAAAGGGGTTATGTGGTTCTTTTTAAAAAACAAAAAATGACACTTACCTGGGGCTTCCAACGGCCCCCTGCAGCTGTCATGCCCCGCGCCGTCCTCTACGATCCTCCGCTGCCCCGCCACCAGTCACCGTCCAATTATTCGGCTAACTAGACGAATGCACCTTGGCCTGCATGGCTGCACACGTCCTATCTACTGCTCGTGTCTCCGGGAGCTTACTGTGCAGGCGCAATATGAAGCTTGCTCGTACTGCGCCTGGGCAGGCAGCACCCCGAGACGCAAGCGGGAGCAAGTTAGACGAATAATTATACGGTGACCGGCGGTGGGGAACGGAGGATCGTAGAGGACAGTGCGGGACATGACAGCTGCAGGGGGCCGTTGGAAGCCCCAGGTAAGTGTCAGTTTTTGTTTTTAAAAAGAACCACAGAACCTACACGTTCCGTCAGATAGACGGATGTATTAGATAATTTCTAACCGGTCCAATTGGATTGCGATAGATTTTGCAATAGATTTTGGGTACTTACAGTGGCGTAGCTAAGGAGCTGTGCGGCCCCATGCAAGTTTTGCAATGGGGCCCCCCCAAGCACTGTATACATAACAAGTGATACGGCGCACCAAATCCTGCCAATGGCAACTACAGTGTCAGAGGTACAAGAAGGGGATGGGGAACAGTTTGTTAATGATTACTACTATTCAAAGTATCTATAGCAGTGATTATTATGAGCTCAGGGCCAATAGAGAGCTAATACTGTAGTTGATTGAGGGCCCTTCGGGGCCCCTCTGGCCCAAGGGCCCTGATGCGGTTGCAACCTCTGCAACCCCTATTGCTACGCCCCTGGGTACTTATCAATGCAAAATCTATCGCAAAATTGATCAGAAACAAAACTACACACGATGCAATTTCTTATTAGATATATCAAATAGATCCGTCTGTCTGATGGAAAATTGTACCGTGTAGCTGAAGCTTTATGTCCCTAATGCTGGGAATGCACGATGAGATTTTTCAGTCGATTTACTGTCGGGTGTTATTTTTGTTCGATTTTCCGATCGATTTGCTTATCTTTTCAGAGAGAGATTTGTCTCTTAGTCGAATCTTCCCATCATCGCTAGATGTATCGCTACCTTAAGGCTGGTTTCACACCAGGACGTTGCGTTTTGGGGGACGTTATGGTCGCATAACGTGCCCCTAACGCAACGCCTGGTGCTCTCTGATGTGGACGTCAGAGTGAGCCGCGTTGTGCAGCTCACTCTGGCGTCCTTGATGCCGTGATGCGTACTCTTGTGCGCATGCGGCATCACGTGGTCCCGCCGGCCAATCGCCGCACAGAGCGGCCGCCCCAGGAAGTAAACACTGCACGTCACTGAGTGCAGTGAATATTAATTAGCCATGTGCCTGGCCGCTCTCCGCTCCTCCCCAACGTTACTGAGCATGTGCAAGCAGTCTAACGCGGCTCTGCCGCTTACAAAGTACTGCATGCAGTACGTTGTCTGGTGGCGCAGCGTTACTATGTAACGCAGCGTGGGCACTGTGAACAGCCCATTGATTTTTCATTGCTGTGCGGTGGGGTGCGTTACAGGCTGCTCTAACGTGCGCCTGTAACATCCCACTGTGAAACCAGCCTAAAGAGTAACCGTAACCAAGAATTGAACTTTATCTAAATCAGTAGCTGATACCCCGTTTTCTCAGGAGAAATATTTTCCTTTTCACAAACGGATCATCGGGGGGACTCTGTATGGCTGATATTGTGGTGAAACCCCTCCCATAGTGTGATGTCAGCGCCTCACAGCTCTGAGGTCCTGACATCACACTGTGGGAGCCTTGTTGCATTGCGGCAAATAACTGCTGTTCCCAACTGCCAAAAAAGTAAGCAGCTTTTCCTTCCACTGACATCGCCTTCCAGCAGTAAAAATGTCCCCATGTGATAAATGTCAGAATGTAAATCAGGGAGAGGAAAGCTTTTACAATGAGAAAACAGGCCCCGATCAGACTATGTGAGTTCCTAGCCATTTTTACAGAACGCATACGGGCAGACTTTGCGCATAGAAACGGCTACTAATGTTTTCTAATAGCCTCGTTCACATGTATGCGTATGAGACGCATACGTTTCTCATCCGCATTGCTGCACACAGTTCTGTGCGTCACGCACAGAAACGGACGCAATGAAAGTCTATAGATGCGTATCAAAAACGCGTACTATTGCATTTTTAGCGTACGTTTCCCTCTGTGTTTCCCACAATTCCTTTCTGTTTCCTGTGTGACATGTGTGTGCAAAACGCAATAGAAAACGCATTTGAACGCATAGAAAACGCATACAAACGCATGCGTTTTTTTACCTTGCGTTTCTTAAAATTTATACGCATTCTGCCAACGCTGACAGTCTGAACAGGGCCCATTTTTGTAGAAATTTAGCACTTTTTTTATTACATTATTTTCACTGGAGTTCCTCTTTAAATGTCTCACAAGGTGGTGTTGGTGGGCCCTTTATGAATCAGGCCTGTCTGTAACCGTGTCGTCCGCTCCACAATATCTCACAGGAGAATTTTCCTCATGGCAGCTGATTTTGCCCCTGGCTGGAGGCGGGGTCAGCTGTGGGCTCACCAGGAGTTGCTGTGTGGCAGTCAGTCAGTCAGTCAGTCAGCGCACCCAATAATAAGCAGAGTTTTTCCACAGAGAGTATTTCCTTCCTGACCTGACACGGGGATTATGTTATGTGGCTGCTTGAGAAGCAGATGGTGCTGAGTGAAGTCACTGGCGTGTTACACGGCGACGCTGCAGAGCTGGAAGGAGACGGCTCTCTCCACGCTGCTGCCTCCTCGCTGGGCTCTGCACGGCCCGTCGGTGGCAAATAAGCCACTTGGGCGGAGGGCGTGGGGTGACGGGGCTGAGGGAGTGTGCACTGGCGGAGGGCGCAAGGTGACGGGGCTGAGGGCGCCGGTGCTGGCAAAGCGTGACAAGGTGCCCTTACGGTGTGTGCAGCAATCTGCGGAACAGATGTAACACGCCGGCGCCCGGATTAAACCAACTGCATTCAAAAACAGACCTGGATTAAGAAAGCCCTGAAAATCCCAATTACACTCCGGATAAAGCAGGCCGGGGAAGGGGGGGGGGGAGGGGTAGTAAACTCTGGGAGGGGTGGCTGACGGAGAGGGGAGGGAGGAGTCAGGAAACCACTGCTATGCCTCTATCACCTCCATCCCTGCCTGACAGCCTACAGACAGAGCTGAATCATTCACATTGCACCTTAGGCAGATGCCTAGGGCCTGGAGAGAGACTAGCATAGCTCCCAACTGTCCCTCTTTCAAAGGGACAGTCCCTCTTTGGGAGCCCTGTCCCTCTGTCCTTCTGTCCCCATTTCCTCCTCATTTGTCCCTCTTTCAGGACTTTGTCCCTCTTTCTATGTAAATATATATATTTCTCTACTAAAAATGTGTTTGACTGACTCTAAACTTTATTCCCATCCTTAGTTTAAATTGATACATTACTTAATTTTAAGATGTTAAAATAAAGGAAATTGAATCAGGATAGAAAGGACCAGTGTAGTTTGAATTATAAAACAACATATTTTTGTTATGAAATCTTTACGGTATGCGTGACTAGGGGTGTGGCAGGGGTGTGGCTTAAGTGTCCCTCTTTCTCATCTCAACAAGGGAGGTATGGACTAGGGGCCTTGTTGACACTAGCCCCCACTAAAACTTATAAAAAAATTCAAGTGGCCATCAAGGGTGGGCCTAAAGTTGGTGCAAGACTAGAGACTCATACACACATCAGACCATGGTCTTTGGAAAATGAAAGATCACAGACCAGTTTTACCCCCTTGTATGTAGTATGAGAGCCATACCTACACAGTCTATTCTATGGAGCTGAACTCCCCATCAGAAAAAAAACTTTTCAAGATGCTGCACACACAGATGCTGTACAGACACAAAAGATCAGTAGCTGCAAAAGATCTGTTCCTGCCAAAAATCCAACCCTGCAAATTGCAATGATAGTCTATGAGATCTGCAGATCATCATACACACATGATTTAACTGACAGATCTGCAGATCTGAAAATCCAACCTGGTGGATCTGATCTGCAGATGAATGTCAGTTAAATCATGTGTGTACGATGATCTGCAGTTCTCATAGACTATCATTGCAATTTGCAGGGTTGGATTTTTGGCAGGAACAGATCTTTTGCAGCTACAGATCTTTTGTGTCTGTACAGCATCTGTGTGTGCAGCATCTTGCAAAGATTTTTTTCTGATGGGGAGTTCAGCTCCATAGAATAGACTGTGTAGAGTATGGCTCTCATACTACATGGAAGGGGGTAAAACAGATCTGTGATCTTTCATTTTCAAAAGACTATGGTCTGATGTGTGTATGAGCCTTAGGGCCCCATTTCACCTAAATCCATCTCTGCCTACAGGCACTCAGTGATGACCATTTCAGCTTAGGAGCAATCGCTGTACAGACACGCTGCTGGATTCTTGGCCGTACAATCTATTCTGTTTTTGTTTTGTTTTTGTTTGTTTTTTTAAGGAGCTGGACTGAATAATTGCAGGCAGTCAACCTGGCACAGCAAATTACATAGGCAGGCAGCACACGTGTTCGCTGGCATGGGAATCGCATGCGATATCGCACATAATGAAAGTCTATGGGCCGCATTGTAAAACTCAGCTGTCTGCGTTTTGTAATGTAACGTTTTAAACTGCGCAAACCCCCCCCCCCTACCCCAGCGCCCCCCGGCAGCTAGTAGAATATCGATAAAAAAACTCTACCACTAAATATGAAAGAGTAAAACATCAGTAATCTTTACCGATATCTTACTATGGCTTAAAGGATACCCGAACTGAAATGTGACATAATGAGATAGACATGTGTATGTACAGTGCCTAGCACACAAATAACTGTGCTGTGTTCCTTTTTTATTCTTTCTCTATCTGTAAGAGTTAAATATCAAGTATATAAGTGGCTGACTCAGTCCTGATTTAGACAGGAAGTGACTACAGTGTGGCCCTCACTGATAAGAAATTCCTCTTTTTATCTCTTTCTTGCTCTCAGAAGCCATTTTCTGCTAGGAAAGTGTTTTATAGTTGGAATTTTTTATCAGGGAGGGTCACACTGTAGTCACTTCCTGTCTGACTCCGGACTGAGTCAGCCACTTACATACCTGATATTTAACTCTTTCAGGCACAGAAAGAAAAAAGGAACACAGCATAGTTATTTGTGTGTTAGGCACTGTACATACACATGTTTATCTCATCATGTCACATGTCAGTTGAGGTATCCTTTAACCTAACCCCACTCCCACACAGAACACTCCCTCGACCGATTCCTGACCATAAGACATCCCCCCCCCCCCCCCCCGGTGCCTAACGTCATCCCCTCCCCCCTCCTCAGTGGTACCAACCCACCCCCCGCTGTGATCGCTCACCACCGTCTTCGGGGCAAAATTGGTCGCATTAGGCAATCGGACATGCTGCAGGTTGTTGGGCCAACTTCGTTGATCGGGTGCACGGCGATAACTGCATGCGATATCGGGACGAGCAACAAATGTGATGAAACCCCCAAACGCTGTCCGCACTAATGTTTAATGTCCCCCCAAAGTGTCCCGTGCATGCTACACATTACCTGTCCGCGGCCTCCTCTCGCTCTGGGCTCCCTGCACTCTCCACACATGCGCGTCACACACGCGACCTTACTAGGCAACTACCTGGCGCACAAATATGGACAGCAGAGGAAGCCCGGAGCAAGCCGAGGCCGTGGGCAGGTAATGTGTACATGCACTGGGCACCTGGGGGTGGTGTAGAACATTAAACATTAGGGCGGAGAGCGTTGAATCATTGAGGCAGCGAATGCAGCGTCACAAGGCTGATTTCAGATCAAATTCAGCATGAAATTATTCAGGAATTGGCCTGCGGTGTGCATACGTATGAAATCGCCGCTGGGAGACTTGGGCGCAGGATACAGCTGATATATGGCTTATCCTGCTCCTGCACAAGTCCCGGGGGCGGTAATTACTATTCCCCCTCCAGGTCGCTGTGGATGGTGGCTATTGCTGGAGGCCGAATTACAGTGTTTTAAAAGTAACTTCAGCTCCGTCTTCTGACAGCGCCAAAGTTACTCACTGTGCCTGCTATAGCCGTAATTCTTATTGCGGTCTATGGTGGTGCCGGATGTGCCCAAAGCTCCTGCGCTGTTATTATATCGCTCGCTGCGGTGTATGGGCAGCAGCTGACAGATCTTTCTCTGATCAGATTCGATCAGAGAGAGATTTGTCTCTTGGTCAAATCTGCCCGTCATCGCTAGGTGCATGGCTACCTTAAAGGGAACCTTAAATGAACCTGAAAAAAAAATCACTTACCTGGGGCTTCCAACAGCCCCCTGCAGACGTGCTGTGCCCGCGCCGCCACTCACCGACCATCCGGTCCCCCACAAGACAGCCACAGGGACGGGAGGGTGATCGAGGACGCGGGCAGCCAGAGCCGTGCAGGCGCACTGCTCGGCCACTGATCAGTTGCTGAAAATGAAACTAAGCCACAGCAGGGGACCGGATGATCGGTGAGTGACTGCGAGGGCACAGGACGTCTGCAGGGGGCTGGTGGAAGGGCCAGGTAAGTTTGTTTTTTTTTCAGGTTCAGTTAAGGTTCCCTTTAACCTGCAGCTCCCTCATCTCAGTATAAATGTATTATGAGGGGGACAGGAGAGCTGCCCTCACACCTTCAGCAGACGGCCTCTGTAAATGTCACGGCCCTCCGGAACGCACACGCAGAAGTGTGTTTTTGTTGCGTGTGATAATTTAGTGCGCTGCATTGTGCAGCTTCGATCGCCCGGCTCTATTGACTGAGCTGTAGTCACACAATGCCTGTCACCCCTGCCCATTTATCTCCGGTCACTTCTGCAGCCATTCCACCAGGCCGGTTAGACAACTTGTGCCGTCCAGATGGCACAATCCCACACACCCTCCTCCCTTCCCCGAGATCCGAGCCGTGTATCGGGGGTGGATTAATGACTGTGCCGGAATTCTCCATGTGGAGGTATAATGAGCTCCAAGAGAGGGTTAATCAACCTGACGTAGCATAAAATGGGGGGATAATTTCACTCCTGACCCCCCTGAGCTCCCCCCGGTCTCCTCCCAGCCAATCAAGACATCCCCTGCAGCGCCTAATGCCCAGGACAGGCGAGAGATCGTCCATGGCCCACGTGTGCACGTCTGACATACTTCAATCAAGCTGTCATTGAGCAGAGACAATGAAACAGTAAACACTTAAAACTAGATTTAAATATAAAATTAAACTGTAGAATATCTAAAAAAAAAAACGTTTTTAGGAGACTAAGGTTAGATACTATTTCTTTTCTCATTTTTTTTTCACCTTGGATGTCCTTTAACCTCCTTGGCGGTAACCCCGTGTGTGACACGGGGTAAGCCGCCGGAGGGTGCCGCTCAGGCCCTGCTGGGCCGATTTACTTAATTTTTCTTTTGCTGGACGCAGCTAGCACTTTGCTAGCTGCGCCAGCACCCCGATCGCCGCCGCCGCGCGCCCGATCGCCGCTATCCGGTGCGGCGCGCGCCCCCCCCCCCCCAGACCCCGAGCGCTGCCTGGCCAATCAGTGCCAGGCAGCGCCGAGGGGTGGATCGGGTCTCCCAATGACGTCCCGACGTCGCTGACGTCGGTGACGTCATCCCGCCCCGTCGCCATGGCGACGGGGGAAGCCCTCCAGGAAATCCCGTTCTTTGAACGGGATTTCCTGATCGCCTATCGCCGGAGGCGATCGGCGGGGCTGGGGGGATGCCGCTGAGCAGCGGCTATCATGTAGCGAGCCCTCGGCTCGCTACATGATAAAAAAAAAAAAAAATTTAAAAAAACTGTTGCGCTTCCCCCTGGCGGTATTTTTCATACCGCCAAGGGGGTTAAGCTTATACAGTATGTATTTGAAGTTACAGAGATCAGCACACGCTGCAGCTAGTTTACTATCAGTACAGGCATAGAGTAACAGCTTACAGGTATACACACTGAAGCTAGTTTACTATCAGTACAGGCACAGAGTAATGCTGGGCATACACGGAGTCTCCTTCTCCTTATCAATCGAGCCGCTGATGGCTCGATTGATAATATTCGACAGGTCCGATGACCTGCTGGATAGATTCCCCGCTCGATCCCCGCCGGCGGACAATAGCGGCGAAACCAAGCGGCTGATAAGGAGCGCCGGCGGGGACGAGCGGTAATCGATTAGCGCACACGCGCAGGGACGCGGCGGGGGTCGATAGTTTACTATCAGTACAGGCACAGAGTAACAGCTTATTCTGTACATACTGGGGGTAGCAGAGATCAGCACACACTGCAGCTAGTTTACTATCAGTACAGGCACAGAGTAACAGCTTATACTGTACATACTGGAGGTAGCAGAGGTCAGCACACACTGCAGCTAGATTACTATCAGTACAGGCACAGAGTAACAGCTTATACTGTACATACTGGAGATAGCAGAGGTCAGCACACACTGCAGCTAGTTTACTATCAGTACAGGCACAGAGTAACAGCTTATACTGTACATACTGGAAGTAGCAGAGGTCAGCACACACTGCAGCTAGTTTACTATCAGTACAGGCACAGAGTAACATCTTATACTGTACATACTGGAGGCAGCAGAGATCAGCGCACACTGCAGCTAGTTTACTATCAGTACAGGCACAGAGTAACAGC
Organism: Hyperolius riggenbachi; assembly: GCF_040937935.1. Lineage (NCBI taxonomy): Eukaryota > Metazoa > Chordata > Amphibia > Anura > Hyperoliidae > Hyperolius > Hyperolius riggenbachi. The sequence continues at coordinate 367,038,669 of NC_090651.1, forward strand.
TTATACTGTACATACTGGAGGTAGCAGAGATCAGCACACACTGCAGCTTGTTTACTATCAGTACAGGCACAGAGTCACAGCTTATGCTGTACATAATGGAGGTAGCAGAGATTACTGATCAGCGCCCCTTTTTCAGACATTTTTATCACACAGCAGGTAGAGCGCAGCTGTCCTGACAGCTGTACATGACATTAGCACCTGTAAATCAGTATACAGCTGAGGAGTGTCTGGTTATTAGTGTGACATGGAAGATGAGCAGAGCCGCTCTGGTCGGAACTCGCTATTCCCACACAAGCTGCTGAAGAGATATACAATGAATAGGAGGTAATCACCTGTCTGCAGATACTCCACTCCTTCCCACTCATTACTGAGATATTCCACAGCAGAATGAACTGACGCCCTCCCTGCCACTCACTACAACCAGCGCAACAAGAGGACCTGTCTCATGGATAACGCTTTTCCCTAACCCGAGGTGAGAGGGATACGGAGACTGAAATCTTAATTTCCATTTATGCTAGGTACAATTTTCTGTTAGATTTACCTGCCAGATTTATTTTTTCCAGCATTCCTAATCTTAATTTCAATCCTTTTTTTGATTGATTTACAAATCGATTTCTGTTCACTTCTATGGAAATCGATTGGAAAATCAATCGAAATTAAGATTGGACATGTTGAAAAAAATCGATCTGGCAGGTAAATCTAACAGAAAATTGTATCGTGTGCACCTAGCATTGAACAATGTACATTGCCTGGCTGTCCTTCTGATCCTCTAATGCTTTTAGCCACAGACCCTGAACAAGCATGCAGTAAACATTCCAAAAACATACAGATAAGTTAATTGGCTCCCCCTAAAAAAAAAAAAAAAAATTGGCCTTAGACTACAGTACTTACACTACATAATATAGACATATGGCAATGGTAGGAATTAGATTGTGAGCTCCTTTGAGGGACAGTTAGTGACGAGACAATATATATATATACACTGTACAGCGCTGCGTAATATGTCGGCGCTATATAAATACTAAATAATAATAATAATAAATAGATCAGGAGCTCTGACTGAAGTCTGGCTGGATAAGAGGACATTTGATCAGATTACTTGGTCAAATTCTGTACAACTAATTGTTTTCACCGAACTGCAGTAAAACCAAACAAGAAAAATTGTGCCGTGGGGGCCCTGTACACACTGCTGCGCTTGCGCTGCATTTTTAAAATCGCATGCGATATTTACATTGCAAAGCCTTCATGAAAATAGAAAAAACGCATCGCACCAGTGTGTACAAGACTTCACGGTTTTTCAAAAGACCTTACGATTAAAAAACACGTGCGATTTTAAAAGCGCAGCAGTGTGTACAGGCCCTTAGACCTTGTCTTGTTTACTTTGGGGTTTAGTTGCGTTATAGTGGCTAGGACGATCTTGGCAGCCATTCTGACAAGTGTTGCTGAGTCCCTCATGGCCGTCAAATGCTAAATCTTGGGCAGGCCAAAGAGACAATAAGTGTGAAGAATAGAGAAAAGCAGGTAACAAGGGATTCAATATTGAGGAGAATGTGAGAAATGCAGGGGACATTTCCCGCTCGTCGGAATGGGAACCTCACGGGTGTCACTGTGTGAAGGACACAATATGGAGGCAATTGTTGGACATGTGGTGGGCGGACAATACAAACTAAGAGTCAGCAATGTCTCCGGATAAAGTCATGCATTTGTGGTATGTGGCCAGGCCGGCGGGAGTCCTCAGAGATCCAACAGAGGAAGAGGACAAAGAGGACCTGACAAGCACAATGGAAGACCCTGAGCGTGAAGGAAATCCCATTGTCCCCCGGGATCTGGACCACTTGTCGAGAAGAAGACGTGCTCTGAATGAGGGAGCAGACAATGACATCACCTTCTCTAATTGGCCTTTCATGAAGATCTTCTCCATACGGTAATTGTCAGATTGCATCTGCCGGGAGGGAAGAATGGCCATCAGAGTGAAGCAGACTAATCCATACGTGCGGCAGTTGTTTCTTGCCATGAGGCCCTGTCTTGTCCACCTCTGGATAATGTGGACATACACAGGTTCACTGAAGTATCTGCTTTTTTTCAGTAGCTCATACGGGACAAATTTAAAATGTACTGGAGGCGAACCTAAGGGTAAAAAAACAAATACAGCAAAGTCCCCGTTATCCGGTACTCAGACAACTGGAAGTCTCAACTAACCGGCATGAGGGGCAGGGCCGTTTCTAAACTTTTTGCCGCCTGACTCATACCCCCCTTACTACCCGCTACCATCTCCAGCTCGGCAGCCCCCCACACCCACGGCCAGGCGGATGCCGCTGCCCCCTCCCCGACTTTGCCGCCTGAGGAACCCGCCTCACTCCACCCTATTGATAGCCCGGCCCTGCTGAGGGGGGGTAACGGGGGTGGTACTCTGGGAAGTTTGCAGGGGATAAATACTTACCGAGGCTCCAGATGCCGTCTTCTACCCAACCTGCAACTCCCTTTCGGCTTTCTGGAGTCCCTGCACAGTCCATGGCTTGTCACATGACCTGATGCGGGTTAAGTGACACGCCGGGTGCCAGTGGTGTAGCTAAAGAGCTGTGGGCCCCGGTGCAAGTTTTACATGGGGCCTCCCTAAGCACTCTATACATAACAATTGATACGGCGCACCAAAACCTGCCATTGGCAACTACAGTGTCAGAGGTGCAAGAAGGGGATGGGGAACAGTGTGTTAAGGATTAATACTATTCAAAGTATCTATAGAAGTGATTATTACCAGCACAGGAGCAATCGAGAGCTAATACTGTGATAGAGGGTGGACCCTTCAGAGCCCCTCTGGCCCAAGGGCCCCGATACAGTCGCTACCTCTGCACCCCCTGCCGGGTGCTGTACACAGTGGACGTCGAAAAGCCGCTAGGGGCTACCGGAAGGGTAGAAGGCGGGGCCTGGAGGCTCGGTAAGTACTTTCTGCTGCACAGGGAGGGAGGTTTGTGCTTTTTAGGCCGGTTGAGCATGAGCAACCGGCAAGCACATGTATGCAGCATCAGGCGATTCCCGCCGGTGCCAGACACCGGGGGTATTGCTGGACTCATCTAAGAAGGAGGGCTCTGAATCATGCAGAGGCATGGAACATGTTGTGCACAATTTATTCTCTCTGATCGAATCGGCCGGTAACAGAATGTGAAAATCGATGGGTACAGTGGCCTGCTTAAGGGAGATCATAGATAGATAGATAGATAGATAGATAGATAGATAGATAGATAGATAGATAGATAGATAGATAGATAGATAGATAGATAGATAGATAGATATGGATGCATAGATAGATAGACAGACAGACAGACAGACAGATATGGATGCATAGATAGATAGATAGATAGATAGATAGATAGATAGATAGATAGATAGATAGATAGATAGATAGATAGAGCTATAGATAGATCTATAGATAGATAAATGGATGGATGAATGGATGGATGGATAGATAGAGCTATAGATAGATCTATAGATAGATAAATGGATGGATGAATGGATGGATGGATGGATAGATAGAGCTATAGATAGATCTATAGATAGATAGATAGATAGATAGATAGATAGATAGATAGATAGATAGATAGATAGATAGATAGATAGATAGAGCTATAGATAGATAGATGGATAGATAGAGCAATAGATAGATAGATAGATAGATAGATAGATAGATAGATAGATAGACAGATAGATGGAGGCACAGATAGGACAGACAAATATGTTCTATCTATAGATAGTTACTGTCCTGCCATCTGTTCCTCTATTATCGTGACTGTTGGTAGTTTTGTTCCCAAGTCAATAACACCGTCTTCTTTTCATCTATATTTAGTCCTGAAACGTTGACGTCTTCTCCTGTAAACGTTATCGTGAAAAAGTCTCTTAATATAAAGTAACTCCTAAGTCCTGTTTACAGCCGTCTTCACAGAGTGTTAGTCATTTACCCGCCCGTGGGTGTCGGTAAAAAAAGATGAAAAATAAAACTAAGATGACTATTAAAACATAAAAACAGCGTATGATGAGTGTGCGGCGCTGCCTAATGCTGTGTTTAAAGGTAAAGAGGCTGTAAAAGGGAGGCTTTCATCACTGGGGCTGCAGCCGTGGTCTCATCCACTTCAAAGACAGTCGAGAAATCTTCCCAGCTAATCCAGCGGTATTATATGTTAATAACCGCACATTACTGGGACGTCTCAGATGGAGAATTACGTTATCGCCGTGGAGCAGCGATGGAGGATCCCACCTTCGGCCATGGGGGCCTTTGTACCATAGTAACATCGTTATTTGGGTTGAAAAAAAGACATACGTCCATCGAGTTCAACCAGACAATAAAGTACAACACCAGCCTGCTACCTCACATATCCCTGTTGATCCAGAGGAAGGTACAACACCAGCCTGCTCCCTCACATATCCCTGTTGATCCAGAGGAAGGTACAACACCAGCCTGCTCCCTCACATATCCCTGTTGATCCAGAGGAAGGTACAACACCAGCCCGATCCCTCACATATCCCTGTTGATCCAGAGGAAGGCGAAAACCCTTACAAGGCATGGTCCAATTAGCCCCAAAAGGGAAAAATTCCTTCCTGACTCCAGATGGCAATCAGGCATTACCTAATAATTATAGCCATGAAAGTCTTTCAATGCAAGGAAAGCATCTAAGCCCCCTTTAAATGCAGATATAGAATTTGCCATTACTACTTCCTGTGGCAATGTATTCCACATCTTAATCACTCTTACTGTAAAGAACCCTTTCCTAAATAAATGGCTTAAACTTTTTTCCTCCATGCGCAGATCATGTCCCCTAGTCCATTGCACAAGCCTATAGACAAAAAGCTCATCCGCCAAGCTTTTATATTGTCCTCTGATGTATTTATACATGTTAATTTGATCTCCTCTGAGGCATCTTTTATTCAGACTAAATAAGCTCAGTTTATCTAACCTTTCTTGGTAAGTGAGACCTTCCATCCCTCGTATCAGTTTTGTTGCTCGTCTCTGCACCTGCTCTAAAACTGCAATATCTTTCCTGTGATGCGATGCCCAGAACTGAATTCCACATTCCAGATGTGGCCTTACTAGTTTTTATTTCCCTTTTAATGCATGCCAAAATTTTCATTGCTTTAGCTTCAGCGGCTTGGCATTGAATACGATTATTTAACTTGTTGTCGATAAGTACTCCTAAGTCCTTCTCCCAATTTGATGTCTCCACCTCTAGTCCATTTATCATGTATGGTGCTAGACCAGAGGTGCCTGCACTTTTTTGACTTGTGAGCTACTTTAATTAGACAGCGGTTTCGCCGTCTGGTCTAACAGCCTCCTAGCGGCGATCGCTGCTGGGAGACTAAAGCATAGCTCCACCATCAAAGTGGGGATGTGTGCGCATCGGCGCATGCAATACCCTGCAAACTCCGCCCCAAGGACCTTACGCCAATCGGTATTAAGCGATCCTGGGGCTGCCGCCGCATCCACGCTGATTGGCGTGGAGCGGTCGTAAAGTAGTTAAAAATTAGCTAGTCAAAATTATCTACCCATGTACAATTTTAGGAGCACAATTGTAGGAACAGCATGGAAAATGTAGTCTGGTCGGGATCTACCATGAAGTCCATTGCGATCTACCGGCAGTAGATCGTGATCTACTCAATGGGCACACCTGTGCTAGACTGCTGGTATGACCAAAACGCATGACAACATTTTTCAACATTGAATTTCATCTGCCATTTATGTGCCCATATAGCCACCCTAAGAGCCCTCGCCTCCCTCTTTATTGGAAGAGCGAGGCGCACAATGGTATGACAAAGGCAAACACAATGGTCAGGGGACAGGGACTGTCGACCTTGTAAGGCAACACCAAAAACAGGTGAGGAACACACAGGCCGGGACAATGAGGCCCAAAAACTAGGATTGCCAATGAGTCACTCTAATGACAAGTCAAACATGGATGCCGCCCAAAGATGACCTGTTAGTGGGCCACTCATAGTAGACAAACAGAGTGAAGTGATCCAGGGAATTCCTTTCTTATCGCCGGAGACTTCACCAGTGTTTGCACAGAGCCATTAGAGGGAAGATCGAGAGTTTTGGGGAAGTCCAGGAAAGGGTGAAAAAAGTTCAAACGAACTTCAGCCTTTCGCAAATCTACAAAGATAAGGAGATAGATTAATGTTGGGAATACACCATAAGTTTTTTCAGCAGATAGATGATTCAATAGATAATTTCCGACATGTCCGATCTTATTTTCGATCTTTTTTTCTGATCGATTTCTAATAGAAGTGAATGGAAATTAAGAAGAAAAGATAAGAAAATCAATAGAAAATTGATCGAAAATAAGATCGGACAGTAAATCGACTGAAAAATCTCATGGTGTATTCCCAGCATTAGACTTTAAGCCTCGCCCACATGCCTGACTTAAGTCGGCTGAGGCGCCTCAACCAACAATCAGGCATGTGTACAGCACCGGACAACCCCCAATACCCAACCCGCAGGCGATCAGCTGGACAGATCCACCAACCCTAGTGACACCGATCCCCCGACAACCCCATTGTTCGTACCACTCCCCTGCCCGCCGCGTGACATCATACATGCGCCACTCGCCGTCCCTCTGTCGCCCCCCAGCACCTCCCCGCCGCATAGCAACACAGCGTGTCATCACACATCTGACATGCGTGTGTGCAGGTCGGCCCAGCGATGTCGCCCAAGAGGATCAGCTCCCCGAAGCTCGAAAAATTAGAATATTGTGCAAAAGTCCATTGATTTCAGTCATTCAACTTAAAAGGTGAAACTAATATATGAAACAGGAACCCTTTGCAGGTGTTTCGGATTAATTAGCTGATGATTAGAGTCTGACACTTTAGCTACGTACACACATGCGACAACGATCGTTCGTTGAGAACGACGAACGAACTTTTAATTGATGAAAGAACGACCTGAGTAAAGTTAGTTTTAAAAGGTGTGTAACGATCTGATCGTTAGAACGAATGTTACATCACGTAAAGCAACTATTGCGCTTGCGCATCAAAATGAGAAGTTTCACAGAGAAATTGTGAAATGCGCATGTCAAGCCTAGTACGAACGATCGTTTCCAACGATGTACTACTTTTGTAAACGATCGTCGTTGGTTAAAATCCGCCGAGACAGAACTTTCTTTTGTAGCGATTTGGCTCGTTCGTCGTTTGCCTTAATAGTCGGTGGTTCGTTTTTTGTAACGATCGTCGTTGGTAAAGATCGGGGAACGATCGTTACAAACGACTATAGTCGCATGTGTGTACGCACCTTTTGAGCTGAGAATATTGAACCTTTTCTCAATATTCTAAAGGTGTGTAATGTTGGTTTTGGGGTTCTCATAAGCTGTAAGCCATAATCATCAACATTATAACAAAGGCCTGAAATATCTCGCTTTGCATGTAATGAGTCTATTTGACTTATTAGTTTCACCTTTTAAAGGGTGTCAGATTTCTACTACCTACTGTAAGTAACAGCAACATAGGAGATTATGGCTCGTTTTACTCTGGAATAAACGTACTTCTTATTTGTCTATGTTTGCACATATTTTAAAATTTACAATTTTTCGCCATAGTGCCCCTTTAAGTTGAATTACTGCAATAAATGGACTTTTGTTTTGTACGATATTTTAATTTTTTGATTTTCACCTGTAAACAGTATGTTTCTTCTTCAGTGAGCTGGTAAGAATTCCGAGTCGATGCATATTTTATGCAAATTCGTACAGTTTGAAGATGAGCCAATCGAATGCAGCAATCGATTGCCCCACTTCCAAGCTGCCCATCCTTGCATAAAATTAGCATAATATTTGCATCAACTTAGAATGGTTACATCATCTCACTGACCCTTCCTTCAGAAGACAGCTTTTAATAAACAAATGCATAGTGACGTCCCATTCCGCCTTCCTCTGCCATCTGTCAGTTACTGGAATATGCTGTCAACAGGAAGAAAAGACAGCTGCAAAAAATATGTTTTTTTTATTTTTTTATGAGCTTTTGGCTTTTCGTGCACAACAACAGGGAGGAGGAAACTATATTACAGGCTGCCGTTATTGCTGTTGTGATTTTATAACGATTGACGTTTGTAGGGCCGCAAGTGTTTTACATCGATTTCCGCATGCCGGATCGACCGGCCTGGACAGCCCTTTTACACTTGGGCACTTTTTTTCCGTTGCGTTACCCTTTCTGTACGCAGGGCAACGCAACAGCAAAGACTTTGTATGGGGCCTAGTACATTTATTGCATCACTTTGCGATGGAAGCTTGCAATTCGCCACCAACCTAAAGCAAAGTCAACAGTGTGTTACCGTGTAGGGGCGTAACAATAGACCCTGCAAGGGATGCAGCCGCAGGGGGGCCCGGAAGCCACAAGGGGCCCTGTACTGAGAGACTGACAACTAAGGGCAAATAGAGAAAAAGCTATATGCTCTCTACACAATTGTTCTAATGACTGCATCTGCTCAGCCACTGAAAATGAATTGTAGACAAAGATTTATAGACAGTCCCTATTCAGGGTGCAGCAGGCTCTTGTGTACAGTGTCCTGCCCCCAACCTCTCTACCCCTCCCAAAGTGCTGTGTACTGTAGTGATGCTAAAGGAGTCTGCAGAGCCCCGCCCCCAACCTCTCTACCCCTCCCCAAGTGCTGTGTACTGTAGTGATGCTGGATAAGTCTGCAGAGCCCCGCCCCCAACCTCTCTACCCCTCCCCAAGTGCCATGTACTGTAGTGATGACGGAGCAGTCTGCAGAGCCAGTTCTGCTCCATCAGAGATGGACAGAGTGAGTGTAATAAGCTGAGGCTGGGAGCACCCTTGTCTGGGTTTTCTGTATGCGTTTTCTGCACACCATGGGCTTGATTCACTAAACCGTGATAACTCAAATATCACACCTTATCAAAGATATCACACCTTATCAGAGTAGCATAGCGACAGCGAGTGCTACAAACTTATGCCTGCTAATTGGCAATGGCACTCATCCTGCCCTGAGCCCCTGCAGGTTCGTAGCGCTCGCTATGCTACTCTGATAAGGTGTGTTCACTTTGATAAGGTGTGATATCTTATATAAGGTGTGATATTTGAGTTATCACTGTTTAGTGAATGAAGCCCCATGTGTGTCTGTATGTGTGCAAACATGCACGTTTTATCACAGAAGCTAATGTAGGGGGCATCCAAAGTTTTGAATCAAATTTTGTCATTACGGGGCGATGCGAGGGGGGGAGGACGCATCACAGTGTATCACTTTCCTCAGATGTAAAACCACCCGAACAGAGGCGCTGTAGTGATGTAGAGTAGCAATTTTCTTAGTTACAGCCTCAGAAACTCTTCCTATAGCTATACATTATTTATTGTTATATTTATTAATTTATAAAGCTCCAGCATATTCCGTGGCGCTGCAGAAAGTAGGGAAATAAACAAGGGACACTGGTACAAAATACTAAACAATTACAATGACCAGGGCCGGATTTCTACTCTTTACCACCCAAGGCCACTGTCACCAGCCGCCCCTCTTTAATAGGTAGTGAGATGACCCATCCCCTTTCCCTCCAGTATAGGTAGCCTGATGATGCCTCCCCCCTTTCCCTCCAGTACAGGTAGCGAGATGACTCCTCCCCCTTTCCTCCAGTATAGGTAGCCAGATGACTCCTCCCCCTTTCCTCCAGTATAGGTAGCCAGATGACTCCTCCCCCCTTTCCTCCAGTATAGGTAGCCAGATGACTCCTCCCCCCTTTCCTCCAGTTTAGGTAGCCAGATGACTCCTCCCTCCTTCCCTCTAGTATAGGTAGCCATATTACTTCCTTAATCCCTCCTCCCCCCCTTTCAGTATAGGTAGCCAGCTCACCTTCACACTGCAGAAGCTATCAGTGTCACTCATTTCTCCTCTCACCTCCAGTGCAGAAGTTTCCTCTTCCTTTCCGTCTCCAATGCTGCCCAAGTCCATAGCCACCGGATGCAAACGTGCACAGAGAGCAAGGTGGATGCTGCACAGGCGGCTGGCAGCAGAGTACTGCGGTCAGGTGCTCGCCTGATCTCCCTCCATTGCAGCATTTGCAAGCTTGCAAATGCTGCACCAGTTTAGCCTGCTGCTTTGGTGCCCTTGCTCCTGAGGTGCCCTAGGCTAAGGCCTAGATGGCCTTGACTTAAATCCGGCCCTGACAATGACAGATGTAGCATGAGGAATAAAATGTATAACATAACAAAGTGTGAGCTATGAAATGTACAGTATAACAAAATCCAAGACACAAAAGGGTGAGAGAGCCCTGCCCTTGCCAGCTTACAATCTTATATATTGCGGTATATACCGATTATCGTCCATGTAGACCAATCTGTTCTGGCGGATAGGTTCAGACAATAATCAGTGTTAAGACGGCCACACACCATGCAATTTTTTAAATATCTGTTCAATCTAAGAATTGCAATCAATTTTTCTGACTGATTGTAACATTTCAAAAATCTGACCAATGTACCACACACATGTTCAATCTTTCCCCAATTATGATAATGATGATTGGATACTCTGAAAACATTTCTAGGGTTTGTATATTAATTAATTGGCAATCGAACACACACCATACAATCTTTAGAAAGATTGAAGAAAAATATCTGGCATCCTGGATCGATAAAAATCGAAGAAAACGAGAAATCCGATCAGATTTTTCAGTCGAATGAAAAAAAAAATTCGATTTGTTCTGCGAGATACGATAGTTTTTATCGCATTACCGTAAAATTGGATCATTTTATTGTATCGTGTGTGGCCACCTTTAGTCTGTAAACCATAACAAACAATCAATCCATTCAAAGTCCTTACGTGTGATGAATTTCTCTCATTTCCGCGCTTCCGGTAACAATCCGATGGGCAGACTGTCATCATGCCTTTGCTGAATTCAAATGTGCGCCAATATCGTTCACTCGGCGCTAACCACCAGGGATCGTTGTTTTATGACAATCCTGGTCTAGCGTGTGTACAGAGATTTATGCCTGGTGCACACTATGCAGTTTTCCGTCAGATTCACACAAATCAATCATTTGCAGCCGGTCTAATCTGATCTCTGACTGCTTTTCTGATCAATTTTCTACAGAAGTGATCAGAAAATCGATCAGAAAAATGATCGGAAATCAGATCGGACCTGCCAGAAATGATCGATTTGACTGTCAATCTGATGGGAAATTGCATCGTGTGTACCAGCCAGGCAGAGGATCAGCAGGACAGCCAGGCAATCTGCATTGTTTAAAAAAAAATACATATGGTATCCTCCATATCTCTCTCACCTCAGGTGTCCTTTTAAAGGGGAACTCCAGCTTAAACAAACATACTGTCATTAAGTTACATTAGTTATGTTAATTAAAATAGATAGGTAATATAATCTCTACCCACCCTGTTTTAAAAGAACAGGCAAATGTTTGTGATTCATGGGGGCTGCCATCTTTGTCATGGGGGCAGCCATCTTTTTGGTTGAAAGGAGGTGACAGGGAGCATGAGACACAGTTCCAACTGTCCTGTGTCCTGATCACCCCTACCAGCTGTGCACGCTAGTAGGCTTCAAATCTCAAATTCAAAATTTAAAAAACAAATTTGCACCAAAACAACAGAAGGAGAACAACATCAGAAATCCCATCATGCTTTGCACAGCATCAGGGGTAAAAAGTGCCCGGGCAGTTTTCTTCTGTGCAGCTAAAAATTAGGCTTGGGTAAGAAAAACAAAGTTCCGATGCTGTGACACTGTTAAAGAAACACCAGGCCTTTTCAGTGCTGCTGAGTAGTTTTTTAGTCTGGAGGTTCACTTTAAGATTTGCAGACCACGTATAAGAAATAACAAAAACAAGCAATAAAGATGGATTTGATTTGAGAAGCTGAGGATTGGGGGTGTAATAGGGACACTCCTCTCGCTTACCGAGCGGCAAATCATCTATCTTTATAAAATTGCTTCCTCACCAATAATTGCTGTGTTGGTTTATTTTTAATCAGCTAATGGCCCATTCTGTATTGGAGACCTCAGCGCGGTCTTAAACTGTCCTGAAAGATGCCAGCGAGATTGTCCCGTCTCCTTCGCTCAACAATAATCTGCACGCTGGCAATTTTACAACCGAACTAAGACTTAAAGAGACACTGAAGCGAAAAAAAAACTATGATATTATGATTTATATGTGTAGTACAGCTAAGAAATAAAACATTAAGATCAGATACATCAGTCTAATTGTTTCCAGTACAGGAAGAGTTAAGAAACTCCAGTTGTTATCTCTATACAAAAAAGCCATTATCTCTACGACTTTCAAAAGTCGTGGAGAGGGCTGTTTTCTGACTTTTATTATCTCAACTGTTAGTTAACTATTTACTTTTCCTCTGGCAGAGGAGAGTTCATTAGTTCACAGACTGCTCTGAAAGAATCATTTTGAATGCTGAGAGTTGTGTAATCTGCACATATTAGAGAATGATGCAATGTTAGAAAAAACACTATATACTTGAAAATAAAAATATGAGAATATTTTCTTTGCTGCTAATCTTCTAGTAATTATTCATAGTACACAACCAATTCATTATATCATATATTTTTTTTCGCTTCAGTGTCTCTTTAAAGGGGCCGAAATCCCTTTGTACAGCCGCTTCCATGGTGGAAGAGAGGAGAGTCACTGTAGAAGAAAAAAAAAAGAGGTGTTAGACTATGTCTATGGCAGGATTAGATTGTGAGCTCCTCTGAGGACAGTCAGTGACATGACTATGTACTCTGTAATGTGCTGCAGAAGATGTCAGTGCTATATAAATACATAATAATTATATGGTAGGACATTAGACTATGACTATGGTAGGATTACATTGTGAGCTCTTCTGAGGACAGTCAGTGATGTGACTATGTACTCTGTAATGTGCTGCAGGAGATGTCAGTGCTATATAAATACATAATAATATGGTAGGACATTAGACTATGACTATGGCAGGATTAGAGTGTGAGCTCCTCTGAGGACAGTCAGTGACATGACTATGTACTCTGTAATGTGCTGCAGGAGATGTCAGTGCTATATAAATACATAATAATATGGTAGGACATTAGACTATGACTATGGCAGGATTAGATTGTGAGCTCCTCTGAGGACAGTCAGTGACATGACTATGTACTCTGTAATGTGCTGCAGGAGATGTCAGTGCTATATAAATACATAATAATTATATGGTAGGACATTAGACTATGACTATGGTAGGATTAGATTGTGAGCTCCTCTGAGGACAGTCAGTGACATAACTATGTACTCTGTAATGTGCTGCAGGAGATGTCAGTGCTATATAAATACATAATAATATGGTAGGACATTAGACTATGACTATGGTAGGATTAGAGTGTGAGCTCCTCTGAGGACAGTCAGTGACATGACTCTGTACTCTGTAAAGTGCTGCAGGAGATGTCAGTGCTATATAAATACATAATAATAATATGAGAGGACATTAGACTATGACTATGGTAGGATTAGATTGTGAGCTCCTCTGAGGACAGTCAGTGACATAACTATGTACTCTGTAAAGTGCTGCAGGAGATGTCAGTGCTATATAAATACATAATGATAATATGGTAGGACATTAGACTATGACTATGGTAGGATTAGAGTGTGAGCTCCTCTGAGGACAGTCAGTGACATGACTCTGTACTCTGTACAGTGCTGCAGAAGATGTCAGTGCTATATAAATACATAATAATAATATGGCAGGACATTAGACTATGACTATGGTAGGATTAGAGTGTGAGCTCCTCTGAGGACAGTCAGTGACATGACTATGTACTCTGTAATGTGCTGCAGGAGATGTCAGTGCTATATAAATACATAATAATATGGTAGGACATTAGACTATGACTATGGTGGGATTAGATTGTGAGCTCCTCTGAGGACAGTCAGTGACATGACTATGTACTCTGTAATGTGTTGCAGAAGATGTCAGTACTATATAAATACATAATAATATGGTAGGACATTAGACTGTGACTATGGTGGGATTAGATTGTGAGCTCCTCTGAGGACAGTCAGGGACATGACTATGTACTCTGTAATGTGCTGCAGAAGATGTCAGTACTATATAAATACATAATAATATGGTAGGACATTAGACTGTGACTATGGTGGGATTAGAGTGGGAGCTCCTCTGAGGACAGTCAGTGACATAACTATGTACTCTGTAAAGTGCTGCAGAAGATGTCAGTGCTATATAAATACATAATAATAATATGGTAGGACATTAGACTATGACTATGGTAGGATTAGATTGTGAGCTACTCTGAGGACAGTCAGGGACATGACTATGTACTCTGTAATGTGCTGCAGAAGATGTCAGTGCTATATAAATACATAATAATAATATGGTAGGGCATTAGACTGTGACTATGGTGGGATTAGAGTGGGAGCTCCTCTGAGGACAGTCAGTGACATAACTATGTACTCTGTAATGTGCTGCAGAAGATATCAGTGCTATAAGCACATAATAATAATATGGTAGGACATTAGACTATGACTATGGCAGGATTAGAGTGTGAGCTCCTCTGAGGACAGTCAGTGACATGACTATGTACTCTGCAAAGTGCTGCAGAAGATGTCAGTGGAATATACATTAGGACCGGATTTACTATTAGGCACTGTAGGCTCGTGCCTACAGGCGCCTTATGTAGGAGAGGCGGCTACCCTCCCCAAATGTCCCCCTACCTATTGGGGGGGGGGGGCTACTCAATACTGGGGATTAGATTGTGAGCTCCTCTGAGGACAGTCAGTGACATAACTATGTACTCTGTAAAGTGCTGCAGTAGATGGTTAAGAAGTGATTGGCAATTGATTTAGCAAATATACTGTGATGATTTGCTCAGCTGCCTGTGCAGGCAGGCAGCTTTTTGACCATTGTGTAGGTTTGCATGCTGCAGGACTCTGGAAAGGAGGGCTTCTGTCAGTTTTGCAGCTTGTGCTTGCTGAGGAATTTGCATACGTTGTCATGCAAATTGCCTGGCCACATTCATTGGAGGCGTGTACTATAAGTACTATGTGTGTCCCACAATGCTTTGCTGTTCATATGGATTCCTTCCTGTGAAACACTCGGGAGAGTGTCAGCCATGCTCTTTGTTTGAAGATCAGCTTAGAGTAATTCCTGGAAACTGTGCTAGGCAGATTCCTTAGTGCAGTTAGGATTGTTTATCTGTTTGTTTGTTCTGTTGCTGTTGTCCTGTCCCAGCGGTGGTCGACAGGAAATGGTTCTGATCTCTGTTCTTGGAGTATAGCTGGTGCAGCGGTTGCTACCAGCTATCTCTTCTGTTCTGTCTCCTGGGATCGCGCTAGCCACTTTTTGCTAGCGCTGTGGCTCCTTCTGTTCTGTCTCTTGGGATCGCGCTAGCCACTTTTCGCTAGCGCTGTGGATCCTTCTGTTCTGTCTCCTGGGATCGTGCTAGCCACTTTTCGCTAGCGCTGTGGATCCTTCTGTTCTGTCTCCTGGGATCGCACTAGCCACTTTTCGCTAGTGCTGTGGATCCTTCTGTTCTGTCTTCCTGGATCGCGCTAGCCACTTTCGCTAGTGCTGTGGATCCTATCTCTCGCTTGTCCCTGTTTTCGTGTGTCTGTCTTGTCTGCTACGATCGCTTGCTGGAGGCTCGGTGAGGTAACCGTTAAGCAAGCGCTCGCGTCCTCTGTTTCATGTTTGTCTGTCGATGGTTAGTTAGGCGTGCTTTTCTCTATTGTGCTTATCACGTGGAGACCGCGTATAACCGCGTGCACTGTTGCGAATGAGTGCGGTGTTCGCGGTTAGCTAGCATTTGTTATTTTCCGTATCTCCTCATTGTATTAATTGCTGTGCCTTTGCTAACCTCGTATTCTGTTCTGATCTGCCTTGTGTCACGTCTGGCGATCGCACCTCTCGCGATCGCGTTCCTGTTTCATATCTGCTGTTGTGTGTGCACTGTCGCAGGGTGGCGGTTTTCGCACACACATACAATCTGTCCCTTTGCTCGTTCTCATTCGCAATGCTTCTCTTGCGATTGCGTTCTGCGCTTCGTACAATTCCTGTCTGGCATTTGTGGAGGTACAGAGGATTGGTTCCTCTGCACTCCCCAGCGCCATCTGCCGACAGGAATTTCCCTCTATGGGTGCGTAGCACCTTTTGCTGGGTGCCTGCAATTATACGCTTGTGGAGGATTTCCGCCGTATCAGCGCACGCGTTGTGCGCTGATCACGGAGAAAGTTCCACAATCCTTACATATACAAATACATTTATTGTTTCACAATTGGTGCCGTTTTTCTGCACACAGTTGGATGTTTGAAGTGCGCACAGCCGCCTTTCCCAGTCAGTCTCCTTTAGGACCTCCTGCGCGACCGGCAAGCTGCGGTGACAAGAACATGCCAGATTACGATGTAGAGCGTCAGCTCCTCTGGCGAGCGCCGCAGAGACGCAGGTAAGCAGCTCTGGATTTTATGCTTGACCTGTCGCCGTTCTCCTTTAAGCCCCTCAGGCACGAAGTTGCGTTTCTTTAAGAAAAGAAGCGAGAGAGAAATATGGTTGACATTTTACGCCTTCTGACTCTCCAGATGCTCCGAGAATTTTAAATAAACTCCGACCAGTATAAAAACACCAAACAAAGGGGGAACAGATGGTGCCGCTCAAACCTTTACCTGCCAGCCAGGCCCATGATGCATTGCAGAGGCAGAGCGCCGCAGAGGAGAGGGAGCCCCGGCGCTGAGAGTCGTTTCTCCGTGGCGAGGCGCATTGTTTAATGGGGCTTGCATCTCTCCTCGCAGCCCGCACTTCCTTTCATGTCACTTACGCCTCGCTCTCTCCCCCCGCTCGCCCACCCCGCACACCCCCCTACATCGTCTCCCACTCACGTAACCTGGAGGCCAGCGCTGCGTTAGATCGCCGCAAACGCTCACGCCACGCTGTGTCATTCTCTCATTAAAACGCAGGCGTTCGCCGTGCGTAATGCTGATATTATGCTGATAAAACGGTAACATCATCGCCGCAAACTTCCACTTCAGTTCACAAGCCAAGGACGCCGTCATGCGTTCAGCGAAAAGCATCCCCCGACTTTGTTTCATTTCTGAAGCCCGTCTCTACGCTCACAGCGGTGGTCCGGGAGCATCTTAGTGCACTGCTGGGCAATGTAGGAGTCAGAGGGTGGAGAAGCAGTGCCCATCAGTGATGAGCGAAAATGACAATATTCTTTTCGCGTTAATTTTCGGAAAATAATGTAAAATTCGACTTTCGAGCGACAATGCTATTGAAAATTATTTTGTAATAAGTTTGTGGTTTTTTTTGGGGGGGGGGGGGGGGGGTTGCATTTTTCGTGCTAAAATAAAACATTTTTTTGCTTTTTTTTTTTGTGAATTTAAAGAATGTAAAGTATTTTCGCAATATGGTCAAAGAAAACAAATACTGTCTGGAAATCAAAAGTAGCTTTTTCGATGAGAACATTTGCAAGCAACACTGGTGCCCATACATTCGTCAATTTGCGGCATCGGTAGAGATGGATGCCATAATGTGGCTGCAAATTGTAATTTCAATTGATTTAGGCCCAAAATTGATCGATCTGGCATGCTGCAAAGATCTAACTGATAAGCAGCCAGATTATCCACAAGCTGCTTAGGCAGGTGCCTAGGGCATGATGAGAGCCTGGGGACCTGCCTGGCACTGACTACTTTACTGACTAACCTCCCGCATCTTACCTTATCAAAGAAGACAGATGACCACCAGTGAGGCCCACATTTTGACTAGGCCCCATTTCAAGTTAATCCTTTTCTGCTCAGAAGGGCTAGGGCGGGTGCGCGGTGGTCGGGGCATTTTATTGACCCTGTGTCCGAGGGCACATGAGCTAGAAGCACAAGCGCTCAATCAAGACAACCCACTATGCTGCCTCATTTCCACTTACCTTATCCGCACCTACCTATCTAACCTATATGGGGGCATCTACCTATCTAACCTATATGGGGGCATCTACCTATCTAACCTATATGGGGGCATCTACCTATCTAACCTATACTGGGGGCACCTACCTATCTAACCTATACTGGGGGCACCTACCTATCTAACTTATACTGGAGGCACCTACCTATCTAACCTATACTGCAGGCACCTACCTATCTAACCTATACTGGGGGCACCTACCTATCTAACTTATACTGGAGGCACCTACCTATCTAACCTATACTGGGGGCACCTACCTATCTAACCTATACTGGGGGCACCTACCTATCTAACCTATACTGGAGGTGCCTACCTATCTAACCTATACTGCAGGCACCTACCTATCTAACCTATACTGGGGGCACCTACCTATCTAACTTATACTGGAGGCACCTACCTATCTAACCTATACTGCAGGCACCTACCTATCTAACCTATATTGGGGGCACCTACCTATCTAACTTATACTGGGGGCACCTACCTATCTAACCTATACTGGGGGCACCTATCTATCTAACTTATACTGGAGGCACCTACCTATCTAACCTATACTTGGGGCACCAACCTATCTAACCTATACTGGGGGGCAGCTACCTATCTAACCTATACTGGGGGCACCTACCTATCTAACTTATACTGCAGGCACCTACCTATCTAACCTATACTGGGGGCACCTACCTATCTAACTTATACTGGAGGCACCTACCTATCTAACCTATACTGCAGGCACCTACCTATCTAACCTATACTGGGGGCACCTACCTATCTAACTTATACTGGGGGCACCTACCTATCTAACCTATACTGGGGGCACCTACCTATCTAACTTATACTGGAGGCACCTACCTATCTAACCTATACTGGGGGCACCTACCTATCTAACCTATACTGGGGGGCAGCTACCTATCTAACTTATACTGGAGGCACCTACCTATCTAACCTATACTGGGGGCACCTACCTATCTAACTTATACTGGAGGCACCTACCTATCTAACCTATACTGCAGGCACCTACCTATCTAACCTATACTGCAGGCACCTACCTATCTAACCTATACTGCAGGCACCTACCTATCTAACCTATACTGCAGGCACCTACCTATCTAACCTATACTGCAGGCACCTACCTATCTAACCTATACTGGGGGCACCTACCTATCTAACTTATACTGGAGGCACCTACCTATCTAACCTATACTGCAGGCACCTACCTATCTAACCTATACTGGGGGCACTAACTTATACTGGGGGCACCTACCTATCTAACCTATACTGGGGGCACCTACCTATCTAACCTATACTGGGGGCAGCTACCTATCTAACCTATACTGCAGGCACCTACCTATCTAACCTATACTGGGGGCACCTACCTATCTAACTTATACTGGAGGCACCTACCTATCTAACCTATACTGCAGGCACCTACCTATCTAACCTATACTGGGGGCACCTACCTATCTAACTTATACTGGGGGCACCTACCTATCTAACCTATACTGGGGGCACCTACCTATCTAACTTATACTGGAGGCACCTACCTATCTAACCTATACTGGGGGCACCTACCTATCTAACCTATACTGGGGGGCAGCTACCTATCTAACTTATACTGCAGGCACCTACCTATCTAACCTATACTGGGGCACCTACCTATCTAACTTATACTGGAGGCACCTACCTATCCTAACCTATACTGGGGGCACCTACCTATCTAACCTATACTGGGGGCACCTACCTATCTAACCTATACTGGAGGTGCCTACCTATCTAACCTATACTGGGGGCACCTACCTATCTAACCTATACTGGGGGCACCTACCTATCTAACTTATACTGGAGGCACCTACCTATCTAACCTATACTGCAGGCACCTACCTATCTAACCTATACTGGGGGCACCTACCTATCTAACTTATACTGGGGGCACCTACCTATCTAACCTATACTGGGGGCACCTACCTATCTAACTTATACTGGAGGCACCTACCTATCTAACCTATACTGGGGGGCACCTACCTATCTAACCTATACTGGAGGCACCTACCTATCTAACCTATACTGGGGGTACCTACCTATCTAACCTATACTGGGGGCACCTACCTATCTAACCTATACTGGGGGCACCTACCTATCTAACCTATACTGGGGCACCTACCTATCTAACCTATACTGGGGGCACCTACCTATCTAACTTATACTGGAGGCACCTACCTATCTAACCTATACTGGGGGGCACCTACCTATCTAACCTATACTGCAGGCACCTACCTATCTAACCTATACTGGGGGCACCTAACTATCTAACCTATACTGGGGGCACCTACCTATCTAACTTATACTGGAGGCACCTACCTATCTAACCTATACTGGGGGTACCTACCTATCTAACCTATACTGGGGGCACCTACCTATCTAACCTATACTGGGGGCACCTACCTATCTAACCTATACTGCAGGCACCTACCTATCTAACCTATACTGGGGGCACCTACCTATCTAACCTATGCTGGGGGGCACCTACCTATCTAACCTATACTGGGGGCACCTACCTCTCTAACCTATACTGGAGGTGCCTACCTATCTAACCTATACTGCAGGCACCTACCTATCTAACCTATACTGCGGGCACCTACCTAACCTATACTGGGGCACCTACCTATCTAACCTATACAGGGGGCACCTACCTATCTAACCTATACAGGGGGCACCTACCTATCTAACCTATACTGGAGGCACCTACCTATCTAACCTATACTGGGGGCATCTACCTATCTAACCTATACTGCAGGCACCTACCTATCTAACCTATACTGGGGGCATCTACCTATCTAACCTATACTGCAGGCACCTACCTATCTAACCTATACTGGGGGCACCTACCTATCTAACCTATACTGCGGGCACCTACCTAACCTATACTGGGGGCACCTACCTATCTAACCTATACAGGGGGCACCTACCTATCTAACCTATATGGGGGCACCTACCTATCTAACCTATACAGGGGGCACCTACCTATTTAACCTATACTGAAGGCACCTACCTATCTAACCTATACAGGGGGCACCTACCTATCTAACCTATATGGGGGCACCTACCTATCTAACCTATACTGGTGGCACCTACCTATCTAACCTATACTGGGGGCACCTACCTATCTAACCTATACTAGGGGCACCTACCTATCTAACCTATACTAGGGGCACCTACCTATCTAACCTATACTGCAGGCACCTACCTATCTAACCTTTACTGGGGGCACCTACCTATCTAACCTATACAGGGGGCACCTGGGGGAGAACTATAGCTGGCTACCTATACTGGGGTAACTAGACCTGCCTAACCTAATTTAGCCTAAAAACTGCCCGGCTTTTTACCATAGGATTTTTTGTATTTTCACTGCAAAAAATCCTCTCTTGTGCATGCTCAGTGGACATTTTCAGCTATTTATGCAAAAAAAAAAATGTTTGTACCATTTCTAATTTACATGGCGGAATCTCGTGGATTTCCGACCTTCGACTCGAAATTGTAAAATTCTGATGCGAATGTCGGAATTCGGAATTCATCCCTTGGTCAAACCTTGAGATAAAGCTCTGAGCCGGTGGAGGAAACCCCCGCAGAGATGACACTGTCCTCCGGAACCACACAGAGCCGCGCTCTTTCAGAGGAAACAGCCGGGGGGAGAGCGGAGGGACCCTCATTATTCCGCCATTGTTTTAGGCCAATTTGGGGGCAATTTCCAGGATTAATGGGGATCACCGGGAGAGAGATACACTTCTGAAAAGACAAACAAGAGATGTCCGTAGCGTTTAATTCGCCGCGACTGAGTTATAGCTCGTCGCCATGCGGCTTTGATGTCCCAGCATATGGGTCTGCAGCGCCTTTGATCACCGCCTGTCACCTTTCAAAAGAAAGGCTCAGCAGGTGAGCCCCGGCAGCGGCCTTCACATCACCGCTGCTCGGCTATCTCCGGGGCAACCGGCTCCCAGGAAGGCGCATATCTATAAAAAGCAAAGGCGGAAAAAAGAAAAGAGAGATAGAGGAAAGTACACAGGCTTGAAAGGAGGTCCCTCGTATGAATTTATGACCATCGATGTCCACATGGGTCACAGGACGTATTACAATTCTTTCTGCTCAGCGTTTTCTCTTTCGGAATTCTTTGCCAATGCGGAAAGCAAAATATTGGTTTGCAAAATTGAATATTTATCGATGGTGCAAACAAAGCACGGGAGACTTTGCATGAACTCAATTGTCTGGCAGCCACGGGGGAAGATCATGGCAGCTGGCATTAGAGGAGGTGGCCGGTGTGGGGGGGGGGGGGGATGCCTGTACTATAAGGGTGGTCAAATGCCATGTCACTGGGTTAACCAAAGGTCAGTAAAACTGACTGAGGAGCAGAGATGGGTTAAAGAGTAAAGGCATGCGGAATAAAATATCATCAGACTTTTTTTTTCAGCGTTAGGTGATGGAACCCAGAGCAGGATCATACCCAAGGCAATCTAGGCAGGTGCCTGGGGGCCTAATGGGTGCCAAGGGGGCCATCAGTCACCTTCTCTGATCTCTCTCCACTTCAGCTTACCAAAAGCTCCAAAGCTACTAACTTGCCTAGGGCCTATTACAGCAAAGTCCCCGCTATACGGTACCCACGGGGATTGGCTGATGCCAGATAAGGGTGCTTTCTGGTTGCTTGAGACTGAATGTTAAAAATAAGCCTAGCTAATACAGTACAATTCTCTTTTATATTAAATGTTAAAGTACAGTAATTAAAAGTATATTGCCCTTGTGAGGGCCATGGAATGTGGAGCCTACAGAAAGCCTAAAAGTTGGCCTTCACCACTGTGAGTGCTGCCTAAGGCCAGAAACCCACTAGGAGAGATTTTCTGAGCAATTTGTGATTTGAAAAGTTCTTGCTAATGTAATGCTATGTGTGTGATCCCACTTGAGCGATGTGATTTTATAAAAATCCCCCCTAGCTTTGCATTAGTAAGAGCTTTTTCAAATCACTAGCGCTTAGAAATCACTCCTAGTGGCTTTCTGGCCTTAGGTTTTGCTCTGGTTAGTTGAGTTCTGGATAACTATGACTCTGCTGTACATCATAATCAGTCTCTGGTGGAACCGCACAGTTCATCATCTGGATCTGTTGCCCGTTGGTTTCTGTGTAGGCAGCGAAATTGGGGACGTTCACTGGGCTGGCGCACTGCTGCTGGGGATCGATGGTGAATGGTTGGCCATCTCTTTGGATGTTGGTGAATGGAAGCGGAAAATTTGGGCTCCCATGGCTAGTGGACGATTTAGGCACCCTATAGGCGCTAATGCAAATTTTGGCTATTGGGAGCTCAAAGCCGAAATTCGGGCGCTCAATAAATAGAGGGTGCCGGGCCCTTCTATCCGAAATGTTTCTTTTTGAAGATTACAGCGTTATAGTTTTTATACACCTGATCGACCACGACGGCCTGACATCTTGCAGCACGTCAGATCGATACATGGGACCAATGTCGGCCCGAAAATGGTGGCATCGTCATTCGGGCATGC
This sequence comes from Hyperolius riggenbachi, assembly GCF_040937935.1. Classification (NCBI taxonomy): domain Eukaryota; kingdom Metazoa; phylum Chordata; class Amphibia; order Anura; family Hyperoliidae; genus Hyperolius; species Hyperolius riggenbachi. Next base: position 367,062,103 of record NC_090651.1, read on the forward strand.
ACATGGCGGCACTGATTTGCATCCGAATTAATATTAATTAGCAAATCAGATGGTCGATTGGCTGCCAAGTCTGATGATTGGCCAAATTAAATACCTATGTAGAACCTTCCCCTCTCCATTTCCTTATTCCACCGCTGCCCCCCAGTTCAGAACGGTCACCTTCTGTCAGCTGACTCTTCAGAAACCCATGTGTCCCTGATGGTGCTTCTGGAGTCGGGCGACATCTGTACTGCGTACTCCTGGATTCACCTCACAGGAGCCTATAGGCACAGATGTCCTGGAATATTAGACTTCGACCTGTGTGCAGGGCCGGTTTAAGCAACAATGGGGCCCCAGGGCAAAATAAACCTGCCCCCCCCCCCCCCCCCCCCCCCCCCAGCAGATACCCCGGAGCAAAAATTGGCATTAAGGGATCTTTTTTGCAGCTGGTATAGTCAGGGTTTGAAGCCCCAATCGGTCGGAGCTCCACATTCTGGCAACCCCAGCCTGCATGGGGGACAAGGGGTTAAAAAGTTTCAGGAGGGGGGACCCCACATAATTAAAAAAAAAAAAAATTCCCACACTCTAAACATAAAAAAAAATTGGGAAAATAGGAAAAAAATGCCAGGGATCTTCATACAGCCATATTGCGGCTGTATAGCGATCCCTGGCCAAAGCACTGCGCAGTGGCGTAGCTAAGGAGCAGTGGGCCCCGATGCAAGTTTTACAATGGGGCCCCCCCCAAGCACTCTATACGTAACAATTGATACGGCGCACCAAAACCTGCCAATGACAACTACAGTGTCAGAGATGCAAGAAGGGGATGGGGAGCAGTTTGATAATGATAACCACTATTCAAAGTATCTATAGAAGTGATTATTATGAGCACAGGACCAATAGAGAGCTAATACTGTAATTGAGGGAGGGCCCTTCGGGGCCCCTCTGGCCCAAGGGCCCTATGCGGTCACTACCTCTGCAACCCCTATTGCTACGCCCCTGGCACTATAGACCTGCGTATAGACCCCCTGGAAACCCGGTCAGGAAATTTATTGTGCTTTCGTTTGATGCATGTAAAATTACACTACCGTTAGGTTTGCTACTAAAAGTGACATTTACCGCATTTAAAAGTATACGTTTTTCCTTCGAAACTTTAAAATCGATTTTCTCAAAAACTATAAGGTCTTTTTGAAAAATTGTTCCTCTTATTCCCAATGATCTCCTTAACATATCCTGCAAATTTAGGGTTTATGGGATTTAAGGTGGATTTGCTATTAACCATTAACCCTCCTGGCGGTTTGCAAAAAAATCGGCAGGGGGCAGCAAATCTTTTTTTTTTTATTTTTTTTTTTTTTTTTCATGTAGCGAGACAAAGTCTCGCTACATGATAGCCGCTGCTCAGCGGCATCCCCCCAGCCCCTCCGATCGCCGCCGGCGATCGGAGATCCGGAGATCCCGTTGAAAGAACGGGATCTCCTGGAGGGCTTCCCCCGTCGCCATGGCGACGGGCGGGATGACGTCACCGACGTCATCGACGTCGTGACGTCAGAGGGGACTCCGATCTGCCCCATAGCGCTGCCTGGCACTGATTGGCCAGGCAGCGCACGGGGTCTGGGGGGGGGGGCGGCCGCGGCGAGAGGAATTGCGGCGGATCGGCGGGTAGCGGCGGCGATCGGGCACTGCACGCAGCTAGCAAAGTGCTAGCTGCGTGCAGCAAAAAAAAAATTATGCAAATCGGCCCAGCGGGGCCTGAGCGGTGCCTTCCGGCGGCATAGCCCGAACTCAGTTCGGGCTTACCGCCAGGAAGGTTAAAGTCGGCTGGTTTTTAAATGTGTATTTTTTTTCCTTTGAAACTTTAAAATCGATTTTCTCAAAAACTATAAGGTCGATTTGAAATGTTTTTTTCCTCTTGTAGCCACTCTGGGCCCCTACAAGCTCTGGGGCCCTGGGGCAGCTGCCTCCTTTGCCTCTATGGTAGCGCCGGCCCTGCCTGCGTGAATCTACAAACACCCAGCGAACCACACTGCAAGTGTGATGACTGTCCCAGCTGTCACTTTTCCCTTACTTCCCTTGCCGGACATAGGTAGATACAGGTGCCCTTTAGTACTAAGTAGCTAGAGTTGCCCCAATCAAACTGAAGGGAGATTTGGTGAGTGGAATGCCAAGACCCGAGTGAGTATCCTCTCATTTACACTCCGCTTGGGACTCTGCATAGAGAAGGAGCAAGGGAGGCACTGGGGTAGGGGAGTGAGCTGACTTACCATCATCAGGCGCCTGTAGGCACATGCCTACAGTGTCTTATAGTAAATCCAGCCCTGATACTGCGCATACGCAAACCCGGACTCACGCATGTGCAACAGAGACGGATTAAGAACTAATGGGGCCCACCCAGGCACGGTAGTAGATATGGGACCTTCTTGTGGTCTTTTTGGTAAGCTGAAGTAGAGAGAAGTCCGAGAAGGCGGCAAGTGAGCCCCTTGACACCCACTAGGCCCCAGACACCTGCCCAGGTTGCCTGGTGGATGTCCCTGCTCTGATGCACAGTATGGATTTGTTCCGTTGATAGAATGTAACCTTTTTATCGAGAGAGCGGGACAATTACCATGTGACCGAATCGGATGGATTATTATTATTTTTTTTATTCATTTAGTTATTTTAGAATCGATATATTTAAATAGATGAGATTAATATCTATAGGGGTTAGACAGGGCAGCACTGGGGCGAGCTTTGCTTGCAACTATGGAATAGTTATTTTGAGCCGCAGTAAATGACAGATCTGTTTGCTTTTTCTCAGATATGCTTTATTTACCGAACGTGGGAAGTGTGTGCTCAGAGGTGGGGGTGTGGGGAGAAGAAGACCAAACAGAAAAAAAAAGATCTCCAAACTCTGTAAGGCAGGAACGGATCAAACATAGCAAATAGCAGCTCTATAGTCAGTGTGTTCTGACATTATCATTTTTGTATGAAATGAGGCTTCAGCGGCTAAAAAAACGCATCTTAAAATTTGGATCACATGACCAGAAGCACTGATTACAGGAAGTCTGTCTTTCATGCTCCGTGGGCGTGGCCCCACTACAGGTCTGTTTCTGGCCATTTTAGTGCCCTTTTTGCCTATTTTGTTTGCTCCTCACCTGAAGAATTACAACAATCAAGACAGACCGAATATAAAATAATTGCAGCTTAATTAGCATGTAAATAGCCCCTGGCGTATTATTATTATTATTATTATGGTACTCAGGTTGTCTTTGTTATGCTAATCATTAGTAACAATTTAGGTGTTAAACGTTGCAATCATTCACTTTCTAAAGGGGCCCATACACTGGTCAATTTCAGCCTTCAATCGATCGATTGGAAATCGATTTGTGACCGATTCCGATTGATTTCGATGAATTTGATCTATCTGACAGGATGGAAAACCTAGGTTGATCGATGGGTTGATCTGCTGCTGGCAGCAGATCGATGGCCCATAGAGCTGCATTGGATTTAATGGTCCAAAAATTCATTTAGATCGATTTTCAATAGATTTCCAGTAGATTTCATTATGAAATCTATTGGAAATCTGTTCCTAGTGTGTGGCACACATCAGATAGATTCCAGTCAGATTCGACTTGACAGGCATCTGACAGAAATCTATCTGATGGTCGAATCTGCTGTAAATCTATATGTTTATGGCCACCTTTAACGGAACTAGCAGTTTTCGTAAAAGGATTTCATAATAAGACATAGTTTGCTAAGCATAGCACTGTGATGCCCCCTTTTGCACGAGTCACCCTGGGTTATCTATAGCTAAAAACGTCCCTGCTTCCTTGATTACATCACCCCCCCCCCCCCCCCCCATCTCCCGCTCCTGGGAAAGGAGGTATCAGATACTGATTGGGATGGAGTTCAATCCTTGGTTACACTTTCTCTCTGTCAGTCAGCACTGTTCCTTTCAGTGTAGCGCAGGTGCAGCCCCGGACATCTAATGACAAGGGCACCACAGACCTGTTAGTGCTCAACCTCATGTGGCTGAATGGTCGCGTAACTAGTTAGCAAGTTCAGAATAAGCAAAAAACACACACACAAAATAGACGATAGGAGGGGTTTCACCACAATATCACCCATACAGACCCCCTGAGAAAAGGTAAGGATTTCTCCTGGGAAAGGGGGTATCAGCTACTGATTGGGATGAAGTTCCATCCCGGGTTACAGTTCCACTTTAGCCTCCTCCCACATGGGAGCGGATTCTGCTGGGGCCATTAGGCTATCGCTATGGCGAGTGTGCGCTCCTCTGAGGGACAGTCAGTCAGTGACGGGAACCGTTTAATGAACTCAGCAAAGTGCTGTGGAAAATGTCATCGCTCTATAAACGCATGATAATTAACATCGATATTTAAAAAAAGCCATCAGGTGACTCTTCCTGTAACTGAGATGTCAGCTCATCCTTCAAATGACTAACTATATAGAATCGCATGCAGGGAAGATGATTATAAATTATTAGTTCGCTTATTTCTTTTTTTACGAGCGTTACAGCGCAGAGCGTCGGAAGCAGAGGTCCCCCCTAAACAGACGGTGCGGCGGATAATCCATAAATCCATACTTCACCCCTGTGGCAGAGTAAATATTGACGCGGCAAGGCCCTCGCCATTCCGCAGGGCAGCGCTTCCGTTTGTAACAAGACAGCCAGTCGCCTTTTTTTTTTGTGTGTTAATTTTTTTTCTTTTTTTTTTTCTCCCCAGCAAAAACAAACGAAGGATGGTAAGAGCGATAAAAGGAATAAGCAGGGGGGGCCGAGAAGCGAGGTTAAATATTGATTCAAGCCAGGCGAGCGCACACTTCCCACAGCAAGCAGCGGGCCTGTTATCCCGACCATCTCATCCCCGGCCCCCGGGGCCCGATCCACAGGGACGCACGTCACACCGCGCTGAGCAGAAGCCTTGTTAGAGAGATACACGGAAATGCACACACAACAATTCCTCCGCTCTCCAGGCCGCCGCTCGCAGGGGGAAGAGGGAGGCTGCGGCCCACGCAGGAACATCGAGGGGCCGGTTACAGGCGCGTCCCAGACAGCATTCAACCGTTATTTGCCAAAATTGATGAAGTCGGATCTAAGAAGCCCATTAACAGCACAATTTTTGTTAGCGAACAATCTGATTTTTTTCGATCTGATTATTCTGATCGTATTCTATGAAAACAGAGAAGAAGGTCGACCCAATCATTCTTAAACGATCGTATTATCGATCACTTAAAGTGGAGCTGAACTCTTGCACAGGACAGAAGGAAGACAGAGAGAAACGCACCCAGTATGTATTTAGACCTTGTTCACATTGCGTTCCGCTCACGTGTCCGTCCGCGGTGGGCTTTTTTTGAGGAGTTTTTTCTTCCAATTCCCGGCGCTTGGGTGGACGATTCGTTTTTGTGGTTAGCGGTTTCCGAAGCGTTTTTCCTGAGCGTTTTGGTAATTCACTCCCTGATGCAAGTCAGGAAGGGAACTCTTTGATCCGGAGAAGAATAAATAGAATGTATTTATTCTTAAAAACGCGAACGCAATCCCTCCACAAAGCGGTTTTGTGAGCCTTTTGCGTGTTTTTATACCTTCCATTGAGGCGAAATCGCCTCAAAAATGGCTCAAGCACCGCTTTACAAAGCGGAACGCAAACAAGCCGCTCATATGTGAACTGTCTCATACAGAATCATTGTGTAAATGTTTTCAGGGTGATTTTTAAAAATCCACTGCGCTTAAAAAATAACAAAAATGCCTGCCGTGAGAACAAGCCCTCGGAGAGTCTAATTCCCCCTCATCTATGACTAATCACAAGTTGTAATTTGATCTCTCAGCTGTGTCAGCGCAGGAATCTCCTCTACCTGGGCAGAGCATCGCTAATTTGTAAACACAGGATGATAACAATATGCCTGCTTCCATGAAAGCAGGAAGTAGACTCACTGCAGATTTTTGCAGGATTTGTGTCAGCTGCAACAACGAAATTATCTTCTTTAAAGAGGAACTTCAGCCTAAACAAACATACTGTCATTAAGTTACATTAGTTATGTTAATTAAAATAGATAGGTAATATAATCTCTTACCCACACTGTTTTAAAAAAACAGGCAAATGTTTGTGATTCATGGGGGCAGCCATCTTTTTGGTTGAAGAAGGTGACAGGGAGCATGAGACACAGTTCCAACTGTCCTGTGCACCTCTCCCAGTTGCTAGGCAACGTGAATAACAACATAGGAAATCCCATCATGCTTTGCACAGCATCAGGGGAAAAAAGCCCGGGCAGTTTTCTTTGATGGGTGGAGCTTAGCTAAAAATGCAGCTAAAAATGAGACTTCTATAAGAAAAACAAAGTTCTGATGCTGTGAAACTGTTAAAGAAACACAGAGCCTTTTTCAGTGCTGCTGAGTAGATTTTTAGTCTGGAGCTTCACTTTTAAGGTTATTATGCTGGTGCTTATCTTTTAGCGTTCATGTCCGGTTTAAAGAACTGGTCAATCAGCACAGCAAATTTTTCATAGATACGATCAGAAATAAGATCATAAGTTGGAGTCATTAATGCTGTGGATTGATTATATAGGATCTTTTCTTTCGATCTGAATTAAAAATATGATCTTTCCTAAAAAAGCACAACGTTAATGAGCAACTTAAGATTGCTGCGTATGCAATTAAGGTGTCCATCAATGATACAATCTTGATTGTACAATCTTACCAGATCTATTTAGCAGAAGAGTAAACTGAGGGAATATACTTTGAACGAATAAGTTAGGTAGTCCCTAACATTACATGGAAGTGGTAAGATTAGACAATCAAGATTGTATCATTAATAAGGGTGTGTACACACATCCAATTTTGATTGTCCAATCATCGGCCAATAAGAATTGGATGTGTGTATGCTCCCTAAAGGTGCATACACACATTGGATTTTTCCAAACGATCGGTCGCCAAGCGGATCCGTCAAAACCAGCGTTATCAGCTGAACGACCGTTTGTACACACGCCCGATTTGACGTCCAAGCGACCGGTCGTTTGGAAAAATCCGACGTGTGTACGCACCTTAAGAGATTGGGTAAATCTATGAGCCTTTGCAGTTCATCTGCAATAAACTGGCACACAGCTAGCCATAAGCCTGGTACACACCTTCAATTCTGATTGGCCAATTTTACCACCTCCATGCAGTATAAGGGTCAACAGATTTTGAACTTTCAGACCGTTCAGATCGATAGTGAAGGAGGATTGCATAGGATCTCGCTTGCAGTGTGGGGGCCTCGTTGATCGCGTTTTGCTCAACCACACTGTTGTTGATCACCCAATAAAGTCGATCGCATGATTGCAGAAAATCGACTTATGTATGGCTACCTTTAGTGCTAGGTACACAGACACCATACAATTTTCTGGATGATGTACCTGCCAGATCGATTATTTCCAACATGTCCGATCTGAATTTCGATTTTCCGATCGTTTTTTTGTTATTGATTTTCGTTCAGTTCTATGAAAAGCGATCGAGAAAAAAAGTTCGAAAAAACAATCGAAAAATTGATCGAAATTCAGATCGACGTGTTGAAAATAATTGATTGGGCAGGTAAATCTGCCAGGAAATTGTATGGTGTGTACCTAGCATAGGAGAGGTCAGCAATGGCCTGATTTTCTCACGAGGTTTCCTAAAGCAAGCTATAGCTTAGTTCTCCTGAGTAAGCAGACTGCTCCTCCAATGACGTTACAGAGCACCTGTTGTGCCCCGCCCATTCCAGGCAGCCATCTTGATTGATGGTGTCACCTCCCTGTATGAGTTGGCCGTTGTGATGGATTGAGTCTTTTCTATTGAATGAATGGCAGAAGCCAGGCTGATGGATGGCTCTGCAATCACTGTAGATACATCACCGGGCTTCCGTTATGCAGATCATACCCTGAGAACGGAGGGAGGTCGCAGGATAGACAATTTACCTGACAGTTTGTGGAAGGATAAGACCCAGGGGTGTAACTAAGGAGCTTGGGGCCCCAGTGCAAGTAATATATGGGGCCCAAAGCGTTCTATTGATATGAAGCGATGTTGTATTTAGAGTGAGGAAACAGTTTGTTAAAGGGAACCAGAGAGGATGCAATATACATACCTGGGGCTTCCTCCAGCCCCATACGCACGGATCGCTCCCACGCCGCCGTCCTCCGCTGCCTGGATCCGCCACCACCGGGTCCCGTCATTGCCGCGAGTCGGCAAGTCGGCCGGCGGACGCGGCCAATTCTCCGCATCACAGGGTGCTCTCCCCATACAGATACGCATGTGGCTGCTTACTGCGCAGCCGCATGCGTACATGTATGGAGGGAGCCCCTGGGATGCGGACAATTGGCCGCGTCCGCCGGAAGTGACGGGTCCGGTACCGGCGGATCCAGGAAGCTGAGGACGGCGGCGTGGGAGCGATCCGTGCGTATGGGGCTGGAGGAAGCCCCAGGTATGTATAAAATCTTTTTCTTTTTTCACCGCCCCCCCCCCCCCCCCCCCGTTCCTCTCTGGTTCCCTTTAAGGATTACCCCTCTGCAATGCACATATAGGCCCAGCGCACACCAAAAACCTCTAGCAGATCTGCAAAACGCTAGAGGTTTTTGGAGCAGATTTCAGAGCGATTCTAGGCATGTACAGAGAGGTTTTCTAAACATGCCTGGCGTTTTTGTGTAGCAGATTTCATATATTGTTACAGTAAAGCTGTTACTGAACCGCTTCTGTAACAAAAACACCTGGAAAATCGCTCTGATCTAGCGTTTTTCAGAGCTGTTTTCCACTTTCCTATACTTTAACATTGAGGCAGAAACGCCTCAGAAATCTAAAAAATGCTGCAGCCCCCGAGTTTGCATTGGGGGGAAAACGAGCCGCTCTGGTGTGCACCAGCCCATTCACTTTCATCAGCCAAGCGGTTTTCCCCCTGCAAGCGTTTTAAAGAACGCTCCAGAACCGCTCTGGTGTTCATCAGCCCACAGAGGTGTTCATTACCAGCAAAGCCATAGCTCCCAACTGTCCCTCTTAAAGGGACCATGATTGGTAAAAAAAAAAAAAAGCAACAGTCTCTAAAGACTGAACTGCGTATGCGCAGGGAGCTAATAGCGACCGTCTAGATGACACAATGGGCATGTGGCGGGGCACGCAGTGCGACTTCACCCTAAGTCGCCAATTACCAGAGCTGCCTGCAGGACCAAGAGTGAGCAGAAGAGGACGCAGGGGGACCTCGCAGGCTACGATGGGCTGGAGGAAGCCCCAGGTAAGTCCAATTTGGAGGAGAGGGCGGGGCGGGGCTTACCACTCAGTGTCCCTTTAAAGGGAAACAGTTGCCTGGCAGCCCTGCTGATCTCTTTGGCTGCATTAGAGGCTGAATCACACACCTGAAACAAGCATGCAGCTAATCCAGTCTGACTTTAGTCAGAGCACCTGATCTGCATGCTTGTACAGGGGCTGTGGCTAAAAGTATTAGAGACACCGGATCAGCAGGAGAGTCAGGCAACTGGGATTATTTTAAAAGGAAAAATCCATTTCCTTCTCAGCTTAAAGAAGAACTCCAGTGAAAATAATGTAATAAAAAAGTGCTTCATTTTTACAATAATTATGTACAAATGATTTAGTCAGTGTTTGCCCATTGTAAAAGCTTTTAAATCCCTGATTTACATTCTGACATTTATCACATGGTGACATTTTTACTGTTGGCAGGCGATGTAGCTGCTGCATGCTTCTTTAGCAGTTGGAAACAGCTGTAAACAGCTATTTCCCACAATGCAACGGTCCTCAGAGTTTCTTGTGGGAGGGGTTTACAGCGCCCTCTGATGGTCTGTTTGTTAAAAGGAATAGATTTCTCATGTAAAAAGGGGTATCAGCTACTGATTGGGATAAAGTTCAATTCTTGGTCGGAGTTTCTCTTTAAGTTCCCTTTAACACTCTGAATTTTAAACTATAAAACAGAGCAGCGCTAATGACCCTTTGAACTCCCCTGCAGTAAAACCTTGTCACAACTAGAGATGTAGTGAACGGTTCGCCGGCGAACGGTTCCAGGCGAACTTTGGGGGTTCGCGTTCGCCTGGACCAAGCGAACTTTTGCGGAAGTTCGATTCACCCCATAATGCACTATGAGGGTTATATAAGGCAGGCTCGCTGGCCATGACACTCACTCGTGTGCCTGCTGCAAATAGACAGACTAGGGACAGCTGCTGCAGACTTGTTCTCCTAGGGATTAGTTAGGCTCTTGGCTTGCTCCTGGCTGATTGTTATTGCTAAAATAGCACCCCTCAACAGCTCTTTTCAGAGCTAATGTTTTCCAGATGGTTTTTTTTTTGTGTGTGTTGCTCACTGACACTGACATTATACAGCCCTATCTATTGCAGCTGGACCTTGGTAATTGTTATTACTGTGCCAGCCAGGCCCTGCCTAACTACCAATACTGGGACACCTACCTATGCCTACCTAACTACTGGGGCACCTACTTACCTATGCGGGGACACCTACCTATACTAGGGGACCTACCTATGCCTACCTACCTATACTGGGACTCCTACCTATGCCTAGCTAACTACTAGGGGACCTACCTATGCCTACCTACCTATACTGGGACTCCTACCTATGCCTACCTACCTATACTGGGTCTCCTACCTATGCCTAGCTAACTACTGGGGCACCTACTTACCTATACGGGGACACCTACCTACCTATACTAGGGGACCTACCTATGCTTACCTATACTGGGACTCCTACCTATGCCTAGCTAACTACTGGGACACCTACCTATCAGGCATGGTCGGAAGCACCCATTTCCGTTTCCGGGACAATTAGACCCCTTGAAACATCTTTTCCATCACTTTTCTGGCCAGCATAATTTTTTTTATTTTTCAAAGTTCGCACCCCCATTGAAGTCTATTGCGGTTCGCAAACTTTTACGAACTGAACCTTCCGTGGAAGTTCGCAAACGTGGTTCGCAAACCGAAAATCGGAGGTTCGCGACATCTCCAGTCACAACCTGTCTCTGTTTCTTTGATGTTTAATTGCTTCAGAAAACATCACTATAGCTACCCAAGTTGGGCTCAGAGAAGCTCTTTTGCATAAATAACAAGTGAAGTTTCTTAACTCTTCGGCCCCTATTCACACTTGAAAGGGCAAAACGCGAGCGATTTTTGCTGACATTTTGCGGGAGTGATTTTTCCATGATTTCACATGGCAAAATCACTGGACAGTGCAGTGATTTCTCAGCGATCGCGTTTAGCTCTTCTATAGCACTGAAACGCGATCGCCTGAAAATGGCGCAGGCTACGCGTTGGCGTTCCGTGATTTTGGGTGATTTGCGGTTATTAGCGCAAATCGCCCAAGTAAGAACGGGCCCATAGGGTTTTATTACACTAGTGCTTTCAAAAGCGCTAGTGTTTGAGCGTTTTGCCGAAATCGCCGGCAAAACACTCAAGTGTGAATGGGGCCTGACTGTACTGGAAAACAATATGAGACTTTTTCTTTGCTACTAATGCTCCTTTTCGTAGCTGTACTACACATACAATTCAAATCTCTTAAAGGATGCAAGAGGTGAAAATAAACAAATGAAATAAACAATTGTATCTATCCTTCTTCTCCTAAAAATGACTTTTAAAGATATTCCCCAGTTTTATTTTATGCTTAAATCTACTTTATAAGTTCTACTGTTTTATTGTTTTTGCGCAATGACACATTCATTGAAGTATGTCAGAGCTTAAATCTATGAACTATTGACCCTTTTTATCTCTTTCTTGCTCTCAGAAGCCATTTTCTGCTAGGAAAGTGTTTTATAGTTGGAATTTCTTATCAGTGAGGGTCACACTGTAGTCACTTCCTATCTGAGTCAGGACTGAGTCAGCCACTTACATACCTGATATTTAAGGGCCCGTTTCCACTAGAGCGAATCTGCATGCGGATTCGCATAACCAATACAAGTGGATGAGACTGTTTCCACTTGTCAGTTTTTTGGTGCGTTTTTCTGTGCAGGATTTTTCTGCACGGTAGGGCCTGCAGAATTCGCCTGCGTGAGGAATGCAGGCGATTCGCACATAATGCATTTAATAGGGAAAACGCACATGCGTTTTTTGCCGCGATTTCGCGTGCGAATTCGCACGAAAACTAATGCAAATTGAACCAGGCAGTGACATGGTTAAATTCGCATATACCCTGCCTATGCGAAATCGCGGCAAAAAACACACGCGGAATCGCATCCGCATGCGATTTCGTCAGCGGTGGAATTCCGGTGATTCGCCCCGCATTAGTGGAAACGGGCCCTAACTCTTTCAGGCAGAGAAAGGAAAAAAAGGAACACAGCCTAGTTATTTGTGTGCTTGGCACTGTACATACACATGTCTATCTCATCATGTCACCTGTCACCTCGGGTATCCTTTAAGTATTTTTGCGTCAAGTTTGCTTTAAGCTGTGTAGCATAGGAGGGTTTCAAGGTTTTATTGCTGACTTTGTCCCCGCTGAATAGAATCCATTTGCAAGTTCCTAACCTTCTCTGCTGTATCCAAAACAGGAAACAAAAAAAATAAATAAATGAGGACAAGTTTTTGGCTCTGATTCCTCTTTCCCTCTCGCTAACGAAGTCACATATGCAAAACTCATTCATGCGGGTTAATGAACGAGCGCACCAGTTCCTCCATAACATCAGCGCTAACAATACACCCCGGCCTGTCGCTGCGATCCCGCCGCCTTCGCAAACGTGGCCCTAATCCGACATGGCATGTGTTGAATGGGCACCGCGACAGCGCTGCTGTGTAACATAGCTGCGGGCAGGCTGGCATCCTCCCCGACGCTCAGCGCCGCCACGCAGGGAGGACGGAAATATGCACAGAGAGAGAGTCGGGCTTATCTGCAGCCCGTTAAACGGTGTTAAGAGGCAATTTCGCCGCGGCTTGCAGATGTTAACAAACCGTGCCGACGGTACCAGCGGAGGTGATAAATGATAGAGCGTATTTTACCCAGGCACGGCGCTCCCCGGGGAGAGGCCGTAAACGGCGGATTAAGGGCACGACCGCTGTGCCCGTCGCTGCAGCCAAGTGTCCTTTGACGCTTGATTGGTTACTGCGCATCGCAGGTGACAGAAGCCGCTGAGCTAGGAAGAGAGGCGGAAAGTGCTGCAGCACAGGTAGAACCAGGCCGACCTTGACATTCCCAAAATACACCCCTCTTATTATTATCCTTTCACCCCGAAACGCGTTACCTTCTCCAAAAGTTCCTCCTTACTTAATTCAATTATTGCAACTCATTTTTCACATTCTGTTTCATCTTGCTCTATTTCTCCCTATCCATGCACTTTGTTACTGCCCCCTTGGAGCCCTTTTCCGCTGTGAGCGTTTGCAATGCTGAGTCGCAAATCGCTATCGATTTTTAAATCGCAAAGGTTTGCTAAATAACATAGGAATCGCTTTTTACCAAAGTGTGTTCGCGCCTCGGATCCATTTTTACCGCGATTTTGCTATGCAGTGTATTGCAAAATCGTAAACGCGGAAAAATTTAGGGACTTGCTGAATCGCAATCTCTAGTGTTTAGCACAAGCGCTAGCGATTGCTAGTGGAAAAGGGCTTTTATTATTGGTATTATATAACACTGACATCTCCTGCAGCGCTGTACAGAGTACATAGTCATGTCACTGACTGTCCTCAGAGGAGCTCACAATCTAATCCTACCATAGTCATAGTCTAATGTCCTACCATATTATTATTATATATTTATATAGCACTGACATCTTCTGCAGCACATTACAGAGTCCATAGTCATGTCACAGACTGTCCTCAGAGGAGCTCACACTCTAATCCTACCATAGTCATAGTCTAATGTCCTACCATATTATTATGTATTTATATAGCAGTGATATCTCCTGCAGCACATTACAGAGTACATAGTCATGTCACTGACTGTCCTCAGAGGAGCTCACAATCTAATCCTACCATAGTCATAGTCTAATGTCCTACCATATTATTATTATGTATTTATATAGCAGGGTGGTGCGGCAGGAAGGCGGAGTTTAGGCGGAGCAGGGTAGCTGAGCAGGGAGTGGCTGAGAAGTCAGATAAAGGCGGAGTTTAGGTGGAGTAGGGAAGTGCAGCAGAAAGTGGCTGGAAAGTCAGATGAAGGTGGAGTTTAGATAGAGCAGGGAGTGGCTGGGAAGTCAGATGAAGGCGGAGTTTAGCTGGAGCAGGGTAGCAGCAGCAGAGTAGGGACTGGCTAGGGAGTTCGAAGAAGGCGGAGATTATGTGGAGCAGGGCAGCAGCAGAGCAGGGAGTGGCTGGAAAGTCAGATGAAGGCGGAGTTTAGCTGGAGCAGGATAGCAGCAGCAGAGCAGGGAGTGGCTGGGAAGTCAAATTAAAGCGGAGATTAGGCGGTGCAGGGCAGCAGCAGAGCAGGGAGTGCCTGGGAATCAGATGAAGGTGGAGTTTAGCTGGTGCAGGGTAGCAGCAGCAGAGCAGAGAGTGGCTTGGAATCAGATGAAGGTGGAGTTTAGGTGGAGCAGGGTGGCAGCAGTAGAGCAGGGAGAGGCTACGGAATCAGATGAAGGCCGAGTTTACCCGCAGCAGGGTAGCAGCAGCAGAGCAGGGAGTGGCTGGGAAGTCAGATGAAGGCAGGGTTTAAGTGGAGCAGGGTAGCAGCAGAGCAGAGAGTGGCTGGGAATCAGATGAAGGTGGAGTTTAGGTGGAGCAGGGTAGCAGCAGAGCAGAGAGTGGCTGGGAATCAGATAAAGGCGGAGTTTAGCTGGAGCAGGGTAGCGGCAGCAGAGCCAGGAGTGGCTGGGAAGTCAGATAAAGGCGGAGTTGTGGTGTTTAGCAGGAGCAGAGTGGATAGAGCTGAGGTCAGTTTAGACTGCTGCATGTGAACAATAGAAGATGCTGCAGAGCCAAATCCTGCTTCTGCATCAGAAAGAATAATACAAAGTAACTGCAGTATGACTGAAGAGAGAGCATTGTAAATACACGCCCAGTTTTCTCTCCTGAGTCTTCACTGCAGTTACACTTTAAGCAGCAAGATTTACCCCTCTGGGATGCAGAAGAAAGACGGATCTCTCCGCTATTATTTTGTAGCGTCCTATTTGGTGACCTCTAATCCGCCGCACCTTCCCCTGTGTGATTACACCTCCCCGATCATCAATCAACGTCTATTCGCCCCGCCGGGCTCTGCATCAGCGGCCGGTATAGAAAGTGGCGGAGAATTATACCCTTGTCACTTACCTGCTGGAGCCGCCATAACTCTGTCCGTACCGCCGTCCCCGCGCTTATCTCGCAATGTCACCGGCGTGAGTTACAGGCCTGCGTCCGCAGTCACACACTCATGATCGTTTCCCGGAGATTAGCCCGAGATCCCACAAGAAATTTGTACTGTGTCAGCCGCAGGGAAGAATAGAAAAAAAATGGGAGCTAAAGAGGACCTGTCTACAGACTTTTTCACACAGGCAGTAGAAGTTCATGTTCATCCGGGTGCTGTGGGTGCTCCCGGTGGACACAACACCTCTGGGTGGTAGCGGAAGTTGGGGGGCACGATGATGTCATCAGTAATGAGCGAAAATGCCAATATTCTTTTTGCATTCATTTTCGCAAAAATAATAGTACATTTGATTTTCCCGCAAAAACGACATCGAAAATGTATTTTATTTTCAAGTTTTTGTGCTTTTCGCAGTAGAAATATTGTTTTTCTGTGGTAAAAATATCCGGTTTTCACGCTTTTTGTGGTAAAATATAGTTTTTTTGAAAATAAGAGCCATTTTCGCGAAAATTGCTCGTAATCGAAAAGAGCATTTTTGATGGAAAAATGACATTGCCGAGAAATTCCCAAGCAACACTGGTTGGCATTTTTGTCAATATTATAGTTTGTCAATTGGGCCCAAGGTTGCATTTTTAAGACAGAAATTTCAGCAGCAGAAGCTTCTTTGTGCACAACAGAAAGATAGTGGCGTTCAGAACAACTATAATAGGAATCAGAGCCGGATCATTCACAAGGCAAAACCTGGCAATTGCCTAGGGCCTGGAGAGAATCTAGGGGCCTGGTGGAAGCTAGCCCTGGGATCCTCACCAAATCTTACTAAAAAAACCTGGTGCCCATTAGCGGTGGGCAGAGACTGCTATCCTGCCAGAGGCCCCATTGCATCCTTTTCTGACAGGAAACCATAATATGTTTGACAGCTTCCGTTCAGGCTTGTTAGCCGCGTGTTCAATTGGGCATGTGAAATCCTTCTGCTCCAGGAAGTTGTTTACTGTATGGGGGGGGGGGGGGCTAAGCCCCGCCACCTCCACCCCTGCATAATGCCACTCAAGGGTACCATCAATATATCTGCCATAAGTCTTTGTATCAGTGGGGGAGGCGCACACGCGGGTTTACAGATATATTTATAGTCACATTATGCCACGAGAGAGCGTTAGAATTAGCTAAGAAAGGAAAGACATGAATATGCGAAACAGCTCTGACACTTAAGGGGGAACACCGGCTCCCAGGAGATGCCCCATACATATTCTTGTGCCTGAGAACAGAGGCGCCAAAAGGATAAAAGGAAGCTAAATGAGCTTAAAAAACAAATTCTTAGTAAATAGAGGAGGTAGTGGTGGACTTACCTCCTCCAAGTAGACACACAACGACTGTAGTAAAGACAGTTAATATATTTTATTTATGAACTCCAATATGCAACGCGTTTCGCAGGTTTGATCCCGCTTCATCAGGCAATAACAACGGAGCAATAGCATATGTGGTTAGCAGAAGAGCCGGGCACCAGAATTTGGTGCCTATTTACCAAGAATTTGGTTTTTAAGCTCATTTAGCTTCCTTTTATCCTTTGGCGCCTCTGTTCTCTTGCATAATATTGAGTCCACCCTGGGTGGAGGGTTGAACCCCCTTTTTTCTCATCTACAGAGAGCGACTTCTTATTCCTGAGTGGGGTCAGAAAAATCTCCCCACCTGCTTTTACAGTGGTTGCCTGATGGTAACCCTGGTTTGTGAGTATTACTATCTACTCTATCTAGTAACCATTTACCAGTACATATTACACTATTGGGGCTCTTGGTGTTCCTTGTTTTTATATTCTTGTGCCTCCACCAATTCAGCTAAAACTGTGAGACTGGGCAAAATCAGAAAACCGCTTGAGATCTCCGTCATCGCAAAACACTGAAACACTGCAATTTCCAGAACTTTAGTGAAGGCATGGGATTTGCCTCTGCATTTCTTCAATTCAATTGTTCCGGTGCCAATCCAAAAATGCTACATACAGCACTTTTGCAATGCCCCCACCCCACCAGGGGGTTTCACTGTTACAGTGCCGTGCAGATCCACGGTGATCAGTATGCGCTGCTAGTGGGCTCCCGGGCCTAAGGCCTTTTTGCGTCAAGAGTAAATGTGTTCCCATGGGCCACTCGCAATTTTGCCATTTTTTTTTATTTGTTTGCTTCAATTGTTTGTTTCAATTTTCGTGTATATATTTCAGAAAAAAAACTACCCACGTTAGTCTTTCTTCACCCATGCCGCAAGGCTTCCTATTTCAATTCAATTTATTGTAACCCGGCTGAAACGACGCGGTAAATCGGGATCGGAACGCTGCATTAGCTCAATCGACGGTAATCGCCGGTAACCGCGCGATGCTAAATGCACTTGAATGGGAGCGTTTAGATGACGAGTCCCGAACGCTTGGCGGTAAATGCCGCCAAGCGTCCATGTGAATCAGCCCTTAGTGTGGGCGGAGTCTTAGTGTGGCATCACCGTGGCGTGATGTTTGCATTGTGGGCAGCACAGGCTTTAGTGTGGGCAGGGTCTTAGTGAGGGCGGAGTCATAGTGCAGCGTCGCCATGGCGTGACGTTTACATTGTGGGCGGCACAGGCTTTAGTGTGGGCAGGGTCTTAGTGAGGGCGGAGTCTTAGTGCAGCGTCGCCATGGTGTGATGTTTGCATTGTGGGCAGCACAGGCTTTAGTCTGGGCAGGGTCTTAGTGAGGGCGGAGTCTTAGTGCAGCGTCGCCATGGCGTGACGTTTGCATTGTGGGCGGCACAGGCATCTGCAGTGGCTTGGTGGCAGTGGGTGGCACAGGATTTAGTGTGGGCTGCAGTAGGCAGCGGCTTGCTCTGGCTTTGGGCAAGCTTATGCATGGCATGAACGTTGCTGCACGTGCAGGTACAGCTGCGTCAGTTATGTGCGCGCAGTAGATGCACCCACGCCGTGCATGATTACAACTGGAGATTACATATATAGATGGAGTGGCCTGGGGTGTGTCATCTGTTGAGGGGCGGGGTTTCAGGTGTCCGCTATTCTTGAGACAGTAATCCATCCCGTTCTGCGTCAGACTGGCATCCTCGGCGTCTGCGGAACGCGTCACAGAGATTTACGCGTTTTACCTTTGCCTGCGGGCCCGGGACCTTTGGTACCTGCGGTCTATTTTATTTTCATTGCCGTGGAAGGATCATTTGTTTCATCCGAGCAGGATCAGGACCCTGGCAGGGCTGCTCCTTCTATTATCCGCGCCGCGATAGAGAACGGCGAGATCTGCCAAGCAGCCAATCCATTTCATTGCGGTTTCCATTAGTGGAAGTGGACACTTAAAGCGTGAACTGTATACATTATTTACGTATTATTCTTAAAGAGGCGCGCGGCCTGATTTATTAAAACCGCGACGAGGGACAATGCACGGTAATGCAGCGAGAAAGTCCGGACGACGCTATTTACTAGTAAACGTGGCCCATAGGCCAAAGCGAACCGACCTGCAATGTCACGCAGAGGCGTTATTATGTGTCTATATGCCCCGGGCCATGGCTGCAGCAGCCTCCATAATATAACGGGCCATACCACTTCATGTTCATCTAATTATTTTGTAAAGAAGTGTAAAAAATATATCTTTAGATTGTAAGCTCACAAGGGCAGGGCTCTCTCCCCCTTTTGTGTCTTGGAAATCATTATACATTTTATTTAGCATCAGGGGCGTAGCAATAGGGGTTGCAGAGGTTGCGACCACATCAGGGCCCTTGGGCCAGAGGGGCCCCACCTCAACTGCAGTATTAGCTCTCTATTGGTCCTGTGCTCATAATAATCACTTCTATAGATAATTTGAATAGTGGTAATCATTAACAAACTGCTCCCCATCCTCTTCTTGCACCTCTGACACTGTAGTTGCCATTGGCAGGTTTTGGTGCGCCGTATCAATTGTTATGTATAGAGTGCTTGGGGGGCCCCATTGTAAAACTTGCATCGGGGCCCACAGCTCCTTAGCTACACCACTGTTTATCATGGTACTTTTATCACTGTCATTACCAATTCTGTACTTTGTATTCTGTCACTAGTTATGTATCTTGTATTTTGCTGTACACCATTGTCTGTATTATTATGTACTCCATGTTTGTTTCTTACTTTGTACAGCGCCAAGGAATATGTTGGCGCTTTCTAAAGCAATAATAATAAAAAATAATATACTGTAAATGTTTTACTGTATTATCTAAACATATTTTAGCCCTATTTTGCAACAATGGCTGATCGGATTTGAATGAGATTTGGCACACACATAGTACATTACCTGGAATAAAATATAGGATAGTTTTTATCCCCATAACCAAAAAGGGGGCGGAGACAAATACACATTTCACTGGAAAATGTAAACTGCAGACATTCTTACACTGCTAATGGCAGGGTTCTCATACTTTGCACAGTTGGTCACTGGGTGACTGGGATTAATATTCAGGAAAGTGGGTGGAGCCTACAAAAGCCAATCAAAATTCACCTATTGAATTACAAGGGGAATATTTGATTGCTGCCATTCTTGCGCTGTTAATGGCACAAGCCTCATACCTGCTACAGTTGGTCATTGGGTGACTGGGGGTTAAATTCAGAAAAGGGGGTGGAACCACAAACAGTCAATCAGATTTGTTTCATTTCAATGCAAATTATTGATGCCAAAGACCGCAAAGCTCACAAACACTGTAAGCCCCCAGAGGTTTCCTGTCTAGCAGAAAAGGATGAAGCGGGCCCAGGGCCGGCCCTAGACTTTTTGCCGCCTGAGGCAAATTGTTAAAAAATTGTCACCGCCGCCCCTCCCCCCCCTCGGGGGGGGGGCCCCGAGCTGGAGGGGTAGCTGGCAGGACGGGGGTATTGGGCCAGCGGCGGGGAGGGGGGTCGGACCCCCCCCTCCCTCGCCTGGGTCCCCCGTCCTCCGCTCCCCTCCAGCCTAAATAGAAGCAGCCGTATGTGTAAGAGGCACGGGCGGGGAGACACTCACCTCTTCCCAGCGTGCGTTCCACTGACGTCACTTCCTGCAGCGTTGCAGGAAGTGATGTCAGTGGAGCGCACGCTGGAGCGAGGAGGAGGTGAGTGTCTCCCCGCCCGTGCCTCTTACACATACGGCTGCTTCTATTTAGGCTGGAGGGGAGCGGAGGATGGGGGACCCAGGCGAGGGAGGGGGGGGGTCCGACCCCCCTCCCCGCCGCTGGCCCAATACCCCGTCCTGCCAGCTACCCCTCCAGCTCGGCGGGCCGGCTCCCCGCACCCATGGACGGGCGGGTGCCGCCCCTGGAAATTTGCCGCCTGAGGCAAAAGTTTCACCCCGCCTCATGAGCGGGCCGGCCCTGAGCGGGCCCCTGACAAGATAGCAATGTTTGCCCACCGCTGATGGTCACCTGGCTTTTTTTAGTAAGATTGGGTGGGGGCTAGCATCCACTAGGCTCCTAGACTCTCTCCAGGCCCTAGGCAACTGCCTAGTATTGCCTTGTAGATGATCCGACTCTGCTGTCTTGTCAAGGAGACAAGAAAAAGGGGCTAGTGAGCATTTGGTCCTACCTACACCCCATCCTTTTAAAGGTGGCCCTTAACAGTACAATTCTGCGGCCGATCGATGATTACCGATCACCTCGGTAATCAATCAGAAACAATCGGTCGTGCCTATTAAAGGCCGAATTCCCGTTAACCAATCATATTGGTGGGATCGATCTGAAGAATGAATTGATTCCATTAATGTGATCGATTTGGCCATCGGGCATCAGGGGGCTGCACATGGAATGGGAGGGGGCTGCTGTACATAGGTGTTACACATGGAAGAGGGGGCTACACACGGAATGGGGGGGGGGCTGCTGTACATGGTTGATACCCATGGAAGAGGGGGCTGCACGTGGAATGGGAGGGGGCTGCTGTACATGGATGATACACATGGAAGAGGAGGCTGCACATGGAATGGGAGGGGCTGCTGTACATGGATGTTACACATGGAAGAGGGGGCTGCACATGAAATGGGAGGGGGCTACAGTACATGAATATTACACATGGAGAAGGAGGAAAAACATGGCAAGGGATGGGGGCTTCTGTACATGGATGTCACACATGGAAGAGGGGGCTGCACATGGAATGGGACGGGGGCTGCTGTAAGCTAGCTGCAGTAAGTGCTAAATCCAAATCCGGGTACGACCCAGTGGTGCTTGGCGAATAAAGGATTCCTGATTCTGGTTCTGATTCAGTACAAAGATGACACATGGAAAAGAGGGCTGCACATGAAATGGTTGGGGACTTTGTTAAAGGCAAGGCTTAGCTTTTATATAAAAGTGTGGGCTACACATGTAAGTGGAACCATTAGAAATGTTGTCCAATAGAGGAAATCTAGCTCCAGCCTGGATGTAAACATGCAGTTCAGGTCCAGGAATTCAGTACAGAGACTACAGAGGAAAGACAACATGTTACACTAGGCGGTGGGCAATGCAACACTTTGAAAGTAGAGTTTGTTTTCTTCTTGTTTTTCAAAAAATGGCTTTTTAAACAGAGCCCAGATGGCCAGGCAGTTACCAAGCAAGTGTGATCAACACTTCAATCTACCCAAGACAAACATCATCCTTCTGCTAACAAACACTCGCACACTTCCACCAAGTGACAAGTGTGTGCGGGACAGTCTGCTGTGTGTGCCCAGAGAGAGGTGTGAAGGAGCGGCCAGACCCCCAGCCAGCCAGACCCCCAGCCTGCTCTGTGTGCCGAGAGAGAGGTGTGAAGGAGCGGCCAGACCTCCAGCCTGCTCTGTGTGCCCAGAGAGGGGTGTAAAGGAGCGGCCCCCCAGCAAGTTTTTAAGTGGTTTGATTGTGGCCTATAAACAACATATCAGTCATTCACATCAAGATCAAAAAATTACTTGCCACAATTTAACACAATTATTATTATTATTTACCGTAGTATTTATATAGCGCTGACATGATCTTCCACAGTGCTGTACAGAGTATGTAGTCTAGTCACTAACTGTCCCTCAGAGGAGCTCACAATCTAATCCCTACCATAGTCCTATGTCTATGTATGTATCATGTAGTGTATGTATTGTAGTCTAGGGGCAAGCCAATTAACTTATCTGTTTTTTTTTTTGTGTTTTTTGGGCATGTGGGAGGAAACCAGAGTGCCCAGAGGAAACCCCCGCAAACACGGGGAGAACATACAAACTCCTTGCAGATGTTGACCTGGCTGGGATATAAATAAAGAGAAAGTAAATATAGCACATGTAAAAAAGACATATGACATATGGGGCCATATGCGATATGCAAACAGGGCTTTGTCCCTCTTTCTATGTAAAAGCAATTCAAGTTCGGCTGGCACACCAGTATCAGTATTCCAAGCAGTTTTATTGTATGCACAACATGACAATTGTTTCGGGGCCACGGTGGGTCCCCTTCATCAGATAAAATGCAGGCATACCATGTAAATATATATATTTCTCTACTAAAAACTGTGTTTGATTGACTCTAAACTTTATTCCCATCCTTTAAATTGATTACTAATTGTAAAATGTTAATATGAAGGAAAATGAACCAGGATAGAAAGGACCGGTGTGTTTTGAATTATAAAACAACATATTTTTCTTATGAAATCTTTATGGTATGCGTGACTAGGGGCGTGGCAGGAGCGTGATCAGAGGTGTGGCAGGGGCGTGGCTTAAGTGTCCCTCTTTCTCATCTCAAAATGTTGGAAGGTCTGTATGTATATATATATATATATATATATATATATATAGGAGTCAGACTGACAGTAGGAGGGATAGTCTGAAAGTGACTCTCAGGAGGAAGGGTCGCTAACAGAGCGAGGAACCGCCTCTAACGGTAAGGTCGGTTCTCGTGGTCGGACAAGCCAGGTCGTACACACACGGACAGATAAAGTACAAGATCAGGAGGCAAAGATGGAGTCAAAGTACAGGCAGGGTTCAGCAACGGGGTATCAGATATATCGGGGTACAAAATCAGGAGGCAGAAGCAGAGTCAAGGAACGAGCCGGGGTTCGGCAACAGAGTATCAGAAATATCGAAGTACAAGATCAGAGTTCAGGAGGATAGTCAAGGCAGGCAAAGGTCATAACAGATAATCACAATCAAACTAGTACTTTAGCTATCAACAGAATCTAGCTAAGTGTAGGATTACAGCTCCAGCTGGTCCCGGCACACTTGCGGATCTGACTACGGATCTGGGTGCTCCCACATATGTGATCGCAACGCCAGACAAAGAGCAAGTGAACAACCAGCAGTATATATACTCTAGGACCTTTCCAGGACCTCCCTAATTGCTGGTCCAATGAGAGCAGTGGAATTTGTCAGCTGACCCAGCTGGTCAGCCGACTCCCTTCTAACTGCTATTTAAACTCTGCCTCTGTGCTCGCGCGCATGTAAGTCTGAATCTTGGTGGACTATCAGTCCCAGCCACACCAGTACTGTCATGCAATGTATCTAGTGCGGGTGCCGCCTCTGATGCGGATTCCGCCGTTACCAATGCGGATTCCGCCGTACTGCCTATGCGGCATGCTGCGTTTTTTCCGCGTTGTGACGCCATGCTGGACGCGGAAACGGCCGCCTCACCTCGAGAGACAGCGGCCTTTCCGCGTTTCCTTACAATATATATATATATATATATTATATATATATATATATATATATAAATATATATATATATATATCCTAGCTGATTGCCCGGCATTGCCCGGGTATGTATTTGGCTGGGGTTGGCTCCGCTCATTTTTTCTAGCCCTAACACACAATTACTCAGTGACCAAGTTTGTGAGCTTTGCGGTCTTTGGTATCAATAATTTGCATTGAAATTAAAAAATATGATTTGCTGTTTGTGGCTTTTCTGAATTCGAACCCCAGTCACCCAATGACCAACTGTACCAGGTTTGAGGCCTGAGCCATTAACAGTGCAAAAAAGGTAGCAATTAAATATTCCCCTTGAAAAGCAATAGGTGAAGTTTGATTTATTTTTGTAGGCTCCACCCACTTTTCTGAATATTAATCTAAGTCACCCAGTGACCAACTGTGCAAAGTTTGAGAACCCTGCCATTAACAGTGTAAGAATGGCTGCAGTTTACATTTTCCCAGAGAAATTTGTATTTGTCTCCACCCACTGATGACCCGGCGTTGCCTGTGTATGTATTTGACTGTTGTTGGCTCCGCCTACTTTCTAGCCCTAACGCACAAACACTCAATGACCGAGTTTGTGAGCTTTGGGGTCCTTGGCATCAATAATTTGTATATTCCCATGAAATGAAACAAATCAGATTGGCTGTTTGCAGCTTCACCCCCTCTCCAGCATTTGAACTCCAGTCACCCAATGATCAACTGTAGCAGGTTTGAAGCATCTGCTATTGGCAGTGTAAAAATGGCAGCGATTTAAATATTCCCCTTGAAAATCAACAGGTGAATTTTTATTGGCTATTATAGGCTCCACCCACTTCCCTGAATATTAATCTCAGTCACCCAGTGACCATCTGGGCAAAGTTTGAGAACCCTGCCATTAACAGTGTAAGAATGGCTGCAGTTTATATTTTCCCAGTGAAATTTGGTTTTGGTTCTGCCCACTTTTTGTAACCTGGGCACACAGTCACTCAATGACCAATTTTGTGAGCTTTGGGGTCCTTGGCATCGATAATGTGTACTTTCCCATGAAATGAAACAAATCTGATTGACTGTTTGTGGCTCTGTCCCCTTTTCTGAATTTGAACCCCAGTGACCCAATGACCAACTGTACCAGGTTTGAGGCTTGTGCCATTAACAGTGCAAGAATGGCAGCAATTTTAATATTCTCCTTGAAAAGCAATAAGTGATTTTTGATTGGCATTTTTAGGCTCCACCCACTTTTCTGAATATTAATCCCAGTCACCCAGTAACCAGCTGTGCAAAGTTTGAGAACCCTGCCATTAACAGTGAGGAAAGGCTGCAGTTTACAATTTCCCTGAAAAATCTTTTTGTAGCCTTGACACACAGTCACTCAATGATCCAGTTTGTGAGCTTTTGGGTTCCTGGCATCAAAATTCTGCTAATGGAAAAAGTTTATCCAGCAAAGAAATCTGATTGGCAGTGTTTGGCTCCACCCCTTTACTGAATTTGAACCCCAGACACTTAATGACCGACTGTAGCAGGTTTGAGGCCTCTGCCATTAACAGTGTAAGAATGACTGCAGTTTCAATATTCCTCTTGAAAATCAATAGGTGAATTTTGATTGGCTCTTGTAGGCTCCACCTACTTTTCCGAATATTAATCCCAGTCACCCAGTGACCAACTGTGTGAAGTTTGAGAACCCTGCCATTAACAGTGTAAGAAAAGCTGCAGTTTATATTTTCCAATGTAAAAAGTTAGTTGTTTTTGGCTCCGCCCACTATTTCTAACCTTAACCACTTGAGGACCCAGCCTTTAACCCCCCCCCCCCCCCTTAAGGACCAGCGCTGTTTACAGAGATCTGTGCTGGGTGGGCTCTACAGCCCCCAGCACAGATCAACCGTTAGGCAGAGCGACCAGATCGCCCCCCTTTTTTCCCCACTAGGGGGATGATGTGCTGGGGGGGTCTGATCGCTCCTGCCTGCGTGTGGCTGAGGGGGGCAGGATTCCTCCTCTCCCTCTCCTCCCTCCCTGCCCCGGAGATCGGAGGCTGCACAGGAACGGATCTGTCCTGTGCAGCCTCTAACAGGCTCCTGCCTGTCATGTGACAGCGATCCCCGGCCGCTGATTGGCTGGGGATCGCTGATCTGGTACAACGCTGCTACTGTTAGCAGCGTTGTACAAATGTAAACAAAGCGGATTATTTCCGCTTGTGTTTACATTTAGCCTGCGAGCCGCGATCGGCGGCCCGCAGGCTATTCACGGAGCCCCCCGCCGTGAATTGACAGGAAGCAGCCGCTCGCGCGAGCGGCTGCTTCCTGATTAATTAGCCTGCAGCCAGCGACGCAGATGTGCGTCGCTGGTCCTGCAGCTACCACTTTGCCGACGCGCGTTATGAGTGCGCGGTCGGCAAGTGGTTAACATACAGTCACTCAATGACCAAGTTTATGAGCTTTGGGGTCCTTGGCATAAATAAGTTGCATTTTACCATTGAAATTAAACAAATCTGATTGGCTGTTTTGGCCCACTCCCTTTCCAGAATTTAAACCCCAGTCTCCCAGTGACTGACTGTACCAGATTTGAGGCCTCTGCCATTAAGAGTGTATGAATGGCAGCAATGTAAATATTCCCCTTGAAAATCCAAAGGTGAATTTTGATTGGCTGCTGTAGGCTCCACCCACTTTCCTGAATATTAGTCCCAGTCACCTAGTGGCCAACTGTGTCACGTTTGAGAACCCTGCCAATAAGAGACTGGCTGAAATCAATCTAACAAATCTGATTGGCTGTTTGTGGCTTTAGTAAATTTGGACCCCAGTCACCCAATGACTGACTGTATCAGGTTTGAGGCCTCTGCCATTAACAGTGTAAGAATGGTAGCAATGTAAATATTCCCCTTGAAAATCAATAGGTCAATTTTGATTGGCTGTTGTAGGCTCCACCCACATTTCTGAATATTCATCCCAGTCACCCAGTGGCTAATTGTGTAAAGTTTGGGAACCCTGCCATGTGAAAAATTTAGTTGTTGGCACCGCCCACTTTTTCTAACCTTGACATACAGTCACTCAGTTATCAAATTTATCAGCTTTGGGGTCCTTGGTATCAATACTTTGTATATTCCCATTGAAAAATAAACAAATATGGCTGTTTGTGGCTCCGCCCCCTTTCTTAATTTGAACCCTAGTCACCCAATGACTGACTGTATCAGGTTTGAGGCATTTGCTATTAACAGTATAAGAATGGTAGCAGCTTAAATATTTCCATTGAAAATCAAAAGGTGATTTTTTTATTGGCTGTTGTAGACTCCACCCACCTTCCAAAATCTTAATCTCATTCACCAAGTGACCAACTGTGCAAAGTTTGAGAGCCCTGCCATTAACAGTGTAAGAATGGCTGCAGTTTATATTTTCCAGTGAAATTAGTTTTTAGCTACGCCCACATTTTGTAACCTTGACACACAGTCACCCAGTGACCAAGTTTGTGAGCTTTCAGGTTCCTGGCATCAAAAATGTGTGAATGGAAGCAGTTTATCCACCAAGGAAATCTGATTGGCTGTAGGTGGCCCCGCCCTTTTAGTGAATTTGGACCCCAGTCACCCAATGACCAACTGTAGCAAGTTTGAAGCCTCTGCCATTAACAGTGTAAGAATAGCAGCAGTTTAAATATTCCCCTTGAAAATCAATAGGTTAATTTTGATTGGCTGTTGTAGGCTCCTCCCATTTTCTTGAAACTTAATCGCATTCACTCTGTGATCAACTGTGGCAAGTTTGAGAACCCTGCGATTAACAGTCTAAGAATGGCTGTAGTTTACATTTTCCCATTTAAAATGAATGGCTGAAATTTGATTGGCTGTGTTATGCTCCTCCCACTTTTCCTGGATTCGTAACCTCGGTCACCAAGTGACCAACTGTGCCAAGTGTGGGGACTCTGGCTTGATTACTGTGAGAATGGCAGCCTTTTCCATTTTTTCCATTGACTTGAATAGGTGGAATCTGATTTGCTGTTTATAGCTCCGCCCAGGTGTGCAGGGGGGCCGCGAGACCCCCAGAATATATCATCCCAGGTAGTAAGGGATCTGTATACCAAGTTTCGTTCGAATCGGTCAAGGCGTTTTCGCGTGATCGCAGGACATACATACACACACACACACACACACACATGCATACACACATCCGATTTTATATATATAGATATATAGTATGTTTTTTCAATATGTAAAAGTGACCATACATCAGGTGACTTGGAGACCGAGCAACCATCCGATTCGATGGTTATAATCGAAATCAGATGAAAATCAGTGCCGCTAAGTGCATGCCCGATCGACTATATGACTAATTTGGGGCTGAAATTGGTGACATGAATAGGTCGGACATGCTGCTAGATGTAACGGCAAGCGATCTCGGGACGAGCGACGAACAACCTCCGATGCTGACCCCCAATAGTCAACGTGCCCCCCCCCCCCCGGTGCCCCGTGCACTATACATTACCTGTCCGTGTCTGCTGCCTCTGAGCTGGCTCCAGACGCCGTCCTCTGTTCATACACGCCCATGCGCCCATGTGTGCCAACGCACACATGGGCGCATGTATGATGTCATACACACCCACATTACTCCAGCACAGGCCCGCCCATGATGACAAGTGAGACTTCCTCAGGCGGCAGAAGTCTGGGGGCAGCACCAAGCAGAAACAGGAAGTGAAGAGAGTACCTGGCCAACCTATACTGGGGGCAACTATACCTGGCTAACCTATACTGGGGGCAACTGTAACTGGCTAACCTATACTGGAAGCAACTGTACCTGGCTAACCTAAACTGGAGGCAACTGTACCTGGCTAACCTATACTGGGGACAACTGTAACTGGCTAACCTATACTGGAGGCAACTGTACCTGGCTAACCTATACTGGAGGCAACTGTACCTGGCTAACCTATACTGGGGCAACTGTACCTGGCTAACCTATACTGGGGGCAACTGTACCTGGCTAACCTATACTGGGGGCAACTGTACCTGGCTATCCTATACTGGGGGCAACTGTACCTGGCTAACCTATACTGGGGACAGCTGTACCTGGCTAACCTATACTGGGGGCAACTGTACCTGGCTAACCTATACTGGGGGCAACTGTACCTGGCTAACCTATACTGGAGGCAACTGTACCTGGCTGTCTACCTATACTGGAAGCAACTGTACCTGGCCAACCTATACTGGGGGCAACTGTACCTGGCTAACCTATACTGGGGACAGCTGTACCTGGCTAACCTATACTGGGGGCACCTATACCTGGCTAACCTATACTGGAGGCAACTGTACCTGGCTAACCTATACTGGAGGCAACTGTACCTGGCTAACCTATACTGGGGGCAACTGTACCTGGCTAACCTATACTGGAGGCAACTGTACCTGGCTAACCTATACTGGAGGCAACTGTACCTGGCTAACCTATACTGGGGGCAACTGTACCTGGCTAACCTATACTGGGGGCAACTGTACCTGGCTAACCTATACTGGGGCAACTGTACCTGGCTAACCTATACTGGGGGCACCTATACCTGGCTGTCTACCTATACTGGGGACAGCTGTACCTGGCTATCCTATACTGGGGGCAACTGTACCTGGCTAACCTATACTGGGCACAGCTGTACCTGGCTAACCTATACTGGGGGCAACTGTACCTGGCTAACCTATACTGGGGGCACCTATACCTGGCTGTCTACGTATACTGAGGGTGTTTTGGGGGGGTTTCAGTGCAGCTATAATAACGTGCGGTGCAAATTGTCGGGTGCTGGGCGGTTACATTGACCATTGGGGGGAGACAGCATCGGGCTGGCAAGGTGGTGGATGTGGCGTCACTAGGCCGATTCCCGAACGATTTCAGCATGAAATCGATGGGGAATCGGCCTGTGGTGTATGGGCATTGGGCAGGCAACAGATCTCTCTCCGATCAGATTCGATCAGAGAGAGATCTGTCTCTTAGTCAATCTAATAAAGAAATGATCCCGGCAGAACTCGACCCTTTAAAGTGCATATCAGTGATTTATTGCATTATAGTAGCAGCTGTACAACAGCAATGCAACAGCATGACGTTTCGGGCAAGAGCCCTTTATCAAATGCAGGGTCGAGTTCTGCCGGGATCATTTCTTTATTGGATCATTCAGCTGAGGAGTGATGGACCTCTAACCTGGATAGGACTCCCCAAAATATATACCAGTAAATCCAGAGGCGGGCAGATATCACACAGATTGCGATTGGATCTTAGTCAATCTATCCTTACATTGTCTGTCGGATGTATGGACACTTTTAGTCCTCAGGTCCCAGCAAAGGCATCTGTATAAATATACAATGTATGATCAATTCTGATAGTAAACTTCTAAAACTTTTCTTGGTCCCTTGGAGTTTACTATAACGGGATTCTATTGTAGTAAAATATCAGTATTTCATTTGATCCTTCTTTAACAGTAGAACATCTGTAAAATTATTGGCTTTCCTGTGCGCCCAAATTTCCATTTTTTTTATTACGTACGCCTTGTTAAGCCCCTAACAGAGGTACGATCTGTCTAAACAGCCACTGACAGTTGATGAGTGCCGGGTGCCACTGACAGTCAGGGCCGCCACCAGAAATTTTGGGGCCCCTCACACATCATCAGGCCTGGGCCCCCCTCCCTGGGCCCACCCACTGGTTGCTGTTCCCGCCCACTAGCCACTCCACCCCCGTGTCTGTGCGCGAAGTGCGCTGCGGCGAAAAATGTGCATGGCTCCAACACTGAAGAAAGTGGCATACACAGTGTGCAGGCAAAAGGTGGGCGTGACCATGGCATGGGTGGAGCCAAATACTAGCAAAATACAGGTAGTCCCCGGTTAACAAATGAGATAAGAACTTGTAGGTCTGTTCTTATCCTTTATCCATTGTCTTTTGTCCCCCTCTTTTCTTCCTGTGCATCTTTTGTCCACCTCTGTCTCACCTCAGTTTGTGCCTCTTTTGTGTCCTTCTGTGTGACCTCATGTTCCCATCTCATCTTTTCTCTCTGTGCCTCTTTTGGGGCCCGGGGCCCCCAGAAGCACTGGGCCCCTCACTGCAGTGTCAGTTGTCCCCCCTGATGGCTGCCCTGCTGACAGTTGATGTGCCGGGTGCCACTGACAGTTGATGAGTGTCGGGTGCCGCTGACAGTTGATGAGTGTCGGGTGCCGCTGACAGTTGATGAGTGCCGGGTGCCACTGACAGTTGATGAGTGTCGGGTGCTACTGACAGTTGATGAGTGCCGGGTGCCACTGACAGTTGATGAGTGTCGGGTGCCACTGACAGTTGATGAGTGCCAGGTGCTTCTGTTTACCCCACACATTGGAAGAGGAGAGTCATGCCCAGACACTAATGGTGCCAGTTAATAATCAGGTGGCGAAAACCTAGGGACAGATCAAGGTCTTCTCATCCACGACATGATCATTTCCAGAGAAGTCAACTGCAGCGATCTCTGCGGAACCCCTGTCTGTGATTGGCACCCCGTCCCCGTAAAGGTCTGTGATTGGCACCCTTATCCCCTGTAAAGGTCAGTGATTGGCACCCTCGTCCCCGTAAAAGTCTGTGATTGGCACACCGTCCCCCGTGAAGGTCTGTGATTGGCACCCCTGTCTGTTCGGACGATGATGCAACTGTCACTTCCTATTCCTATCAGCGGCTCGCCCCTGGTGCAGCAGACGTAAGCCGGTCTCCAGCACGCAGGGGGTTAATAGAAACTCGCCATCACATACGTGACGCTTCGGAGGGGGCGAGAAGCAGACTGCCTGCAGGGCCCCGCACCACCAAGAGCCATCTGGATCCCCTGACGCAGCTCTGGCAGCATGCGTGTGTGCGTGAGTGTGTTGCACGCCGCCCCCCAGCGCACAAATTAGTCCGCGGCCTCCTGCGTACAATAACACGTACGTCAGGAGCTGGCATCCGACAACAATTAAGTCACGGGAAAACTTCACTGGAAGTGTCATCCATCGTTATCGGTTAAACGTTCTCATCAGGTGAATACGCTAAGTTGGAAGAGATGATCGGAGATTTGTCGGAATTAAAATTTCAGATTTTCCGATCGGAAACAGGGATTCCGATCGGAAAATCGGAACTTGGTAATCTGATTTACCGCAACTCTGTAATTTTAGCCCAATCAGAGCGCGGAAGCATTGGACCGATCAGAGAATGCAGAATTCTGTGAAAATCAGATTACTGCGGTAATTATAGACCGACCACAAGACTCGGATACTACAGAGTATTTTTCAAGTCTTCTGATTGGTCTAAAATTTCCGTGGTTTTCCGATTATTGCTGTAAATCACAGCGTTTTCTGATTGATCCAATACTACCGAGTATTTCCGTATGTACTTTTTCCAACTTACTGTGGAAATTCAGAAAACCGGAAATAGTAGTATTGGACCAGTGAATGAGGTGATGTACCGCAAAAATTGGAAAACCTCGGAAATTTTAGGCCAATCAGAAGACTTGAAAATACTGGGTAGTACCGGAGTCTTTTGATTGGCCTATGATTACGACGGCAATCCGATTGCCGTTTTAAAAATTCTTCATACCCTGATTGGTTGAATGCTTCAGAAGTATTTAGCCAAATCACTTTTTGTTAAGTATATTGTAACGTAAAGTATTGATTTTTTAACAGAATCTGGAATATTTTGCGGATGTCCGCAAAAACTACGGCCATTCGTAAAATATTTTCGTAAAAACCCAATACGCTTTTGGAATTCGGAAATCGCAATGTCATCGGTATACCGTAGTAACGTAAATTGGAATCACCGTGTAATCGCAAATCGCCATTCCTGACTGTCCTGGGCCCACAGTAACCAACACGGGAAATGAGCAATGAGCACTTCTGCATCTGAAGTGTACCCTGTTCTCATTGCCGCTGATCTAATGCTGGGTACACACTATGAGATTTTCTGGCAGATCGATTATTTCCAACATGTCCGATCTGATTAACAATCGATTTATGATAGTTTTGCGATTGATTTCCGATAGAAGTGGATGGAAACTAGTCGGAAATCAATCGGAAAATGATCAGAAATCGATCGTAAATCAGATTTCGACATTTTGGAAATAATTGATCTGACAGTAAATCTGCCGGGAAATCTCATAGGGCTTGATTCACAAAGCGGTGCTAACCTACTTAGCACGTCTAAAGTCTTTAGGCGCGCTAACCAGGGTGCTAAGCAGGTTAGCACCGGATTTCTCAATTGAGAAAAACAGTGCTAACCTACTTAGCACCCTGGTTAGCGCGCCTAAAGACTTTAGACGTGCTAAGTAGGTTAGCACCGCTTTGTGAATCAAGCCCATAGTATGTACCTAGCGTAAGGTCTGTGTGTGAGTGGCGGGGAGGCAGCAGTAGCCATACAAGTCACAGACAGGGTAACACTGGCAGCATAGTAGGCCCTTGCCATGGGTGAGGCCCCAAGCGGCTGCTCGGTTTGCCTAGGCCAAGCAGCACCCCTGAAGGTAGCCACACACTTAGCAATCAATTTCCAGCCGATCTGATTGCTCTGATTGAATCTGCCAGAAATATGTTGCCCTTAACATGTCTGACCAATCGCATTTACAATTGATTATGTCCTAAAATTGATAGAAGCAGATAAGACAGAGGCAAGACAGGACAAGAGCGGTGGCTGATCAATGGGCCATAGCACTGCACTGCATTGTACCCTGTGGTTCAATCTATAGTCAATGGATTTCCTGCTGAAATCTATTGAAAATTCCTGTACTGTGTGTGGTAGGAATGAATCGTTCATTCTGATTGGAGAGGGATCAATCATTTCACCACATCGGGTCTAGGGCTGGATTTCTGGTAAGGTCACAAAGGCCCGGCTCTTGGGCGGCAGCAGCCGAAGGGCATCCTGGATATGAAAGAGGAGTTGCTGCAGGAGGAGGCTTAAAATAGGGAGCAACACAAGATAAGGGAAAAGTAAAGATGGGACTGCACATGGAATGGGAGGGGCCTCTGTACATGGATGTTACACATGGAAGAGGGTGCTGCACATAGAATGGGAGGGGGCTGCTGTACATGGATGTTACACATGGAAGAGGGTGCTGCACATAGAATGGGAGGGGCTGCAGTAAATAGATGATACACCTGGAAGAGGGGGCTGCACATGGAATGGGAGGGACTGCTGTACATGAATGTTACACATGGAAGAGGGGACTGCACATGGAATGGGAGGGGCTGCTGTACATGGATGTTACACATGGAAGAGGGTGCTGCACATAGAATGGGAGGGGCTGCAGTAAATAGATGATACACCTGGAAGAGGGGGCTGCACATGGAATGGGAGGGACTGCTGTACATGAATGTTACACATGGAAGAGGGGACTGCACATGGAATGGGAGGGGGTGCTGTACATGGATGTTACACATGGAAGAGGGGCTGCACATGGAATGGGAGGGGCTGCTGTACATGGATGTTACACATAGAAGAGGGGGCTGCACATGGAATGGAAGGGGTTGCTGTACATGGATGATACACATGGAAGAGGGGGCTGCACATGGAATGGGAGAGGAGGCTGCTGTACATGGATGATACACATGGAAGAGGGGGCTGCACATGGAATGGGAGGGGCCTCTGTACATGGATGTTACACATGGAAGAGGGTGCTGCACATAGAATGGGAGGGGGCTGCTGTACATGAATGTTTACACATGGAAGAGGGGACTGCACATGGAATGGGAGGGGGTGCTGTACATGGATGTTACACATGGAAGAGGGGGCTGCACATGGAATGGGAGAGGAGGCTGCTGTACATGGATGATACAGGTGGAAGAGGGGGCTGCACATGGAATGGGAGGGGTTGCTGTACATGGATGTTACACGTGGAAGAGGGGGCTGCACATGGAATGGGAGGGGGCTGCTGTACATGCAAGGGAAGCCACAAGATACTTGCCCTAGGGGGAATAGAAAGTATAAATCCAGCCTCGATCAGGTGTCAGTCTATCAGTCAATAACTTGCTTTGCCATTCCCACTGCCTCTCCATGCTTTGTGAAGTCCACCCTGTTCACCATCCCCCGGGCCGCGTGCGATGGGATTACTCACATATCTGTGATCTGCTATCGGCTCATCAGATCTGGCCATGGCTCAGACAGGAAGGGAATGGATTACAGATAGCACAGTACAGGACTGGTGTGCAAATAGCAGATCCTAGATATGTAACTCCAGCCTGACCTGAAATCACCTCCTGCTAATAAGAGATACTTCCTAGAGCTTTCAGTGGAGGGATCAGGTTCCTTTTAGTCCACTATACACAACGTCCAGCAGGTCTTTCTATGAAGCTAGCCATAGTCTGCAGGTCCAGAGCCATTACCAATCTATATTCCCAGCAGACAGCAGGAGATGCATTATTCTGCATTGTAGACGCGATCACATTTCTAGCTGAAATCTGACCTAAGCCTGTCAGTACTATTGCAATGTGCACAGCCACGGCATATCCTCAGCCCACTGATAACACAACTCCCATACCGGGCAAGGTCAAGGGTAAATCTTCCACCCTCCATGCTTGTTCATAGAGTTAATTGCAGCATCTCTGTACTAGGGTTCAACCTTCAAGTGACCCCCCCTTCCTCTCTAGTGCCCAGCAGGGCCGGGCCGAGGCATAGGCTGGAGAGGCTCCAGCCTCAGGGCGCAGTGTAGGAGGGGGCGCACAATTCATTCAGCTGTCATTCCTAATTGTGTATGAAGCAGAAAGAAATAAGAAAAGGGGATACGATACATAGCAGTGACTGCAAGCCAGATAACTAGATATTAAGGTGTTGGGGAGGTTGTGGGCCCTGTGGCCCTTTTAGTCTAATAGCAATCAGCGTGTGACGGCTGGGGTGGGAGGGATGGAGGGGCGCACTTTGGTGTCTCAGCCTTGGGTGCTGGAGGACCTTGTCCCTGCTCTGGTGCCCAGTGATGGCCAGATTCCCAGTTACACCAGTAGTGTCCTCTAGCTGTCACCAGCAGTATTTGCCAACACCCCCAGGGCCACCTTAGTGCCATTGTGGGCAGTACAGTGTGCATTCCCAGCCGGAGTACTATCTTTAGGGAGTGTGTATGCCTTCCCCATATCTGCATGGGTTTCTGCCGGGCACTCCGGTTTCCTCTCGTATCCCAAGAAGATACAGATACGTTAACCGGCTTCCCCTAAATTGGCCCTAGACTACAATACATACACTACATGATACATACATAGACATATGGCTATGGGAGGGATTACATTGTGAGCCCCTCCAAGGGACAGTTGAGTGACAAAAGTATATACTCTGTACAGTGCTATATAAATACAACATAATAATAATCTAGCTCTCTACTACCATCAGTTGTGTGTGCAAGCTTCCCAGTGCCCTAGTAGTGTATCCGGCAACTGGAATACTGAGCTGGACGAGGGACGTGGACCAAAACAATAAGGCTGGTTTCACAGTGGGATGTTAAAGTCCCACGTTACAGCAGCCAGTAACGCAGCCTAACTCACAGCACTGTAAAATCAATGGGCTGTTCACAGGGCCCACGTTGCGTTACATAGTAACGCAGCACGTTTAAACAAAGTGCTGCATGCTGTAGTTATACTGGGCTAAGCCACTGACTGTTTGCACATGTTCAGCAATGTTGGAGGAGGAGGCCTCCCCTCCTCCTCTGATGCCAGCCACATGGCTAATTAATATTCACTGCACTGAGGAGACTCCTGGTGGGACTGTAGTGTGGTCCGGATCATGAACGAATCGTTCATTTGATCCGGATCTTTTTTGTGAGTTGAATCATCCGGATCATCACAATGAAAGATTCGGTTCACAGTGGATGTCTGTCTGGAAGAAACAGGAACATCGCTAAGTTCGCTAAGTTATGAAAGTATACGGAGACTTTCATACTTAAAGGGACACTTAAAGGGGAACTGAAGTAAGAGGTATACGGAGGCTGCCATATTTATTTCCTTTTAATCAATACCAGTTGCCTGGCAGCCCTGCTGGTCTATTTCTCTGCTGTAGTATCTGAATAACACCAGAAACAAGCATGCAGCTAGTCTTGTCAGATCTGACTTTAAAGGGAAGGTCCAAGCAAAAAAAAAAAAATGAGTTTAACTTACCTGGGGCTTCTATCAGCCCCATGTAGCCATCCTGTGCCCTCATAGTCACTCACTGCTGCTCCAGTCCCCCGCTGGCAGCTTTCTGACCTCGGAGGTCAGGGCCGCATTGTGTACATTTTTACGCATTCCCGCTAGTGCAGGAACATTAACATATACATTTTTACGCGTTAGTGGTGCAACGCATACATTTTTGGTCCTGCACTAGCTGGAATGCGTAAAAATGTATGCAATGCGGCCCTGACCTCCGAGGTCAGAAAGCTGCCAGCGGGGGACCGGAGCAGCAGTGAGTGACTACGAGGGCACAGGATGGCTGCATGGGGCTGGTAGAAGCCCCAGGTAAGTGAAACTCATTTTTTTTTTTGCTTGGACCTTCCCTTTAAAGTCTGACACACCTGATCTGCTGCATTCTTGTTCAGGGGCTATGGCTAATAGTATTAGAGGAAGAGGATCAGCAGGGCTGCCAGGCAACTGGTATTGCTTAAAAGGAAATAAACATGGCAGCCTCCATATACCTCTCTCTTCAGCTCCCCTTTAAGCCAGAAATAAAAAAATCAGTTATACTCACCTGGGGCTTCTACCAGCCCCCTCCAGCCATCCCATGCCCTCACAGTCAGTTGGCTGGGGCAAATCCTAAACAGTAATGAGCAAAAATGTCAATATTCTTTTGCGCATTAATTTTTGCGAAAATAATGTTAAATTCAATTTTCAAGTGAACATTTTATTGAAAATTTGTTTTGTTATTTTTCACTTTTTTTCGTTGTGATTTTCGTGATTTTTTGTGCTTTCACTGTAAAAATGTTTGTAGTAAAAACATAATTTCCTGCATTCCTGCATTGTCGTGCTTTTCATTTTTCAAGGTAAAAATATTATACAAGCCTATTTTTCATGAAGTTTCCTTGAAATTAAAAATAGCATTTGCGATGCGAAAATGACTTTGGTGTAAATTTGCAAACAGCACTGATCATAAACCGCGTCATGGAGCAGCCATAGGGCTGGTGCGCACCAGAGGGGTTCTGAAGCGGTTTTTAAAACGCTTGCAGGGGGAAACCGCTTGGCTAATGAAAGTGAATGGGCTGGTGCACACCAGAGCGGCTCGTTTTTTCCACAAACGCAAACTCGAGGGCTGCAGCATTTTTTAGATTTCTGGGGCGTTTCTGCCTCAATGTTAAAGTATAGGAAAGTGGAAAACCGCTCTGAAAAATGGTACATCAGAATGGTTTTCCAGGCGTTTTTGTTACAGAAGCTGTTCAGTAAGGGCCCGTTTCCACTAGAGCGATTACGCATGCGGATTCGCATAACCAATACAAGTGGTTGGCCCTGTTTCCACTTGTCAGTTTTCTTCAGCGTTTTCCTGTGCAGGATTTTTCAGCACGGCACAGCCCGCAGAATTCGCCTGCGTGTGGAATGCCAGGCGAATCGCAGGCAATGTATTTAATAGGGAAATCGCATGAGTCTTTTGCATGCGTTTTTTTGCCACGATTTCGCGTGCGATTTCGCAGACAAACTAATGTAAATTGACACAGGCAGTGACATGGTTAAAATCGCATATACCCAGCCTATGCGAAATCGCGGCAAAAAACGCATGCAGAATCGCCGCCGCATGCGATTTCGTCAGCGGTGATATGTGACGATTCCGCACCACAATAGTGGAAACGAGCCCTAACAGCTTTACTGTAACAATATATGAAATCTGCTACATAAAAACACTCCAAAAAATGCTAGATCAGACTCAGAGCGGTTTTCCAGGCGTTTTTGTTACAGAAGCTGTTCAGTTACAGCTTTACTATAACAATATATGAAATCTGCTACACAAAAACGCTCCAAAAACCGCTAGGCATGTTTAGAAAACCTCTCTAAACATGCCTAGAATGGCTCTTAAAATCTGCTTCAAAATCCTCTAGTGTTTTGCAGATCTGCTCGAGGGTTTTTGGTGTGCGCTGGGCCATACACATGCTGGGCTCACCTAGGATGATCCACTTGGTCTAATTCCGGGAATACACGGCTCGATTTTGAGCCGTTAAAATGGCTCGATAGATCATTTCCGACATGTCCGATCTCCGGCCCGATCGTTTCGCCGCTCGATTCTGAATTAAAGTGAATGGAAAAAGATACGAAAAACAAGCAGGAGATAAGAGAATTGACTGCGGAATCGAGCGGCGAAACAATCGAGCGGCAAAATTGAGCCGTGTATGCCCAGCATGAGGCTTGTCTGGCATGTAGTGACATCATGTTGGGGTTCTAAGCCCTGCATTCCTATAGGCAGACACCAGACAGTGTTATCTTCTGAGCTCATTAGGCAGGAGGTGGAGAAGACCTGTGAATTGTTCTCCTTTGAATCATGATCTGAAGTTAATGGTGTACTTTGCTATACAAACCTCTGGCCCTATTGTCATCATTGGGGGGATTCCTTACAGCTGTAAAACAAACAGGTTGTTCTGTTTACCAGGAAAAGGCAGATGGGCTTCTGATTGGACTGTAAATAAGGAGAGGACTTCTGGATATCAGGCGCATATCTACTTATCTCATCCCAGGGCCGAAACTCAGAACTGCTTCTCTGCTCCAAAAGATGCACAACAGCATAATAAGCTTTAAAGAAAAACATTTATTTGTTACAGTTGATACAAATCCTGCAATAAATCTACAGTGTCTCTACTTTCTGCCTTCATGGAAGCCGACATACTGTTATCATCCTGTGCTTTCAAATGAGCTTTTCTGCCTTATCTGCCGTGGCAGTCAGGTGACACGGGGGGAGATCAAATTACAACTTGTGATTAGGGAGGATTAGACAGGCTAAACTCTCTAAGGGCCCTTTTTCACTAGCAATCGCAATTGCTAAATGCTAGCAATTGCGATTGCTCAATTTTTTACACGAATGCGATTTTGCATATGCAATGCATTACATTGCAAAATCACGGTAAAAATCGTATCGAGGTGCGATCGTGCTTTTGTAAAAATCGAATCGCGGTAGTGGAAAATACCTACCACAATTCCAAAGTTATTTTGCAAACCCTAGCGATTTAAAAATCGATAGCGATTTGAGATTTGAGATTTTGCGATTCAGTATCGCAAACGCTCATAGTGGAAAAGGGCCCTAAGGCCTAGTTCACATTAGAAATCGCTGAGCTCTTTTGTAAGCGTTTTTCCGAGCGATTTGCAATTTTCTAAGCGCTTTTGTTTTGGTTTTTTTCTTATAGACGACAATCAGGAAGTGAACTTTTTGACCTGGAACTTAATAAATACAATGTATTTATTTTTAAAAGCACTCGGCAAAATGCTTTTCAAAGGACTTTTCAGACGATCGGACGGGGACGTTGTATCGTGTAAGGGGGCCATACACTGGTCGATATTTTTGTTTGATTGATTATTAAAAAACAGTTAAAGCGGAATGAAACCCAGCATTTCTACTCTGCTCTAATAGATTATTTACAGCATATTATATACAACCAGCATTTTTTTTTTACTAGAACTGCATTCAAAGGGTTAAAACAGGCTTTAGAAGCTTCCCTTCCAGCAGAGGTGGCTGCTTCTGAACTTTACATATTGTCCAGCATCAGACCTTCACAGGAACTGTGCGAGAAATTTGCCCACTTCTTCTCAGACAAAGTCTCCTCCATACGATCTGCCATTCAATTCACAGCCCCAGAAACTCATGCAGAGCCATATAACAGGTGCAAAAATAGCCTACCACCATGGTCTGATTTTAAGGTAATCACTGAAGAAGACATCTTGGATATCCTCTCAAACCTTCGCCAGACTACCTGCGATCTGGACCCTGGCCCCACTAAGTTCATGTTGAAATGCCCTGAACTATTTACACCGGCATTCCACAAAATAGTCAACGGCTCCTTACAAGAAGGGTGGTTTCCCTCTACTCTGAAAGAAGCAATCGTCAGGCCTCTACTCAAGAAACCATCCTTAGACCCAGATGCTCTAAACAGCTACAGACCTGTCTCAAACCTCCCCTTTCTGGGAAAAGTTATTGAAAAGGCTGTCTACCTCCAACTTGAAGCCAGGCTCTCCAGAAACAACATCCTTGACCCTCTTCAATCTGGTTTCAGGAAATATCACAGCTGTGAAACAGCCCTCACCCAAATTTGCAATGATCTGCTCATTGCAAGAGACAAGGGTCAATGTTCCATCCTGATTTTGCTCGACCTCTCAGCGGCTTTTGACACAGTCGATCATGAAATCTTACTCAACAGGCTACAAGAGTACTGTGGCATAGATGGCATTGTTCTCCGGTGGTTCAACTCCTTCCTGGCTGGTAGAACACAAAGGGTAGCCTTAGGGCCCTTCCTCTCCAACC
Organism: Hyperolius riggenbachi; assembly: GCF_040937935.1. Lineage (NCBI taxonomy): Eukaryota > Metazoa > Chordata > Amphibia > Anura > Hyperoliidae > Hyperolius > Hyperolius riggenbachi. The sequence goes on from NC_090651.1 coordinate 367,103,243, forward strand.
CTGTACCACTAAAATACGGTGTACCTCAGGGCGCAATATTATCCCCTTTACTGTTCACCATATACATGCTGCCACTTGGAGAAATCATACAAAAACATGGCCTGACATATCATTGCTATGCTGATGACACCCAGCTATATTTGTCATTCAAACCTGATGTCACAGACCCTACTCCACAAATAAACGCATGCTTAGCTGAACTTCAGGAATGGATGAATAATAATTGGCTAAAACTTAATGCTGACAAAACTGAGGTTCTTGTTATCGAGGGCCAGGGCTCAACAGCAAAGCAGCTCCAGTCTCAACCAACACCGCTAAGGATAGGGAGCTCAGACCTGAACAACTCAGACTGTGTGCGCAGCCTGGGAGTACTGATTGATGGGAAATTAAGCTTCAGGAATCAAATCTCAGCTGTTGTGAAACATTCCTTCTTTCACCTAAGGAATATTGCAAGGATTAAACACCTAATTCCTTCAGAGGATCTTCCAACCCTAGTTCATGCCTTCGTCACATCAAGGTTAGACTACTGCAACGTCCTCTACACAGGCCTGCATAAGAAAGACTTACGCCGCCTGCAATTAGTACAGAATGCCGCCGCAAGGCTGTTAACGAGCCAACCCCGCCATTGCCACATAACACCAACCCTGAGCTCACTCCACTGGCTACCAATAAAATGGAGAATTCTGTTTAAGATTGGCTTACTGACATTCAAATCCTTGCACAATCTGGGCCCTGGATACCTGAAGGACTTGTTGCAACTACATCACACCCCCCACAATCTTAGATCAAAAGGACGTAACACCTTGGTCACCCCCAGAGTCCACCTCAAAACCTTTGGAGACAGAGCCTTTTGTCATGCTGCCCCTACACTTTGGAACTCCCTGCCACACCCAATCAGGACAGCCCCATCCCTGAAAGCATTTAAGTCTAAACTGAAAACCTACCTTTTCAGTCTGGCATTCATGAACATCTGACTATCTCCTCTGTAACACAACCCAGCCTGAAACCCTGTATTAATCTGAGACACAGCTATGCGCTTTGAGTCCTATGGGAGAAAAGCGCTTTACAAATGTTATTGTATTGTATTGTTATCTTGTGTTTAATTGTACACTTAGGCTGCTTACACACCAAGACGTTACAGGCGCACGTTAGTACAATAATACAATACAATAACATTTCTATAGCGCTTTTCTCCCATAGGACTCAAAGCGCTTAGGCTCTCTCAGATCAGTGGCGGACATACGGCCGTGCAGGCCGTGCCGCCGCACGAGGGCCCCTGAAGTTCCGTTTTCTTCAGGGGCCCATTAAGTATTTTTTTTTTTAATTTTTTTTTTATTATTTTATTCCCCGGGGGGCCCCCCGATTCCTATCCTCCCTCCCTCCCTCACCTCGGGGGGCCCCCCTCCCGATATGCGCGGCGGGAGAGCGAGCGAGCGAGCGGCAAATGCAGGAAGTCTTCAGGGCTCTCCAGGCATCCGCTAGAGGCCCAGCCGCTTAGTCTCCAATATGTCTCCAGTTGGAGACATATTGGAGACTCAGCGGCTGGGCCTCTAGCGGATGCCTGGAGAGCCCTGAAGACTTCCTGCATTTGCCGCTCGCTCTCCCGCCGCGCATATCGGGAGGGGGCCCCCCGAGGTGAGGAAGGAAGGGAGGGAGGGAGGATAGGAGTCGGGCCCCCCACCCGGATAGCTACCCACCCGGCTACCTAACCACCTACCCACCCGGCTACCTACCTACCCACCCACCAGGCTTCCTACCTACCCACCCGACTACCTAACCACCCACCAGGCTTCCTACCTACCTACCCACCCGGCTACCTACCCACCCACCAGGCTTCCTACCTAACCACCCACCCAACTACCTAACCACCCACCCGGCTACCTACCCACCCACCAGGCTTCCTACCTAACCACCCACCCGGCTACCTACCCACCCGGCTACCTACCCACCCGGCTACCTACCTAACCACCCACCCGGCTACCTACCTAACCACCCACCCGGCTACCTACCTAACCACCCACCCGGCTACCTACCGGGCTAGTTACCAACCCACCCACCAGGCTACCTACCCACCCACCCGGCTACCCACCCACCCACCAGGCTACCTACCTACCTACCCACCCGGCTACCTACCTAACCACCCACCCAGGTATCTACCTAACCACCCACCCGGCTACCTACCGGGCTAGTTACCAACCCACCCACCAGGCTACCTACCCACCCACCAGGCTACCTACCTAAACCAGGCTACCTACCCACCCACCAGGCTTCCTACCTACCCACCCGGCTACCTACCTACCCACCCGGCTACCTACCCACCCACCAGGCTTCCTACCTACCCACCCGGCTACCTACCTAACCACCCACCCGGCTACCTACCTACCCACCCACCCGGCTACCCACCCACCAGGCTTCCTACCTACCTACCCACCCGGCTACCTACCTAACCACCCACCCGGCTACCTACCTAACCACCCACCCGGCTACCTACCGGGCTAGTTACCAACCCACCCACCAGGCTACCTACCTACCCACCCACCGGGCTACCTACCTACCTACCTAGTTACCCACCCACCCACCAGGCTACCTACCCACCCACCCACCCACTCACCCACCCACTAGGCTACCTATCCACCCAACCACCCATGGGAGCTGCGCGCCAGATGGAGGCTGGGACAGGAGGTCTGCTGCTGCAGGTGAGTAAATGTTTTTGTTTTATTTATATTAGCAGGTGTATGTTCTGGGCAGGTCTGCCACATGATTGCATGTATTTTCTGGGCATATCTGCCGACATGATTGCACGTATTTTCTGGGCATATCTGCCGACTTGTTTGCACGCATTTTCTGGGCATATCTGCCGACTTGATTGCATGTATTTTCTGGGCATATCTGCCGACTTGTTTGCACGTATTTTCTGGGCATATCTGCCGACTTGATTGCATGTATTTTCTGGGCATATCTGCCGACTTGATTGCACGTATTTTCTGGGCATATCTGCCGACATGATTGCACGTATTTTCTGGGCATATCTGCCGACATGATTGCACGTATTTTCTGGGCATATATGTGTATTTTCTTGAGAAAACCTGCACAATTATGTGAATTTTCTGGGGAAAGGGTCACCAAAACTTGGGCCCACTGTCTTTGCGTTGCACTTTTCAAGGGAACCTGAGGTGAGAATAATATTGAGGCTGACATATTTCTCTCCTTTTAAGCAATACCAGTTGCCTGGCTGCCGTGCTGGTCCTCTGCCTCTTATTCTTTCAACCATAGACCCTGAACAAGCATGCAGCAGGTCAGGGGTTTCTGACAATATTGTCAGAACTGAGAAGATTAGCTGCATGCTTGTTGCTGGTGTAATTCAGTTTATTACTGCAGCCAAATAGATCAGCAGGGCCGCCAGGCAACTAGTATTGTTTAAAAGGAAATAAACCCTCACCCCGGGTTCGCTTTAAGTTACAGTTAGCTCCGCCCTCATCCGGTCATTGCCACGCCCATTTTTTGCCGCGGCGCTATGCGCCGCAGGTTCTATCCACTATTTTTTGCCGCGGCGGTTGTAGCCACGCCCATATTTTGCCGCGGCGCGCAGGTCATAGGGGGCCCACAATTACAATTTTGCACAGGGGCCCACTGCTGGCTGTGTCCGCCACTGTCTCAGATTCAGTAATTAGTAGGATGAAGTATTCACACAACAAAAGTTATATTTCTGCAAATGCCAAACTGAACAGGTGGGTTTTCAGTCTGGATTTAAACACGTCCAGGGATGGAGCTGTCCTGATCTGTTGAGGTAAGGAGTTCCAAAACGTAGGGGCAGCATGACAGAAGGCTCTGGGACCAAAAGTTTCCAAGTGGACTCAACCTGTTGATCTGAGAATGCGGGGATTGCTACGCAGCTGCAACATATCTTTCATGTATCCAGGGCCTAAATTATTCAGGGATTTAAATGTCAGTAGGCCGATCTTGAATAGGACCCTCCATTCTATAGGTAGCCAGTGAAGGGAGTGCAGGACTGGCGTTATGTGGCAGTGACGGGGTTGGTTGGTTAGCAGTCTGGCAGCAGTATTCTGTATCAGCTGTAGTCGGTACAAGACCTTTTTTGGAAGGCCAGTGTAGAGAGCATTGCAGTAGTCCAGTCGGGATGTGATGAAGGCGTGGACTAAGGTTGGCAGATCTTCTGGGGGTATGAGGTGCTTGATTTTTGCAATGTTCTTCAGGTGAAAATAGGATGATTTCACCACAGCAGAGATTTGAGTTCTGAACTTTAAATCCCAATCAATTAGAACTCCCAGGCTACGCACATGATCAGAGCTGCGCAGATCCGTGCCTCCTATTCCCAGTGGTGAAGACTGCAAGTTAAGTTGTTTTGTTATCATGCTCTGCCCTCCTATCAGAAGGACTTCAGTTTTGTCTGCATTTAGTTTCAGCCAGTTAGTGCGCCTGTAACGCTCCCCCAACGCACAGCAATGTTCACACAGCCCACGTTGCATTACATGTAACGCTGCACGTTCTGTGCAAAGTGCAGCATGCTACGGCGTTGGAGCGGCTATAGCCGCGTTAGACTGTTTGCACATGCTCAGTGGGGGGCGGAGAGGAGGCGGGGAGAGCCAGCTACAGTAGCCGCGCACATGGCTACTTAATATTCACTGCACTAGCGGGCGCTGATTGGCCGGCGGGACCACGTGATGCGGAGTGTCTCGCTCCGCATCACGTGGTCCCGCTGGCCAATCAGCGCCACTCTGGGAGACATTATAGGAATCGAGCCGCCGAACGCGGCTCACTCTACCGTCGGCTCTTGCAGCACCATACGTTGTGTTAGGTGCACGTTATGCGACCTTGGTGTGCAAGTAGCCTTAGACAACAAAAACAAAAGACCGAGAGCCCAAATTGTGCGGTATCTTCAAACAATTAAGATTAATAATTAAACAATAGTTATACTCACAAACACGGGTTGCCCCTAGGCAACCACTTCATATGCCAGTGGGGAGAATTAGAACCTGACCCCACTCAGGTATAAGATGTCGCTCTCTGTAGAAGGAAAACAGGAAGAATCCTTGCCACCGTGGGTGGATCACTTTGTTATTAGGATGCGGACCAGAGGCGCCAAAAAGAGTAAAAGCATAACAAAAATTAAAAATGGGGGGAGACTTTTAATCGCGACTCACCACCCATAAAAACCAAGAACCAGCATAAGACTCAATGTTCAGTAAGAACAAAAAACAATTTATTGGTACTCCCAGGTGCTACGCGTTTCACGGGGTTATCCCGCTTCCTCAGGCAATCCTTGAGGCGCTGAGTGCATACCAGACCCCAAATTGCTTGTACTCCTGTTTGATTGCCTGAGGAAGCGGGATAACCCCGTGAAACGCGTAGCACCTAGGAGCACCAATAAATTGTTTTTTGTTCTTACTGAACATTGAGTCTTATGCTGGTTCTTGGTTTTTATGGGTGGTGAGTCGCGATTAAAAGTCTCCCACCATTTTTAATTTTTGTTATGTGTTTAATTGTATCAAGTGAGAAATGTAAACAAAGCCTTCTCTCACAATGCTGGGTCCCCTGAACAAAGTCAGACAAGCATAATGCTTTCTGATGCTATCTGATTAAGTTAGAGGATGAATAAAGCAGCAAAGTCAGCTCTCAGAGTAAAATTAGTGTATTTTAGGAACGTATAATTTCTAAATGAATAATACTACTTATGCACAAATGCAAATATGATAACCGTATGGCATATAAAAAGTAAGAAAACATGTTTTTATTGATTATTATGTCAGAGTTTTATACCGCTTTAAATAATTGAATTGGATGAAATTTGAGTACACAACTTTATTTCCTAATTATACTGGCTGATATCCAAATTTTTTAAATAAATCGATCTAGTAGATCGGATTATTTCAATTGACGGAACAAGAATCAAGAGTTTTCAATGATGTGCTCGGCTTGACTTTCCATCAACCTTTTTTTTTTTCAACGCATGCGCTTTCAGCAATTTAGGCGTTCCACACAACACGGTTGTTGTATGAACTGATTCAGACGTACGTGACTGAACACAGAAACCGATCGATTAAAGGGAAGAAATGGAACTAATAGTGACCCTAGTGTATGGCCAAAAAATGTATTTCTGTTCATTTGATTAATTTATTTTGAATCAATTCCAATTATCGTTTGGTCAAACAATCGAACTGTAAGTAACCAGTGTATGCCAGCATAAGGCTCGGCTCCCATCTGCGGCCTGGCGGGAGCAGTAAGTGCAGTGTCCGCTCTGATGGTCCCTCGTGGTCCGGATGTAGCCTGGGACAGATGTGCCCCCCTATAGGCTATACGGGGAACAGATCCACCTGCCCAGGATTATTGTGGACTGCATAGAAGTGTGGCCTGCTTACCGCAATGGATCTCACGGATCTGCTTGCAGAGTGACAAGGATTTTATGTATAAAATAGGAGCTGTACACTGTCAGTTTAGCGATGAGTGGAGAACGGACAAAAAAATGGTTGTTTCTCTGCTCAAGTGGAAACCCGGCCTAACAGCTCGTTTCCACTGGGCTGCCGCATTTGTTTCTGATTCGGTCAAGGCACCTGCTGCGACGTCGTAGCTGAATCGCTTAGCCATGCCTTGCATGGACATTCGGGTGCGTGCTGCGGGAAACTGCAGCACCAGCAGCACGCCGCCAAGAAATGCACCACAGGGGAAACACTGCGCATTCACCACGGATCTGTAGCTCTAAGGAATGGGCCCTGAAATCTTGTACACACATAGACTATTGCTATGGTGGTGTTTAGATTGTAAGCTCCTCTGAGGACAACCAGTGACATGACTATGTACTCTGTAAAGTGCTGCAGAAGATGTCAGTGCTGTATAAATACATCATAATAATGATATGGTAGGACATTACACTATGACTATGGTAGGATTAGATTGTGAGCTCCTCTGAGGTCAGTCAGTGACATGACTATGTACTCTGTAATGTGCTACAGAAGATGTCTGAGCTATATAAACAGGTAATTCCAAGTCCAGCCAAGAAAGATCTCCTTCTAAGTTTGCTCATATATGGGACAACATCTCTTTTTATTTTGTACATTGGAAGCTGAGATCCTGAAATATTGGTGAGGAATAATGAAAACATTAATTGTAGCATTGCAGACTTAGATCGGGCCACTTTAGCAGTGGAAGTCAGCAGCACGTGATAAAGAATTAGTGCCGCTAATTAGGGCTTAAGGTTGAGCAATAGCGCCGTTCCCTCATTCTGCTGAGGATTCCCTTTAACACGGAGCGTGCGAAAGCTTACGAGGAACGATTAAAATAAATTGATGGCCTGCAGAGATTGGGGAAGAAGTCCAGCTAGGAAACTTTGCCTCGCAGATCTATCGCCTTGTTCATTATGTTTAATTAGCCGTGCCCACGTCTAAGTGTGTGTACAGAAAGCCGAGGGAAGATGGCGGGGACGGCGCCGGCCTCGTGCCCCGGAACGCAGATCCGCTGAGCTGAGCTGGCAGCGGCTGATGGGGGCTGTCTGATGCTATCAGCGGAGGCCAGGACACGGCCGGGGAGCAGGGGGGGAGCAGGGGGGGAGCAGGGGGGGAGGGGACAGAGCACGACGCGGCCCCAGGAAGATTAACGCCCCCAGTCAACTGACACATCCCGCATAATGCGCTCCCTCCAGGAAGCCGGAACGCCGGAGCCTAATTGGTCCAGACAGGGGTAACGTTAATCCGTGTTCCTGGACAGTAATACCTCCGAGAGACACCGCGGCAGATGCCCCGGCGCTAAAGGGGTTAATGCGCCGCGGATTCCGTGCTCGGCTGCTGCACCTTAAAGAGGCGAGAAGCCGAAAACACAAGGCACTGTCGCAGAGATAAAACCCACAAACTATGTGAGCCGAGGCTGCCACAACGCTAACGTGCAAAGCTCAAAATTCATTTTTGTTATGCTTAAAGAGAAACCGTGACCAAGAATTGACCTTCATCCCAATCAGTAGCTGATACCTCCTTTCCCAGGAGAAATCTATTCCTTTTCACAAACGGATCATCAGGGGGCGCTGTATGGCTGATATTGTGATGAAACCCCTCCCACAGGAAACTATCAGGACCATGGTGCTGGCAGTTTCCTGTCTGTGAACCTTGCAGCATTGTGGAAAATAACAACTGTTTATAGCTGTTTTCAACTGCCAAAAAAGCAAGCAGCAGCTACTTCCAGACATCACCACACCCTTTGACATCACCTGCCAGCAGTAAAAATGTCGCCTGTGATAAATGTGAGAATGTAAATCAGGGAGAGGAAAGATTTTACAATGGGCAAACACTGACTAAATAATTTATACATCATTATTGCAAAAATGAAGCACTTATTTATTACATTATTTTCACTGGAGTTCCTCTTTAAAGGACACCTGAAGTGAGAGAGATATTTACAGTATTTCCATTTAAACAATGCACATTGCCTGGCTGTCCTGCTGCTCCTCTGCCTCTAAGGCTGCATTTCCACTTGTGCGGTGCGAATCGCCGCGGTAAAAATTTGCATGCGGATGCGAAATTCGCATGCGGGTCCATGCGAATTTTCATGCGAATTCGCGATGACGATGTATGCGAATTTAACCATGGCAGTGCTGGTGTGCTTTTCCATTGTTTCTATGCGAATTCGCATGCGAATTCGCATGAACATTCGCATGCCCAAACCTCATGCGAATTTCCTATTAAATACATTGTATGCGATTCGCATAGCGGTATGTGGTATGCGAATTCTGATGGCTCTGCCATGCGAATTTTTTCTGCACAGAAAAACGCAAAGGAATCCTGACAAGTGGAAACAGTCCCATTCACTTGTATTGCTATGCGAATTTGCATGCGAAAAACGCATGCGAATTCGCGATAGTGGAAATAAACCCCTAGTGCTTTTAGCCATAGCCCCTGAACAAGCATTCAGCAGATCAGGTGTTACTCACTCAAGTTTGCCTGGATTTGCCGAATGCTTATTTCAGGTGTTTGATTCAGACACTACTGATGTATGAAAGACCAGCAGGACTGCCAGGTAATTAACTACTTCCTGACAACCCATAGGCGTCACAAAGTGGCAGCGCTTGCGTGCATGTGAAGGTGCGCACCGCCCCGCGGCACCCACGGGTGCATCCATTCCCCGATCCACGGCCCTGCAAAACACATCATTTTAAAAGGTCCATTTTGCAGGAAGTGGTTAATAAAACTGCTAAAAAAAAATTAAAAAAATGTACTTTACTTTTTTAATTCTTTCCTCACCCTAATTTTACATTCCTAAATGTATCACAGCCGGTGACATTCTTACTGCTGGCATGGCAGGTACATCACTATGGAATGTTTCTTGTGTGTTCCAAAGCCAGTAGAAATAACACCTGGTCTCACATAATGCTCTTGGAGGAGAATTCTGCATAATAAACAGCCTAGGCTGTGACATCACACCACTGGGAGGGAGAGGATACAGAGTATATGCCATCTTTATATAGCACTGACATCTCCTGCAGCACTTTACAAAATACATAGTCATGTCACTGACTGTCCTCAGAGAAGCTCACAATCTAATTCTACCATAGTCATAGTCTAATGTCCTACCATATAATTATTATTATGTATTCATATAGCACTGACATCTTCTGCAGCACTGTACAGAGTACATAGACATGTCACTGACTGTCCTCAGAGGAGCTCACAATCTAATTCTACTATAGTCTAGGGCCAATTTGGGGGAAGCCAATTATACTTATAAGTTTATTTAATTAGCCCCCATGTTGCGGTCGTGCTGTGTCAGATATCTGGAGATTGGATGGGAAGGGGGGTGCTAGATGGATTCCCCTACACTAAGCAATTTGTTGTCGGATCGTTGGGTCAATCGATAATTTCTGGCATGTCCTATCTGCTACTGATTGAGACCGGGACTGATTTTGTGCAGTTCTGAACTTAAAAGGAATCCGAAGTGTGAGACCTATGGAAGCTGCCATATTTATCTCTATTTAAATAATACCAGTTGCCTGGCAGTGCTGCTGATCTTTCTGGTCAGTAGGGTCTAAATCACACACCTGAAACAAGCATGCAGCTAATCTTGTCATCTTTGTCATGGACATCTGATCTGCATGCTTGTTCAGGGTCTATGGCTTAAAGTATTAGAGGCAGAGGATCAGCAGGACAGCCAGGCAATGTGCATTATTAAAAAGGAAATAAACATTTCAGCCCCCATAACCCCCATAACCCTCTCACCTCAGATTCCCTTTAAAACCGATCCTGTTTTCGAAGCAGAAGCAGATCGGACATCAGAAATTATCGATCAACCTGTCGATCTGACAGTAAAATTGCACCACGTATACCAGCCATTATAGGTCATATCCATCTACTGTTTACTCCTCCTCAGTCAGCTATTTCTGTATGCCTCTCAGTGAATGGGCCACACTGGCTGCTGCTGCTGGAGGCGGGGAAGGGGTTAATGGCTGGCCTGGGTCACTGTGACTGGCAGCCTCTGGGAGAGTTGCCACATGTTTTGGTCAGGCTGTGTGCTGAGCTGACAATAGGCCTCACAGAGGAGGGGAGCAGCGCAGTGTCACCCGCTGCCTGGGCATTCACTGGCTGCCCGCTCCCCCTCCCAGCAGGCCTTTCACTATGAATGGTAACAGCAGGCCTAGTTCTCATCGTCCCCCTCCTCCTCCTCCTCCTCTGCAGAGTATGGGAATCCTGGCAGCTTGGCCGGGGCGAGGAGGGCGATAGGGACCGCCGCGCACAGCTGCCGTCGCAGGTGTACGTGTAGCCGGGGACGGGGGTATGCGGCACAGGTTGTCCCGTTCTCACGGGGGACAAAACCTCCCTAAAAAGCACGCAAACGCCAATTATCAACAGGGGACCGTGCCGTGCAGGTGGCGGTACTGGGGGGGCAGCAATGGGGGAAGGAGACACCCCAAATATGCTGGTTTTACCAGCCTGGGAACTCTAAATGATGTACTCCCGTCCCACAGCCAGACACACAGAGCTACAGATATTTTATGGGGTGAGGAAATTCCACAACTGGTGACATAATAGTGTCTCCCAAACTGCAACTCATTTTTATACAACATTTTTCACCCTCGCTTATCCTCTGCGTTTAGGTGCCAATTTACGGTACAATTTTTCACTAAATGCAATCTTTCGATGCAATTTGAATGATTGTAAGTGATCTGAAGGCAATTATGTGACCCTCACTGATAAGAAATTCCCCTTTTTTATCTCTTTCCTGCTCTCAAAAGCCATTTTCTGCTAGGAAAGTGTTTTATAGTTGGAATTTCTTATCAGTGAGGGTCACACTGTGGTCACTTCCTGTTTGAGTCAGGACTGAGTCAGCCACTTACATACCTTATATTTAACTCTTTCAGACAGAGAAAGAAAAAAAGGAACACAGCATAGTTATTAGTGTGCTAGGCTCTGTACATACCCATGTCTATCTCATCATGTCACATGTCACTTCAGGTATCCTTTCAGATCGATGTGATCCTATTTAGCGATTGACCAAAGAATCGTTCATTATCGATTGCCTCATAGATAGCGAATTTTCTACATATCGATGCGATCGTAAAAATCGCTAAAAATTGTACCGATATTTGGCGCCTTTTGTAAAACGGTTAAGGGGTACTCAAGGCGAACATCGAGCCAAAAAACAGGTACTTCCCACACCGACCGTTGCCGCTTGCGGGCCGCTCCAAATAAATCCGACAAGAGCTTGTCGGAGTGAAGATCCAGGTCACTCGCTTCTTCAAGTACCATCGAGGCCTTACGGCCCATTCAGACTGGGGATCGCAAATGCTTGCAAAACCACAAGCGTTTTGCAACAAGGATTCTTTCATATTAGTATTTTTTATTGGACATTTCTGCGATGTTTGGGCGATTGCGATTTGCTTTTTTTTTTAAAACATTTTGATAGCGATTGGTCTCTAATCCCCAAAAAAGCTCTGCATCACTGCCCTATACTTTTAATTGCACTAGAGCTTTTTAAAAGTGCTTACTAACCTTAAAATTTGGGTCTAATGCATGGCACCATGATAAGTGCTTCACAGAAGTAAGCAAAAGCATACTACATACAGAAAAAAAAACTTCTGATGAAGATAAACATATGGATGTAGAAAACAACAACCAGTAACTGTATTCCAAATAATAAGTTTATTGAAGCCATCTACACAAACATTAAAAACACTAAAAACAATGGCGTGGCATGAGAGGGCCACAAAGATATGATAAATAGAATGCAATACAATACAATAATGGACTCAGCAGTCCACAAAATTAATAACAATAAGCATTTTAAAAGTGCTAGCGATCGCCGTCAATCGGCAGTAAACACACACAAATTGCCCCAGTGGGACTGTTCCCTTACTGCGTCTGCACAGGTTTGCCTGCGCCTGCACAGTAAGTGATATTGTGCTGAAACCCCTCCCCCAGGGTGATGTCATGACCATTGTGGGGAAATAACAGCTTTCTCCAATTGCCAAGCAAGCAGTATCTCCCTCTGTGCATAGAGCTCTCAGTAATGAACATTCTGTACAGATCACCTGCCAGAACTAAAGATGTCACCACCAGGGATACATTTCAGGATGTGAATCAGGGAAAGGAAAGATTTTACGATGGGCAAACACTAAGTATTCTATAACTGAATATTGTAAACAATAAGCAATTTTATTAATTATGTTATTTTTACTACAGTGCCTTTTTAATGCTTTAGATTGATTCAAAGAGGCCCTTTCTTTCTAAGTAAATGATCTTCATCGAAAAACCATTGCTCGCGAACAATCGCACCGTTAACGGAGACCCTTAACCATCGTTTTCTCTGCCAGTTGCCAGGCTGGCGGCCGCGCACCGATTTGCACGACTGCAGGTAAAGCGTAAGTATAAATGTCTATGCAGGACGCGAGCCGCGGCGAATCCTCATCAGCGGGCGCGACAGGCGCGGGGCAGACGGGGCCGCGATGGAGGAGGGAGAAGAGGCAGCCGGGAGAGGGGGGGGGGTCAGTAGCACCAGGGAGCAGGTGAGAGAGGGAGATCCGCTGGAAGACGCGATGCGGTGAGACAGGCGCTGCGCAGGGACATTGATCTGATATGAAAAGCCATGTTAATATTTATAAGTACAGTATACATCTAATGTCTGCGTGTTACAAGATAATGATGGACGTTTCACTTATCGTGTGCATCAAACTGACTCATCATCTCCGTATCGCGGCTTTCTGCGGGGAACTGCGAGCGCACATGGAACAAAACGCATGACTAATCAGTCATTCATTCATTTACTTATTCATTCATTCATTCATCGTTAATGCCAACATATTCCACAGCGCTGTACAGAGGTCACTTCCCATCAGTCTCTGCACCAGAGGAGCTTACACTCTAATGTCCTCACCACAATCACACACTATTAATATTATTATACATTTTATATACAGTAGATCTGACATATTCCACAGCGCTGTACAGAGATCACTTCCCATCAGTCCCTACACCAGAGGAGCTTACACTCTAATGTCCTCACCACAGTCACACACTATTATTATTATACATTTTTATAGCTCTGACATATTCCACAGCGTTGTACAGAGATCACTGATCCATTCCCATCAGTCTCAGCGCCAGAGGAGCTTACACTCTAATGTCCTCACCACAGTCACGCACTATTACTGTTATACATTTTTATAGCTCTGACTTATTCCACAGCGCTGTACAGTGGTCAATGGTCCATTCCCATCAGTGTCTTACGGAGCACGTACAGTCTGATGTCCTCACCACAGTCACACACTGTTATTATTATATGTTTAGCATTCACATCTTCCACAGCACTTTACAGACAGTACATGGTCATGTCACTGACTGTCCTCAGAGGAGCTCACAATCTAATCCTACCACAGTCATAGTCTAATGTCCTACCATATTATTATTATGTATTTATATAGCACTGACATCTCCTGCAGCACTTTACAGAGTACATAATCATGTCACTGACTGTCCTCAGAGGAGCTCACAATCTAATCCTACCACAGTCATAGTCTAATGTCCTACCATATTATTATTATTATGTATTTATATAGCACTGACATCTTCTGCAGCACTTTTCAGAGTACATAGTCATGTCACTGACTGTCCTCAGAGGAGCTCACAATCTAATCCTACCATAGTCATAGTCTAATGTCCTGCCATATTATTATTATCTATCTATATATATAAAATCGGATGTATGTGTGTGTGTGTGTGTGTATGTGTGTGTGTGTGTGTGTGTGTGTGTGTGTGTGTGTGTGTGTGTGTGTGTGTGTGTGTATGTGTGTGTGTGTGTATGTGCCGCGATCACTCGAAAACCCCTTGACCGATTTGAACGAAACTTGGTATACAGGTTCCTTACTACCTGGGATGATAGGTTCTGGGGGTCTCGCGGCCCCCCTGCCCACCTGGGCGGAGCTACAAACAGCAAATCAGATTCCACCCATTCAAGTCAATGGAAAAAATGTAAAAGGCTGCCATTCTCACAGTAATCAAGCCAGAGTCCCCACACTTGGCACAGTTGGTCACTTGGTGACCGAGGTTACAAATCCAGGAAAAGCGGGTGGAGCATAAAACAGCCAATCAAAATTCAGCCATTCCTTTTAAATGGGAAAAAATGCAGCCATTCTTACACTGTTAATCGCAGGGTTCTCAAACTTGCCACACTTCGCCACTGGGTGAATAAGATTAAGATTTTGGAAAGTGGGTGGAGCCTACAACAGCCAATCAAAATTCACCTATTGCGTTTAAAGGGGAATATTTAAACTGCTGCCATTCTTACACTGTTTATGGCAGAGGCTTCAGACTTGCTGCAGTCAGTCATTAGGTGACTGGGGTCCAAATTCACTAAAGGGGCGGGGCCACAAACAGCCAATCAGATTTCTTTGCTGGATAAACTGCTTCCATTCACACAATTTTGATGCCAGGAACCTGAAAGCTCACAAAATTGGTCATTGAGTGACTGTGTGACAAGGTTACACAAAGTGGGTGGAGCCAAAAACACATTTTACTGGGAAAATATAAACTGCAGCCATTCTTACACTGTTAATGGCAGGGTTGTCAAACTTTGCACAGTTGGTCATTGAGTGAATGTGATTAAGATTTTGGGAAGTGGGTAGAGCCTACAACAGCCAATCAAAATTCAACTTTTGATTGTCAAAGGGAATATTTAAACTGCAACCATTCTTATACTGTTAATAGCAGATGCCTCAAACCTGGTACAGCTGGGCACTGGGTGACTGGGGTTCAAATTCAGAAAGGGGCGGAGCCACAAACAGCCAATCAGATATACAAAGTATTGATACCAAGGATCCCAAAGCTGATAAACTTGGTAATTGAGTGACTATATGTCAAGGTTACAAAAAGTGGGCGGTGCCAGAAACTTAATTTTTTACATGGCAGGGTTCCCAAACTTGATACAATTGGCCACTGGGTGCCTGGGATTATTATTCAGAAATGTGGGTGGAGCCTACAACAGCCAATCAAAATTCAGCTATTGATTTTCATGGGGAATATTTACATTGCTACCATTCTTACACTGTTAATGGCAGAGGCCTCAAACCTGATACAGTCAGTAATTGGGTGACTGGGGACCAAATTCACTAAAGGCGGTGGAGCCACAAACAGCCAATCAGATTTGTTAGATTGATTTCAGCCATTCTGTTATTGGCAGGGTTCTCAAACTTGACACAGTTGGCCACTGGGTGACTAGGATTAATATTTAGGAAAGTGGGTGGAGTGTACAGCAGCCAATCAAAATTCATCTTTTGATTTTCAAGGGGAATATTTACATTGCTGCCATTCTTGCACTGTTAATGGCACAGATTATTATACAGAAAAGTGGGTGGAGCCTAAAAAAAACAATCAAAATTCACCTGTTGATTTTCAAAGGGAATATTAAAATTGCTGCCATTCTTGCACTGTTAATGGCACAAGCCTCAAACCTGGTACAGTTGATCATTGGGTCACTGGGGTTCAAATTCAGAAAAGGGGATAGAGGAGGCATGGGCAAACTTGGCCCTCCAGCTGTTTAGGAACTACAAGTCCCACAATGCATTGCAGGAGTCTGACAGCCACAGTCATGACTCATAAAGGCAAATGCATTGTGGGATTTGTAGTTCCTTAACAGCTGGAGGGCCAAGTTTGCCCATGCCTGTGATAGAGCCACAAACAGCCAATCAGATGTTTCATTTCACTGGGAAAATACAAATTATTGATGCCAAGGACCCAAAGCTCACAAACATGGTCATTGAGTGACTGTGTGTCCAGTTTACAAAAAGTGGGCGGAGCCAAAAACAAATTTCAATGGGAAAATGTAAACTGCAGCCCTTCTTCACTGTTAATGGCAGGGATCTCAAACTTTGCCAAGATGGTCACTGGGTGACTGAGATTAATATTCAGGGAAGTGGGTGGAGCCTATAATAGCCAAAATAGCCAAAATAGTCAAAATTCACCTGTTGATTTTCAAAAGGAATATTTAAATTGCTGCCATTTTTACACTGGTATTAGCAGATCAGAGCAGTTTCTAGGCTAAATTTCACCCAGGGCGAGGGTGTAAAAATCGCCCCCCACCCCACCCCCATGGAGCCAGGCATAGGTGCCCGCAGTACAGGTTGAACAGGTTAGCTACGTAGGTGCCTCCAGTATAGGGTAGCCTGCATAGTTGCCCCCAGTGTAGGTTAGATAGGTAGGTGCCTGCTTTATAGGTTATCTACGTTGGTGCCTCCAGTATAGGGTAGCCCGTATAGTTGCCACCAGTGTGGGTTAGATAGGTAGGTGCCCCCAGTATAGTTTAGATAGGTAGGTGCCCGCAGTATAGGTTAGATAGGTAGGTTCCCGCAGTATAGGTTCGATAGGTAGGTTCCCCCAGTATGGGTTAGATCGGTAGGTTCCCCCAGTATAGGTTCAATAGGTAGGTTCCCCCAGTATAGGTTAGATAGGTAGGTCCCCCCAGTATGGGTTAGATAGGTAGGTTCCTGCAGTTTAGGATAGTTAGGTAGGTTCCCGCAGTATAGCTTGGCTAGGTAGGTTCCCGCAGTATAGGTTAGTTAGGTAGGTTCCCGCAGTATAGGTTAGTTAGGTAAGTTCCCGCAGTATAGGATAGTTAGGTAGGTTCCCACAGTATAGCTTGGCTAGGTAGGTTCTCGCAGTATAGGTTAGTTAGGTAGGTTCCCGCAGTATAGGTTAGTTAGGTAGGTTCCCGCAGTATAGGTTAGTTAGGTAGGTTCCCGCAGTATAGGATAGTTAGGTAGGTTCCTACAGTATAGCTTGGCTAGGTAGGTTCCCGCAGTATAGGTTAGTTAGGTAGGTTCCCGCAGTATAGGTTAGTTAGGTAGGTTCCCGCAGTATAGGTTAGTTAGGTAGGTTCCCGCAGTATAGGTTAGTTAGGTAGGTTCCCGCAGTATAGGTTAGTTAGGTAGGTAGGTTCCTGCAGTGTAGGATAAATAGGTAGGTTCCTGCAGTTTAGGTTAGTTAGGTAGGTTCCCACAGTTTAGGTTAGTTGGTATGGGCGGTATGAGTTGGGCGCAGGAGCGGGGGGAGCGAACATAATAGTAATAACTCACCTGCTTCCGCCGAACCCGCGCTGCTTCAATGTCCTTCCTTTCCCGGCATCTATCTCATTAGTCACAGTGCTTCCTGTGATGACATGCGGTATGTCATCACAGGGGGCGCTGTTACCAGGCGACGGACGCCGGGAGAGGAAAGATATTGAAACTGCGGGGAACGGATGAAGAAGGTGAGTTATAACTATTATGTCCGTTCCCCCGCTCCGGCGCCCCCCCTCCTGCCGCACAATAAAGCACCCCGGGCGATTGCACGTATCACACACCCATAGAAACGGGGCTGTAGCAGATGCCTCAAACCTGCTATAGTTGGTCATTGGGTGACTGGGGTTCAAATGTTGGAGAGGAGTGCAGCCACAGACAGCCAATCTGATTTGTTTAATTTCTATGGGAATATACAAATTATTGATGCCAAAGACCCCGAAGTTCACAAACTTGGTCATTGAGTGTTCGTTCATTAGGGTTAGAAAAAGTGGGCGGAGCCAAAACCGGTCAAATACATACACAGGCAGTTCCACGTCATTAGTGGGTGGAGACAAATGCAAATTTCACTGGGAAAATGTAAACTGCAGCCATACTTACACTGTTAATGGTAGGGTTCTCAAACTTTGCACAGTTGGTCACTGGGTGACTGGGTTAAATATTCAGAAAAGTGGGTGGAGCCTACAAAAGTGAATCAAACTTCACCTATTGCTTCTCAAGGGGAATATTTAATTGCTGCCATTCTTGCACTGTTAATGGCACAGGCCTCAAACCTGCTACAGTTGGTCATTGGGTGACTGGGGTTCAAATTCAGAAAAGGGGTGGAGCCACAAACAGCCAATCAGATTTTTTTCATTTCAATGCAAATTATTGTTTCCAAAGACCGCAAAGCTCACAAACTTGGTCATTGAGTAATTGTGTGTTAGGGTTAGAAAAAGTGGGCGGAGCCAACACTAGCCAAATACATACCCGGGCAACGCCGGGCAATCAGCTAGTATAACAATATAAACAATAAACAATTATAACAATATAAACAATAATAATATAAAACATTTCTTTTCAAAACATTTTTATTTGTTGGTCTCGAACAGATACAATGGTTCAGCTCTGATATGGAGTACCTGTCATGCAGTGGCGTAGCTAAGGAGCTGTGGGCCCTGATGCAAGTTTTACATTGCCCCCCCCCCCCCCCCTCCCCAAGCACTCTATACATAACAATTGATATGGCACACCAAAACCTGACAATGGCAACTGCAGTGTCAGAGGTGCAAGAAGGGGATGGGGAGCAGTTTAATTATTACCACTATTCAAAGTATCTATAGAAGTGATTATTATGAGCACAGGGCCAATAGAGAGCTAATACTGTAGATGAGGGAGGGCCCTTCGGGGCCCCTCTGGCCCAAGGGCCCGATGCAGTGGCAACCTCTGCAACCCCTATTGCTACGCCCCTGGTGTCATATTATAAGACCACAATTTTCAAGGAAAAGCTTTGAAAGGGATTTTGCAAGTATTTTCCTCAAAAGCTTTGGATTCCTTTACCTGTTCCACTGACATCACTTCCTGCCCCAGACGAGCTTGAAATCTATATGTTTCTGCCGTCCCCGGCCAGTGTCGTACACGCTGATAGGAAAGTATCAAGTTTAGCAAAATATTTATAGGTTGCTTTGGAGGAAAACCAGAATAAAAAAAATGGGAGGCTATCTGCATGGAGTTTGTAGGCTATCCTCATTTTTCTGTAGTTTCCTCCATCTATTCAAGAAACTGTTCAGGCTTCCACATCCCAAAAACATACCCATACATTAAATGGCTGTAATACAGACTATGACTATGGTAGGATTAGATTGTGAGCTCCTCTAAGGACAGTCAGTGACATGACTTTGTACTCTGTAATGTGCTGCAGAAGATGTCAGTGCTATATAAATACTCAATAATAATATGGTAGGACATTAGACTATGACTATGGTAAGGATTAGATTGTGAGCTCCTCTGAGGACAGTCAGTGACATGACTATGTATGTAGTCTGTAATGTGCTGCAGAAGATGTCAGAGCTATATACTGTAAATACATAATAATAATATGGTAGGACATTAGACTATGACTGTGGTAGGATTAGATTGTGAGCTCCTCTGAGGACAGTCAGTGACATGACTATGTACTCTGTAATGTGCTGCAGAAGATGTCAGTGCTATATAAATACATAATAATAATATGGTAGGACATTAGACTATGACTATGGTAGGATTAGATTGTGAGCTCCTCTAAGGACAGTCAGTGACATGACTTTGTACTCTGTAATGTGCTGCAGAAGATGTCAGTGCTATATAAATACTCAATAATAATATGGTAGGACATTACACTATGACTATGGTAGGATTAGATTGTGAGCTCCTCTATGGACAGTCAGTGACATGACTATGTACTCTGTAATGTGCTGCAGAAGATGTCAGTGCTATATAAATACACTAGCTGATTGCCCGGCGTTGCCCGGGTATGTATTTGGCTAGTGTTGGCTCCGCCCACTTTTTCTAACCCTAACACACAATTACTCAATGACCAAGTTTGTGAGCTTTGCGGTCTTTGGAAACAATAATTTGCATTGAAATGAAAAAAATCTGATTGGCTGTTTGTGGCTCCACCCCTTTTCTGAATTTGAACCCCAGTCACCCAATGACCAACTGTAGCAGGTTTGAGGCCTGTGCCATTAACAGTGCAAGAATGGCAGCAATTAAATATTCCCCTTGAGAAGCAATAGGTGAAGTTTGATTCACTTTTGTAGGCTCCACCCACTTTTCTGAATATTTAACCCAGTCACCCAGTGACCAACTGTGCAAAGTTTGAGAACCCTACCATTAACAGTGTAAGTATGGCTGCAGTTTACATTTTCCCAGTGAAATTTGCATTTGTCTCCACCCACTAATGACGTGGAACTGCCTGTGTATGTATTTGACCGGTTTTGGCTCCGCCCACTTTTTCTAACCCTAATGCACGAACACTCAATGACCAAGTTTGTGAACTTCGGGGTCTTTGGCATCAATAATTTGTATATTCCCATAGAAATTAAACAAATCAGATTGGCTGTCTGTGGCTGCACTCCTCTCCAACATTTGAACCCCAGTCACCCAATGACCAACTATAGCAGGTTTGAGGCATCTGCTACAGCCCCGTTTCTATGGGTGTGTGATACGTGCAATCGCCCGGGGTGCTTTATTGTGCGGCAGGAGGGGGGGCGCCGGAGCGGGGGAACGGACATAATAGTTATAACTCACCTTCTTCATCCGTTCCCCGCAGTTTCAATATCTTTCCTCTCCCGGCGTCCGTCGCCTGGTAACAGCGCCCCCTGTGATGACATACCGCATGTCATCACAGGAAGCACTGTGACTAATGAGATAGATGCCGGGAAAGGAAGGACATTGAAGCAGCGCGGGTTCGGCGGAAGCAGGTGAGTTATTACTATTATGTTCGCTCCCCCCGCTCCTGCGCCCAACTCATACCGCCCATACCAACTAACCTAAACTGTGGGAACCTACCTAACTAACCTAAACTGCAGGAACCTACCTATTTATCCTACACTGCAGGAACCTACCTACCTAACTAACCTATACTGCGGGAACCTACCTAACTAACCTATACTGCGGGAACCTACCTAACTAACCTATACTGCGGGAACCTACCTAACTAACCTATACTGCGGGAACCTACCTAACTAACCTATACTGCGGGAACCTACCTAGCCAAGCTATACTGTAGGAACCTACCTAACTATCCTATACTGCGGGAACCTACCTAACTAACCTATACTGCGGGAACCTACCTAACTAACCTATACTGCGGGAACCTACCTAACTAACCTATACTGCGAGAACCTACCTAGCCAAGCTATACTGTGGGAACCTACCTAACTATCCTATACTGCGGGAACTTACCTAACTAACCTATACTGCGGGAACCTACCTAACTAACCTATACTGCGGGAACCTACCTAGCCAAGCTATACTGCGGGAACCTACCTAACTATCCTAAACTGCAGGAACCTACCTATCTAACCCATACTGGGGGGACCTACCTATCTAACCTATACTGGGGGAACCTACCTATTGAACCTATACTGGGGGAACCTACCGATCTAACCCATACTGGGGGAACCTACCTATCGAACCTATACTGCGGGAACCTACCTATCTAACCTATACTGCGGGCACCTACCTATCTAAACTATACTGGGGGCACCTACCTATCTAACCCACACTGGTGGCAACTATACGGGCTACCCTATACTGGAGGCACCAACGTAGATAACCTATAAAGCAGGCACCTACCTATCTAACCTACACTGGGGGCAACTATGCAGGCTACCCTATACTGGAGGCACCTACGTAGCTAACCTGTTCAACCTGTACTGCGGGCACCTATGCCTGGCTCCATGGGGGTGGGGTGGGGGGCGATTTTTACACCCTCGCCCTGGGTGAAATTTAGCCTAGAAACTGCTCTGATCTGCTAATACCAGTGTAAAAATGGCAGCAATTTAAATATTCCTTTTGAAAATCAACAGGTGAATTTTGACTATTTTGGCTATTTTGGCTATTATAGGCTCCACCCACTTCCCTGAATATTAATCTCAGTCACCCAGTGACCATCTTGGCAAAGTTTGAGATCCCTGCCATTAACAGTGAAGAAGGGCTGCAGTTTACATTTTCCCATTGAAATTTGTTTTTGGCTCCGCCCACTTTTTGTAAACTGGACACACAGTCACTCAATGACCATGTTTGTGAGCTTTGGGTCCTTGGCATCAATAATTTGTATTTTCCCAGTGAAATGAAACATCTGATTGGCTGTTTGTGGCTCTATCACAGGCATGGGCAAACTTGGCCCTCCAGCTGTTAAGGAACTACAAATCCCACAATGCATTTGCCTTTATGAGTCATGACTGTGGCTGTCAGACTCCTGCAATGCATTGTGGGACTTGTAGTTCCTAAACAGCTGGAGGGCCAAGTTTGCCCATGCCTCCTCTATCCCCTTTTCTGAATTTGAACCCCAGTGACCCAATGATCAACTGTACCAGGTTTGAGGCTTGTGCCATTAACAGTGCAAGAATGGCAGCAATTTTAATATTCCCTTTGAAAATCAACAGGTGAATTTTGATTGTTTTTTTTAGGCTCCACCCACTTTTCTGTATAATAATCTGTGCCATTAACAGTGCAAGAATGGCAGCAATGTAAATATTCCCCTTGAAAATCAAAAGATGAATTTTGATTGGCTGCTGTACACTCCACCCACTTTCCTAAATATTAATCCTAGTCACCCAGTGGCCAACTGTGTCAAGTTTGAGAACCCTGCCAATAACAGAATGGCTGAAATCAATCTAACAAATCTGATTGGCTGTTTGTGGCTCCACCGCCTTTAGTGAATTTGGTCCCCAGTCACCCAATTACTGACTGTATCAGGTTTGAGGCCTCTGCCATTAACAGTGTAAGAATGGTAGCAATGTAAATATTCCCCATGAAAATCAATAGCTGAATTTTGATTGGCTGTTGTAGGCTCCACCCACATTTCTGAATAATAATCCCAGGCACCCAGTGGCCAATTGTATCAAGTTTGGGAACCCTGCCATGTAAAAAATTAAGTTTCTGGCACCGCCCACTTTTTGTAACCTTGACATATAGTCACTCAATTACCAAGTTTATCAGCTTTGGGATCCTTGGTATCAATACTTTGTATATCTGATTGGCTGTTTGTGGCTCCGCCCCTTTCTGAATTTGAACCCCAGTCACCCAGTGCCCAGCTGTACCAGGTTTGAGGCATCTGCTATTAACAGTATAAGAATGGTTGCAGTTTAAATATTCCCTTTGACAATCAAAAGTTGAATTTTGATTGGCTGTTGTAGGCTCTACCCACTTCCCAAAATCTTAATCACATTCACTCAATGACCAACTGTGCAAAGTTTGACAACCCTGCCATTAACAGTGTAAGAATGGCTGCAGTTTATATTTTCCCAGTAAAATGTGTTTTTGGCTCCACCCACTTTGTGTAACCTTGTCACACAGTCACTCAATGACCAATTTTGTGAGCTTTCAGGTTCCTGGCATCAAAATTGTGTGAATGGAAGCAGTTTATCCAGCAAAGAAATCTGATTGGCTGTTTGTGGCCCCGCCCCTTTAGTGAATTTGGACCCCAGTCACCTAATGACTGACTGCAGCAAGTCTGAAGCCTCTGCCATAAACAGTGTAAGAATGGCAGCAGTTTAAATATTCCCCTTTAAACGCAATAGGTGAATTTTGATTGGCTGTTGTAGGCTCCACCCACTTTCCAAAATCTTAATCTTATTCACCCAGTGGCGAAGTGTGGCAAGTTTGAGAACCCTGCGATTAACAGTGTAAGAATGGCTGCATTTTTTCCCATTTAAAAGGAATGGCTGAATTTTGATTGGCTGTTTTATGCTCCACCCGCTTTTCCTGGATTTGTAACCTCGGTCACCAAGTGACCAACTGTGCCAAGTGTGGGGACTCTGGCTTGATTACTGTGAGAATGGCAGCCTTTTACATTTTTTCCATTGACTTGAATGGGTGGAATCTGATTTGCTGTTTGTAGCTCCGCCCAGGTGGGCAGGGGGGCCGCGAGACCCCCAGAACCTATCATCCCAGGTAGTAAGGAACCTGTATACCAAGTTTCGTTCAAATCGGTCAAGGGGTTTTCGAGTGATCGCGGCACATACACACACACACACATACACACACACACACACACACACACACACACACACATACATCCGATTTTATATATATAGATAGATATTGAACTGTAATGACATATAGTAGAATGCAATAAAGTATTCAGCCTACTCACATTAAGTTAAATATTCTGATTTCAGCATCAAAAACACTTCCTAGATCTACTGTATATTGCTGTATATTGGAATATAGCCCAGCCCTCCCACTGTTTATTATGCGGAATTCTCTCCCTGCCAGAGCATTCTGGGAGGCCAGAGATCTTTTCTACTGACTACTGCCCTTAGAATTCTCAGAAAATGAACATTCCAAAGAGCTGCACCTGACAGCACTGAAGATGTCGCTGCCTGTGCTAAATTTCAAAGTGTAAATCAGAAAGAGGAAAGATTTTACAATGGGCAAACACTGACTGAATAATTTATAAATGAATGTTGTAAAAAAAAGAAAAATAAGCAATTGTATTCATTCTGTTACGCAGGCTACAGTCCCGCTTTAGCGGTTTGTGTCGTATTGCGCAGCACCCCGCGGATAACGCAGGCGGCAGCAGCCAGTGACAGCGCAGGAGCGATCTGTGGCAGGATGATTGATTAATTATTGATAAGTGTATACAGAGGCGGGGAGTGACAGATTGGCGGGCTGGCGATCTCGGGCTGCTGCAGGTAAAACTCGACGCTTCTGTCTGCCGCAACTGAGGCATTATCTTCCGCGCGTTACGATCCAGCAGATGTACAACGTTTAAAAACGCTCTGTTCACATCAAATCTCGCCGTATAAATGTGAAATAAATGTAACAAATAACTCCCCAGCTGTACGGTTAGCAGGAAATTTATCTGCAGATTTTGCCCGCGACGCCGGCAGATAGCCGGAGATATGGAGAGGAGCTACGTAAAGAGTCATAAAACCAGGAGGAACGATCGCTTCCAGCACGTGCGGGGGATAATGCAAGGCTTCCCTGGCACTGGCGCAAGCGCGACGCCAATACAGCCGGCTGCTCCTCCGACCACGGGCAAATCAGGGAGGGACTTGGCCTAAAAGGTGGCCATTAACGGTATAATATTTTCATAAGATGCGATCTTTCGACGCAGTATTTACAATCAGCACAGTGTTTGGTGAAAAACAATGTGAAACGATTCTTTGGTCGATTCAAAACTTGGATTTTATAATCACATCTGAAGAAAGAAAATCAACCCGTTTATGGGAACAATCGATAATTATCTTCCGATTATTTTTAATCCTAAAAAGTGCATCAGAAGATGCATCTAATGAAAAAAATTGTACCGTTAACAGGCACCTTAATACAGATCAATGCACCAGTCACTGCATCTAATACAGATCACTGCGTCAAATCAATGCATCCAACAGCATTAATATCAGGCCAGTACTGGCAGACAGCAATGCTGGTTAGTAATAGGAGTCAGCAATGCCAGGCCAGTACCAGCAGCCAGCAATGCCAGGCCAGTACAAGCAGCCAGTAGTGCCAGCCAGTACC
This sequence comes from Hyperolius riggenbachi, assembly GCF_040937935.1. NCBI lineage: Eukaryota > Metazoa > Chordata > Amphibia > Anura > Hyperoliidae > Hyperolius > Hyperolius riggenbachi. The sequence continues at coordinate 367,128,993 of NC_090651.1, forward strand.
AGCAGCCAGTAGTGCCAGCCAGTACCAGCAGTGCTAGGCAGTAACATAAGCCAGCAATGCCAGGCCAGTACAAGTAGCCAGCAATGTAACATCAGTACCAGCAGACAGCAGTGTCAGGCAGGACCAGGAGCCAGCAATGCCAGGCAGTACCAGCAGCCAGCAATGCCAGGCAGTACCAGCAGCCATCAGTGCCAGGCAGTACCAACAGCCAGCAATGCTAGGCCAGTACTAGCAGCCAGCAATGTCATGCCAGTACCAGCATCCAGCAATGCCAGGAAGTACCAGCAGCCAGTAATGCCAGGCCAGTACCAGCAACCAAAATGTCATGCCAGTACCAGTATCCAGCAATGCCAGGAACTACCAGCAGCCTGCAATGCCAGGCTAGTACCAGCAATGCCAGACAGTACCAGTAGCCAGCATGTAACTTCAGTACCAGCAGACAGCAGTGCCAGGCAATACCAGCAGCCATCAGTGCCAGGCAGGCAGTACCAGCAGCCAGCAATGCCAGGCAGCACCAGCAGCTAGGGATGGTCAGCCATCAGTGCCAGGCAGGCAGTACCAGCAGCCAGCAATGCCAGGCAGCACCAGCACCCATTAGTGCCAGGCAGGCAGTACCAGCAGTCATCAGTGCCAGGCAGGCAGTACCAGCATCCAGCAATGCCAGGCAGTACCTGCACCCATAAGTGCCAGGCAGGCAGTACCAGCAGCCAGCAATGACAGGCCAGTACCAGCAGCCATCAGTGCCAGGCAGGCAGTACCAGCAGCCAGCTCACCTAAATCCTGGCACACAGCTGTTTCCGCCTGCTCTGCCCCTTTATCAGGGCCATGTATGGATTTGTAGGAGTCTGTATGTGAGGCCTTTGGGAACTCCGATCACGATGTCACACAACAGCCCATTTGTCTGCTGGGGTTTTATCAATCGGGAGGACATCTGCTTTGGCTGGAAGCTGGGAGACTTTCACATATTGTACTTTATAAACCGGCTCTCTTGCATTCTTGATGAGCCCATATGTGGATAGATTATTGCCAGGAAAAATCTCTGCGTTGGCTACACACCTTGCAATCATGTGGCATCTGATAACACCAACCGAGGATACCGTGCACTGATTGCTCAGGTAAGTACTCATACAACACCGTAACGGTAAGATTAATCACTGAAGATTGTATGGTGTATGAAGGATACCTGTAACCAACCTAAGGAAAAAGAGTTACATACATAAGAGGGGGGAATCAAAGGAAAGCCCATTAGGGTGTTGTATGTATGTTTAGGTAATGAAAAAATTACATTAAAGGATACCCGAAGTGACATGAGACATGATGAGATAGACATGTGTATGTACAGTGCCTAGCACACTAAGAACTAGGCTGTGTTCCTTTTTTTCTTTCTCTGACTGAAAGAGTTAAATATCAGGTATGTAAGTGGCTGACTCAGTCCTGACTCAGACAGGAAGTGACTACAGTGTGACCCTCACTGATAAGCAATTCCAACTATAAAACACTTTCCTAGCAGAAAATGGCTTCTGAGAACAGGAAAGAGACAAAAAGGTTCAATAGTTCATAGATTTTAGCTCTGGCACACTTCAATGAATGTGTCATTGAGCAAAAACAATAAAACAGCTAAAACTTAAAAAGTAGATTTAAACATAAAATAAAACTGTGGAATATCTTAAAAAGTCATTTTTAGGAGAAGGAAGATAGATACAATTGTTTATTTCATTAGTTTATTTTCGCTTCGGGTGTCCTTTAAATAATTTAGGAGTTATACTCACAAAACGTGGGTTACCACCAAAGTAACCACTGTATAGGCAGATGGGGAAAGACACTTGTCCCCTCTCAGGTTAAAGAGAAACCGTGACCAAGAATTTAACTTCATCCCAATCAGTAGCTGATACCGCCTTTTACATGAGAAATCTATTCCTTTTCACAACGGGATCATCAGGGGGCGCTGTATGGCTGATATTGTGGTGAAACCCCTCCCACAGTGTGATGTCAGGACCATGGTCCTGACAGTTTCCTGTCTGTGAACCTCATTGCATTGTGGGAAATAACAGCTGTTTACAGCTGGGTCCAACTGCCAAACAAGCAAGCAGCATCTCCTTCCAGTGATCACCTGCCAGCAGTAAAAATGTCACCATGTGATAGATGTCAGAACATAAATCAAGGAGAGGAAAGCTTTTACATTGGGCAAACACTGATTAAATCATTTATACATAATAATTACTGTAAAAATAAAGCACTTTTTTATTACATTATTTTCACTGGAGTTCCTCTTTAAGAAGTCGCTATAGGAAACCTAGGTGTCAATTTTTCATAAAATTCATTGAAATCAGTAAAAAGGGGAGTTAGAAGTGAACTTACCTCCAGATAGTAGGACACAAGATGTTCAGATTTCAAATAAACATCTCTTTATTGTTCATAATCATAAAAAAACAAGAAAAAAACTGTACTGAAACGCATTTTGTGGGACTACCCACTTCCTCAGACAAAATTGTGGGGCATCTGTCCATCCACGTAACATAACTTGGCGCGTCCGACGGAGGCATGACATAAGAGGAGGAAATGCTTTGGATCACTTAGAGCCTTCTCGATCCTCTACATGCGTCCTCTCATTCCACCGGCAGGCCCCATTTCAAATATCCCGACGGCTGCTCCTTCCAGTCTCCTCTGAAGGCTTCAGAGGTATCTGGGTCTTTGAGTACTCCCAAAGACATGCAACTCCGTATTGTGCAAGCAAGAGTGTAGTACGGGGTCGCTTGTCTTCTGAAGCACTCAAGGATTTGAGTCCTTCCAAAGCCTCAAGAGCAAACCAGACATTAAAGTGGGATTGCATCAACGGGGGCCCATCAGTGGAACGAGAGGACGCAGAGAGGACTGGGAAGGCTCTGAAGGGTCCAGAGCCTTCCCTCTTCTTAGGTATGTAACTTTTTTCTTAGGATGGTGACAGATATCCTTTAAGGCCTCTTCAACCAGGAATCCTGTCTTGAAATGTTGATCACATGATCAGAAGAAACAGGAATCTCAGTATCAGGCTTTATGGGTGTGGCCACTATTCAGCTCGCATCATCTGACTGTTCAAACTGAAAGCGGGTGGAGCACGGACTGAATCTCTAAGAGACCATTGCTGCCTACAGCAGTGACAGTCCGGTGGGGGCTGGAAGAGGCTAGTGTCTAGACTCCTGACCAGGTACTTTACAAGTGATTTACAGTATTTGACATCAGTTCATCAGGGAGCTTAGAAGGCAACAAAAACAAGCTTTGCAGGTATGTTCCTTGAGTTGGTTTAGTTCTCGGCTATATAGTATATTTATTACTTGCGATGCTGGTAACAATATGCGGCACTGAGATATATGAGGGTCATCCGGAAAGTAACAGTATTTTTCATTTAAACAATTAAAGGACCATTAACGCTAAAATTGTAAAATTTGAAATACATGTAAACATATACAAACAAGCTGATTGCCCGGCGTTGCCCGGCGTTGCCCGGGAATGTATTTGGCTGGTGTTGGCTCCGCCCACTTTTCCTAACCCTAACACACAATTACTTAATGACCAAGTATGTGAGCTTTGCATTGTTTGGCATCAATAATTTGCATTCAAATGAAACAAATCTGATTGGCTGTGGCTCCACCCTCTTTTCTGAATTTGAACCCCAGTCACCCAATGACCAACTGTATCAGGTTTTAAGCTTGAGTTCTTAACAGTGCAAGAATGGCAGCAATTGAATTTTCCCCTTGCAAAGCAATAAATGGATTTGGATTGGCTTTTGTAGGCTCCACCCTCTTTTATGAATAATAGTTGATGAACTGGCGTTGCCGGGTATGTATTTGGCTGGTGTTTGTTCCAGCCACTTTTTACTTCCAGAGTAAAATGAGCCATCAATTACTTTTCTCCTATGTTGCTGTCACTTACAGTAGGTTGTAGAAATCTGACAGAACCGACTGAATTAGCCCATCTCCTTATGGTGGATTCTCAGGGTTTTGTTTAGTTTCAGAAGCACTTAGTGAATGGGTACAATGAGCAGGGAGGCTGGGCAGCATCTTTGTATAAATCCTTTTCAGGGAATGTCTTTATAAAGAACAAAAGCCTTGCTGAGAATCCCCCATGAAGAGATGGACTGTCGGTTCTGGTCGATTTTTACTACTTACTGTAAGTGACAGCAACATAGGAGAAATGTAATTTATGGCTCATTTAACGCTGGAAGAAACATACTTCTTATTTGTCTATGTTTACATACATTTTAAATTTATAATTTTTCATGATGGTTGTCCTTTAAGGAAACATTTATTTTATTTTATTTTATTTTAGATACAATGGCCTTGATTCACAAAAGAGTGCTAACTGTTAGCACGGGCGTTTTCGCGCGAATTTTCGCATTGCGCGCGATCACGAATTTTCGCGCATGCTAACAGTTAGCATTCTTTTGTGAATCAAGCCAATTGTATCTCCTGGTTATTTTTCCAACCTTCTCCTTTATTTAAAGCGGACCTGAACTCTTGCACAGCACACAATGAAGAGTCTTTATTCCACATGTAGTTGCAAAAGAAATTCACTTAGAAAGATCAACATGTGTAATTAGTTTTTATCAGCAACTTTGAATAGACTGCAGGAGAGCTCTGCCAAAGCAGCTCTCCCCATTCAGTAAACACCGAGGCTTCACCCTTTCAGTTCCCCCCGCAAAAGTTAATGCAAGTAAAACTCCAGGTTATTTAGGATTTCCATAAATTGTAATGAAGAATTTTTTTCTATTAGGCCTCGTTCAGACTATACGCGCTGCTGTGCGCATTTCGGCAGAGCGTATAGTCAGCATAGACAGCCCTTCTACTGTTCCCAGGGCACTATCTGCAAGGAGTTTGTATGTTCCCCCCATGTCTGCGTGGGTTTCCTCTGGGCACTCCAATTTCCTCCCACATCCCAAAAACATACAGATAAGTTCATTGGATCCCCCCTAAAATTGGCCCTAGACTACAGTACTTGCACACTACATAATAGATACATAGACATATGACAATGGTAGGGATTAGATTGTGAGTTCCTTTGAGGGACAGTTAGTGACAAGACTATATATATATATATATATATATATATATATATATATATATATACTGTGTATATATATATATATATATATATATATATATATATATATACTGTACAGCGCTGCGTAAGAGGTCGACGCTATATAAATACTAAAAATAATAATAATAATATGCACTGCGCAGCAGTACGATGCGCTATCGCACTGCTGCATGCATTTTTCGGGTATCGCAGCGCAGATCCCCTTCACTGTAATGAATGGGATCCGCAGCGCATAGTAGCGCAGATGGCGTCCATCTCCGCTAAATGATTTAACCGAGGCCTAAAAGTTATCATGCTGTGGCTAATCTTTAAGAGCAGAGCATAAGTTTTGCGTTTAGTTCCACTTTAAGCATTTATCATATCTTTGTAAAAGGTTTCTAAGTGCCTTTGTTGTAGTAGTATCACACACCTCATCTATGGGTTGGAGGAGTTGGGAGGGGGAGGGGCTTCTTGTTAATGCTGCTAAACAAACAGTCATAGGCGTTCTGCAGTCACATGACAAGCGGTGCAGGGAGAGAAGAGGTTAACCTGATAGAGGCAAGTCACATGATGCAGAAAGAATACCTTGTGTGGCAGATAAAAGCTAACAGCTGTTATTTTTCTGGACAATACATATTTATATATTTATTTTACAGTAGTCCTCCTTTAACGATCTTTAATCTCTTGCCGTTTCTGAGCTGCCCCCCTCTCCGCACACAATGCGCACCTGACCAACTGTTCATTTTCAGAATGATATGTCCGTATTTTTACACACGCCTGGTCTAATCCCGGCTCTGCGCTAAGACGAGTTAATAAGCAGAATAGCCGGGCGGACTAGGCCACGGCGGCCTGCTGTCAGGATTTTCTCGTTCTGGGATCCGCTCTGATCTTGTATGTCGGAAGCTCTGAGGGGCATTCTGAAAGGTGTTTGGCAGGCAGATCGCCCCGCTGCCCCCTTTCACTTCAAATACACGTTACTCAATGGGGAGGCGAGATGTCACCGGAGACCCCTAGAGCGCGTGTCGCGGGATGGGCAGGGAGCACGTGCGCAGGGGCGCCGGGGGGAGGAGACGTCTCCTTGGAAGAGCGCAGCGTTTGAGGATTAGTGAGGGAAACATATTTAAAAGCACTGCAGCTACAGAAAATCTGCCTTTCCTTTTTAAATCCCATCAAATCACGATAGCCGACAATCTGTTCTCCTTTCAGCACCTACTCCATGCCCACCCCCCACCTCTCCCCGGATCACGTCCACCCCCCTCCCCACCACGTCACCAGCACAGGGAGAGGACAGCAGGGGATGTGATACAGGCTGCGAGTAAACAAGTTGTGCAACTCGGCCACCTGGACCTCTGGTCTTCTGAATTCACTTTCTGATTTTCTTGTCTCACTCCCTAGGAGGAGCAGTTTAAAAAGTTGCGGCCCAAAATGGGCGCAATTGTTATTTATCGTAATATAGAAAGCCATTACGCTATTTAGCTGGTGGCTGCAATTGAATTTAAATGTATCGTATTATTGTTAGCGGGGATCAGGGGGTGTTAGGGTTAAGCACCACTAGGGGGGATCTTAGGGTTAGGCACCACCAGGGGGGGGTCTTAGGTTTAGGCACCACCAGGGGGGTCTTAGGTTTGGGCACCACCAGGGGGGTCTTAGGTTTGGGCACCACCAGGGGGGTCTTAGGTTTAGGCACCACCAGGGGGGTCTTAGGTTTGGGCACCACCAGGGGGGTCTTAGGTTTAGGCACCACCAGGGGAGGGTTCTGTGTGAGAGTAGGGAGAGGTTAGGTTATAGTTAGGTTCAACAAACTTACCGATAATGTAATACCGCAATTAAATTGTTATTTACCGTTTTTTGTGTAACGTTGCACTCAAATTGTTATTTATCAATATTGCGACTTTTTCAAATGTATGACTCTCCCTCCCTCTCCCACTCTTTCTCTCCAAACTCACTTTCTCTACCCATCTCTCTCTCTTCCTCTCTCTTTCTCTCTCTCTCATCTTCCACCAAATAAAATTAAAAATAGCTTTATTGGCATGACCAAGTTACATACAGTACAGGCATTGCCAAAGCAAGGAGAAATGGGAGACATGAAAGGGGTTGAGTCCTCGGGGTGGGATAGAGGTACAATAGGTAAGCAGTCTATGGACATTTTTAGGTTTAAACTTCATTGATGCTCCTCTGTGACATAGTGTGCAGCGATGGTCACTGTGGATTCCTCTCAGCCTGTAGCATTCTGTGACGTAGTGTGCAGCAATTGTCACTGTGGATTCCTCCTATTGGTCTGTAGCATGCTGTGATGTAGTGTGCAGTAGTGTTGGGCGAACATCTAGATGTTCGGGTTCGGGCCGAACAGGCCGAACATGGCCGCGATGTTCGGGTGTTCGACCCGAACTCCGAACATAATGGAAGTCAATGGGGACCCGAACTTTTGTGGTTTGTAAAGCCTCCTTACATGCTACATACCCCAAATTTACAGGGTATGTGCACCTTGGGAGTGGGTACAAGAGGAAAAAAAAATTAGCAAAAAGAGCTTATAGTTTTTGAGAAAATCGATTTTAAAGTTTCAAAGGGAATACTGTCTTTTAAATGCGGGAAATGTCTGTTTTCTTTGCACAGGTAACATGTTTTTTGTCGGCATGCAGTCATAAATGTAATACATATAAGAGGTTCCAGGAAAAGGGACCGGTAACGCTAACCCAGCAGCAGCACACGTGATGGAACAGGAGGAGGGTGGCGCAGGAGGAGGAGAAGGCCACGCTTTGTGAGACACAACAACCCAGGCCTTGCATGAGGGCAAGAAGCGTGCGGATAGCATGCTTTGTACCGCCATGCAGTCATAAATGTAATAAAGATAAGTGGTTCAATAAACAGGGACCACGCGGCAACGCTAACCCAGCAGCAGCAGACGTGATGGAACAGGAGGAGGCGCAGGAGGAGAAGGCCACGCTTTGTGAGACACAACAACCCAGGCCTTGCATGAGGGCAAGAAGCGTGCGGATAGCATGCTTTGTACCGCCATGCAGTCATAAATGTAATAAAGATAAGTGGTTCAATAAACAGGGACCACGCGGCAACGCTAACCCAGCAGCAGCAGACGTGATGGAACAGGAGCAGGCGCAGGAGGAGAAGGCCACGCTTTGTGAGACACAACAACCCAGGCCTTGCATGAGGGCAAGAAGCGTGCGGATAGCATGCTTTGTACCGCCATGCAGTCATAAATGTAATAAAGATAAGTGGTTCAATAAACAGGGACCACGCGGCAACGCTAACCCAGCAGCAGCAGACGTGATGGAACAGGAGCAGGCGCAGGAGGAGAAGGCCACGCTTTGTGAGACACAACAACCCAGGCCTTGCATGTGGACAAAAAGCGTGCGGATATAGCAGCAATGCTTTTTGCCGCCATGCAGTCATAAATGTAATACAGATGAGAGGTTCAATAAACAGGGCCCGGAAACGCAACACCATCCCAGATGTTCATTGGTCATGTTACTTGGTTGGGGTCCTGGAGTGTTGCGTAGTCATTTCCAATCCAGGATTGATTCATTTTAATTTGAGTCAGACGGTCTGCATTTTCTGTAGAGAGGCGGATACGCCGATCTGTGACGATGCCTCCGGCAGCACTGAAACAGCGTTCCGACATAACGCTGGCTGCCGGGCAAGCCAGCACCTCTATTGCGTACATTGCCAGTTCGTGCCAGGTGTCTAGCTTCGATACCCAATAGTTGAAGGGTGCAGATGGATGGTTCGACACAGCTACGCCATCTGACATGTAGTCCTTGACCATCTTCTCCAGGCGATCGGTGTTGGAGGTGGATCTGCACGCTTGCTGTTCAGTGGGCTGCGGCTGCATGGGTGTCAGAAAATGTTCCCACTCCAAGGACACTGCCGATACCATTCCCTTTTGGGTACTAGCTGCGGCTTGCGTTGTTTGCTGCCCTCCTGGTCGTCCTGGGTTTGCGGAAGTCAGTCTGTCTGCGTACAACTGGCTAGAGGAGGGGGAGGATGTCAATCTCCTCTCTAAAGTCTCCACAAGGGCCTGCTGGTATTCTTCCATTTTGACCTGTCTGACTCTTTCTTCAAGCAGTTTTGGAACATTGTGTTTGTACCGTGGATCCAGAAGGGTATAAACCCAGTAATTGGTGTTGTCCAGAATGCGCACAATGCGTGGGTCACGTTCAATGCAGTCTAGCATGAATTGAGCCATGTGTGCCAGAGTCCTACCAGAATCCTCATCATCCTCTTGTGAGCGTTGTGATAGTTGTTGTGATGCATCATAGTCGTCACCTTCCTCCTGGTCTGCTTCTGCTGACCATTCGCGTTGAATTGTGGAAGTCCAACGTGCACCGCTCTGGCCCTCGTCAGTGGTGGCATGAAATTCCTGCTCCAACTCCAGCTGTTCCTCCTCCTCTTCTTCGTCATAGCTGCTGGGGCCAGCGTTCCCTGAGGCGGATGGCCTGATGTTGGTACCATCACGCTGATCGTTTTCTCCTTCAGATTCCCCCAGTTGCATCATGACAGCTGTTTCCTTGATTTTTAACATCGACCTCTTCAGTAAACACAGCAGTGGTATGGTAATGCTGACTGAAGAGTTGTCACTGCTCACAAGCAACGTGGATTGCTCAAAATTTTGGAGGACTTGGCAGAGGTCCAACATGTTGGCCCAATCGGATCCACAGAAGCTTGGCAGCTGGCCGGATGCGCCTCGGTACTGCGCCGTCATGTACTGGACCACTGCACTCTTCTGCTCGCAAAAGCGGGCTAGCATGTGCAGCGTAGAATTCCAGCGCGTAGGGACATCACACAGCAAGCGATGGTGGGGGAGATTGAAGCGCTCCTGCATCTTGGCGAGTGCCCCCGAAGCAGTACTGGAATTTCTACAATGTTTGGACACTCGACGCACCTTCAACAGCAGATCGGGCACGCCTGGGTATGTCCTCAGGAACCGCTGAACTACTAGGTTCATCACGTGCGCCAGGCAAGGGATGTGTGTCAGCTTAGCCAACCTTAAAGCGCGAATGAGATTACTCCCATTATCACACACAACCATGCCCGGTTTCAGGTCCAGCGGTGCCAGCCACAAATCCGTCTGTTCCTTTATTCCCCTCCAAATTTCCTCCCCTGTGTGCTGCTTATCCCCAAGGCAGATTAGCTTCAGCAACGCTTGCTGACGCATGCCAACAGCTGTGCTGCACTGCTTCCACGATCCTACTGCTGCTGGGTTAGCGTTTCCGGATGAGGTACAGCTTTGAGATGCGTTGGAGGAGAAGGAGTCAGAGAGGTAGGTGCTGCTGTTATCCAGTGGGAGGGACGGCGGTGCAGCTGTTTGTGGCGTGGGCAACACCCGTGCCGTAGCAGGTGAGGAATCGCTGCCAGGCTCCACAAGGTTCACCCAGTGCGCGGTAAGGGAGATGTATCGACCCTGGCCGAACGCACTCGTCCAGGTGTCAGTGGTGAGGTGAACCTTGCAGGCAACGGCATTCTTCAAGCTTCGGGTTATTTTGCTGACCACGTGCTCATGCAACTCAGGCACTGCAGAGCGTGCAAAGTGGTAGCGGCTGGGAACCACGTAACGTGGGATGGCCACTGACATCATGCCCTTGAAGCTGTTTGTCTCCACCAATCGATATGGCAGCATTTCGCAGGCCAGAAGCTTGGCTATGCTGGCTGTTACTGCCACGGCCCGGGGGTCATTTGCTGGCAATTTCCTCTTGCGCTCAAACATCTCCGACACAGACAACTGAACCGTAGCGCTGCACACGGAAGGGCTGTTGGTTGTTGTGTTTGATGAACACTGGGAGACCTCAAGAGCACTACTCCGGAAAGTGACAGTGTCAGCGTCGTCTGATGTTTGTGAATGTTGTGAACCACGCAATGGCTGGGCTACTGCTGCTGCTGAGGCGGGTCTGGTGGTGAGTCTGGTGAACCCAAGGGAGGCAGTGTTGTTTCTGGTACCCTGTCCTGACGCGTTTGCCCAAAGAGTGGGATGTTTGGATAGCATGTGACGGCTCATGCTGGTGGTGGAGAGGTTGTTAATATTTTTCCCCCTGCTCAGGCGGGTCTTGCACACCTTGCAAATCGCCATGGTAACATCCTCAGTGCAGTCTTCAAAGAAAGCCCAGACTTTGGAGCACCTGCCTCCTTGCTGGCGATTTCTGTTTGCTCCTCTTTTGCCTCTCACTTGAACTTCCACGCTTGTGGTGCCTGAAATTGCGCGCCGCCTACCTTGTGGCACAAGGCGAACTCGTGCAGCAGTGTGTTCTTCAACAGACTCATCTGTGCTGCTGCTACGACGGCGATGTTCTCGTTCACAAACAAAATCTGGGTCTCTGTCCACATTGTCCATACCCTCCTCTTCCATCTCCTCAAACTCGTCATATGTCATTGTGGGCCACCGCCGTGGAGTAGAGCTCCCCACAACAACCTCTGCGCAGCACACTCCAACGTCGTCTTCCAGATCTTGTCGGCCGACCTCCTGCAATTGCAACCCCTCCTGCCCAAATTGCTCTGGGATTTGGGTTTCCGAGTCCTCTTCGGACTCGCCTTGTATTTCAGTGCGCGGTGCATTTCCCACAGTTAACGGTTGTGAATCCAGGCACAACATTTCTGGCTGTTCCTCCATTGACCTTTGAAAGGTGGAAGTTTGTTGGGCTGGGAATAGCTCCTGCGAATACCCCATTGTGTCCTGAGGTAATTCATCGGACTGGTTATCTGGCAGTTGTGTGCGTGGTGTCGCTGCCGGTTGTGTCAGCTTTGTGCCCACTGGCTCCTTGTAACTGGCTGAGGACTCGGACCTCGTGCGTGATGTGCTGGTGCTGCTTAACCCACTGCTGGACGCTTGAGAGGTCATCCAAGTAATTATCTGGTCCTGTTCTTTTGGATTTGTGAGGGTTGTTGTCCTGGACAACATGGGCGGTATTGAGTGGGTTTTCTTGGGTGCTCCCCTGTGGCCTGTACGTGAACCGTCAGGGGAAACACCTCTTCCCTTGCCCCTCCCTCTTTCACCGGATTTCTTCCTCATTTCACTTATCCTTACAGTACACGCTGACTGGCAGCAGTACAGTGGCAGTACAGAAATGCTATACAGTACCACTATTCCCAGCAGCGACACAGAGCACAATGCTATACAGTGACGGGTGAGCGGTGTACCACTATTCCCAGCAGCGACACAGAGCACAATGCTATACAGTGACGGGTGAGCGGTGTACCACTATTCCCAGCAGCGACACAGAGCACAATGCTATACAGTGGCGAACGAGCGGTGTACCACTATTCCCAGCAGACACAGAACAGTACACAGAATGCTATATAGTGTGGCTGAACGAGCGGTGTACCACTATTCCCAGCAGACACAGAACAGTACACAGAATGCTATATAGTGTGGCTGAACGAGCGGTGTACTACTGTTCCCAGCAGACACAGAACAGTACACAGAATGCTATATAGTGTGGCTGAACGAGCGGTGTACTACTGTTCCCAGCAGACACAGAACAGTACACAGAATGCTATATAGTGTGGCTGAACGAGCGGTGTACTACTGTTCCCAGCAGACACAGAACAGTACACAGAATGCTATATAGTGTGGCTGAACGAGCGGTGTACCACTGTTCCCAGCAGACACAGAACAGTACACAGAATGCTATATAGTGTGGCTGAACGAGCGGTGTACCACTATTCCCAGCAGACACAGAACAGTACACAGAATGCTATATAGTGTGGCTGAACGAGCGGTGTACTACTGTTCCCAGCAGACACAGAACAGTACACAGAATGCTATATAGTGTGGCTGAACGAGCGGTGTACTACTGTTCCCAGCAGACACAGAACAGTACACAGAATGCTATATAGTGTGGCTGAACGAGCGGTGTACCACTATTCCCAGCAGACACAGAACAGTACACAGAATGCTATATAGTGTGGCTGAACGAGCGGTGTACTACTGTTCCCAGCAGACACAGAACAGTACACAGAATGCTATATAGTGTGGCTGAACGAGCGGTGTACTACTGTTCCCAGCAGACACAGAACAGTACACAGAATGCTATATAGTGTGGCTGAACGAGCGGTGTACTACTGTTCCCAGCAGACACAGAACAGTACACAGAATGCTATATAGTGTGGCTGAACGAGCGGTGTACTACTGTTCCCAGCAGACACAGAACAGTACACAGAATGCTATATAGTGTGGCTGAACGAGCGGTGTACCACTATTCCCAGCAGACACAGAACAGTACACAGAATGCTATATAGTGTGGCTGAACGAGCGGTGTACTACTGTTCCCAGCAGACACAGAACAGTACACAGAATGCTATATAGTGTGGCTGAACGAGCGGTGTACCACTATTCCCAGCAGACACAGAACAGTACACAGAATGCTATATAGTGTGGCTGAACGAGCGGTGTACTACTGTTCCCAGCAGACACAGAACAGTACACAGAATGCTATATAGTGTGGCTGAACGAGCGGTGTACTACTGTTCCCAGCAGACACAGAACAGTACACAGAATGCTATATAGTGTGGCTGAACGAGCGGTGTACTACTGTTCCCAGCAGACACAGAACAGTACACAGAATGCTATATAGTGTGGCTGAACGAGCGGTGTACTACTGTTCCCAGCAGACACAGAACAGTACACAGAATGCTATATAGTGTGGCTGAACGAGCGGTGTACTACTGTTCCCAGCAGACACAGAACAGTACACAGAATGCTATATAGTGTGGCTGAACGAGCGGTGTACCACTGTTCCCAGCAGACACAGAACAGTACACAGAATGCTATATAGTGTGGCTGAACGAGCGGTGTACCACTGTTCCCAGCAGACACAGAACAGTACACAGAATGCTATATAGTGTGGCTGAACGAGCGGTGTACTACTGTTCCCAGCAGACACAGAACAGTACACAGAATGCTATATAGTGTGGCTGAACGAGCGGTGTACTACTGTTCCCAGCAGACACAGAACAGTACACAGAATGCTATATAGTGTGGCTGAACGAGCGGTGTACTACTGTTCCCAGCAGTGACACACAATGACTGGGGGGGACCCTGGCTAGCGTGGCTGGAGCGCGAACTACCCTGCCTGCCTACCCAAAGCTAAACCCACAGACAAATGGCGGAGATATGACGTGGTTCGGGTATTTATTTACCCGAACCACGTGACAGTTCGGCCAATCAGAGCGCGTTCGGGTCCGAACCACGTGACCCGTTCGGCCAATCACAGCGCTAGCCGAACGTTCGGGGAACGTTCGGCCATGCGCTCTTAGTTCGGCCATATGGCCGAACGGTTTGGCCGAGCACCGTCAGGTGTTCGGCCGAACTCGAACATCACCCGAACAGGGTGATGTTCTGCAGAACCCGAACAGTGGCGAACACTGTTCGCCCAACACTAGTGTGCAGCGACTGTCACTGCAGATTCCTCCTCTCAGTCTGTGGCTTGCTGTGACATAGTGTGCAGCGATTGTCACTCTGGATTCCTCCTCTCGGTCTGTGGCATTAGGGATGGTTGCTGCATTTCGCGGAATTTTAAATTCCATGATTCTGGCCAGATTTTGGTGATTCCAGTTCCGAAGCGACGGAAAGGAAATGCTATAGCCGTTTTTCGGAATTCCGCGGAACAAAACAGATTCCCGCGGAATTTTACGGAATTCGAATTTTGCATGTACCATTATGATATATCTAAGAGAAAAATGAGCTTGCTTAGGAATTTGTAGGATTTTAAAAGCCAACTCACTTAGGTTAGGATAGCAGCCTACAGAGCAGTAGGCCTGGGTTCAAATCCTGGGTCTGGCCAATATATGTGAGTTGGCTTTTAAAATCCTACAAATCCCTAAGCAAGCTGATTTTTCTCTTGGATATATCATAATGGTACATGCTAGGCTGATTTCAGCATGTAGTGTTGGTGGTGGTATAGTGGTGACGAGCGCTACCTACCACGCACTCAGACCTGGGTTCAATTCCCGGCCAAGGTATGTAAGCTGGCTTTTGAAATTCTACAATTCCCTGGAAGACGAGACCCTCCTCCCTCCGGGAAGAGGGAGGAGGGGACAAAGGGAACAGTGTATAGGGTCTATGGGCTACCATATAGCATAAAGAAGTTTCCATTTGCAATTATTTTAATTTTTCCATCGGAATCCGGAATTTCGTAAAAATCCGGCGGAATTTTCATAGCGACGGAATTTAGACCTGGCAGAATCCGCAAATTCGTTCTTTCCGATCATCCCTATGTGGCATGCTGTGACAGAGCGTACAAGGATTGTCACTGTGGGTTCCTCCTCTCAGTGTTTGGCATGCTGTGACATAGTGTACTGCGATTGTCACTGTGGATTCCCACTATTCCAGTAGACTGTAGAGTTTTCTCTCATCCTTCAACGAGTGAATGTCTGGAAATAGTTCCAACAATTTCTTGAAGAAGATGTTTTTATATATTCGGGATGGTGCAGATGAGGTAAGCCTCATCCTGTCACTCTTTCTCTCTCTACATATACTGTATATATATCTCCCTTTCTGTCTCCCTCTCCCCCCTCTCACCTCCCTCCCCCTTTCTCTCTCTCCCTTTCTCTCTCTCTCTCTTTCCCTCTTTTCCAACCCCTCCCTCTTTCTCTCTCTCCCTCGCTCTCTCTCCCCCTCCCCCATCGCTCTCTCCCCCCCCCCCCCCTCGCTCTCTCTTTCTCTCTCTATCTCCCTCTCTCTCTCTTCCACCCCCTCCTTTTCTCTCTCCCCCCCTTTCTCTCCCTCTCTCTCTTCTCTCTCCCCCCCCCCCTCGCTCTCTCTTTCTCCCTCCCCCCCCCTTTCTCTCTCTCCTCTCTCTCTCCCCCCTCGCTCTCTCTTTCTCTCTCCCTCCGCCCCCTTTCTCTCTCTCCCTTTCTCTCTCTCTTCTCTCCCTCTCCCCCCCCCCCTCTCTCTCCCTTTCTCTCTCTCTCTCTTTCCCTCTCTCTCTCTTCCTCCACCCCCCCTTTCTCGCTCCCTCTCTCTCTTCTCTCTCTCTCTCCCTCTCTCCCCCATCCTTCACTCTCTATTTCTCTCCCCCCCCCCCCCCCCCCCTCTCTCTCTGTCATCTTCCACCATCTCTCTGCTGTTGTTAAGCAATTTGATTTTTCAACAAGTTAGATATTAGAGTTCATTTGAACATCAAATGTAATGAAAATCTATTAGAAAACAAGGACATATTGATTGGGCATTTTATGGTTTGACCATCGATTGGACGTGTTCACTCTTTATCGCATTGAGTGAGGCTGAAGCTGAGGGGGCCGCAGGTGGGTGTGGATCAGAAGCATAACGACAGGGGAGAAGCCCCTACCACTTAAGGATAGTTAGGAGTCGGGCCCCCTCACAGCTCTGGGCCCCCAACTACTCTAACCATCCCTCCCTCCGATAAAGAGGTCCGTCCTTCAGATCAGGGGTTTTTGTGGTTACACTTGTTTAGGGACACCGCTAGCTACAAGCAAGGCACGTCCCTGTTTGTGGCCTCACTTTCTCGCTGGTGGTGGCCGGTCTGCCCTGTGCTGCCCCAGGGGCCCCCAGTAAGTAACTTACGATACTCCGTTCCAGAGCAGACTTCTCTGGCTGCAGCCACTCTCTCTTCCTCTTGCCACCTCGTCAGGTTGCATCCTGTCACCAAGGTTACCCCGGCGCCGTCTCTCATGACAACAGAGGTGCCGCTGGAAGTAACCACGGTGGTAGAAAACAGAGGCGGCGAGAGGCCAGAGAGCGTGGCCAGAAGAGTTGGTGCTGGAACCAGGTTATGTAGACTATACCTGCCTAACCTACACTGTGGCACCACCTGTACCTGGCTACCTATAGCCCGCTACCTATACTGTGGCACCGGGCTAACCTATACTGAGGTACCACCTGTACCTGGCTACCTATTGCTTGCAACCTATACTTGGGTACCTATACCTGGATACCTATTCGGGGCTGCAACTATACCTAGTTAGGACACGGGGACAAGAGCTGACACAGGGGGACATAGAGGGGGACAATAAAGGCACAGGGGGAACTGAGGGGGGGGGGCACAGGGGGAACAGAGGGGGACAAAAGAATCACAGGGGGAACAGAGGGGGACAAAATAGAACGGATTCAGGTTACGAATGGACATACGGTCCCTATCTCATTTGCTAACCGGGGACTACCTGTATTTCGCTTGTATTTGGCTCTACCCACATAATGTCATGGCCATGCCCACTTTTTGCAACAAAAGAGGGACACAGGCTCCAGTGAAGGCGGCCACAGGTCCACAGATGTCAGAGGATAGTGCCATAGGTGGGAGTGGAGGGTGCCACAGGCGGCAGTAGATGAGGCCACAGGTGGGAGTGGAGGTTGCCAGAGGCGGCAGTGAAGAGGGCCACAGGTGAGTGTGGTTGGGGCTACAGGTGGCAGTGGAGGTTGCCAGAGGCGGCAGTGGAGGGGGCCACAGGTGAGTGTGGTTGGGGCTACAGGTGGCAGTGGAGGTTGCCAGAGGCGGCAGTGGAGGGGGCCACAGGTGAGTGTGGTTGGGGCTACAGGTGGCAGTGGAGGTTGCCAGAGGCGGCAGTGGGTGGGTCCATAGGTAGGAGTGGAGGGGGTACAGGCGGGAGTGGAGGTTGCCAGAGGCGGCAGTGGGTGGGTACATAGGTGAGTGTGGTTGGGGCTACAGGTGGCAGTGGAGGTTGCCAGAGGCGGCAGTGGGTGGGTCCATAGGTAGGAGTGGAGGGGGTACAGGCGGGAGTGGATGGAACCACAAGCGAGAGAGGAGGGGGGAGGTAAAACAAAATGGCGCCTTCTCTCACACACTGTGCACCTGCTAGGCCTCTCTCCACTGTGTGTGTTGTGATGGGAAAAAGGTAAATATGTGAGAATATGTGTCATAGCTTCAGTATTTATTGGCAGGATCAAGGAAAGAAAAATGGGAGAACGTTGAGTTTTGGGATAGTCCAGTAAGGGAAGATAAAGGGATATCTCACACTCAGTGTGGCCGCTCCCAGTCTCCCTCTCCCTGTTACTTCTTGTTTTTTACTCGCTCTCTCATCATCAATCTCTCGTCTCTCTCAATTGCTCTCATCTCTCTCTCTCATCATCATCCCTCATCTCTCTCAGTCGCTCTCGTCTCTCTCATCATCATCATCCCACGTCTCTCTCTCTCTCTCTATCTCGCTCTCTATTCCACTCTCATCATCATCCATCTCTCATCATCATCCCTCGTCTCTCTCAATCGCTCATTATCCCTCTCTCATCATCATCTCTCAATCACTCTTGTCTCTCTCTCTCTCGCTCTCATCTATCTCTCATCATCATCCCTCGTCTCTCTCTCTCTGTCTCTATCCCTCTCTCATCACCATCTCTCGTCTCTCATCATCATCCCTCGTCTCTCTCAATCGCTCATTATCCCTCTCTCATCATTTCTCGTCTCAATCACTCTCGTCTTTCTCATCATCATCCCTCGTCTCTCTCTCAAACTCTCTCTCAATCACTCTCGTCTCTCTCTCTCATCATCATCCCTCGTCTCTCTCCCTCTTGCTCTCTATCCCTCTCTCATCATCTCTGTTTTCTCTCAATCACTCTCGTCTCTCTCTCATCATCATCTCTGGTCTCTCTCTCAATCGCTCTCGTCTCTCTCAGTCTCTATCCCTCTCTCATCATCTCTCGTCTCTCATCATCTCTCGTCTCTCTCATCATCATTCCTCGCCTCTCTCTCTCTCGCTCTCTATCCCTCTCTCGTCTCTCTCGGTCTCTATCCCTCTCTCATCATCATCTCTCGTCTATCATCATCTCTCGTCTCTCATCATCTCTCGTCTCTCATCATCTCTCGTCTCTCTCATCATCATTCCTCGTCTCTCTCTCTCGCTCTCTATCCCTCTCTCGTCTCTTAATATCATCTCTGGTCTCTCTCATCATCATCCCTCCTCTCTTCCTCTCAATCGCTCTCGTCTCCACAGCGCCGGGCTTAGCGAATCTGGGTCTGTTACAGATAATTGCTGAAGCCTCTCGTCATTAGCGTACAAGAGATGCGTCTTCCAGACAAAGGAAAGGACGGGAACAAGAGATCGTGATCCCACACGGCGCAGGGAAATATCTGAGGCTGTATCAGTCCCAGACTCTCTCACTTTCTTACTTTAAATTGCAGATTGTCTCACACTGGCCTTATTCTTCTCAAGCAGAAGTGCAATTTTTCTGATGGTTCTGAAGCCCAACTTCAGCTACAGAGCCAAATACTCAATGCAATTACTCTAACTAACAGCATGCAGTCAGAGCAGGAGGAGAAGCGAGAGGAGAGCGAGGTGAAGAGGCCATCAGGAGGAGTCTGATAGTGAGTGAGGAGGGGAGAGGCAGGAGGTCATCATTGGGAAAAGCAGCTTGTTGTGCTGTGTGAGGAGTCTGATAGTGAGTGAACAGAGGGGACGCAGGAGAGCAGCATTGGGGAAAAGCAGCTTGTTGTGCTGTGTGAGGCGTCTGACAGTGACTGAGGAGGGGGGGAGGCAGGAGAGCAGCATTGGGGAAAAGCAGCTTGTTGTGCTGTGTGAGGAGTCTGACAGTGACTGAGGAGGGGGGAGGCAGGAGAGCAGCAGTGTTTCATTTGACTTGCACAGCAGAAAGGAGGAGGTGGCACTGCTGTCCTGACTAAGGAGGAATGGAGGACAGCCGACTAGCTGAGGGTGAGCAGTTTGTTTGACACAGACTTGCAGTCAGCCAGCCCGTGTGTTATTGTGTTGAGCTGCAGCATGTCATGTCTCAGGTTATTGCATATACTCCCTTCCTGACTCAATACATTAAAGGATACTAGAAGTGACATGTGACATGATGAGAGAGACATGTGTTTGTACAGTGCCTAGCACACTAATAACTATGCTGTGTTCCTGTGTTCCATATTAGGTATGTAAGTGGCTGACTCAGTCCTGAATCAGACAGGAAGTGACTACAGTGTGACCCTCACTGATAAGAAATTCCCCTTTTGATCTCTGTCCTGCTCTCAGAAGCCATTTTCTGCTAGGAAAGTGTTTTATAGTTGGAATTTCCTATCTCTGAGGGTCACACTGTAGTCACTTCCTGTCTGAGATCAGGACTGAGTCAGCCACTTACATACCTGATATCTATAGAAAGAAACGGAGCGCACAATAGTGAATTACCTGTGTTTATTTTTAATAGTGAATTAAAAGTTGTACTCACAAAAGTTCCAAGTTAAAACGCTTCTCATTACGCGTTTCGGCGCTCTGCGCCTTCGTCAGATCAAGGCGAAGATGAAGGCGCAGAGCGCCGAAACGCGTAATGACGCTGCACGCCTACTGATCCTCAGCCACGCCTATCCCGACAGCGAGGCGGCTTTCCCCAACCACCGGGTCCCGCGCTGCTGGCCACAGTGCGCTGCTACCGCCCTGCCTGGGATAACAAGCGGTTGGCTTCACCGCTGAGAAGCGTTTTAACTTTGAACTTTTGTGAGTACAACTTTTAATTCACTATTAAAAATAAACACGGGTAATGCACTATTGTGCGCTCCGTTTCTTTCTATAGATATCCTCCTTTACCCTATTGTTTGGAGCAGCACAGTACATTATCCTCACAAGCAAGGAAGACCTACTACTGTGCACGTGTGACTGCAGCTTCCAGAAAGGAGCGCAAGGATTTTTTGTTACTTACATACCTGATGTTTAACTCTTTCAGGCAGAGAAAGAAAAAAAGGAACACAGCATAGTTATTTGTGCGCTAGGCAGTGTACATACACATGTCTTTCCTGTTCTGAGAGACTGACGACTAAGGGCACGGAGAGAGAAAAAAATGTTCTGCTCTCTGCAAAATTGTTCTAATGACTGCGTCTGCTCAACCTCTGATAAAGTTTTGCAGACAAAGATTTGTAGACAGTCCCTATTCAATGTACAGCAGGGTCTTGTGTACAGCACTCTTCCCCCAGCCTTTCTACCCTTCCCCAAGTGCTGTGTACTGTAGTGATGCTGGAGGAGTCTGCAGAGCCAGTTCTGTCCATTAGAGATGGACAGAGTGAGTGTAATAAGCTGAGGCTAGGAGCACACTCGTCAGTTTTCTGTATGCTTTTTCTGGTCACCATGTGTGTCTGTATGAGTGAGAACATGCATGTTTTATCACCGAAGCTAATGTAATTGATAGAGAAAATATGCACAGTGCTTTACTGCTGCTCAGTTTACCTGTGCAGAAAGTGAGGTGGGCGGGAGGGGGGTGTTGAGGCAGCAACCAAAGTTTTGCAGGGGGGGGGGGGGGCACTGATTTCGAGGTACGCCCCTGCTCAGACAGCAAAAAGTCTAAAACCTGCCCTGTACAAACTCCATGCAGATAGTGCCATTTTTATAGGCACCCGTCCTGCACCATATTTATCCGCTTCGGTGTACGGACCTCAACATCGCCGAGCTTTCATTAGACAGAATAACAACCCGTCCGACTGAACACTAGATCTGCTTCCTTCTCCCCACACGTGCTGCAACAAATCCTTTCCACAAAGCTACAGAGGAAGTGTTCATTTCCGGAGATGACAGGACGTCGCATCATTATAGTGTGTTTATAGATTCATTATAAGGTGTAATTAAGGATCAAACAATCCCCCCCCCCCCCAAATCACACGGTGTTTTCACAACAAGCCATTGACACGATAATAAGAATCCCCGCGTTCGCTGTCTGCAATTATCTTCACAATAGAATCTCTAATGTCATTGTGGTCCAACAATCTGCATCAGACGAGCGTGTGTGGGGGGGCAGAGGAGAGGGCGTCGGGAGGGGGGCGCTGGAGGGGTAGAGGGGGGGGCAACGCGACCAGCCATGGTCAGATGTTTCACCGAAAAAACGATGACGGATCGCCCAAACGCGGCCTAAAAATAACGAGAACATGACAGATTCAATTAGCGCTTTGACAGCAGAGTGATAACAAGCCCACTAATGACTTTTTGCCTCTCGAAGGCTGCATCTCGCAAAACATGCTTTCATATACGCGGCCCGGGATGCTGACGCCGGCGACGCACAAGCGGGTTTTTATTTTTACACCGATCTGGCATAACGATCACAATAAATTGAGCAGAATTTGTGTTGTTCTATTTAGCGCATGATATCGACATTTAATTTTTTTTAACTCTATTTTAAAATGTGTGAATAAGGAGGGGAGGGGGGGAGGGGAGCATAAAAAGGGAACCGGAGGTAAGTTGGAGGCTTCCATATTTATTTCCTTTTAAAGGGAATGTCCAAGCAAAATAAAAAAATGAGTTTCACTTACCTGGGGCTTCTACCAGCCCCATGCAGCCATCCTGTGCCCTCGTAGTCACTCACTGCTGCTCCAGCCCCCCACTGGCAGCATGCCGATCTCGGAGGTCGGCGGGACGCATTGCGTACATTTTTACGCATTCCCGCTAGTGCAGGAACATTAACACATACATTTTTACGCGTTACTGGTTCAATGCGTAAAAATGTACGCATTGAACCAGTAACGCGTAAAAATGTATGTGTTAATGTTCCTGCACTAGCGGGAATGCGTAAAAATGTATGCAATGCGCCCCGCCGACTTCCGAGGTCGGCAAGCTGCCAGCGGGGGACTGGAGCAGCAGTGAGTGACTACGAGGGCACAGGATGGCTGCATGGGGCTGGTAGAAGCCCCAGGTAAGTGAAACTCATTTTTTTATTTTGCTTGAACCTTCCCTTTAAACAATACTAGTTGCTTGGCAGCCCGCTATGTATCGGGGGCCCAAATTTCCCCTTTATACCGCTATTTCAATAGGCGCCTACAGTGGCGCCCAAACTGCTGGCGGGCGCCCATATTTCCTGCTACCTCAGAGGCATTCCTCTATTTAGGTATCTAACTTTTTTTCTTAAAGAAGAACTTCAGCCCAAACAAACATACTGTCCTTAAGTTACATTAGTTATGTTAATTAAAATAGATAAGTCATTTAATCTCTTACCCGCCGTTTTAAAAGAATAGGCAAATGTTAGTGATTTCATGGGGGCAGCCATGTTTTTGGTTGAAAGGAGGTGACAGGGAGCATGAGACACAGTTCCAACTGTCCTGTGTCCTGATCATTCCTCCCAGTTGCTAGGCAACGAGAACAACAACATCAGAAATCCCATCATGCTTTGCACAGCAACAGGGGAAAAATGCCCGGGCAGTTTTCTTTGATGGGGCGGAGCTTAGCTTCTGTGCAGCTAAAAATTAGGCTTGGAGAAGAAAAACAAAGTTCTGATGCTGTGATACTGTTAAAGAAACACCAAGCCTTTTCAGTGCTGCTGAGTAGATGTTTAGTCTGGAGGTTCACTTTAAAGTTATAGGTTACAGATGCTGAAAGGGATTGGTGGACATCATTTCCACGATTATTTGTATGATCACTGATGGCAGACGACAGCAACAGAGTTCCAGATCCCTTCCACCACTATGCGTATTTCACGCATTTTTGGCACATGCTTTTAAGCATAAATCATTTAAATTAATGTTTTCTTGAATGAATTAAAAAAACCTCTGTCAGAGCTGGGATTTTTATAAGGAGCTATGAGCTGGTTTACACTGGTATTGCAAATAGCGATTCGCTTGCTGCATGAAATTTTACGTTTTTACCACTATCTGCGATCCTCGTTCAATAGAACAAGAGTCACAACGCAATCGCCCGCTAAAATTAAAGTTTTATGCAAATCGCAAACGTTGCAGTGAGAATGATTCTGTTAGTATACACTAGATGCAGCGATCAGCTGGCAATCAGCACAGCACTGAAAACCAAGGTAGCACAGGCCATGGCCTAGGGCACCAGGAAGCAAGGGGCGGATAGCGGGCTGGCACACTAAGGCAGTTAAACTGCCGAACATGTAAACCGCAGCAGTCACAAACCAGTCCGTGGCTGCCTTGCTTGAGCAGTGGAGGGTCCTGTTTTCCCCCCATCCCGTGTAAAATGTACAAATCCAGCCCCGAGTTTGAACCAACCCTTAGGGCCCATTCACACTTGCAAATCGCAAAACACTAACGCTTTTGCTAGCGTTTTGCTCTGGCTTTTTTTGCGTTGAACGCAAAAAAAAAATCGCCATTCACACCTGGCGATTTTTTAGCTATTGCGTTTAGCACTTCAATAGCACTGAAACACAATCGCCGGGAAATCGCCTGAAAATGGGGCAGGCTACACGTTTGCGTTTGGCGATTTGCGTTAATCGCCGGCGATTAACGCAAATCGCCCTAGTGAGAACCGGCCCATAGAATTTGATTGCACTAGCGATTTAAAAAGCACTAGCGCTTGAGCGTTTTGCCAAAATCGCCAGCAAAACGATCAGGAGTGAATAGCTCAAACCCACTAGCAGCCTTTTCTAAGTGCTAGTGATTTGGAAAGCTCCTGCTAATGTAATGCTATGGGGGATTTTTATAAGATCACATTGCTCCAGTGTGAACACACCCATAGCATTACATTAGCAAGTGCTTTTCAAATCACAAGCGCTTAGAAATGCCTTAGTAATGTACTGCTAGTGGGTTCCGAAAACACTCCCACTGACTTGCATTAAAATTGTGGTAAAATCAACGTGATCAAGATGTTTCAAAAATCGCAATCGATGCAATTTTACTGAGATTTTACTGCAAGTCAATGGGAGCGTTTTTTTATAAAAAAGTAGAAAGTGCTGATGGTCAGAAAAACACTTAGAAAAAGTTTCATATTGTTTCTACAGCCTAACTCAGCGCCTGGGGCGTGCAGCAGGTGGCTCAGACTGCACAGGGGGCGGGGCACGGACAGAGCTGTCTGGGAACACTGTAGCCTGACCTTCCGGAGGTCTGTGCATCAGGAAATGGCCACATCACCTCATCATTTACTTTCTTTTTCCTTTTCTTTTACCATCCACCCATCAAGCAGTCTTCTGCACAGATAGAGACAAGCTCTGCTCAGCGCACAGGGCCAGGGGAGTCAAACGAAGCAAAAATGAAAAAGCCACATAGATTTTTTTCTATTTCTCCCTCCCTCAGCAGGCTTTTTTGTGTGACGGGAGGAACTATTCTTGTGTAAAGCGCCGGTAAAGCCCTTGGTCAGCGCTGATGGGGCAGCCCAGCCCCGGACTGTAATCAGATTGTCTGCATTGACAGCTGCCCAGATCTATGGAGGAACCTCTGGTGCGTAAACAAAGGGAATTGTGCGGCTGCTGAATAGTGATGTCATCAGCACAACCAGGGGCGGGCGGCGAAGGGGTTAAAGACGATAAAACTCAGCTTTTTTTTTCTTCCAATCTCCCCCCTCTCTTGCAGTATGAGAGATTTTGCTGAGAGCAGCAGATCTGCAGAGCAGAGAGGAGTCAGGCGGAGATTAGATGGAGCAGGCCCGGGCTCTGCAGCTGTACGCTTTATTCAGAGGATGGAATTAGATGTCGCCGCGATAACAGCTGTATTTATAAACCCCCGCGCCGATATTTCGCCGCCGCGCGGCGCCCGACTGAAATATCCCTGGGCGTGATTTCCTGACGATGTCCCGGGCTGGATATTCTGAACCGATGACATCTTCCCCCAGCACCGTTTACAGTGGCGCAGTGGTTAGCGATCTCGCCTTGCAGCGCTGGGTCCCCGGTTAAAATCCAACCAGGGCACTAACTGCATGGAGTTTGTATGTTCTCTCCATGTCTGTGTGGGTTTCCTCTGGGTACTTCAGTTTCCTCCCAAATACGGATAAGTTAATTAGCTTACCCCTAAATTGGCCCTATACTACAATGCATACACTGCACAATACATACATAGACATATGACTGTGATAGGGATTAGATTGTGTGAGCCCCTCTGAAAGACAGTTAAGTAACAGGACTATGTACTCAGTACAGCGCTGAGGAAGATGTAGTCAGGACTGGGTCAGACTACAGTGTGACCCTAACTGATAATAAACTATAAAACACTTTTCTAGCAGAAAATGGCTTCTGAGAGCTGGAAAAAGAAGGGTCAATAGTTCATTATTTTTAGCTCTGGCATACTTCAATGAATGTGTCATTGAGCAAAAACAATAAAACAGTAAACATTTAAAAGTAGATTTAAATATAAAATAGAACTGTGAAATATCTTAAAAAGTCATTTTTAGGAGAAGGAGGAAAGATGCACTTGTTTATTTCATACCATTATTTTCACCTCAGATATCCTTTAAGTTGCAGAAGTTTGCCTCCCTACCTAGTGAGTTCCAGGCCTCCTTCCGGTGGTGGGACAGGTGCTCTTCACTCTTCAGTGTACAAGCCCCAGACAGCCAATCACTATGCGGCTTGCATCACTATCATGTGACATGCAGGGACGGAAGCATAATAGTGATTGGCTGTTTTCATTATTCAGTATTTTCACTATTTCAGTTTAATTACACAAAAACACAACAGCATAACAAAACTATATAAACAGTGATCACATACCATAAATAGCCTTGGTCTGGCCCCACTGATCTATAATTACACAATTAGAAATAGCCCATTTTCAGTTCACCACTTATACATACATATACAGGTATATACCCGTCTTTCCCCGAAAATAAGACAGTGTCTTATATTAATTGTTGCTCTAAAAGATGTGCTAGGGCTTATTTTCAGGGGATGTCTTATATTTCTATTAGGAAGTGTCTCTTAGCAGAACATTTCCTGTTCTTTTGTACTGTGATGTTCCTGGATTTGAAAGTATGCTACTGTACTGATCAGGCACCTGTCCTGTCTTCCCTGCACACAGCTGATAACCTTGCTGGGTGCTGGGATGACAGGATCAGTGCCTGATTGGCACTGCACCAGTGTCCCCACTTACTGGCTGCCTCTTCCTCCTCTTTAGCTTCCGCTAGGGCTTATTTTCAGGGTAGGGCTTATATTTCAAGCATGCTCAAAATTCCAGCTAGGCCTTATTTTCAGGGTAGGTCTTATTTTCAGGGAAAGAGGGTATATATATTATTCAACCAGCAAATAATTTTTTGATGGGAAATTACATAGGTGTCTCCCAAAACATAATAAGACGATGTACCAGAGGCATGATTGTGGAAAAAAAAAATTCTTAGCTTTTATTTACATTTGAGCAAAAAGTGTCCAGTCCAAAATTATTCATACCACACTGCTGGGTCCCACGGATGCAGACCAAGGAGGACGCCACTTCTCCAGATAAGGCACACAAAAGCTCGCTTGGCCTTTGCAAATGCTCATCTGGACAAAGAAGTCTTCTGGTCTTCTGTGTTATGGTCAGATGAAACAAAAATGTAATTGTTTGGTCACAATGATGTTTCCTTCATTTGGCGTAAAAAAGGAGAAGCCTTCAACCCAAAGAACACCATCCCCACTGTCAAACATGGTGGTGGGAACCTAATGCTTTGGGGGTGTTTTTCAGCCAATGGACCAGTGAACCTAATCACAGTAAATGGCACCATGAACAAAGAGCAATACAGGAGGATTCTCAACGACAACATCAGGCAGACTTCAGAGAAACTTGGCCTTGGGCACCAGTGGACATTTCAGCATGTCAATGACCAAAAACACACAGCAAAAATGGTGAAGAAATGGTTAGCAGACAACAACATTAACGTTTTGGAGTGGCCCATCCAGAGTCCTGACTTGAATCCAATTGAGAATCTGTGGAGGGAGCTAAAGATCAGAGTGATGGCAAGAAGACCCTCCAACGTAAAAGATTTGGAGCTCATTGTTAAAGGTGAATGGGCAAAAATACCTGTGGAGACATGCAAAGAGCTGGTCTGCAATTATAGGAAGCGTTTGATTGCTGTAATAGCCAATAAAGGCTTTTCTTTTGATTATTGAGAAGGGTGTGAATCATTTTGGACTGGACACTTTTTGCTCAGGGCCTGTTTCCACTATCGCGAATCCGCATGCGTTGTCCGCATGCGGATTCGCACAGCCAATACAAATGGATGGGCCTGTTTCCACTTGTCAGTTTTGCTGTGCGTTTTTCTGTGCAGGATTTTTCTGCACGGCACAGCCCTCAGAATTCACCTGCGTGTGGAATGCAGGCGAATCGCATGCAATGTATTTAATAGGGAAATCGCATGCGTTTTCCCCATGCGTTTTTTGCCGCGAATTTGCATGCGAATTCGCATAGGTACCAATGTAAATTCACACAGGCAGTGACATGGTTAAAATTGTATATACCCTCACCTATGTGAAAAATCCGCATGCGATTTCATTAGCGGTGGAATCCAGGCGATTCCGCACCGCAATAGTGGAAACGAGCCCTCAAAGGTAAATAAAAGCTGAGAATTCTCATTTTCCCCACAATAATAATGCCTCTGGTACATCGTCTTATTATCTTTTGAGAGACACCTATTACTTGCTGGTTGAATAAAAGTAACTTTTAGGGCTCATTCACACTGGAGGCGCTTTTGGAGTTTTTTAAGCGCTGACGATTTTTCCAAATCGCCCAGAAAGCGCTTGTGCAATGATTCTCTATGACAGAGTTCACATCTGAGCAGTTAGTTTCCGATCCGCTCAGAGAAGCGCTGCTTCCATTGAGGCGATTTGCCTCAATGGAAGGTATAGGAAAAACGCACAACGCTTACAAAATCACTTTGTGCAGCGATTGCGTTTTTTAAAAATAAATGCATTGTGTTTATTCTTTTCCGGATCAAAGAGTTCACTTCCTGACTGACGGCAGGAAGTGAAAAAAACGGAATCGCTCTGCAAACGAGTTTACAAAAACGCTTACCAAAACCGCCCAACTCACAGAAATCGCCAGGAAGGGGGAAAACGCGTAAAAAAAAACGCCCAATGATCGGAACACAATGTGAACGAGGCCGAAGTCAAAATTTGCCAGGGATATGAATAATTATGGGCAGCACTGTATATGCCTTGCGCTAACACTTGTTTAGTTGCATCATCCGTTCGCAGTCAGGTGCGGTTGCGTAACGCTCATTTCACGGATAGGAGATGCCGCTGTCTGGGAAAGAAGCGAGAGCACTGCAGTACCGCAGCCGACCTGTTCAGCTGTCTATGATCTGCTTCCCATCGTCCTGTAACTGGCTGTAGTTTTCTATTCTATATTGTACATTGCCATGGAAGATACTGACGCTACATACAGTAAATCCAAAATAATGTAGTAGTAATACTGTAATGCAGCGACGCACTGAATTGTGTTGACACAGTGTACAGGACCCTAAAAGGGCAACTGAAGTGAGAGAGATGTGAAGGCTGCCATATTTATTTACTTTAAGGCTGCTTTCACAGTGGAACGTTACAGGCGCACGTTAAAGCAGCCTGTAACGCAGCCCAACTCACAGTAATGAAAAATCACACCTGATCTGCTGCATGCTTGTTCAGGGGCTATGGCTAATAGTATTAGAGGCAGAGGATTAGCTGTATGCTTGTTTCTGGTGTGATTTAGACACTATTGTAGCCAAATAGATCAGCAGCACAGACAGGCAACTGGCATTGTTTAAAAGGAGATAAATATGGCAGCCACCATATCACCCTGACTTCAGTTCCCCTTTAAAGGATACCTTAGCAAAAAAAAAAAATTATGATATCATGAATTGGTTGTGTAGTACGGATAATTACTAGAAGATTAGTGGCAAAGACAAAAAAATATTTTCAGTTATATAGAGTTTTTGGTTTTTTTTTTAATAATCTTGCATCATTGCTTAATGTTTGCAGTTTGCACACTACTCACTATTCTAAATGTTTTACAGAGCAGGCAAGTAAACTTTTGAACTGCTCTCTGCAGGAAAAAAAAACAATACAGTGCCAGACAGTTGAGATAATAAGCTTCAGAAGATAGAGCTCTCTGCAACTTTGAGGCTACTTACACACCAGGACGTTACAGGCGCATGTTAGTGCTCCCGTTGCGTTACACAGTAACGCTGCACGTTCAGGCAAAGTGCAGCGTACTGTGCGTTCTGAGCGGCTTTAGCCGCGTTAGACTGTTTGCACATGCTCAGTGGGGGGCGAGAGGAGGCGGGGAGATGCCGCTACAGTAGCCGCGCACATGGCTACTTAATATGCACTGCACTGGCGGCCGCTGATTGGCCGGCGGGACCACGTGATGCGGAGTGTCTTGCTCCGCATCACGTTGTCCCGCCGGCCAATCAGCGCCACTCTGGTAGACCTTATGCGGATAGAGCTGCCTAACGCGGCTCACTCTACCGTCCTCTCCCGCACCACCATACGTTGCATTGGGTGCACGTTATGCGACCTTAACGTAGCACCTAACGCAACGTCTTAGTGTGTAAGTAGCCTAAAAGTTGTGGCTCTTTTGCATAGATAACAACTGGAGTTTCTTAACTCTTCCTGTACTGGAAACAATATCTGCTCCTAATGTTTTATTTCTTAGCTGTACTACACATACAAATCGTTATATTATCTTTTTTTTTTTTCGCTTCAGTGTCTCTTTAATAAATTCTGCAATGGACGCCGTGTGTGTGTGTGTGTGGGGGGGGGGGGGGGGGGGTGCGCGGAAAGACTTAGCCGGTGTGCATGCCCTCTGGTGCCCAAGCGGACATACTGCGCATGCGTGCTACCTATCACTGCTAGGAGGAGGTCCTTGGAAAGGGGGCGTGGCACTATGAGTTCCCACACCAGGTGACACCCACCAACCTTAGTGACATCAGGTGACAGTTGCCCAATATAGCCAGTAACAGTCTGATAAGTTACAGAAAGAGTTAAAAGTGAATGTGATTAATGTTTGTCTTTCATGCTGAGTGCGACACCCACACAGCGTCC
Source organism: Hyperolius riggenbachi (assembly GCF_040937935.1). Taxonomy (NCBI): domain Eukaryota; kingdom Metazoa; phylum Chordata; class Amphibia; order Anura; family Hyperoliidae; genus Hyperolius; species Hyperolius riggenbachi. The sequence goes on from NC_090651.1 coordinate 367,159,639, forward strand.
CAGAGAGGCCCCAGGATTTCCCCAGCGAAGAGACACCGGATCAGCATATTCACTAATAATATTCCCAATCCCTGCAATAGAAAAGTCAGCAAGAGTTAAAGGGGACCTGAACTCAGAACTTCCTCTGTGCTCGAAAAGATAAGCAACAGCATGATAACCTTCACAGAAAAAACATTTCTTTGTTAAAGTTGATACCAACCCTGCAATAAATCTGCAGTGTGTTTACTTCCTTCTTTCATGGAAGCAGACATAGGGTTAACATCCTGTGATTGCATATCAGCTGTGTCTGCCAAGGACTGCCGAATTTCTTTGTTGACAGCTGAGAGATCAAATTACGCTTGTGAGCACTTGAAGGTGAGGGGGGATTGGACAGGCTCTTCCCTGTCCAATTCCCTGAACAAGTCTGCAGATCAGATGCTTCTGACAAAAATCCGACTGGATGCTGCATGCTTGTTTCTGGTGTGATTCAGACACTACTGCAGCCAAATAAATCAGCAGGACAGCCAGGCAACTGGTATTGTTTGACAGGAAATACACATGGCAGCCATCATATCACTTTCACTTCAGGTTCCCTTCGAAGGACAACTGTAACAAGAGGGATATGGAGGGTGCCTGATTTACAGTGGCTTGCAAAAGTATTCGGCCCCCTTGAAGTTTTCCACATTTTGTCACATTACTGCCACAAACATGAATCAATTTTATTGAGATGCACCCCCCGAGCATGATGCTGCCACCACCATATTTGACAGTGGGGATGGTGTGTTCAGAGTGATGTGCAGTGTTAGTTTTCCGCCACACATAGCGTTTTGCATTTTGGCCAAAAAGTTCCATTTTGGTCTCATCTGACCAGAGCACCTTCTTCCACATGGTTGCTGTGTCCCCCACATGGCTTGTGGCAAACTGCAAACGGGACTTCTTATGCTTTTCTGTTAACAATGGCTTTCTTCTTGCCACTCTTCCATAAAGGACAACTTTGTGCAGTGCACGACTAATAGTTGTCCTATGGATAGAGTCTCCCACCTAAGCTGTAGATCTCTGTAGCTTGACCAGAGTCACCATGGGCCTCTTGAGTGCATTTCTGATCAGCGCTCTCCTTGTTCAGCCTGTGAGTTTAGGTGGATGGCCTTATCTTGGTAGGTTTACAGTTGTGCCATATTCTACTATAACTTGATCCCTGACCTGTCTTGTGTGTTCTTTGGACTTCCAGGTGTTGTTGCTTCCAATATTCTCTTAGGGCTCGTTCCCACTGTTGCGACGCGATTTCGGCCGCATTCCGACGCTTGTAAAAACGCATGCGGATGCGTTTCCACATGCGTTTTTACCCGCGATTTCGCGTGCGATTTCGCATGGCAGGGTGCCATGCGAAATTAACCATGACACTGCCAGGGCAAAATAAAATTGAAAAAGGTGCGAAATCGCACGCGAAATCGCGGGTAAAAACGCATGTAACAAACGCATGCGTTTTTACTATTAAATACATTAGCGGCGATTCGCATGCATTCCACTCGCAGGCGAATTCGTTGGCTCTTTTGTGCGTTTTTTTACCGCTGAAAAAAACGCACCTCAGCAACGCTACAGTGGAAACAGGCCCATCCACTTGCATTACATGTGCGAATCCGCATGCATTGGACGCATGCGGATTCGCGATAGTGGGAACGAGCCCTCAGACAACCACTGAGGCCCTCGCAGAGCAGGTGTATTGGTACTGACATTAGATTACACACAGGTGCACTGTATGTAGTCATTAGCACTCATCAGGCAATGTCTATGGGCACTTGACTGCACTCAGACCAAAGGGGGCCGAATAATTATGCACACACCACTTTGCAGTTATTTATTTGTAAAAAATGTTTGGAATCATGTATGATTTTTGTTCCACTTCTCACGTGTACACCACTTTGTGTTGGTCTTTCACGTGGAATTCCAATAAAAGTGATTCATGTTTGTGGCAGTAATGTGACAAAATGTGGAAAACTTCAAGGGGGCCGAATACTTTTGCAAGCCACTGTATATACTCTTAAACAATACCAGTTGCCTGGCAGTCCTGCTGATTTTCTTCATCTAATAATTTTAGTTGTATCCCCTGAACAAGCATGCAGCATATCAGGTATTTCTGACATTGCCAGATCTGACAAGATTAGCTGCATGCTTGTTTCTGGTGTGATTCAGACACTACTGCAGCCAAAAAGATCAGCGCGGCAGCCAGGCAGCTGGTATTGTTTAAGAGGAAATAAATACGGCAGCCTACATATCACTCTCACTACAGTTCTCCTTTAAGTCGAGGGATTGGGAATTAGATGTGGGTAACAATTTACAGCACCACTGAAAATGATGCCGCACAGCTACAAATGCAGCAGAAAAAATAAATGCCATCAAAATAAAAACATTTGGAAATACCAGCCTTAAGGGGGACTCCGCCCTTCCCACCCATCTTTTCAAAGTCTCCCAGTTTATAGATCCCGCACCGCACTGATCGCCCACTGCAGCGTTTGATAGCCGTGGCGCTGACAGTGAAAAGCGTAGTTATCTGTGAGTGAGGCCGGACGCAGCGTTACGAATCTCTCTGCGGCCGGCGTGGGCTCCGCCACAGTTCTCCCCTCCGCGCCGGCTTTTAATTTGCCTGGAATCTTGTTCCACCTTGCTGCCTGCATGGATTGTGTCATTGTTATTCTGCAGCAGTTTATCAGGAAAGTTGCAGCAGATTAGCAGTCAGTAAACATCCAGGCCTGCCGGTTGTGTGCAGAGAGGGGGTTTATAATGAGACCCGAGCAAACGCTCACCGAGAGGTGCGTGACTCCCAGGTAATGGGATCATCCAGGAATCGGCCATCAGCAGGTAATCATTTGCCCCAAATTGGATTACCCTGCAGTGAATCCGCAGCCATCTCCACAGACAGAGAAGAATGCACGGGCTTTGCATATATTATACTGGGACAGGCATGGAGAACTGATGGAGAGAAAAGAATGATGTAACATTAGTCAAGGCTATACAAGTCCGTATCACGCTGCGGTGCACGGAAAACTTTATTAAAGAACAAGTGACACCCATGCTAACCTAGAAATAAAAAACACATATATACGTAGATATATACTAGTTCTACTTGCATAACAGATGTATTGCACTGTCCACATTATGATTCCTGTGAATTTTATAAAGGAAAAGCAGAGAATCCTATTCTAGACAGTTTCCATCTTGGTTACCTTTGAATGAAGCTAATCCTGACATCATTTCCTCCCTCACTCTTTTTTCTCCTCTTGCTAATTGTGTATTCATTACCTGCCCTCCTCCCAGAGTCTTCAGCCACTCCCACTGAGGTCTATATACTAGGAAGTGCGCTGTCTTATGTCATTAAAAGGAGGGGGAAATAAAGGGAAAAGGAGGAATATATTATAGACTAGCTGGACGCCCGGCGTTGCCCAGATATGTATTTGGCTAGTGTTGGCTCTGCCCACTTTTCCTAACCCTAACACACAATTACTTAATCACCAAGTATGTGAGCTTTGCGGTCTTTGGCATCAATAATTTGCAATGAAATAAAATTAATCTGATTGGATGTGGCTCCACCCCTTTTCTGAATTTGAACCCCAATCACCCAATGGCCAACTGTACCAGGTACAGGTGATTAACAGTGCAAGAATGGCAGCAATTAAATATTCCCCTTAAAAATCAATAGGTGGATTTTGATTGGCTTTTATAGGCTCCACCCACTTTTCTGAATATTAATCCCAGTCACCCAGTGACCAACTGTGCAAAGTTTGAGAACCCTGCCATTAACAGTGTAAGAATGGCTGCAGTTTACACTTGCGCAATGAAATTTGTATTTTTCTCCACCCACTTATTTCCTAACATTGTTCAGGTATTTATTTGGCTGGTGTTGACTCCGCCTACTATTTCTAACCCTAACACACAATTACTCAATAACCAAGTTTGTGAGCTTTGCGGTTTTTGGCATCAATAATTTTCAATGAGATTAAACAAATCTGATTGGCTGTTTGTGGCTCCACCCCTTTGTCTGAATTTAACCCCAGTCACCCAATGACCAACTGTACCAGGTTTAAGGCTTGTGCCATTAACAGTGCAAGAATGGCAGCAATTACATATTCCCTCTTGAAAATCAATAGGTGAATTTTGATTGGCTTTTGTAGGCTCCACCCACTTCTCTGAATATTAATCCCAGTCACCCAGTGACCAATTGTGCAAAGTTTGATCCCATTTTCCCAGTAAAATTTGTATTTGTCTCTGCCCACTTATGGCCCGGCGTTGCCCGATTATGTATTTGGCTGGTGTTGGCTGTGCCTACTTTTCTAACCCTAACACACAATTAATCAATTACCAAGTTTGTGATCTTTGCAGTGTTTGGCATCAATAAATTGCATAGAAATGAAACAAATTTAATTGTCTATTTGTGGCTCCACCCCCTTTCTGAAATTGAACCCTAGTCACCCAATGATCAACTGTACCAGGATTGAGGCTTGTGCCATTAACAGTGCAAGAATGGCAGCAATGTAAATATTCCCCTTGAAAATCAATAGGCTAATTTTGATTGGCTTTTATAGACTCCACCCACCTTTCTGAATATTAATCCCAGTCACCCAGCGACCAACTGTGCAAAGTTTGAGAACCCTGCCATTAACAGTGTAAGAATGGCTGCAGTTTACATTTTCCAGTGAAATTTGTATTTGTCTCCGCCCCCTTTTTGTTATGGGAATAAAAAGTATCCTATCCCATTTTTGTGTGATCGAGTAACAAACATCCAAACTTTCCCATTTATTATATTAGTAGGATAAAAAGACCCCCCAGCATGCAACTGTTTTGCCAGCCGATGGCAATGGCAATTAAAGGGCCAGTGCTCCTAAGGTATGTGGTAACTCCAAATCATAACAGCACAAAAAGTTTTGAAAGTTTTCAATGCACGATTAGTATCTTTATCACTTAATACACTCTGACCAGTTACTGTTGAAATTTGATTTTTATGGTAACAATCCCACTTTAAAGGACCACTATAGCGAAAAAAAAATAAACAATTAAAATATGGCAGAACTGACAGGTTTTGGACTAGTCCATCTCCTCGTAGGGGATTTTTAGGGTTTGCTTTGTTTTCAAGGATAACTCCAGTGGAAAAAGTAAGCAGTTAGGCCTAGTGCACACCAAAAACCGCTAGCGGTTTTCGAAGCGATTTTTTCTTATTATTATGAAGCATTTTGCTAGCGTTTTGCGGTTTTGTGTAGCGTTTTTTTGTGTAGCAGATTACAGATATTGTTACAGTAAAGCTGTTACTAAACAGCCACTGTAACAACGCCCTGAAAACTCTGAACTGGCGTTTTATCAAGCGTTTTGTGTTTTTCCTATACTTAACATTGGAGGCAGAAACGCCTTCGAAATCCAAAAAATGCTGCAGCCCGGGAGTTTGCATTTCTGCAAAAGCCTACCGCTCTGGTGTGCACTAGCCCAAATCAGATGTAAATCGATTCCCTTAATTCCAGATTTGGACTGACAGGATGGGAAAACTAGGTCAATCGGGGGCGGGGCAATAGCAGCGGTAGATCAACGGCCCATCATGGGGTTTGATCAATTTCCAATAGATTTGGGATCTATTAAAAATCGATGTGCTGTGTGTGGTAGGAATCGATTTATTTCAGAAAAGAATCAATCATTTTGGAAACATCTGGTGGAAAATCGATATGTGTCCGGCCAGCTTTAGCAATGATTTTGGCGTCCACCATTCGTGCCCGACATGGCAAACGCCGGCCTGACGGAGCACTTTTTTGCTCGTCTGCGAGCCTAAACTTTCTGCGCACACACGAGAGCAGGCCTCGCACGCCTTCCATCCATCAAATATTTACTCGCCCCCGGGCAAAAACATCACTAAAATGTATAAATTAAAATATCCCGGCACTCGCATTGTCAAGTAAGGCTTAATCACAACTGCAAGTGGAGCAGAACATTGGTAAATCCTTATTATTTCTCATAATGAGAGATAATAGAGAGAGTGGCTAGGCCAAGAGGAGGGGGGGGGGGGGGGGGGCTGGCAGAGGCAGCAGTGGTGGCGAAAACGGGGTCGGGGGGAAGGGGAGGCGGCATCAGCAGCCCTGGCAGGTCTCTGTGTATAACACCCAGTCCCTGCGTATCCCCTGCTATGTGTTAATTCCAGCTCCGCAGGATATGTGTGCGCCGCCTTGTCACCTTGTGAGCGGTTCTTACATCATTCGCTGATGCCGTTGCCTGCAGCTTTACTCCCGTAGCAGCAGTGCAGGCGCAGAGGATTATAAGAATAGACTGAGAGCCGCGTGCCTGAGAGGGGGCTCCTCTGACCCCGGCCTTACCTGAGAGACTCTGGGGGGGATTCAGAGGACGACAGCTAAATTAATAAAGGCCATGAGAGACTTCGCTGACGGCGAAAGGTTACACACGCTGGGCTTGTTTAGTTTGGTTGAAAAAAACAATAACTTCTGTACGGCCCCAGTTTTTTTTTTCTTTTAGTACATTAATAACAATTGTGTTTCATGTGAATTACGCAGTAAAAAAAAATTAAAAAAAAAAACATGTAAAACAAGAGTTTGCCTTCTTAAAACAGAAGGTATTTGCGATTGTTCTGGTTGGAGTGAGCATATGATGTCTCCCACAATGCATCACTGCTGAATATGCAAATATCTGAATATACAAATTATCCTTTGTTATCCCTGTAAGCTAGCCACACCTCCAGAACCGTTTGATTGCAATGATGTGTCAGCTTTATTGTGGCTCTGTACAATTAGCAAGCTGACACATCATTGCATTTCAGCGGTTCTGGGGGCGTGGCTAGCTTACAGGGACAACAAAGGATAGTTTGTATATTCAGATATTTAGATATTTGCATATTCAGCAGTGATGCATTGTGGGAAACATCATATGCTCACTCCAACCTAAATAATCACAAATACCTTCTGCTTTAAAAATGCAAGCTTTCGTTTTGCATAGCATATTAGTAAGGTCCGGTTCACACTAGAAAAAATAAGGCACACGGATCCGGTGAGAGAATCCGGTCTTTGCTTCATCGGATCCGGATGGCTCTGTGCACATTGGCAAACGGATTGTGAAAACCAGGTCCGGGCCGAGGCATAGGCTGGAGAGGCTCCAGCCTCAGGGCGCAGTGTAGGAGGGGCGCAGAATTCATTCAGCTGTCATTCCTAATTGTGTATGAAGCAGAAAGAAATAAGAAAAGGGGATACATGGCAGTGACTGCAAGCCAGATAACTAGATATTAAGGTGTTGGGGAGGTTTCGGGCCCTGTGGCGCCTCTTAGTCTAATAGCAATCAGTGTGTGACGGCTGGGGTGGGAGGGATGGAGGGGCGCACTTTGGTGTCTCAGCCTTGGGTGCTGGAGGACCTTGTCCCGGCTCTGGTGAAAACTGATCTGATCAACGATGGATTTGCCAGATACATACATCACCGGCAGAGGTTTCCTCTTCTTGCGCTGTGATTACACAGCGCGTCATGTGACTAGTCACAAGTCTTTGCGTCATGTAGTCATATGATGTGGAAGAAGATGGATGCCTCTACCGCCGGCCTTTAGGTATGTATATGAGGCCCGGTTCACCCTCGCTCACCACCCGCCCGGCTGCTGCACCCTCCCTCACCCTCCCGCCACTCAGGTTCGCATCCCCACCTCCTCCATCCCCCGTGGAACGGTCCGTTTCTGTGAAGAAACGCTCCGTTTTCTATTGCCCCAATGCTGCAGCATTTTTTGTTCCGCTGGGCAGAACAGTCCGGAAAATTAGGGCCTGCAGCATTTTTTTGGTCCGGGAAACGGAACATAAGGAACGTATCCGTACCAACTGATGCATGTTAACGGTCCAGTAGGGTAACATTGGATCCTTTCACATCTATTCCATTTGTACAGTATACATTCCGGTTACGTTCCATAAAAAAAAAAAAATGCTGATGTGAACCAGGCCCTAGAGAGGGCTTTTTTGGTCCTTTGTAGCCTGTTTACACACTGCTACCAGTAGGAGTTCTGGATCACCATGAGCCTTCTTGGTAATCTAAACAAAAAACAAACATTGTTTTGCAAAAAAACCAAACAAAAAAACAAACATTGTTTTTGTGTCATTTTAAATCCCATTAGCCAATCCAGAAGACAATTATCCCTAAGTGAATAAGTACCAGTAATAATAATTAATAATAATAATAAACTATTATAACTTGCCACAATCACTCTTTATCCTCTGCTGTCTCTATATAACAGAGTAACACATCAGAGCTACGGATCAGCCACTGATGGACTCTGCCCATCTGACACCAGAAAGGCCGGATGATAAACTTCTGATTGATTTTGGGCAGAGTATTGATTGATGGAGTGATTGGGTGCGCTGGTAATGTTTTGTGGCGTGGGTGTGTGTGGCGGGGGAAGCCAGGATTTATTTGACATCATCTAATCGAACAGATTCTAGACGGATACACACGGGCTCTGCTCCTGACTGCTGGGCGGGAGATGGGCTGAGCATGACTGCCAAAGAGGGGCTGGATTTCTGGGACTGGCCACAGAGAGGGTCAGCCATGCGTTATATAATAATAATATGGTAGGACATTAGACTGTGACTGTGGTAGGGATTAGATTGTGAGCTCCTCTGAGGACAGTCAGTGACATGACTATGTACTCTGTAATGTGCTGCAGAAGATGTCAGTGCTATATAAATACATAATAATAATATGGTGGACATTAGACTATGGCAATGGTAGGATTACATTGTGAGCTCCTCTGAGGACAGTCAGTGACATGACTATGTACTCTGTAATATGCTGCAGGAGATGCCAGTGCTATATAAATACATAATAATACTATGGTAGGACATTAGACTATGACTATGGTAGGGATTAGACTGTGAGCTCCTCTGAGGACAGTCAGTGACATGACTATGTGCTCTGTAATGTGCTGCAGAAGATGTCACTGCTATATAAATCTATATATATAAAATCGGATGTATGTGTGTGTGTATGTGCCGCGATCACTCGAAAACGGCTTGACTGATTTGAACAAAACTTGGTATACAGATCCCTTACTACCTGGGATGATATGTTCTGGGGGTCTCGCGGCCCCCCTGCACACGTGGGCGGAGCTACAAACAGCAAATCAGATTTCACCCATTCAAGTCAATAGAAGAAATGTAAAAGGCAGCCATTCTCGCAGTATTCAAGCCAGAGTCCCCACACATGGCACAGTTGGTCACTTGGTGACTGAGGTTACAAATCCAAGAAAAGTGGGCGGAGCATAAAACAGCTAATCAAATTTTTAATTTTAAATGGGAAAATGTAAACTGCAGCCATTCTTAGACTGTTAATCGCAGGGCTCTCAAACTTGGCACAGTTGGTCACTGGGTGAATGAAATTAAGATTCAAGAAAGTGGGTGGAGCCTACAACAGCCAATCAAAATTCACCTATTGATTTTCAAGGGGAATATTTAAACTGTTGCCATTCTTATACTCAGGGGCGTAACTAGAAATCACTGGGCCCCCCTGCGAATATTTGGATGCCCCCCCCCCCCCCCCCCCCCCCCATAGGTGCCAAATAATCGTAATGGGGCAGCGTTTCACTGTAAATTAATTGTAAAGTGGGCAGCATTTTACCAGACAATCGTAATGTGGGCCAGAAAATCGTAATGTGGGCAGAGTTCACCAGAAAATCGTAATGTGGGCCTTTAGAAAATCATAATGTGGGCAGAGTTCACCAGAAAATCGTAATGTGGGCACCAGTCACCAGAAAATTGTAACGTGGACAGCATTCACCAGACAATCGTAATGTGGGCAGCGTTCACCAGAAAATCATAATGTGGGCAGAGTTCACCAGAAAATCATAATGTGGGCAGAGTTCACCAGAAAATCGTAATGTGGGCACCAGTCACCAGAAAATCGTAACGTGAGCAGCAGTCACCAGACAATTGTAATGTGGGCAGCATTCACCAGAATATCGTAATGTGGGACAGAAAATCGTAATGTGGGCAGAGTTCACCAGAAAATCGCAATGTGGGCAGCAGTCACCAGAAAATCGCCATGTGGGCAGCAGTCACCAGAAAATCGCCATGTGGGCAGCAGTCACCAGAAAATCGCCATGTGGGCAGCAGTCACCAGAAAATCGCAATGTGGGCAGCAGTCACCAGAAAATCGCAATGTGGGCATCAGTCACCAGAAAATCCTAATGTGGGCAGCAGTCACCAGAATATCGTAATGTGGGCAGCAGTCACCAGAAAATCCTAATGTGGGCAGCAGTCAGTCACCAGAATATCATAATGTGGGCAGCACACACCAGAAAATCCTAATGTGGGCAGCAGTCACCAGAAAATCCTTATGTGGGCAGCAGTCACCAGAAAATCGCAATGTGGGCAGCAGTCACCAGAAAATCGCAATGTGGGCAACAGTCACCAGAAAATCGCAATGTGGGCAGCAGTCACCAGAAAATCCTAATGTGGGCAGAGTTCACCAGAAAATCATAATGTGGGCAGAGTTCACCAGAAAATCATAATGTGGGCAGAGTTCACCAGAAAATCGTAATGTGGGCACCAGTCACCAGAAAATCGTAACGTCAGCAGCAGTCACCAGAAAATTGTAACGTGGATAGCATTCACCAGACAATTGTAATGTGGGCAGCGTTCACCAGAATATCGTAATGTGGGACAGAAAATCGTAATGTGGGCAGAGTTCACCAGAAAATCGCAATGTGGGCAGCAGTCACCAGAAAATCCTAATGTGGGCAGCAGTCACCAGAAAATCGCAATGTGGGCAGCAGTCACCAGAAAATCGCAATGTGGGCAACAGTCACCAGAAAATCGCAATGTGGGCAGCAGTCACCAGAAAATCCTAATGTGGGCAGCATACACCAGAAAATCGTAATGTGGGCAGCAGACACCTGAAAATCGTAATGTGGACAGCAGACACCTGAAAATCGCAATGTGGGCAGCAGACACCTGAAAATCGTAATGTGGGCAGCAGACACCTGAAAATCGTAATGTGGGCAGCAGACACCAGAAAATCGCAATGTGGGCAGCAGTGACCAGAAAATCGTAATGTGGGCAGCAGACACCAGAAAATCCTAATGTGGGCAGCAGTCACCAGAAAATCGCAATGTGGGCAGCAGTCACCAGAAAATCGCAATGTGGGCAGCAGTGACCAGAAAATCGCAATGTGGGCAGCAGTGACCAGAAAATCGTAATGTGGGCAGCAGACACCAGAAAATCGCAATGTGGGCAGCAGACACCTGAAAATCGCAATGTGGGCAGCAGACACCTGAAAATCGTAATGTGGGCAGCAGTGACCAGAAAATCGCAATGTGGGCAGCAGACACCTGAAAATCACAATGTGGGCAGCAGGCACCTGAAAATCGTAATGTGGGCAGCAGACACCTGAAAATCGTAATGTGGGCAGCAGACACCTGAAAATCGTAATGTGGGCAGCAGACACCAGAAAATCGCAATGTGGGCAGCAGACACCTGAAAATCGCAATGTGGGCAGCAGACACCTGAAAATCGTAATGTGGGCAGCAGACACCTGAAAATCACAATGTGGGCAGCAGACACCTGAAAATCGTAATGTGGGCAGCAGACACCTGAAAATCGTAATGTGGGCAGCAGGCACCAGAAAATCGCAATGTGGGCAGCAGACACCTAAAAATCGCAATGTGGGCAGCAGACACCTGAAAATCGTAATGTGGGCAGCAGACACCAGAAAATCGCAATGTGGGCAGCAGTGACCAGAAAATCGCAATGTGGGCAGTAGACACCTGAAAATCGCAATGTGGGCAGCAGACACCTGAAAATCGTAATGTGGGCAGCAGACACCTGAAAATCACAATGTGGGCAGCAGACACCTGAAAATCGTAATGTGGGCAGCAGACACCAGAAAATCGCAATGTGGGCAGCAGACACCAGAAAATCGCAATGTGGGCAGCAGACACCTGAAAATCGTAATGTGGGCAGCAGACACCAGAAAATCGCAATGTGGGCAGCAGTGACCAGAAAATCGCAATGTGGGCAGTAGACACCTGAAAATCGCAATGTGGGCAGCAGACACCTGAAAATCGTAATGTGGGCAGCAGACACCTGAAAATCACAATGTGGGCAGCAGACACCTGAAAATCGTAATGTGGGCAGCAGACACCAGAAAATCGTAATGTGGGCAGCAGACACCTGAAAATCACAATGTGGGCAGCAGACACCTGAAAATCGTAATGTGGGCAGCAGACACCAGAAAATCGTAATGTGGGCAGCAGACACCAGAAAATCGCAATGTGGGCAGCAGACACCAGAAAATCGCAATGTGGGCAGCAGACACCTGAAAATCGTAATGTGGGCAGCAGACACCTGAAAATCCCCCTGCAGAATTTCAGAGCGCAGCCTACAACAGCCAATAAAAATTCACTTTTTGATTTTCAAAGGGAATATGTAAGCTGCTACCATTCTTTTACACTGTCAATAGCAGATGCCTCAAACCTGGTACAATTGGTCAGTGGGTGACTAGGGTCCAAATTCAGAAAGGGGGCGGAGCCACTAAAAAGCCAGATTTGTTTATTTTTCAATGGGAAAATACAAAGTATTGATACCAAGGACCCCAAAGCTGATAAACTTGATAATTGAGTGAATGTATGTCAAGGTTAGAAAAAGTGGGCGGTGCCAACAACTCAATTTTTAACATGGCAGGGTTCCCAAACTTTACACAATTGGCCACTGGGTGATTGGGAAGAATATTCAGAAATGTGGGTGGAGCCTACAACAGCCAATCAAAATGTACCTATTGATTTTCAAAGGGAATATTCAAATTGCTACCATTCTTACACTGTTAATGACAGAGGCCTCAAACTTGATACAATCAGTCATTGGGTGGCTGGGGTCCAAATTCACTAAAGGGGGTGGAGCCACAAACAGCCAATCAGATTTGTTAGATTGATTTCAGCCATCCTGTTATTGGCAGGGTTCTAAAACTGGGTGAGTAGGTGACACAGTTGGTCACTGGATGACTGGGACTAACATTCAGGAAAGTGGGTGGAGCCTACAGCAGCCAATCAAAATTCACCTTTTGATTTTCAAGAGGAATATTTACATTACTGCCATTCTTACACTCTTAATGGCAGAGGCCTAAAATCTGCTATAGTCAGTCACTGGGAGACTGGGGTTTAAATTCTGAAGGGAGCGGGCCAAAAACAGCCAATCAGATTTGTTTAATTTCAATGGTAAAATGCAACTTATTGATGCCAAGGACCCCAAAGCTCATAAAATTGGTCATTGAGTGACTATGTCAAGATTACAAATAGTGGGCGGAGCCAAAAACAACTAACTTTTTTCATGGAAAAATGTAAACTGCAGCTATTCTTACACTGTTATTGGCAGGGTTCTCAAACTTTGCACAGTTGGTCACTGGGTGACTAGGATTAATATTCGGAAAAGTGGGTGGAGCCTACAAGAGCCAATCAAAATTCACCTATTGATTTTCAAGGGGAATATTGAAACTGCAGTCATTCTTACACTGTTAGTGGCAGAGGCCTCAAACCTCCTACAGTCGGTCGTTAAGTGTCTGGGGTTCAAATTCAGTAAAGGGGTGGAGCCACAAACAACCAGATTTCTTTGCTGGATGAACTGCTTCCAGTCACACAATTTTGATGCCAGGAACCCAAAAGCTCACAAACTTGGTCATTGAGTGACTGTGTGTCAAGGTTACAAAAAGTGGGTGGAGTTAAAAACAGATTTTTCTGGGAAATTGTAAACTGCAGCCTTTCTTCACTGTTAATGGCAGGGTTCTCAAACTTTGCACAGCTGGTTACTGGGTGACAGGGAATAATATTCAGAAAAGTGGGTGGAGCCTAAAATGCCAATCAAAAATCACATGTCGCTTTTCAAGGAGAATATTAAAATTGCTGCCATTCTTGCACTGTTAATGGCACAAGCCTCAAACCTGGTACAGTTGGTCATTGGGTTACTGGGGATCAAATTCAGAAAAGGGGGCAGAGCCACAAACAGTGAATCAGATTTGTTTCATTTCATGGGAAAATATAAATTATTGATGCCAAGGACCCGAAAGCTCACAAACTTGGTCATTCAGTGACTGTATGTCCAGGTTACAAACAGTGGGTGGAGCCAAAAACAAATTTCACTGGGAAAATGTAAACTGCAGCCATTCTTACACTGTTTATGGCAGGGTTCCCAAACTTTGCCCAGATTAATATTCAGGGAAGTGGGAGGAGCCTATAATAGCCAATCAAAATTCACCTGTTGATTTTCAAGTGGAATATTTAAATTGCTGCCATTTTTACACTGTTAATAGCAGAGGTCTCAAACCTGCTACAGTTGGTCATTGGGTGACTGGGGTTCAAATGCTGGAGAGGGGTGAAGCCACAAACAGCCAATCTGATTTGTTTAATTTCTATTGGAATATACAAATTATTGATGCCAAGGACCCCAAAGCTCACAAACTTGGTCATTGAGTGTTTGTGCGTTAGGATTAGAAAGTGGGCGGAGCTAACACCAGTGAAATACATACCCGGGCAACGCCAGCCGGGTCATCAGTGGGTGGAGACAAATACAAATTTCACTGGGAAAATGTAAACTGCTGCCATTCTTATACTGTTAATGGCAGGGTTCTCAAACTTTGTACAGTTGGTCACTGGGTGACTGGGATTAATATTCAGAAAAGTGGGTGGAGCCTACAAAAGTGAATCAATCTTCACCTATTGCTTTTCAAGGGGAATATTTAATTGCTGCCATTCTTGCACTGTTAATGCCACAGGCCTCAAACCTGATACAGTTGGTTATTGGGTGACTGGGGTTCAAATTCTGAAAAGGGGGTGGAGCTACAAACAGCCAATCAGATTTTTTTAATTTCAATGCAAATTATTGATACCAAAGACCGCAAAGCTCACAAACTTGGTCATTGAGTAATTGTGTGTTAGGGCTATAAAAAGTGGGCGGAGCCAACACCAGCCAAATACATACCCGGGCAACGCCGGGCAATCAGCTAGTACATAATAATATGGTAGGACATTAGACTATGACTATGATAGGATTAGATTGTGAGCTCCTCTGAGGACAGTCAGTGACATGACTATGTACTCTGTAACGTGCTGCAGAAGATGTCAGTGCTATATAAATACATAATAATAATATGGTAGGATATTACACTATGACTATGATAGGATTAGATTGTGAGCTCCTCTGAGGACAGTCAGTGACATGACTATATACTCTGTAAAGTGCTGCAGAAGATGTTGGTGCTAAATAAATCCTAAAATAATACTGTATTATCTATCTCCCTGTCAACCAGCCCTCTGCCTCTCTGCCATGTCTCTCGCTTTTTCGGTCTACTCCTTGGAGATTTTCTTATTTGCGCACCAGTCACCGTGGAATTGTGACTTCCGATATACCATTAGCACGTATTGGCACATTTATTTGCTCTAAGTCTCTCACAAGTCACAAGTACCCCCCCCCCCCTTTCCGTATCCCGCAGATCGCCGGTAACGAGCGCCTGCCCGTAATGCAGCAGTGATAAATGGCGCGGCGGCGGATCTCTCGCTGTAGCCATATGCGGGTTAATAATAATATTTACAGCGATGGAACAGACAGGAGCTGCCACTGGTAACGCATTGCTGCCTCTCAGAACCTTCCAGGGATTTGTGCATTTGCATAAAGATGTCTGATAAGCAATTACTAATTTATTTTATAAGCTGCAGAGAGAACGTCAGATGAAGACGCAGCACAAAGTCAGCGAGAGAACAGAGAGCCGCTCTGCCCCGCAGAGATTGCAATCTAATTCCAGGCTTAGCGCCGGATATCCCGTCTTATGATGGAATGATAGAGGGTTTAGCGGGGGTCAGAGAGGGCCCGGCGTCCTACACACACATACAGATCTCTGCCCGTTACAGGCTGCTAGAGAGGGGTGCAGAAACGCAGCTTGTATGCAGATATAATGCAAATCATATTACTGGGCCAATCTAAATTGTTCCAATTTGCCTACTGTCTGCTAGTGGGGCTCATAATGGGTCAATGAGTATAGTGCAAAACTTCATGTAACATACGATCACGTTACATACAGAATACTACATTTGTAAATTACGACCAGTGATCTGATAAGAAATTGCATCGTGTGTAAACGTCCAAGTTGTTTCCGATCGATTTTTAATCGATGTTGCTTTGATAAGCACCCAAAATTGATCGGAATCCGATCGGACAGGTTGGAAATGATCTAATAGATCCGCTGATCTGATGGAAAATTGTACCGTGTAGATGGGGCTTTACACGACCTAGGCCCCGGATACCTGAAGGATTTGATGCATCAACTGCATCACACCTCCCACTACCTCCGATCAAAAGGATGTCATAACTTCACCACCTCCAGAGTCCAACTGTCATGCTGCCCTTACCCTGTGGAATGCCTTACCAAACTTTATCAAGGCAGCTCCAACCCTGCACATGTTTAAATCAAGACTGATTAGCCACCTGTTTAGCCTGGCATTTATGATCACCTGACTGTTTCCCCTGTACACATCACTATGTATTGATCAGACACAAGCTTAGGTGCTTTGGGTCCTACAGGAGAAAAGCGCTTTACAAATATTCTGTTGGTCGTTGTTGTTGTATAAAATGTCTCCGGAAGTGACTATTGCTGATTGAAGGACCACTATCCTGAATAATTGTACAATTTTAAATACACAAATATAAAATCTACATTTCTTCTAGAGCAGGGTGCACTATAAATTCCTTTTTGCTATGTTACTGTCACTTACAGTAGGTACTTAAAAACAGGCAGATCTGACAATTTGTAGACTAGTCTATCTCCTCATGGGGGACTCTCAGAATTAACTTTATTTTTTACTTAAAGTGGAATATAACCCAGCATTTCAACTTTGCTCTAAAACATTATTTACAGCATATTATATGCAACCAGCATTTTTTTTACTCGACCAGCATTGGAAGGGTTACACACAGAGCTTTAAAGTTCGTGGAGAGAACTGCTGAAGTTTAGATAGATACATTTCAGTAAACAAAATGTAGCAAGTGGTAAATGTTACACACTCTCTGGCTGTACTCCAGCTCCTGCACAGTCAGAGAGAGTGAGTCACGTTCCACAGTTGTTACATTTTGTTTTGCTGAAATGTATCTATGTAAGCTTCAGATGCCGCAGCAGTTCTCTCCAGGAACTTTCAGGGCTCGTTCCCACTATCGCGAATCTGCATGCGTCCAACGCATGCAGATCCGCACATGTAATGCAAGTGGATGGGCCTGTTTCCACTGTAGCGTTGTTGAGGTGCGTTTTTTTCAGCGTGAAAAAAACGCACAAAAGAGCCAACGATTTCGCCTGCGTCGGGAATCCGTGCGAATCGCCGCTAATGTATTTAATAGTAAAAACGCATGCGTTTGTTACATGCGTTTTTACCCGCGATTTCGCGTGCGATTTCGCACCTTTTTCAATTTTATTTTGCCCTGGCAGTGTCATGGTTAATTTCGCATGGCACCCTGCCATGCGAAATTGCATGCGAAATCGCGGGTAAAAACGCATGCGGAAACGCATCCGCATGCGTTTTTACAAGCGTCGGAATGCGGCCAAAATCGCGTCGCAACAGTGGGAACGAGCCCTCAAGCTCTGTGTGTAACCCTTCCAATGCTGGTCTAGTAAAAAAAAAATGCTGGTTGCATATAATATGCTGTAAATAATGTTTTAGAGCAAAGTTGAAATGCAGAGTTATATTCCGCTGAAGATGATTTACACACAGATGTCAGCCAGCCTTACTACCCTTTCTGCACACTATTTTGGCAGTTAGACTGAGTAACGGCGGTACAGTAAGTTCTTTTGTAAATAAAGAAATAATTAAGCTTCCCACACAAGGAGATGGACTAGTCTAAAACTTGACAGATCTGTGAGATTTTTACTTCCTACTGCAAAGTTGGCCATATACGCTTGTTGCCCAAAATGTCAAACAGATCGATTCGCCATAGCCCCTGAACAAGCATGCAGCAAATCAGGTGTTTCTGACATTATTGTCAGATCTGACAAGATTAACTGCATGCTTGTTTCTGGTGTTATTCAGACTCTACTGCAGCCAAATAGATCAGCAGGGCTGCCAGGCAACTGGTATTGTTTAACAGGAAATAAATATGGCAGCCTCCATATTCTTCCCACTACAGGTGTCCTTTAACACTCTACCAGTTGGGCATCCTGAAAAAAAATATAATTGAATTCCGTTGCAGTGCGATTATATTATTCGTTACGCAGCGGCGCAGAGTAAAAGGACCCTTCGCTAAATGAACAAGAAGATGCTGGGGGCCAAAGCAAGGGGGAAAAAAGTTTTATTTAAAGGGATACTGTAGGGGGGTCGGGGGAAAATGAGTTGAACTTACCTGGGGTTTCTATTGGTCCCCCACAGACATCCTGTGCCTGCGCAGCCACTCCCCAATGCTCCGGCCCCGCCTCCGGTTCACTTCTGGAATTTCCGACTTTGAAGTCTGAAAACCACTGCGCCTGCGTTGCCGTGTCCTTGATTCCCCTGATGTCACCAGGAGCGCACGGCGCAGACACGGACCATACTGGGCCTGCGCTGTGTGCTCCTGGTGACATCAGCGGGAGTGAGGACACGGCAACGCAGGCGCAGCGGTTTTCAGACTTTATAGTCTGAAATTCCAGAAGTGAACCAGAGGCGGGGCTGGAGCATCGGTGAGTGGCTGCGCCAACACAGGATGTCTGCGGGGGACCATTACAAGCCACGGGTAACTTCAACTCATTTTCCCCCAACTCTCCCCCCCCCCCGTACAGTATCCCTTTAAGTTTTGGATGGTCTGGGAGACGGTTAAAAAAATCTCTGCTGGTGTTTTATTTTCATAATCATCTCTGTCGTCATCCGCCAGAAATGTCCTGTCCTGTCAGGAAGTGGATAAATCATTCTGCAGGACAGACGCAGGAATAAATATCATTTTTTATTTGCGAGGGGGACAGTCAGTCCCTGTCAGGCTTTCTTCTTGCCTTCTTTGAAGTGAGTAGACTTCCTTCTCCTGCTGGCCGTGTTTCAATCCCAAAGTCGTATCGCAAGCGATTTGCAAGCACTACACCGACCGCAGGTTACTGTAATTTTCAATGTCATTGCGGTGGCCCTGTTCGCACTGCTGCGATTTATCACGGTGCGATTTTTGTTCAAATGCAAACTTGGGCAGATGTCACACTTGTCCTAGTGTATTTTTCGTGCTACTTCAGTGCTTCAGTTACTCTGCGATCGTGTTTGCGATTGTGTTTTTCCATATACGATTTTCCATGTGCGCAATTTTATCTGTTGTAGCAAAATATATAGTAATTGGGAACGCTGCTGTCCTGCGGCAAAAAAGCAGCCCGAATTTAAAACAAATTGCAACAAAAAGAATACGAACGCAAACAAAGCATGCCATTGATTTCAATGACAAGCGTGTTGGTTTGCATTTTTGCTGCATGCAATGTGCAGGATTTTAACAAGACTATTATAACCTGTCTTGTTTTTTTGTTTTTTGTTTATGCATTGCCATATTAAGTCAGTGGGAGTGCAGAGAAATGGCATAGCGCAGTATTAAGTGAGTTTGTAGCAGTTTCCTGATTTAACTTCCAACCCCTCCTCGGAACAATCGTAATCACGACATGAGCCTGGCTGATCGCGTTTAAAATCACCCTGCAACGCATGGAAACTTGCATCTGTTAAATAGAAGCAGATTGCTAATGCATCGCTGCGCGTTTGTGATCGTGATTGCAATTTGCAGAGGAAAAGAGCCCTTACAAACTTGGCAGCTTAGGGCTGTTTTTCAGACATGACCACCATAGGCAGTTGCTTAGGGCCTCACTTTGCGCGTGGGGCACCAGAGAACTATGGCGAGGTCAGTTGCTGCATCTGATTGATCCATTTCAAACCTGCATAAATTAGCATCTTATTGATTATTCGCAGAACTCTTTTCTCTACAGTATAGGATTATTATTAACTACTTAAACTAATTGAAATCTACACCCTGTTTTGGTGGTTACGTGGCTGGCAGGGCGTCGATATCAATTTGCCGCCGCTGCTCCAACCCGCTGTTTGGCCTGGTGCACACCAAAAACCGCTAGCAGATCCGCAAAATGCTAGCAGATTTTGAAACGCTTTTTCTTATTTTTCTGTAGCGTTTCAGCTAGCATTTTGCGGTATTGTGTAGCGTTTTTGGTGTAGTAGATTTCATATATTGTTACAGTAAAGCTGTTACTGAACAGCTTCTGCCGTTTTTCAGAGCGGTTTGCGTTTTTCCTATACTTTACATTGGAGGCAGAAACACCTCTGCAATCCAAAATCTGCAGCAGCCCAGGAGTATGAGTTTCTGCAAAACGCCTCCCGCTCTGGTGTGCACCAGCCCATTGAAATACATTACCCTAGCGTTTCCACATCCGCACTCGGATCTGAAAACGCGACCGAACCGCTCTGGTGTGCACTAGGCCTTTTCGTCGCTCCTGACGATCTCCCCGCTGAATCCCTGCTGTCTCCCGCTTACTGGCTCTGCCTGTCTCTATGATGGCTGTCAGCGGGTCGGGAGCCAATTTCATTGGTTCCTGGCCCTGTCTTTCAATGTAAGCAACTCCCATTGGCTTACATTAATAGGAAGGGTCAGGAACCAATGAAAGCAGCTCCTGACCGGCTCACAGGAAGTCAGGAACTTGAGACGGCAGAGTGGGTGGCTGAGTGCGGCGGTGACGATAGGTGTGTGCAGCGATTTGTCGGGATTCTGCCTTCTCTGTACCAGCGGACTCTGGTCCTTAAAGGGGCAGAGACCGCTGGTACTTACGTGGTTAATATAACCTTTTCTAGAGTAAACTAAAAGCTAAAACCTAACTTTTAATAAATAAAAATTTTGATTCAATGGTCATGCTGATTAATAGACATAAATAGTGATCAAACTGCAGTGGGTTTGGAAATGGCTTTAGCAAGTAGTCCCAGCTCACACTGCCATGTAAACATATGCACCCCCCACACACAACCCCTACATGTTTCACCCCCTCAAATAGGGGGCTTCATCAGGGGTATAAAGTGCCCAGTGCTAAAGTGCATATAACTTTCAAATATCTGTTGATATGTGATATTTGTTTTGAATGTTATATGTAGATTATGCACTTTAGCACTAGGCACCCCTGACAAAGCCCCCATTTGAGGGGCTGAAACATGTAGTACTTGTGTGTATGTGGGGGGGGGGGGTATATATTTACATGGCAGTGTAAGCTGGGGCTACTTGCTAAGACCATTTCCCAACCCACTGGAGTTTATTGTTATTATTATTTTATTAATTGGTATTTACATAGCACCGACATCTTCCGCAGCTCTGTACAGAGTATATTGCCTTGCCACTTTATCATCAGCAAGACCATCGTTTTAAAGAGTTTTTTCAGCAGATTTACTGTACGCTCACTTTTCCGATCAATTTTCTGATCAATTTCCATTCACTTCTATGAGAAAATCGATCAGAAAAACAAACAATCAAAATCAGAGCGGACCTGTCGTAAATTTTCTATCGCGCCATCTATCTGCTGAAAATAACTAATGGTCTATCCCCAGCATAGTCTCCTCAGGAAATCTTTGTGTTTGGGCTGGTGTACACCAGAGCGGTTCTGGAGCGTTTTGAAAATCGGTAGCGGTTTGAAATGTTAATGTATTTAAAGAGGAACTCCAGTGAAAATAATGTAATAAAAAAAAGTGCTTCGTTTTTACAATAATTATGTATAAATGATTTAGTCAGTGTTTGCGCATCGTAAAATATTTTAAATCCCTGATTTACATCCTGATATTTATTACATGGTGACATTTTTACTGTTGGCAGGTGATGTAGCTGCTGCATGCTTTTTTGGCAGTTGGAAACAGCTGTAAACAGCTATTTCCCACAATGCAACAAGGTTCACAGACAGGAAACTGCCAGGAGTACCACGGTCCTCTGAGTTTCTTGTGGGAGGGGTTTCACCACAATATCAGTCATACAGCGCCCCCTGATGGTCTGTTTGTGAAAAGGAATAGATTTCTCATGTAAAAGGGGGTATCAGCTACTGATTGGGATAAAGTTAAATTCTTGGTCGGAGTTTCTCTTTAAATGGGATGTTGCACACCAGAGCGGTTTGTTTTTTCCCACAAACGCAAACTCGGGGGGGCTGCAGCATTTTTTAGATTTCTGAGGCGTTTCTGCCTCAATGTTAAGTATTGGAAAGTGGAAAACCGCTCTGGAAAAAGCTAGATCAGAGCGGTTTTCCAGGTGTTTTTGTTACAGAAGCTGTTCAGTAACAGCTTTACTGTAACAATATTTGTAATCTGCTACACAAAATCGCTCCAAAAAACACTAGGCATGTTTAGAAAATCGCTCTCAGGCCCCATTCACAAAACGCTCAAACGCTAGCGCTTCTGAAAGCGCTAGTATAATGAAACCCCATGGGCCCGTTCTTACTTGGGCGATTTGCGCTAATCACCGCAAATCTCCCAAAATCGTGAAACGCAAACGTGTAGCCTGCCCCATTTTCAGGTGATTTCTCGGCGATCGTGTTTCAGTGCTATAGAAGCGCTGAACGCTAAACACGATCGGGGAGAAATCGCTGCACTGTCCAGTGATTTTTCCCGCGAAAAATCACTCCTGCAAAATGCCAGCAAAAATCGCTGGCGTTTTGCGCTCCTAAGTGTGAATGGGGCCTGAACATGCCTAGAATCACTCTGAATATCTGCTTCAAAAACCTCTAGCGTTTGCGGATCCGCTAGCGGTTTTTGGTGTGTACTGGCCCTTCTAGTTTATTTCAGGTGTGTTCTGCTAGGTGTTTATGTATTGTAAGGGAAGTGGTGTAATCACTCAGCAATAAGTTCGCAGGATAAAAACACCTCACTAGCCCAGCAACTTGTTAACATCTAAATACTGTTTCCCCCAATTACCTAACAACATGACATGGCCTGATTAGCATGCAAATAGGAGGGGAGGTGCTGCTATTGTTCTCATTATGTTCCTAATTGTTTTAGATTGTTTTTTCCTGATTGTCTTTATACCTCTGAGTTCTTAGGACAATATTAGGGCTACTTTCACTCACTGTGATGTGATGTGGAGGGCAATATAGACACATGGCTAACATGATGGCATTTTATTGTAATGGTGCAATCACTTTATCACGTTAGCAGTGCGGTGTGATGGATCCATCTGTGTGGGCAGCAGGGAGGTGTAGTGGTTAGTGCTCTGAATCCCAGCGAGGGCACTATCTGCACAGAGTTTGTATGTTCTCCCCGTGTCTGTGTGGGTTTCCCCCGGGCAATCTGATTTCCTCCCATATCCCTAAAACATATAGATAAGTTAAATGACTTCTCACTAAATTGGCACTAGACTGCAATACCTGCACTACACAATACAATACAATACAATAACATTTCTATAGCGCTTTTCTCCCATAGGACTCAAATCGCTTAGGCTCTCTCAGATTCAGTAATTGGTAGCAGGATGAAGTATTCACACAACAAAAGTTATATTTCTGCAAATGCCAAACTGAACAGGTGGGTTTTCAGTCTGGATTTAAACACGTCCAGGGATGGAGCTGTCCTGATCGGAAACAGTAAATTCGGGCGCCTGAGGCTAGTGGACAAATCGGGCGCCGCCATTCACTCCTATAATAAATATCGTTTAATGGGCGCCCGATAGGAAAAAAGGGCGCCGGAGAAAACTAACGTTTTAAAAGCGGCGCCCGGAGACTTAATGTTTTATTACTGTTTCTCATGATTACACATTATTTAATGATTTATACATTTTTAAATATTATTTTTAAACGAAAAACTGTACAATATTTTTTCCCAAACATTATTTTTAAACGACAAACAGTACTTTTTTTTTTTTTTTTTTACATTATTTTTAAACGAAAAAACCAACAGGAGGGTCTTAGGTTTAGGCACCAACAGGGGGGTCTTAGGTTTAGGCACCAACAGGGGGTTTTAGGTTTAGGCACCAACAGGGGGGTCTTAGGTTTAGGCACCAACAGGGGGGTCTTAGGTTTAGGCACTAACAGGGGGGTCTTAGGTTTAGGCACCAACAGGGGGGGTCTTAGGTTTAGGCACTAACAGGGGGGTCTAGGGGTTAGGGGTAGGTACAGGGAGGGTTACTTAGTAATTTTTTTTTTTAAACGTTATTATACGTTTCACTATTTAAACGAAAGATTAACGTTTTTACAATTGCCGATTTAATGCACATTATTTAATGATTTATAACTTTAAAAAACATTAATTTTAAACGAAATACAGTACAATACAATTTTAAACGTTATCCATGCTTATCGTTAAAAACCCGGCGCCCTTTTTTCCCAGCGCCCCTTTTTAACGTACACGTCCTGATCTGCTGAGGTAAGGAGTTCCAAAACGTAGGAACAGCATGACAGAAGGCTCTAGGACCAAAAGTTTCCAAGTGGCCTCTGGGTATGACTAAATTATTAGAACCTGTGGATCTGAGATTGCAGGGATTGCTTCGCAACTGCAACATATCTTTCATGTATTCAGGGCCCAGCTTATTCAGGGATTTATATGTCAGTAGGCTGATCTTGAATAGGACCCTCCATTCTATAGGTAGCCAGTGAAGGGAGTACAGGACTGGCGTTATGTGGCAGTGACGGGTTTGGTTGGTTAGCAGACTGGCAGCAGTATTCTGTATCAGCTGTAGGCGGTACAAGTCCTTTTTTAGAAGGCCAGTGTAGAGAATGTTACAGTAGTCAGGGCCGGCGCTACCATAGAGGCAAAGGAGGCAGCTGCCCCAGGGCCCCAGAGCTTGTAGGGGCCCCCAGTGGCTACAAGAGGAAAAAAAAAATTCAAATCGGCCTTATAGTTTTTGAGAAAATCGATTTTTAAAGTTTCAAAGGAAAAAAAATAAACATTTAAAAACCTGCCGACTTTAATGGTTAATAGCAAATCCACCTTAAATGCTAGAAACCCTAAATTTGCAGGATATGTTAAGGAGATCATTAGGAATAAGAGGAAAAAAACAATTTTTCAAAAAGACCTTATAGTTTTTGAGAAAATAGATTTTAAAGTTTTGAAGGAAAAAAGTATACTTTTAAATGCGGTAAATGTCACTTTTAGTAGCAAACCTAACGGTAGTGTAATTTTACATGCATCAAACGAAAGCGCAATAAATTTCCTGACGGGGTTTCCAGGGGATCTATATGCAGCCGCAGCGCTTTGGCCAGGGATCGCTATACAGCCGCAATATGGCTGTATGAAGATCGCTGGCATTTTTTCCTATTTTCCCCAAAAAAATTTTATGTTTAGAGTGTGGGAATTTAAAAAAAAAAAAATTATGTGGGGTCCCCCCTCCTGAAACTTTTTAACCCCTTGTCCCCCATGCAGGCTGGGATAGCCAGAATGTGGAGCTCCGACCGATTGTGACTTCACACCCTGACTATACCAGCTGCAAAAAAGGTCCCCTAATGCCGATTTTTGTTCCGGGGTACATGTTGGGGGGACTGCCAGGTTTATTTTGCCCTAGGGTCCCATTGTTGCTTAAACCGGCCCTGACAGTAGTCCAGTTGGGATGTGATGAAGGTATGAACTAAAGTTGGTAGATCTTCTGGGGGGATGAGGTGCTTGATTTTTGCAATGTTCTTCAGGTGAAAATAGACATATGACTATGGTAGGAATTAGATTGTGAGCTCCTCTGAGGGACAGTTAATTGACAATTAGCAAAAGAAACTCCCCGTTAGCTCACAAAAAATATCCCTGCTACCTCCTCCCGCCATGCAGAGTAGCAGGAGAGCCTGTCATTTTTTTCCTTTATCCAGATGCTGATTCACAGCAAAACACTTTCTGCTGCCATTCGCCGGCCCCGATCACGTGACCTGCATGGAGTTTAGGGACAAGGGGGCCCCATGCTATCATTTTTGCAGGGGGATCTTGTTAAGTCTAGTTACTAGAGATGGGAAGTCCGGATCTTTTCAATGATTCGGATGATTCGAATCGGATCATTGAAAAGATCCGGATCTTTGATGCGAATCTCGGATCATTTTACTAGGGAAGCATTCGGGGGTGAAATGACTAGCAGGACAGGACTTTCCCTGCAGTGGACAGAGAAGGGGAGGGGGGTGGACACACAGAGAAGGGAAGATGGTGGACAGAGAAGGGCAGGGAGTGGACAGAGAAGGGCAGGGAGTGAACAGAGAAAGGAGGAGGTGAACGGTGAGCAGAGAGCAGAAATGTTTTTTTTGCACACATTACCTACATGTTGCAATCATATGCTTTAAATATATTTCACCTATATGTTCATCTGTATACTCTGAATGCAAACGTCTCACAGTGAAAGAAAGCATTCCCCAATGTGTCCTTTCCTCACCTGAACACGCATCATAAATGTAGGGAGAAGTGAAGTGCAGCTGTTTAGAGCAGAGTGCAGGAGGATCATATTGCCCTGCAATCACAGTGCCTGCCCTGTCATTGTAGCCCAGCACACTGTCTGCAGAGTTACTGAGCTGTGCTTCTGTGCCAAACATTTCCCATTTGTGCACAACTACGGAACAGACAGCCTAAAATCAGCAGCACATTGCAGCCAGTACGTGTGCTCTGCACATATCTGGCAGTGGCACCCATGTCCCCTCTGTCATCTATCTGTCCCTGCAAGGCTGGCTCCCCTCCAACTCAGCAATCCATCTCTGCTTTGCTTCCAGGACCCCGCTGCCCGCTGAGAGAGGGGGGCGTTAATAACACCGTCCAGGTGACTGGCCTCACCTTCCCAGGCCCGGATCATGCCAGGTGTCGGCAGAGTCCTGGCACACCGCTCTGCTGCCATGACACCCAGTCCCTGTCCCCCCCTCCAGTAACTTAACCTCCCAGGGGAGAGAGCGGGGAATGGAAAAAGATCTGTACCGCTGCAGGTCTCCCAGGGGCGGTTTGCATCATTGTATTTTGTCAGTCATTCTATTCCTGTATCTCCTGTTTATCTTCACTCCAGGGACAAGCGTAGCAAGCTGGATTTTTATCAATGTACAAACCTCAATCCGCCATTCATGACAGGACTCTGATGATACAAATAGCGCTCTCATGCTAACCAGTTTCAGCCACAGGGGTTTTTTTCTGTAGAAATTTAATAGTAACAAAATTATTTTCAACGGAACCTGAAGTGAGAGAGATATGGAGGCTGCCATATTTATTTCATTTCAAACAATGCTGATGTTTCTGGCATCTATATATTGCCTGAGGGCTGGTGCACACCTAAAAGCGCTACCGTAATCGCAAACGCTCAGCGTTATCAGAAGTGATTTTTCTGAGTGATTCTAGGCACGTGCCTAGCGATTTTTGGAGCTTTTTTTGTGTATTAATTTTTGGGGTTTTTTGTACAATAGAGCTGGAAGCTTTTGTAAAAATAACGCTTGGAAAATCGTTATGATTTAGCGTTTTTTAGAGCGATTTTCCACTTTCCTATGCTTAACATTGCGGCTGAATCTCCGCAGAAATACTGCAGGACCCGCCTTCGCGTTTCTTTAAAAATCACATCGCTCTGGTGTGATCCATCCCACAGAAAAACATTAGCCAAGCACTTTTGAAAGTGCTAGCGGTTTTTAAAAGCGTTCAGAAGCGCTCTGGGTGTGCATCAGACGTAAATCACATACCTGGAACCATGTGAATAATCCAGTCCTATGGGATTACTCTCACTGCAGCGATTGTGTCGCCTTTGCGATCGCAAATGTGCGGCATGCAGCATTATCCCGACTATTGCATTCACTTAGAGTGAGAATCGCAAAACGCAATTGCCGAAAAATAGCCAGAAAAAGTAATGCAGGAGATTGCAATTGCCTTTTTCGTTTACTAGTGTGAACGGGGCCTAAAAGTATTAAGGCCCATAAACACGCCTGACTTAAAGAGAAATCGTAACCAAGAATTGACCTTCATCCCAATCAGTAGCTGATACCCCCTTTCCCATGAGAAATCTATTCCTTTTCACAAACGGATCATCAGGGGGCGCTGTATGGCTGATATTGTGGTTGGTGAAAGCCCTCCCACTGTGTGATGTCAGGACCATGGTTCTGACATCACAGTGTGGGAGCCTTGTTGCATTACAGGAAATAACAGCTGTTTCCACCTGCCAAAAAAACAAGCAGCTTCTCCTTCCAGTGACATCACTTTCACTTGCCAGCAGTAAAAATGTCGCCATGTGATAAATGTCAGATTGTAAATCTGGGAGAGGAAAGATTTTACAACAATCAAACACTGACTAAATCATTTATACATAATTATTGTAAAAATAAAGCACTTTTTCTATGACATTTTTTTTCACTGGCGTTCCAGCCTATAGCCACCTCCTCAGCTGATAGGTGTGTGTACGGCAGGCCCAGTGGATCTACTCCAGCACTATCACCTATGGGGATCCTGGTCCCTGACGGCCGACATCCATGAAAGGTGTATAAGCACCTTTAGGCCTGGGCCTCGCTAGAGCGCTTTCCCGAAAATGCAATCACCTGCCTGCAACATTTTAAAGCATTTGTTTTTCAATGAAAGTATAGGACAATTGTTTGTCAATCGCTGTGCAAAGCCATTCTGCAGCGCTTTTACTACCCATCCATTTGCTGTAGCCATAAAACTGTAATGGAAATCTCAAATCGCAATCGCTATATGAATCGCAAAATTACAGAAAAAGCGCTCCAGAAAATGCTGCAAAAATCGCCACAAAATCTCATTGTGGTTTTTCAGTTTTTAGTGGGCACCAAACCTTAAAGGGATCCTTAAAGAAAACCTGAACTGAAAATTAAAAGTCAAAATAAGCATACACAAGTCATACTTCCCTTCCATGTAGTCTACTCCTCAGTGTCTTTCTCCTGTCCCGCGTCCTCTTTGTCTACTGTGATCAAGGGAATTCGCCGTCCTCCATTTTGAAAATGGCCATTACCCATAACAGCTTTCTGGTCAGCACACAGTTAAACTGTAATATCACCCACTTGAGCCATAGGGAAACATGGACATTACCTGGTACATCAGTTTTTCTCTCAGCTATAACTGACAGCAACTGATATTTTACTGACAGCAACTGATATATTTCAGATCTGACAAAATATTGTCAGAACTGGAAGGGATTATTGTCAGAAGAAAATGGTGAGCTTCTGAGAGGAACTGATGGCAAGGTAACTATGTAATGTTCATTTGAAGTTACCTCATGTGTTTATTTTAAATATTTTTACTCAGTACAGGTTCTCTTTAAGCCTGGGGAAAAAAAAAATCAGTTTTACTCAGAAGGGGCTTCTACCAGCCCCCTGCAGCCGTCCCATGCCCACGCAGTCACTCGCAGATCTTTCTGTCCTCCGCCGCCAGTGACTTTTGTTTTCGAGCACCTGCTCAGGTCTGGCCACGCCTCTCCTTCTCAGCAAGAAAACTTTGTACTGCGCCTGCGCAGTAAGCTCCTGGCAGGGCCGGGCCGAGGCATAGGCAAGAGAGGCTCCAGCCTCAGGGCGCAGTGTAGGAGGGGGCGCAGAATTCATTCAGGTGTCATTCCTAATTGTGTTTGAAGCAGAAAGAAATAAGAAAAGGGGATACATGGCAGTGACTGCAAGCCAGATAACTAGATATTAAGGTGTTGGGGAGGTTGCGGGCCCTGTGGCCCTCTTAGTCTAATAGCAATCAGTGTGTGATGGCTGGGGTGGGAGGGATGGAGGGGCGCACTTTGGTGTCTCAGCCTTGGGTGCCAGAGGACCTTGTCCCGTCTCTGGCTCCTGGAGACGCGAGCGGGAGCGAGCATTATTCGGCTAGTTAAACAAATAATTGACTGGTGCCGGCGGCGGGGAACGGAGGATCGTAGGAGGACGGCGCGGAACATGACAGCTGCAGGGGGCGATAGAAGCCCCAGGTAAGTGACAGTTTTTGTTTTTTAAATAAGCCACAGAACCCCTTTAAGTGCCTGTTTAAAGTGTGCCTGAGATAAAATTATTATAATTTATTTTTAAAGCGCCAACATATTCCGTGGCGCTGTGAAATAAAAAGAAATACATACCTGGGGCTTTCTCCAGCGCCCTTTGGCCAGCCTCAACGCTCGTCCGCCTCCTGGATCCTCCGCCTCCTGGATCCTCCCATTATTGCTGCTAGTAACTTTGGCCAGTCGGGGCTTACTGCGCCTGCGCTAACTGGCCGAAGTTACCGGGACCATTACCAGTGCCACGGGCATCCTGTGGGGAAGAGGGATGACTTCACACTACTCAGACTGAAAGTAATATAAATGTACTATTACCCTGCAATGAATGTACCTGGCGCTCCTGACTAATGATGAGTCATAGAGAGAGAGAAGTAAACGTACAGCATTGTTTCCATTAACCTTAAATCCCATCTGAAGGCTGCAATCCTATTACATTATCTGCTTAGCAAGCCGCGTGGTCAGGTGTGACCTTTCCTACAAGCAAACAGGCTTCTGTGCCTAATCCTGTGTTTAAAGTTTAGTTACAAGTCCTAAAGCAGAAAATGATGTGGGCGGGGCTACTAGTGCTGTTCTGACTTCCAGGGGGCGGGGCCCAGACTAAACTATAGGCAAGATTGCAGCTCGCTGCTCTGACAGTCTGCACTGCAGAAAAATAACTGCTCGCCATGCTCCAGGCCAGGCCATTGAAAGATGTACTTCTCTTAAAGAGAATCTGTATTGTTAAAATCGCTCAAAAGTAAACATACCAGTGTGTTAGGGGACATCTCCTATTACCCTCTGTCACAATTTCACTGCTCCCCGCCGCATTAAAAGTGGTTAAAAACAGTTTTAAAAAGTTTGTTTATAAACAAACAAAATGGCCACCAAAACAGGAAGTAGGTTGATGTACAGTATGTCCACACATAGAAAATACATCCATACACAAGCAGGCTGTATACACCCTTCCTTTTGAATCTCAAGAGATCATTTGTGTGTTTCTTTCCCCCTGCAGCTATCTTCCACTGAAGTGTCAGGCTGTTTCTTCCTGCAGAGTGCAGACAGCTCTGCCTGTATGTAATTCCTCAGTATGTGAAAGCCCAGCCAGCTCAGAGGAGGATTTATCCAGCTTGTAAAAGATAAGAGAGAAGAGAGAAGCTCCCCTAATATAAATAATACACAGGCAGTGTGCAGAGAGGGGCCTGGAGGGGGGAGATGCATCACAGAACCACAACACTGAAGAACTTGGCAGCCTTCCAGACACAGGCTGACAAGTCTGACAAGAGAGAGATAAGTTGATTTATTACAGAGATGGTGATAGTAGAACGTGCTACAGTAAGCCAGAACACATTAGAATAGCTTTTGGGACTTGTAGGATGATAAAAAACAGGATGCAATTTTTGTTACGGAGTCTCTTTAAGGGGCCCATACACTCAGCCGATTTTCTGGCCGACCGATCGATCCCGATCGATCGATCGATTGATCGTTTGCAAATCGGTTGGCCAATCGACCGGTCGATGGCCGATTTCAATCGATTTCGATGGATTTCCATCGAGCTGGCAGGATGGAAAATTTAGGTCGATCTGATGAGATTGCTTATCAGTTTGCATTGGCCTTAATGGAAATCTGATGGCAAAAAAATGGCATCAGATAGAATTCCAATAGATTTCAAACTGAAATCTATTGGAATTCTATCCCGGTAAAAAATGTTCTAAAAACGCATCAGATAGATCATCAGATGCATTTCTTATCTATCTGCTGCCAATCTGACGAGTGTATGGGCACCTTTATGCTAGGTACGCATCATACAATTTTGTGTTAAGGTGGCCACACACCATACAATTTTTTAAATATCTGTTCAATTTAAGAATTGCAATCAATTTTTCTGACGGATTGTAACATTTCAAAAATATGACCAATGTACCACACACCTATGTGCAATTATTCCCAATTATGATAAAAATGATTGAAAACTCTGAGAAAATTGCTAGGGTGTGTATATTAATAAATTGACAATCTAAGGGCTTGTTTCCACTATCGCGAATCTGCATGCGTCCAACGCATGCAGATTCGCACATGGTATGCAAGTGGGTGGGCCTGTTTCCACTGTAGCGTTGGTGATGTGCGTTTTTTTCAGCGTGAAAAAAACGCACAAAAGAGCCAACGATTTCGCCTGCGTCGGGAATCCATGCGAATCGCCGCTAATGTATTTAATAGTAAAAACGCATGCGGTTTTTACATGCGTTTTTACCCGCGATTTCGCGTGCGATTTCGCACCTTTTCCAATTTTATTTTGCCCTGGCAGTGTCATGGTTAATTTCGCATGGCACCCTGCCATGCGAAATCGCACGCGAAATCGCGGGTAAAAACGCATGTGGAAACGCATCCGCATGCGTTTTTACAAGCGTCGGAATGCGGCCGAAATCGCGTCGCAACAGTGGAAACAAGCCCTAACACACACCATACAATCTTTAGAAAGATTGAAGAAGAATATCTGGCATTCCGGATCGATTTAAATCGAAGAAAATAGGAAATCCGATCGGATTTTTCAGTCGAATGGAAAAAAAGCTTTCAATTTTTCGGGAGATCCGATCGTTTTTATCGAATTGCCGTAAAATCGGATCATCTTGTTGTATGATGTGTGGCCACCTTTAGATAGATGGTTCGATAATTTCCGACATGTCCGATCTTATTTTCGATGGTTTTATGATCGATTTCGCATAGAAGTGAATGGAAATAGATAAGAAAAGATAAGAGGATCAAATCAGAAATCGATCAGAAAATCAAACCGGAAATCGATTGGGCGGAAAATCGACCGGAAAAAAACGCATCGTGTGTAACCAGCATTATATTTTTAATATCCAATAATTAAGGAGCTTCTCCACAGATAAAAATAAGGACAAGAAAACTTTTGTGGTCAGCACAAGTGAATGAGGGTGGGTTCACACTATGAGCGTTTTGAGTTTTTCTTTAATCGCTAGC
Source organism: Hyperolius riggenbachi (assembly GCF_040937935.1). Classification (NCBI taxonomy): domain Eukaryota; kingdom Metazoa; phylum Chordata; class Amphibia; order Anura; family Hyperoliidae; genus Hyperolius; species Hyperolius riggenbachi. The sequence continues at coordinate 367,192,461 of NC_090651.1, forward strand.
ATTTCTAAAAGCGCTTGTGTAATGAAATTCTATGTGAGCGTCCTTACAGGAGCGAGGAGCTTTTTTTTCCAATTGCAAACGCGGGTCCTGCACCATTTTCTGGGCGATTGCGCTTCATTGCAAGGAAATCGATTTAAAGGGACCCCCTAGCAGTAATTAAAATCAAAACTTTCACTTACCTGCGGCTTCCTCCAGCCCACCATAGGCTGTGAGGTCCCCCGCCGTCCTCCTGGCTCTTCTGCGGGTCCTGCTGGCAGCTCCGTTGCTGGCAACACCCGGGTCGGGCTTGGAATCCTTGGCGCCCGCTTCGTGTCATTGCGCCTGCCGCTCAGCGTCATTACAGCGGCCGGCGTAACAGTACTGCACATGCGCGGATCATAGTTAGAAAACTGCGCATGCACAGTACTGTCACACCGGCCGCCGTGATGGCGCTGAGCGGCAGACGCGATGACGCGAAGTCAGGAGGGGCAGAGCTGAAGCTGAAAGCTCTGCCCCTCCTGACGTCAATCGCGGCACATCGCCGCCTCTGCCCACCCCTCTCACTCTTCCTTCACAGAGAGGAGCGTGGAGAGGCGACGATGCGCTGCGATTGACGTCAGGAGGGGCAGAGCTGAAGCTGAAAGCTCTGCTACTTCCAGGAGATGCCGGCGGATTGCCCCCCGGGCGATCCGGGCGCTCTGCAGCCCTCGTTTTGCGGCGGGGACACGGCAGATTACTTGTAATGGGAGCACTGAACTGGGAGCTGCTGATTGACTTTTTTTGTGAAATCCCTTATGCGGCCCAGCCTTATCCTGACTTTGCCTCCTGCGGCCCCCAGGTAAATTGAGTTTGAGACCCCTGCTTTAGAGTTTATAAAACAACATACTGTATCTCTATACAACGCTGTACATGAAAGGGGGAACGTCACAAACACAAGATAATCAAATAGACACTAGATAGAGTGCTAGCTCCTCTGTCCAGGCAGGGCACTCCTGTCTTCCTAGGAGGTACGCTAGACAGCGCTTTCAGTTCACTTTGCAATTGCTGAAGAAAAAGTCTCAACGCACCCACTAATGGTATATAGTTTTCAGCAAAGAATTGCCCAAACGTTCAGAGAAATGCGATCAGATGGGTAGAAAATACACTTCGCTGATGTCCTAAATCGACTGTGAACGATTCTAATGGTGAACGTTTGACAATTTGGCCGATCGGAAAAATGTTTTGTTTTTTATAATCAGTTGTGATGGATTAGGAGTGCAGATTGGTTCGCTGATGGTGAAATCATTGAAGTATCACATTTTATTTCCGATTGACTGGCAACCGATCTGTCCCTAGCCTCAGCACCGGTGTCCCCTGCCGACCTCGCCAGGTCGGCTGCGCGATCGCGCGGCCATGCCGCTCACGTAGCCTGGGGCGTTCTGCGCCTGCCATGGCCATGTGAGAGTGACCGTGAGTGGCATGGCCGTGCACTCGCGCAGAAGATGCCGACCTGTCGAGGTCGGCATCTGCAGCTAGGGGACCCCAGAAACCGAGCTGGGGCGAGTGACAGATGGGCTGCTAGGGGATGGACGAAGCCCCAGGTAAGTAGATCTCAGGGATTTTTTTTAATCAGATGTGTCCTTTAAACATGAAAATCGCTTCTGTTTTTCCACTAGCGCAATTCGTTTTTTCACAAATCGCAATTGCCATCCTGTGGTATTTTCGTTGTGGTTGTGCTTGTACACGGCCTATCATGGCGCAATGGTGGCAGCGGAAATGGAAAGTGATATGATTGCAACGAACTGCGTTGATACTCAGTCGATTGGAAAAAAAACAGTTTTTATAACCGATTGCTATGGATAGATAGTACACATTGGTTCGTTGGCGGGGAAATAATCGCTTTATTACAACATTTTCATTCCAATCGTATTAATTCAATCGCTTCGCTAAAAATTGTACTGTTAGTGGGCACCTCATGCTCGGTACACAACATCCAATTTCCTGTTAGATTAGATTTACAAGTTGTAAAAAAATATATCTGGCAAGTAAATCTCACAAAAAATTGGATGGTGTGTAGCTACCGTAGCATGGCATCAATTCATCAAAGTCTGCTAGGTACACACCATACAATTTTCTGTTAGATTTACCTGCCAGATAGATTTTTTTCAACATCTATCTGGCAGGGAAATCTCACAGAAAATTGTATGGTGTGTAGCTAGCATTATAGGGGTGAGAATAAAATGTGAGGACAAAAGTTTACAGGGTGATATTTTCTCTTAAATGGCAGCAGCAGAGCCCACACAGTGATGAGTAGTAGTGTGAGCCCCCCTATGCCAGGAAACGTGAGCCCCCCGCCTCTGCTGCCTCCCACCCAGCAGGCGAGTGCTTCTTGCAGATAGAAGATGATCTAAGTTGGTGGAGGCAGCAGAAGGAGGCGGGGGAGAGACACACACAGGGCTGGGGGGGGGAGGAGACTCACTCCTTTTATTCTACAGCAGAATGAACTTTCCCTCCAATGGGCAGCGAGGAGAGGAGGGAATTCAGCCTCACACTAAACCCACTGCAGAGAGAGGAGAGAGGAGGCAGCGCTCTGCAGACACGCCGTATCCCGCATCCAACTCTCCTCTCTCTCTGCAGCTCCGCTCAGCGCCTCTCCACTGCGCTGCCAGCCAAGTCGGGCGACCCGCCTGCACAGCACTGAGCGCTCTGCACCAACAGGGGAGCTCTGCCGCACTGACACAGGGGGGGATAAACTAAAGTCAGGAGCCCAATGCTGGACCCCATGAGGATGGAGGGACATCAAACACTGGTACAGCTATCTGTGCTGATAAGCATGCTGCAAGCAAGTAAGTGCTGATCCCCCTTCTAGATCCCCTGATGTATAGAATCACCAGCCATACCCCCTGATGTATAGAATCTCCAGCCATACCCCCTGATGTATAGAATCACCAGCCATACCCCCTGATGTATAGAATCTCCAGCCATACCCCCTGATGTATAGAATCTCCAGCCATACCCCCTGATGTATAGAATCTCCAGCCATACCCCCTGATGTATAGAATCACCAGCCATACCCCCTGATGTATAGAATCTCCAGCCATACCCCCTGATGTATAGAATCACCAGCCATACCCCCTGATGTATAGAATCTCCAGCCTTACCCCCTGATGTATAGAATCTCCAGCCATACCCCCTGATGTATAGAATCTCCAGCCATACCCCCTGATGTATAGAATCACCAGCCATACCCCCTGATGTATAGAATCTCCAGCCATACCCCCTGATGTATAGAATCTCCAGCCATACCCCCTGATGTATAGAATCTCCAGCCATACCCCCTGATGTATAGAATCTCCAGCCTGATGTATCATCTGCTATGGGGGCTGAGACAAAAGTTAATGCAGTGTGCATTGTGCTGGCAGCCTATTACTATTATTCTGCGCTAATGTCATTTTTATATGATGTTTAGATGCTATGTTTGATCTATATGGCTATGTCTTGTGAGTGAGAAAAAAATATTTTTAAAATAAAACCCTTATAGATAGATATTATCTTGCTACAGTCATCACTGCTATATTATTTAATGTTATTTTTATGGTGATTATTATTTATTGTTGATATTATTATTATTTTGTGCCAGTCCTTGTGGACATTGGAGGAGTTTGCCATTGCAGTATTTTTTTATTTTTTTTATATTGGATTTTTAGTGTGTTGGCTTTGCCCCCTTAAAGATGGGACAGATTTGGCGGGTTTCATAGGCACCCCTGAACCCATAGCCGAAAGCCTGGTACACACTTTCAATTATGGTTGGCCAATCACTGACCGATTTTCACACCTCCGGATAGTATTGAGGGTCAAGAGATATTGAATACTATGAGCAGATTGTGTAGGTAGGCTGTGATACTGCATGGGGGTGGTAAAATTGGTCAGTGATTGGCCAATCGTGATTGAAAGTCTGTATCAGGTTTTAAAGTTACGCCAAGAAGTCCCCCTGTCACTGGCAACAGAAAGCTTCCAGCACGGCGGCAGGTTTTTTGTGACCGACCCTTGTGCCCCACAGCAGGCAGGGCCCCAGTGCGCCAGATTTGAGGCTTTTGGCGAAGGCTTACCGCAATGCCTAAAAGCCCGTGGAGAAATAGGGCATTGGTGTTGGTGGCGGAAATCGCCCCGCGTGCTGGAAATTCTATGCTGTGGCTGGAGGGTTGTGCTTTTTTTTAAGCAGAGGAAAGGGCAGGATTGGTTGGAAAGCGCTTGTGGTCACATGATGTCGTGCCAGCCAGGAGCAAGCGGTACTGCCTATCAGTACAGAGCGATCTTGCAGTCTGTGGCCAGCCTCAGATCCTCACTGCAGTGTTTGCCTGTTTTAGTTAATATGGAGTGTTTTTTTTTTCTTTCTTTCTTTCTTTTTTTTTTTTGCTTTATTTGGAGAGAGAGGAGGACCTGACTGCATAATGTTTAGTTTATGGGAACAATGTACCTGCAGGACACAGCTGAGTTTGCACAACCCCCCCCCCCCCTCCAATTTTCCATTAATATAGTTATTGCAATTCTCGCTGTTATCAGGTTGGCTGCGATCGTTCTATTCTGGATTTTTTTTTCCCCACGGAGTAGCGGCTACATCCTAATAATATGATTCTAATGAGCGCTGTAGTCATCTGCCAAGTTTCTCTGCAGTAATTATACCGTGCAGTCGAGTCCTGCTGGGATTACACTTTCCATTACCAGTGCTGGGGGCACGCTGGGAGTTGGGTGACAAAGGACGGCTAGACGCGGGGGCCGCTTCAACCGACGGCAAAGTGCAGCGACTTCAGGCTACCAATCCCACATCGTGGCGCTGCGCCAAATTGGAACATAAAGCCACGATATGTCCTGGTGATGGTGTGGTGGTGTACTTGAGCTTGACTTCGCGGTACAAAAGTCAGGCCTTGTCACTGTCACCTGGAGGAGGTGTCACTGCCTGTTGGAGGAACACATTAATATGCTGCCTGTTGGAGGAACACATTAACAGGCAGTGACTGGCCAGCTTGCTGGAAGATTGCTGCGAATGGGCAACGTGGCTGGTTTTTGTTTTCAGCAACCGTGGATAGTTAATGCCAACCATGTGTGGAGGAAGTTGGTGAATGCCGGTGAGTCCTGCCACGGCTCCTGCTGCATTGGACACCAGCTTATCGCGCCTTGCGATTGTCTGTTACATCACGCTGATGCTGGGACTTGTTGTGCTCCGAATGCTGGACATACCCGATCAGAGCGGGCCTAAAAGTTAAGTTGTATATCAGCCGAAGGCCTTTTGGTATGGCGTTCTACACAAATCCATCTGAGATTCATGGGCTGGTGTGTCAAAAAAACTTTTTCTTAACTGCAGGGAAATTGAAAAGTTTGGCCTACTACACACGGGATGATATTCCGCTGCAGACCAACAGGAACACCAATCACTAAGTCCTCGATGGGTCTTTGAACGGTTAGATGTGTCATTGATCATCAGTGGATGGTAGGAAGCGGCCGATGACCAAGTCCTCAATGGGCTGTTAAGTCGTTGGATGTTTTAGTGAATACCTGTGGATTGTAGGAAAGCAAACCGATATCCAAGACTTTGATGGGCTGTTGAGCGGTTGGATGTGTCGGTGAATATCAGTGGATGGGAGGAAGCGACCAATAACCGAGTCCTCGATGGGTTGTTGAACAGTTGGATGTGCCGGTGAATATCAGTGGATGGGAGGAAGCGACCAATAACCGAGTCCTCGATGACTTGTTGAACAGTTGGATGTGCCGGTGAATATCAGTGGATGGGAGGAAGTGGCCAATAACCAAGTGTCCGATGGCTTGTTGAGCAGTTGGATGTCCCGGTGAATATCAGTGGATGGGAGGAAGCGGCCAATAACCAAGTCTCCGATGGCTTGTTGAGCGGTTGGATGTGCTGGTGAATATCAGTGGATGGGAGGAAGCGGCCAATAACCAAGTCTCCGATGGCTTGTTGAGCAGTTGGATGTCCCGGTGAATATCAGTGGATGGGAGGAAGCGACCAATAACCGAGTCTCCGATGGCTTGTTAAACGGTTGGATGTCCCGGTGAATATCAGTGGATGGGAGGAAGCGGCCAATAACCAAGTCTCCGATGGCTTGTTGAATGGTTGGATGTCCCGGTGAATATCAGTGGATGGGAGGAAGCGGCCAATAACCAAGTCTCCGATGGCTTGTTGAACGGTTGGATGTCCCGGTGAATATCAGTGGATGGGAGGAAGCGGCCAATAACCAAGTCTTCGATGGCTTGTTGAGCGGTTGGATGTCCCGGTGAATATCAGTGGATGGGAGGAAGCGGCCAATAACCAAGTCTCCGATGGCTTGTTGAACGGTTGGATGTCCCGGTGAATATCAGTGGATGGGAGGAAGCGGCCAATAACCGAGTCTCCGATGGCTTGTTGAGCGGTTGGATGTGCCGGTGAATATCAGTGGATGGGAGGAAGCGGCCAATAACCAAGTCTCCGATGGCTTGTTGAACGGTTGGATGTGCTGGTGAATATCAGTGGATGGGAGGAAGCGACCAATAACCGAGTCCTCGATGGCTTGTTGAACGGTTGGATGTGCTGGTGAATATCAGTGGATGGGAGGAAGCGACCAATAACCGAGTCCTCGATGGCTTGTTGAGCAGTTGGATGTGCCGGTGAATATCAGTGGATGGGAGGAAGCGACCACTAACCGAGTCCTCCATGGGTTGTTGAGCAGTTGGATGTCCCGGTGAATATCAGTGGATGGGAGGAAGCGACCAATAACCGAGTCCTCGATGGCTTGTTGAGCGGTTGGATGTGCCGGTGAATATCAGTGGATGGGAGGAAGCGGCCAATAACCAAGTCTCCGATGGCTTGTTGAGCGGTTGGATGTGCCGGTGAATATCAGTGGATGGGAGGAAGCGGCCAATAACCAAGTCTCCGATGGCTTGTTGAACGGTTGGATGTGCCGGTGAATATCAGTGGATGGGAGGAAGTGGCTGATAACTGAGTCTATGATGGGTTGTTGAGCGATTGGATGTGGTGATAAATGGCGGTATACATGTTGTACTGTATGTACTTCGATGGATCGATCAGTGGAACGTGAATTTGCTTGGAAGCAATGGATCGATCGAAAGAACCATTGGGTACATTAATATGTGGTTCCCGTCCGATTGATTACCAATTGAGACAATGATTGGGTGAATTGGCCATGGGATTGTACGAGGAATTAGTCCATCTGTGGGATCCGTCAAATACTAAGAGCCCTATTCCACTGCAAGTTGCAAATGCGATTCTGATGCTGATTTGCAGAGATTCCAAACGCCATGTCCCATACTTTGCGGCACGATTTTTCATGTGACTGGCATTATGCCTGGTGTGAGTGTGATTTTCAGGAAATGAAGGGGCGGGGCTTCACACTGAGTAGGTGAGTATCACAAACAAGGCCTAGTACCGCACTCGCTATGTGATTTTCGCATGCTACCATAGATTCGGTAAAAATCGCGTAGTGCCTGATTGTCACAGTGGGAAAAGGGCGCCGCAATTAGAGTGCTAACCGCAATGCCTCAATGCGATTTCTGGGAATGCTGCAAAATCGTTGTGCTTGGTGGGAAAGCGCTAGTAGGGTTCATTGGTCGTCTGGCTTTGGAATACATCCAGCACAATTTTAAGTTCCTATACACACTGGCTGCATTGTGTGCGATTTTTCAATCGCACAGCCCTCAGGAAAACAAAGCAAATTGCGAGGCGCTATACATAGTGGTGCGATGCGATTTTAGAAAATCGCAGTGCTTTTTGATCGCTTGCGTTTGTAAAGCGTGGCAAAAACGCAACGCATGTTAAATAAACAGTCAGAAAACTAGGAAAAGATAGAATCCTCAAAATCGTAATCACATCGCACAACGCACAAAAATAGCGAGTAGAATTTTTATTAAAAACCGCAATCGCACTGCGTTTGCGAATGGCGATTTTCAGTGTGTACATGCCCTAAGACCATACGCCGCTTATGGCCTGCAACCCACTACAAAACGCTATCGCTAATCGCTAGCGTTTTGTATGAGCAGTTTGTAAGCGATTTTAAAAAGTGTATCAATTTGCCAGCGGTTGTGTAGTGATTAGCGATTAGCGTTTTAAAGTCTGATTGTTCCTTTCAATCAATTTTAATTTTGTTACGCTGTGCAATAACGTTAAAACGCTAGCAAAATCGCTCTGTGCAGGTTTTGATGAGCGATTACGCCAGCGATTATATACTTTACATTGAAGCGCAAACGCTAACAAAATGCTGCATGTCCTGCGTTTGTGATTTTGCTAATCGCAATCGCTTCTGTGGAATTTGCACCATCCATTTACATTGGCAGAGCGTTTAGGGAAATCGCTAGCGATTTATCACGCTCCCTAAACGCTCAAAAAATCGCTCTAGTGGGTTCCAGTCCTATAAGAGTGATCCAAAGCGCCTTCAAGAATCCGACCGTGTTGCTGCAAAAAAGCCAAATAAAATTAAAAAAACGAAAAGCAATCCCACGCTAAGATCTCTAAACTTGTTGGCCAGTCTGTCCGTTTTCCTGTAGCGGAAAGGTGCAGAACCTTTGATGTCCGTCGGTGGGATGGGGACGGGGGGAAGGCGGTGGGACGGGTACCGCGGTCTGGGTTAGCATTGTTCTCGTTTGAGAGATCTGCTGATGAGGAGGAGGGTTGTGTTGCTGAAAACAGCCTGTTCTTCAGCCAGGAATGCTGCAGTGCTTTGTTAAATACATTCCCCCTGCGCACACACACACACACTGAGCACGCTGACCTGCACTACTGCACAAAGCATTGTCTGCAGCCTGCTGATGGATAGCAAAGCCTGGCGGTTATCGAGCTCCCAGGCTCAGCACTCTGTGCGGCTGCAGGGGTGATCTGTCTGGGGCTGTGCGCACAGTACTCCAGCTGAGCAGCCCCCAACATCTGGCGGCTACTGCACAGCGGCAGCTGCCAGCACGTGCTCTGGCATGCTGGGACTTGTAGTCTTGCAGCAGTTACCTGTGCGTTGGGTGACACCTAGCTGCCGAGGGAGGGAGGTGCGCTGGGACTTGTAGTGCATATGGAGTGCAGGCTCAGCCGTATAGTTAATAATGTATAGAGGGAGTATATATATTTAATTGATTCCTTTTTCTATATTTTCGCAAGCTGTACGGTGCGCAGTAAATCCGATCAAATATTGCTTTATAAAGCGCAACCGTCTGGCGCTCGCAGCTGGAAGTTGATGTCGTTTTTGCTGGTTTTATTTTAGAATTGTGCAGCGCGCCTACGTACGTGAATTGATGACGAGACGATCTGCGAAACGGCGTCCAATATTATTTCTTTGGTGCGCAACTGTATAGACTGTAGGAGGGGACATTTTGGGGAGGGCACAATTAAACCGCTATCGCATGTAGTTTGTGTCTCCTCTCCTATTACAATGGTGAGAATTCCCTGCAGTAGTTTGTGTCTCTGCCCCTCTCACACTGGTAATATTTCCCTGCCGTAGTTTGTGTCTCCTCCCATCTCACACTGGTGATATTTCCCTGCAGTAGTTTGTGTCTCCTCCCCTCTCACACTGGTGATATTTCCCTGCAGTAGTTTGTGTCTCCTCCCCACTCACACTGGTGATATTTCCCTGCAGTAGTTTGTGTCTCCTCCCCTCTCACACTGGTGAGATTTCCCTGTGGTAGTTTGTGTCTCCTCCCCTCTCACACTGGTGAGATTTCCCTGTGGTAGTTTGTGCCTCCTCCCCTCTCACACTGGTGAGATTTCCCTGCAGTAGTTTGTGTCTCATCCCCTCCCACACTGGTGATATTTCCCTGCAGTAGTTTGTGTCTCCTCCCCTCTCACACTGGTGATATTTCCCTGCAGTAGTTTGTCTCTCCTCCCCTCTCACACTGGTGAGATTTCCCTGTGGTAGTTTGTGTCTCCTCCCCTCTCACACTGGTGAGATTTCCCTGCAGTAGTTTGTGTCTCATCCCCTCCCACAATGGTGAGATCTCCCTGTAGTAGTTTGTGTCTCCACCCCTCCCACAATGGTGAGATTTCCCTGCAGTAGTTTGTGTCTCCATCCCACCCTCATGGATAAGTTTTTTTCCCCTGCAGTAGTTTGTGTCTCCTCCCCTCCAACAATGATGATATTTCCCTGAAGTAGTTTGTGTCTCCTCCCCTCCTACACTGGTGAAATATCCCTGCAGTAGTTTGTGTCTCCACCCCTCCCACACTGGTGATATTTCCCTGCAGTAGTTTGCGTCTCCTCCCCTCCCACAATGGTGAGATTTCTCTGCAGTAGTTTGTGTCTCCTCCCCTCCCACACAGGTGAGATTTCCCTGCAGTAGTTTGTGCCCCCTGCCCTCCCACAATGGTGAGATTTCTCTGCAGTAGTTTGTGTCTCCTCCCCTCCCACACTGGTGAGATTTCCCTGCAGTAGTTTGTGTCTCCACCCCTCCCACACTGGTGATAATTCCCAGCAGTAGTTTGTGTCTCCACCCCTCCCACACTGGTGATATTTCCCTGCAGTAGTTTGTGTCTCCATTCCACCCTCATGGGTAAGTTTTTTTTCCCCTGCAGTAGTTTGTGTCCCCTGCCCTCCCACAATGGTGAAATTTCCTTGCAGTAGTTTGTCCCCGTCTCCCCCCCCCCACACACACACACACACACTGGTGACATTTCCCTGCAGTAGTTTGTGTCTCCACTCCTCCCACAATGATGATATTTCCCTGCAGTAGTTTGTGTCTCCTCCCCTCCTACACTGGTTAAATTTCCCTGCGGTAGTTTGTGTCTCCACCCCTCCCACACTGGTGAAATTTCCCTGCAGTAGTTTGTTTGTGTCTCCTCCCCTCCCACAATGATGAGATTTCCCTGCAGTAGTTTGTGTCTCCTCCCCTCCCACAATGGTGATATTTCTCTGCAGTAGTTTGTGTCTCCTCCCCTCCCACAATGGTGATATTTCCCTGCAGTAGTTTGTGTCTCCTCCCCTCCTGCACTGGTGAAATTGCAGCCTCCGGGGTGACCCTTTATGCTGAAGGCCCGATCAGAAGTATAGACATGTACCTCTCATTTCCCTGATGGAGTTTCAGTTTTGCGATGGTCATGTGACTGAGGCCCAAGCCCTGGTCAGCCTCCCACACACAGGAGATGATGATTGACATGGGAATGATTAAAGCAAACAGACAGATATGAGTTTCTTCCAACCTGTCACCAGGGGGTCTGTCGGATCCCCCCCATCAGCATGCGTGTTCACGACCTACATGTGTGCATAGTGACACTATTTACACAGTTAGGTTAAAAATAAGAGATCTCCTCTGGGAGAAGAGAACCGGTCTCTGAAGATACCCCCGGCTGATCCAGAGATCTTCATAAATCCCGGTCCAATTCAGTCTCCCTGGAGAAATCTTACGGAAATGGGAAAATTCCCCTAATCGTTATCTTGATTGATTGATCTTTACAGAAAACACCAGGGCTGTGGAGTCGGTACAAAAATCTTTTGACTCCAACTCCGACTCCGACTCCTCAGTTTCTGAAAACCACGACTCCAACTCCGACTCCGGGTACCCAAAATTGCTCAGACTCCGACTCCTCGACTCCGACAGTCTAATACTTAACAGGGCTGTGGATTTTGTACAAAAATCATGCGACTCCGACTCCTCAGTTTCTGAAAACCACGACTCCGGGTGCCCACAATTGCCCCGACTCCAACTCCGACTCCACAGCCCTGGAAAACACTGGGCCTTTTTTTACGAATGATCAGTTATAGCCACACGAGCTCCTCTCTACTGTCCCAACTTCAACTCGTTTGTTTCAGACGCAAAAGACGACCTTATTGAGAACACCCGCCCACTTCATTTTATTTGCATGTTCATACAAGTGAGTTTATTTCATGAGAATTAATTCGGTGCAGATAGCATTTCTTGTAGCTGATGTCCCTTTTTAAAGTGGACCTGAACTCAGAACTTCCTCTCTGCTCTATAAGATAAGTAACAGCATAATAATCTTTAAAGAAAAACATTTCTTTGTTACAGCTGATAGAACACCTGCAATAAATCTGCAGTGTGTCTACTTCCTGCTTTCATGGAAGCAGGCATAGGGCTAATCATCCTGTGTTTGCAAATCAGTTGCTCTGCAAGGCAGTTAGCTGACACAGCTAAGAGATCCAATTACAATGGTGATTAGTCACCGATGAGGGGGAATTAGAAAGGCTAAACTCTCTAAATACACACAGGGTGCATTTCTCTATGTTTTCTTCTGTCCTGTGCAAGAGTTCAGGTCCACTTTAAAGAGAAACCGTGACCAAGAATTGAACTTCATCCCAATCAGTAGCTGATAGCCCCTTTTACATGAGAAATCTATTCCTTTTCACAAACGGATCATCAGGGGGCGCTGTATGGCTGATATTGTGGTGAAACCCCTCCCATAGTGTGATGTCAGGACCATGGCCCTGACAGTTTCCTGTCTGTGAACCTCATTGTATTGTGGGTAATAACAGCCGTTTACAGCTGTTTCCAACTGCCAAAAAAGCAAGCAGCATCACCTTCCAGTGACATCACCTTCCAGCAGTAGAAATGTCACCAAGTTATAAATGTCTGAATGTAAATCAATGTAAAGCTTTTACAATGGGCAAACACTGACTAAATTTATACATAATTATTGTAAAAATGAAGCACTTTTTTAATTACATTATATTCACTGGAGTTCCTCTTTAAGTTCTCCGGCTACAGGTGATCTTGTAAGTTGGTGGCCAAAATTGAATTGCCTACTTCAGATGACTTTGTGTTAATCCTTAAGGTGCCCATTATTTATGATCAAATTGTATAGAAAATTGTGCCGTTTTGTGGCCCAAATCGATGTGATTCTTTGGTCGATCGGAAAAGGAAAAATTATTGATCCAAAAGTTGGATTTTATGATCGAATCAGAATGTAAAACCTTCTGAAATCGTTCCGTTAATGGGAACAATCGATAATGACCTTCTAATTAGTTATGATCTTTCAAATCGTGATTGCATCTGATGAAATAATTGTACCGTTAATGACCACCTTTATGCAGAGGCAAAATATTCTGTTTTTTTTCTCTCTCCCCTCCGTTACTTTAACGTGAACCTGAATAGGCCTTAAAAGACTTAGATACTCAACCAAGGAAAACTGAAAGCTCTGGATCTCTTAGACCCATCCCAGGCCTTTCTCCATGTCCTCATTCCACCGATATCCCTCCCTGTGACCAGCCGGTTGAATACAACTTCAGCCCTCCTCGGACAGCCTTTGGAGGTACTCAAGTCCCCGTGTACTTCTGAACATGGACGGATCCATACTGTGCGCATGAGTCCGGGCTGACGCATGCGCAGTCAGATGCACCTGTCTTCTGAAGGCTGAGAAGTCCTGAAGGTGCAAATTTTGACCAGGGGACAGCTATGGAACCAGGGGACATGGAAGGCTCTGTGGGATCCTTCTACATACGTGAGTATCTGAGTCTTTTGTTTTAGGTCCCTACAGGTTTGCTTTATAATATAACACTTTATCTGGCTAGCTTTGGGGGCTACAGACTGGCATTGTCCACTGGTATTGTTCAGGTCATCGTCCCTCAGAAGATAGATCCACTTGGCCCAGAACTGGAGCCATGATTTCCTGTCGCTAACGACCACCCTTTATAGGGTTAAACTGTGGCGCTAGCTCCCTTATCACTTGTTCCACAAATAGAATCCATTCTGACACTTTCCATAAAGGTGCCTACGCTCGGCGTTCCGGCGCACTGACGCCACCTCCTCGCCGGAGAGATAGCGGAGCGGCCAAGAGGCCACATTGCAGAAATGTCTGTCTGTCAATCGGGACAGGGGCCCGAAGACAAGATAAGGGGCAACACAAACCTTGCTCCTTTCATCTCCTGAAGAGGGTAGACCTGAGGAAGGGGGAGCTGGTATTGGGGGGGGGGGGGGGGGTGATAACAGAGGGCTGCTCTCAGGTATGTGAGAAGGGGACTTGGCATGACTTATCAGTTCACACAAGATTCGGGTCCCACGGGAATCCCGTGTCACTGACAATGGCCCTTATTGTCTGCCGTACGGTTTAAGCTGTCTGACGATCTGAGTGGCGTTATCGGAGGTCCTCTATTCTGCCATCACCTTTCAGAGATAAACTCGAGAGCCTTTATTTAAAAAAATGGGCATTACCTTCATTCATAAATTTTAAAAGTCTTGCTTAACAGGGATCGTACGGGTTATAGTTTTTGGCAAAACGTTATTGCAGAATTTTATGCAAAGCGACCCATGGCTCAGATGTCCTCCTAATATCAGCCGCAGACCTTTCTATCCCTGTAATATATTCAGTCTGTATAGAAGAAAGAATCCTTGCCTTCAAGGACCGCTATTGCGGGAAACTGTAAAACTTAAAACACATACATAAAAAAAATGTACTTTTCTCCCAGATTAAATTGCACTGTAAATTACTATTTTTTCCTGTGTAGCTGTCACCTATATCAGGTAGTAAAAAGCTGACAGGTTTTGGACTTATCCATCTCCTCATGGGGGATTCTCACAATTTTCTTTATTTTTTACAATAACACTCCCTGGAAAGGATCTATACAAAGATGGCAACCGGCCTCCCTACTGACTTGCCCACTGTTTTGGCCGTTGGACTAAGCAACTGCTGTTTAGTAAATATTTTTGTAAATTAAAAGGAATTCCTGAGAATACCCCATGAGGAGATGGACTAGTTCAAAACAAGTCAGATCTATACAATTTTCATTACCTACTGTAAGTGACAGTTACAAAGGAAAAAGGTAATATGTAGTGTTTGTTACTCTGGAAAAAATCTACATTCTATGTATGTATTAGTTGTAATTTAAAAGTAAGGGTGGGAAGAAATTGTTGCCTCTTCTCAAATAGCTCATCAGGGACGTCTGTATGGCTGATATTGTGGTGAGAGCCCTCCCACAGTGTGATGTCAGGACCATGGTCATGACAGTTTCCTGTCTGTGAGCCTCGTGGCATTGTGGGAAACCACAGTTGATTTCAACTGCAAAGTAAACTATTACATTGTTAGTGGGCGTGTTTCAATCGTTTCTTGATCTATCTCCTATTTTTGAACTTCTCACTTTGCATTGTCTGGATTTTTTTTTCCTCTCCTACTATGTTTTAGTAAAGTTGCTCTAATTTGGTGGTCACCCCAAAGGAAATGTAGTACGAACTATCACTACTTGTTTTATGTGCAGTCTCCCTCCTCACTGTACAGCAATGACAGTACTCTCCTATACACACTGCCTAAGTGCCTTTCCCCTTATATATAGCAATCGCCCTAGGCTGCAGCCTGCTCTGCCTCTGCAGATATCCGGGCCTGGGCCGTCAGTCACGTCCCGCCGTCCTGTCGATGATGCTGATTGAGGTTCTGAGCCCTCGGCATCTCATTGACCCCCGGGTGACTTTGAAGGACCACGCTCGTTCTTCTATCAGAAGGCCTCGGCTAATTGTTCATCATGTGAGCGTTCTGTACATAATCTGCAGAGAGGTCAGAGGCAAGCGCAGCACCCGCACCTAGCAACCCTCCGCTGCGGCAAAGAACGCCGCTTCTAATTATAAAAACGTGTGAAGAGGTTTGAGCGGGTTTAAGTGAAGCGGAGATGTGATTGAAAAGGAGCGTGGTACGTGGGTGATACTGCGCTGCCGGCTCTGGCAGGTTTAATAACTTCTTCCTATCGGGGGTCTGATCCGCTGCCCCCCCTCTCCGCAGTCTTCCTGAGACTGGCGATATAGCGGGCTTATACATATATATTTTTTCACGTTGGAAGATGCAGCTGAAATCCTTTTGACTCTACTGTGTTATAATTCTGCATTTTCTTAAAGTGTGACCACTCAAGAGTGCATTGAGCAGAGTGTAATCCCTGGGCTGATCACAGCTCTGAATGGAGAGATAGCAAGTTGGGGCCGATTCCGGGGCTGGGGGGAGGGCTTCTCTACAGTACAAGAGGTCTATTTATTACAGATTGCCATTTATCTGTTTTTCCACGTGAAATGTCACTTTTGACAGCTCTGTCTGTCAGTGAGGATGATCTGGGTGACAAAACGCTCATTCTCCGTTGTTATTTGGCACTGATGGAGGGATATGGAGGCTGCCATATTTATTTCATTTTAAACAATGCAGATTGCCTGGCTTTACTGCTGATTCGGTGCCTCTAATACTTTTAGCCATAGACCCTGAACAAGCATGAAGATTAGGTGTTTCTACTTGATTAGCTGCATGCTTGTTTCTGGTGTGATTCAGATACTGCTGCAGCCAAAGAGATCAGCAGAGCAGCCAGGCAACTGGTATTGTTTAACAGAAAATAAATATGGCAGCCTCCGTATCCCTCTCTCTTCAGGTGTAGTTTAAAGCGGACCTAAACACAGAACTTCCTCTCTGCTCTAAACGATAAGAAGCAGCATAATAACCTTTAAAGAAAAAACATTTCTTTGTTACAGCTTACAGAACTCCTGCAATAAATCTGCAGTGTGTCTACTTCCTGCGTTCATGAAAGCAGACAAAGGGTTAACGTCCTGTGTTTACGTATTAGCTGTGTCTGCCAAGGACTGCCAAATTTCTGTGTTGACACAGCTCAGATGTCAAATTACACTTGTGATTACTTGAAGATAAGGGGGAAATTAGACAGGCACTTCTCTCTAAAAATGCACAGGGTACACTTACAGTGAATACACGGCATACACACAGTATACACACTGCATACACACGGCACACACACAGGGTATACATGGCATACACATGGTACACACAACATATACACAGCATATACACGGCAGACACATGGTGCACTCCCAATGTATACAAAGCATACACACAGTACACACACAGCGTATACACGGCAGACACATGGTACACACCCAGCATATACACGGCATACACACAGTACACACCCAGCGTATACACGGCATACACATAGTACACACCCAGCATATACACGGCATACACACAGTACGCACACAGCATATACACGGCATACACACAGTACACACACAGCGTATACACGGCATACACACAGTACACACCCAGCGTATACACGGCATACACACAGTACGCACACAGCATATACACGGCATACACACAGTACGCACACAGCGTATACACGGCATACACACAGTACGCACACAGCGTATACACGGCATACACACAGTACGCACACAGCGTATACACGGCATACACACAGTACGCACACAGCGTATACACGGCATACACACAGTACACAACCAGCATATACACGGCATACACACAGTACGCACACAGCGTATACACGGCATACACACAGTACGCACACAGCATATACACGGCATACACACAGTACGCACACAGCGTATACACGGCATACACACAGTACGCACACAGCGTATACACGGCATACACACAGTACACACCCAGCGTATACACGGCATACACACAGTACGCACACAGCGTATACACGGCATACACACAGTACACACCCAGCGTATACACGGCATACACACAGTACACACCCAGCATATACACGGCATACACACAGTACGCACACAGCGTATACACGGCATACACACAGTACACACCCAGCATATACACGGCATACACACAGTACACACCCAGCGTATACACGGCATACACACAGTACGCACACAGCGTATACACGGCATACACACAGTACGCACACAGCATATACACGGCATACACACAGTACACACCCAGCGTATACACGGCATACACACAGTACACACCCAGCGTATACACGGCATACACACAGTACGCACCCAGCATATACACGGCATACACACAGTACGCACACAGCGTATACACGGCATACACACAGTACGCACACAGCATATACACGGCATACACACAGTACACACCCAGCGTATACACGGCATACACACAGTACGCACACAGCGTATACACGGCATACACACAGTACGCACCCAGCATATACACGGCATACACACAGTACACACACAGCATATACACGGCATACACACAGTACACACGGCATACACACAGTACACACACAGCATATACACGGCATACACACAGTACGCACACAGCGTATACACGGCATACACACAGTACGCACCCAGCATATACACGGCAT
The DNA here is from genome assembly GCF_040937935.1 of Hyperolius riggenbachi. Lineage (NCBI taxonomy): Eukaryota > Metazoa > Chordata > Amphibia > Anura > Hyperoliidae > Hyperolius > Hyperolius riggenbachi. The sequence continues at coordinate 367,210,487 of NC_090651.1, forward strand.
ACACACAGTACACACACAGCATATACACGGCATACACACAGTACGCACACAGCGTATACACGGCATACACACAGTACACACCCAGCGTATACACGGCATACACACGTTACACACACAGCATATACACGGCATACACACAGTACACACCCAGCGTATACACGGCATACACACGTTACACACACAGCATATACACGGCATACACATAATATACACGGCATATACACGGCATACACATGGTACATACCCAGCGTATACACGGCATACACACACAGCATATACACGGCATACACACACAGCATATACACGGCATACACACACAGCATATACACGGCATACACACACAGCATATACATCCTATGTTGCCGCCACGCTCTGCAGCCCACACTATATAATGCTTCATCTGTCTGAAATAAATCAGCAGCTCATATAGAATGCAGATCATTAGCTATAGCGTAATTAAGATAAATTGAAACATAGATAGAAATCGTGGGGCTAATAAGACATTGATTATTGTAATCACTGTGCAATTACTGAGGCTGAGTCAATCGCAAGACGTTTCCATAAATACAGCGTGAAGTGGACGCGGGCGGCGCTTGCTGAGCTGGGCAATAGTGGATATACCGCGTCCCCTGCGTGATCCGATGGAAACCGTCATTTACCTCGCAACACGTGTGATTTATACATTATTGATGTGCGTCCGCTGTGAGCCTATAGTGCTGACATGCTGCTTGTGCTATTATAGAGGACACAGCAGCTCTCACATCCACCCCTGTCCCACAGGAGCTTACAATCTAATGCCCCTGCCAGTGCGACAGCTACACCGATACATTGGAAGGGTCCACCCCTGTCCCACAGGAGCTTACAATCTAATGCCCCTGCTGGTACAACCGATACACCGATACACTGGAAGGGTCCACCTCTGTCCCACAGGAGCTTACAATCTAATGCCCCTGCCAGTGCAACCGCTACACCGATACACTGTAAGGGTCCACCCCTGTCCCACAGGAGCTTACAATCTAATGCCCCTGCTGGTACAACCGCTACACCGATACACTGGAAGGGTCCACCCCTGTCCCACAGGAGCTTACAATCTAATGCCCCTGCTAGTGCAACAACTACACCGATACACTGTAAGGGTCCACCTCTGTCCCACAGGAGCTTACAATCTAATGCCCCTGCTAGTGCAACAACTACACCGATACACTGTAAGGGTCCACCTCTGTCCCACAGGAGCTCACAATCTAATGCCCCTGCCAGTGCAACCGCTACACCGATACACTGTAAGGGTCCACCTCTGTCCCACAGAAGCTTACAATCTAATGCCCCTGCTAGTGCAACAACTACACCGATACACTGTAAGGGTCCACCTCTGTCCCACAGGAGCTTACAATCTAATGCCCCTGCTGGTACAACCACTACACCGATACACTAGAAGGGTCCACCTCTGTCCCACAGGAGCTTACAATCTAATGCCCCTGCTGGTACAACCGCTACATTGATACACTGGAAGGGTCCACCTCTGTCCCACAGGAGCTTACAATCTAATGCCCCTGCTGGTACAACCACTACACCGATACACTAGAAGGGTCCACCTCTGTCCCACAGGAGCTTACAATCTAATGCCCCTGCTGGTACAACCACTACACCGATACACTAGAAGGGTCCACCTCTGTCCCACAGGAGCTTACAATCTAATGCCCCTGCTGGTACAACCACTACACCGATACACTAGAAGGGTCCACCTCTGTCCCACAGGAGCTTACAATCTAATTCCCCTGCTGGTACAACCGCTACACCGATACACTAGAAGGGTCCACCTCTGTCCCACAGGAGCTTACAATCTAATGCCCCTGCTGGTACAACCGCTACACCGATACACTGGAAGGGTCCACCTCTGTCCCACAGGAGCTTACAATCTAATGCCCCTGCCAGTGCAACCGCTACACCGATACACTGTAAGGGTCCACCTCTGTCCCACAGGAGCTTACAATCTAATGCCCCTGCTGGTACAACCACTACACCGATACACTAGAAGGGTCCACCTCTGTCCCACAGGAGCTCACAATCTAATGCCCCTGCTGGTACAACCGCTACACCGATACACTAGAAGGGTCCACCTCTGTCCCACAGGAGCTTACAATCTAATTCCCCTGCTGGTACAACCGCTACACCGATGCTCTAGAAGGGTCCACCTCTGTCCCACAGGAGCTTACAATCTAATGCCCCTGCTGGTACAACCGCTACACCGATACACTGGAAGGGTCCACCTCTGTCCCACAGGAGCTTACAATCTAATGCCCCTGCCAGTGCAACCGCTACACCGATACACTGTAAGGGTCCACCTCTGTCCCACAGGAGCTTACAATCTAATGCCCCTGCTGGTACAACCGCTACACCGATACACTGGAAGGGTCCACCCCTGTCCCACAGGAGCTTACAATCTAATGCCCCTGCTGGTACAACCACTACACCGATACACTAGAAGGGTCCACCTCTGTCCCACAGGAGCTTACGATCTAATGCCCCTGCTGGTACAACCACTACACAGATACACTAGAAGGGTCCACCTCTGTCCCACAGGAGCTCACAATCTAATGCCCCTGCTGGTACAACCGCTACACCGATACACTGGAAGAGTCCACCTCTGTCCCACAGGAGCTTACAATCTAATGCCCCTGCTGGTACAACCGCTACACCGATACACTGGAAGGGTCCACCTCTGTCCCACAGGAGCTTACAATCTAATGCCCCTGCTGGTACAACCGCTACACCGATACATTGGAAGGGTCCACCCCTGTCCGACAGGAGCTTACAATCTAATGCCCCTGCCAGTGCAACCGCTACACCGATACACTAGAAGGGTCCACCTCTGTCCCACAGGAGCTTACAATCTAATGCCCCTGCTGGTACAACCGCTACACCGATACACTAGAAGGGTCCACCCCTGTCTCACAGGAGCTTACAATCTAATGCCCCTGCTGGTACAACCACTACACCGATACACTAGAAGGGTCCACCTCTGTCCCACAGGAGCTTACAATCTAATGCCCCTGCTGGTACAACCGCTACACCGATACACTAGAAGGGTCCACCTCTGTCCCACAGGAGCTTACAATCTAATGCCCCTGCTGGTACAACCGCTACACTGATACACTGATACACTCTCCCCGTGCTTATTGATGGGTCTGAGGTCTCCAGAGTTCAAAGCGTCCAGTTCCTAGGCACAACTATAACAAGCGACCTCAAATGGGGGCAAAACATTACCAGAACTCAGAAGAAAGCACAGCAGAGGTTATTCTTCCTGCGACAATTGAAGAAATTCGGTATGCCACGGGAGTTGCTTACCAGCTTTTACACCGCGACTATCGAATCCATCCTCTGCTGCTCCATCATCGTCTGGTATGCAGGAGCAACCGCCAGGGACAAATACAAACTGAACAGAGTGCTAAACACAGCAGAAAAGATCATTGGCGCCCACCTACCCTCGCTAGATCTCCTCTACTCCATGAGAATGAAGGCAAGGGCCTCCAAGATCTTACTCGATCCCTCCCACCCAGGCAGGCGCTACTTCGAGCCACTACCATTAGGACGCCGTTTCAGATCCATCCCCTCCAAAACCACCAGGCGCATGAACACCTTCTTTCCCCAAGCGGTCCTCCTGATGAACTCGCTAAACTCAAGACCCCCCCCACCACCACCAGGTCCGACCACTGAGACACTCTAGCCCTCAGGGAAACCCTCCCTCATAGCTGTAAACTCTGACCCTCCCAAGACTCAATCCTGCCATTGCTTTATATGTTTGCTGTTGCTTTAAATGTTTGCTTTGTATGTTTGCCTTGCGTTGTTATATGTTATATGTTCCCGAACTGCCATTTGCCATGTGAACCACAAGCAATTCCGGGCACACCAATCGGTGTACTTGGCGACAATAAAGATGATTCTGATTCTGATTCTGATTCTGGAAGGGTCCACCCCTGTCCCACAGGAGCTTACGATCTAATGCCCCTGCTGGTACAACCACTACACCGATACACTAGAAGGTCCACCTCTGTCCCACAGGAGCTTACAATCTAATGCCCCTGCTGGTACAACCACTACACCGATACACTAGAAGGTCCACCTCTGTCCCACAGGAGCTTACGATCTAATGCCCCTGCTGGTACAACCGCTACACCGATACACTAGAAGGGTTCACCTCTGTCCCACAGGAGCTTACAATCTAATGCCCCTGCTGGTACAACCGATACACCGATACACTAGAAGGGTCCACACCTGTCCTAGAGGAGCTTACAATCCAATGCTCCTGCTAGTACAACAGCTACACAAATACACTGGAAGGGTTAACTGATGACTGCAAGGTCCTCAATCAACTAACAACAAGTCAATGGCTTCCAGATCGATCAATGCAAATCCCGAATGCGATCATGCTGATAAGGCAGAATAGGCTCATATACACATCCAACAAAAGCGCACACAAACATCCTGACCAAGCGATTGCGCGACTTGTATTTTCTGTGCACCACCCAACTGAATGGCCAACATGTTTGTGTACTGCGTATGCAAGCAGAACAACGGACTGCATGAAATATCTCCATGTTCAAAACAAGTACAAATCGTTCAAACGACGTACACACGTGGCAACCTGAAAGATATCAGAACAACAGTCATGTGAGTTGATCTGCCAGTTGGATCGGCGGGCAAACTGCCTGTTATCAGTCACTCGTCTAGTCCTTTGTCACGCGTAGACACGCCCAACTATCGTCCTACAGACCAAGTTTGGACAATAGTTGGTAGGAAAAGTTGCACGTGTGTACGAGCCTTTGCATTAACTTTTCCAAATGAAAAATCTGAGTAATGGAGTTTACTGCAGCTGAGCACCTATCTATATAGGCTCAGGACCTCTAGAGCCTGTTAGTTTCTTGTTACCTCAAATACCGACTTCCTGAGATTACAAGTCTCACTTCCTCATGTAGACAGTGACACAGGTTCTGTTGGGTTGCTGGGAAATGTATTGTGCATCTATCGTTCTTCCCGTTTCGCGTGTCACATGATTACACCCGACTGGCCCGCCCAACAGGCACCTAGCAATTTCAGATGGAGGGTAGCAATGGCAGCCTCTGTATTGAGTTTAATTTAAAGGGGACCTGAACTCTTGCACAGGACAGAAGGAAAACAGAGAGAAATGCACCCTGTGTGTATTTAAAGAGTTTAGCCTGTCTAATTCTTCCTCATCTGTGACTAATCACAAGTTGTAATTTGATCTCTAAGCTGTGTCAGCTGGCTGCCACGGCAAAGCAGCTAATTTGAAAACAAAGGATGTTAACCCTATGTCTGCCTCCGTGAAAGCAGGAAGTAGACACACTGCAGATTTACTGCAGGTTTTGCATCAGTTGTAACAAATAAATGTTTTTCTTTGAAGGTTATTATGCTGATGCTTATCTTTTACAGCAGAGAGGAAGTTCTGAGTTCCAGTCCGCTTTAGAGTAACAGCGTAATTGTCAGTCACCGGATGTGACTCCTGTGGGCCATGTTGGACACGTAAGCTATGCTTGTAGGTTCCCCTGTAGGCCAGAGCTGCAATGGCATTGTGGCAGGTGTCCAGGGCTTAGTGCATGTCAGGGGCTTGCCTGCCATCTCTCCTGACACCCGTCTTTAGCCAAAACCAGGTCAGAATCCGAGTCAGTGCTGCAACCTTGCCTAGAGCCTTGTTTAACCTAAATCCATCTCAGCTCCAGACAACAAAGCAAACTGTCTGTTCATGATCTGACTGTGATGTTTGTATGTGGCTCTGTAATAAAGCCAAAACGATAATAAAAGGGTCTAGAACTTCTCGTCCTGGGTTTGGATCTTGTCCATGGACACTATCTGCATGGAGTCTGTATGTTCTCACCGTGTTTGTATGGGCTACCTCTGGGCACTCAGAAACATACCAGTGGGTTAATCCGCTTTGCTATGGCACGCTGGCTGTAGATCATTATAGAGGTTAGATTGTGAGCTCCTCTGATGGACAGTCACTGACATGGATTGTTTTGAGTGCTATAGAAAGTGTTAGTGATATATAAATGATAAACTGCCAAGCATTGATCAGAAAAACTCTTGTAGATCATTTTTTATTATTTTTATTCCCTAATTTCTATAAGAGTATGCCAGTTCTATACAGAGTACATAGCAGACTTTACATCACTTTCTGTGCGTCAGAGGGGGTCACATCACTTCCTGTCCCTCAGAGGGGTTCACATTACTTCCTGTCACTCAGAGGGGTTCGCATCACTTCCTGTTTCTCAGAGGGTTTCATATTACTTCCTGTCACTCAGAGGGGTTCACATCACTTCCTGTCCCTCAGAGGGGTACACAATCACTTCCTGTCCCTCAGAGGGGTTCACATCATTTCCTGTTCCTCAGAGGGGTTCACATCAATTCCTGTTCCTCAGAGGGGTTCACATCACTTCCTGTACCTCAGAGGGATACATATCACTTCCTGTCCCTCAGAGGAGTACACAATCACTTCCTATCCCTCTGAGAGTTTCACATCACTTCCTGTCACTCAGAGGGGTTCACATCACTTCCTGTTCCTCAGAGGGGCTCACATCACTTCCTGTACCTCAGATAGATACACATCACTTCCTGTCCCTCAGAGGAGTACACAATAACTTCCTGTCGCTCAGAGGGGTTCACATCACTTCCTGTTCCTCAGAACGGTACACATCACTTCCTGTCCTTCACAGAGTTTCACATCACTTCCTGTCGCTCAGAGGGGTTAACATCACTTCCTGTTCCTCAGAGGGGTTCACATCACTTCCTGTTCCTCAGAGGGGTTCACATCACTTCCTGGGCCTCAGTCCTCAGAGGAGTTCACATCACGTCCTGTCCCTCACAGGGGTTTACATCACGTCCTGTCCCTCAGAGGAGTTCACATCACTTTCCTGTCCCTCAGAGGGGTGCACATCACGTCCTGTCCCTCAGAGGGGTTCACATCACGTCCTGTCCCTCAGAGGGGTTCACATGACTTCCTGTCCCTCAGAGGAGTTCACATCACTTTCCTGTCCCTCAGAGGGGTTTGCAATGTGTTACCCTGAATAGAGATGGTCAGAGTGCTGATCATTCTGACTTCCATACAGATATCATACCAATTGCATGCAGCTTGGAATTGAGCCAATCGCATCCACTTCCTGCTGAATTTTGATTGGCCCAGTTCCAGGTTGCATACAGTTCTCAGTAAATTTGCACTCCATCTGGAATTATATCGCTGACCGTCTCTGCTAGAGGTAAGCTTCAGTTTTGACTCGGCATGCAAATTTCCGCTGACTTGAAAGTGAGCCAGTTAAGCCCAGTAGGTGCCGGTTAATTAACCAGCTGTCATCTAATTAACCAACCTCTACCAGACTTTACTGGCTCAGCCTCAAGTCGGTGGGGATTTGCTTGGGAAGTCGGTCCTGTAGAACTCGTCTGGCCCCTGCCGCGGACCTGATGTTATGGTTTTAGGCCAATCCGCCTAGCTCCTCACTGTGTTTTTCAGTTATGGGTGGAAATCCGGAGTCCCTGGAGAAAATCCAAAACAACAACAGACGATAGGCCCCATTTACACTGGGGATTGCAAAAACGCTACCAAAATCGCTAGTGTTTCGCACTGGGCATTTTTTAAATGTTTTTTGCGTATTTTTCACCATACAGTGTTGTGATCATTATACGATCGCGATTCATGATTGTTTTTCACATTTCAATCGCCAACGCTCTAAAATCGTGAAAAAGCGCTGCATGCACCACATTTACGTTTATCGCGAATCGCAGCCGCCTGCTGCAGTGAGAACACTGACAACTACTTTTAATTACACTAGCGCTTTTCAAAGCGCTGGCGAACGCCGGCAACATGCGGTAAATCGCCTCAGTGTAAATGGGCCCCAAAGGTCCATGTAGACTGTGGTTGGTACAACTGTAGGCTCTGACACAACAAAGCGAGAGTGCTATCCTCTTCTCCATCATGCCACCCCAGTGGATTGGCAGTGAAGGGTATTAGCAGGATTTGGAGGGTACAATGCTGTCAGGGGGGGGGGGGGGGGGGTCCTGGAGGGATTTGGTGACTTTGGTTTGAAGACAACCTGTTCCGTAGCGATGTACAGGGCCAGAGAAAGAAGCTTGTTAGGGAGTTAATGTGATTTGGCTGGCATGGTGTGTTAGTGCGCTGTCTAACACGGGTACACAGAGCCCTCACAATGTCCTGGCTCCATTCTCACACTCAATGTCCCCCTTATTTGTCCGGACACTCCCACTGCGAGGCCTGTGACCCCAGCGCCATATCTGTGAATAGCATTGCTCACGCTCCAGTAACCTTATCACAGGCAACACAAGACAAACTGTCTCTTAAACACACCATATGGTGCATTAAGTTCCACTTAACACAGTTCAACCCCCTACAGGCTGCTGGCTGGTGCTGTGTGTGTGTGTGGGGGGGGAGCATTCCAAAGAGCTTGCAATTAAATAGAATATTTTGTCTATAGCTCTAAACAGCTTGATATCTCGCTAATGATCAGGACAAGATAAATGTTTTTTTTCCACCCCTTCTTTTTATCCATTTGCATTTTTAGGCACAAAAGAAAATTATTTAACTTTGAGTGCTGTATTAGTTTTATACATTGGGGTATCGGTTTAAAAGGAATGTCTTTTTTGTTTTGTTTTTAGCCCACTCATTTTATTTATAGATTGAATTTATCTCTAAAAAGTTTTTTTGTTTTTTTAAAATTGGGAATATATGAAATATTACAAATAGACATCTCGTTTTTATGAAGCTCTGCAGCTGCCGGTGACTGGAAGGAAAGTATCGCTGTACTGCTGCCGTAAACAAGAGCCTGAGGGTGACCGTCCATTACTTAAAGGACAACTGAAGTGAGAGGGATATGGAGGCTGCCATTAGGGCTGCTCAAATCCGGATCCGGGAGATACCCGGATAGTTGCTATCCGGATATCTCCCAGTAAACCTGTGCGGGGTGGGCCAATCTTACCTGTCTTATGTCTTCTTCGGTCCATCCCTCTGCGCCTCCCACGATGCGGTCCACGCGCGTCATGTGACTACAAACACTTCCTCCTTCAACCCGGAAGGAGGAAGTGTTTGTAATCACGTGACCGCCGCTTGGACCGCATCGTGAGAGGCGCCAAGGGACGGACCGAAGAAGACATAAGTCAGGTAAGATTGACCCCCTCGCCCACCCCGCACAGGTAACTGGGAGATATCCGGATAGAAGTATCCGAATGTCTTCCGGATCCAGATTTGAGCAGCCCTAATGGCAGCCATATTTATTTCCAGTTATCTGGCTGTCCTGCTGATCATCTGCCTCAAACTCTGGGAATACATGATGAGATTTTTCAGCAGATTTACTGTCCAATCGTTTTTCTTTCACTTCTATGAGAAATCAATGAGAAAAACGATCGAAATTCAGATCTGACCTGTCAAAAATTATCTTTCGAACCGTCTATCTGCCAAAAAGTCTCATGGTGTATTCCCAGCATAATAAACGCTCATACACACGTACCTACAATCTGTCCTACTATCTTCCAAACTTGTCTGTTGGAAGATAAGTTGGGCGTGTGTACGGCTGGCAAACAACCAGATGACCAACTGATAACAGGTTGTTTGCCAGATCCCACCAGTGGATCAATCTGACCAACTATCAGGCAGGTTGGAATGTGTGTACAAGTCTTTTGAACAACTTCTATTGTTTTTTGAATGCAGACATGTTGTGCAGTTTGTCACTTAAGGTCCGTACACACGCCCGGCGGATCGCTCAGGAACAGCCGTATCAGTCTGACGACAGAGCGTACACACGCCGGACTGTCGCTGGCACGCCCACCCAGCGGGAGGCAACGACGGACCCGTCGTTGCCTAAAGTCCGGCGTGTGTACGGACCTTTAGCTTGTGCGCATAGTATTGAAGTGGGTCGGTTGTTTAGTTGGTTGGCGTGTGTGTACGTACTTGTCAGGTAAACAACTTGTTGTACGGTTGGTCGTGTTGTATGGTTGGTTGTGCATTAAAGGGATACTGTAGGGGGGTCTGGGGAAAATGAGCTGAACTTACCCGGGGCTTCTAATGGTCCCCCGCAGACGTCCTGTGCCCACGCAGCCACTCACCGATGCTCCGGCCCCGCCTCCAGTTCACTTCTGGAATTTCTGACTTTAAAGTCTGAAAACCACTGCGCCTGTGCAGCCATGTCCTCTATCCCGCTGATGTCACCAAGAGCGCACAGCGCAGGCCCAGTATGGTCTGTGTCTGCGCAGTACACTCCTGGTGACATCAGCGGGAGCGAGGACACGGCAACGCAGGCACAGTGGTTTTCTGACTTTAAAGTCTGAAATTCCAGAAGTGAACTGGAGGCGGGGCCGGAGCATTGGGGAGTGGCTGCGCGGGCACAGGATGTCTGTGGGGGACCATTAGAAGCCCCGGGTAAGTTCAGCTCATTTTCCCCAGACCCCCCTACAGTGTCCCTTTAAGTTGGACATGTGTATGAACCTTAATACCTTTAGCCATGGACCCTGAACAAGCATGCAGCAGATCAGGTGTTTCCGACATTATTGTCAGATCTGACAAGATTATCTGCATGCTTGTTTCTGGTGTGATTCAGACACTACTGCAGCCAGATAGTCCAGCAGGGCTGCCAGGCAACTGGTATTGTTTAACAGGAAATAAATATGGCAGCCTCCGTATAACTCTCACTACAGTTTTTCTTTACTCGACTTTTGGTACTGAAATCCAGCCGATTTGATCATAATGATCGAATGTAGCAGCACGGTGGCCTAGGATGCCTGGATAGCACTCTCTTGCAGCGCTGGGTCCTTGGTTCAGATCCCAGCCAGAGCGCTATCAGCACAGAGTTTGTATGTTCTCCCCGTGTCTGTGTGGGTTTCCCCCAAGCACCACCGGTTTCCTCCCACATCCCAAAAACATACAGATAAGTTATTTGGCTTCCCCCTAAATTGGCCCTAGAGTACGATACATACACTGTGTACACTATACATACATAGACATAGGACTATGGTAGGGATTAGAGTGTGAGCTCCTCTGAGGACAGTCAGTGACATGATTATGTACTCTGTAATGTGCTGCAGAAGATGCCAGTGCTATATAAAGACATAATAATGATATGGTAGGACATTAGACTATGACTATGGTAGGATTAGAGTGTGAGCCCCTCTGAGGACAGTCAGTGACATGACTATGTGCTCTGTAATGTGCTGCAGAAGATGTCAGTGCTATATAAATACATAATAATAATATGGCAGGACATTAGACTATGACTATGGTAGGATTAGATTGTGAGCTCCTCTGAGGACAGTCAGTGACATAACTATGTACTCTGTAATATGCTGCAGGAGATGTCAGTGCTATATAAATACATAATAATAATAATATGATGGGGACATTAGACTATGACTATGGTAGGATTAGAGTGTGAGCTCCTCTGAGGACAGTCAGTGACATGACTATATACTCTGTAATGTGCTGCAGAAGATGTCAGTGCTATATAAATACATAATAATAATATGGTGGGACATTAGACTATGACTATGGTAGGATTAGAGTGTGAGCTCCTCTGAGGACAGTCAGTGACATGACTATGTACTCTGTAAAGCGCTGCAGGAGATGTCAGTGCTATATAAATACATAATAATAATATGGTAGGACATTAGACTATGACTATGGTAGGATTAGAGTGTGAGCTCCTCTGAGGACAGTCAGTGACATAACTATGTACTCTGTAATATGCTGCAGGAGATGTCAGTGCTATATAAATACATAATAATAATAATATGATGGGGACATTAGACTATGACTATGGTAGGATTAGAGTGTGAGCTCCTCTGAGGACAGTCAGTGACATGACTATATACTCTGTAATGTGCTGCAGAAGATGTCAGTGCTATATAAATACATAATAATAATATGGTGGGACATTAGACTATGACTATGGTAGGATTAGAGTGTGAGCTCCTCTGAGGACAGTCAGTGACATGACTATGTACTCTGTAAAGCGCTGCAGGAGATGTCAGTGCTATATAAATACATAATAATAATATGGTAGGACATTAGACTATGACTATGGTAGGATTAGAGTGTGAGCTCCTCTGAGGACAGTCAGTGACATGACTATATACTCTGTACAGTGCTGCAGAAGATGTCATTGCTATATAAATACATAATAATAATATGGTAGGACATTAGACTATGACTATGGTAGGGATTAGATTGTGAGCTCCTCTGAGGGCAGTCAGTGACATGACTATGTACTCTGTAATGTGCTGCAGAAGATGTCAGTGCTATATAAAGACATAATAATGATATGGTAGGACATTAGACTATGACTATGGTAGGATTAGAGTGTGAGCTCCTCTGAGGACAGTCAGTGACATGACTATGTATTCTGTAAAGTGCTGCAGAGGATGTCAGTGCTATATAAATACATAATAATAATATGGTAGGACATTAGACTGTGACTATGGTAGGATTAGATTGTGAGCTCCTCTGAGGACAGTCAGTGACATGACTATGTACTCTGTAATGTGCTGCAGAAGATGTCAGTGCTATATAAAGACATAATAATGATATGGTAGGACATTAGACTATGACTATGGTAGGATTAGATTGTGAGCTCCTCTGAGGACAGTCAGTGACATAACTATGTACTCTGTAATATGCTGCAGGAGATGTCAGTGCTATATAAATACATAATAATAATATGGTAGGACATTAGACTATGACTATGGTAGGATTAGAGTGTGAGCTCCTCTGAGGACAGTCAGTGACATAACTATGTACTCTGTAATATGCTGCAGGAGATGTCAGTGCTATATAAATACATAATAATAATATGATGGGGACATTAGACTATGACTATGGTAGGATTAGAGTGTGAGCTCCTCTGAGGACAGTCAGTGACATGACTATATACTCTGTAATGTGCTGCAGAAGATGTCAGTGCTATATAAATACATAATAATAATATGGTGGGACATTAGACTATGACTATGGTAGGATTAGAGTGTGAGCTCCTCTGAGGACAGTCAGTGACATGACTGTGTACTCTGTAAAGCGCTGCAGGAGATGTCAGTGCTATATAAATACATAATAATAATATGGTAGGACATTAGACTATGACTATGGTAGGATTAGAGTGTGAGCTCCTCTGAGGACAGTCAGTGACATAACTATGTACTCTGTAATATGCTGCAGGAGATGTCAGTGCTATATAAATACATAATAATAATAATATGATGGGGACATTAGACTATGACTATGGTAGGATTAGAGTGTGAGCTCCTCTGAGGACAGTCAGTGACATGACTATATACTCTGTACAGTGCTGCAGAAGATGTCATTGCTATATAAATACATAATAATAATATGGTAGGACATTAGACTATGACTATGGTAGGATTAGATTGTGAGCTCCTCTGAGGACAGTCAGTGACATGGCTATATATTCTGTAAAGTGCTGCAGAAGATGCCAGTGCTATATAAATAGAAGGATGTTACAACATGGCCATGTGATTGATTTCTGGCTAAAAGGGTCGATTAATTAACGATTTGCGACTTCTAGTGGGCCACAGATTTTTGTGACATCAGTTGGAGATGCAATATTTGCAGCAATTCAGCAGGATGGTAATTTATTCCAAGAATGTGTAGATTTATCGCTGGCAGATCTGAGGTTAAGGCCCTGTTTTCTCACCCCATGGAGCTTTTCTCTGTGGACTAAGAGATTAGGAGGCTGCCATGCCCTCCCTCTCCCCCCCCCCCCCCCCCCCCTCCAGTGCCCAATCACCCCTGCCAAGTTTCACGCTGTCAGTTGACACAAAAGCAGAGAAAGCCTGAAAAGAGGGAAAGTAGATTAACTCTGCAAAAACAGCTTTTAAAAATCTGTTAAAATGACTCAGGGGACAGGAAGGGGACTTTGAGAGAGAGGCCTGGAGACTGGGGACAAAGCAGGGGACCAGCACAAAGGGGGCCTCTCTGAATAGATCGCTGACTGCTGCGCTCTGCTTTTTTTGCAGGGGGAGACATTAATCATATGGGGACAAGGCGTTCGGACAGACTCTTTTCTCGTACCTCAAAAACTCGGCTAAAAAGCTCCCTCCGCTTGAAGCCGACAATTCGCCCGGTTTGTTTTAGAACAGAAGGAATGCGTTCGTTTGAAATCCAAACTTCATTTATTTATTTATTTTTTTACATTTTTGGATAGAGCTTCAGAGGGTTGGAAGGTCTTATTTGTGTTGGTTACTGTTGTGTTTATTCCATGTTGGGGTGACTTCTCCTCACTTCCTGTATGGTGTCACCCAGGTATATGATTATTATGTATTTATATAGCACTGACACATCTTCTGCAGCACTTTACAGAGTACATAGCCATGTCACTGACTGTCCTCAGAGGAGCTCACAATCTAATCCCACCATAGTCATAGTCTAATGTCCTACCATATTATTATGTATTTATATAGCACTGACACATCTTCTGCAGCACTTTACAGAGTACATAGCCATGTCACTGACTGTCCTCAGAGGAGCTCACAATTATATATTTATATAGCACTGACATCTTCTGCAGCACATTACAGAGTACATAGTCATGTCACTGACTGTCCTCAGAGGAGCTCACAATCTAATCCTGCCATAGTCATAGTCTAATGTCCTACCATATTATTATCATGCATTAGCACTGACCTATTCTGCAGCACTTTACAGAGTACATAGTCATGTCACTGACTGTCCTAAAGGGGCCCATACACTCAGCCGATTTTCTGGCCGACCGATCGATCCCGATCGATAGATCGATTGCAAATCGGTTGGCCAATCGACCGATCGATGGCCGATTTCGATCGATTTCGATGGATTTCCATCGAACTGGCAGGGTGGAAAATTTAGGTCGATCTGATGAGATTGCTTATCAGTTTGCATTGGCCTTAAAGAGGAACTGTAACGACATTGCTTATCAGTTTGCATTGGCCTTAAAGAGGAACTGTAACGACAAAACGGCCCCTGGGGGGTACTCACCTCGGGTGGGGGAAGCCTCAGGATCCTAATGAGGCTTCCCACGCCGTCCTGCGTCCCTCGGGGGTCTCGCTGTAGCCCTCCGTGCAGCGGTGACGCAATATTTACCTTCCTGGCTCCTGCGCAGGCGCTCTGATGCCTCTCGGCGCCGAAGTAGGCGGAAATACCCGATCGCCGTCGGGTCTGCTCTACTGCGCAGGCGCAAGTTTCCGGCGCCTGCGCAGTAGAGCGGACCCGACGGAGATCGGGTATTTCCGTCTATTTCCGTGCCGAAAGTCGCCACAGCGCCCCCCGCTGGAGCCAGCAAAGGTAAATATTGAACTGACAGTCGGCACAGTCGCCGGCTGTTCGGAGGGCTGCGGCGAGACCCCCGTGGACAGAGGACGGCGTGGGAAGCCTCATTAGGATCCGGAGGCTTCCCCCACCCGAGGTGAGTACCCCCCAGGGGAGGTTTTTGTTGTTACAGAGTCTCTTTAATGGAAATCTGATGGCAAAAAAATGCCATCAGATAGAATTCCAATAGATTTCAACTGAAATCTATTGGAATTCTATCCTGATAAAAAATGTTCTAAAAACGCATCAGATAGATCATCAGATGCATTTCTTATCTATCTGCTGCCAATCTGACGAGTGTATGGGCACCTTAAGAGGAGCTCACAATCTAATCCTACCATAGTCCTATGTCCTACCATATTATTATTATGTATTTATATATCACTGCCATCTTCTCCAGCACTTTAGAGTACATAGTCATGTCACTGACTGTCCTCAGAGGAGCTCACAATCTAATCCTTACCATAGTCATATGGCCATCATAGTCAAGTGAGAATTTTAAAGGGAAGCCAATTAACTTTTCTGTATGTTTTTGGAATGTGGGAGGAAACTGGAGTGCCTGGAGGAAACCCACACAGCCATGGGAAGAACCTACAAACTCCATGCAGATGGTGCAGGGACATGCTGCAAGGTGAGGGTGCTATCCACTAGGCCACCGTGCCGCCCCAGTTTACAGTGGGCGTTCTCCCCGTCATTCCCTATTGCTGGGCCGACAACCGCCAGAAACCAAGCAGTGTGCGCCATCCAATAACTCGCTATGTGAAACAATACCTAACGCCGGAATAAACCCAGGGCAGAGTTTCCACATGTGACATCGGTCACTCAACTTTTAACAACCCATCACCAGCCCTTGCTGGGTTGTGATATGACCCAGGTAAGAGTGGCACATTTCTGACCCCTAATAAAAGACACATTTTTATAAAGCTGCTCGAGGTCACAAACGACGTGCGCATTTATGCTGCAAGAAGAACATTAATTTTCTTACATGAGAAAAATGTGAATTGTTTTTCGCACATTCGCAAAACGCGGACTTTAATGCGTCAACCCTGGCGTCATTTCTTTCCCCCTCTCGGAGACCCTCTATCACGTTTTTTAGCGCCATGGATATAGATTCTGGAGTCCCCGGTGCTCTGGACGTCATCGCCGCGGGTTCGGTAAAACAGAAAGTGGCGCGGAAACCTGTCTCTCATTCTCTCTACGCTTGATCTAACATTTCATTCACACGTCGAGCCCGAGCACCTCCTGGGAACAAATGGAACTTGGAAGCCGCCTTAAAATAAAATAACTCCTTCAAAACCAATTGCATGTGCTGGAGAAGTAAGAAAATTGAAATGTGTTTTTTTTCCCCTCTCTCTCTCTTCCATTTTCTCCCCCCGCCTGCCTCACCTATGCCTGGAAACGGCACAGCTGGGAGAATGTCCTGAGCGTTGTGCGTGTGTCTATTGGAGTCCGGGAGATTGAGTAATTACACAGCAGACAGAGATGAGATACAATACTGCAGAGGCCTCAGACTATGACAGCCAGATAACAATGAAACCGTCCGCGGACAGGAGGATATAAAAATCTGTTTATAAATCTGATTTGTCATGTTTCACCGGCCTGTCGAGGAAGTAAAAATGATTCACTTTTGCATTAAGCAGAGGCTGTGCTCAGACAGCTGGAACTAACATATGTGTATGTGTGTGTGTGACATATATATATATATATATATATATATATATATATATATATATATATATAGGAGGTATATAAACGTTTGTGGCAGAGGTCTGTTTTCCGTATTCGCCATCGAGAAGGCGAAGGGTTTAAATCTGCAGAGTGTTCAGCTTTTGCATCAACTGTTTCTCCGTCCAATTTATATGTAAAGAAAAAAACCAGAAAATAAATAGGCATTTTGCCACGAGGAACGGGGGCCGGCGTGAAGTATTGGGTCAGCATGTATCGGATTACTGCAGTAAAACGTGATTGAGATCCTCTGGTGTTTTTTTTTTTATAAACGGATGCTGTGAGCTGCAGCCCCCTCTGATTATATTTTATCTGAAAATCCCCTGAGGCTAGCACATACTGCTTGTACTGCCCAGTCATGTGTGCGCATTGTTATTATTATTTCTATAGCACTGACATCCTCCGCAGCGCTGTACAGAATACATAGTCGTGTCACTTAATTGTCCCTCAGAGGGGCTCACAATCTAATCCCTATCATAGTTATATGTTTATGTATGTGTCATGTATGTATCTTAGTCTAGGGGCAATTTTAGGAGGAAGCCAATTAACTTATCCGTAGGTGCCCGGAGGAAACCCACACAGACACAGGGAGAACATACAAACTCTTTGCAGATAGTGCCCCGGCTGGGATTTGAACCAGGGACCCAGCGCTGCAAGACGAGAGTACTAACCACTGCGCCACCGTATGTGTGTAAGCATGTGTGTGAGCATGTGTGTGAGCATGTATGGAGGTGCGTATTTGTGTATCCACAACGGTGGCTTAGTGGTTAATACTCTCTCCTTACTGCGCTAGAGTCCCCGGTTCTAATGTGCATGATGTTTGTATGTTTTCCCTGTGTTTGTGTGGGTTTTACTATGACTATGACAGGGATTCGAATGTGGACAGTGACTACTGTACTCCCTGACTATGTACTCTGTAAAGTGCTGCAGGAGATGTCAGTGCTATATAAATACATAATAATATGGTAGGACATTAGACTATGACTATGGTAGGATTAGTTTGTGAGCTCCTCTGAGGACAGTCAGTGACATGACTATGTGCTCTGTAATGTGCTGCAGAAGATGTCAGTGCTATATAAATACATAATAATAATATGGTGGACATTAGACTATGACTATGGTAGGATTAGAGTGTGAGCTCCTCTGTGGACAGTCAGTGACATGACTATGTACTCTGTACAGTGCTGCAGAAGATATCAGTGCTATATAAATACATAATAATAATATGGTGGACATTAGACTATGACTATGGTAGGATGAGATTGTGAGCTCCTCTGAGGACAGTCAGTGACATGACTATGTACTCTGTAATGTGCTGCAGAAGATGTCAGTGCTATATAAATACATAATAATAATATGGTGGACATTAGACTATGACTATGGTAGGATTAGAGTGTGAGCTCCTCTGTGGACAGTCAGTGACATGACTATGTACTCTGTACAGTGCTGCAGAAGAGGTCAGTGCTATATAAATACATAATAATAATATGGTAGGACATCAGACTATGACTATGACAGGGATTAGATTGTGAGCTCCTCTGAGGACAGTCAGTGACATGACTATGTACTCTGTAATGTGCTGCAGAAGATGTCAGTGCTATATAAATACATAATAATAATATGATAGGACATTACACTATGACTATGGTAGGATTAGATTGTGAGCTCCTCTGAGGACAGTCAGTGACATGACTATGCACTCTGTAATGTGCTGCAGAAGATGTCGGCGCTATATAAATACATAATAATAATATGGTAGGACATTAGACTATGACTATGGTAGGATTAGATTGTGAGCTCCTCTGTGGACAGTCAGTGACATGACTATGTACTCTGTACAGTGCTGCAGAAGAGGTCAGTGCTATATAAATACATAATAATACTATGGTAGGACATTAGGCTATGACTATGGTAGGATTAGATTGTGAGCTCCTCTGAGGACAGTTAGTGACATGACTATGTACTCTGTAATGTGCTGCAGAAGATGTCAGTGCTATATAAATACATAATAATAATAATATGGCAGTACATTAGACAATGACTATGGTAGGGATTAGATTGTGAGCTCCTCTGAGGACAGTCAGTGACATGACTATGTACTCTGTAATGTGCTGCAGGAGATATCAGAGCTATATAAATACATAATAATAATATGGTAGGACATCAGACTATGGTAGGGAATAGGATTAGATTGTGAGCTCCTCTGAAGACAGTCAGTGACATGACCATGTACTCTGCAAAGTGCTGCAGAAGATGTCAGTGCTGTATAAATACATAATAATAATAATACGGTAGGACATTAGACTATGACTATGGTAGGATTAGATTGTGAGCTCCTCTGAGGACAGTCAGTGACATGACTATGCACTCTGTAAAGTGCTGCAGGAGATGTCAGTGCTATATGAATACATAATAATAATATGATAGGACATTAGACTATGACTATGGTAGGATTAGAGTGTGAGCTCTGAGGGTGCACACTAGAGGGACAAATGATCCTTGGCTTACACGGTCGTTATAGACCGCTATGGTCGACTTTTCTCTTGTGTGTACGTAGCTTTAAATTCAGTTCCCACTATCATTAGTGTTTTCATTCTGTATTCTGTCCTGAAATAACTATGGCTCCTGCTTCCTGCAGCTCATTACAGCAAGCTAGGACTTTCTGATCAGTCTATACTCTAAACAAAGTCATGTTGTCATGGTTTCCAAAAAGGAGGAATTTGTACTTACAAGCAGTTCTGCCAACTCTCAGCTGGCTGCAAATTAAAAGTGAAACACCATTTTTAAGCTGTAAACAGACACATGCAGGAATGATTGTATGTTTCATAACATCAAACACATGGATTTGCTTGTTTGTTATTATATTTGCCCCAAAGTGAAATGACGTGAATAAAATCCAATTGTTTAGAGGGAATTGGGGTCAGAGGAGGGTGTGGAGGTCTTATTTTGGGGCGAGGCATTACTTTTGACGCCGTGCGTCTGACAGCTGGACTGGATAGACAGAACCCGATCTCTGGCCGCGGTGTATAGAAACGTATATACTTACCATATGGCGTACAGGCGGCGTGGCTGCTCACTGATCTCTGTGTAGCTGCAGGGGTGAAACCCAATCACCTCCCTCCTCTGTCCCCGCAGGTTTGGCAGCGCACTTCGCACAGCAGCCCTCGGATCTGGTGGCGGTCGCTGGAAAGTCAGTAACTCTTCCCTGCGTGGTGATTGGCTATCGAGGGACGGTGCAGTGGACTATGGATGGCCTGGCGCTGGGGGCAGAGCGAGATCTTCCAGGTAAAGAAACAAACAAACAAAAAAGCATATTGTACAAAAGTATCATGGCTGAAAATGAATCTATCAAACACCTGAAATAAGCTTGTAGCTAATCTAGTCAGACTTCAGTCAGAAACACCTGATCTCCTGCATGCTTGTTCAGGGTCTATAGCTAAAAGTATTAGAGGCAGAGGATCAGCAGGGCAGCCAGGCAACTGGTATTGCTTAAAAGGAAGTAAATATGACAGCTTCGATCTCTGAATGCCTTTTCTTCCCTGGTATCTGATAAGGCACCTCTAAAATGAGACAGATATGGAGGTTGCCATATTTATATCCTGTTAAACAATGCCAGTTGCTCAACACTCCTGCTGATCTCTTTGGCTTGGCTGCAAAGCACACCTGAAACAAGCAGCGGCTAATTTAGTCACATTCCAGTCAGACACATCTTATCCACATGCTTGTTCAGGGTCTATGGATAAAAGTGTTAGAGGCAGAGGATCAACAGGACAGCCAGGCAATCTGCATTGTTTAAAAGGAACACAAATGTCAGCCTCCATATACCTGGGGTGGTTTAACAGAAACCAGGGAAGAAAAAGCACTTTTCCAGCTAGGAAGAGGAAAGAGTACACTCCCACACAGACATTTCATGAGCTCCACCCAGGTTGTGCATCTGTGATTGTATATTATTATATCTTGTATTGGTCATGTCTGATCTGTGTTGGATTCTGCAGGTTGGTCCCGATACTCTATTGTGGGAGATCCGTCTATAGGAGAGCACAATCTACACATCGAGGCCGTGGAGCTGGGCGACGACGCCATCTACGAATGCCAAGCGACCCAGGCGGCGCTCCGGTCACAGCGGGCACACCTGTCAGTACTGGGTGAGTAACGACCCCTGTAGTGACACATTACAGACCAGCCCATGTGGTGACACCCGACAGACCAGCCCCTGCGGAGACACCCTACAGACCCGCCCCTGCGGAGACACCCTACAGACCAGCCCCTGCGGAGACACCCTACAGACCAGCCCCTGCGGGGACACCCTACAGCCCAGCCCCTGCGGTGGCACCCTACAGGCCCGCCCCTGCGGTGGCACCCTACAGGCCCGCCCCTGCGGAGACACCCTACAGGCCCGCCCCTGCGGAGACACCCTACAGACCCGCCCCTGCGGAGACACCCTACAGACCAGCCCCTGCGGGGACACCCTACAGACCCGCCCCTGCGGGGACACTCTACAGACCCGCCCCTGCGGGGACACTCTACAGGCCCGCCCCTGCGGTGGCACCCTACAGGCCCGCCCCTGCGGTGGCACCCTACAGACCCGCCCCTGCGGTGGCACCCTACAGACCCGCCCCTGCGGTGGCACCCTACAGACCCGCCCCTGCGGTGGCACCCTACAGACCCGCCCCTGCGGTGGCACCCTACAGACCCGCCCCTGCGGTGGCACCCTAAACATCAGCTCTGTTGTGACTCCCTGAAATTCCTGTGACACTGACATTTTAAGATGCACTTAAACCCTGAGTTCTGGCTGGCTTTAAACATTATTTTGCCCATTAACGGTACAACATTTTCCTAAGATGCAATTATTCCATCAGATTTGCAAGATCGGAACTCATCAGAAGGTTATTCTCTATTGTTCTCGTAAACGTGTTGATGAGGGCCCTTTCTCTCTTCAGATACGATTGTATTCCAGTCGACCATAGAATTGTTTCATGTTGATTTTTTCCCATATACTGCCTGGCTCTCTGGTCAATTCTAAAACTGACTGTAAAAATCTCATCGAATTATCGCATCTGAGGAGAATATTGTACTGTTTACTCTACAGTAGGATGGGGGAGGTGACAAATTTGTATATTAGGCCTCTGTCCACCTTCCAGTGTTTTTACAAATATCTCTCCATCCTCCTCCCACCATAAGCCTTGCTCAGTAAGGCCTCGTTCAGACTATACGCGCTGCCGTGCGCATTTTGGCAGCGCGTATAGTGTGCGACACGCAAGAACGGTAGAAGGGCATAGACAGCCCTTCTACCGTTCCCATCATATGCGCTGCGCGGCAGCGCGATTGCGCTATCGCGTGCTGCACGCATTTTTGGGAATCGCAGCGCAGATCCCATTCATTGTAATGAATGGGATCTGCAGCGCAGCGCATAGGAGCGCAGATGGCGTGCGATCGGACGCGTTGCGTTCCAATCGCACAGCCATCTGCGCTAATGATGTGAACGAGGCCTAAGTGTAAACAATGTGTAATGATGAGATGTATGAGAGCCCCCCACACACTCTGACCTCAGCAGGACCGCCACTGTCCCCTCCACCAGCGTCACTGAATTCCTGTCATGTATGAACTGATCCACACTGTCCTCCTGGCTGCCTTCTGACAAGATCCTTATCGGAGCGAAAACAATGGCCTGACTTGGTACACACATCCAATTTTGATTGGGCAATTTTACCCCCTCCATGTAGTATGAGAGTTTATCTACACAATGTGAGATTTATCAGGATTTTCATCACAAATTTCTCTTTCTTTCTGACAGTACCGCCAGGAGACCCACTGATCCGGGGAGCCCCCATACTCCACGTGCTGCTCGACACCCCCTACAACCTGACCTGCCTGGCCCCCGCGGCGAAACCAGCCGCCGAGATAACGTGGTCCCGTGACGGAAAACAACTGCACGGAGCAGTCTACACCAAGGTGAGGCTCCACCCCAACGCATCTCCTGCCTCCTCTGTATGGTAAACTCTTCCCTTCCCCCCAATCTCACCGTTCCTTCCTTCCTGTCACCTCCAGCACCTGCTGTCGGACGGGAAGAGCGAAGACGCCATCAGCAGCCTCTTGATCACGCCAATATTTTCGGACGCCGGCTCCAGCTACACCTGTCACGTAAGAAACTCCGCCCTGCCGGAAGGACGCGAGAGATCCGTGTCGCTGAGCGTGCAGTGTGAGTTGTGGAAATTGTCTGACTTGAAACTTGTTCAGTACCACGAAAGTGGGAGCTTTTGCAAAATGAAAACAGGAAAATAATAACTACTGTAACAATACATAGAACCCCTCTGACTTTTCTGACTTATGCTGGGAATACAAAATGTGATTTTTTTTTGGCAGTTAAATGGCTCGATAGATAATTTCCGACAGATCCAATCTGATTTTGATCGTTTTTCTGATAGATTTTCTCATAGAAGTAAATCGATTTTAATCAGAAAATTGCTCGGCCAGTAGATCTGCTGAAAAAACTAATTGTGTATTCCCAGCATGAGAGGCAGGAATGTTTCTGATAAAGTTATCTAGTTTTTTCTTCCTGGGTGCGTGTGATTAAAAATAGACGTTATCAGTATAAAACGATCACTACAATTTCATACCAGCGATTCTATAGTCTGATCCAGTGAGAAGATCAAATTGTGTGTAGAAGGAATTAGTGCTATAGATTATTGAACTAGCATATTATTGATTGTTTAGAACACCTTTTGTGAGTCGGAGCCTTGGAATTTTCATTTTCCCGATTGTGATCAAATTGTAGTTTATTTTGCTCCATCGATGGACTGCTTCAGTTGCAATTTATAATTCCCGTCTTTTATTTTCATCATTCAAATGAAATTGTAATTGATGGGCAACTGCAGTAAAAACGTATATGAAGTCTGCCATATTTATTTCCTGTTAAACAATGCCAGTTGCCTGGCAGCCCTGCTGGTCTGTTTGGCTGCAGTAGTCTCTGAATAACACCAGAAACAAGCATGCAGCTAATCTTGTCAGACCTGACAATGATGTCAGAAACTCCTTATCTGCTGCATGCTTGTTTAGGGGCTATGGCTAAGACTATTACAGGCAGAGGATCAGCAGGATAGCCAGGCAACTGGTATTGCTTAAAGGGATACTGTAGGGGGGTCGGGGGAAAATGAGCTGAACTTACCCGGGGCTTCTAATGGTCCCCTGCAGACATCCTGTGTTGGTGCAGCCACTCCCCAATGCTCTGGCCCCGCCTCCGGTTAACTTCTGGAATTTCTGACTTTAAAGTCAGAAAACCACTGCGCCTGCATTGCCGTGTCCTCGCTCCCGCTGATGTCACCAGAAGTGTACTGCGCAGACACAGACCATACTGGGCTTGCGCTGTGCGCTCTTGATGACATCAGCGGGATCGAGGACACGGCAATGCAGGCGCAGTGGTTTTCTGACTTTAAAGTCAGAAATTCCAGAAGTGAACCGGAGGCGGGGCCGGAGCATCGGTGAGCGGCTGCGCGGGCACAGGATGTCTGCGGGGGACCATTAGAAGTCCCGGGTAAGTTCAGCTCATTTTCCCCCGACCCCCCTACAGTATCCCTTTAAAAGTAAATAGATATGGCAGCCTCCATATACCTCTCACTTCAGTTGTCCTTTAAAGTGGACCTAAACTCTTGCACAGGACAAAAGGAAAGCAGACCGAAATTCACCCTGTGTGTATTTAAAGAGTTTAGCCTGTTTAATTCCCCCTTCAACTTCAAGTAATCACAACTGTAATTTGATCTCTCAGCTGTGTCAGCACAGAAATTCGGCAGACACAGCTAATATGTAAACACAGGGTATCACCTCCATACCTGCTTCCATGAAAGCAGGAAGTAGACAGACTGCGGATTTGTTGCAGGAGTTCTGTAAGATGTAACAAAAAATGTTTTTCCTTTAACGGTTACCATGCTGTTGCTTACTTTTTAGAGCAGAGAGGAAGTTTTGAGTTCCGCTTTAAGGAGGAGTGGTTGGATTGGGAGAGGGTGGTAAACAGGCAGCTGGAGGTTTTTGAGGAGGAGATGGCGATCTATGATTTAGCACTGCAAATATTTCGTTTTTTTACATCATAAAAAGGTTAATATGAATCCTACGCGTCGGAGAAAGCTCTCTGCATAATTCTTCATTCCTAACTTTATTTCTCATTTTTAGATCCCCCCAAAGTGACACTTTCTGTCAATCCACCGACCGTCTCCGAAGGCGGATCCGTGACGTTCCTGTGCAGCGCGGTCTCCAACCCCGAAGTGACCACATACAGGTAATGCAGTGATCACATGGCATCATATGTTTATGGCAGATTACTAATATTACCCGTTTACAGGATACAGCGGTTCATGTCACTAAGGGCGCCCATAAGTTCTTTGATTGTCAGTATCCATGTTCGGCCAGTTCGATCATTAAGTTGGCATCTGGCAGATGTTGGTTGCAACATGGCCCCCCAATCGTTCGTTTTGACCAATTTGCACCAAAATCAACTGAAGGGATATCGAACAGACATGCTGGAAAATCTGTTGCAAGGGCTCGATTGGTGCCTGGTGGTTATGGCATTCGATTTTGCCATGTCTGACGGCCCCCCAAAGTGAATAGCCAGCGCAAGCATCTGTACCACATGACTCTGCCACAGTGACGTCACCACATGCGCTAATGTCACGTGGTACGGGGACAATGGATGTTAGTTGAGTGAACAGCGTCCTGCGGCACGGGAGAAAACAAGGACTTGATCTGCTTGGTCATCGTTTAGCAACAACTACAAAACATTTGTAAAGCGTTTTTTTTCTCCCTGCGTACCCAAAGCGCATAAGCTGGTGTCAGATCAGTACGTAGTGATGTGTACAGGGGAAAGTTATGTGGTCATAAATGCCAGACTAAACAGCTGGCTTTCCAGTTTTGATTTATATGTGTCCAGGGTTGGAGCTGTCTTGATTAAGTTTGGCAAGCCATTCCACAGGGTAGGGGCAGCATGACAGAAGGCTCTGGCTCTAAAGGCTTTTAGTTGAACTCTGGGGGTGATCAAGTTATTGATTAGCGATCCATATTAGGCTGGGGAGTCGATATATAACAGGATAACGGCCTGATCATCTTTTGATCATCATCCCAAAATTCCTTCAATCTGTAAAGTCCAGTTTTATCAGTTTGATTAGAAGTTTGTAGAAAAGTAGAATGGACCCTCAAGCCTTGTTGTTTGTTTCCCTCCAGGTGGGCAAAGGGAGGCGTGGCACTTCCTGTATCGGGGGACCGCTATCACGCCACGGTGGATCACACGTTCTTCACGGCTCCCGTCTCCTGCGAGGTCTCCAACAGTGTCGGGAGCAGCAACGTGAGCACCGCCGTCAACGTTCTATGTAAGCCTGATGTCGATTGATCGCAGCGGTCTACGGCTTCTTATACTGGGGAAAATGACCTCACTGTAACTCGTGTCCCTTGTTTCCTTTTTATCACAGTCGGCCCTCGCCTTCTGACCGAGCCCCGCCCCATGACCGTGGATGTGGGGGGAGACGCCTCCTTTTTCTGTGGATGGACTGGAAATCCAACTCCTACTCAGTTCTGGAACAAGAAAGGCTCTATAGACGTGAGTAGTGGCTTTCTCCTGACTTCTGGGGGACTTCTTCACAAAGGGTTTCAGTGAAAGCTTAAATGAGCTTTAAACAGTCGAAAATAACAATTAATACTCACCTCTACAGTCAGGCTCTCGCTGCTCCCGCCCTTCTCAGGTCTTTTCTCTCATGTGTCACTCTGTGTTCATCTTTGGTGGGAGTCCATCCTTCTTCTCGTCACAATACCTTCTGGCAAACTTTTGTTTTGCTTAACTTTTTAGTAAGAGGGCTTATTGGTCCTTTGTAGCCCCCTTACACACTCCTAGGAGTTCTGGTTCACCATAAGCTTGCTGGGTAGTCTGTAACTAAGGAAAGGAGACCAATCAGTTTTTCTTCTCACCAATCCAGAGTGCCTGTTCTTAGAAGGGGTGGGATATCTTCAGAGATGCTTTGCAGAATATTCTCCTATGTCACAGTGGTGTTGGGAGGAGAAAAGACCTGCATAAGAGGACATGGAATCAGCAGGAGACTTACTGGAGGGGTTGAGCATCTGGTTATATTTTTGTAGTCCTTCTTTTGTAAGTTACATTTACATTTTTTGGGGACCTAGCATACCCCTGTGACCTCCTCCCCCATCGCAAATCTCAGTCATCGGGGTAGTAGACAGTCCAGTCACTCCCTCCTATGAGTGGTTTTTACACCAGAACACAAATTTTGGTGAGATGCCTTCAAAGTTGGAACTTTCAGAATGTAGTTTTTGCATAAGATCTTTATAGGACTGTTGGGATGCACTGGAACCCCAGTTTCTGAAATAAATAAATTGGTGCAGTCAGTTCTTTGTGACCACATGCAAAACCGCCTTAAAGGGAACCAGAGACGAAGCACCCTTGTGTATTTTACCATATATATCAGTGAGAACATTAGAGAAAACACCTACCCTGCTCTCTGTTTCATCCTCACTGCTAAAAGTGTCTGTTATCAGCTGTGATAAGAATCCCGGACTGAGCATTCAGTCTGGCTTTGCAGGGAATAATTATAGCTGAGTCATTATAGCAGAGCCACAAGGGGGCAGGCTTGGGCTTGAAAAGACACCAGAGAAGACAGACTGAATGCTCAGTCTGGGAATTTTATCAGAGGTGATAACAGTCAGATTAAACAGAGAACAATGAAACAGAGAGCAGATTAGGTGTTTACTGTAATGTTCCCACTGATTTATAAGGTAAAATACAAAAGGGTGCTTCATCTCTGGTTCTCTTTATAGAAATCATATGGAAACTATGGACTCAAACGCTGCAAGGCGAGAGTGAAGGCGACTTATTTACCACTGAGCCGACCTGTAGAGAAATAAACCTTCACCACTCAGTCTGCAGCCGCATTGGATCTTTCCTCCTTCACCTTCCTCTCTCCGTAGCAAAGCATATGGCAGAAGACAGAGGCTATGTGTCTGTAGGGGTAATATTAGTACTTCATCTCCCAATGCTATCAGTAATGATCATTTCTGAAGACACTTATTTTATGTCTAAGCCTAGCCAATGGGTTGAGTCAGTGTTAATAATGAGGAGAAAGTGACGTTTGTCACATATGGTAATGGGATAAATGTAGTAGCTGTGGGCGTCCCGGGATGAAAGCCAACTAGCTGTGTTGGTTGGAGACCAAGAGAAGTGCTACTACAAGAGCAGAATACAGAACACACAGCAACGAGACTTTTCTAGCCCTGTTATTGAGGCCAGGCGGTGGCCATACATTGGTCAATATTTCCAGTTAAATAAAAGTTCCAATGATTTGTTTTCCACCCAAAATATCTAATCAACATCTGATCTGACCTGCGCCTGACTACATTCCCATGACCTGCATCACCCATTCCCATTTGAGAGTACATGACTTCTCTGTAGCTGCCCCTACTCTCTGGAGCCCCCTGCAACCCTCCATCAGACTCAACCCCTCCTTCAACACCTTCAAGCAAGCCCTCAAAACACCCCCTGTTCCTTTCGGCCTAACCCTCCCTCATCAATGCCCTAACTGTACAGCTGAGCAGTTACGCATCCCTCTGTCCCCCCCACCCCTACCCACCTACTGTGTTCCTAACCTACTTTAGGGTGTGTACAGTACCCAAGTTCTCCAGTTTTCAAGACCAGATTACCAGAAACAAAACCTGTTCCTGATTTCATAGACATGTCGTTATGAGCAGTCCATAAAATCCCCAAACCTCCCTCTTTGTAAACAGATGCCAACATTTATTTTGCACGTGGATAGTCACAAGATCTCTATGAATGTTAGTTCTGAAGAGCTCTTTCTATCTCTGTCCCTCAGGTGTTGAGTAATGGCAACACTTTATCTCTGAACAAGGTGACTCGAGAGGATGCCGGGACCTATGTGTGCAAGGCCATCGTGCCGCGAATCGGAACCATGGAGAAAGAAGTGGTCCTGGTTGTCCGAGGTGAGAAGTTCAGCTCTGTACAGCAACAAGCCACCTCAGCTGAGGAACAGTAGTTTGTTTTGTTTTATTGTGAGGATCCAGCCCATTGAGATGACCTTGTGTGTTTGTTTGTAGGACCACCTGTCATCACCAGTGAAGTAAACTACGAGAGTGTCCTTGGGGGAAAAGCTCGGCTGGAGTGCCTCGTTGAAACCACGCCGATTCCTGATAGAATTGTAAGTACGATGTGACATGACCACCACCCAAGTCCAGCCATGTTCATCAAGTCTTATACATTTAATGCTTTAAAGTGCAACTCTGCACAAAACTAAAATTGCTTAACTGTCACACAGAAGTGGTTTCTTACACTTCGAGTCCAGAGAGACTGATGCCTCCCTTGTGCTAAAAGTACAACAAACCTTAAGACTCCACTTCCGCTTGAGTGCCTCGTTAATTTCTGAAACGGACGGCGCACCTGTGCTGATGCGAAATTGCATCCAAAATCCCCCTACTGTGTCAATATACTGCAATTGTGATTTTTTTTTTTTTAAAGCATTTTCAGAAAAAAAAATGCTGCAGATACAATTGGAAACAGCCTATTGAATTCAATAGGCTGTCATTTCGGATTGGAATTTGCGTGCGGGAAAACGGAGGGAATCGCGCTCAGTGGAAACGGGACCTTATTTTAATCTTCACAGGATCAAGGCTAATAATAATCTGGGCTTCTGTGCATTCAATCTGTTATCTTATATGAAGAGTTATTTTTTCTGGAGCATCGTGTACTTTAACTTTTTAGAACTTTTGTCGGACTTTTAGACGTCTCCTCCAAACTTTTGTAACTCTCTTATTTACTTGATGTTTGGAGTTGGTGTTCATCTGATATAAGCTAAAATCTAGGGAGGATCGATGAGATGCTAGGAAATCCGAGTTGATGCTAATTTTATGGCACTTGGCTATGACCCAAATCCATTTCCAAAGCTGCATACATTTACATGACATTTGCATGAAGTTGGAGTTAATAGCGTATTGTTGACCATCCCTACTACAAACTGGTTCTGCTCTGATGGGTGGCCACTCCGCCAGTCTTCACAGTTCTCCTCTTCTCTTCATCAGGTCTGGACGTGGGACAAGCACAGTCTGGATGAAGGGACACAGGGACGCTTCTCAGTGGAAACACGGGTAACCAATACCGGTGCCGCCTCCTACCTCATTATCGACGGGACAGAGCTGTCCGATTACACCATGCAGTACAATTGCACCGCCGTTAATCAGTTCGGAGAGGACTCCGTACTCATTTCCCTGAAACAGGAAGGTGAGGAGCAACCCTTGATTTCTCCATCCAGAGTGTCATTTTCCTCTGCCGTAATTATTTGGCCAATAACCATTCGGCATCAGGTAGGGCAACATCTAACCAGTGTTTTTGTCTCTTCCAGCCACTTTGCCTCTAATGCTGCTGCTGATCGCGTTGGGTCTGGGGACGCTGTGCCTGTGTGTGCTGGTCACCATCTGCGTCCTCTGCTGCCGCCGACCACGGAAAGGTAAGGGTGGCCTGTTGACTAAATAATTGTTTAAAAATCCCAAGATTAACCCACGGAGCTAGAGTAATGCAGAACTAAATAACCCCTACTCAGCAGAAGGACTAGGGTCAACTCCACCTCCAGCTCTTTGCCACACATGGAAGCCAGTTGCAATACTAATAAATACTGCAGGTCCAGTAGGGCAAGGAATTGGGAAGTACCCTAAAATTAGGGAACCTTTCAAGATACATGAAAATGATTTAGGTGTTAGGGCCCATTATGACACAAATACAGGAGATGCAGAAATGGTGCGTTGTTCACCAACCTGCCATTTTGCATCAGCTCCAATCGCAACGCCGCTCGTCAACTGCACTGTCCACCGATGCTGCTCTACTGGTCATCCTGAAACTGATCTTAATTTTTTTTAAAAAGTCAACTGGAGTTCTACCTAGCAACAGAGAGGATTCTCATTGGTCCGCCATGATCCAATGAGAACTTTCCCTATTGAAACAGGATTCCCATTGATTTTTTTGCAAACCATTGGGGTGCTGTGTGGTTCTGCTGGCCTCCGATCTGCTTCTTCCCTGCAGTGCACCACGTGTAAACGGCAGCGGAACCAAATCCACGGGACAGGGGAGTCAGCGTTTTGCAATCAGCCTAGTGGGAACGGACAAGCTTCCATTGCGTTCTGATTTGCAGCGCAAGTGATTTGGTCGCTCAAAAATACAGCACGTTGGGATTTTTCCATGGTGTGTTTAAAGTGAACCAGAGACGAAGCACCCTTGTGTATTTTACCATATTTATCAGTAAGAACATTAGAGAAAACACTTACCATGCCCTCTGTTTCATCCTCACTGCTAAAAGTGTCTGTTAGCAGCTTTGATAAGAATCCCGGACTGAGCATTCAGTCTGGCTTTGCAGGGAATAATTATAGCTGAGTCATTATAGCAGAGCCACAAGGGGGCAGGCTTGGGCTTGAAAAAACACCAGAGAAGACAGACTCAGCTATAATCATTCCGTAGCAAAGCCAGCTCAGTCGGGGATTCTTATCAGAGGTGATAACAGTCAGATTAAACAGAGAACAATGAAACAAAGAGCAGATTAGGTGTTTACTGTCATGTTCCCACTGATTTATAAGGTAAAATACAAGAGGGTGCTTCGTCTCTGGTTCTCTTTAACAAACTTTTAATAACACAGGATGCGTTCACTGCCCAATTTTGCGTTTTTTTACATTCCCGAAAAATGCAGGTTTTTTTACTGTGGTGTGAACTGGCCATTCAGCGGAAGAAGACATTTAAAAAACTGTCTCCATTGTTTAACCTGACCATATCTTCTCAAAAACACATCTGCCACTCTCCACTCTCGGTTTCCTCACTAATCTCCTTTTGTTGGGTTGTCTTGACCCTTCCAAGATGACTTGTCTACGTTTCAGAAGTTTACAAAGCTGAAAATTTTCAAGTGTTTTGGACGGACCTCTTCAAAGTAAACCCCTCTCTGCTCACTTCGCTCACCTGTCTTCAATTTCACCCCAACCTACTCTACGTTGTTTCCAAACTGCTTTCCTCTCACTTGAGAGCTTTTCAGGGTCTTCTTGATAAACTTCTCCAGCATGAAAGCGAAGCGCTGACAACTTTTTCTTTTACGATGTCACCAGCCCTTCTTCTCATGTTTTCAACACATCTCCTTAACCCTCGTTGTTTGGCCTCCAGTCTTCTATTTCACATGATCCACAGTTTTGCCATCAGGAACTTCTCAGGTTTCATAGATGTCTCTTTTTCTTTACCAAAGCTGTTTTCCTCCATCTGCTCCAACAGTTCTTTTGTTGTGTCCTCCAACAGAGGTAAAGGACACCCAGATTCTTGCCGTGGATGTTTCGGGCAGCGAACACAGCGACCGACACCCCAGCGATTCCGAAGAAGACCTCAAAGAACCGTTGGTGAGTGTCTACAGAGTGGACAGGATTCACACTTCTTCATTATGGAAGAGATCTTGTTCATATTTTTGGCAGCATCAACAGTTAATGAAGATTGATAGGAATAATGGCCATGCAGATGTCAGGGAAAGGAAGTAGAACCCTAATTGCCTCCATCACCCCCTCCCCCTCCTTCCTCCGCCTTTTCACCTGATACGCAGTAAAACAGCCTGGGTGGTTGTTTTGGGTGAATTTTTAAGGCTGCCATAATTATAACACCAGAAACAAGCATGCAGCTAATCTTGTCAGATCTGACAATAATGTCAGAAACATCTGATCTGCTGCATGCTTGTTCAGGGGCTATGGCTAAAAGTATTAGAGGCAGAGGGTCAAAAGGAAATAAATATGGCAGCCTACATATACCTCTTGCCTTGGGTTCATTTTAAAGAGAACCTGAACTGAAAATAAAAAGTCAAAATAACCATACACAGGTCATACTTACCTCTTGTGTAGTCTACTCCTCAATCTCTTTCTCCTCTCCTGCGTCCCATTCGTCCACTGTGATCAGTGGAATTCTCAGTCCTCCATTCTAAAAATGGTCATTACCCCATAACAGCTTCCTGGTCAGCACACTGTTAATTTGTAATATCACCCACTTGAGCCATAGGGAAACATGGACATTACCTTACACATTCATTTGTAACTGACAGCTGCTGATATATAACTGACAGCAACTGGTATATTTCAGCTCTGACAAAATATTGTCAGAACTGGAAGGGATCACTGTAAGAAGAAAATGGTGAGCTTCTGAGGGGAACTGACGGCGAGGTTAGTATGTAATATTCATTTTCAGCTACGTCATGTGTTTATTCTAAATAATTTTATTTACTTCAGGTTCCCTTTAAGGAGGGATTGTAGTGAAAATAAATACAATTAATTTACAATATTTACTTCATTTTTTACAATATTCATTTATAAATTATTTAGTCTTCTCACCCCGTTTTACATTCTCAAATGTATCACAGGTGACAAAATCTTTAGTCCTGTCAGGTGCACCTCTGTGGAATGTTTGTTTACAGAGAGTTCCAAAGCCAGTGAAACTTATACCTGGTTTCACAGAATGCCCTGGGAGGAGAATTCAGCATAGCTAAACAGCCTAGGCTAAGCATCAGGGAGGGAGGAGTTACATACGAATTTACAGCTATATATACATATAGGAAATGTTTCTGATGCTAAAACCAGGAAAATTACCATAAAAGTGGCTATCCTGAATATTTTACTGCATTCTACTATCTATCACTACAGGGCCTCTTTACTGCATTCTACTATATGTCACTACAGGGCTTTTTTACTGCATTCTGCTATATGTCACTACAGGGCCTCTTTACTGCAGTCTACTATATGTCACTGCAGGGCCTCTTTACTGCATTCTACTATCTATCACTACAGGGCCTCTTTACTGCATTCTACTATATGTCACTACAGGGCCTCTTTACTGCATTCTACTATATGTTACTACAGGGCCTCTTTACTGCATTCTACTTTATGTCACTACAGGGCTTCTTTACTGCATTCTACTATCTATCACTACAGGGCCTCTTTACTGCATTCTACTATCTATCACTACAGGGCCTCTTTACTGCATTCTACTATATGTCACTACAGGGCTTCTTTACTGCATTCTACTATACGTCACTACAGGGCCTCTTTACTGCATTCTACTATATGTCACTACAGGGCCTCTTTACTGCATTCTACTATATGTCACTACAGGGCCTCTTTACTGCATTCTACTATACGTCACTACAGGGCCTCTTTACTGCATTCTGCTATACGTCACTACAGGGCCTCTTTACTGCATTCTACTATATGTCACTACAGGGCCTCTTTACTGCATTCTACTATATGTCACTGCAGGGCCTCTTTACTGCATTCTACTATATGTCACTACAGGGCTTCTTTACTGTATTCTACTATACATCACTACAGGGCCTCTTTACTGCATTTTACTATATGTCACTACAGGGCCTCTTTACTGCATTCTACTATATGTCACTACAGGGCTTCTTTACTGCATTCTACTATACGTCACTACAGGGCCTCTTTACTGCATTCTACTATACGTCACTACAGGGCCTCTTTACTGCATTCTACTATATGTCACTACAGGGCCTCTTTACTGCATTCTACTATATGTCACTACAGGGCCTCTTTACTGCATTCTACTATATGTCACTACAGGGCCTCTTTACTGCATTCTACTATATGTCACTACAGGGCCTCTTTACTGCATTCTACTATATGTCACTACAGGGCCTCTTTACTGCATTTTACTATAAGTCACTACAGGGCCTCTTTACTGCATTCTACTATATGTCACTACAGGGCTTCTTTACTGCATTCTACTATATGTCACTACAGGGCCTCTTTACTGCATTCTGCTATATGTCACTACAGGGCCTCTTTACTGCATTCTGCTACATATCACTACAGGGCCCCTTTACTGCATTCTACTATATGTCACTACAGGGCCTCTTTACTGCATTCTACTATCTGTCACCACAGGGCCTATTTACTGCATTCTGCTATATGTCACTACAGGGCCTCTTTACTGCATTCTACTATATATCACTACAGGGCCTCTTTAC
This sequence comes from Hyperolius riggenbachi, assembly GCF_040937935.1. Classification (NCBI taxonomy): domain Eukaryota; kingdom Metazoa; phylum Chordata; class Amphibia; order Anura; family Hyperoliidae; genus Hyperolius; species Hyperolius riggenbachi. The sequence goes on from NC_090651.1 coordinate 367,245,611, forward strand.
TGCATTGTACTGTATGTCACTACAGGGCCTCTTTACTGCATTCTACTATAATGTCACTACAGGGCCTCTTTACTGCATTCTACTATATATCACTACAGGGCCTCTTTACTGCATTCTGCTATATGTCACTACAGGGCCTCTTTACTGCATTCTGCTATATGTCACTACAGGGCCTCTTTACTGCATTCTGCTATATGTCACTACAGGGCCTCTTTACTGCATTCTGCTATATGTCACTACAGGGCCTCTTTACTGTATTCTACTATACATCACTACAGGGCCGCTTTACTGCATTTTACTATATGTCACTACAGGGCCTCTTTACTGCATTCTACTATATGTCACTACAGGGCTTCTTTACTGCATTCTACTATACGTCACTACAGGGCCTCTTTACTGCATTCTACTATACGTCACTACAGGGCCTCTTTACTGCATTCTACTATATGTCACTACAGGGCCTCTTTACTGCATTCTACTATATGTCACTACAGGGCCTCTTTACTGCATTCTACTATATGTCACTACAGGGCCTCTTTACTGCATTCTACTATATGTCACTACAGGGCCTCTTTACTGCATTTTACTATAAGTCACTACAGGGCCTCTTTACTGCATTCTACTATATGTCACTACAGGGCTTCTTTACTGCATTCTACTATATGTCACTACAGGGCCTCTTTACTGCATTCTGCTATATGTCACTACAGGGCCTCTTTACTGCATTCTGCTACATATCACTACAGGGCCCCTTTACTGCATTCTACTATATGTCACTACAGGGCCTCTTTACTGCATTCTACTATCTGTCACCACAGGGCCTATTTACTGCATTCTGCTATATGTCACTACAGGGCCTCTTTACTGCATTCTACTATATATCACTACAGGGCCTCTTTACTGCATTGTACTGTATGTCACTACAGGGCCTCTTTACTGCATTCTACTATAATGTCACTACAGGGCCTCTTTACTGCATTCTACTATATATCACTACAGGGCCTCTTTACTGCATTGTACTGTATGTCACTACAGGGCCTCTTTACTGCATTCTACTATATGTCACTACAGGGCCTCTTTACTGCATTCTACTATATGTCACTACAGGGCCTCTTTACTGCATTCTACTATATGTCACTACAGGGCTTCTTTACTGTATTGTACTATATGTCACTACAGGGCCTCTTTACTACTATATGTCACTACAGGGCCTCTTTACTGTATTGTACTGTATGTCACTACAGGGCCTCTTTACTGAATTCTACTATATGTCACTACAGGGCCTCTTTACTACTATATGTCACTACAGGGCCTCTTTACTGCATTCTACTATATATCACTACAGGGCCTCTTTACTGCATTGTACTGTATGTCACTACAGGGCCTCTTTACTGCATTCTACTATATGTCACTACAGGGCCTCTTTACTGCATTCTACTATATGTCACTACAGGGCTTCTTTACTGTATTGTACTATATGTCACTACAGGGCCTCTTTACTACTATATGTCACTACAGGGCCTCTTTACTGTATTGTACTGTATGTCACTACAGGGCCTCTTTACTGCATTCTACTATATGTCACTACAGGGCCTCTTTACTACTATATGTCACTACAGGGCCTCTTTACTGCATTCTACTATATATCACTACAGGGCCTCTTTACTGCATTGTACTGTATGTCACTACAGGGCCTCTTTACTGCATTCTACTATATGTCACTACAGGGCCTCTTTACTGCATTCTACTATATGTCACTACAGGGCTTCTTTACTGTATTGTACTATATGTCACTACAGGGCCTCTTTACTACTATATGTCACTACAGGGCCTCTTTACTGTATTGTACTGTATGTCACTACAGGGCCTCTTTACTGCATTCTACTATATGTCACTACAGGGCCTCTTTACTACTATATGTCACTACAGGGCCTCTTTACTGCATTCTACTATATATCCAGGGACGGATCTAGACCAAGTTACCCCAAGTTGCGCCTGGGGCAAGGTCAGGTTTTGGCGCCTAAACTGCCATTCCCCATCCACATTTTGCCGCCTTTTTAAGAATTCAACAAACTGCGCCTGGGGCAAGAGACCCGCTTGCTCCCCCCTAGATCCGTCCCTGTATATATCACTACAGGGCCTCTTTACTGCATTGTACTGTATGTCACTACAGGGCCTCTTTAAAGTGGACACCGTGAAAGTTCCCTCTTCCTTTAGGAAAGTTGTGGTGTTTATGTCTCCGATTAGCGGAGCGTTATATATCGCGTTCCCCCGGCTCTGTAGGGACGCAGGAACACAAACCGTCTCCTAAACGCTTGCAGTAAATCCTAATTACCGCTATTGTTCTGTCTCCGCAGCACACTGACACCGAATCTCGGGGGACCTCCCAGACGGAGCACAGCGACATCCCCGATGACTCGCAGGTAAGTGGCCCTGTCATTGCGTAGGTGGCCTGTGCCGCCCACATAACAATCGTAATTCAAATTAGGATAAATGTAACTCTCATGTGCAGAATGAGAGAGAGAGAAAGAAAGTGCAACTTAAAGTGGACCTGAACTCAGAACTTCCTCTCTGCTGTAAAAGATATGGCATAATAATGTTTAAAGGACACCCGAGGCGAAAATAGACAAATTAAATAAATGATTGTATTTATCCTCCTTCTCCTAAAAAAGACTTTTTAAGATATTCCACAGTTATATTTTATGTTTAAATCTACTTTTTTAAGTTTTAACTGTTTTATAGTTTTTGCTCAATCACACATTCTTTGAAATATGACAGAGCTAAACTCACTAAATACATACAGGGTGCATTTATTTCTGTTTTCCTTCTGTCTTGTGCAAGAGTTCAGGTCCACTTTAATCCAAATCTGGACGCAGTGAATTCTAACAGCAAACAGGTTGATAAGCAAATATAAACTGTGAATAGGAGTGACATGATTGGAAGAATACATGTGTTATGAGTCAGATATGCTGGACACTGCAGTGCAGCCCACTTCCTGTCCTGTCTGTCTGCAGCTGCTAGTCAGGTCTGACCATGCTGCATAGAAAAAGAAGGAATGATAAATTGCATTTCCCAGCATCCCTGCATTGCAGTAGCAACCATGGATTACGTGCACTAAACTGCGTTAAGCGGAATTACGTGCGTTGAGTAGAACATAATGCATTGCATGCCTACATGGTAAGCTGGGACTTCCTAGTGGTCGTTTATAGGGGGATATATAAGATCTGCAGGCGAAAGCTTACTAGCTCCGCCCTCCTTGCTAGCTGCCTATCTTGGATGGGCCTAGGGTTATACTGTGTTTGTGTTGTAGATCCCAGCTTCTCAACCTATGGCACATATATATATATATATATATATATATATATATATATATACACACACACACACACACACACACACACACACACACACACACACACACACACACACACACACACACACACACACACACACACACACACACACACACACACACACACACACACACACACACACACACACACACACACACACACACACACACACACACACACACACACACACACACACACACACACACACACACATATATATACACCCCACAGGCTAATCTTGGTAGGATCTTGAACTTGTCAATACATGTGTTAACTAAAAGTGTAAAGGACTGTTTGAAAAGAATGTATACACTGTTAGGGCCTATTGACATTAGGGGCGTTTTCCACCTTTTTTCCAGCAGCGGCGATTTTCAAAATCGCCCACAAAACGCTTGTGCAATGAATCTCTATGAGAAGGTTCATATCAGCGTGGTTCGTCCGCTGTGCGGTCAGCAAAGCGGTGCCTGTACCATTTCTGGGGCGTTTTTCGTATGATGGAAGGTATAGAAAAAGCGCTTACCGCTTATAAAAACGCACAATGCGGCAATTGCGTTTTCGTTTTTAGATGTGAAAGAGGCCAATAAAGTATTTCTATCAGAGATGTAAGTGTTTGGGGGGGGATTGAAATGTTACCTACAACATACAGTTCTTGGCAACCTCAGTCTTTAAAGGGCATCTGAAGTTAGAGTGAAATGGAGGCTGCCATATATATGTCCTATTAAACTATACCAGTTACCTGGCAGTCCTGCTGATATCTTTGTCTGCAGCAGTGTCTGAATCACACACCTGAAACAAGCATGCAGCTAATCTAGTCAGACTTCAGTCAGAGCACCTGATCTGCATGCTTATTCAGGGCCTATGGCGAAAAGAGGCAGAGGATCCGCAGGATAGCCAGGCAATTTGCATTGTTCAAAAATATATAAATATGGCAGCCTCCATATTCCTTTCACTTCAGCTGTGCTTTAAAGGGAACCTAAACTGAGAAGGATATGGATTTTTCCTTTTAAAATAATACCAGTTGCCTGACTCTCCTGCTGATCCTGTGTCTCTAATACTTTTAGCTACAGCCCCTGAACAAGCATGCAGCAGATCAGGTGCTCTGACTGAAGTCAGACTGGATTAGCTGCATGCTTGTTTCAGGTGTGTGATTCAGCCAATACTGCAGCCAAAGAGATCAGAAGGGCAGCCAGGCAATTGGTATTGTTTAAAAGGAAAACTCCATATCCCTCTCAGTTTAGGTTCTCTTTATTTAAGAGGTACATGTGTGAGGAAACAACGTTTCTACGGAAAAACAAACTCATTTCATAGGGGTCTACAGGTTATTTTATGGAATAGTGTGAGATGGAAATTTTGAGAAGTTATGTTTTAAAATATTGACTTTGTATTAATCTGGAAATTTTTGTCATTTTTTTTTAGGACCCGACTAATGGCTATTATAAAGTCCGGGCCCACGATGACTCTCGGCCAACCACAGTTGCCTACCCAGAGTTCTCCTCCCCTCCTCGCCCTCTCTACTCCGCAACCACAAGTCTGTCTCCTCTGTGTCCAACGCCGTCATTACCCGGCGCTCCCAAACTTTATGACTACGCCCACCGCTACGCCACCACCCCACGACAAGGAAGTGAGCGGGTCCACATACCTCAAGGCCCGTGCAGCATCTCCGGTAGCCAACCAGCACCTTACGCCAGAGCCTTCTGCAGCTATGTCCGCCCAGACCGATTTGAGACTCTGGAAACGGGTTCCACGAGGCTCTCCTACGCCTCACTCACCACACACTGTGACTATGGGCGACCGGCACAACAGCGCATGCAAACTCATGTGTGACCCGGCTGGATTGTCCCGCCAAACCCTTCGGCACAACTGAGGAATCTCAAGTCCAAAACGGACTGTGACTTGGGAGAGTCAGGCTGTCGGCCATCTTGAACAAAATGGCTGCTTTTGTCTTCCTGTTGACGTTACAAGCTGAGGAACATTTTTTTTTTTTTTGGTACCCAAAGCCTACGTAGAAAATGAAATAGCTTTGCTGGGGAAACGATATAGAAGAGGCCATCTCCAAGGGAATTAAGACTGGACTAAAATCCGATGGCCAGTTAGAATAAGAATTTTTGTTTTACAAGAATTTTTGGGGTTTTTATCTACAGCTCCAATATTCCATTTTTGGAGCATTTCTAATTAATTGAAAATCTGAGCAGTGATCCAGTTTAATGCAAAATGCGGTATTAAAACGTTTTTGCGCTTTGAAGCAGCATTGCGAAAATCCACTGCGGATCAACGCTAATAACGTCAATCGTAGTGATACTCCTTAGGTATTACTAAAGTCGAATGCCTTGAAGTTGTTATGGAGAGACAGTGCCCCACTGTGGCTCCTACATGTACTGCAATTTTTTTTTGTTTTTATATATTTTTATTACTACTAGATGCAATGTGTATATATATCTATATATATATATATCGATCTTAAAAATGTAAATATCTATGGTAAGAAAATTCTGTACATATGTCCATAAGGAATTGCTTTCTTGAGCACTGTGTGATTTGAGAGGGCACGATAAAAAACCATTTATAGTAGGGGGGCCGTTTTGGGGGGGATTTCTTAGGGGTAATTATTTTTCCTTCCCTGTTCGTTGAGGAAGAGGACAGTAGATTCTTTATTAACCCTTTTTATGGCAGAAATCGCGAGATGGTGCCTGCATTTTCCAAAGACCAGATCCAAAACATTATTACTCTGGGACATGATTTAATTTATTATAGGTGGTTTTCATGCGAGACACAACATATGTCATATTCCCCAGATAAGTGCAAAATGTTGCGTCTATATATAGATAATGTAAATAATATGGAGTTATATTTAATTATGCTACGGAATCGCTTCAGGATCTTGACGGATTAACGGATTCAAAAAATAACATTTTTAAGACTGTATAGCTTTGTTTTATGTTTTTTGCTTATCTTTAAGAAATTGAAAAATGAACTGTATAGGAATACTTACTTATGTATAGTGTGGCAGTTGCAGGGACAGAGTGGGAAAGGAGTTGGCGGTATTTATACGTGTCTCAGATTTCTCTCACCTGTGCTGCCACTTTAGTATATCCCCTCCTGGATTTAGTGTGAAAGAGGTGTACAATAGGGAAATAAAAGGTTGATTAGCTCAGTCCAAAGCTGTCCTACTCTTATGCTACGTACACACATGCGACAACGATCGTTCGTTAAGAACGACGAATGAACTTTTAATTGATGAAAGAACGACCTAAGTAAAGGTAGTTTTAAAATGTGTGTAACGATCTGATCGTTAGAACGAACGTTACATCACGTAAAGCAACTATTGCGCCTGCGCATAAAAATGAGAAGTTCCATGGAGAAATAGTGAAATGCGCATGTCAAGCCTAGTACGAACGACCGTTTCCAACGATGTACTACTTTTGCAAACGATCGTCGTTGGTTAAAATCCGCCGAGACAGAACTTTCTTTTGTAGCGATTTGGCTCGTTCGTCGTTTGCCTTAATAGTCGGTGGTTCGTTTTTTGTAACGATCGTCGTTGGTAAAGATCGGGGAACGATCGTTACAAACGACTATAGTCGCATGTGTGTACGCACCTTTAAGATCCAGAAGGCTGTGGCAGAGAGCCTTGTGTGATTGGGCCCTTATGCTCACCTAAATGAGTATTTTGGGGAGCACTGCAAATCCCAGTGTGATTTTGTGAAAATGGCCGTGCAGAGGAGAGAAACCTGGGACATGTAGAAATACCATCAACGCTCTCTCCCTGCAGCTGCCACTCTATATTTTAGGCCTCTTTCACAGCGGGGCGTTGAAGTCGCACGTTAAAACAACATTTAACGCAGAATTACATACTTCAATGAAAAATCAATGCGCCGCTCACAGTGCACACATTGCGTTGGTGTCTAAACACTGCATGTTAAGGTAAAGTGCTGAATGCAGTGCGTTATACACGTTATCAGCTGCGTTGGACTGTTTGCACATGCTCAGTAAGGACTTGCAAGCATACTTTTCATTGCTTGTATGCTCCACTGTATGCGACCGTAACGGGGCAATAAGTTGCGTTGTTACTTTTTGGGGGCGTTGTAATTTGCGTTGCCACTTTAACGTCGCATCAAAACGCAATGTCCTACTGTGAAAGAGGAATAAACGTTAAACTTTAATTTTATAGTGAAAAACAAGAAAACTATTTGGCTTCAGACAGTGGGAGAGGTTTAGCTGATTCTTACTGGCTTTTGTGAGCTCCTGACAAGTAGAAGTGTCTAAGTAATTATACTTAAAGGGACACTTAAGTCAAACAAAAAAAATGAGTTTTACTCACCTGGGGCTTCCAATAGCCCGCTGCAGCTGTCCGGTGCCCTCGCCATCTCCCTCAGATCCTCCTGGCCCCGCCGGCAGCCACTTCCTGTTTCGGTGACAGGAGCTGACAGGCTGGGGACGCTAGTGATTCTTCGCGTTCCTGGCCACAATAGTGCCATCTATGCTGCTATAGCATATATTATATACCATATAGCAGCATAGAGGGTGCTAATGTGTCTGGGAACGCGAAGAATCACTCGCGTCCCCAGCCTGTCAGCTCCTGTCACCGAAACAGGAAGTGGCTGCTGGCGGGGCCAGGGGGATCGGAGGGAGACAGCGAGGACACCGGACAGCTGCAGGGGTCTATTGGAAGCCCTAGGTGAGTAAAACTCATTTTTTTTGTTTGACTTAAGTGTCCCTTTAAGTGTAGTTAAAATATCTTTAATTGAGACTTTGACCATTAAGGGTCTATTTCCACTAGGATATTACATTTTGCACATGTTTTCCTCTATGCGCATTTTTGCATTTTAATGCGAATTTTAATGTGAGTTGATGTGAAATGTGTATGCGTCTAACAATCATTACATTGGAAACGCGTTGTAGGAATCTGCAGCATGCAGTCCATATTTATTATCTGCGCATACGAAAATTCATTCAATAGAAATGACTCCATGGACATGCATTGGTTCCGGTTTCAATGCGAATAATTGCGTTACGATTTCGCACTTAGTGCAAACAGGACCTTAAGCAGTATAGTCGCATTATCGATCTCACTGCCATTTTGAGATACTGACATTTCACCCTTTAGTATGTAGAGTGTGAACATACTGTTTTTATGTCAGAACACACTGCAGCTAGTTTAATATCAGTATAAGCACAAAGTAAACAGCTTGCACTGTACGTATTCCCGGTGTCACGCCAGTATCCTAAAATGAGGCTAAAATCAGTTAGGCTGGCTTCACACATAAACAGCTGTCCAGTCCTGTCCTGTCAGTCTTTGACAGTTGGTATTAGTTTTGTAATGTGTTTCTGTGGATGTGTACAAAAGCTGTACATGTCCAGTCCTGTCAGTTTTGTATGCGTTTCTATGGGTGTGTTTACACATGAAAGATGTACCTTTCTGGTCCAGTAAGGTAAAACTGATAGAAAACTGATGCAAAACTGACTGGACCGGAAATGTACAGATTTATCTGTGACCAAGGTAGGGAAAAAGTGACTGGGTCTCCACCTGGATTTCGTGCAAAAATTGCTATAATTTATTTATACCATAGTACAAAAATACACACGACGTTTCGGCCTGCGGCCTTTATCAAGTGATAAAGGCCGCAGGCCGAAACGTCGTGTGTATTTTTCCTTACCTTGGTTGCAGCATTCACACCCTTAGGCTGCTTTCACAGTGGGACGTTACAGGCGCACGTTAGAGCAGCCTGTAACGCAGCCCACCGCACAGTAATGAAAAATCAATGGGGCTGTTCACAGTGCCCACGTTGCGTTACATTGTAACGCTGCGTCACAAGACAACGTACTGCATGCAGTACTTTAGACGCGGCTGAGCCGCGTTAGACTGCTTGCACATGCTCAGTAATGTTGTGGAGGAGCGGAGAGCGGCCAGGTGACATGGCTAATTAATATGCACTACACGGTGCGACGTGCAGTGTTTACTTCCTGGAGCAGCCGCTCTGAGCGGCGATTGGCCGGCGGGACCACGTGATGCCGCATGCGCACAAGAGTACGCATCACGGCATCACTGACGCCAGAGTGAGCTGCACAACGCGGCTCACTCTGACGTCCAGATCCAGCACCACCAGGCGTTTCGTTAGGGGGACGTTATGCGATCTTAACGCCCCCTCTAACGCAACGTCCTGGTGTGAAATTAGCCTTAGGATCCGGGTGCGGACTGGTAGACTCCCTGGTAAAAGAAAAATGATGAATGCAGTGTGAGCAGAAGGGCAACTTTTTCTTGTGGCAGATTTATCTGTGAGCCAAGCCTAAGGAAATTATTTTGCGCTTATAGTCAGTGCCCAGTTTTAAGACATTTTAAGCACACTTAAGTATAAAGAGAACTTTTAGAGGACTGCGTGGCATTAAATGTGGTGTATACTATGTATATTGTACAGCATTGTCAGCTCAGCAGATCTGGGTGCTGCCGCGAACGAGGTCAAATTTGAGCCAGCCGTGAGCTGGGGGGTCTGCGGAGACAGCTGCTAAGTACTCTAACTCAACATAAATAACTTGGTTTTAGGCGACATTGGCCTTACTTGAGGAATAATCTGCAGAGTTGTGTGCAGCAGAACGCATGGAAGTAGCATGTGACTGGCTTGATCAGGTGATGTGATTGTAAGACTCTGATTTGCCGTCAATCACTTCCTGTTTCATTCTACACAGGAAACAGCTGCGACACATGATCTTAACCAGCCAATCAGAGCCGTGCCTGATGAAACTGATCACTCAATTCTTCATGAGTCCTGCTACACAACTAACCACAACTCTTAAAGAGGAATTGTATTGAAAATAACATTGAATACAATTGCTAATTGTTGAAAATATTTATTTATAGATTATTTAATCAGTGTTTGCACATTGTAAAATATTTCCTCTCCCTGATTTACCGTCTGACATTTATCACTGGTGACGACACCTTTAGTCATGCCAGGTGATCTGTACGGAATGTTCATTACTGAGAGTTCTGTGTACAGAGAGAGATATTACTGCTTGCTTGGCAGTTGGAAAAAGCCGTATTTCCCACAATGCAATGAGGTTCACAGACAGCAAGCTGTCAGGGCCACGGTCATGACATCACACTGTGGGAGGGGTTTCACCACAATATCAGCCATACAGATGTCCCTGATGATCTATTAGAGGAAAGGTTAAGATTTCTTATGGGAAAGGGGCTAAGTTCAATCCTGGGATACAGGTCCTCTTTAAAGGACCACTATTGCGAAAATAGTAAAAATGTAAAATACCTGTAAACACATACAAATAAGAAGTATGTTTCTTCCAGAGTAAAATGAGCCATAAATTACTTTTCTCCTATGTTGCTGTCACTTACAGTAGGTAGTAGAAATCTGATAGAACCGACACGTACTTGGACTAGTCCATCTCCTTATGGGGGTGTTCTAAGTGTTTTCTTTATTTGCAAAAGCATTTCAAGAATAGCAGTTGTTCCATCCAACTGCCAAAAAGGTGAGCAGGGAAACTAGCTAGTATCTTTGTATAAATGCTTTTCAGGGAGTGCCTTCATAAAGAATAAAGGCCATGAAGAGATGGACTAGCCCAAAACCTGTCAGTAATGTCAGATTTCTACTACCTACTGTAACTGACAGCAACATAGGAGAAAAGGAAATTATGGCTCATTTTACTCTGGAAGTTGCGTACTTCTTATTTGAATGTGTTTACATGTATTTTCAATTTTATAATTTTTCACTATAGTGGCCCTTTAATAACATGTCAAGTTTTTCAAAGTAAAAAAGAAAAAAAGTTGCAGTTTTAAAAGACTTGAAGCGTGTTGTATCATAAAGTGTTTTGCACTTATCTGGAGGATAATCTCTGACACTTCCAGGCCGTTAGTTGCATCATCCTGCCTTAACTATTATTATTACTACTATTATTATTATTATTTGTACAAATTGCAATGCCATCACCTGTATGACCCCCTCCTCTGAGATTTTACACGTATGTATGAGAAGACGTAACGATCCTTTTTTTTATATATGTAAAAGCTATGAAAGATATTTATATTTAATAATTAAATCATTGGAAAAGACTGGCGTGAAATTTCTGCTGTTATCAAGGAAAAACTGAGCTTTGTGTGCAAATGTCATGAGAATGGGTGAAGCCTTCATAGAATTCCACACATTCTTAATTCCTGCTGATCTTGAAAAACTCTGCAAACTCCTTAGTTTAAGCTAAAGAAAGCCATACATGTAGCGATGATGGGCAGATTAAAGCGGATCCGAGATGAAAAACTAACTATAACAAGTAACTTGTCTATATATCTTATCTAAAGTTTAGATCGTTTACACAGCAAATCGAGCTGCCAACAGCTTCAATAGAATATGATTATTTCTTCCTGTGACACAATGATGGCAGCCATGTTGTTTGTAAACATTACACACAGGCAAGCTGATCTGCATCTCCAGCCCTCAGCCTGTGAAAACCTAATTCCCTCTCCTCCTCCCCTCTGCAAAACAAAATGGAGAATCTTAGTTCTCCAAAAAAAAAGCTGCAACATTCTCAAATGAAAGGACACCTGAAGTCAGAGGAATATGGCATCTGCCTTCGATGTCTGACAGTCCTGCTGATCTTTTATCGCACACCTGAGGCTCATTTCACACTAGAAACCAGCGTTAGCGATGCGGTGCGTCACGCCCGGTGCATCGCATGCCAAAAACAGTCCTTCAGGGAACATCGTGTGCACTATTGCGTGGTGTTTCCTGTTTTGTCACCAGCCAAGCAGGAAGTGACGTGCAAGTGACTCGTTCGTTGCCGTCACTTCATGCTTTGGGTATGCGGAAGTGTATTGTTAAAATACACATCCGCGCCGCAACGTCGCGTCGGTAATTTTTTAAAAATCCACGCGTCGCCATAGACTAACATGAATTCCGGGCTGATGCAGATCGACGCAGAAGCCACGCAGTAACGTAGCTCTTGACCTGCGTTGGGGGTGCGGCAAAAACGTCACTTCCGTTGTGCCGTCATTGCATGGCGGTGGGGTGCAGTAAAAATACCGCACTGCCTCGGTGTGAAAGGGCCCTGAAACAAGCATTGCAGGTAATCTAGTCAGACTTCAGTCAGAGCACCTGATCTGCATGCTTGTTCAGGGTCTATGGCTTAAATCAGGGGTCTCAAACTCAATTTACCTGGGGGCCGCAGGAGGCAAAGTCAGGATGAGGCTGGGCCGCATAAGGAATTTCACAATCGCGGCGCATCGCCGCCTCTGCCCGCCCCTCTCACTCTTCCTTCACAGAGAGGGGCGGGGAGAGGCGGCGATCCGTGCGACGATTGACGTCAGGAGGGGCAGAGCTGAAGCTGAAAGCTCTGCCCCTTCAAGGAAATGCCGGCAGATTGCCCCCCGGGCGATTTGGGGGCTCTGCAGCCCTCGTTTAGCGGCGGGGATGCGGAGGATTACTTGGGAGCACTGAAGCGAACTATAAGGAAGCTTTTGCAGGCGAGGGCCACAAAATATTGTATCGAGGGCCGTGAGTTTGAGACCCCTGGCTTAAAGCATTAGAGCAAGAGGATCAGCAGGTCAACCCAGCACTCTGCATTGTTTAAAAGGAAATATGTCAGCCACCATGTCTCTCTCGCTTCAGGTGTCAATTGTCAAGGTACCCTCCTCAGGATCAGTCCACTCCCCCCAGCATTCAGTATGGGATAGAAGGATAGCTCTTTCTCAAATAAAGGTGACAAAATGCTGTAACTTCTGAAAAACAATAGCATTTTTCTAACTAACTATCTAACTAACTGCATGAGCAACATGACACTGGATGACATTCTCGTCTTCCAGCAGTACAAGTCAGAGACATGACTATGTACTCTGTAAAGTGCTGCAGAAGATGTCAGTACTATATAAATGCATAATATGGTAGGAAATAGATTGTGAGCTCCCCTGAGGACAGTCAGTGACACGACTATGTACCCTGTAAAGTGCTGCGGAATGCAGATGATTTCAGTGCTATATAAATCTACGGTATATCTATCTATATATATAAAATCGGATGTATGTGTGTGTGTGTGTGTGTGTGTATGTGTGTGTGTGTGTGTGTGTATGTGCCGCGATCACTCGAAAACCCCTTGACCGATTTGAACGAAACTTGGTATACAGGTTCCTTACTACCTGGGATGATAGGTTCTGGGGGTCTCGCGGCCCCCCTGCCCACCTGGGCGGAGCTACAAACAGCAAATCAGATTCCACCCATTCAAGTCAATGGAAAAAATGTAAAAGGCTGCCATTCTCACAGTAATCAAGCCAGAGTCCCCACACTTGGCACAGTTGGTCACTTGGTGACCGAGGTTACAAATCCAGGAAAAGCGGGTGGAGCATAAAACAGCCAATCAAAATTCAGCCATTCCTTTTAAATGGGAAAAAATGCAGCCATTCTTACACTGTTAATCGCAGGGTTCTCAAACTTGCCACACTTCGCCACTGGGTGAATAAGATTAAGATTTTGGAAAGTGGGTGGAGCCTACAACAGCCAATCAAAATTCACCTATTGCGTTTAAAGGGGAATATTTAAACTGCTGCCATTCTTACACTGTTTATGGCAGAGGCTTCAGACTTGCTGCAGTCAGTCATTAGGTGACTGGGGTCCAAATTCACTAAAGGGGCGGGGCCACAAACAGCCAATCAGATTTCTTTGCTGGATAAACTGCTTCCATTCACACAATTTTGATGCCAGGAACCTGAAAGCTCACAAAATTGGTCATTGAGTGACTGTGTGACAAGGTTACACAAAGTGGGTGGAGCCAAAAACACATTTTACTGGGAAAATATAAACTGCAGCCATTCTTACACTGTTAATGGCAGGGTTGTCAAACTTTGCACAGTTGGTCATTGAGTGAATGTGATTAAGATTTTGGGAAGTGGGTAGAGTCTACAACAGCCAATCAAAATTCAACTTTTGATTGTCAAAGGGAATATTTAAACTGCAACCATTCTTATACTGTTAATAGCAGATGCCTCAAACCTGGTACAGCTGGGCACTGGGTGACTGGGGTTCAAATTCAGAAAGGGGCGGAGCCACAAACAGCCAATCAGATATACAAAGTATTGATACCAAGGATCCCAAAGCTGATAAACTTGGTAATTGAGTGACTATATGTCAAGGTTACAAAAAGTGGGCGGTGCCAGAAACTTAATTTTTTACATGGCAGGGTTCCCAAACTTGATACAATTGGCCACTGGGTGCCTGGGATTATTATTCAGAAATGTGGGTGGAGCCTACAACAGCCAATCAAAATTCAGCTATTGATTTTCATGGGGAATATTTACATTGCTACCATTCTTACACTGTTAATGGCAGAGGCCTCAAACCTGATACAGTCAGTAATTGGGTGACTGGGGACCAAATTCACTAAAGGCGGTGGAGCCACAAACAGCCAATCAGATTTGTTAGATTGATTTCAGCCATTCTGTTATTGGCAGGGTTCTCAAACTTGACACAGTTGGCCACTGGGTGACTAGGATTAATATTTAGGAAAGTGGGTGGAGTGTACAGCAGCCAATCAAAATTCATCTTTTGATTTTCAAGGGGAATATTTACATTGCTGCCATTCTTGCACTGTTAATGGCACAGATTATTATACAGAAAAGTGGGTGGGGCCTAAAAAAAACAATCAAAATTCACCTGTTGATTTTCAAAGGGAATATTAAAATTGCTGCCATTCTTGCACTGTTAATGGCACAAGCCTCAAACCTGGTACAGTTGATCATTGGGTCACTGGGGTTCAAATTCAGAAAAGGGGATAGAGGAGGCATGGGCAAACTTGGCCCTCCAGCTGTTGAGGAACTACAAGTCCCACAATGCATTGCAGGAGTCTGACAGCCACAGTCATGACTCATAAAGGCAAATGCATTGTGGGATTTGTAGTTCCTTAACAGCTGGAGGGCCAAGTTTGCCCATGCCTGTGATAGAGCCACAAACAGCCAATCAGATGTTTCATTTCACTGGGAAAATACAAATTATTGATGCCAAGGACCCAAAGCTCACAAACATGGTCATTGAGTGACTGTGTGTCCAGTTTACAAAAAGTGGGCGGAGCCAAAAACAAATTTCAATGGGAAAATGTAAACTGCAGCCCTTCTTCACTGTTAATGGCAGGGATCTCAAACTTTGCCAAGATGGTCACTGGGTGACTGAGATTAATATTCAGGGAAGTGGGTGGAGCCTATAATAGCCAAAATAGCCCAAATAGTCAAAATTCACCTGTTGATTTTCAAAAGGAATATTTAAATTGCTGCCATTTTTACACTGGTATTAGCAGATCAGAGCAGTTTCTAGGCTAAATTTCACCCAGGGCGAGGGTGTAAAAATCGCCCCCCACCCCACCCCCATGGAGCCAGGCATAGGTGCCCGCAGTACAGGTTGAACAGGTTAGCTACGTAGGTGCCTCCAGTATAGGGTAGCCTGCATAGTTGCCCCCAGTGTAGGTTAGATAGGTAGGTGCCTGCTTTATAGGTTATCTACGTTGGTGCCTCCAGTATAGGGTAGCCCGTATAGTTGCCACCAGTGTGGGTTAGATAGGTAGGTGCCCCCATTATAGTTTAGATAGGTAGGTGCCCGCAGTATAGGTTAGATAGGTAGGTTCCCGCAGTATAGGTTCGATAGGTAGGTTCCCCCAGTATGGGTTAGATCGGTAGGTTCCCCCAGTATAGGTTCAATAGGTAGGTTCCCCCAGTATAGGTTAGATAGGTAGGTCCCCCCAGTATGGGTTAGATAGGTAGGTTCCTGCAGTTTAGGATAGTTAGGTAGGTTCCCGCAGTATAGCTTGGCTAGGTAGGTTCCCGCAGTATAGGTTAGTTAGGTAGGTTCCCGCAGTATAGGTTAGTTAGGTAAGTTCCCGCAGTATAGGATAGTTAGGTAGGTTCCCACAGTATAGCTTGGCTAGGTAGGTTCTCGCAGTATAGGTTAGTTAGGTAGGTTCCCACAGTATAGGTTAGTTAGGTAGGTTCCCGCAGTATAGGTTAGTTAGGTAGGTTCCCGCAGTATAGGATAGTTAGGTAGGTTCCTACAGTATAGCTTGGCTAGGTAGGTTCCCGCAGTATAGGTTAGTTAGGTAGGTTCCCGCAGTATAGGTTAGTTAGGTAGGTTCCCGCAGTATAGGTTAGTTAGGTAGGTTCCCGCAGTATAGGTTAGTTAGGTAGGTTCCCGCAGTATAGGTTAGTTAGGTAGGTAGGTTCCTGCAGTGTAGGATAAATAGGTAGGTTCCTGCAGTTTAGGTTAGTTAGGTAGGTTCCCACAGTTTAGGTTAGTTGGTATGGGCGGTATGAGTTGGGCGCAGGAGCGGGGGGAGCGAACATAATAGTAATAACTCACCTGCTTCCGCCGAACCCGCGCTGCTTCAATGTCCTTCCTTTCCCGGCATCTATCTCATTAGTCACAGTGCTTCCTGTGATGACATGCGGTATGCCATCACAGGGGGCGCTGTTACCAGGCGACGGACGCCGGGAGAGGAAAGATATTGAAACTGCGGGGAACGGATGAAGAAGGTGAGTTATAACTATTATGTCCGTTCCCCCGCTCCGGCGCCCCCCCTCCTGCCGCACAATAAAGCACCCCGGGCGATTGCACGTATCACACACCCATAGAAACGGGGCTGTAGCAGATGCCTCAAACCTGCTATAGTTGGTCATTGGGTGACTGGGGTTCAAATGTTGGAGAGGAGTGCAGCCACAGACAGCCAATCTGATTTGTTTAATTTCTATGGGAATATACAAATTATTGATGCCAAAGACCCCGAAGTTCACAAACTTGGTCATTGAGTGTTCGTGCATTAGGGTTAGAAAAAGTGGGCGGAGCCAGAACCGGTCAAATACATACACAGGCAGTTCCACGTCATTAGTGGGTGGAGACAAATGCAAATTTCACTGGGAAAATGTAAACTGCAGCCATACTTACACTGTTAATGGTAGGGTTCTCAAACTTTGCACAGTTGGTCACTGGGTGACTGGGTTAAATATTCAGAAAAGTGGGTGGAGCCTACAAAAGTGAATCAAACTTCACCTATTGCTTCTCAAGGGGAATATTTAATTGCTGCCATTCTTGCACTGTTAATGGCACAGGCCTCAAACCTGCTACAGTTGGTCATTGGGTGACTGGGGTTCAAATTCAGAAAAGGGGTGGAGCCACAAACAGCCAATCAGATTTTTTTCATTTCAATGCAAATTATTGTTTCCAAAGACCGCAAAGCTCACAAACTTGGTCATTGAGTAATTGTGTGTTAGGGTTAGAAAAAGTGGGCGGAGCCAACACTAGCCAAATACATACCCGGGCAACGCCGGGCAATCAGCTAGTATTATATATATAAAATCGGATGTATGTGTATGTGTGTGTGTGTGTGCGTGCGTGCGTGCGTGCGTGCGTGCGTGCGTGCGTGCGTGCGTGTGTGTGCGTGCGTGCGTGCGTGCGTGCGTGCGTGCGTGCGTGCGTGTGTGTGTGTGTGTGTGTGTATGTGCCGCGATCACTCGAAAACGGCTTGACCGATTTGAACGAAACTTGGTACACAGATCCCTTACTACCTGGGATGATATGTTCTGGGGGTCTCGCGGCCCCCCTGCACACCTGGGCGGAGCTACAAACAACAAATCAGATTCCACCCATCCAAGTCAATGGAAAAAATGTAAAAGGCTGCCATTCTCACAGTAATCAAGCCACAGTCCCCACACTTTGCACAGTTGGTCACTTGGGGACCGAGGTTACAAATCCAGGAAAAGTGGGCGGAGCATAAAACAGCCAATCAAATTTCAGCCGTTCATTTTCAATGGGAAAATGTAAACTGCAGCCATTCTTAGACTGTTAATCGCAGGGTTCTCAAACTTGGCACAGTTGGTCACTGGGTGAATGAAATTAAGATTCAAGAAAGTGGGTGGAGCCTACAACAGCCAATCAAAATTCACCTATTGATTTTCAAGGGGAATATTTAAACTGCTGCTATTCTTACACTTTTAATGGCAGAGGCTTCAAACTTGCTACAGTCGGTCATTGGGTGACTGGGGTCCAAATTCACTAAAGGGGCGGGGCCACATACAGCCAATCAGATTTCCTTGGTGGATAAACTGCTTCCATTCACACATTTTTGATGCCAGGAACCTGAAAGCTCACAAATGTGGTCATTGAGTGACTGTGTGTCAAGGTTACAAAAAGTGGGCGGAGCCAAAACAACTTTTACTGGGAAAATATAAACGGCAGCCATTCTTACACCTTTAATGGCAGGGTTCTCAAACTTTGCACAGTTGGTCATTGGGTGACAGATTAAGATTTTGAAAGGTGGGTGGAGCCTACAACAGCCAATAAAAATTCACCTTTTGATTTTCAAAGGGAATATTTCATCTGCTACCATTCTCTTATACTGTTAAAAGCAGATGCCTCAAACCTGGTACAGTTGGACACTGGGTGACTAGGGTCCAAATTCAGGAAGGGGGCGGAGCCACAAACAGCCAGATTTGTTTATTTTTCAATGGGAATATACAAAGTATTGATACCAAGGACCCCAAAGCTGATAAACTTGATAATTGAGTGACTGTATGTCAAGGTTTGAAAAAGTGGGCGGACCAACAACTTCATTTTTTACATTGCAGGGTTCTCAAACTTTACACAATTGGCCACTGGGTGACTGGGATAAATATTCAGAAATGTGGGTGGAGCCTACAACAGCCAATCAAAATGTACCTATTGATTTTCAAGGGGAATATTCACATTGCTACCATTCTTACACTGTTAGTGGCAGAGGCCTCAAACTTGATACAGTCAGTCATTGGGTGACTGGGGTCCAAATTCACTAAAGGGGTGGAGCCACAAACAGCCAATCAGATTTGTTAGATTTATTTCAACCATTCTGTTATTGGCAGGGTTCTCAAACGTGACACAGTTGGCCTCTGGGTGACTGGGACTAATATTCAGAAAAGTTGGTGGAGCCTACAGCAGCCAATCAAAATTCACATTTTGATTTTCAAGGGGAATATTTACATTGCTGCCATTCATGCACTCTTAATGGCAGAGGCCTAACATCTGCTACAGTCAGTCACTGGGAGACTGGGGTTTAAATTCTGAAGGGAGCGGGCCAAAAACAGCCAATCAGATTTGTTTAATTTCAATGGTAAAATGCAACTTATTGATGCCAAAGACCCCAAAGCTCATAAACTTGGTCAGTAAGTGACTGTATGTCAAGATTAGAAATAGTGGGCGGAGCCAAAAACAACTAACTTTTTACATGGGGAAATGTAAACTGCAGCTTTTCTTACACTGTTAATGGCAGGGTTCTCAAACTTCACACAGTTGGTCACTGGGTGACTAGGATTAATATTCGGAAAAGTAGGTGGCGCCTACAAGAGCCAATCAAAATTCACCTATTGATTTTGAAGGGGAATATTGAAATTGCAGCCATTCTCACACTGTTAATAGCAGAGGCCTCAAACCTGCTACAGTCGGTCGTTAAGTGTTTGGGGTTCAAATTCAGTAAAGGGGCAGAGCCAAAAACAGCCAGATTTCTTTGCTGGATAAACTGCTTCCATTAGCACAATTTTGATGCCAGGAACCCAAAAGCTCACAAACTTGGTCATTGAGTAGTGACTGTGTGTCAAGGTTACAAAAAGTCGGTGGAGTTAAAGGGAACCAGAGAGGAAGCACCCTTGTGTATTTTACCATGTATATCAGTAAGAACATTAGAGAAAACACTTACCATGCTGTCTGTTTCGTCCTCACTGCTAAAAGTGTCTGTTATCAGCAGTCACAAGAATCCCAGACTGAGCAATTAAATCTGGCTTTGCTGGGAATGATTATTGCTGAGTCATTATAGCAAAGCCACAAGGGGGCAGGCTTGGGCTTGAAATAACACCACAGAAGACAGACTTAGCTATAATCTTTCTGTAGCAAAGCTAGACGGAGCAGCCTGACTTCTCAGTCGGGGATTCTTATCAGAGGTGATAACAGTCAGATTACACAGAGAACAATGAAACAAAGGGCAGATTAGGTGTTTACTGTCATGTTCCCACTGATTTATAAGGTAAAATACAAGAGGGTGCTTCATCTCTGGTTCTCTTTAAAAACAGATTTTTCTAGGAAATTGTATACTGCAGCCCTTCTTCACTGTTAATGGCAGGGTTCTCAAACTTAGCATAGCTGGTTACTGGGTGACTAGGATTAATATTCAGAAAAGTGGGTGGAGCCTAAAAATGCCAATCAAAAATCACATGTCACTTTTCAAGGAGAATATTAAAATTGCTGCCATTCTTGAACTGTTAATGGCACAAGCCGCAAACCTGGTACAGTCGGTCATTGGGTCACTGATGTTCAAATTCAGAAAAGGGGACAGAGCCACAAACAGTGAATCAGATTTGTTTCATTTCATGGGAAAATACAAATTATTGATGCCAAGGACCCCAAAAACTCACAAACGTGGGCATTGATTAGTGACTTTGTGTTCAGGTTACAAAAAGTGGGCGGTGCCAAAAACAAATTTCACTGGGAAAGTGTAAACTGCAGCCCTTCTTACACTGTTTATTTCAATGTTCCCAATCTTTGCCCAGATGATCACTGAGTGACTGAGATTAATATTCAGGGGAAGTGGGTGGAGCCTATAATGGCCAATCAAAATTCACCTGTTGATTTTCAAGTGGATTATTTAAATTGCTGCCATTTTTACACTGTTAATAGCAGATGCCTCAAACCTGCTACAGTTGGTCATTGGGTGACTGGGGTTCAAATGCTGGAGAGGGGTGGAGCCACAAACAGCCTGATTTGTTTAATTTCTATGGGAATATACACAATTCACAAAAATGGAGAAGCACCCATGCAAGAAGACCTCTGTGTGCCTTAGCTCATGGTCACAGTACCTAGTGACCCAGTAACAAAAATTCCACGAAGCTGGCACCACCGAATGTAGTAAAAAAGCTCTTTATTCAAACGTCATTAAAATGACATTCAGTCAGTAATCAAAAATGTAGCAATGGCGACAGCCCGCTGTTTCGAACTTGACGTCCTTTGTCAAGCCATACTGCTATATATTTTTGATTACTGACTGAATGTCATTTTAATGACGTTTGAATAAAGAGCTTTTTTACTACATTCGGTGGTGCCAGCTTCGTGGAATTTTTTTTTTTTTTTTCTATGGGAATATACAAATTATTGATGCCAAGGACCCCAAAGCTCACAAACTTGGTCATTGAGTGTTTGTGTGTTAGGGTTAGAAAATGGGCGGAGCCAACACCAGTCAAATACATACCCGGGCAACACCAGGTCATCAGTGGGTGGAGACAATTACAACTTTCACTGGGAAAATGTAAACTGCAGCCATTCTGTTAATGGCAGGGTTTTTAAACTTTGCACAGTTGGTCACTGGGTGACTGGGATTAATATTCAGAAAAGTGGGTGGAGCCTACAAAAGTGAATCAAACTTCACCTATTGCTTTTCAAGCGGAATATTTAATTGCTACCATTCTTGAACTGTTAATGGCACAGGCCTCAAACTTGGTACAGTTGGTTATTGGGTGACTGGGGTTCAAATTCAGAAAAAGGGGTGGAGCCACACACAGCCAATCAGATTTGTTTCATTTCAATGCAGATTATTGATACCAAAGACCGCAAAGCTCACAAACTTGGTCAGTGAGTAATTGTGTGTTAGGGTTAGAAAAAGTAGGCGGAGCCAACACCAGCCAAATACATACACGGGCAACGCCGGGCAATCAGCTAGTATATATATAAAATCGGATGTATGTGTGTGTGTGTGTGTGTGTGTGTGTGTGTGTGTGTGTGTGTGTGTGTGTGTGTGTGTGTGTGTGTGTGTGTGTGTGTGTGTGTGTGTGTGTGTGTGTGTGTGTGTGTGTGTGTGTGTGTGTGTGTGTGTGTGTGTGTGTGTGTGTGTGTGTGTGTGTGTGTGTGTGTGTGTGTGTGTGTGTGTGTGTGTGTGTGTGTGTGTGTGTGTGTGTGTGCCGCGATCACTCGAAAACGGCTTGACCGATTTGAACGAAACTTGGTATACAGATCCCTTACTACCTGGGATGATATGTTCTGGGGGTCTCGCGTCCCCCCTGCACACGTGTGTGGAGCTACAAACAGCAAATCAGATTCCACCCATTCATGTCAATGGAAAAAATTTAAAAGGCTGCCATTCTCACAGTAATCAAGCCAGAGTCCCCACACTTGGCACAGTTGGTCACTTGGTGACTGAGGTTACAAATCCAGGAAAAGTGGGCGGAGCATAAAACAGCCAATCAAATTTCAGCCATTAATTTTAAATGGGAAAATGTAAACTGCAGCCATTCTTAGACTGTTAATCGCAGGGTTCTCAAACTTGCCACAGTTGGTCACTGGGTGAATGAAATTAAGATTCAAGAAAGTGGGTGGAGCCTACAACAGCCAATCAAAATTCACCTATTGATTTTCAAGGGGAATATTTAAACTGCTGCCATTCTTATACTGTTAATGGCACAGGCTTCAAACTTGCTACAGTCGGTCATTGAGTGACTGGGGTTCAAATTCACTAAAGGGGTGGGGCCACGAACAGCCAATCAGATTTCCTTGGTGGATAAACTGCTTCCATTCACACATTTTTGATGCCAGGAACCTGAAAGCTCACAAACTTGGTCATTGAGTGACTGTGTGTCAAGGTTACAAAAAGTGGGTGGAGCCAAAAACAAATTTCCTTGGGAAAATATAAACTGCAGCCATTCTTACACCGTTAATGGCAGTGTTCTCAAACTTTGCACAGTTTGTCACTGGGTGAATGAGATTAAGATTTTGGAAGGTGGGTGGAGCCTACAACAGCCAATAAAAATTCACCTATTGATTTTGAAGGGGAATATTCACATTGCTACCATTCTTACACTGTGTTAATGGCAGAGGCCTCAAACTTGATACAGTCAGTCATTGGGTGACTGGGGTATAAATTCACTAAAGGGGGCGGAGCCACAAACAGCCAATCAGATTTGTTAGATTGATTTCAGCCATCCTGTTATTGGCAGGGCTCTCAAACTGGGTGGGTAGGTGACACAGTTGGTCACTGGATGACTGGCACAAATATTCAGGAAAGTGGGTGGAGCCTTCAGCAGCCAATCAAAATTCACCTTTTGATTTTCAAGAGGAATATTTACATTGCTGCCATTCTTACACTCTTAATGGCAGAGGCCTAAAATCTGCTACAGTCAGTCACTGGGAGACTGGGGTTTAAATTCTGAAGGGAGCGGGCCAAAAACAGCCAATCAGATTTGTTTAATTTCAATGGCAAAATGCAACTTATTGATGCCAAGGACCCCAAAGCTCATAAAATTGGTCATTGAGTGACTATATCAAGATTACAAATAGTGGGCGGAGCCAAAAACAACTAACTTTTTTCATGGGAAAATGTAAACTGCAGCTATTCTTACACTGTTATTGGCAGGGTTTTCAAACTTTGCACAATTGGTCACTGGGTGACTAGGATTAATATTTGGAAAAGTAGGTGGAGCCTACAAGAGCCAATCAAAATTCACCTATTGATTTTCAAGGGGAATATTGAAACTGCAGCCATTCTTACACTGTTAGTGGCAGAGGCCTCAAACCTGCTACAGTCGGTCGTTAAAGAGACTCCGTAACAAAAATTGCATCCTGTTTTTTATCATCCTACAAGTTCCAAAAGCTATTCTAATGTGTTCTGGCTTACTGCAGCACGTTCTACTATCACCATCTCTGTAATAAATCAACTTATCTCTCTCTTGTCAGACTTGTCAGGCCTGTGTCTGGAAGGCTGCCAAGTTCTTCAGTGTTGTGGTTCTGTGATGCATCTCCCCCATCCAGGCCCCTCTATGCACACTGCCTGTGTATTATTTAGATTAGAGCAGCTTCTCTCTTCTCTCTTATCTTTTACAAGCTGGATAAATCCTCCTCTGAGCTGGCTGGGCTTTCACATACTGAGGAATTACATACAGGCACAGCTGTCTGCACTCTGCAGGAAGAAACAGCCTGACACTTCAGTGGAAGATAGCTGCAGGGGGAAAGAAACACACAAATGATCTCTTGAGATTCAAAAGGAAGGGTGTATACAGCCTGCTTGTGTATGGATGTATTTTCTATGTGTGGACATACTGTACATCAACCTACTTCCTGTTTTGGTGGCCATTTTGTTTGTTTATAAACAAACTTTTTAAAACTGTTTTTAACCACTTTTAATGCGGTCGAGGAGCGGCAAAATTGTGACAGAGGGTAATAGGAGATGTCCCCTAACGCACTGGTATGTTTACTTTTGTGCGATTTTAACAATACAGATTCTCTTTAAGTGTCTGGGGTTCAAATTCAGTAAAGGGGTGGAACCATAAATAACCAGATTTCTTTGCTGGATGAACTGCTTCCAGTCACACAATTTTGATGCCAGGAACCCAAAAGCTCACAAACTTGGTCATTGAGTGACTGTGTGTCAAGGTTACAAAAAGTGGGTGGAGTTAAAAACAGATTTTTCTGGGAAATTGTAAACTGCAGCCTTTCTTCACTGTTAATGGCAGGGTTCTCAAACTATGCACAGCTGGTTATTGGGTGACAGGGAATAATATTCAAAAAAGTGGGTGGAGCCTAAAATGCCAATCAAAAATCACATGTCGCTTTTCAAGGAGAATATTAAAATTGCTGCCATTCTTGCACTGTTAATGGCACACAAGCCTCAAACCTGGTACAGTTGGTCATTGGGTCACTGGGAATCAAATTCAGAAAAGGGGGCAGATCCACAAACAGTGGATCAGATTTGTTTCATTTCATGGGAAAATACAAATTATTGATGCCAAGGACCCGAAAGCTCACAAACTTGGTCATTCAGAGACTGTATGTCCAGGTTACAAACAGTGGGCGGAGCCAAAAACAAATTTCACTGGTAAAATGTAAACTGCAGCCCTTCTTACACTGTTTATGGCAGGGTTCCCAAACTTTGTGTTAGGCTTGGAGGTGTAATCTCCACAGTCAGCATGCAACACAAAGGCTGACGTGAAGGAGGTACACACACCAGCACAAGGGATCAGGATATCCCCAGTTTAGTGGAGGAGAGGACTGACTCCAATAGGAGATTGTGGTGCACAGAGCCAGTGCAGATCCGAACAGCCACAAACAACACTTTCGTAATAACGTCTCAGCGCAAAGTAGCGCTGAGCGCATAAACCAGGACTGAGGAGATCAGGACAGGTAGACAGAATGAACGCTTGCTTAACTAGCCACTACTTAGTGACAGCAAGCGTCCACAATAAGACAGACTGGAATGAGGCAGCCAATGCGTTAGCAGCGATGGCGTGCCTCATAAAGACAGGACAAGATAGTCAGGAAATAGCAGGATCAAGATAGATGAACGTAACACAGACAAATATACAACAAGTATGTTTTCCTAGCGTATTACAATTACAGCTATCAATGAAACTATTTGTAACGTCTGACTAACATATGTATATATCGGCAATGAACCGATATATGACATAAGCAGGAACACTGACTAGCACTGGAACAATACAGGGAACAGGACTCAGAAGGATTCGCTATCTCTTCGCAGAGATGAACGCAATCCACAAGCAGTAACAGGACAGGATTCAGAAGGATTCGTTATCTCCTCGCAGAGATGAACGCAATCCACAAACAGGACCAGGAGCAGGATACTAGCTCAGCACGGGTGCTCACGATACGCGCAAACTACCAAAACGTGCTGGAAGGCTGACTAACTGAACACAGGAAATAAACAGTTCGTGTACGTATATATCAGCGACACTGATGTATCAACGTAACACGAATACAAGGAAAATAACAAAATGCGCAAGTATGCGTATATATTGGCGATGAACCAATATATGACACAAGACAAGCAGAGTAACAACTTCTAGAACAAGAGCAGAACTAGGAGGACTCGCTGACCCCTTCGCAGGAGTCAGCGCAGTCCACACGGACTAGGAACGAGGTGGGGCACGAGCAGAGTAACAGACAGAATCTGAGACTATGGTAGCCCATGAGGCATTGCAGGAAGCAGTTCTTTATACTGAGGTCATCCAATGGGAGCAGACCTGCAGATTCCCACACAAGTGAATGGTAATTAATCACAGGCTGATAGCAGGAAAAGGCAGACAATGATATGCAGCCTGCAGGAAAGGGACTGCCCCTCCATTGCAGCAGACAATGTTTGTTTACACAAAAGCATATTAAACTGTCATTAAAGGGAACCAGAGACGAAGCACCCTTGTGTATTTTACCATGTATATCAGTAAGAACATTAGAGAAAACACTTACCATGCTCTCTGTTTCCTCCTTACTGCTAAAAGTGTCTGTTAACAGCAGTCACAAGAATCCCAGACTGAGCAATTAAATCTGGCTTTGCTGGGAATGATTATAGCTGAGTCATTATAGCAAAGCCACAAGGGGGCAGGCTTGGGCTTGAAATAACACCACAGAATACAGACTTAGCTATAATCTTTCTGTAGCAAAGCTAGACGGAGCAGCCTGACTTCTCAGTCGGGGATTCTTATCAGACGTGATAACAGTCAGATTACACAGAGAACAATGAAACAAAGGGCAGATTAGGTGTTTACTGTCATGTTCCCACTGATTTATAAGATAAAATACAAGAGGGTGCTTCATCTCTGGTTCTCTTTAAGTGCAAACCAAACTATGCAAGCAAATGCATGTAATGACATTAGAACTGCTTGGTTTGCAATACCACTGCAGTCAGCAGTAAACGCTGCAGAAGCGATCATAACACTTTGCCCAGATGAATATTCAGGGAAGTGGGAGGAGCCTATAATAGCCAATCAAAATTCACCTGTTGATTTTCAAGTGGAATATTTAAATTGCTGCCATTTTTACACTGTTAATAGCAGAGGCCTCAAACCTGCTACAGTTGGTCATTGGGTGACTGGGATTCAAATGCTGGAGAGGGGGTGAAGCCACAAACAGCCAATCTGATTTGTTTAATTTCTATTGGAATATACAAATTATTGTTGCCAAGGACCCCAAAGCTCACAAACTTGGTCATTGAGTGTTTGTGCGTTAGGGTTAGAAAGTGGGCGGAGCTAACACCAGTGGAATACATACCCGGGCAATTCCGGCCAGGTCATCAGTGGGTGGAGACAAATACAAATTTCACTGGGAAAATGTAAACTGCTGCCATTCTTACACTGTTAATGGCAGGGTTCCCAAACTTTGTACAGTTGGTCACTGGGTGACTGGGATTAATATTCAGAAAAGTGGGTGGAGCCTACAAAAGTGAATCAATCTTCACCTATTGCTTTTCAAGGGGAATATTTAATTGCTGCTATTCTTGCACTGTTAATGCCACAGGCCTCAAACCTGATACAGTTGGTTATTGGGTGACTGGGGTTCAAATTCAGAAAAGGGGGTGGAGCTACAAACAGCCAATCAGATTTTTTTAATTTCAATGCAAATTATTGATACCAAAGACCGCAAAGCTCACAAACTTGGTCATTGAGTAATTGTGTGTTAGGGCTAGAAAAAGTGGGCGGAGCCAACACCAGCCAAATACATACCCGGGCAACGCCGGGCAGTCAGCTAGTACATAATAATAATAATAACTAGCCGACCCGCGGCGTAGCATACGCCACATAAGAGGGTAGAGGGCAGGAAGGGGGTATTGGGCACAGCGGCGGGGAGGGGGGTTCGACCCCCCTCAACTGCGTCCCCCATGTGCACTCCCCCTCCTCCTTAAGCTCAGCAGGAACCCCCCCCCCCCTCACCTGGGTCCTCCATGTGCGCTCCCCCTCCTGCTTAAGCTCAGCAGCAGCTGCCACTATTAGTAAGAAACAGTGGGCGGGGATGACTCACCTCTTCCGTGTTCCATCGTGCGTTCCACTGCCGTCACTTCCTGCAATGCCGCACACTGTATTGGTGTAATTTGACTTTTTAAAACAGAAGGAAATCTGCAATAATTCAGCTATAAGTGAACATTTGTGGTTACCCACAATGCACTGCTACTGAATATGCAAATTATCCCCTTTTCCCCCTTGGTAGGCCAAGCAAGCATCCAGAGCTGCTGGTGTATAACAAGCCTATAGCTTTACATTTTACACAGCCATATCAAACCCACATGTGACAGCCTGTTTCAGACTTTTGGTCCTCAGTACATGGCAGGGATTGATATGGCTGTATGAGATAGGGCTCGGACCAGTACAACAGAGTAACCAAGCAGCTCAGGGAGACCCAAACCACTCGGAATGTATAGGGCAGGGCTAGGGAACCTATGTATGGCTCGGGAGCCCGATATGGCTCTTTTGATGGCTACATCTGGCTCACATACAAATCAGTAGGAGTTGATACACTAAGCTACACTGCTCAAGCAGCACAGCTTAGTGTGGAAGCGCAAATAACATTTTCAAAGTAGGAACGCTACTGCTGTAGCATGCACTACTGACTTACTCACACTCCCCCAAAACAAACAGCTGCTCCAGTTGCCCCACACTGGACCCTGTCAGGTCCAATGACTTTGTAGGACCAGATTCCCACACTTTGATTGGCCCAACAGGCTGCCTGTCACTTGCCTGTTGGGCAGCCTATTGGGCCAAAGTGCGAGGATCTCGTCCTACAAAGTGAATCAACCCCGAAGCCAGCTAGCTAATTATACAAGCTGTTAGTCAGTATTTCTCCTGTCTGGCTCTCGGGGAAATTGCTGATGTTGCTGAAACCCAAGAGAAGCTGAAGACGTGTCTGACACTTCCGCTGCCCGGCGGATCATCTGTATAAACATCACCATGGCAACAGGGGCGTGAGCCCCCCTCTGCGCATGCACACTGTGCCAGTTTGAAACATATTGTATGGCTTTCACAGAATTACATTTTAAAATATGTGGCGTTTATGGCTCTCTCAGCCAAAAAGGTTCCTGATCCCTGGTATAGGGGGATAAAAGAGACCAAAAAGACCTCCTACTAAAAAAAGCAAAGCTTGGTGTAATTTGCCTTCCTAAAACAGAAGGAAATATGCAATAATTCAGCTATAAGTAACATTTGTGGTTACCCACAATGCACTGCTACTAAATATGCAAATAATTCCTTTTCACTCTTAGTAAGCCAAGCAAGCATCCAGAACCGCTGATGTATAGCAAGCCTATAGCTTTAAATTTTACACAGCCATTTCAAACCCACATGTGACAGCCTGGTTCAACCTTTGGTCCTCATCAGTACATAGCGGGATTGATACGGCTGTATGAGATAGGGCTTGGACCAGTACAACAGAGTAACCAAGCAGCTCAGGGTGACCCAAACCACTCGGAATGTATAGGGGGATAAAAGGGACGAAAAAGACCTCCTACTAAAAAAAGCAAAGCTTGGTGTAATATGCCTTCCTAAAACAGAAGCAAATATGCAATAATTCAGCTATAAGTGAACATTTGTGGTTACCCACAATGCACTGCTACTGAATATGCAAATTATCCCTCTTCGCCCTTGGTTTGATATGGCACTACTTCTTCTTCCTGCTTGGACCAGCCCCTTCTTCTTGCTTGGACCGGCCCTGGGGGCAGGGCGCTACTTCTTCTTCTTGCTCGAAGGTTGACGTACTTACTCTATTATATATATAGATAGATAGATATGGTAGGACATATGACTATGGTAAGATTAGATTGTGAGCTCTTCTGAGGACAGTCAGCGACATGACTATGTACTCTGTAAAGTGCTGCAGAAGATGTCAGTGCTATATAAATACACTAGCCAACCCGCGTCGTAGCATACACCGCATCTATCTATCTAATAGAGTACGTGCCTCAACCTTGAAGCAAGAAGAAGTAGGCTTTCCATGAGAAAATGTATGTGTGCTCAAACACCAAGTTTAACCCTAGCAAGTCTGGCTTTGCAAATCCGGCCTAATTGGGTATTCATGAGGCAATGCTCATGCAAATATGCATTTGCTTTCGCATGCCAAACTATGCAGGGTCAAAAAACCAATACTGCAATGTGCTCTCTCGCTGCCTGGGAACCACAGCGGCACCCCGGAGTGGGAGGCTGGGTGGCGCAGCAGCCCCCTCCCCAAGCGTGGCCAGCGCTGGGGAGAGCCGTCCGCACCCACCTCCTAATATTAAAAACAGCCACTTACCTTAACGTCCATTGGGTTCTGCTACATGCGCATTAATTTTCTCATGGAAAGCATTTTATGCAGTTTGTATCCTTTGGAGGCAGGTGGTGGATGGCTTGCTCCGGTGGTGTGAACCCTGGAGTGAGTGCGCCTGTCCTCCCCCCTCTGGAGCGCTGTATGTGAGGCAGCCCTGAGCTCTAAAGCTCGGGGTGACCCATGCTTCTCTCCTTTCTCATGTGGTGCCCCCAAATTAATGCGCATGTAGCAGAACGCAATGGACGTTAAGGTAAGTGCCTGTTTTTAATATTGGGAGGTGGGTGCAGACGGCTCTCCCCGGCGCTGGCCACATTTGGGGGGGGGTCGTCCACGCCACCCAGCCTCCCCCTCCGGGATGCCGCTGTGGTTTCCAGGCAGTGAGAGAGCCTGGGACCCTGCGCTCCCCCCAGTTGTATAAAAAGGGGGCATTGGGAATCCTCCCCGTGGCGCTCCTGGAGGCCTGGAGCACACCAAAAACTGCTAGCAGATCCGCAAAATGCTAGCAGATTTTGAAACGCTTTTTCTTATTTTTCTGTAGCATTTCACCTAGCATTTTGCGGTTTTGTAAAGCGTTTTTGGTGTAGTAGATTTCATATATTGTTACAGTAAAGCTGTTACTGAACAGCTTCTGTAACAAAAACGCCTGCAAAACCGCTCTGAACTGCCGTTTTTCAGAGCGGTTTGCGTTTTTCCTATACTTTACATTGGAGGCAGAAACGCCTCCGCAATCCAAAAAATGCCTCACCTCGGGAGTATGCGTTTCAGCAAAACGCCTCCCGCTCTGGTGTGCACCAGCCCATTGAAATACATTACCCAAGCGTATCCGCAGCCGCAAGTGGATCGCAAAACGCTGCCGAACCGCTCTGGTGTGCACTAAGCCGGATAGTGCTAATGTAGCATGTAGCAGGGTGACTGCTTTGTGGTATTGGTTTGTGCATGCATTTGCATGAGCATTGCCTCATGAATAGCCAATTAGGCCAGATTTGCAATGTCAGACTTGCTAGGGTAAGCCCTTTTTTCCATGGACTGTGAATAGGCAGTGAAATGGCTCTCAAACTCTCACAACTGCTCACTGCTGCCTGGTAACTGCTCACTGCTGCCTGGTAACTGCTCGCTGCTGCCTGGTAACTGCTTGCTGCTGCCTGGTAACTGCTTGCTGCTGCCTGGTAACTGCTTGCTGCTGCCTGGTAACTGCTTGCTGCTGCCTGGTAACTGCTTGTTGCTGCCTGGTAACTGCTTGTTGCTGCCTGGTATCTGCTCACTGCTGCCTGGTAACTGCTTGCTGCTGCCTGGTAACTGCTTGCTGCTGCCTGGTAACTGCTTGCTGCTGCCTGGTAACTGCTTGTTGCTGCCTGGTATCTGCTCACTGCTGCCTGGTAACTGCTTGCTGCTGCCTGGTAACTGCTTGTTGCTGCCTGGTATCTGCTCACTGCTGACTGATAACTGCTTGCTGCTGCCTGGTAACTGCTTGTTGCTGCCTGGTATCTGCTCACTGCTGCCTGGTAACTGCTTGCTGAGCACACAGCTCAACAGTCCGTGGAAAAGAGGCCTTAAACTTGGTGTTTGAGCGTGCATAAATTTTCTCATGCAAAGTACTTCTTCTTCTTGTTTGAAGGTTGAGGCACTTAGTCTATTATATATATAGATATGGTAGGACATTAGACTATGACTATGGTAGGATTAGATTGTGAGCTTCTCTGAGGACAGTCAGTGACATGGCTGTGTACTCTGTAATGTGCTGCAGAAGATGTCAGTGCTATATAAATACATAATAATAATAATATGGTAGGACATTAGACTATGGTAGGATTAGATTGTGAGCTCCTCTGAGGACAGTCAGTGACATGACTATGTACTCTGTAATGTGCTGCAGAAGATGCCAGTGCTATATAAATACATAATAATAATATGGTAGGGCATTATACTATGACTATGGTAGGATTAGATTGTGAGCCCTTCTGAGGACAGTCAGTGACATGACTATGTACTCTGTAATGTGCTGCAGAAGATGTCAGTGCTATATAAATACATAATAATAATATGGTAGGAGATTAGACTATGACTATGGTAGGATTAGATTGTGAGCTCCTCTGAGGACAGTCAGTGACATGACTATGTACTCTGTAATGTGCTGCAGAAGATGTCAGTGCTATATAAATACATAATAATAATAATATGGTAGGACATTAGACTATGGTAGGATTAGATTGTGAGCTCCTCTGAGGACAGTCAGTGACATGACTTTGTACTCTGTAATGTGCTGCAGAAGATGGCAGTGCTATATAAATACATAATTATAATAATATGGTAGGACATTACACTATGACTGTGGTAGGATTACACTGTGAGCTCTTCTGAGGACAGTCAGTGACATGACTATGTACTCTGTAATGTGCTGCAGAAGATGTCAGTGCTATATAAATACATAATAATAATATGGTAGGAGATTAGACTATGACTATGGTAGGATTAGATTGTGAGCTCCTCTGAGGACAGTCAGTGACATGACTATGTACTCTGTCAGTGCTGATCATCGTCACTGATAACACACAGCAGACATAATGCAAGCAGCAGTATCACTCTATTTCCCGTGTCAGAGACTTTCCAGTGGAAGATTATACTGAGGCCACAGGAGATAAACAATCAAGTCTTTGGCATTGACATGAAGCGCTGAGAATGCAGCCAAGACACTCTCACCCGGTACAGCTGACCTCACTGTAATTGCCTGAAAAGAGGTTGTGACTGCAGTGTCTATTCTGCTCTGAAAACACAAATCATTCCTGTACTTTTTATTGTAAAAAATGCAGACTAAGTGGATTAACATGCGGCTAATTGCGCGGTGCGTGGGCGGGGGAGGTCACCGGCGCTCGTCAGCGCTGACAGCGGACCACAGTGTCACAGTGACAGCGACTTCGGATGCCACTAATTGGCGGTGACAGGCAGGACATCAATAAGAGGAAGGTGGCTGATGGGACTTCCTTTCAGGAATACAAAACGCGGCGGCCGATCCACTATCTGCCGCCGCGTCAGGCTGACAAGGGACAATGAGAGCTGGACTAGGTGGGAGGGGGGGCTGAACAGGCCGGTGACAAGAGCGACAAGACAGCGAGCGTAGATTGAGGCCAATTCTGCACTCAGCTCCGCCGACGTGAACAAGACCTGCTTCTAACGCCGCACAGATAACCGCACAGAATACAGAACGATGGGGCGGATTCACTGAACATAAAGGCAGAGCATGGCAATTTCACTGGTATTAATGCACGCAGGATACTGTGTGCTGCGCACGTAGCGCAACTCTCGCTATGTACACAGCGGTAAAACAACCGCAGAAATGTTACTGGGGTTTGGTGAATCAACTCCAAAATTCTCAATTTACACCGAATGTGTCCCAGGATGGGCGGTATGATATTTACACATGTGAAAAACCGGATTCAAATCTGCGCCAATTGGCGTGAACGCGGCGGCAGCCCCAGGACCGCACAACGGCAACTGGCATGAAGTCCTGGGGTGAGATTTTGCAGGAGATTGCGCATTTCCGCTCCGTCATCAGCCTCCCAGCGGCGATCGCAGCTAGGAGACTGTTACATAGTACAGTGCTGCGATCTAAGGCAGCGCTGTACTGGGGACAGCCGTGTGACGTGGCTGTCCCCCTGGGAGGCACAAAAGCGACCAGCTGTCATAGGCTGATCGCTGTGACTGGCTGGTGGGGGGAGGGAGGGATTGTAATTAAAAAAAAAAAAGATACGTAAATTTATTTAAAAAAGAAAAGTCAATAAAAAAATAAAATACACATCCTGGGAGTGATCAGAACCCACCAGCAGAAAGCTCTTTTTTTGTGGGCAGAAAAGGGATGGGGGGGGGGGGGGGGGGGGAAATCACTTAGTTGTACGGCCCTGCAGTAAGGTCTTAAAGCTGCAGTGGCCTAAATTGTAAAAAAAAAGCCTGGTCACTAGGGGGCCTATGGTCTTCAAGTGGTTAAAGTGTACCTGAGATGACAGGGTATAAAACTTTTAGGGTGCATACACACATCAGACCATAGTCTTTGGAAAATGAAAGATCACAGACCAATTTTACCCCCTTCCATGTAGTATGAGAGCCATACCTACACAGTCTATTCTATGGAGCTGAACTCCCCATCAGACAGAGATCTTACCCCCTTCCATGTAGTATGAGAGCCATACCTACACAGTCTTTTCTATGGAGCTGAACTCCCCATCAGACAGAAATCTTACCCCCTTCCATGTAGTATGAGAGCCACACCTACACAGTCTATTCTATGGAGCTGAACTCCCCATCAGACAGAAATCTTTGCAAGATGCTGCACACAAAGATGCTGTAACAGTATCTGCAAAAGATCTGTTCCTGCAAATTGCATTCATAGTCTATGATATCTGCAGATCCTCATACACACCTTGTTTAACAGACATTCATCTGCAGATCACACAATGATCTGCAGATCTGAAGATCCATCCCGGTGGATCTGATCTGCAGATGAATGTTTGTTAAACAAGGTGTGTATGATGATCTGCAGATATCATAGACTATGAATGCATTTTGCAGATACTGAACTTTTGAATGTGTACAGCATCTTTGTGTGCAGCATCTTGCATAGATTTCTGTCTGATGGGGAGTGCAGCTCCATAGAATAGACTGTGTAGGTGTGGCTCTCATACTACATGGAAGGGGGTAAAATTGGTCTGTGATCTTTTATTTTCCAAAGACTATGGTCTGATGTGTGTATGCACCCTAATGCTACGTACACACATGCGACAACGATCGTTCGTTGAGAACGGCGAACGAACTTTTAATTGATGAAAGAACGACCTAAGTAAAGTTAGTTTTAAAATGTGTGTAACGATCTGATCGTTAGAACGAACGTTACATCACGTAAAGCAACTATTGCGCTTGCGCATAAAAATGAGAAGTTTCATGGAGAAATAGCGAAATGCGCATGTCAAGCCTAGTACGAACGACCGTTTCCAACGATGTACTACTTTTGCAAACGATCGTCGTTGGTAAAAATCCGCCAAGCTAGATCGTTCGTTTTTAACGATCTAGCTCGTCCGTCGTTAGACTTAATGATCGTTGGTTGCTTTTTTTTAAACAATCGTCGTTTGAAACGATCGGGGAACGATTGTTTCAAACGACTATAGTCGCATGTGTGTACGCACCTTTAAGGTGCGTACACACATCAGATAAAAGTCTTTGGAAAATGAAAGATCACAGACCAATTTTACCCCCTTCCATGTAGTATGAGAGCCATACCTACACAGTCTATTCTATGGAGCTGAACTCCCCATCAGATAAAAATCTTTGCAAGATGCTGCACACAAACATGCTGCACACACTCAAAAGATCAGTATCTGCAAAAGATCAATCCCTGCAAAAGATCCATTCCTGCAAAATGCATTCATAGTCTATGAGATCTGCAGATCATCATACACACCTTGTTTAATGGACATTCATCTGCAGATCAGACAAATATCTGCCGATCTGAAGATCCATCCTGGTGGATCTGATCTGCAGATAATTGTCTGTTAAACAAGGTGTGTATGAGATCTGCAGATATCATAGACTATGAATGCGGTTTGCAGGAACGGATCTTTTGCAGGAATTGATCTTTTGCAGATAATGATCTTTTGCATGTGTACAGCGGTCTTTGTGTGCAGCATCTTGCAAAGATTTCTGTCTGAGGGCTCGTTTCCACTATAGCGAATCCGCATGCGGGCACTGCATGCGGATTCGCATACTCAATGTAAGTGGATGGGGCTGATTCCACGTGTGCGGCGGCGGCGGCGTTTTTCGGTGCGGGAAAAATCTGCACGCCAAGGTCGTCAGATTTCGCGTGCGGCAGGAATGCGGGCGAATAGCCGCTAATGCATTCAATAGGGAAATCGCATGCGGATTTGTCATGCGGATTTCCCCGCGATTTCGCATGCGATTTCGCATGCGATTTCGCATGAAAGGCAATGGAACTTTACACAGGCAGTGACATGGTTAAATTTGCCTGGCTCCTTGCCATGCGAAATCGCATGCGAAATCCGCATGGGGAAACGCAGCCGCATGCAATTTCTTCAGCGGTGGAATCCAGGCGATTCCGCACCGCTACAGTGGAAACGAGCCCTGATGGGGATTTCAGCTCCATAGAATAGACTGTGTAGGTGTGGCTCTCATACTACATGGAAGGGGGTAAAATTGGTCTGTGATCTTTCATTTTCCAAAGACTTTTATCTGACGTGTGTACCCACCTTTAAGGCTCATACACACATCAGACCATAGTCTTTTGAAAATGAAAGATCACAGACCAATCTTACCCTCTTCCATGTAGTATGAGAGCCATACCTACACAGTCTATTCTATGGAGCTGAACTCCCCATCAGACAGAAATCTTTACAAGATGCTGCACACAAAGATGCTGTACACATTCAAAAGATCAGTATCTGCAAAAAATCTGTTCCTGCAAAAGATCCGTTCCTGCAAAATGCATTCATAGTCTGAGATCTGCAGATCTCGTACACACCTTGTTTAACTGACATTGATCTGCAGATCAGATCCACCAGGATGGATTTTCAGATCTGCAGAGGATTGTCTGATCTGCAGATGAATGTCAGTTAAATCATGTGTGTATGATGATCTGCAGATCTCCTAGACTATGAGTGCAATTTGCAGGAACGGATCTTTGGCAGGAACAGATCTTTTGCAGATACTGATCTGTTGCATGTGTACAGCATCTTTGTGTGCAGCATCTTGCAAAGATTTCTATCTGATGTGGAGTTCAGCTCCATAGAATAGACTGTGTAGAGTATGGCTCTCCTACTACATGGTAGGGGGTAAAATTGGTCTGTGATCTTTCATTTTCCAAAGACTATAGTCTGATGTGTGTATGTGGCCTCATTCTAGTGATGGTCAAGTAGATGCAAATAACTTCGAGTTGATGCAAATTTATGTACATGTTTATGCAAATGTATGCAGCTTGAACATGAACCAATCAGATACTGCTGAGGTAAAATTTGATTGGTGCATTTTCAAGCTGCATAAATGTGCACATAAATTTGCATATATTTGTATCAACTCGAAGTTATTTGCATCTACTTGACCATCACCATTTCATACATACCTGGGGCTTAGGCTGCATTTCCACTTGTGCGGTGCGAATCGCCGCTGTAAAAATTCGCATGCAGATGCGAATTTCGCATGCGGGTGTATGCGAATTTTCATACGAAGTCGCATGCGAATTCGCATGGATGACAATGTATGCGAATTTAACCATGGCAGTGCTGGTGTGCTTTTTCCATTGTTTGTATGCGAATTCGCATGAAAATTCGCATACCCAAACCGCATGCGAATTTCCTATTAAATGCATTGTATGTGATTCGCATAGCGGTATGCGGTATGCGAATTCTGATGGCTCTGCCATCCGAATTTTTTCTGCACAGAAAAACGCACAGGAATCCTGACAAGTGGAAACAGTCCCAGGTACTTATCCGTTAGCCGGGCGCATCCTCTAGGTGGCGACAAAACTCCACCAAAGTTACATCTTTCCCTACTATCCATGTCGGCCTGGAGGGAGAATAGTAATTAGCGCCACCTGCCGGATGCGCCCGGCTAACGGATAAGTACCCAGTCCCATTCACTTGTATTGCTATGCGAATTTGCATGCGAAAAACGCATGCGAATTCGCGATAGTGGAAATGAGCCCTGACTCCAACTGCCTCCACGTCGATCGCTCCCTTTGCCGACGTCCTCCGCCTCCTGGATTGTCCGGTAGGTGCCCCGTTATATTCACCAGTTGGGGTCAGTCAGCGCAGTCCGCCGCCCACTCTCCCCCGTCGCTCTCCAGCGGCCGGGAGAGTTTGGTGTCTGCAAAGTAGTACTGCACAGGAGCAGAACGCTGCCGGCAATGGGAGCGCGGCAGGTGCGTGCGCATGGCTGGGACCCGCATGTGTAGTATGCCCTGACTGGCCAATCTAATGCCCCAGGTATGTATAACATTTTTAAAACCTCTCACCTCAGGTGTACTTTAAAAGTTACGTGAAGTTAGAGGGCTATGGAGGCTGCCATATTTATTTTCTTTTAAGCAATACCAGTTGCCTCTTGCTTGTCTGTTATCCTGCTGATCCTGTGTCTCTAAGGGCCCATTTACACTAAAGCGCTTTTCAGGTGATTTCAGCATCGCTGGAAATCGCTAGCGTTTTGAAAAGCGTTTGGTCAATGTTAAGTAAATGTGGCTGTTCTCATTTAAGCGTTTTGCGTTTTTCAGTGATTAGCTGAAACACAAACGCGTAACCTGCACCATTTCTGGGCGATTTTGAGCGATTAGCACTTCAATGTTAAAGATAGGAGCACTTCAAAATCGCCCCAGAAGCGCTGGGCTGTTGATAATAATCAGCGTTTTTCCTGCGCTTTTACTCAGTAAATATTGCAGATTACCCATAAAACACTGCAGTTTACCCATAAAACACCTGTTTCCTGTGTAGTGGCCATTTCCTGTATGGGAGAGCGACACACGTGCAGTAAAATCGGTAAATGCAAAGCGCTGGAAAAAGCAGGAAAAAGCTATCGGTACTTATCCGTTAGCTCGGCGCATCCGGCAGGTGGCGCTAATTACTATTCCCCCTCCAGGCCGACATGGATAGTAGGGAAAAATGTAACTCTGGTGGAGTTTTGTCGCCACCTAGAGGATGCGCCCGGCTAACGGATAAGTACCAAGCTATCCCATACAGTTAAAAAACGCTCAAAATACTATTGAGAAAACCGCTCAGCGTTTGCGTTTAGCGATTTTGTAGTGTGAACAAAACCTAATACATTTAGCCACAGCCCCTGAACAAGCATGCAGATCAGGTGCTCTGACTGAAGTCAGACTGGATTAGCTGCATGCCTGTTTCAGGTGTGTGATTCAGCCACTGCTGCAGCCAAATAGCCGAGACTATTTAGGAATTTTGGGCGACCAAGTTCATCCTATGGTATGCCATCTTTCAAGATGATAATTCCCCAATCCACTCAGCTAGAATTGTTAAAGAATGGCACGAGGAACATTCTAATGAAGTTGAGCATCTCATCTGGCCGCCACAATCCTCAGACCTCAACATTATTGAGCATTTATGGTCATTGTTAGAGCTTGAAGTATGAAGTCGATTTTCGCCACCATCGTCTCTAAAAGAACTGGAGGGTTTTTTTAACTGAAGAATGGGCTAAAATTCCTTTGGAAACAATTCAAATCGCCGCAAAAGGTGGACCTACACCATATTAAAATATATTTTGTTGAGTTTCCATTATTTTGTCCAACCCCTGTAGATCAGCAGGGCTGCCAGGAAACTGGTATTGTTTAAAAGGAAATAAATCTAGCAGCCAGTGATGTAGCAATATGGGAAGCAGAGGTTGCGACTGCATCGGGGCCCTTGCACCTGGGGGGGGGGGGCCTTTCTCAATCACAGTATTAGCTCTTCAATGCTGCTGCTATGCAGGCAATGATCCAAGAGACACCAATCTCTCCTTGTATACAATGAACAGAGGCGCCAAAAGTATAAAATTAGATTAAATGAGCTTAAAAACCAACTCAAATGGCAAAAATGAAGGAGGAAGTGGTGGTCTTACCTCCCTCAAGCAGATTCAACGACTGCAATTCAGACAGTCAAACACATTTATTAGAAACTCCCAAAAAAAAATTTGCAACGCGTTTCGCAGGCTCAATCCCGCTTCATCAGGCAATACAGGGAGGAGTATCAAGCGATCTGCACAAGGATTCAAGTTAAGCACCTCTGTTGGCTTGGCTTCAGGCCTTCTTTACCCATGAGCAGCTGACAGGCAGTGAATTCTCCACCTGTCAGCTGCTCCTGTCCACTGGCTGGGCACTTGCTAGTGCTCAGCATGAGCGGCAGACAGGCGCCCCCATGTAGTGGCGTAGCAACAAACCTCGGGGCCCTGATGCGAAATCCCTACATTAAATAGCCAGGTATAGATGCCCCCAGTATAGGTAGCCAGGCATAGGTGCCTCAGTATAGGTAGCCAGGAATAGGTGCCCCCAGTATAGGTAGCCAGGCATAGGTGCCTCAGTATAAGTAGCCAGGCATAGGTGCCTCAGTATAAGTAGCCAGGAATAGGTGCCTCAGTATAGGTAGCCAGTAATAGGTGCCCCAGTATAGGTAGCCAGGAATAGGTGCCTCAGTATAGGTAGCCAGGAATAGGTGCCCCCAGTATAGGTATCCAGGAATAGGTGCCTCAGTATAGGTAGCCAGGGAGAGGTGCACCCTGTATAGGTAGCCAGGAATAGGTGCCCCAGTATAGGTAGCCAGGAATAGGTTCCCCCAGTATAGGTAGCCAGGAATAGGTGCCTCAGTATAGGTAGCCAGGAATAGGTGCCCCAGTATAGCTAGCCAGGAATAGTTGCCCCAGTATAGGTAGCCAGGCATAGGTGCCTCAGTATAAGTAGCCAGGTATAGGTGCCTCAGTATAGGTAGCCAGTAATAGGTGCCCCAGTATAGGTAGCCAGAAATAGGTGCCTCAGTATAGGTAGCCAGGAATAGGTGCCCCCAGTATAGGTAGCCAGGAATAGGTGCCTCAGTATAGGTAGCCAGGGATAGGTGCACCCTGTATAGGTAGCCAGGAATAGGTGCCCCAGTATAGGTAGCCAGGAATAGGTGCCTCAATATAGGTAGCCAGGAATAAGTTCCCCCAGTATAGGTAGCCAGGAATAGGTGCCTCAGTGTAGGTAGCCAGGAATAGGTGCCTCAGTATAAGTAGCCAGGCATAGGTGCCTCAGTATAGGTAGCCAGGAGTAGGTGCCTCAGTATAGGTAGCCAGGAATAGGTGCCCCAGTATAGGTAGCCAGGAATAGGTGCCCCAGTATAGGTAGCCAGGAATAGGTGCCTCAGTATAGATAGCCAGGAATAGGTGCCCCAGTATAGGTAGCCAGGAATAGGTGCCTCAGTATAGTTAGCCAGGAATAGGTGCCCCAGTATAGCTAGCCAGGAATAGGTGCCCCAGTATAGGTAGCCAGGCATAGGTGCCTCAGTATAGGTAGCCAGGAATAGGTGTCCCAGTATAGGTAGCCAGGAATAGGTGCCCCAGTATAGCTAGCCAGGAATAGGTGCCCCAGTATAGGTAGCCAGGCATAGGTGCCTCAGTATAAGTAGCCAGGCATAGGTGCCTCAGTATAAGTAGCCAGGCATAGGTGCCTCAGTATAGGTATGCAGGAATAGGTGCCTCAGTGTAGGTAGCCAGGAATACGTGCCCCAGTATAGGTAGCCAGGAATAGGTGCCTCAGTATAGGTAACCAGGAATAGGTGCCTCAGTATAGGTAACCAGGATTAGGTACCTCAGTATAGGTAGCCAGGAATAGGTGCCTCAGTGTAGGTAGCCAGTAATAGGTGCCCCAGTATAGGTAGCCAGGAATAGGTGCCTAAGTATTGATAGCCAGTAATAGGTGCCCCAGTATAGGTAGCCAGGTATAGGTGCCTCGGTATTAGTAGCCAGGAATAGGTGCCCCAGTATAGGTAGCCAGGAATAGGTGCCCCCAGTATGGGTAGCCAGGAATAGGTGCCTCAGTATAGGTAGCCATGAATATATGCTCACAGTATAGATAGCCAGTAATAGCTGCCCCAGTATAGGTAGCCAGGAATAGCTGCCCCAGTATAGGTAGCCAGGAATAGCTGCCCCAGTATAGGTAGCCAGGAATAGCTGCCCCAGTATAGGTAGCCAGGAATAGCTGCCCCAGTATAGGTAGCCAGGAATAGTTGCCCCAGTATAGGTAGCCAGGAATAGTTGCATCAGTATAGGTAGCCAGGAATAGGTGCCTCAGTATAGGTAGCCAGGAATAGGTGTCCCCAGTTTAGGTAGCCAGGCATAGGTGTCTCAGTATAGGTAGCCAGGAATAGGTGCCCCGGTATAGGTAGCCAGGAATAGGTGCCCCGGTATAGGTAGCCAGGAATAGGTGCCCCAGTATAGGTAGCCAGGAATAGGTGCCCCAGTATAGAAAGCCAGGAATAGTTGCCCCAGTATAGGTAGCCAGGAATAGGTGCCTCAGTATAGGTAGCCAGAATAGTTGCCCCAGTATAGGTAGCCAGGAATAGTTGCCCCAGTATAGGTAGCCAGGAATAGTTGCCCCAGTATAGGTAGCCAGGAATAGGTGCCTCAGTATAGGTAGCCAGGAATAGGTGCCCCAGTATAGGTAGCCAGGAATAGGTGCCCCCAGTATAGGTAGCCAGGCATAGGTGTCTCAGTATAGGTAGCCAGGCATAGGTGTCTCAGTATAGGTAGCCAGGAATAGGTGCCTCAGTATAGGTAGCCAGGAATAGGTGCCCCTGTATAGGTAGCCAGGAATAGGTGCCCCAGTATAGGTAGCCAGGAATAGCTGCCCCAGTATAGGTAGCCAGGAATAGCTGCCCCAGTATAGGTAGCCAGGAATAGCTGCCCCAGTATAGGTAGCCAGGAATAGCTGCCCCAGTATAGGTAGCCAGGAATAGTTGCCCCAGTATAGGTAGCCAGGAATAGTTGCCCCAGTATAGGTAGCCAGGAATAGGTGCCTCAGTATAAGTAGCCAGGAATAGGTGCCCCCAGTATAGGTAGCCAGGCATAGGTGTCTCAGTATAGGTAGCCAGGAATAGGTGCCCCGGTATAGGTAGCCAGGAATAGGTGCCCCGGTATAGGTAGCCAGGAATAGGTGCCCCAGTATAGGTAGCCAGGAATAGGTGCCCCAGTATAGAAAGCCAGGAATAGTTGCCCCAGTATAGGTAGCCAGGAATAGGTGCCTCAGTATAGATAGCCAGGAATAGTTGCCCCAGTATAGGTAGCCAGGAATAGTTGCCCCAGTATAGGTAGCCAGGAATAGTTGCCCCAGTATAGGTAGCCAGGAATAGGTGCCTCAGTATAGGTAGCCAGGAATAGGTGCCCCAGTATAGGTAGCCAGGAATAGGTGCCCCCAGTATAGGTAGCCAGGCATAGGTGTCTCAGTATAGGTAGCCAGGCATAGGTGTCTCAGTATAGGTAGCCAGGAATAGGTGCCTCAGTATAGGTAGCCAGGAATAGGTGCCCCTGTATAGGTAGCCAGGAATAGGTGCCCCAGTATAGGTAGCCAGGAATAGTTGCCCCAGTATAGGTAACCAGGAATAGATGCTCACAGTATAGATAGCCAGGAATAGGTGCCCCAGTATAGGTGCCCTAGGCCAGTATATATAGCCAGGAATAGTTGCCCCAGTATAGGTAGCCAGGAATAGGTGCCTTAGTTTAGGTAGCCAGGAGTAGATGCTTACAGTATAGATAGCCAGGAATAGGTGCCCCAGTATAGGTAGCCAGAAATAGGTGTCCCAGTATAGATAGCCAGGAATAGGTGCCTCGGTATAGGTAGCCAGTAATAGGTGCCCCAGTATAGGTAGCCAGGAATAGGTGCCCCAGTATAGATAGCCAGGAATAGGTGCCTCAGTATAGGTAGCCAGGAATAGGTGCCCCAGTATAGATGGCCAGGAATAGGTGCCCCAGTATAGATAGCCAGGAATAGGTGCCTCAGTATAGGTAGCCAGGAATAGGTGCCCCAGTATAGGTAGCCAGGAATAGGTGCCCCAGTATAGGTAGCCAGGAATAGGTGCCCCAGTATAGATAGCCAGGAGTAGGTGCCCCAGTATAGGTAGCCAGGAATAGGTGCCCCAGTATAGGTAGCCAGGAATAGGTGCCCCAGTATAGGTAGCCAGGAATAGGTGCCCCAGTATAGCTAGCCAGGAATAGGTGCCTCAGTATAGGTAGCCAGGAACAGGTGCCTCGGTATAGGTAGCCAGTAATAGGTGCCCCGGTATAGGTAGCCAGGAATAGGTGCCTCAGTATAGGTAGCCAGGAGTAGGTACCTCAGTATAGCTAGCCAGGAATAGGTACCTCAGTATAGGTAGCCAGGATTAGGTACCTCAGTATAGGTAGCCAGGAATAGGTGCCCCAGTATAGGTAGCCAGGAATAGGTACCTCAGAATAGGTAGCCAGGAATAGGTGCCTCAGTATAGTTAGCCAGGTATAGGTGCCCCAATATAGGTAGCCAGGAATAGGTACCTTAGTATAGGTAGCCAGGAATAGGTGCCTCAGTATAGTTAGCCAGGAATAGGTACCTCAGTATAGGTAGCCAGGAATAGGTGCCCCAGTATAGGTAGCCAGGCATAGGTGCCTCAGTATAGGTAGCCAGGAATAGGTGCCTCAGTATAGTTAGCCAGGAATAGGTAACTCAGTATAGGTAGCCAGGAATAGGTAGGTAGCCAGGAATAGGTGCCTCAGTATAGGTAGCCAGGCATAGGTGTCTCAGTATAGGTAGCCAGGAATAGGTGCCCCGGTATAGGTAGCCAGGAATAGGTGCCCCGGTATAGGTAGCCAGGAATAGGTGGCCCAGTATAGGTAGCCAGGAATAGGTGCCCCAGTATAGAAAGCCAGGAATAGTTGCCCCAGTATAGGTAGCCAGGAATAGGTGCCTCAGTATAGATAGCCAGGAATAGTTGCCCCAGTATAGGTAGCCAGGAATAGTTGCCCCAGTATAGGTAGCCAGGAATAGTTGCCCCAGTATAGGTAGCCAGGAATAGGTGCCTCAGTATAGGTAGCCAGGAATAGGTGCCCCAGTATAGGTAGC
This sequence comes from Hyperolius riggenbachi, assembly GCF_040937935.1. Taxonomy (NCBI): domain Eukaryota; kingdom Metazoa; phylum Chordata; class Amphibia; order Anura; family Hyperoliidae; genus Hyperolius; species Hyperolius riggenbachi. The sequence goes on from NC_090651.1 coordinate 367,290,610, forward strand.
CAGGAATAGGTGCCCCCAGTATAGGTAACCAGGCATAGGTGTCTCAGTATAGGTAGCCAGGCATAGGTGTCTCAGTATAGGTAGCCAGGAATAGGTGCCTCAGTATAGGTAGCCAGGAATAGGTGCCCCGGTATAGGTAGCCAGGAATAGGTGCCCCAGTATAGGTAGCCAGGAATAGTTGCCCCAGTATAGGTAGCCAGGAATAGATGCTCACAGTATAGATAGCCAGGAATAGGTGCCCCAGTATAGGTGCCCTAGGCCAGTATATATAGCCAGGAATAGTTGCCCCAGTATAGGTAGCCAGGAATAGGTGCCTTAGTTTAGGTAGCCAGGAGTAGATGCTTACAGTATAGATAGCCAGCAATAGGTGCCCCAGTATAGGTAGCCAGAAATAGGTGTCCCAGTATAGATAGCCAGGAATAGGTGCCTCGGTATAGGTAGCCAGTAATAGGTGCCCCAGTATAGGTAGCCAGGAATAGGTGCCCCAGTATAGATAGCCAGGAATAGGTACCTCAGTATAGGTAGCCAGGAATAGGTGCCCCAGTATAGATGGCCAGGAATAGGTGCCCCAGTATAGATAGCCAGGAATAGGTGCCTCAGTATAGGTAGCCAGGAATAGGTGCCCCAGTATAGGTAGCCAGGAATAGGTGCCCCAGTATAGGTAGCCAGGAATAGGTGCCCCAGTATAGATAGCCAGGAGTAGGTGCCCCAGTATAAGTAGCCAGGAATAGGTGCCCCAGTATAGGTAGCCAGGAATAGGTGCCCCAGTATAGGTAGCCAGGAATAGGTGCCCCAGTATAGGTAGCCAGGAATAGGTGCCCCAGTATAGCTAGCCAGGAATAGGTGCCCCAGTATAGCTAGCCAGGAATAGGTGCCCCAGTATAGGTAACCAGGAATAGGTGCCTCAGTATAGGTAGCCAGGAATAGGTGCCCCAGTATAGGTAGCCAGGAACAGGTGCCCCAGTATAGGTAGCCAGGAATAGGTGCCCCAGTATAGGTAGCCAGGAATAGGTGCCCCAGTATAGCTAGCCAGGAATAGGTGCCCCAGTATAGCTAGCCAGGAATAGGTGCCCCAGTATAGGTAACCAGGAATAGGTGCCTCAGTATAGGTAGCCAGGAACAGGTGCCTCGGTATAGGTAGTGTCACTGGAGCCCTAGTGGCTGACCGCACTTAGCCTTCTAAACGGTGCCAGCGCACAGATCGTGCGAACTCTGGTCGCAGTCAATGCGCAGGAACCGTTAAGAATTAGCCGCAGACAACTCAGAAGGGAGCCTGTGAGACACGGGTGATTACCACTTCACCCACTGGTTCAGAGTAAACTGCCACCACCGCGGTTATCATGGGACCGTGGGGCCCACTAACTGACTGACTAATCCTGCGGATAAAACGGTTAAACACACGATATTCTGTCTAGCCAACAACAAACAAACAGTAGCGTATCTTCAGAGACCCGGGATCATTTCTGTGTGTGCTGATAAGCAGGGTAGCGAAACAGTGAATGACTTGGAGGAAGTCTTTTATTCACAGCAATATAAATAATTAATATATACAGACAATTATTAAAATCAACAATTATTAAAACAGTAATAGCCAGTATGAAAAATAAAAGAAGGGAGAAAAATACTTAGTTCCTGGAAAGATGTCCTTATTGTGGGAAGAATCATAAAGTTCTTGGTTTCAAAGTCCAGAGTTCAGAGTTCAGACCAGGTGGATGCCAGCATATCCTCGAGCTGGCATCTGATGAGTGCAAGATGGTTCAGTGTGGAGGACACTGAGTTTGGGTCCTCAGCCATTCTTATGCCCCTGCTTCAGTAGGAGGGAGTGAGGGCGGGGAGCCATACACCCCCTTCAAAGATGAGATGAGCCCTCCCCTTGTACTGGGGCTAGAAATCATATATGGGCTCTATCTTACAGAACCGTACAGGTCAGGGCAGATTTATTAACATTTTCAGGTCTGTCTCGATTTACCCAGCGCCCTGATACCAGACATGAGGGGTGGGACCCCTGTGGTATCATCAGGGCCTTTCAAACTGCCTAACTGGCAGTCCTTACCTCAGAATGTTCTGAAACTTCCTCAGAACCAGCACCGGGGCTCATGCTACACTTCCCCCACGTTTGGCGAAGCTGCCATCTCAGGAACCCCAGAAATATGACAGATCTGGGAAGTTATGGATTATGCCATGAGACTGAGGTTGTGTTCTAGCTGCTAACAGCTGACTTTCCTTTGATCTTTACTAGGGAGCAAAGTGTCAAGACCTCCCGTGGATTCGTAGCCTGCTTGGCTGCACCTAGGCATCCTTTGGTTAATTAACATCTCCATGAGATCAGCTAAGTGTCACCTGGTTCCCAGAACCAAAAGGGAAATTGTGCCTTCCACAGGGAATATGTCCAAGCTAATTAACACCTTCCCCCCAGGCTGTCACTTCAGCTAAGACAGATCCCCCAGCTGTTCCTAGGCAGAGGAATACTAGGCATCAAATCTTGGTTCTATTGATCTGAAGCGCGATCGATGCAGGAATCGAGTGCGATCGTTCTTTTCTTCACGGGCGGTTCCAGGACGTGCCTGCGTCCCCGCAATCGTCCGTGACAGCCCTCCCCCTTGTCTGCGGCTCAGCCACTCATCCGCAAGATGTGTGGCGGCGCCGCTAACCTGGCTGACGGGCCTCGAGTTGCCGGTACGGCGGGAAAACCTATTGGAGCCTGTGGCTCGGTTCCCCTGTACCGGTCGCGGTCTGCTACCCTCAGGGTTGACCCAACATGGACCGTTCTGGACAGGGCGTTTGCGCCACTGCAGTCGGACGTGGTGTCTGCCGGGACTGCTGACTAGAGTTGGGCCGAACGGTTCGCCGGCGAACGTGGTTCGCGCGAACGTAGGTGGTTCGCGTGCGGGTACCGCACGCGAACCTTTTGCGGAAGAAGTTCGGTTCGCCCCATAATGCACTGAGGGTCAACTTTGACCCTCTACATCACAGTCAGCAGGCCCAGTGTAGCCAATTAGGCTACACTAGCCCCTGGAGCCCCACCCCCCCCTTATATAAGGCAGGCAGCGGCGGCCATTACGGCCACTCGTGTGCCTGCATTAGTGAGAGTAGGGCGAGCTGCTGCAGACTGTCTCTCATAGGGAAAGATTAGTTAGGCTTAACTTCTTCCTGGCTGCATACCTGTTCTGTTCAGTGAGCCCTCAGCCCACTGCATACCTGTACTGTGATCCTGCCACTGCATACCTGTTCAGTGATCCTGCCACTGCATACCTGTTCTGTTCAGTGAGCCCTCAGCCCACTGCATACCTGTACTGTGATCCTGCCACTCCATACCTGTTCAGTGATCCTGCCACTGCATACCTGTTCTGTTCAGTGAGCCCTCAGCCCACTGCATACCTGTACTGTGATCCTGCCACTCCATACCTGTTCAGTGATCCTGCCACTGCATACCTGTTCAGTGATCCTGCCACTGCATACCTGTTCTGTGAACCCGCCACTGTATACCTGTTCTGTTCAGTGGACCCGCCACTGTATACCTGTTCTGTGAACCCGCCACTGTATACCTGTTCTGTTCAGTGGACCCGCCACTGTATACCTGTTCTGTTCAGTGGACCCGCCACTGTATACCTGTTCTGTTCAGTGGACCCGCCACTGTATACCTGTTCAGTGAACCCGCCACTGCATACCTGTTGTGTTCAGTGAACCTGCCACTGCATACCTGTTCTGTGAACCCGCCACTGTATACCTGTTCTGTTCAGTGGACCCGCCACTGTATACCTGTTCAGTGGACCCGCCACTGTATACCTGTTCTGTTCAGTGGACCCGCCACTGTATACCTGTTCAGTGAACCCGCCACTGCATACCTGTTGTGTTCAGTGAACCTGCCACTGCATACCTGTTCTGTGAACCCGCCACTGTATACCTGTTCTGTTCAGTGGACCCGCCACTGTATACCTGTTCAGTGAACCCGCCACTGTATACCTGTTCTGTTCAGTGGACCCGCCACTGTATACCTGTTTAGTGAACACGCCACTGCATACCTATTGTGTTCAGTGATCCTGCCACTGCATACCTGTTCTGTGAACCCGCCACTGTATACCTGTTCTGTTCAGTGGACCCGCCACTGTATACCTGTTCTGTTCAGTGGACCCGCCACTGTATACCTGTTTAGTGAACACGCCACTGCATACCTATTGTGTTCAGTGATCCTGCCACTGCATACCTGTTCTGTGAACCCGCCACTGTATACCTGTTCTGTTCAGTGGACCCGCCACTGTATACCTGTTCTGTGAACCCGCCACTGTATACCTGTTCTGTTCAGTGGACCCGCCACTGTATACCTGTTCTGTTCAGTGGACCCGCCACTGTATACCTGTTCTGTTCAGTGGACCCGCCACTGTATACCTGTTCAGTGAACCCGCCACTGCATACCTGTTGTGTTCAGTGAACCTGCCACTGCATACCTGTTCTGTGAACCCGCCACTGTATACCTGTTCTGTTCAGTGGACCCGCCACTGTATACCTGTTCTGTTCAGTGGACCCGCCACTGTATACCTGTTCTGTTCAGTGGACCCGCCACTGTATACCTGTTTAGTGAACACGCCACTGCATACCTATTGTGTTCAGTGATCCTGCCACTGCATACCTGTTCTGTGAACCCGCCACTGTATACCTGTTCTGTTCAGTGGACCCGCCACTGTATACCTGTTCTGTTCAGTGGACCCACCACTGTATACCTGTTTAGTGAACACGCCACTGCATACCTATTGTGTTCAGTGATCCTGCCACTGCATACCTGTTCTGTGAACCCGCCACTGTATACCTGTTCTGTTCAGTGGACCCGCCACTGTATACCTGTTCTGTGAACCCGCCACTGTATACCTGTTCTGTTCAGTGGACCCGCCACTGTATACCTGTTCTGTTCAGTGGACCCGCCACTGTATACCTGTTCTGTTCAGTGGACCCGCCACTGTATACCTGTTCTGTTCAGTGGACCCGCCACTGTATACCTGTTCAGTGAACCCGCCACTGCATACCTGTTGTGTTCAGTGAACCTGCCACTGCATACCTGTTCTGTGAACCCGCCACTGTATACCTGTTCTGTTCAGTGGACCCGCCACTGTATACCTGTTCTGTTCAGTGGACCCGCCACTGTATACCTGTTCTGTTCAGTGGACCCGCCACTGTATACCTGTTTAGTGAACACGCCACTGCATACCTATTGTGTTCAGTGATCCTGCCACTGCATACCTGTTCTGTGAACCCGCCACTGTATACCTGTTCTGTTCAGTGGACCCGCCACTGTATACCTGTTCTGTGAACCCGCCACTGTATACCTGTTCTGTTCAGTGGACCCGCCACTGTATACCTGTTCTGTTCAGTGGACCCGCCACTGTATACCTGTTCAGTGAACCCGCCACTGTATACCTGTTCTGTTCAGTGGACCCGCCACTGTATACCTGTTTAGTGAACACGCCACTGCATACCTATTGTGTTCAGTGATCCTGCCACTGCATACCTGTTCTGTGAACCCGCCACTGTATACCTGTTCTGTTCAGTGGACCCGCCACTGTATACCTGTTCTGTTCAGTGGACCCGCCACTGTATACCTGTTCTGTGAACCCGCCACTGTATACCTGTTCTGTTCAGTGGACCCGCCACTGTATACCTGTTCTGTTCAGTGGACCCGCCACTGTATACCTGTTCTGTTCAGTGGACCCGCCACTGTATACCTGTTCAGTGAACCCGCCACTGCATACCTGTTGTGTTCAGTGAACCTGCCACTGCATACCTGTTCTGTGAACCCGCCACTGTATACCTGTTCTGTTCAGTGGACCCGCCACTGTATACCTGTTCTGTTCAGTGGACCCGCCACTGTATACCTGTTCTGTTCAGTGGACCCGCCACTGTATACCTGTTCAGTGAACCCGCCACTGCATACCTGTTGTGTTCAGTGAACCTGCCACTGCATACCTGTTCTGTGAACCCGCCACTGTATACCTGTTCTGTTCAGTGGACCCGCCACTGTATACCTGTTCAGTGAACCTGCCACTGCATACCTGTTCTGTGAACCCGCCACTGTATACCTGTTCTGTTCAGTGGACCCGCCACTGTATACCTGTTCTGTTCAGTGGACCCGCCACTGTATACCTGTTCTGTTCAGTGGACCCGCCACTGTATACCTGTTCAGTGAACCCGCCACTGCATACCTGTTGTGTTCAGTGAACCTGCCACTGCATACCTGTTCTGTGAACCCGCCACTGTATACCTGTTCTGTTCAGTGGACCCACCACTGTATACCTGTTCAGTGAACCCGCCACTGTATACCTGTTCTGTTCAGTGGACCCGCCACTGTATACCTATTTAGTGAACACGCCACTGCATACCTATTGTGTTCAGTGATCCTGCCACTGCATACCTGTTCTGTGAACCCGCCACTGTATACCTGTTCTGTTCAGTGGACCCGCCACTGTATACCTGTTCAGTGAACCCGCCACTGCATACCTGTTGTGTTCAGTGAACCTGCCACTGTATACCTGTACTGTTCAGTGAACCCACCGCATCAGTGCGCATACCTGTGCAGTTAAGTGAACCCACCTACCTACGTGAGTGCACGCAGTTTGATATACCACTCCGTGCATACCCGATATGGACAAAACAGGTAGAGGAAGAGGAAGAGGTAGTGGCAGAGGCAGAGGAAGGCCACCCGGCAGGTCTGCGCGAGGTCGTGTAAATGTAATTTCGTGTGGACCTGGCCCACAGTACAGTGCTCGGAAGAAGGCACGTCCCATCACCTCCCAAGATTGTCAGGACGTGGTTGAGTATTTAGCGACACAGAACACCTCATCTTGCTCAGCCACCAGCGCTACTACTAGCACCACTTCCGCTGCATTTGACACTTCGCAAGAATTATTTAGTGTTGAAATCACTGATGCACAGCCATTGTTGTTACAGCCAGATGAATTTTCACCAGCTAATATGTCTGAGTTACGCGGCAACACTATGGATGTAACGTGTCAGGAGGATGAAGGACCTACTGATGGTGCAAGTTTGGATTTGTCTGAGGCAAGCGAAGCTGGGCAGGATGACTACGATGATGACGGTAATAGGGATCCTCTGTATGTTCCCAATAGAGGAGATGAAGAGGGGGACAGTTCAGAGGGGGAGTCAGAGAGTAGTAGGAGGAGAGAAGTTGCTGAAAGAAGCTGGGGCAGCTCTTCATCAGAAACAGCTGGTGGCAGAGTCCGGCACCATGTATCGCCACCTATGTACAGCCAGCCAACTTGCCCTTCAGCATCAGCTGCTGAGGTCCCCATAGTGCCCACATCCCAGGGTGGCTCAGCGGTGTGGAAATTTTTTAATGTGTGTGCCTCAGATCGGACCAAAGCCATCTGTTCGCTCTGCCAACAAAAATTGAGCCGTGGAAAGGCCAACACTCACGTAGGGACAAGTGCCTTACGAAGGCACCTGGAGAAAAGGCACAAACAGCAATGGGATGGCCACCTGAGCAAAAGCAGCAGCAGCACACAAAAGAAAAGTCACCCTCCTTCTCCTCTTCCTCCTTCAGGTGCATCATCTGCTTCTGCCGCTTTCTCCCTTGCACCTTCACAGGCACCCTCCTCCACTCCGCCTCTGCCCTTGAGCGGTTCCTGCTCCTCTGCCCACAGCAGCAGTCAGGTGTCCGTGAAGGAAATGTTTGAGCGGAAGAAGCCACTTTTGGCCAGTCACCCCCTTGCCCGGTGTCTGACAGCTGGCGTGGCGGAACTGTTAGCTCGCCAGCTGTTACCATACCGGCTGGTGGACTCTGAGGCCTTCCGTAAATTTGTGGCCATCGGAACACCGCAGTGGAAGATGCCAGGCCGCACTTATTTTTCGAGAAAGGCCATACCCCAACTGCACCGTGAAGTTGAGAGGCAAGTGGTGTCATCTCTTGCGAAGAGCGTTGGGTCAAGGGTACACCTGATCACGGATGGCTGGTCTGCCAAGCACGGGCAGGGCCGCTACATTACCTACACAGCCCATTGGGTGAACCTGGTGGTGAACGATGGCAAGCAGAAAGCGGCGGACCAAATTGTGACACCTCCACGGCTTGCAGGCAGGCCTCCTGCCACCTCCTCTCTTCCTGCTACATGCTCTTCGCTGTCCTCCTCCTCCTCCTTGGCTGAGTGGCAGTTCTCCTCTCCAGCTACACAGCCCCAGCTCCGCAGGGCCTATGCTGCATGCCAGGTACGACGGTGTCACGCCATCTTAGACATGGCTTGTCTCAAAGCGGAGAGTCACACTGGAGCAGCTCTCCTGGCTGCTCTTAAGAAACAGGTGGATGAGTGGCTGACCCCGCACCACCTGGAGATAGGCAACGTGGTGTGCGACAACGGCAGCAATCTGCTTGCCGCTTTGCATATGGGGAAGCTGACACACATACCCTGCATGGCACATGTCATGAATCTAGTGGTTCAAAGATTTGTGGCAAAGTACCCTGGCTTAGCGGATGTCCTGAAGCAGGCCAGGAAGTTCTGTGGGCATTTGAGGCGCTCTTACACAGCCATGGCACGATTTGCAGAAATTCAGCGTAAAAACAACATGCCGGTGAGACGCCTCATTTGCGATAGCCCCACTCGCTGGAACTCGACCCTGCTCATGTTCTCCCGCCTGCTAGAACAGAAGAAAGCCGTCACCCAGTACCTCTACAACTGGAGTAGAACGAAACAGTCTGGGAAGATGGGGATGTTCTGGCCCGACAACTGGACACTGATGAAAAATGCATGCAGGCTCATGCGGCCGTTTGAGGAGGTGACCAACCTGGTGAGCCGCAGTGAGGGCACCATCAGCGACTTAATTCCCTACGCGTACTTCTTGGAGCGTGCTGTGCGTAGAGTGGCGGATGAAGCTGCGAATGAGCGTGACCAGGAACCGTTACGGCAGGAACAGGCATGGGACCAATTTTCATCAGACCCAGCTGTTTCCTCAACACCTGCGGCAGCACAGAGGGGGGAGGAGGAGGAAGAAGAGAGGTCGTGTGCAGAAGACGAGTCAGACTCAGAGGATGATGAGCAAGGTGTTTCTTTGGGGGAGGAGGAGGAGTAGGGGACAGCGGCAGGAGAACAACCGCAGCAGGCGTCGCAGGGGGCTTGTGCTGCTCAACCTTCCCGTGGTATTGTTCGCGGCTGGGGGGAGGAGGTTGACTTACCTGACGTCACTGAGGAAGAGCAAGAGGAGATGGAGGGTACTGGATCCGACTTTGTGCAGATGTCGTCTTTTATGCTGTCCTGCCTGTTGAGGGACCCCCGTATAAAAAACCTCAAGGGGAATGAGCTGTACTGGGTGGCCACACTACTAGACCCTCGGTACAGGCACAAAGTGGCGAACCTGTTACCAACTCACCGGAAGGTGGAAAGGATGCAGCACATGCAGAACCAGCTGTCAACTATGCTTTACAATGCCTTTAAGGGTGATGTGACAGCACAACGCCAGCAAGGTACCACTGCCACTAATCCTCCTCCCGTGTCCACGCAGTCAAAGACAGGACGCTCCAGCGATCTCATGGTGATGTCGGACATGCGGACGTTCTTTAGTCCAACGCCTCGCCGTAGCCCTTCCGGATCCACCCTCCACCAACGCCTGGAACGGCAGGTAGCCGACTACCTGGCCTTAAGTGTGGATGTAGACACTGCTGTGAACAGCGATGAGGAACCCTTGAACTACTGGGTGCGCAGGCTTGACCTGTGGCCAGAGCTGTCCCAATTTGCCATCCAACTTCTCTCCTGCCCTGCCGCAAGCGTCCTGTCAGAAAGGACCTTCAGCGCAGCTGGAGGCATTGTCACAGAGAAGAGAAGTCGCCTAAGTCACAAAAGTGTTAAGTACCTCACCTTTATCAAAATGAATGAGGCATGGATCCCGGAGGGCTGCTGCCCGCCCCAAGACTAAGTCAGTCCCCGCACACACAGCATCTCTGCCTGCACGCCGTGTGACTGGCTGCCTGGCCTGCCCCAAAAAGACTAAGTCGCTCCCAGTCCCTCCACACAGCATGTCTGCCTGCAGGCCGCTTCACTACCTTCTCCGCCACCACCAACAGGGTCCGGGACTCCAGGCGGATTGCTGAATTTTTTAGGCCGCTGCTAGCAGCGGCCGCTGTAATAATTTTTATGGTGCGTGTACATGACTGCCTAATTTTTCTGGCTGCACTGAGGGCAGCTGCAACAACAAAAGAAAAGGCATGTACATGCGCCCATTCCCCTTCGTGATCATTACCTTGCCGTGGTGAAGGGGCTTGCGTATCACAATGAAGCAATGACCGGCGCCTAGATGAGTGTCTCGGGGGGCACACAAAAGATAATAAGGTCGTTGCTTCATTGTGGTCAGACCAAATTTGATCAGCTGGACAGTCACTGTTCTGTCATTCAGCTACATCAGCCAGGCCGACCATATGGGCTGTAAAGCCACCAAAACCTGCACTCTCGCCATGGTGCGCACCAGTCCAGCACGGCCGTCACTAGTACAAACAGCTGTTTGCGGTGCGTTACACGGTAAGTTTGGTGTGTCAGTGTGAAGCAGTACCTTAATTACACTACCTGATTGATGTATACACATGAAAGATGTTTTAAAGCACTTTAGGCCTGTCATTTAGCATTCAATGTGATTTCTGCCCTTAAAACGCTGCTTTGCGTCAAATCCAGATTTTTCCCGGGGACTTTTGGCGTGTATCCCACTCCGCCATGCCCCCCTCCAGGTGTTAGACCCCTTGAAACATCTTTTCCATCACTTTTGTGGCCAGCATAATTATTTTTTTTTTCAAAGTTCGCATCCCCATTGAAGTCTATTGCGGTTCGCGAACTTTAACGCGAACCGAACGTTCCGCGAAAGTTCGCGAACCCGGTTCGCGAACCTAAAATCGGAGGTTCGGCCCAACTCTACTGCTGACAACGGGCAGTGGGTTGGTTAGGTCAACAGCCAGCCCACGCAGGGTTCCCCTGCTGAGTGGCTGTGGACCTAAGGGAACTCCGCGGGAATCCCTGGACCTTCCCAGCTCCTGACAGACGGCACATGCCTTGCAGTAGTTTGCTACATCCCTGTTCATCCGGGGCCAATAAAACTGGTTCCGAATACCGGCGAGTGTCTTGCGGACACCCGAGTGCCCTGTCAGAGGATTACCATGTGCGGATTTCAGCACATGTCCCCTGAACGCACTCGGGACCACAAGCCACTTGGTATTCGCGTGGGATCTACCTGTAGGGGGCTGTACAGACTCACTGTACAGTCTCCCCCCTTCCCAGTACACCTTGAAAGCGGCCCCGTCTGCGAGGGGCTCAGCGGCTTGCTGCCTGAGCACCTCCAGGCTTGGGTCACTTTGTAGTGCGGCTGAGAATATGGCGCTGTCAGTTTCAGCCAACTGGCTCATGTCACACGAGGCCAGCGGCTGAAAGGTCTCATCCCTGCGGTCAGAGGAGGGGGAGGAGGCCGGAACCCCCTCCACCTGTTCTGAGCTCGGGTTCTGAGCAGTGCAGCTGCGCGGTACTGCTAGCACCGGTACACTGTCAGAATGGCACAGACGGACATTACTCAAATCATCATTGCATGCAGTAATGACATTGACAGGTATAGACATTTTTTCATTACAGACAGGTTGTACAGTAAACTCAGGTACAGCTACAGCATCATCACAACAGACAGTCTGTACATCAAACTCAGGTGCCTTTGAAGCAGGCACTATTGAACCTGGTACCCTTGAACTGGGCACATTCAACCCACCTCCCTGTGGTGCTCCCCCAAGTGTATAAAGTACCTGGTGGTGGGTGGAGAGTCCGTCTCCTTCCGTGAGCGACAAGGCGGTCGTGGCAGGTTCATAGTAGGACACAAGCTTGCCCAAATCAGTCCCTAGCAACACAGGGACTGGGAGATCCTTCATAACCCCAACAACCCGTTCTTGGACTCCTCCCACTCCCCAATCCAGCTTCACTTTTGCGTGGGCTATGTGGAAAAGGGTGCCCTCTACTCCAGTAAGGGCAAGGGATCGGCTGGAGCTGATGCTCTCCTTTGGTACAAGGTGTGAGTGAACTAACGTGATGTCAGCTCCGGTGTCTCGGAATCCGGTGACAACTTTGCCGTTCACTCTAACAAGTTGCTGCTGGTCGGTTCGGTCGCGGATTTCCTTTCCGCGGGCAAACAAGACAAAATCTGATGATCCAGGCTGTGGTTCGCTGGCGGGTTGCCTCTGCTGTGGGTGAGGTGCAGGTGATGCAGATGATCCAGGTGCTGGTGGTGTCTGTCTCCGCTCCGGGCAGTCGAACTTCATGTGTCCGGGCTGGCGGCAGTAGTGACAGGTGACCTCTCCAGGCGTTGCAGTCCTGGGTGCAGCAGCTGCGCTGGGTGGCCTCTGTGGCGGACGGCTCACAGGGGCAGGAGAGTCTGCCAGAGTATTGGGCTGACCTCCTCTCCAGCTGGATGGGACAGTTCTGCGAGTATCAGCCACCCGGGTAGTTGCAAAAGTCTCAGCAAGGTCTGCAGCGACAGTGGCTGAAGCCGGCCTGCGTTCTAGCACAAACTGGCGTACATCAGCAGGGCAAATGTTCAGAAATTGTTCCAGGACTATCAAGTCCTCCAGGACATCATAAGACCCTTTGGTGAGGCCTAGAGTCCACTGCCGGAGTGTGGTGAGCAAGCTGCTGACCACATCTCGGTACGAATCAGAAGACTTTTTCTGCCAGGCCCTGAACTTTTTCCGATAGGCTTCTGGCGTCAGCTGGTACTTAGTAATGATAGCGTCTTTTATAGCAGCATAATCATTGTCCTTCTCCGCAGGCAATTCTGCGAAGGCATCAAGCGCTTTGTAGCGCAGCAAAGGTGTCAGATGTCTGGCCCACTGGTCTTGGGACAGACGATACTGACGGCATGCTTTTTCAAAAGACCGCAAAAACAAGTCAATGTCAGTGTCTTTTTCAATATTAGCAAATTTAAATTTTGCACTTACGGGTGCTGCAGCTCCTTCAGCAGGGAGGCTGGGCGGTGAACTCCGGCTGGCCTGTTGAACTTTTGCCATGTTTAGCTCATGCTGTCGTTGGAGCTCCCGTTCCGTAGCAGCCGCTTGCCGCTCCCGTTCCTCCCGCATTTGGCGCTCTGTCCACGCTTCTGCAGATTGGCGCTCCTCACGCATGTACTGCAGGTACTTGTCCAGGTCAGTGTCCATCAGCTTTTGTAACGCCTGCTGCATTAGCGGATCAGTACAAACGGACAGTCCAGTACTGGCCAGTTCCGGGCGAGTACTGTCAGAAACTCTGGGATTGGGGTCCACACTGACATTCTCCGGCGTAACTGTTGATGCAGGGCCCTCAGGATGCACAACCTCTGTACGGTCAGGAGTCTCAGTCTCTGGTTCCCCTCGATTGTCAGATGGGCTGGTATCCACTTCAGCGGACACTCCCGGCTCCCGCAGTTGCTGGGTATCCCATTGAAACAATTCCGTTACCAGGTCCTGTTGTTTCTTGCGGCCGACATCAATGCCTCTCTCTTGGCAAAGATTTTGCAGGTCCGCCAGGCCCATTTTCTTGTAGTTCCCGGACATTTCCATGCCAAATAAAATAAAACTTTTGGGGAGGGGTACTGGCTACACAGTCTCTCTGTATATATAAAAAATATATTGCCTTCCAGCTACACCAACGAATTAGTTCGTTTCTCGATAGCGCTAGCGCTATCGTAGATACTTTCAGCACAACACAGGTCCCAACCGCTGCCTAACACTGTCACTAGAGCCCTAGTGGCTGACCGCACTTAGCCTTCTAAACGGTGCCAGCGCACAGATCGTGCGAACTCTGGTCGCAGTCAATGCGCAGGAACCGTTAAGAATTAGCCGCAGACAACTCAGAAGGGAGCCTGTGAGACACGGGTGATTACCACTTCACCCACTGGTTCAGAGTAAACTGCCACCACCGCGGTTATCATGGGACCGTGGGGCCCACTAACTGACTGACTAATCCTGCGGATAAAACGGTTAAACACACGATATTCTGTCTAGCCAACAACAAACAAACAGTAGCGTATCTTCAGAGACCCGGGATCATTTCTGTGTGTGCTGATAAGCAGGGTAGCGAAACAGTGAATGACTTGGAGGAAGTCTTTTATTCACAGCAATATAAATAATTAATATATACAGACAATTATTAAAAACAGTAATAGCCAGTATGAAAAATAAAAGAAGGGAGAAAAATACTTAGTTCCTGGAAAGATGTCCTTATTGTGGGAAGAATCATAAAGTTCTTGGTTTCAAAGTCCAGAGTTCAGAGTTCAGACCAGGTGGATGCCAGCATATCCTCGAGCTGGCATCTGATGAGTGCAAGATGGTTCAGTGTGGAGGACACTGAGTTTGGGTCCTCAGCCATTCTTATGCCCCTGCTTCAGTAGGAGGGAGTGAGGGCGGGGAGCCATACACCCCCTTCAAAGATGAGATGAGCCCTCCCCTTGTACTGGGGCTAGAAATCATATCTACCCATATATGGGCTCTATCTCACAGAACCGTACAGGTCAGGGCAGATTTATTAACATTTTCAGGTCTGTCTCGATTTACCCAGCGCCCTGATACCAGACATGAGGGGTGGGACCCCTGTGGTATCATCAGGGCCTTTCAAACTGCCTAACTGGCAGTCCTTACCTCAGAATGTTCTGAAACTTCCTCAGAACCAGCACCGGGGCTCATGCTACACTTCCCCCACGTTTGGCGAAGCTGCCATCTCAGGAACCCCAGAAATATGACAGATCTGGGAAGTTATGGATTATGCCATGAGACTGAGGTTGTGTTCTAGCTGCTAACAGCTGACTTTCCTTTGATCTTTACTAGGGAGCAAAGTGTCAAGACCTCCCGTGGATTCGTAGCCTGCTTGGCTGCACCTAGGCATCCTTTGGTTAATTAACATCTCCATGAGATCAGCTAAGTGTCACCTGGTTCCCAGAACCAAAAGGGAAATTGTGCCTTCCACAGGGAATATGTCCAAGCTAATTAACACCTTCCCCCCAGGCTGTCACTTCAGCTAAGACAGATCCCCCAGCTGTTCCTAGGCAGAGGAATACTAGACATCAAATCTTGGTTCTATTGATCTGAAGCGCGATCGATGCAGGAATCGAGTGCGATCGTTCTTTTCTTCACGGGCGGTTCCAGGACGTGCCTGCGTCCCCGCAATCGTCCGTGACAGCCCTCCCCCTTGTCTGCGGCTCAGCCACTCATCCGCAAGATGTGTGGCGGCGCCGCTAACCTGGCTGACGGGCCTCGAGTTGCCGGTACGGCGGGAAAACCTATTGGAGCCTGTGGCTCGGTTCCCCTGTACCGGTCGCGGTCTGCTACCCTCAGGGTTGACCCAACATGGACCATTCTGGACAGGGCGTTTGCGCCACTGCAGTCGGACGTGGTGTCTGCCGGGACTGCTGACTAGAGTTGGGCCGAACGGTTCGCCGGCGAACGTGGTTCGCGCGAACGTGGTTCGCGCGAACGTAGGTGGTTCGCGTGCGGGTACCGCACGCGAACCTTTTGCGGAAGAAGTTCGGTTCGCCCCATAATGCACTGAGGGTCAACTTTGACCCTCTACATCACAGTCAGCAGGCCCAGTGTAGCCAATTAGGCTACACTAGCCCCTGGAGCCCCACCCCCCCCCTTATATAAGGCAGGCAGCGGCGGCCATTACGGCCACTCGTGTGCCTGCATTAGTGAGAGTAGGGCGAGCTGCTGCAGACTGTCTCTCATAGGGAAAGATTAGTTAGGCTTAACTTCTTCCTGGCTGCATACCTGTTCTGTTCAGTGAGCCCTCAGCCCACTGCATACCTGTACTGTGATCCTGCCACTGCATACCTGTTCAGTGATCCTGCCACTGCATACCTGTTCTGTTCAGTGAGCCCTCAGCCCACTGCATACCTGTACTGTGATCCTGCCACTCCATACCTGTTCAGTGATCCTGCCACTGCATACCTGTTCTGTTCAGTGAGCCCTCAGCCCACTGCATACCTGTACTGTGATCCTGCCACTACATACCTGTTCAGTGATCCTGCCACTGCATACCTGTTCAGTGATCCTGCCACTGCATACCTGTTCTGTGAACCCGCCACTGTATACCTGTTCTGTTCAGTGGACCCGCCACTGTATACCTGTTCTGTGAACCCGCCACTGTATACCTGTTCTGTTCAGTGGACCCGCCACTGTATACCTGTTCTGTTCAGTGGACCCGCCACTGTATACCTGTTCAGTGAACCCGCCACTGCATACCTGTTGTGTTCAGTGAACCTGCCACTGCATACCTGTTCTGTGAACCCGCCACTGTATACCTGTTCTGTTCAGTGGACCCGCCACTGTATACCTGTTCAGTGGACCCGCCACTGTATACCTGTTCTGTTCAGTGGACCCGCCACTGTATACCTGTTCAGTGAACCCGCCACTGCATACCTGTTGTGTTCAGTGAACCTGCCACTGCATACCTGTTCTGTGAACCCGCCACTGTATACCTGTTCTGTTCAGTGGACCCGCCACTGTATACCTGTTCAGTGAACCCGCCACTGTATACCTGTTCTGTTCAGTGGACCCGCCACTGTATACCTGTTTAGTGAACACGCCACTGCATACCTATTGTGTTCAGTGATCCTGCCACTGCATACCTGTTCTGTGAACCCGCCACTGTATACCTGTTCTGTTCAGTGGACCCGCCACTGTATACCTGTTCTGTTCAGTGGACCCGCCACTGTATACCTGTTTAGTGAACACGCCACTGCATACCTATTGTGTTCAGTGATCCTGCCACTGCATACCTGTTCTGTGAACCCGCCACTGTATACCTGTTCTGTTCAGTGGACCCGCCACTGTATACCTGTTCTGTGAACCCGCCACTGTATACCTGTTCTGTTCAGTGGACCCGCCACTGTATACCTGTTCTGTTCAGTGGACCCGCCACTGTATACCTGTTCTGTTCAGTGGACCCGCCACTGTATACCTGTTCAGTGAACCCGCCACTGCATACCTGTTGTGTTCAGTGAACCTGCCACTGCATACCTGTTCTGTGAACCCGCCACTGTATACCTGTTCTGTTCAGTGGACCCGCCACTGTATACCTGTTCTGTTCAGTGGACCCGCCACTGTATACCTGTTCTGTTCAGTGGACCCGCCACTGTATACCTGTTTAGTGAACACGCCACTGCATACCTATTGTGTTCAGTGATCCTGCCACTGCATACCTGTTCTGTGAACCCGCCACTGTATACCTGTTCTGTTCAGTGGACCCGCCACTGTATACCTGTTCTGTTCAGTGGACCCGCCACTGTATACCTGTTTAGTGAACACGCCACTGCATACCTATTGTGTTCAGTGATCCTGCCACTGCATACCTGTTCTGTGAACCCGCCACTGTATACCTGTTCTGTTCAGTGGACCCGCCACTGTATACCTGTTCTGTGAACCCGCCACTGTATACCTGTTCTGTTCAGTGGACCCGCCACTGTATACCTGTTCTGTTCAGTGGACCCGCCACTGTATACCTGTTCTGTTCAGTGGACCCGCCACTGTATACCTGTTCTGTTCAGTGGACCCGCCACTGTATACCTGTTCAGTGAACCCGCCACTGCATACCTGTTGTGTTCAGTGAACCTGCCACTGCATACCTGTTCTGTGAACCCGCCACTGTATACCTGTTCTGTTCAGTGGACCCGCCACTGTATACCTGTTCTGTTCAGTGGACCCGCCACTGTATACCTGTTCTGTTCAGTGGACCCGCCACTGTATACCTGTTTAGTGAACACGCCACTGCATACCTATTGTGTTCAGTGATCCTGCCACTGCATACCTGTTCTGTGAACCCGCCACTGTATACCTGTTCTGTTCAGTGGACCCGCCACTGTATACCTGTTCTGTGAACCCGCCACTGTATACCTGTTCTGTTCAGTGGACCCGCCACTGTATACCTGTTCTGTTCAGTGGACCCGCCACTGTATACCTGTTCAGTGAACCCGCCACTGTATACATGTTCTGTTCAGTGGACCCGCCACTGTATACCTGTTTAGTGAACACGCCACTGCATACCTATTGTGTTCAGTGATCCTGCCACTGCATACCTGTTCTGTGAACCCGCCACTGTATACCTGTTCTGTTCAGTGGACCCGCCACTGTATACCTGTTCTGTTCAGTGGACCCGCCACTGTATACCTGTTCTGTGAACCCGCCACTGTATACCTGTTCTGTTCAGTGGACCCGCCACTGTATACCTGTTCTGTTCAGTGGACCCGCCACTGTATACCTGTTCTGTTCAGTGGACCCGCCACTGTATACCTGTTCAGTGAACCCGCCACTGCATACCTGTTGTGTTCAGTGAACCTGCCACTGCATACCTGTTCTGTGAACCCGCCACTGTATACCTGTTCTGTTCAGTGGACCCGCCACTGTATACCTGTTCTGTTCAGTGGACCCGCCACTGTATACCTGTTCTGTTCAGTGGACCCGCCACTGTATACCTGTTCAGTGAACCCGCCACTGCATACCTGTTGTGTTCAGTGAACCTGCCACTGCATACCTGTTCTGTGAACCCGCCACTGTATACCTGTTCTGTTCAGTGGACCCGCCACTGTATACCTGTTCAGTGAACCTGCCACTGCATACCTGTTCTGTGAACCCGCCACTGTATACCTGTTCTGTTCAGTGGACCCGCCACTGTATACCTGTTCTGTTCAGTGGACCCGCCACTGTATACCTGTTCTGTTCAGTGGACCCGCCACTGTATACCTGTTCAGTGAACCCGCCACTGCATACCTGTTGTGTTCAGTGAACCTGCCACTGCATACCTGTTCTGTGAACCCGCCACTGTATACCTGTTCTGTTCAGTGGACCCACCACTGTATACCTGTTCAGTGAACCCGCCACTGTATACCTGTTCTGTTCAGTGGACCCGCCACTGTATACCTATTTAGTGAACACGCCACTGCATACCTATTGTGTTCAGTGATCCTGCCACTGCATACCTGTTCTGTGAACCCGCCACTGTATACCTGTTCTGTTCAGTGGACCCGCCACTGTATACCTGTTCAGTGAACCCGCCACTGCATACCTGTTGTGTTCAGTGAACCTGCCACTGTATACCTGTACTGTTCAGTGAACCCACCGCATCAGTGCGCATACCTGTGCAGTTAAGTGAACCCACCTACCTACGTGAGTGCACGCAGTGTGATATACCACTCCGTGCATACCCGATATGGACAAAACAGGTAGAGGAAGAGGAAGAGGTAGTGGCAGAGGCAGAGGAAGGCCACCCGGCAGGTCTGCGCGAGGTCGTGTAAATGTAATTTCGTGTGGACCTGGCCCACAGTACAGTGCTCGGAAGAAGGCACGTCCCATCACCTCCCATGATTGTCAGGACGTGGTTGAGTATTTAGCGACACAGAACACCTCATCTTGCTCAGCCACCAGCGCTACTACTAGCACCACTTCCGCTGCATTTGACACTTCGCAAGAATTATTTAGTGTTGAAATCACTGATGCACAGCCATTGTTGTTACAGCCAGATGAATTTTCACCAGCTAATATGTCTGAGTTACGCGGCAACACTATGGATGTAACGTGTCAGGAGGATGAAGGACCTACTGATGGTGCAAGTTTGGATTTGTCTGAGGCAAGCGAAGCTGGGCAGGATGACTACGATGATGACGGTAATAGGGATCCTCTGTATGTTCCCAATAGAGGAGATGAAGAGGGGGACAGTTCAGAGGGGGAGTCAGAGAGTAGTAGGAGGAGAGAAGTTGCTGAAAGAAGCTGGGGCAGCTCTTCATCAGAAACAGCTGGTGGCAGAGTCCGGCACCATGTATCGCCACCTATGTACAGCCAGCCAACTTGCCCTTCAGCATCAGCTGCTGAGGTCCCCATAGTGCCCACATCCCAGGGTGGCTCAGCGGTGTGGAAATTTTTTAATGTGTGTGCCTCAGATCGGACCAAAGCCATCTGTTCGCTCTGCCAACAAAAATTGAGCCGTGGAAAGGCCAACACTCACGTAGGGACAAGTGCCTTACGAAGGCACCTGGAGAAAAGGCACAAACAGCAATGGGATGGCCACCTGAGCAAAAGCAGCAGCAGCACACAAAAGAAAAGTCACCCTCCTTCTCCTCTTCCTCCTTCAGGTGCATCATCTGCTTCTGCCGCTTTCTCCCTTGCACCTTCACAGGCACCCTCCTCCACTCCGCCTCTGCCCTTGAGCGGTTCCTGCTCCTCTGCCCACAGCAGCAGTCAGGTGTCCGTGAAGGAAATGTTTGAGCGGAAGAAGCCACTTTTGGCCAGTCACCCCCTTGCCCGGCGTCTGACAGCTGGCGTGGCGGAACTGTTAGCTCGCCAGCTGTTACCATACCGGCTGGTGGACTCTGAGGCCTTCCGTAAATTTGTGGCCATCGGAACACCGCAGTGGAAGATGCCAGGCCGCACTTATTTTTCGAGAAAGGCCATACCCCAACTGCACCGTGAAGTTGAGAGGCAAGTGGTGTCATCTCTTGCGAAGAGCGTTGGGTCAAGGGTACACCTGACCACGGATGGCTGGTCTGCCAAGCACGGGCAGGGCCGCTACATTACCTACACAGCCCATTGGGTGAACCTGGTGGTGAACGATGGCAAGCAGAAAGCGGCGGACCAAATTGTGACACCTCCACGGCTTGCAGGCAGGCCTCCTGCCACCTCCTCTCCTCCTGCTACATGCTCTTCGCTGTCCTCCTCCTCCTCCTTGGCTGAGTGGCAGTTCTCCTCTCCAGCTACACAGCCCCAGCTCCGCAGGGCCTATGCTGCATGCCAGGTACGACGGTGTCACGCCATCTTAGACATGGCTTGTCTCAAAGCGGAGAGTCACACTGGAGCAGCTCTCCTGGCTGCTCTTAAGAAACAGGTGGATGAGTGGCTGACCCCGCACCACCTGGAGATAGGCAACGTGGTGTGCGACAACGGCAGCAATCTGCTTGCCGCTTTGCATATGGGAAAGCTGACACACATACCCTGCATGGCACATGTCATGAATCTAGTGGTTCAAAGATTTGTGGCAAAGTACCCTGGCTTAGCGGATGTCCTGAAGCAGGCCAGGAAGTTCTGTGGGCATTTGAGGCGCTCTTACACAGCCATGGCACGATTTGCAGAAATTCAGCGTAAAAACAACATGCCGGTGAGACGCCTCATTTGCGATAGCCCCACTCGCTGGAACTCGACCCTGCTCATGTTCTTCCGCCTGCTAGAACAGAAGAAAGCCGTCACCCAGTACCTCTACAACTGGAGTAGAACGAAACAGTCTGGGAAGATGGGGATGTTCTGGCCCGACAACTGGACACTGATGAAAAATGCATGCAGGCTCATGCGGCCGTTTGAGGAGGTGACCAACCTGGTGAGCCGCAGTGAGGGCACCATCAGCGACTTAATTCCCTACGCGTACTTCTTGGAGCGTGCTGTGCGTAGAGTGGCGGATGAAGCTGCGAATGAGCGTGACCAGGAACCGTTACGGCAGGAACAGGCATGGGACCAATTTTCATCAGACCCAGCTGTTTCCTCAACACCTGCGGCAGCACAGAGGGGGGAGGAGGAGGAAGAAGAGAGGTCGTGTGCAGAAGACGAGTCAGACTCAGAGGATGATGAGCAAGGTGTTTCTTTGGGGGAGGAGGAGGAGTAGGGGACAGCGGCAGGAGAACAACCGCAGCAGGCGTCGCAGGGGGCTTGTGCTGCTCAACCTTCCCGTGGTATTGTTCGCGGCTGGGGGGAGGAGGTTGACTTACCTGACGTCACTGAGGAAGAGCAAGAGGAGATGGAGGGTACTGGATCCGACTTTGTGCAGATGTCGTCTTTTATGCTGTCCTGCCTGTTGAGGGACCCCCGTATAAAAAACCTCAAGGGGAATGAGCTGTACTGGGTGGCCACACTACTAGACCCTCGGTACAGGCACAAAGTGGCGAACCTGTTACCAACTCACCGGAAGGTGGAAAGGATGCAGCACATGCAGAACCAGCTGTCAACTATGCTTTACAATGCCTTTAAGGGTGATGTGACAGCACAACGCCAGCAAGGTACCACTGCCACTAATCCTCCTCCCGTGTCCACGCAGTCAAAGACAGGACGCTCCAGCGATCTCATGGTGATATCGGACATGCGGACGTTCTTTAGTCCAACGCCTCGCCGTAGCCCTTCCGGATCCACCCTCCACCAACGCCTGGAACGGCAGGTAGCCGACTACCTGGCCTTAAGTGTGGATGTAGACACTGCTGTGAACAGCGATGAGGAACCCTTGAACTACTGGGTGCGCAGGCTTGACCTGTGGCCAGAGCTGTCCCAATTTGCCATCCAACTTCTCTCCTGCCCTGCCGCAAGCGTCCTGTCAGAAAGGACCTTCAGCGCAGCTGGAGGCATTGTCACAGAGAAGAGAAGTCGCCTAAGTCACAAAAGTGTTAAGTACCTCACCTTTATCAAAATGAATGAGGCATGGATCCCGGAGGGCTGCTGCCCGCCCCAAGACTAAGTCAGTCCCCGCACACACAGCATCTCTGCCTGCACGCCGTGTGACTGGCTGCCTGGCCTGCCCCAAAAAGACTAAGTCGCTCCCAGTCCCTCCACACAGCATGTCTGCCTGCAGGCCGCTTCACTACCTTCTCCGCCACCACCAACAGGGTCCGGGACTCCAGGCGGATTGCTGAATTTTTTAGGCCGCTGCTAGCAGCGGCCGCTGTAATAATTTTTATGGTGCGTGTACATGACTGCCTAATTTTTCTGGCTGCACTGAGGGCAGCTGCAACAACAAAAGAAAAGGCATGTACATGCGCCCATTCCCCTTCGTGATCATTACCTTGCCGTGGTGAAGGGGCTTGCGTATCACAATGAAGCAATGACCGGCGCCTAGATGAGTGTCTCGGGGGGCACACAAAAGATAATAAGGTCGTTGCTTCATTGTGGTCAGACCAAATTTGATCAGCTGGACAGTCACTGTTCTGTCATTCAGCTACATCAGCCAGGCCGACCATATGGGCTGTAAAGCCACCAAAACCTGCACTCTCGCCATGGTGCGCACCAGTCCAGCACGGCCGTCACTAGTACAAACAGCTGTTTGCGGTGCGTTACACGGTGAGTTTGGTGTGTCAGTGTGAAGCAGTACCTTAATTACACTACCTGATTGATGTATACACATGCAAGATGTTTTAAAGCACTTTAGGCCTGTCATTTAGCATTCAATGTGATTTCTGCCCTTAAAACGCTGCTTTGCGTCAAATCCAGATTTTTCCCGGGGACTTTTGGCGTGTATCCCACTCCGCCATGCCCCCCTCCAGGTGTTAGACCCCTTGAAACATCTTTTCCATCACTTTTGTGGCCAGCATAATTATTTTTTTTTTCAAAGTTCGCATCCCCATTGAAGTCTATTGCGGTTCGCGAACTTTAACGCGAACCGAACGTTCCGCGAAAGTTCGCGAACCCGGTTCGCGAACCTAAAATCGGAGGTTCGGCCCAACTCTACTGCTGACAACGGGCAGTGGGTTGGTTAGGTCAACAGCCAGCCCACGCAGGGTTCCCCTGCTGAGTGGCTGTGGACCTAAGGGAACCCTAAGGGAATCCCTGGACCTTCCCAGCTCCTGACAGACGGCACATGCCTTGCAGTAGTTTGCTACATCCCTGTTCATCCGGGGCCAATAAAACTGGTTCCGAATACCGGCGAGTGTCTTGCGGACACCCGAGTGCCCTGTCAGAGGATTACCATGTGCGGATTTCAGCACATGTCCCCTGAACGCACTCGGGACCACAAGCCACTTGGTATTCGCGTGGGATCTACCTGTAGGGGGCTGTACAGACTCACTGTACAGTCTCCCCCCTTCCCAGTACACCTTGAAAGCGGCCCCGTCTGCGAGGGGCTCAGCGGCTTGCTGCCTGAGCACCTCCAGGCTTGGGTCACTTTGTAGTGCGGCTGAGAATATGGCGCTGTCAGTTTCAGCCAACTGGCTCATGTCACACGAGGCCAGCGGCTGAAAGGTCTCATCCCTGCGGTCAGAGGAGGGGGAGGAGGCCGGAACCCCCTCCACCTGTTCTGAGCTCGGGTTCTGAGCAGTGCAGCTGCGCGGTACTGCTAGCACAGGTACACTGTCAGAATGGCACAGACGGACATTACTCAAATCATCATTGCATGCAGTAATGACATTGACAGGTATAGACATTTTTTCATTACAGACAGGTTGTACAGTAAACTCAGGTACAGCTACAGCATCATCACAACAGACAGTCTGTACATCAAACTCAGGTGCCTTTGAAGCAGGCACTATTGAACCTGGTACCCTTGAACTGGGCACATTCAACCCACCTCCCCCTGGTGCTCCCCCAAGTGTATAAAGTACCTGGTGGTGGGTGGAGAGTCCGTCTCCTTCCGTGAGCGACAAGGCGGTCGTGGCAGGTTCATAGTAGGACACAAGCTTGCCCAAATCAGTCCCTAGCAACACAGGGACTGGGAGATCCTTCATAACCCCAACAACCCGTTCTTGGACTCCTCCCACTCCCCAATCCAGCTTCACTTTTGCGTGGGCTATGTGGAAAAGGGTGCCCTCTACTCCAGTAAGGGCAAGGGATCGGCTGGAGCTGATGCTCTCCTTTGGTACAAGGTGTGAGTGAACTAACGTGATGTCAGCTCCGGTGTCTCGGAATCCGGTGACAACTTTGCCGTTCACTCTAACAAGTTGCTGCTGGTCGGTTCGGTCGCGGATTTCCTTTCCGCGGGCAAACAAGACAAAATCTGATGATCCAGGCTGTGGTTCGCTGGCGGGTTGCCTCTGCTGTGGGTGAGGTGCAGGTGATGCAGATGATCCAGGTGCTGGTGGTGTCTGTCTCCGCTCCGGGCAGTCGAACTTCATGTGTCCGGGCTGGCGGCAGTAGTGACAGGTGACCTCTCCAGGCGTTGCAGTCCTGGGTGCAGCAGCTGCGCTGGGTGGCCTCTGTGGCGGACGGCTCACAGGGGCAGGAGAGTCTGCCAGAGTATTGGGCTGACCTCCTCTCCAGCTGGATGGGACAGTTCTGCGAGTATCAGCCACCCGGGTAGTTGCAAAAGTCTCAGCAAGGTCTGCAGCGACAGTGGCTGAAGCCGGCCTGCGTTCTAGCACAAACTGGCGTACATCAGCAGGGCAAATGTTCAGAAATTGTTCCAGGACTATCAAGTCCTCCAGGACATCATAAGACCCTTTGGTGAGGCCTAGAGTCCACTGCCGGAGTGTGGTGAGCAAGCTGCTGACCACATCTCGGTACGAATCAGAAGACTTTTTCTGCCAGGCCCTGAACTTTTTCCGATAGGCTTCTGGCGTCAGCTGGTACTTAGTAATGATAGCGTCTTTTATAGCAGCATAATCATTGTCCTTCTCCGCAGGCAATTCTGCGAAGGCATCAAGCGCTTTGTAGCGCAGCAAAGGTGTCAGATGTCTGGCCCACTGGTCTTGGGACAGACGATACTGACGGCATGCTTTTTCAAAAGACCGCAAAAACAAGTCAATGTCAGTGTCTTTTTCAATATTAGCAAATTTAAATTTTGCACTTACGGGTGCTGCAGCTCCTTCAGCAGGGAGGCTGGGCGGTGAACTCCGGCTGGCCTGTTGAACTTTTGCCATGTTTAGCTCATGCTGTCGTTGGAGCTCCCGTTCCGTAGCAGCCGCTTGCCGCTCCCGTTCCTCCCGCATTTGGCGCTCTGTCCACGCTTCTGCAGATTGGCGCTCCTCACGCATGTACTGCAGGTACTTGTCCAGGTCAGTGTCCATCAGCTTTTGTAACGCCTGCTGCATTAGCGGATCAGTACAAACGGACAGTCCAGTACTGGCCAGTTCCGGGCGAGTACTGTCAGAAACTCTGGGATTGGGGTCCACACTGACATTCTCCGGCGTAACTGTTGATGCAGGGCCCTCAGGATGCACAACCTCTGTACGGTCAGGAGTCTCAGTCTCTGGTTCCCCTCGATTGTCAGATGGGCTGGTATCCACTTCAGCGGACACTCCCGGCTCCAGCAGTTGCTGGGTATCCCATTGAAACAATTCCGTTACCAGGTCCTGTTGTTTCTTGCGGCCGACATCAATGCCTCTCTCTTGGCAAAGATTTTGCAGGTCCGCCAGGCCCATTTTCTTGTAGTTCCCGGACATTTCCATGCCAAATAAAATAAAACTTTTGGGGAGGGGTACTGGCTACACAGTCTCTCTGTATATATAAAAAATATATTGCCTTCCAGCTACACCAACGAATTAGTTCGTTTCTCGATAGCGCTAGCGCTATCGTAGATACTTTCAGCACAACACAGGTCCCAACCGCTGCCTAACACTGTCACTAGAGCCCTAGTGGCTGACCGCACTTAGCCTTCTAAACGGTGCCAGCGCACAGATCGTGCGAACTCTGGTCGCAGTCAATGCGCAGGAACCGTTAAGAATTAGCCGCAGACAACTCAGAAGGGAGCCTGTGAGACACGGGTGATTACCACTTCACCCACTGGTTCAGAGTAAACTGCCACCACCGCGGTTATCATGGGACCGTGGGGCCCACTAACTGACTGACTAATCCTGCGGATAAAACGGTTAAACACACGATATTCTGTCTAGCCAACAACAAACAAACAGTAGCGTATCTTCAGAGACCCGGGATCATTTCTGTGTGTGCTGATAAGCAGGGTAGCGAAACAGTGAATGACTTGGAGGAAGTCTTTTATTCACAGCAATATAAATAATTAATATATACAGACAATTATTAAAATCAACAATTATTAAAACAGTAATAGCCAGTATGAAAAATAAAAGAAGGGAGAAAAATACTTAGTTCCTGGAAAGATGTCCTTATTGTGGGAAGAATCATAAAGTTCTTGGTTTCAAAGTCCAGAGTTCAGACCAGGTGGATGCCAGCATATCCTCGAGCTGGCATCTGATGAGTGCAAGATGGTTCAGTGTGGAGGACACTGAGTTTGGGTCCTCAGCCATTCTTATGCCCCTGCTTCAGTAGGAGGGAGTGAGGGCGGGGAGCCATACACCCCCTTCAAAGATGAGATGAGCCCTCCCCTTGTACTGGGGCTAGAAATCATATCTACCCATATATGGGCTCTATCTCACAGAACCGTACAGGTCAGGGCAGATTTATTAACATTTTCAGGTCTGTCTCGATTTACCCAGCGCCCTGATACCAGACATGAGGGGTGGGACCCCTGTGGTATCATCAGGGCCTTTCAAACTGCCTAACTGGCAGTCCTTACCTCAGAATGTTCTGAAACTTCCTCAGAACCAGCACCGGGGCTCATGCTACACTTCCCCCACGTTTGGCGAAGCTGCCATCTCAGGAACCCCAGAAATATGACAGATCTGGGAAGTTATGGATTATGCCATGAGACTGAGGTTGTGTTCTAGCTGCTAACAGCTGACTTTCCTTTGATCTTTACTAGGGAGCAAAGTGTCAAGACCTCCCGTGGATTCGTAGCCTGCTTGGCTGCACCTAGGCATCCTTTGGTTAATTAACATCTCCATGAGATCAGCTAAGTGTCACCTGGTTCCCAGAACCAAAAGGGAAATTGTGCCTTCCACAGGGAATATGTCCAAGCTAATTAACACCTTCCCCCCAGGCTGTCACTTCAGCTAAGACAGATCCCCCAGCTGTTCCTAGGCAGAGGAATACTAGGCATCAAATCTTGGTTCTATTGATCTGAAGCGCGATCGATGCAGGAATCGAGTGCGATCGTTCTTTTCTTCACGGGCGGTTCCAGGACGCGCCTGCGTCCCCGCAATCGTCCGTGACAGGTAGCCAGTAATAGGCGCCCCGGTATAGGTAGCCAGGAATAGGTGCCTCAGTATAGGTAGCCAGGAGTAGGTACCTCAGTATAGCTAGCGAGGAATAGGTACCTCAGTATAGGTAGCCAGGATTAGGTACCTCAGTATAGGTAGCCAGGATTAGGTACCTCAGTATAGGTAGCCAGGAATAGGTGCCCCAGTATAGGTAGCCAGGAATAGGTACCTCAGTATAGGTAGCCAGGAATAGGTGCCTCAGTATAGTTAGCCAGGTATAGGTGCCCCAGTATAGGTAGCCAGGAATAGGTACCTCAGTATAGGTAGCCAGGAATAGGTGCCTCAGTATAGTTAGCCAGGAATAGGTACCTCAGTATAGGTAGCCAGGAATAGGTGCCCCAGTATAGGTAGCCAGGAATAGGTACCTCAGTATAGGTAGCCAGGAATAGGTGCCTCAGTATAGTTAGCCAGGAATAGGTACCTCAGTATAGGTAGCCAGGAATAGGTGCCCCAGTATAGGTAGCCAGGAATAGGTGCCCCAGTATAGGTAGCCAGGTATAGGTGCCCCAGTATAGGTAGCCAGGATTAGGTACCTCAGTATAGGTAGCCAGGAATAGGTACCTCAGTATAGCTAGCCAGGAATAGGTGCCCCTGTATAGGTAGCCAGGATTAGGTACCTCAGTATAGGTAGCCAGGATTAGGTACCTCAGTATAGGTAGCCAGGAATAGGTACCTCAGTATAGCTAGCCAGGAATAGGTGCCCCAGTATAGGTAGCCAGGTATAGGTGCCCCAGTATAGGTAGCCAGGATTAGGTACCTCCGTATAGTTAGCCAGTAATAGGTGCCTCAGTATAGTTAGCCAGGAATAGGTACCTCAGTATAGGTAGCCAGGAATAGGTGCCCCAGTATAGGTAGCCAGGAATAGGTGCCCCAGTATAGGTAGCCAGGTATAGGTGCCCCAGTATAGGTAGCCAGGTATAGGTGCCCCAGTATAGGTAGCCAGGAATAGGTGCCCTAGTATAGGTAGCCAGTAATAGGTACCTCAGTATAGTTAGCCAGGAATAGGTACCTCAGTATAGGTAGCCAGGAATAGGTGCCCCAGTATAGGTAGCCAGGCATAGGTGCCTCAGTATAGGCAGCCAGGTATAGGTGCCCCAGTATAGATAGCCAGGAATAGGTGCCTCAGTATAGGTAGCCAGGAATAGGTGCCCCAGTATAGGTAGCCAGTAATAGGTACCCCAGTATAGGTAGCCAGGATTAGGTACCTCAGTATAGTTAGCCAGGATTAGGTACCTCAGTATAGTTAGCCAGGAATAGGTACCTCAGTATAGGTAGCCAGGAATAGGTACCTCAGTATAGGTGCCTCAGTATAGTTAGCCAGGAATAGGTACCTCAGTATAGGTAGCCAGGAATAGGTGCCCCAGTATCGGTAGCCAGTAATAGGTACCCCAGTATAGGTAGCCAGGATTAGGTACCTCAGTATAGTTAGCCAGGAATAGGTACCTCAGTATAGGTAGCCAGGAATAGGTGCCCCAATATAGGTAGCCAGGTATAGGTTCCCCAGTATAGGTAGCCAGGAATAGGTACCTCAGCATAGGTAGCCAGGTATAGGTGCCTCAGTATAGTTAGCCAGGAATAGGTACCTCAGTATAGGTAGCCAGGAATAGGTGCCCCAGTATAGGTAGCCAGTAATAGGTACCCCAGTATAGGTAGCCAGGATTAGGTACCTCAGTATAGTTAGCCAGGAATAGGTACCTCAGTATAGGTAGCCAGGAATAGGTACCTCAGTATAGGTAGCCAGGAATAGGTGCCCCAGTATAGGTAGCCAGGTATAGGTGCCCCAGTATAGGTAGCCAGGAATAGGTGCCCCAGTATAGGTAGCCAGGAATAGGTGCCCCAGTATAGGTAGCCAGGATTAGGTACCTCAGTATAGGTAGCCAGGATTAGGTACCTCAGTATAGGTAGCCAGGAATAGGTGCCCCAGTATAGGTAGCCAGGTATAGGTGCCCCAGTATAGGTAGCCAGGTATAGGTGCCCCAGTATAGGTAGCCAGGTATAGGTGCCCCAGTATAGGTAGCCAGGAATAGGTGCCCCAGTATAGGTAGCCAGTAATAGGTACCTCAGTATAGTTAGCCAGGAATAGGTACCTCAGTATAGGTAGCCAGGAATAGGTGCCCCAGTATAGGTAGCCAGGCATAGGTGCCTCAGTATAGATAGCCAGGTATAGGTGCCCCAGTATAGATAGCCAGGAATAGGTGCCTCAGTATAGGTAGCCAGGAATAGGTGCCCCAGTATAGGTAGCCAGTAATAGGTACCCCAGTATAGGTAGCCAGGATTAGGTACCTCAGTATAGTTAGCCAGGATTAGGTACCTCAGTATAGTTAGCCAGGAATAGGTACCTCAGTATAGGTAGCCAGGAATAGGTACCTCAGTATAGGTAGCCAGGTATAGGTGCCTCAGTATAGTTAGCCAGGAATAGGTACCTCAGTATAGGTAGCCAGGAATAGGTGCCCCAGTATCGGTAGCCAGTAATAGGTACCCCAGTATAGGTAGCCAGGATTAGGTACCTCAGTATAGTTAGCCAGGAATAGGTACCTCAGTATAGGTAGCCAGGAATAGGTGCCCCAGTATAGGTAGCCAGGTATAGGTGCCCCAGTATAGGTAGCCAGGAATAGGTGCCCCAGTATAGGTAGCCAGGAATAGGTGCCCCAGTATAGGTAGCCAGGAATAGGTGCCCCAGTATAGGTAGCCAGGATTAGGTACCTCAATATAGATAGACAGTTTTCGCTACCACATTGCATATAACAGCAGCTGAATGGCGCTTGTGGTTGGCAGTCAGGCGACTGAACTGGCTGCTCAACAAACAATCAGTTCAGCCATCCGTGGAAAAGAGGCCTCCTTGTGAAATCCACCATCCTGCTTACAGAGGACCTGTAGTGAAAATAATGTAATGAGTAAAATTACTTATTGTTCACAATATTCATTTATAGATTATTTAGTCAGTGTTGCCCATTGTAAGATCTTTCCTCTCCCTGATTTACATTCTGAAATGTATCACTGGTGGTGACCTCTTTAGTTCTGCCAGATGATCTGTGCGAAATGTTTGTTTGATGAGAATTCTAAAGCCAGTGAAAATAATGTCCAGTCCCCCAGAATGCTCTGGGATAGGAATGGATGGAAAGGCTGATTTCCAATTCCACGAAAGCTCCAATTGCTGAAAATGCTGATTACCGATCCTGCAGATTACCACAGAAATCCGTTAGGAAGAGGAGCTGTGTGGCCCCGGGAGGGAGGCGGTGCTCAGCGATGGGGGACAACTGAGTAGTGAGGAAAGCCTCAATAGCATCCTGAGGCTCCCCTCTCTTTAGGGAAGTATCTCATTTTGTACCCGAGCTTCGGCTCAAGTACACGTTGATTGCTGTATTGGTTTTTTGTATTGTTATACCCTGAATGCTGTTGTACAGCGCTACAGAAGATACTGGCGCTATATAAATCAATAATAATTTTTTTATCATTTTAAACCGCTACTAAGGTATGTACAATGTAACACAGCTACTTTATTTCTATACTAGCTGATGACCCGGCGGTTGCTCGGGTATGTATTTGGCTGGTGTTGGCTCCACCCACTTTTTCTAACCCTAACACACAATTACTCATTGATCACGTTTGTGAGCTTTGCGGTCTTTGGCATCAATAATTTGCATTGAAATGAAATAAATCTGATTGGCTGTGGCTCCACCCCCTTTTCTGAATTTGAACCCCAGTTACCCAATGGCCAGCTGTACCAGGTTTGAGGCTTGTGCCCTTAAAGAGAACCAGAGACATTGGGAAAAAGATTTTATACATACCTGGGGCTTCCTCCAGCCCCACAAGCCTGGATCACTCCCACGCCGCCGTCCTCCGCTGCCTCTGTCCGCCAGTAATGGGTCCCGTACTTTCAGCCATTCGACGCAAGCACGTAGTGTCACTGCCGGCAGACGCGGCCAATTTTCTGCATGAACAGGGGCTTCCTCCATATCCTTACGCATGCGCCTCCATACTACGCAGGTGCATGCGTAAAGATATGGAGGGAGCCCCTGGGCATGCGGAAAATTGGCCGCGTCCGCCGAAGGTAGCGGCGATAGAGGCAGCGGAGGACTGCGGCGTGGGAGCGATCCAGGCTTATGGGGTTGGAGGAAGCCCCAGGTATGTATAAAAGCTTTTTCATTTTTTTCATTAGCTTCATCTCTGGTTCCCTTTAACAGTGCAAGAATGGCAGCAATTAAATATTCCCCTTGAAACGCAATAGGTGAATGTTAATTGTCTTTTTTAGGCTCCACCCACTTTCCTGAATATTAATCCTAGTCACTATTAAGTGACCATCTGTGTAAAGTTTGAGAACCCTGCCATTAACAGTGTAAGAATGGCTGCAGTTTACATTTTCCAGTGAAATGTGTATTTGTCTCCGCCCCCTTTTTGGTTATGGGAATAAAAAGTATCCTATACTTTATTCCAGGTAATGTACTATGAGTGTGCCAAATTTCATTCAAATCCGTTCAGCCATTGTTGTGTGATTGAATAACAAACATCCAAACTTTCACATTTATAATATTAGTGAGATTTATATGTAATATTTTATATATTTATGTTAATACCTTAATAGT
Source organism: Hyperolius riggenbachi (assembly GCF_040937935.1). NCBI lineage: Eukaryota > Metazoa > Chordata > Amphibia > Anura > Hyperoliidae > Hyperolius > Hyperolius riggenbachi. The sequence continues at coordinate 367,322,955 of NC_090651.1, forward strand.
GCTTGACATAAAAAAATGAAACACTCATATATTGATATATGTACATACATCATTACTAGATTTAAACTGAAACAATGTTTATAAAAATCGGCAGCTCAATGAGAACGGAGGCACAGCGCCCCCTAGCGTTCACTGTGCAGAATGACTATTTGGAGAACTGAGGCACAGCTAGGAATCTCCCTGTAAACCACAACTAAATTGTGTTCCAAATTATTATGCAAATTGTATTTAAAGGGAACCAGAGACTAAATAAAGAAAAGATTATATACATACCTGGGGCTTCCTCCAGCCCCATACGCACGGATCGCTCCCACGCCGCCGCCCTCCGCTGCCTGCAGCTACGAAAACCAGGTCCCGTCACTGACGACATCGGAGCCAGCTACGCAGGAGAACTGCGCCCTCTACGTATCTCTCCAACGGCTGCTGCAGAGATACGCAAACAGCGCACTTCTCCTATGCTAGACTGGCTCCGACTTGACGGCAGAGCGAGGAGCCGGTTCTCGTAGATGCAGGCAGCGGAGGACGGCGGCGGATCAGAACATATGGGGCTGGAGGAAGCTCCAAGTATGTATAAAATCTTTTCTTTATTTGTCTCTGAATCCCTTTAAAGAGACACTGAAGCGAAAAAAAAATGATGATATTATGATTTGTATGTGTAGTACAGCTAAGAAATAAAACATTAAGATCAGATACATCAGTGTAATTGTTTCCAGTACAGGAAGAGTTGAGAAACTCCAGTTGTTATCTCTATGCAAAAAAGCTATTAAGCTCTCCGACTAACTTAGTCGTGGAGAGGGCTGTTATCTGACTTTTATTATCTCAACTGTAATTGAACTGTTTACTTTTCCTCTGCTAGAGAAGAGTTCATTACTTCACAGACTGCTCTGAAAGACTCATTTTGAATGCTGAGTGTTGTGTAATCTGCACATATTATAGAATGATGCAATGTTAGAAAAAACACTATATACCTGAAAATAAAAATGAGAATATTTTCTTTGCTGCTAATCTTCTAGTAATTATTCATAGTACACAACCAATGCATTATATCATATATTTTTTTTTGCTTCAGTGTCTCTTTAACCTCCTGAGCGGTATGGACGAGCTCAGCTCGTCCATCACCGCCGGAGGCTGCCGCTCAGGCCCTGCTGGGCCGATTTTCCTCAAATAAAAAGCAGCACACGCAGCCGGCACTTTGCCAGCCGCGTGTGCTGCCTGATCGCCGCCGCTCTGCGGAGATCTGCCGCGAGCAGCGGCGAAACAGGGTCCCCCCAGCCGCCCGAGCCCTGCGCAGCCGGACCAATCATTTCCGGCCAGCGCTAAGGGCTGGATCGGAGGCGGCTGACGTCCATGACGTCACTCCGCTCATCGCCATGGCGACGAGGAAAGCCAAAAAAGGAAGGCTGCTCATTGCAGCCTTCCTTGTTTATTCTGGGCGCCGGAGGCGATCGGAAGAACGCCTCCGGAGCGCCCTCTAGTGGGCTTTCATGCAGCCAACTTTCAGTTGGCTGCATGAAATAGATTTTTTTTTTATTAAAAAAAAACCCTCCCGCAGCCGCCCTGGCGATCTCAATAGAACGCCGGGGAGGTTAAGTGTCATAAATATTAAATATTTCGTTTTTCATTGAAACCCGTGGATGGTCTTGTGCCTCAGGGCTCTTTTGATCACTGAAAATAATCTGGGACTCCTCTGATAACTAGTTTGCCAGGTGAGCCCAAATAAAGGAAAAACTTCTAAAACAAAAAGGTTGATCTACCCTATTAACCTATTGGGCACCGTGTGTAGTAGTAAATCCTACGCTGCACTTGTGGCTGTCTAAGCCTGATGAGGCATAGGATTTACGCCACCTGCCATTTTCACTCCCGACGGGATCGTGCGCACCCGAGAGGGGAGATTAACCTGTCATATGACAGCTGACATCTCCCCTCAGTGATCAGAAGCCAACGCGATTGGCTCCTGATCGCTACAATCGCCGGCGGATCGTAGTGATCACTAACAGAGCAACGGCGGTGGGGGGGGGGGGGGGGAGAGAAGAGGATCGACTCCCCTTTCTGCCGTTCCCCTGGCGATCGTTGCTCTCCTCCGCTCTGGCCGGCATCCCCGCTTCCTCTGACTCTAATGTTGGGTCCCGGCTTGATGACGTCAGGGGATGCCGGTCAGAGCAGAGGGGCTAGAGCTGCTCATCACTTGGGCCTGGGAAGTAAGTAAAGGCTGCTGGCAATATGGGGGACACCTGGCCACACTGGGGACACCATGCCCACCATGCTATACTTGGGATCCAGCTGCCTGACCCCCCCCCCCCCCCCATGCGCCCCCCACCGCATGTAAAATGGCCTGGTCCTTAAAGGGAACCAGAGAGGAAGCACCCTTGTGTATTTTACCATGTATATCAGTAAGAACATTAGAGAAAACACTTACCATGCTCTCTGTTTCCTCCTCACTGCTAAAAGTGTCTGTTAACAGCAGTCACAAGAATCCCAGACTGAGCAATTATCTGGCTTTGCTGGGAATAATTACAGCTGAGTCATTATAGCATAGCCACAAGGGGGCAGGCTTGGGCTTGAAATAACACCACAGAAGACAGACTTAGCTATAATCTTTCTGTAGCAAAGCTAGACGGAGCAGCCTGACTTCTCAGTCGGGGATTCTTATCAGACGTGATAACAGTCAGATTACACAGAGAACAATGAAACAAAGGGCAGATTAGGTGTTTACTGTCATGTTCCCACTGATTTATAAGGTAAAATACAAGAGGGTGCTTCATCTCTGGTTCTCTTTAAGGGGGGTAAGGCTGCTGGTCCCCAAGGGGTTAAGCAGACCACCATTTTCAAGCAACATGAGAAAGAAAAACGATCTCTCTGATGCCGAAAAGTGTGACATAGTTGAACGCCTTGGACAAGGTATGCAAACTTCAGGTATTTCATGAAAACTTAAAGGATACCCAAACTGACATGTGACATGATGAGATAGACATGTGTATGTACAGTGCCTAGCACACAAATACAGTAGCTATGCTGTGTTCCTTTTTTTTTCTTTCTCTGCCTGAAAGAGTTAAATATCAGGTATGCATACTATGCAAGTGGCTGACCAGGAAGTGACTACAGTGTGACCCTCACTAATAAGAAATTCCCCTTTTTTTTACCTCTTTCTTGCTCTCAGAAGCCATTTTCTGCTAGGAAAGTGTTTTATAGTCAGAATTTCTTATCAGTGAGGGTCACACTGTAGTCACTTCCTGTCAGAGTCAGGACTGAGTCAGCCACTTACCTACCTGATATTTAACTCTTTCAGGCAGAGAAAGATAAAAGGAACACAGCCTGGTTATTTGTGTGCTTGGCACTGTACGTGCCCATGTCTATCTCATCATGTCACATGTCAGTTCGGGTATCCTTTAATGGTACCCATACACGGTACAATAAAAACGTTACATTTTTCCGTTTAGTTGACCAAAACGATCGAATGAAAGTCGAAAATAATTTTTTTTAATTAAGAAAAATGAATGATTATCCCATTTTTTTCTATATAAATCGGATCGGACATGTTGGAAAAATCTTTATATTTGATCTACCGGAATCATCGATTGAAATGATCTAATTTAATTTTTTTTTTAAATTGCACCATGTGTGGGCACCATAAGCATTATCATCATACTGTTAAAAGATTTGTGGCTGACTCAGGGTACATATACATATAAAGACGCTAGCACACCTAAGAATTATCTTTATTGTTATGTTGCAAATAAGCCAACGTTTCGGAGCCATGCAGGCCCCTTTATCAAGACACACGACGTTGCTCTAGGCTACAGCTGTAACTGTTCTGGATGCACATCCTCATCATCATAAAATCACCTTCATGCATGACAATGCCCCATCTCATGCTGCAAGGAATGCCTCTGCTATCAGCATAAAACGATAGAAGCTCCATGGTGTGGTCCCCATCCTCCCCTGACCTCAATCCTATTGAGAACCTTTGGAGCCACCTCAAGCAAAAGATCTTTCAGGGTGGGAGGCAGTTTACATCCAAACAGCAGCACTGAGAGGCTATTCTGACGGAATCAGTTGAATAGGGCTCCTGAGCCATCTGTATGAAAAGGGCGCCTGCATAGACTTCAGTGTAATTTCTGCAAATATGGGCTACAAGGTGGTGAAAAGGGCGCCCAAGGGTTGTTTTTTTTTTCGGCTACAAGGTTTCTCAATTCAGCTACAAAAGAGAGCCCCTTTGTAGCCCATATTTTTGATTCAGCTACAAGGTTTTTTTATTCTGCTACAAAAGGGCGCCCTTTTATAGCTGAGATTTTTGTTTCGGCATACCTCCCAACTTTTTTAGATGAGAAAAAGGGACACTTAAGCCACGCCCTCGCCACACCCCTGGCCACGCCTCTAGTCACGCATACCATAAAGATTTCATTAGAAACATATGATGTTTTATAATTCAAACCACACTGGTCCTTTCTATCCTGGTTCATTTTCCTTCATAGTAACAGTTTAAAATTAGTAATTTATCAATTTAAAGGATGGGAATAAAGTTTAGAGTCAAACACATTTTTAGTATAGAAATATATATATTTACATAAAAAGAGGGACAAAGTCCTGAAAGAGGGACAAATGAGGGTGAAAGAGGGACAGGGCTCCCAAAAAGGGACTGTTCCTCCGAAAAAGGGACAGTTGAGAGCTATGGTTTCGGGGGTGCAGGGGGGGTGTTAGGATTAGGCATCACAAGCGGGGAAGGGGGGGGGGTCTTAGGGTTAGGCACCACTAGGGGGATCTTAGGGTTAGGCACCATCAGTGGAGAGTTCTGTGTGAGATTAGGGCGAAGTTAGGTCATAATAATTACCAGGGGGGTGGTTAGGGTTAGGCACCACTGTGGGGGGGTGGGGTTAGGGTTAGGCACCACCAGTGGGTCTTAGGGTTAGGCACCACCAGTGGGTCTTAGGGTTAGGCACCACCAGGGGGGAGGGTTAGGGTTAGGCACCACCAGGGGGAGGGGGGTTAGGGTTAGGCACCACCAGGGAGGGGTTAGGGTTAGGCACCACCAGGGGGAGGGGGGTTAGGGTTAGGCACCACCATGGGAGGTCTCTGTGTGAGAGTAGGGAGAAGTTAGGTCATAGTAATCACCGGGCCCGGCATTACATCACAGGATCCTATAGGCACCCCAGACTTAACCCTTCATGAACCTACAAACCCCAACCAAATTTCAATAATTTGGAACGTTTGGTGCATTTTTTTTTTTTTTTTTTAAACGCACCGTTATCATTAGGAGGTTTATTTAATAACAGTCAAATTATACTCTAATGGTTGATGACTCAAAATAATGCTGACAGCCACTTGCATCCACTATTCAGGAAAATCAGATAAATATATAATTTTCATCATAATTTGAAACACCGTGGGAAATGACCCAACAAATGATAGAGCCGTGTCCGTCTCCACTCACAACATATTATAAGGTTCTTTATAGAAAACAATAGTGACAAGGCTGTATTACTGCAGATCGCCACCAGATGGCGCTCAGACACTGGCATTCCAGCCTTTCTGTCGCTTTCCCTGTAGTCTGTTTTTAACAAGGATGACGTCATTGTTTCATCATTTTCTTCAAGGGAAATAATGACGATTTAGCAATGTAAAGCTAAGCACACACATGGGATTATTGTGCTCATAGGGGATCGGTAAATGAGGGAGACACATCGGGGACCGATGCTGTATAGACGCATCGCTAGTCTTTAGCGTTCTGTTGCTATGAATGGGGGCAGAGGGAAGGTGATCGGCGTACGACAAAATGATTTCCCGCGTAGGGAGGGATCGACTATAGCAGTGCAGTCAGGCAGACTCGAGCATCAAAGGTTGTTACGGATCCAAGTTGTTGGATCCTTAACTTTCCGGGCGCTATGATCATTTCCAGATTCAGAGGCTAAAAGCCGTGCAATTTTTTCACAAGCTTTTAAACCCTAAAAACAAGGAAAAAAACATACCACAGAGAGAACTGCAGCAGCTCCCGCATATAACTCACTCAGGCTCAGGATTACCGCTCTGATCTACAGATTTCCACCCCGAGCCTGACTCGGGATTACCACTAAGGTAAGAGAAGCCATGTCGGGCGTACGCTGTACCCACACTAGATAGGCAAACAATGTTCAGCTGAAGCGGTTGTTATCAGCCATTTTGGCCAACCTTTATCTAATGTGTGTATCTTTACTGAGGGCTATTTCTCTGATCGTTATTCAACATTTGCCTGTGGGACAGTAAAAATGGCCAATCCAGATTGAATGTGAGTACTTGGCTTTAGACCATTCCCAGAAACAGTGCTAGCAAAGTGTCCACCAACACACAAGACCATACACAAACACATACAGTACATATACATATATTTACATCAGATTTGTATGCTTTTTAAAGCAAAAGAAAAAAAGGGGGGGAAAAAACAAAAACAAAAACAAAGAAAAACAATTCACTAAGCTTTATCAAACACTTTATCAAACATTTGATAATTTACCACATGGGTAAAATCTAATTTTAACAATTGTGGTCAGACCAAATTCGATCAGCTGGACAGTCACTGTTGTTCTATCATTGAGCTACCACAGCCCGGCGACCAATAGGGCTGGAAAACCGCCACGGCCTACACTCTCGCCATGGTGCGCACCAGTCCAGCACGGCCGTCACTACACAAACAGCTGTTTGCGGTGCATTACACAGTGAGTTTGGTGTGTCAGTGTGAAGCAGTACTCTAATTACACTCCCTGATTGATGTATACACATGCAAGATGTTTGAAAGCACTTTAGGCCTGCAATTTAGCATTCAATGTGATTTCTGCCTTTAAAACACTGCTTTGCGTAAAATCCGGATTTTTACCCGGGACTTTTGCCGTCTATCCCACTCCGCCATGCCCCCCTCCAGGTGTTAGACCCCTTGAAACATGTTTTCCATCACTTTTGTGGCCAGCATACATTTATGCTGTCAATTTCTTGATTTATAGATTTTTTTTTGGTTCATAATTGTGGAACAAGGTCACCCAGGTGTGTGAGGGCTGGTGCACACCAGAGCGGTTCTGGAGCGTTTTTTAAAACGTTTGCAGGGGGAAACCGCTTGGCTAATGAAAGTGAATGGGATGGTGCACACCAGAGCGGCTCGTTTTTTCCACAAACGCAAACTCGGGGGCTGCAGCATTTTTTAGATTTCTGAGGCGTTTCTGCCTCAATGTTAAAGTATAGGAAAGTGGAAAAAGCTAGATCAGAGCGGATTTCCAGGCGTTTTTGTTACAGAAGCTGCTCAGTAACAGCTTTACTGTAACAATATATGAAATCTGCTACACAAAAACGCTCTAAAACCCGCTAGGCATGGTTAGAAAACCTCTCTATGGCCTAGTGCACACCGGAGCGTTTCCGCTGCGGTTTGCGATCTGCTTGCGGGTGCGGATCCGCTAGGGTAATGTATTTCAATGGGCTGGTGCACACCAGAGCGGGAGGCGTTTTGCAGAAACGCATACTCCCGGGCTGCTGCAGATTTTGGATTGCGGATGCGTTTCTGCCATAATGTTAAGTATAGGAAAACCGCAAACCGCTCTGAAAAACGTCACTTCAGAGCGGTTTGCCGGGTTTTTTTGTTACAGTAGCTGTTCAGTAACAGCTTTACTGTAACAATACATGAAATCTACTACACCAAAACCGCTACACAAAACCGCAAAACGCTAGCTGAAACGCTGCAGAAAAATAAGAAAAAGCGTTTCAAAATCTGCTAGCATTTTGCGGATCTGCTAGCGGTTTTTGGTGTGCACTAGGCCTAAGGGCTGGTGCACACCGAGCGGCTTTTTGGGCGTTTTCAGATCCGCTTGCGGCTGCGGATCTGCTTGGTCAATGTATCTCAATGGGGTGGTGCACACCAGAGCGGCAGGCGTTTTGCAGAAACGAAAAATGCCTGGGTGAGGCATTTTTTGGATTTTGGATGCGTTTCTGCCTCAATGTTAAGTATAGGAAAAACGCAAACCGCTCTGAAAAACGGCACTTCAGAGCGGTTTTGCAGGCGTTTTTGTTACAGAAGCTGTTCAGTAACAGCTTTACTGTAACAATATATGAAATCTACTATACTGAAAACCGCAGCAGCAATCCGCAAAACGCTAGTAAAACGCCTCATAAAAATAAAAAAAAGCGTTTAAAAATCTGCTAGCGTTTTGCGGATCTGCTAGCGGGTTTTGGTGTGCACCAGCCCTAAGCATGCCTAGAATCTCTCTGAGGCCTGGTGCACACCAAAACCCGCTAGCAGATCCGCAAAATGCTAGCAGATTTTGAAATGCTTTTTCTTATTTTTCTATGGCGTTTTGCTAGCGTTTTGCGGATTGCTGCAGCGGATTTCAGTATAGTACATTTCATATATTGTTACAGTAAAGCTGTTACTGAACAGCTTCTGTAACAAAAACGCCGGCAAAACCGCTCTGAACAGGCGTTTTTCAGGTCGGTTTGCGTTTTTCCTATACTTAGCATTGAGGCAGAAACGCATCCGAAATCCAAAAAATGCCTCACCCCGGCATTTTTCGTTTCTGTAAAACGCCTCCCACTCTGGTGTGCACCACCCCATTGAGATACATTGACCAAGCGGATCTGCAGCCGCAAGCGGCTGCAGAAACGCTGAAAAAGCCGCTCGATGTGCACCAGCCCTGAAATCTGCTTCAAAAACCTCTAGTGTTTTGCGGATCTGCTCGAGGTTTCTGGTGTGCACTGGGCCTAATGCAGGTTTCCCAAATGTTACGATCAATCACTCAAAAAGATTGATTGTAATTCTCGAATTGAAAAGAAATATAAAAAATGGTAATGTGTGTGTGGCCACCATATGGATGTGTGCGCGTACCCGAGCGTCTGCTGCAGGCGCGGGCGCATAGATGCGTGGGCGTGCACATATCGAAGCCTTTCATTCCTGGAGGTTCAATCACACCTGAATTAGGAGGCCTATGGAGGCTGCCATATGTATTCCCTTTTAAACAACACAAATCGTCCTGCTGATCCTCTGCCTCTATAACCTAGTACACACCATGCAATTTCCCATCCGATAGATGGGTCGCTCATTTCTGACAGGTTAGATCGTTTTTCTGATCGATTTTCTGATCACTTCTAAGCAAATCGATCAGAAAAACGATTGGAAGTCAGATCGTACCTGTCAGAAATGATCTATTCGACCCATCTATCTGACGGGAAATTGCATGGTGTGTACCAGGCTTAATACTTAGACTGTGAACAAGTACACAGATCAAGAGCTCTGACTGAAGTCTGACTGGATTAGTCACCTGATCAGCAAAGCTCAGTAGGGTGCCAGGCAACTGGTATTATTTAAAGGGGCACTATGCCGAAAAATTTTAAAATATGGGCAAACGTACCAATAAGAAGTACATTTTTTTCCAGAGTAAAATGAGCCATAAATTACTTTTGTCCTATGTTGCTGTCACTTACAGTAAGTAGTAGAAATTTGACAGAAGCGACAGGTTTTGGACTAGTCCATCTCTTCATAGGGGATTCTTAGGGATTTATTTATTTTCTAAAGCATTTAGTGAATGGCAGTTGCTCCGTCCAACTGCCACAAAACTGTGTAGCGAGCAGGGAAGCTGGCCAGCATCATTGGGGTCTCAAACTCAATTTACCTGGGAGCCGCAGGAGACAAAGTCAGGATGAAGCTGGGCCGCAAAAGAAATTTCACAAAAAAAGTCCTCAAATGTCATTATTAACAGTTTTAATTATTTCTTCTGAACATGAAGTGTCCTACCTCATAGTTTGCTTCAGTGTTCCCATTACAAGTAATCCGCCGTGTCCCCGCCGCAAAATGAGGCCTGCAGAGCCCCCAAATCCCCCGGGGGGCAATCCGCCGGCATTTCCTGGAAGGGGCAGAGCTTTCAGCTTCAGCTCTGCCCCTCCTGACGTCAATCGCGGCGGATCGCCACCTCTGTCCGCCCCTCTCACTCTTCCTTCACAGAGAGGGGCGGGGAGAGGCGGAGATCCGTGCGGCGATTGACGTCAGGAGGGGCAGAGCTACAGCTGGAAGCTCTGCCCCTCAGCGCAGTCGTGGATGTTTGCCCGGGGAATTTGGGGGCTCTGCAGCCCTCGTTTAGCGGCGGGGATGCGGCAGATTACTTGGGAGCACTAAAGCAAACTATAAGGTAAAATAGTTCGCTTCCGTGTCTCTTTTGCTTTTGCCGGCGCGGGCCACAAAATATTGTACCGAGAGCCGCAAATGGCCCGCGGGCCGCGAGTTTGAGACCCCTGGTTTAAATCCTTTTTAGGGGATATCTTTATAAAGTATAAAAGCCTTGCTGAGAATCCCCTATGAAAAGATGGACTAGTCCAAAACCTGTCGGTAATGTCAGATTTCCACTACCTACTGTAAGTGACAGCAACATAGGAGAAAAGTAAATTATGGCTCATTTTACTCTGGAAAAAACGTACTTCTTATTTGTCTATGTTTGCACATATTTTAAATTTTACGATTTTTTTGCCATAGTGCCCCTATAAAAGGAAATAAATGGCAGCCTTCATATCACTATCACCTCAGGTGTCTTCCCGGAACCTGCAGTGGTTATATTAGATCATTAAATGCAGATTTTTACAGACAATGCTGTGTGATGTCTGTGTTATGATCTCACATATGCTTTAGTTACATGGCAGTGAAGGAGATATGGAAATTTTACGCATGCTGTAATCAGTGCAGAATCCTCAGCTGAGCCCCTGTAATCTGGGGGGCTTCGGTCTTGGCGCTCCTGACGCACGGCAGGCTCAGTCTCACCTTACTGCAGAGAGAGATAACCGGGACGCCGGCGTGGAGCGATTATACGGGAAGAGCTTATATAAAGTTTTCACAGGTTTGCATTACTTAGCAGGATCTGACAGCATCTGCACAGTAAAGCCTTTGTGTGCTTAGCGATGAGATCGAATGGCCCAGCAGTCATTTCACCGGAAAATACGCAAAAAGGACGCAAAATCCGTAAGCGGGGCATTTTGGCGCTGGAGGTCGCACAGACGTTTGGGTTAGGCATTAGTGGAGGGGCCTCCTAGGGTTAGACATCACTGGGAGGAGGTAGTTAGCGTTAGCATCGATGGTGGGGTTGGTTAGGGTTAGGCATCAACCGCAGGGCTGGTTCTCTCATGAAGCAAGGTGAAACACTTGCATCAGGCGGCAGAGATTACAGGGACAGCATGTATGTACTGTGGTTACACTAACAGCATGCAGTCAGAGTAAGAGGAGAAGGGGGAGGAGAGTGAGGTGAAGAGGTCATCACTGGGGAAAAGCAGCTTGTTGTGCTCCTCTTCCTGACGTTCCCCCCCGGTGATCGGCGCTCCCCTCCGCTCCGGCCGGCATCCCCGCTCGCTCTGGCATAAGTCTGGCATAAGTCCCGGAACTTAGCAGCAGTATGAGCGGGGATGCAGGCCGGTGTAATGTCTGATTGTGCTGCCCGGAAGCTCCCTTCCACATTGGAGTAGCGCGCATGCTCAGTGTGAAGTTAATGATGCTGCTGGAGGTAAAATACTAAATATCTTCACTTGCACACCTCTTACACTCCCCAAATTTTCAGGGTAGGGAGGGAACCCCCCGAACTACCTCTATGCCAAATTGCAGCCCCTGAGCCCCGCTGGTTCAGGAGATAGATTAGAGAAATCTATCTCGGGAACCAGCGGGTCTCGGGGGCTGCAATTTGGCATAGAGGTCGTTCTGAGGGTCCCCTCCCTCCCCTGAAAATTTGGGGAGTGTAAGAGGTGTGTAAGTGGAGATATTTAGTATTTTACCACCTGCAGCATCATTCAATAGGAAATGTGGCCGCACAGTCTCCTACTGCGCATGCGGGGGGAGCGCAAATCAACAGGCAGCGTAATCAGACACAACACCGGAGCGGAGGTGTCCACAGCTGCTCATTGCTAGAGCCTGGAAGGTGAGTAAAGGCTGCTGGCTACAGGGGGAACACTATGCCCAGCATGCCAAAATGGGGATCCGGCTGCCTGTCCCCCCTCAAACGCGCCCCCCCCCCTCCGCATGTAACATAGCCTGGTCCTCAAGGGGGGTTAGGCAACTGGTCCCCAAAGGGTTAAACAAAATCAAGAAGAGCCATTTAGCGGGGAGGGGTTAAGGTAAGCTCATGGGTTACAGTTTAGGGCTTAGAAGGAGTAGAGATGAGAATATTAGAGACAAATAGCCTCAATTCAATATGCATTACTGCATTCATTTGGCAATGACCTTATCACTGCTTATCACACCTAAATGAACTACAGTATATTATAATTATGTTCCTAGTACAATGTGTGCCTTCAATATATTATTTGTAAATAAAGGTGTATTATTTCTGTTTTTTGTTTTCTCACTCTACCCTATCAATAATTACAAGTCCTTATTTGATGAAATTACAGTAATATACCCTCATGATACATATTCAAAACTTCACTTTTTTTTAAACAAGTGTTTTATTATGGTAACTATGGAGTGCAGGGGAGGGAGGAGGAAGGGGTTAATTTAATTTTATTTAATTTATGTACTGTACGGTGTAGTGTAAAATGTGTATTTTGTATGATTTTTTTTTAACCACTAGATGTCCCCACACCCTTTATTCTGTGTGCAATAAACAGAGTTCAGAGCACTCAGGCAGTGTTTGTTACAGGAATGATCATTGGCTTCTCACAGAAGCCATGATCCTTTCCTTTACCGGCACGTTGATTGGCTCAGGGAACACATGTTTCCATTCACCAATCACGGATGTATCAGTCTCGGCGGGTGTGAGCAGCGGGAGTGCACGCTCGCACGGCGGTGCAAGATTCTAGTGACGCATTAAAACATCCTGTCTGCAGTTAACATTAACTGCAAACAGGACATTTTAAAATATCCACTTTGCAGCAACAGGTTAATCGTAGTCTATCGGTGCCTTTTCATGAAGGTGGTAAAATTGGTTTAGTGATTGGCCAATCAAAATTGGATGTGTGTATCAGGCTTTAATATGAGAGCAAGATCCCGTGTGTGTGTGTGTATGTATACATGTGTCCCAATGTTTGTGCATGTGTAGACAGATGTGACTGTATATATGTCTCGGTGTATGTGTATAAATCTATGTGTGTACAAGTGCTATAAATAGAGTTGTCCCGAACGGTTCGGCAGAGAACTTATTCGCGCGAACATCGGTGGTTCGTGTTCGCATCGAAACGCGAACTTTATGGGGAGTTCGACCCACCCTTATACTACATCATTGGGCTAAACTTTGACCCTCTACATCACAGTCAGCAGACACATGACAGCCAATCAGGCTGTACTCCCTCCTGGAGCCCCCCTTCCCCTTATATAAGGCAGCAGCGTTGGCCATCATCTCACTCGGTGTTGCTGCAGTAGTGAGAGAAGGGAGAGGAACCTGCTGCAGAGATAGGGAAAGCTTAGTAAGGCTCTTGTAGCTTGCTCCTAGCTGATATTTGTTGTTGGAAAGCACCACAAAAAGAGCTCTTTTCAGAGCTAATGTTCTTGTGAAGTGTTTTTTTTTGTGTCCCACTGACACTGCATATACAGCCCTGTGTGTCGCAGCTGGCCCTTGCTAATTGCTATACTGTACAAGGCCCAGCACATTCAGTGCCTACCTTTTCACTGCACCTGTGTGTGACAGCTGCACATTTGTAATACCAGTCTGTGCAGTGCATACCTGTTCATGTTCACTGCACCTGCGTGACAGCACGCAGTGTTATATACCAATCACTGCATAACTGTTCACTGCACCTGTGTGTGTGACAGCTGCACATTTGTAATACCAGTCCGTGCATACCTGTTCACTGCACCTGTGTGACAGCACGCAGTTTCATATACCAGTCACTGCATACCTGTTCACTTCACCTGTGTGACTGCACATTGTTATACCAGCAGTTACTGAATACCTTTCACTGCATCTGCACATTGTATTATACCGGGAGTCACTGCATACAGTGACGTAGTTAAGGAGCTGTGGGCCCTGATGCAAGTTTTACAATGGGGCCCCCCAAGCACTCCGAACATAACAATTGATACGGCACACCAAAACCTATCAATGGCAAATACAGTGTCAGAGATGCAAGAAGGGAATGGGAAACAGTTTGTTAATGATTACCACTATTCAAAGTATCTATAGAAGTGATTATTATGAGCACAGGATCAATAGAGAGCTAAAACTGTAGTTGAGGGAGGGCCCTTCAGGGCCCCTCTGGCCCAAGTGCCCCGATGCGGTCGCAACCTCGGCAACCCCTATTGCTACGCCCCTGCCTGCATACCTTTCACTTGAATGGATGGCAGACCTGCCCTCCATAACAGATTCTCGTTAAGGGCAAGTGGTGTCATCTCTAGCACACAGCGTTGGGTGAAGGGTCCATCTGACCACAGATGCCTGGTCTGCAAAGCACGGTCAGGGCAGGTACATTACTTATACAGCACATTGGGTCCTTCCTTGGATGTGTGGTGGTAGCTGTTTCTCAGGCTCCCAGTCCGGACTGGAATCGAACCCCGATTCCTCGGCCGTACCCTTCCTTTACCAGTGGTAGAGAAAGAACCATCGACAGTCTGAGCAGCGATGAACTACTGGCTGCGCAGGCTTGACCTGTGGCCAGAGCTGTCACAAATTTCCATTCAACTTCTGGCTTGCCTTGCCTCAAGCGTCCTAGAAAGGACCTTCAGTGCAGCTAGAGGCATTGTCAGTGAGAAGAGAAGTCACCTAGGTCAAAAAAAAGTGTTCAGTACCTCACCTTTATTAAAATGAACGAGGCATGGATCCTGGAGGGCTACTGCCCACTCAAAGACTAAGTCAGTCCCCACACACAGCATCTCTGCCTGCACGCCCTGTGACTGCCTGCCCCAAGACTAAGCCACTCTCCACACAGCATCTTTACCTGCCAGCCGCTTGACTGCCTTCTCCGCCACACCACCAACAGGGTCCAGGACTCCAGGTGGATTCCTGAACAAAAAAAATAATAATTTTTCTGGTGCGTGTACATGCCTACCTAATTTTTCTGGATGCACTGCAGCTGCAACAACAAAACAAAGGGCATGTACATGTGCCCATTCCCCTTTGTGATCATTACCTTGTCCCTTGCCGCGGTGAAGGGGCTTGCGTATCACAATGAAGCAATGACCGCCGGCTATATGAGTGTCTCGGGGGGTGGAACACCAAAGATAATAAGGTCGTTGCAACTTGCTTCATTGTGGACAGACCAAATTCAATCAGCTGGACAGTCACTGTTCTATCATTGAGCTACCTCAGCCCGGCGACCATATAGGCTTGAAACATGGGCTGATTGATGTATATACACAATCAATCGATTCCGGACTCAACCCTTGCACGAATAATCTTCAGAATTTATTGTAATAAGGTATGCGGTTATACAGCAGACAAAAAAGCACAACGTTTCGGGCTACATGCCCTTTCCCAAGTACTTAAAGGGATACTGTAGGGGGGGGGGGGGGGGTCAGGGGAAAATGAGTTGAAGTTACCCGGGGCTTCTAATGGTCCCCCACAAACATCCTGTGCCCGCGCAGCCACTCACCGATGCTCCGGCCCCGCCTCCGGTTCACTTCTGGAATTTCAGACTTTAAAGTCTGAAAAACACTGCGCATGCGTTGCCGTGTCCTCGCTCCATCTGATGTTACCAGGAGCGCACGGCGCAGGCACAGACCATACTGGGCCTGCGCAGTATGCTCTTGGTGCCATCAGTGGGAGTGAGGACACAGCAATGCAGGCGCAGTGGCTTTCAGACTTTAAAGTCTGAAATTCCAGAAGTGAACCGGAGGCGGGGCCAGAGCATTGGGGAGTGGCTGCGCGGGCACTGGATGTCTGTGGGGGACCATTAGAAGCCCCGGGTAACTTCAACTAATTTTCCCGACCCCCCCCTACAGTGTCCCTTTAACCATCTGAACAAACTTAGACCTTCATATAGACACACACATATTGACACACCCCTCCAAAGCAGTAAGGGGCGGGCACAAAACTTTTCCAGAACATTAACCCTTACTCCTGAAAGGACAACCAATTATCATAATAAGCACTTTAACTGAAGTCCTCGTTAAGGCCACTGGGGGACTGCGTCCCCAACCTGTCCCTCCACCAAGCCTCACGCCGCAACAGCGCACTCCTAAATTCTCTACCTTCTTGGCGCTGAACCACTTCGAGTACCTGCCATCGAAGCTGGCTCACACCACGATTAAATTCCGCAAAATGGCGTGCGAGGGGATATTCCCGTTTTTTTCTCCTCATCCTTTTTCTTTTTACACGCTTCAGGGTGGCGAATGTTGCTCTTATGCTCGTTGAGTCTAGTTTTAATGTCCCTTGAGGTCTGGCCAACATAGGACAGACCGCAAGGGCACTTGATTAAGTACACAACACCCGTCGAATCGCAAGTAGCGAAATCTCTAATAGGAACCGGCTTAACCGATCTAGTACTTTGTACGTTGGGCCCCCTTATGATGCCATGCAATGCTGGCAATTGAGACATGGAAAGGTCCCTTTCCTAGGGGTGCCTAAAAACACCTGGCTGCCGGCTGGGTAATTTAGATCTCCCAATGTCCGTTCTAACCAATTGGTCTTTAATGGACTTACCCTTACGGTAGACGAACCTAGGGGGTGCTCGGCAGATCTGGGCAAGCTGAGGATCCGCCTCCACCAGTGGCCAAAACTGGAGGACATTGTCCCGCAGAATTGAGGACTCCCTGCAAAATGTTGTAATAAAATTTACATTAGTTTTATTATCATCCGTCTGTACACCATAAGTTCTCAGTGTTTCCCTATTCATAGCTCCCACCTCTACCGCTAACTCCTCACATCTTCTCTGATCATACGCTCTTAAGAGGGTAGAGGTGGGAGCTATGAATAGGAAAGCACTGAGAACTTATGGTGTACAGAAGGATGATAATGACAATAATGTAAATTTTATTACGACATTTTGCAGGGAGTCCTCGATTCTGCGGGACAATGTCCTCCAGTTTTGGCCACTGGTGGAGGCGGATCCTCAGCTTGCCCAGATCTGCCGAGCACCCCCTAGGTTCGTCTACCGTAAGGGCAAGTCTATTAAAGACCAATTGGTTAGGGCGGACATTGGGAGATCTAAATTACCCCGCCAGGTGTTTTTGGGTACCCCTAGGAAAGGGACCTTTCCATGTCTCAATTGCCAGCATTGCAATGGCATCATAAGGGGGCCCAATGTACAAAGTACTAGATCGGTTAAGCCGGTTCCTATTAGAGATTTCGCTACTTGCGATTCGACGGGTGTTGTGTACTTAATCAAGTGCCCTTGCGGTCTGTCCTATGTTGGCCAGACCTCAAGGGACATTAAAACTAGACTCAACGAGCATAAGAGCAACATTCGCCACCCTGAAGCGTGTAAAAAGAAAAAGGATGAGGAGAAAAAAACGGGAATATCCCCTCGCACGCCATTTTGCGGAATTTAATCGTGGTGTGAGCCAGCTTCGATGGCAGGTACTCGAAGTGGTTCAGCGCCAAGAAGGTAGAGAATTTAGGAGTGCGCTGTTGCGGCGTGAGGCTTGGTGGAGGGACAGGTTGGGGGACGTAGTCCCCCAGTGGCCTTAACGAGGACTTCAGTTTAAAGCGCTTCTTATGATAATTGGTTGTCCTTTCAGGAGTAAGGGTTAATGTTCTGGAAAAGTTTTGCGCCCGCCCCTTAATGCTTTGGAGGGGTGTGTCAATATGTGTGTGTCTATATGAATATCTAAGTTTGTTCAGATGGTTAAGCACTTGAGAAAGGGCATGTAGCCCGAAACGTTGTGCTTTTTTGTCTGCTGTATAACCGCATACATTATTACAATAAATTCTGAAGATTATTCGTGCAAGGGTTGAGTCCGGAATCGATTGATTGTGTATGGACTGGATTATGATTGGAGGCATGATGGACCTCCTACGATGATCTGTGACTCCCCGAGATTAACAGAGTGATTCCTGAGGTCTGTGGAAAACCCTCGTTGTGTTTGCTGATTGATGTATACACATGCAAGATGTTTTAAAGCACTTTAGGCCTCCAATTTAGCAATGCAATGTGATTTCTGCCCTTAAAACCCTGCTGTGCGTCAAATCCGGATTTTTCCCCGGGACTTTTGGCGTGTAACCCACTCCGCCATGCCCCCCTCCAGGTGTTAGACCCCTTCAAACATCTTTTCCATCACTCTTGAGGCCACAATTAGTGTTTGTAGTTTTGAAAGTTCGCCTGCCTATTGAAGTCTATGGCGGTTCAAAAAGTTTGCAAACTTTTTCCGCATGTTCACGAACCTGAAATCGGAGGTTCGAGACAACTCGCATTATAAATGTGCAATATATATATATATATATATATATATATATATATATATTCTACTAAAAATTTAGTTTTTAATTGATATATTTCTTAATTTAAAATGTTGATATGCAGTAAAATGAACCAGGATAGAAAGGACCAGTGTGTTTTGAATTATAAAACAACATATTTTTCCTATGAAATCTTTATGCTATGTGTGACTACGAATGTGTTGTGGGCGTGATTAGGAGTGTGGTAGGGCAGGGTTGCCAAGCGTCCGTAAAAAGACGGACTGCCCGTACAAAAGCACTTAAAATACAGCTGTCCGTACTGCCCGTATTTCAAGTGTAGTCGTCCGTCCAAAACGCATTAAATGTGCAAATGTATTCTGCGCATGCGCCATGCACACTCTATTTTCAGCCTCCCCTCTCCTCGCTGGGTCCCTCCCTTCCAATCAGATAACTTTTTTTGGCGCAGGCGCCACTCGCTGCCCAATAATAGAGATGCAGGCAGCCAGCCCAGCCCACCCAGCCCAGCGAGCGAAGAGGAGGACTGTGAGTGTCACGGCTGGTCGGAGCTGAGGTCGTAGCGCCACAGGCAGCCAGCAGTAGAGATGGGAAGTTCGGATCTTTTCAATGATCCGGATGATTCGAATCGGATCATTGAAGAGATCCGGATCTTTGATCCGAATCTCGGATCATTTTACTACCGGAAGCATTCGGGGGTGAAATGAACAGCAGGACAGGTCTGTGGACAGGAGAAGGGGAGGGAGTGGACACACAGAGAAGGGGAGAAGATGGACAGAGGGCAGGGAGTGGACAGAGAAGGGAGGAGGGACGAGCAGAGAGCAGAAATGTTTGCACACAATACCCACATGCTGAAGTCATATGCTTTACATATATTTCACCTATATGCTCATCTGTACACTTTGAAAGAAAAGGTCGCACAGTGAAAGAAAGCATTCCCAGAAGATAAGTGCAGCTGTTTAGTGCCGAGTGCAGGAGGATCATATTGCACAGCAATCACAGTGCCTGCAAAGTTACTGAGCTGTGCTGAGCCAAAAGCTTCCAATGTGATCACTGTGCAGCACTAGGGAACAGCCAGCCTATAATGAGCAGCACATTGCAGCCAGTATGTGTGCTCTACACATATCTGGCAGTGGCACCCATGTCCCCTCTCTCTCATCTACCTGTCTCCCTGCAAGGCTGCCTCCCATCCAACAGAGCGATCCCTGCTTCCAGGACCCCGCTGCCCGCTGAGAGGGGGCGTGTCGCTCCTGGCCCCGCCCCTTTTGCGATCCGAATCACTCATTTTGATGATTCGGATTATCGACTCATAAAATAGATTCGGATCAAAGATCCGAATCGTTCATGATCCGGACAACACTAGCCAGCAGCCGAGCAGGAGCAGGCAGCCAACCCACCCAGCCCAGCGAGCGAGGAGGAGGAGGACAGTCAGTGTCATGGCTGGTCGGAGCTGAGGTCGCAGCTCCACAGCCAGCCACCAGCTGAGCTAGCAAGCAGCCGAGCAGGAGCAGGTAGCCTGAGTCCACAGACTGATTGGAGCCCAGCAGCCGCCGCCAGGAGGGACCACCAGGGAGACAAACAGCCGACCAGCACACTGACTGTGAGTCACTTTGTATCTGTGTGTGAGAGAGGGGGGCCGCGGCTCTACCTGAACTACAAAGCATTCCAAGCTAGCCTGCCTCCTGTCACTTATGTGTCCCCACCCCCGATTCTTCAGCCTGAGTCCCCTACCTCAATCACTGTCAGCCCAGCAGCTGCCACAGATCCTCCATAGTCTCCTGCACACAGCCCACCTCCTCTCTACAGTCACAGTGACCAAGTTAAGGGTCAACACATAAAGGCAGGTCATATCTTAATATATTGGGCAAATGTAAATGCTGCTGTTATCCCTGACTGTAATGGATGCCATAAAAGTGAGTGTTTTGAGCTGTGAACAAAGAGGGAAATAGAGGTTCCTAAATTTAAATCCTTTTAAACAATGCAGGTTGCCAGGCTGTTCTGCTGATCCTCTGCCCCTAATACTTCTAGCCATAGACCCTGAACAAGCAATCAGATCAGATGTTTTAATCACACAGCTGAAACAATCATGCAGCAAAAGCAGTCAGACACTACTGCAGCCAACGAGCTTGCCAGGGCAGCCAGGCAACTGGTATTGTTTAAAAGGAAATAAATATGGCAGCCTTCATTTACCTTACTAGGGCAGTTGTAATTTAAAGGAAACCTAAAGTGAGGGAATTATGTTTTACTTACTTGGGGCTTCTTCCAGCCTCTCCACAGTCAATAACAGCCCTCGGTGTCCCCTCAGCCCACTCGGTTGTGCTGCTTTCACTCCTGGCTGTGTGCGCCTCCTTTATCGTGCTCTTGTGGCTAACGACACTGAGAGGAGCTCACAATTTAATTCCCACCATAGTCATAGTCTAATGTCCTACCATATTATTATTATGTATTTATATAACACTGACATCTTCTGCAGCACATTACAGGGTACATAGTCATGTCACTGACTGTCCTCAGAGGAGCTCACAATCTAATCCTACCATAGTCATAGTCTAATGTCCTACCATATTATTATTATTATGTATTTATATAGCACTGACATCTGCTGCAGCACATTACAGAGTACATAGTCATGTCACTGACTGTCCTCAGAGGAGCTCACAATCTAATCCTACCATAGTCCTAGTCTAATGTCCTACCATATTATTATTATGTACTTATATAGCACTGACATCTTCTGCAGCACTTTACAGAGTACATAGTCATGTCACTGACTGTCCTCAGAGGAGCTCACAATCTAATCCTTCCATAGTCATAGTCTAATGTCCTACCATATTTATGGCAAAAAATTCTTCTCCGTTCAAGAGGGCTGCTTCACATGAGCCCTACGCAGCAATCTCCTGCTTCAGCTATGTTTCTTTCCTCCCGAAATTCACAAAAAGTTCCCTAAAAAGCCCGCTACTGACTCCGCCCATGACTCCGCCCCCTGTCCGTCCAAAATTTGGGGTGTCCAGATTTTTTGACCATTTTGTCCAGGAAAAATGCGAAATTGGGTTGGCAACCCTGTGGTAGGGGCGTGATTAGGAGTGTGGTAGGGGCATGATTAGGGGTGTGGTAGGGGCATGATTAGGGGTGTGGTAGGGGCGTGATTAGGAGTGTGGTAGGGGACGTGATTAGGAGTGTGGTAGGGGGCGTGATTAGGAGTGTGGTAGGGGGCGTGATTAGGAGTGTGGTAGGGGCGTGATTAGGAGTGTGGTAGGGGGCGTGATTAGGAGTGTGGTAGGGGGCGTGATTAGGGTAGTGGTAGGGGGCGTGATTAGGAGTGTGGTAGGGGGCGTGATTAGGAGTGTGGTAGGGGGCGTGATTAGGAGTGTGGTAGGGGGCGTGATTAGGAGTGTGGTAGGGGGCGTGATTAGGAGTGTGGTAGGGGGCGTGATTAGGAGTGTGGTAGGGGGCGTGATTAGGAGTGTGGTAGGGGCGTGATTAGGAGTGTGGTAGGGGCGTGATTAGGAGTGTGGTAGGGGCGTGATTAGGGGTGTGGTAGGGGCATGGCTTAATTGTCCCTCTTTCTTATCTCAAAAAGTTGGGGGTATGCATATATATTAGTAGTCTTACGTAGTGATACAGTTATCACTGATTGAATAGGCACATAGCTAAAACTGCTAAACTGCTTTTAAAGGACACCTGAAGTTAAAGAGATATGGAGTCTGCCATATATATTTACAATACCAGTTGCCTGGCTATCCTGATGATCCTTTGCCTCCAATACGTTTAGCCATAGCCCCTGAACAAGTAGCAGATCAGGTGTATCTGCCATTTTTGACAAATTTGAAAAGATTAGCTGCCTGCTTGTTTCTGGTGTGATTCAGACACTACTGCAGCCAAATAGATCAGCAGGGCTTCCAGGCAACTGGTAATGTTTAAAAGGAAATAAATATGGCAGCTTCCACATCCTTCTCACTTCAGGTGTCTTTGAGGCCGATTTTACACCTGATCATCGTTCATATGACCCTGTGGCAGGGTACGCTGACAGGACCATTCATAGCCCTGCCTCTCTCCCCCTCCGCACGCCCCTCGCAGGGCGACGTGTTCCCAGCTGGACAGGAAGTATGCAGGGGCGTAGCAATAGGGGTTGCAGAGGTTGCGACCGCATCAGGGCCCTTGGGTCAGAGGGGCCCAAAGGGCCCTCCCTCAACTACAGTTTTAGCTCTCTATTGGTCCTGTGCTCATAATAATCACTTCTATAGATGCTGTGTGTAGTGGTAATCATTAACAAACTGTTCCCCATCCCCTTCTTGCACCTCTGACACTGCAGTTGCCATTGGCAGGTTTCGGTGCGCTATATCAATTGTTATGTATGGAGTGCTTGGGGTGGGGAAGGGGGGGGGGGGGGCCCATTGTACAACTTGCATCGGGGCCCACAGCTCCTTAGCTACGCCACTGTAAGGCGTTACAATGTACCGCAATGCACCAAAAAGCACATTAAAACGCAAACAGCAAAACGCATACTTTCAGCTTTTCAAAACGCAAGCTCTAGTGTGAAAGAGCCCTAATGATTACCACTATTCAAATTATCTATAAAAGTGTATCTCGCGATGCGGAAGTGAATCGGCCAGCAGCGGAAGTGATGCAATACGGCTAGGTAGCTAGGTAGCCGCACTCGCATCACTCCGCAAATGGAAAAAGGGCCCTAACCATAGATTGAATGCAAATTTTCACAAAAATAACGCAAAGAAATCACATTGCTATGTGTTGCCTATGCAAAGCATTGTACGCGAATTGTACACGATGTCTGAAAAAATGATGCAGGACCTCAGATTATTTTTCACGCGTACAAAATTTTGCATTGGATGGAAACAGCCCCATTCAATAGTTGACAAATCAATGCGAGTTTTCTGAGAGAAAAATCTGGCACAAAACGCACAAGTGGAAACCTAGCCTTTACGTCGCATATGTGCAGAACGCTCCCAGCCACGACAGGAGGAGCGTGGTCGCGAGAGGCAGGCAAGCACAGAAGACCCCCGACCCAGCTTGTGCATGGTACACACTGAAAAAAATACATAGGGAAATAAGTATACTCTACCGCGGTGTATAGTGTGAAAGAGGCCTAAAAAGGACCAGTTTTAAACTTGGAGTGCCGTGAATTACTTAAAGGACAGGTGTGTACTCCAAAAAAAAAAAAAGACACAGATCTACTTACCACGGGCTTCCTCCAGCCCCTGGCAGCCTATCTGTCCCTCGCCGCAGCTCCGGGGTCCCGGGTCCCCTCCTCTGTGCCTGCGCTAAGTGCTCCAGGCCACGTGAGTGTGATCGTGAGCAGCATGGTTGCGTGCTCGCGCAGGCGCAGAATATGCTGCCGGGGCTGGAGGAAACCCCAGGTAAGTAGTGTGATGCTCTGCGGTTCCCGAGAAAACTGCTTATGCGTCATGTGAGCGATAAACGCAAGTTTCTTTGCAAAACAACCAAAATGACATTATTTTTTTGGGTTTAAATCCACTTTTTTCCTTTTCTCTTCTCCCTGGCTCTCTGGTAGCAAACATTGGCACTAATTACCTAGCTTCTCTCACCCAAGTGTGACCAGCGGGTTTCCTGGCATCCAGGACCCCCAACCAGGCAGAGAGAGAGAAATCTCACACCTACACTGCTCTTTTTTAGACTGCTTAGACCCAGCAGGTGTCCGACACATAGCAGCCTTTTGGCCTGAGTTGAAAGAAGACAGGAGTGATCCTTATCACACCAACTGGAGACTCCCAAAAGTTCAACAAACTTTACAAACTATATTTAATAATAGGCACAGTTTTGTAATATTTCTGGTGTTCCCAAGATCGCAGGTCACTCAAATTCACTGAGTTTATAAAGGTGCCCATACACTCGTCAGATTGGCAGCAGACAGATAAGAAATGCATCTGATGATCTATCTGATGCGTTTTTAGAACATTTTTTACCAGGATAGAATTCCAATAGATTTCAGTTTGAAATCTGTTGAAATTCGATCTGATGGCATTTTTTTGCCATCAGATTTCCATTAAGGCCAATGCAAACTGATAAGCAATCTCATCAGATCGACCTAAATTTTCCACCCTGCTAGTTCGATGGAAATCCATCGAAATCGATCGAAATCGGCCGTCGATCGGTCGATTGGCCAACCGATTTGCGATCGATCGATCGATCGATCGCGATCGATCGATCGGCCAGAAAATCGGCTGAGTGTATGGGCTGCTTTAGACTCCACATGATACTGGTTCTGAGAGGTTTCCTTACCAATCGGACCCCCAGAACTGAAGTAAGACTGTTTTAAAATAACCCTCTAATACCCCAGGGGTCTGACCCCTCAAGTTTGATATCGTTATCAATAAATTCTGACAAACCTAAAAATGTTATTAGATTTAACATAACCTGTACAGTTTTGGAGATAGAATACCTATCATGATTCAGATATATTCCTGTGTCCATGAGAGGGGTGGGCATATCTCATGTTCCAAAGAGGTGTGTGATCCACGCCCCCTAACCACTCCTTGCTGAAGTGAGGGGTATAACTTAACTGGGCCCAGGTTGTTCAGGGTCCATCATCTGAAAATCTTTGCCTATCAACAACCTGGCAGCCAGTTGGACACTGGTGCAAAACCGCCATTTTGGACTTCCTCCAAAGACTTGCGATTGCCGCATGGACTACCAATAACGGTATTTGAACTGTATATTAAGACATTCTGTTTCTTTTTATCTCTATTCTCTTTCTATCAAACCAATCTGTTCTGCCAGACAGGTATATCTATCTGTGAGCTAAAGTATGCTGTATGTGTATGTAGTTTTAGAATAAAACTAACGATTTTATCGTTCAGTCTTGTGCCTGTTCTGGTCATCTGATTGCTGCTATAACGAATCTGCCCTCTGAAGAGTCAGTCATACTACCGCATTGTTTTATTATTTGCTTAGCAATTGTTGATTTGCTAGCTAGGTTGTAAATAACCGTTTCTTCCTTTTAGGAGTAGCTAGTTGGAGACTGTCTGCTCCTCAATCAGACAGCGGTGGCAGTGAATTTACCCGATTTCCAGCGCGAAATCGATATTTTTAGTTTACTGATTGTATAAAGAATCGGGATTGTACATGTATGGGCACCTCCAACCAATCTTAACCATTTCCTACGCACACAGTGAATTTGCCTCCAGCAGTCTCTAGTGCATGAAACCTGCATGGCAACCGTGGCCTAGTAATACGGGATTGGTGAGGGATTGTCCTATTACGTATTCTCAGCAGCTGCGCGATCAATCCTTATTGTCAGTCTGTTCACCGTACTTCCTGCGTATGCCAACGGGAGCAGATTAGACGGTATTGGCACGCTCTGTCGCATTAACCTTCTACCTCTGACGATCCAGCAACCGGTCTTCGTTGTCCGTCTGCACCCGTCCTTCCTGCGTACGCTAATGGGAGCAGATTGGACGTGATCGCGGGGCTGGATTGTCACAAGTAGATCTGGGATTTTTTGGGGCGCTTGCACCTGTCCTTTAAATATATCCACTGCCTTCTGCGCGACCAGTTTTTAGCCCGCCTTCCGCCGTTTTAACATTTTGCCCTAAAAAGACCCGTGGGCAGGTCACGCCAACGACAGCCCCCACTCTGATGCATCGCCAACAACGTCCCCATCGCTGTCCCCATCTCCTCCGCACACGTGCCGTTAACATCACCCCTTTGCTGCTTATAAAATATTTGATGACGATGAGCCCCAGCATTTCGTTAGAGTCCTTGAGGTGCCCATACATCAGACAATGTATGGGAAGATCGACCAAGAGACAGATCTCTGTCTGATTATCAGAGATATCTGTTATCTGTTGCCTGCCCTTACACCACAGGCTGATTCCCCATCAATTTCATGCTGAAAACTCACGGGAATTGGCCGAGTGTTGTGTTGCCCGTCCATCTTCCGAATGCACGGCTTTTCCGTGGTAGTCCCATACACGCTACCGTGGCACGTGTATGAGGGCTAATAGAAGAGCGGTGGACTCAGAAGACAGACGGGCACCGCTACACAGGACAGGTAATGTATAAATGCACCCATACATGCACAACTGCAGGAACAGCGTTGGGGGTCTCGTCGCATTCTTCGCTTTTCCCCATATCGCCAATCTTTACCGCCACACACACGACCGACCACGTCGGCCCGACAACTTGCAGCATATCTGATAGACATGCTCGGCCCGATATTGGTCACATCGTCTATTGGTCATGCACGGGGCGGCGCTGATTTTCATACAACTTGATAATTATCGAATTGAAAACTCGATTGGCCGCCAATTCGCCTGATACATGGGCACCTTTATTATTGAAAATCGGGAGGGGGGGCCTGGCCTCTTCACCGCTCGCCTGTTTATGGAATTATCGATCCTACAAAGGGAAAATAAAAGATTTTTCTCTGGCTTTCAGCGACCCTCCGGCTATTTTCATCCCCGCCGATGCCTTTATATCTATTTTATTTATTGTTTTTATCGTCATGCCTTTCCTAACGTAGAGATTGAAGGGAACGCTGGCCGCACACCCGACCAACCATGATGGCCAAAACAAACAAACACAGAACATTTATATGGCGCTTTTCTCCTGGCGGACTCAAAGCGCCAGAGCTGCAGCCACTAGGACGCACTCTATAGGCAGTAGCAGTGTTAGGGAGACTTGCCCAAGGTCTCCTACTGGCGGTAGGTGCTGGCTTACTGAACAGGCAGAGCCAAGATTCAAACCCTGGTCTCCTGTGTCAGAGGCAGAGCCCTTAACCATTACACTTTCCAGCCCGACATCTTGCAGCATGTCCAATCGACATGCATGGCCCGAAATTGGTCACATCGCCGATCGAGCTTGCACTTGGCAGCATCGATCTTCAGCGCTCGCCTGTTTAGGCCCCGATCACATTACAAACGCGGATGGCCACACATGCGGAACGCAACGCGTACGAACGCACGCCATCCGCATTTGTATGCGTTGCGTGGCTGATCCCATCACTGAAAAGTGAATGGGACAGCCACGCGTTTTGGCAAAAAATGCGTGCAGCATGCGTTCCCGGACCGCACAGGTCCGGAACGCATGCAGTGTGAACATCAGACAGTGCACTCTATGCACTGTCTGATGTCGTGCATGTCGGCCACCTGCACGCGTTTCCAAAACGCGGCTGGAAACGCGTGCAGTGTGAACGGGGCCTTATGGAATTATCAATCCTACGAAGGAGGCTTTCAGCGATCCTCCGGCTATTTTCATCCCCGTTGATGCCTTTATATCTATTTTTATTAGTTTTTTTATTGTCATGCCTTTCCTAACGGAGAATTTGAAGGATACGCCGGCCGCGCTCCCGACCGACCACGATGGCCCGACATCTTGCAGCATATCCGATCGACATGCTTTGCCTGAAATCGGTCGCATCATCGATCATGCACTTGGCGGCATTTTCAGCGCTCGCCTGTTTATGGAATAATCGATCTTGCGAAGGAAAACGGAAATAATTTTTCTCTGGCTTTCAGCGACCCTCCGGCTATTTTCATGCCTGTCGATGTTATATCTAGTTTTATTTATTTGTTTTTATCGTCATGCCTTTCCTAACGGAGAGATTGAAGGAGACGCCGGCCGTGCACCCGACCGACCACGACGACCCGACATCTTGGAGCATATCCGATCGACATGTTCAACCTGAAATCGGTTGCATCCCCGATCAATCATGCACTTGGCGGCGCCAATTTTTGGTGCTCGTCTGTTTATGGACTTATCGATCCTACGAAGGAAAACGAAAATAATTTTTCTCCGGCTTTTTAGCGACCCTCCGGCTATTTTCATCCCAGCCGATGCCTTTATATCTATTTTTATTTATGGTTTGTTTTTGTTTTTTATCGTCGTGCCTTTTTCTAATGGAGAGATTGGAGGAGACGCCGGTTTTCCTTATTCCGCATTCTTACTAAATTTTTCATGACTCTCTCTTTTTTCTCTCCCCTTTTTGCTGGTGTGGATTGAATTCTGGGCTGGGAGGAGAAGGGGTGGGATGGAGGAGGAAGTCATGGAAGGGATGGGTGGAGAGAGAGAGAGGGAGAGAGAAGGAGAGAAAAGGGGAGAGAGAGACAGAGGAGGAGGGGGATGGGTTATGTCTTTGTATAGGAAGCAGAAATCCAGGAGGCATCATCAGACAGACACCCAGCCATCCACATATGCGTGACATGCACACTGAGCCCTACATGCGTCCGTGAGCGAGCCAGACCCATCCACGCCGCCTCTGCAGGGGAGACCGCCAGCAGCGAACGCAGTCCCTGCCGTCCAGACGCCACCGTAAACCCCCAGGGCCATCGCCGAACGAACGACAGCGACTAGAAAACCTCAGATGGGGGCTGCCGAGAGAATGACAACCACCCTCGTCTGTATCGGTGGGATCCTGCTCATCGGCGCTCAGGTGAGAAGACAGGGGGCTGCCGGCGAGGTGGAGGGGGGTGCAGATCGCCCCGGCAGAGGTGCAGTGCCCAGCTGGCCAGGGTGGAGTTGATGTATTCTCAAAGCGGGAGGTTTGCACGCCTGGCACCGTTAAGGTCACTGCAGACAGCGTCAACGGTGTAGAGGAGGAAAAAATTAAAAAAATGACAAGCGACCATTGCAACATCTCATCACCGTCAGTTCACCGTAGAGCCATTTATAAACCTGGAGAAAAGGGAGGGGGGGTATCATTGAGACAAAGGTGATGGACACGGCTTTGATCATCCTCAGGGCAGGTTTAAAGCCTGGTGACAAAAAGGGTTCTGAGTGTTTTTGTTATGATGGGAAGTTACAGACGGCTCCCCTAAGTCACATCTCTTGTCATGGTGGCATGACAGGTCCTCAAAATAATGGGCAAGCGGGGCAACCTGGGGGGCAGCCTTGAGGTCTGAGGGACACGAGATTCCGACAATCACGGCAAGGCCACGGCCGCAGGATTTTATCATTTCATTATTTGTTTATAGCTGGCCGGCCCAGAATTTAAACAGGTCATCTTTTTTTAATTTTTTAAAATTTTTTTTGCAAAA
Organism: Hyperolius riggenbachi; assembly: GCF_040937935.1. Lineage (NCBI taxonomy): Eukaryota > Metazoa > Chordata > Amphibia > Anura > Hyperoliidae > Hyperolius > Hyperolius riggenbachi. The sequence goes on from NC_090651.1 coordinate 367,352,224, forward strand.
ATGCAAAAACCAGCAGGGTTGTTGTCCTGGAATGGGTAACGCAGGAGAGAGGGCAGAGCGGAGGGAGGTGGCGCAGTGGTATGGCCAGGCGCTGGAATAGCAGGTGGTGCCAGGACGCAGATTAATGGAATCACTAATTGTATGATGGTTCTGTAATGGAAGGAGCAGATAATATCAGAGGAGCGGTGGGGGCCGCTGAAGTAATGAGGGGCTAGGAGGGATCGGCCATTGTCGTAGGTGAAACTGGCAACCTGCGAACGCAAGCCCCCTCGCCTGCCATTCGTATATACGTCCGATCGCCTAATCGCGGCTTATATCATCACGGGAATGAACGGGGAACCTGTAGATGGTCGTCGGCTTTAAATATCCTCATTTCATGTTAGTTTCCACGTAATCGTTTCCAGGGCGACAATTTTTTTTTTAACGTTACGTAAAATCGGTAGGGATCCGAATCGAGGTGGCGGGCTGCTAAGAAGAGTCTGGGGGTGTTTTGTAGCTTGTGATTTCTACAGATAGCCTATGAGAGCGAATATTTCGGCTTTGCGTGGAAACAGAATGGAAATTGTACACGGTTTGGAAAGGGGCCAATCAAAACAAAGATAACCGATAACGGTACAATATTCTCCTCAGATGCGCTTGTTCGATCAGATTTTTTACGACCGAATTGTACAGAAAACCAGGCAGTGTGTGGAGAAAATCGACATGAAGCGACTCTGTGGTCGATCGTAATGTTGGATTTTACGATTGCGTTTGGAGAGAGAAATTGCCCTTATCGACTCGTTTGTGGGAACAATTGAGAATAACATTCTGATTTTTTTTTTTTAATGATCACGTAAATCTGATGTATCAATCGCATCTGAGGGGAATATTGTGCCGTTAATAGGCCCATCCAGCAGGAAGTGCATTGAACAGGCCCAATCCCAGTTGGAAAGATTAGCATGGGGGTTTTTAGGGGCTCTTTACTAGCGTTGCAAGGAATTCTGGGAAACCAAACACCTTTCCTCCTCTCTCATTGGTTGGTTATGATGCTGGTACTTATTTTAAGAAAGCAGTTTGTTTGTTTTTTCCTTAAGTTTTCATTGAATTCGTCACCATGATTTTTTTTTCAAATCAAAATTGATTTATTCACTTTTGACAGCAATCCCTAATAGGCCCACACAGCACAATCTGCCCTCACCTGCCAATCACGCTCCAGAATAGTTAGGAGCCATTTAAGGGAACCTGAAGTGAGAAGGATATGGGGGCTGACATGTTTATTTCCTTTTGAATAATGCAGATTGCCTGGCTGTCCTGCTGATCCTCTGCCTCTAATACTTTAACCCTGAACAAGCATGCAGTTCAGATGTTTGTGACAAAGCTGACAAGATTAGCTGCATGCTTGTTTCAGGTATGGGATTCAGACACTACTGCAGCCAAATAGATCAGCAGGACTGCCAGGCACCTGGTATTGTTTAAAAGGAAATAAATATGGCACCCTCTATATTCTTCTCACTTCGGTTCTTCTTTAAAGCACAACTGATGTGAGAGGGATACGGAGGCTGCCATATTTATTTCATTCTAAACAATACTAGTTGCCTGGCAGCCCTGCTGATCTATTTGGCTGCAGTAGTGTTTGAATAAAACCAGAAACAAGCATGCAGCTAATGTTGTCAGTTCTGACAATATTGTCAGCTGCTGCATGCTTGTTCAGGGGCTGCGGCTGAAAGTATTAGAGGCAGAGGATCAGCAGGACAGCCAGGTAACTGGTATTGCTTACAAGGAAATAAATATGGCAGCCTCCATATCCCTCTCGCTACAGTTGTCCTTTAAATTTGCATTTAAACCGGGAATATTAGCATCTAATTAAATGTCTCTAGCAGGGCCATTTTTAGGCATAGGCAACGCAGGCAGATGCTAGGGGTATCAGTTGTAGGAGAGGACCCCACAAACTGAATTGCAGGCACACTGTCCTTCCTGTAAAGGTGGCCATACATACGCTGTGGTTTCCGGGGGCGACGAGGCAGGGTCACAAGGCCGAATCCCGCAAGATTTCATGCTGTGAGTTTGGAAGGGTTCAAATGAGCTGAGTTGTGTGTTAGATGAGAGCAGACAAAGCTGGTGACCTTGTGCTGCTGTGACTGGGTGAAAACGTAGCAGCCAGGTTGGAATTTTTCAGCTGATGGCCTGTTGTTCACCTTGTGCTTAGAGATAACGGTGTTGGTGTGAGGGCTTGTTCACACTGCAGGCGTTTTCTGCTTTTTTTCGCCCGTGTGCGGTTTTTAAAAACGCCCCCGACTGCGTGGACAATGAATGTCTATGAGAAGGTTCATATCAGCGCGGGTCGTGCGCTGTCCGTTCAGTAAAGCGGTGCGTGGACCATTTTTGAGGCGATTTCGCCTCAATGGAAAGTATAGGAGAAACACAAAACGCTCACAAAATTTCTTTGTGTAGAAATTGCATTTGCTTCATTAAGAATAAATACATTGTATTTATTATTTTCTGGGTCGAAGTATTCACTTCCTGACTTGCGTCAGGGAGTGAATTACAAACCCCTCGGAAAAACCGCTAAGCACAAAAACGAATCGCCCACCCAAGCGCCGGGAATCGGAAAAAGACACCTCAACAGCCCAACACGAGCCGAACGCAACGTGAAGGAGGCCTAAAGCAGTGGCGACCTAAGGGGGTGGCGGCAGGAGCGGGCCGCTACGGTGTCACTGTGGGGGGGGGGCGACACTGGAGTCCTCTTGTACAGCCACCTGTGTCCCCAATGCAGAGTATCGCGCGAGCGGAAGGTGTGCCGTTATCTCACCGGTTCCACCGCCAGAGTCCAGCGATTTCCAACTTCCTGTCACTGCTCAGCTCTCCCCCTAGTGCCAGCATCTCTTCCTGCACTCGTATTGTAGTCATGTGATGCAGGAAGACATGCCGGGCACTAGGGGGAGAGCTAAGGGGTAACAGGCGGATGCATCAGTGGAACAGGTGAGATATCCCAGCACAGCTTCCGATCGCAATACTCTGCATCGCTGATTGAGGTACCCCCACCTGTGCCTGAACTGCCCACCTTCACCTTACACTAACTGGGGCCCCACATATGTCTAACACTAACCTCTCCCCTACCTGCACCTAATACTAACCTCCCCCACCTATTCCTAACACTGCTACCTCCAGTAGGTATATTATAAGATGTTACTCTGTGCTTATATTGCAGTGTGTGCTGATCTCTGTTACCTCCAGTATGTACAGCATAAGCTGTTACTCTGTGCTTATATTGGTAGTAAACTAGCTGTAGTGTGTGCTGATCTCTACCTACAATATGTACAGTATAAGCTGTTATTCTGGGCCTGCACTAATAGTAAACTTGCAGCAGTGTGTGCTGATCTCTGCTACCTCTAATACGTACAGTATAAGATGTTACTCTGTGCCTGTACTGATAGTAAGCTAGTTGCAGTGTGCGCTGATCTCTGCTACCTCCAGTATGTACAGTATGAGCTGCTACTCTGTGCCTGTACTGATAGTAATCTAGCTGCAGTGTGTGCTGTTCTCTGCTACCCCCAGTATGTACAGTATAAGCTGTTACTCTGTGTCTGTACTGACAGTAAACTAGCTGCTACGTGTGCTGATCTCTGCTACCTCCAGTATGTACAGTATAAGCTGTTACTCTGTGCCTGTACTGATAGTAAGCTAGTTGCAGTGTGCGCTGATCTCTGCTACCTCCAGTATGTACAGTATGAGCTGCTACTCTGTGCCTGTACTGATAGTAATCTAGCTGCAGTGTGTGCTGTTCTCTGCTACCCCCAGTATGTACAGTATAAGCTGTTACTCTGTGCCTGTACTGATAGTAAACTAGCTGCAGTGTGTGCTGATCTCTGCTACCTCCAGTATGTACAGTATAAGCTGTTACTCTGTGCCTGTACTGATAGTAAACTAGCTGCAGTGTGTGCTGATCTCTGCTACCCCCAGTATGTACAGTATAAGCTGTTACTCTGTACCTGTACTGATAGTAAACTAGCTGCAATGTGTGCTGATCTCTGCTACCTCCAGTATGTACAGTATAAGCTGTTACTCTGTGTCTGTACTGATAGTAAACTAGCTGCAGCGTGTGCTGATCCGTGCTACCCCTGGTATATACAGTATGAGCTTTTGCTCTGCACCTGTACTGATAGTAAACTAGCTGCAGTGTGATCCTAGCTTATAACACTTGCTTCTAATATATTTCTTCATATTTTCCCTTGATGATCTTCACCACTATTAGTGGGCTTATACCTGCAGAATTGGTGGTCTTATGTTCCTTTTGAGGTATATTCCCATACATCTTCCTTTCTCTGCTGTATCTGCCGAAGCTTTAAGTATGTAAATATTATTATGGTTTAAGAACTACACTTCCCATGATCCCTAGAGGCAGCAGTTAGCTGCTAATACCCAGGAGTCCTCATGGCTGATGTCACTTTGTAGCTGGTGTCAGGTGATAATGGAAGGGTTAGAATCCCAGAGACTCTAATGCTGGGCATACACGGGTCGATCCGGCGACCGATTAGCCGCCGGATCGACCCCCGCAGCGTCCCTGCGGATCGATTCCCGCTCGTCCCCACCTGCGCTCCTTATCAGCCGCTCGATTCCCCGCTATTGTCCGCCGGCGAGGATCGAGCGGGGAATCTATCCGGCAGGTCATCGGACCTGTCGGATATTATCAATCGAGCCATCAGGCTCGATTGACACGCCTGCCCAAGTTGCCGTGTATGCCCAGCATAAAGGCCCATTCACACTTAAAATCGCAAAACTGTAGCACTTAGCTTTTGCGCGGGTGATTTTTCCGTGATTTAACGTGAAAAAAATCACTGGACAAATACGCATTCTTGGAGCGATCCCGATTAGTACTTCTATATATGCTAATCGCTCCAAAATTCACCCAAAAATGCTGTAGGTAAGGCGTTTGGCAATTGCCGGCCTTAGGGACGGTTCTAAGAACAATGGGGCCCCCGGGCAAGATTAACCCTGGGGGCCCCAATAGATACCCCCAATCACAAATCAGCAGTAGGGACCCTTTGTTGCAGCCACATTTCCACCCAAGGACCCTGAGCCAGGGGCTGACACCACTTGGCTCACCTGAAGACTCTGCAGGGGCACCGGGGAACAACAGTTAAGTTGGGGGGAGACACCTTGGGGCCCCTACTGGCTCTGGGGTCCTAGGGCAATTGCCCCCTTTGCCTCTATGGTAGCGCTGGCCCTGGCCGCCCTAGTGAGGGTCCTTTTCCACCAGTGAGGGCCTTTTTCCACTAGCAATCGCTAACGTTCGCGCTAAACGCTAGCGATTGCTATTCAGCAAAGTCCTAAAATTTCCTAGCAAATGCGATCGCGATTTTGCTATGCAATGCACTGCATAGCAAAATCGCGGCAAAAAACGCTCCACACAGCGATCACGGTTGAGTAAAAAATGAATCGCGGTAGTGGAAATTACCTACCGCGATTCCTATGTTAAAATGCAAACCGTAACGATTTAAAAATCACTAGCGATTTGCGATTTTGCGATTCAGCATCACAATCGCCGCTAGTGGAAAAGGGCCCTAAGGTGCCCATACATCTGCCGATTTGGAGGCCAGTCGATCATCCGAGGCCAACCATTTTGGGTATCGATTGGACATGCTGCAAAATGTCAGGCCGACATGATCGATCGCGTGTGCTGCAGTAACAGCGGGCGATTATTGCAAATGATGAATGCAGCGGAAACCCCCAGCTGTGGTAAATGTGGATCCATCTAAAAATGGCGCCTGAGAATAATGGCGCACGGTGTTGCCGCTAATCCGTTTGCCGCTTATCGCTATTTAACGTTAAAGCCTTATTGTTATTTATTGTTAAAGCCTTATCGTTATTTAGCGTTAACACACAGAACCCTCTCTGTACCTACCCCTAACCCATAAACCCCCCCTGGTGGTGCCTAACCCTAACCACCCTCCTGGTGGTGCCTAACCCTAACCACCCTCCTGGTGGTGCCTAACCCTAACCACCCCCTGGTGGTGCCTAACCCTAAGACCCCCCTGGTGGTGCCTAACCCTAACCTTGACAGTGTAACATTAACCACTTCACCACTGAGGGGTTTTACTCCCTGAGCACCTGAGCAATTTTTACCTTTCAGCGCTCCTTCCATTCATTCGTCTATAACTTTATCATTACTTATCGCAATGAAATGAACTATATCTTGTTTTTTCCGCCACCAATTAGGCTTTCTTTAGGTGGGACATTATGCCAAGAATTATTTTTTTCTAAATGTGTTTTAATGGGAAAATAGGAAAAATGTGGGGAAAAAAATAATTATTTTTCAGTTTTCGGCCATTATAGTTTTTAAATAATGCATGCTACTGTATTTAAAACCCATGAAACGTATTTGCCCTTTTGTCCCGGTTATAAAACCATTTAAATTATGTCCCTATCACAATGTTTGGCGCCAATATTTTATTTGGAAATAAAGGTGCATTTTTTTCATTTTTGCGTCCATCCCTAATTACAAGCCCATAGTTTATAAAGTAACAGTGTTATACCCTCTTGACATAAATATTTAAAAAGTTCAGTCCCTAAGGTAACTATTTATGTATTTTTTTTAATTGTAAATTTTTTAATTTTTTTTTAATTACAAAAAAAAAAAAAAATGGGGAGTGTGGGAGGTAATGAGTTAATTTTATGTGTAAAAGTCATTTATTTGTATGTGAAAAATGTGTAGGGTGTAGTTTACTATTTGGCCACAAGATGGCCACAGTAACTTTTTGTTTTAATGCGACCTCCAAGCTTCCGTCCGGAAGCTTGGAGGAAGTATAAGGAGGCTGGACACGTGAGTTTTTTCTCACAATGATCGCGCTGCCCATAGGAGAGCAGCTGATCATTGCGGGGCTTAGATCAACGAACGGGAATGGATTTTCCCGTTCATTGATCTCTGGGCGAGCGGGCGGCGGCGTGTTTACTAGCGGCGGGCGGCGTGTTTACGAGCGGGAGCGCGGGCAGCGTCGGGAACGAGGAAAGTACGTGTTTCTCCGTCCCTGGTTGTTAAAGGATGGAAAAAGGGGCGGAGAAATACGTACGCGCGGGGGTAAAGTGGTTAAATCCATTCACCGTTTTGCAGTTAAATAACGTCTGCAGTTTGGCTTATGTAGGGCGCTATTGGTAAATAACGTTAGTGTGTGCCGTTTTTCTTCTTTTTTCCCTGTGCGCCATTATTATGCAGTACTAACGATAAATAGTGATAAGCGTATCTTTTTAATGCAGCGCCATTTTTATGCATAGGCGCTGTGCGCCATTATTCACTGATCCGGGTAAATGTATCCCGGTATCCCTGTAATAATACATCACCTCTCCACCGCCCCTCGAACTCCTCCTCCAGGTTTTTACCCTATGTGCGCCGGTAACCACCGGGTGCTCACCAAAACTAGCCGGGCGGAGCACCCAGCTAAAGAAGCTTGGGGAGAACACTGGTCCATGTATTCAGGCACTAACTGAACTCTATCAACTGCTCCACCCTAATTCACATAAGTCAGAGGCCTACATGGACCCCTTTGTGTGTGTATAAACCTCTACCATAGTCATAGTCTAATGTCCTGCCATATTATTATTATGTAATTATATAGCACTGACATCTTCTGCAGCACATTACAGAGTACATAGTCATGTCACTGACTGTCCTCAGAGGAGCTCACAATCTAATCCTACCATAGTCATAGTCTAATGTCCTACCATATTATTATTATGTATTTATATAGCACTGACATCTCCTGCAGCATATTACAGAGTACATAGTCATGTCACTGACTGTCCTCAGAGGAGCTCACACTCTAATCCTACCATAGTCATAGCCTAATGTCCTACCATAGTATTATTATGTATTTATGTAGCACTGACATCTTCTGCAGCACATTACAGAGTACATAGTCATGTCACTGACTGTCCTCAGAGGAGCTCACACTCTGATCCTACCATAGTCATAGCCTAATGTCCTACCATAGTATTATTATGTATTTATGTAGCACTGACATCTTCTGCAGCACATTACAGAGTACATAGTCATGTCACTGACTGTCCTCAGAGGAGCTCACAGTATAATCCTACCATAGTCTTAGTCTAATGTCCTACCATATTATTATGTATTTATATAGCACTGACATCTTCTGCAGCACATTACGGAGTACATAGTCATGTCACTGACTGTCCTCAGAGGAGCTCACAGTATAATCCTACCATAGTCTTAGTCTAATGTCCTACCATATTATTATTATTTATTTATATATCACTGACATCTTCTGCAGCACATTACGGAGTACATAGTCATGTCACTGACTGTCCTCAGAGGAGCTCACAGTATAATCCTACCATAGTCATAGTCTAATGTCCTACCATATTATTATTATTTATTTATATGGCAGTGACATCTTCTGCAGCACATTACGGAGTACATAGTCATGTCACTGATTGTCCTCAGAGGAGCTCACAGTATAATCCTACCATAGTGTTAGTCTAATGTCCTGACATATTATTATTATTTATTTATATATCACTGACCTCTTCTGCAGCACATTATGTAGTACATAGTCATGTCACTGATTGTCCTCAGAGGAGCTCACAGTATAATCCTACCATAGTCATAGTCTGATGTCCTACCATATTATTATTATTTATTTATATAGCAGTGACATCTTCTGCAGCACATTACGGAGTACATAGTCATGTCACTGACTGTCCTCAGAGGAGCTCACACTCTAATCCTACCATAGTCATAGCCTAATGTCCTACAATAGTATTATTATGTATTCATATAGCACTGACATCTCCTGCAGCATATTACAGAGTACATAGTCATGTCACTGACTGTCCTCAGAGGAACTCACAATCTGATCCTACCATAGTCATAGTCTAATGTCCTACCATATTATTATTATGTATGTATATAGCACTGACATCTTCTGCAGCACTGTACAGAGTACATAGTCATGTCACTGACTGTCCTCAGAGGAGCTCACAATCTAATCCTACCATAGTCATAGTCTAATGTCCTACCATAGTATTATTATGTATTCATATAGCACTGACATCTCCTGCAGCATATTACAGAGTACATAGTCATGTCACTGACTGTCCTCAGAGGAGCTCACAATCTAATCCCTACCGTAGTCATAGTCTAATGTCCTACCATATTATTATTATGTATGTATATAGCACTGACATCTTCTGCAGCACTGTACAGAGTACATAGTCATGTCACTGACTGTCCTCAGAGGAGCTCACAATCTAATCCTACCATAGTCATAGTCTAATGTCCTACCATATTATAATTATGTATGTATATAGCACTGACATCTCCTGCAGCACATTACAGAGTACATAGTCATGTCACTGACTTTCCTCAGAGGAGCTCACACTCTAATCCCTACCATATTATTATGTATTTATATAGCACTGACATCTCCTGCAGCATATGTATTCATTCTACAGAGAATCCCATCCATACTAGTCCTGGGATGCAGCTGAGGGTTGTGTCATGAGACAGGTGCATGCTGGGATCACCCTCCCCGCTGTCTCTCCCTGGCACTGCCCTCCGCGCCTCTATAAGCATAATCCGGACCTATTCACGAGGAGACAAGGGTGCTGTGTATTGTCAGGGTCATGTGACCTGTGCTTAGACAACACAGCGGGACACATTATGTTCTGTTTTCTATTACACTCGCTCCACCCAAAACTGACAATTTATCTATAAAAGAAGAACATTAACCAAGGATTGACCTTCATCCCAATCAGTAGCTGATACCCCCTTTCTCATGAGAAATCTATTCCTTTTCACAAACTGATCATCAGGGGGCGCTGTATGACTGATATTGTGGTGAAACTCCTCCCACAGTGATATCAGGACCATGGTTCTGACATCACACTGTGGGAGCCTTGTTGCATTGTGGGAAATAACAGCTGTTTCCAACTGCCAAAAAAGCAAGCAGCAGCTACTTCCACTGACATCACCTGCCAGCAGTAAAAATGTCGCCGTGTGATAATTGTCAGAATGTAAATCAGGAAGAAGAAAGATTTTACAGTGGGCAAACACTGACTAAATCATTTATACATAATTATTGTAAATATGAAGCACTTCTTTTAATACATTATTTTCACTGGAGTTCCTCTTTAAAACTGAAGTGAGAATAAAGGAGAACTGTAGCGAGAGGGACATGGAGGCTGCCATATTTATTTCCTTTTAAGCAATACCAGTTGCCTGGCAGCCCTGCTGCTCTATTTGGCTGCAGTAGTGTGTGAATCACACCAGAAACAAGCATGCAGCTAAACTCGTCATATCTGTCAGAAACCCCTGATCTGCTGCATGCTTGTTCAGGGTCTATGGCTGAAAGTATTAGAGGCAGAGGATCAGCAGGACTGCCAGGCAACTGGTATTACTTAATGGAAATAAATATGACAGCCTCCATACACCTCTCTCTACAGTACTCCTTTAATATGGAGGCTGCCAAATTGATTTACTTTTGAACAATACCAGTTCCCTGGCAGCCCTGCTGATCTATTTGGCTGCAGTAGAGTCTGAATAACACACCAAGAACAAGCATGCAGCTAATCTTCTCAGATCTGACAATGTCAGAGACACCTGATCTGCATGCTTGTTCAGGGGCTATGGCTAAAAGTATTGGAGGCAGAGGATCAGCAGGGCTGCCAGGTAACTGGTATTGCTTAAAAGGAAATAAATATGGCAGCCTCCATAACCCTCTCACTTCAGTTGTGCTTTAAAGATCCAATCCGCCGTGACAGTCCTTATCGCCAGACTGCGCAAAGTAGCGTTCGCCTAATGGCGCACTCACACCCACCTCGTGAGATCGCGGAAACAATCGCTAGTCACTCAAAAAATCATCAGTCATCGGGAGAATCGCGAGGCGGGTACGAGCCTTCAGAGGGGAACACTCAAGTCACATGTTTGGTCTTTTGACACGATTGCCATTCCTTCTCACACCAGCTCAGGAGCGGACCTGAACTCAGAACTTCCTTTCTGCTCTAAGAGATAAGCAACAGCATAATAACCTTTAAAGAAAAACATCTCTTTGTTACAGCTGATACAAATCCTGCAATAAATATGCAGTGTGTCCACTTCTGGCTTTCATGGAAGCAGACATAGTGTTAATATCCTGTGCTTTCAAATGAGCTTATCTGCCATGGCAGTCAGGTGACAAGGGGAGAGATCACATTACAACGTGTGATTGGTCACATATGAGGGGGAATTAGGCTAAACTCTGTAAATACACACAGGGTGCGTTTCTCTGTTTTCCTTCTGTCCTGTGCAAGAGTTCACGTCCACTTTAAAGTAACTGAACTTCTGGAAATATTGGAAATATGACACCTGTTAAAAATACAATAGCCTTTCATTATTTTAGAACTTGATTTCATAGTAAGAAAAAAAAAATGCACAGGTTGTTGTATGGCTGTCCCCCCTCCCCATGCTTGACCCCAGATCCTGTTACCTGCACAGGTTGTTGTATGGCTGTCTCCCTCCTCATGCCTGACCCCAGTTCCTGTTACCTGCACAGGTTGTTGTATGGCTGTCTCCCTCCTCATGCCTGACCCCAGTTCCTGTTACCTGCACAGGATGTTGTATGGCTGTCCCCCCTCCCCATGCCTGACCCCAGTTCCTGTTACCTGCACAGGTTGTTGTATGGCTGTCCCCCCTCCCCATGCCTGACCCCAGTTCCTGTTACCTGCACAGGTTGTTGTATTATGTAGAAGCTTTCCAGAGGCGCCAATAGAATAAAAGTCACTTAAAGAGAGTCTGAAGCCATAATAAAAATGGCTTTTTTGCTTATATATAGCAGGGGCATTTGTGCCCCTGCTAAAACGCCGATATCCCGCGGCTGAACGAGGGTCCTTTCCCCTCCAAATCTCCCCCTGCAAAATCATGACCAACTTGGCCGTAGATTTTGCTACCCCTGTGCGCTTCCGTGTGAGGCGGGGCTATGAGCTGCAGCCCTGCCTCACATGCGTCTGTCAGCGGCGGATCTCCGCCTCTCCCCCGCCCCTCTCAGTGAAGGAAGACTGAGAGGGGCGGGGGAGAGGCGGAGATTCGCCGCTGACAGACGCATGTGAGGCAGGGCTGCAGCTCATAGCCCCGCCTCACACGGAAGCGCTCCCCGGGCAGCACAGGGGGGATTTGGAGGGGAAAGGACCCTCGTTCAGCCGCGGGATAGCGGCGTATTAGCAGGGGCACACATGCCCCTGCTATATATAAGCAAAAAAGCCATTTTTATTATGGCTTCAGACTCTCTTTAAACGCGCTTAAAACCGATGGGGCAGTGGTGGGCCTATCCCATCCATGCAGACAAAGCAAACAAAGGAAGGACTGTGGCATCAACACTCAAACCACAATGTATTTATACTCCACAGTAAAAATAGGCAACGCATTTCACGGGCGCAATCCCGCTTCATCAGGCCAATCAAAAAGGAGCATACAGCTTAAAAGCATCAAAACCACACTGAGCACCTCTGCTCCTTTTTGATTGGCCTGATGAAGCGGGATTGCGCCCGTGAAACGCGTTGCCTATTTTTGCTGTGGAGTATAAATACATTGTTGTTTGACTGTTGATGCCACAGTCCTTCCTTTGTTTGCTTTGTCTGCATGGATGGGATAGGCCCACCACTGCCCCATCGGTTTTAAGCTCGTTTAAGTGACTTTTATTCTATTGGCGCCTCTGGAAAGCTTCTACATATTGCTAAGTCCACCCTTGGTGGAGGGTTGTACCCATCTTCTTCCCATCTACAGAGAGCGACTTTTAATCCTGAGTGGGGTCAGGTTAATCTCCCCACCTGCCTTTACAGTGGTTGCCTAATGGTAACCCTGGTTTGTGAGTATTAAATTGTTATATTACTCATTATTAATTATCATCTATACAATATCACACTATTGGGCTCTTGGTGTCCCTCCTCCTTTTAACAGGTTGTTGTATGGCTGTCCCCCTCCCCATGCCTGACCCCAGTTCCTGTTACCTGCACAGGTTGTTGTATGGCTGTCCCCCTCCCCATGCCTGACCCCAGTTCCTGTTACCTGCGCAGGTTGTTGTATGGCTGTCCCCCCTCCCCATGCCTGACCCCAGTTCCTGTTACCTGCGCAGGTTGTTGTATGGCTGTCCCCCTCCCCATGCCTGACCCCAGTTTCTGTTACCTGCACAGGTTGTTGTATGGCTGTCCCCCTCCCCATGCCTGACCCCAGTCCCTGTTACCTGCACAGTTTGTTGTATGACTGTCCCCCCTCCCCATGCCTGACCCCAGTTCCTGTTACCTGCACAGGTTGTTGTATGACTGTCCCCCCTCCCCATGCCTGACCCCAGTTCCTGTTACCTGCACAGGTTGTTGTATGGCTGTCCCCCTCCCCATGCCTGACCCCAGTTCCTGTTACCTGCACAGGTTGTTGTATGGCTGTCCCCCCTCCCCATGCCTGACCCCAGTTCCTGTTACCTGCACAGGATGTTGTATGGCTGTCCCCCCTCCCCATGCCTGACCCCAGTTCCTGTTACCTGCACAGGATGTTGCATGGCTGCCCCCCCTCCCCATGCCTGACCCCAGTTCCTGTTACCTGCACAGGTTGTTGTATGACTGTCCCCCCTCCCCATGCCTGACCCCAGTTCCTGTTACCTGCACAGGTTGTTGTATGACTGTCCCTCTGCCCATGCCTGACCCCAGTTCCTGTTACCTGCGCAGGTTGTTGTATGGCTGTCCCTCTCCCCATGCCTGACCTCAGTTCCTGTTACCTGCACAGGTTGTTGTATGGCTGTCCCCCCTCCCCATGCCTGACCTCAGTTCCTGTTACCTGCACAGGATGTTGTATGGCTGTCCCTCTGCCCATGCCTGACCCCAGTTTCTGTTACCTGCACAGGTAGTTGTATGGCTGTCTCCCTCCTCATGCCTGACCCCAGTTCCTGTTACCTGCACAGGTTGTTGTATGGCTGTCCCCCCTCCCCATGCCTGACCCCAGTTCCTGTTACCTGCGCAGGTTGTTGTATGGCTGTCCCTCTCCCCATGCCTGACCTCAGTTCCTGTTACCTGCACAGGTTGTTGTATGGCTGTCCCCCCTCCCCATGCCTGACCTCAGTTCCTGTTACCTGCACAGGATGTTGTATGGCTGTCCCTCTGCCCATGCCTGACCCCAGTTCCTGTTACCTGCACAGGTAGTTGTATGGCTGTCTCCCTCCTCATGCCTGACCCCAGTTCCTGTTACCTGCACAGGTTGTTGTATGGCTGTCCCCCTCCCCATGCCTGACCCCAGTTCCTGTTACCTGCACAGGTTGTTGTATGGCTGTCCCCCTCCCCATGCCTGACCCCAGTTCCTGTTACCTGCACAGGTTGTTGTATGGCTGTCCCCCTCCCCATGCCTGACCCCAGTCCCTGTTACCTGCACAGGTAGTTGTATGGCTGTCCCCCCTCCCCATGCCTGACCCCAGTCCCTGTTACCTGCACAGTTTGTTGTATGACTGTCCCCCCTCCCCATGCCTGACCCCAGTTCCTGTTACCTGCACAGGTTGTTGTATGACTGTCCCCCCTCCCCATGCCTGACCCCAGTTCCTGTTACCTGCACAGGATGTTGTATGGCTGTCCCTCTCCCCATGCCTGACCCCAGTTCCTGTTACCTGCACAGGTTGTTGTATGGCTGTCCCTCTGCCCATGCCTGACCTCAGTTCCTGTTACCTGCACAGGATGTTGTATGGCTGTCCCTCTCCCCATGCCTGACCCCAGTTCCTGTTACATGCACAGGTTGTTGTATGGCTGTCCCTCTGCCCATGCCTGACCCCAGTTTCTGTTACCTGCACAGGTAGTTGTATGGCTGTCCCCCCTCCCCATGCCTGACCCCAGTTCCTGTTACCTGCACAGGTTGTTGTATGGCTGTCCCCCCTCCCCATGCCTGACCCCAGTTCCTGTTACCTGCACAGGTTGTTGTATGGCTGTCCCCCCTCCCCATGCCTGACCCCAGTTCCTGTTACCTGCACAGGTTGTTGTATGGCTGTCCCTCTGCCCATGCCTGACCCCAGTTCCTGTTACCTGCACAGGTAGTTGTATGGCTGTCCCTCTCCCCATGCCTGACCCCAGTTCCTGTTACATGCACAGGTTGTTGTATGGCTATCCCCCTCCCCATGCCTGACCTCAGTTCCTGTTACCTGCACAGGTTGTTGTATGGCTATCCCCCTCCCCATGCCTGACCCCAGTTCCTGTTACCTGCACAGGTAGTTGTATGGCTGTCCCCCCTCCCCATGCCTGACCCCAGTTCCTGTTACCTGCACAGGTTGTTGTATGGCTGTCCCCCCTCCCCATGCCTGACCCCAGTTCCTGTTACCTGCACAGGTTGTTGTATGGCTGTCCCTCTGCCCATGCCTGACCCCAGTTCCTGTTACCTGCACAGGTTGTTGTATGGCTGTCCCTCTCCCCATGCCTGACCCCAGTTCCTGTTACATGCACAGGTTGTTGTATGGCTGTCCCTCTGCCCATGCCTGACCCCAGTTTCTGTTACCTGCACAGGTAGTTGTATGGCTGTCCCCCCTCCCCATGCCTGACCCCAGTTCCTGTTACCTGCACAGGTTGTTGTATGGCTGTCCCCCCTCCCCATGCCTGACCCCAGTTCCTGTTACCTGCACAGGTTGTTGTATGGCTGTCCCCCCTCCCCATGCCTGACCCCAGTTCCTGTTACCTGCACAGGATGTTGTATGGCTGTCCCCCCTCCCCATGCCTGACCCCAGTTCCTGTTACCTGCACAGGTTGTTGTATGGCTGTCCCCCCTCCCCATGCCTGACCCCAGTTCCTGTTACCTGCACAGGTTGTTGTATGGCTGTCCCCCCTCCCCATGCCTGACCCCAGTTCCTGTTACCTGCACAGGTTGTTGTATGGCTGTCCCCCTCCCCATGCCTGACCCCAGTTCCTGTTACCTGCACAGGTTGTTGTATGGCTGTCCCTCTGCCCATGCCTGACCCCAGTTCCTGTTACCTGCACAGGTAGTTGTATGGCTGTCCCCCTCCCCATGCCTGACCCCAGTCCCTGTTACCTGCACAGGTTGTTGTATGACTGTCCCCCCTCCCCATGCCTGACCCCAGTTCCTGTTACCTGCACAGGTTGTTGTATGGCTGTCCCTCTGCCCATGCCTGACCCCAGTTCCTGTTACCTGCACAGGTTGTTGTATGACTGTCCCCCCTCCCCATGCCTGACCCCAGTTCCTGTTACCTGCACAGGTTGTTGTATGGCTGTCCCCCTCCCCATGCCTGACCCCAGTTCCTGTTACCTGCGCAGGTTGTTGTATGGCTGTCCCCCCTCCCCATGCCTGACCCCAGTTCCTGTTACCTGCACAGATTGTTGTATGGCTGTCTCCCTCCGCATGCCTGACCCCAGTTCCTGTTCCCTGCACAGATTGTTGTATGGCTGTCCCCCCTCCCCATGCCTGACCCCTGTTCCTGTTACCTGCACAGATTGTTGTATGGCTGTCCCCCCTCCCCATGCCTGACCCCAGTTCCTGTTACATGCACAGGTTGTTGTATGGCTGTCCCTCTGCCCATGCCTGACCCCAGTTCCTGTTACCTGCACAGGTAGTTGTATGGCTGTCCCCCCTCCCCATGCCTGACCCCTGTTCCTGTTACCTGCACAGATTGTTGTATGGCTGTCCCCCCTCCCCATGCCTGACCCCAGTTCCTGTTACATGCACAGGTTGTTGTATGGCTGTCCCTCTGCCCATGCCTGACCCCAGTTCCTGTTACCTGCACAGGTAGTTGTATGGCTGTCCCCCCTCCCCATGCCTGACCCCAGTTCCTGTTACCTGCACAGGTTGTTGTATGGCTGTCCCCCCTCCCCATGCCTGACCCCAGTTCCTGTTACCTGCACAGGTTGTTGTATGGCTGTCCCTCTGCCCATGCCTGACCCCAGTTCCTGTTACCTGCACAGGTAGTTGTATGGCTGTCCCTCTCCCCATGCCTGACCCCAGTTCCTGTTACATGCACAGGTTGTTGTATGGCTATCCCCCTCCCCATGCCTGACCTCAGTTCCTGTTACCTGCACAGGTTGTTGTATGGCTATCCCCCTCCCCATGCCTGACCCCAGTTCCTGTTACCTGCACAGGTAGTTGTATGGCTGTCCCCCCTCCCCATGCCTGACCCCAGTTCCTGTTACCTGCACAGGTTGTTGTATGGCTGTCCCCCCTCCCCATGCCTGACCCCAGTTCCTGTTACCTGCACAGGTTGTTGTATGGCTGTCCCTCTGCCCATGCCTGACCCCAGTTCCTGTTACCTGCACAGGTTGTTGTATGGCTGTCCCTCTCCCCATGCCTGACCCCAGTTCCTGTTACATGCACAGGTTGTTGTATGGCTGTCCCTCTGCCCATGCCTGACCCCAGTTTCTGTTACCTGCACAGGTAGTTGTATGGCTGTCCCCCCTCCCCATGCCTGACCCCAGTTCCTGTTACCTGCACAGGTTGTTGTATGGCTGTCCCCCCTCCCCATGCCTGACCCCAGTTCCTGTTACCTGCACAGGTTGTTGTATGGCTGTCCCCCCTCCCCATGCCTGACCCCAGTTCCTGTTACCTGCACAGGATGTTGTATGGCTGTCCCCCCTCCCCATGCCTGACCCCAGTTCCTGTTACCTGCACAGGTTGTTGTATGGCTGTCCCCCCTCCCCATGCCTGACCCCAGTTCCTGTTACCTGCACAGGTTGTTGTATGGCTGTCCCCCCTCCCCATGCCTGACCCCAGTTCCTGTTACCTGCACAGGTTGTTGTATGGCTGTCCCCCTCCCCATGCCTGACCCCAGTTCCTGTTACCTGCACAGGTTGTTGTATGGCTGTCCCTCTGCCCATGCCTGACCCCAGTTCCTGTTACCTGCACAGGTAGTTGTATGGCTGTCCCCCTCCCCATGCCTGACCCCAGTCCCTGTTACCTGCACAGGTTGTTGTATGACTGTCCCCCCTCCCCATGCCTGACCCCAGTTCCTGTTACCTGCACAGGTTGTTGTATGGCTGTCCCTCTGCCCATGCCTGACCCCAGTTCCTGTTACCTGCACAGGTTGTTGTATGACTGTCCCCCCTCCCCATGCCTGACCCCAGTTCCTGTTACCTGCACAGGTTGTTGTATGGCTGTCCCCCTCCCCATGCCTGACCCCAGTTCCTGTTACCTGCGCAGGTTGTTGTATGGCTGTCCCCCCTCCCCATGCCTGACCCCAGTTCCTGTTACCTGCACAGATTGTTGTATGGCTGTCTCCCTCCGCATGCCTGACCCCAGTTCCTGTTCCCTGCACAGATTGTTGTATGGCTGTCCCCCCTCCCCATGCCTGACCCCTGTTCCTGTTACCTGCACAGATTGTTGTATGGCTGTCCCCCCTCCCCATGCCTGACCCCAGTTCCTGTTACATGCACAGGTTGTTGTATGGCTGTCCCTCTGCCCATGCCTGACCCCAGTTCCTGTTACCTGCACAGGTAGTTGTATGGCTGTCCCCCCTCCCCATGCCTGACCCCTGTTCCTGTTACCTGCACAGATTGTTGTATGGCTGTCCCCCCTCCCCATGCCTGACCCCAGTTCCTGTTGCCTTGTTCTGGATTTACTTCTGTGAGTTCTTTCTTGTCTAAACAATACTCTGTAATCCTTATTATAAGGATAAGCGAAACAGCTCACTTAATACAGTAATTAGTCTCGGCAGCCAGAAGTTAGGAATAGGATTAGCAAATCAAAGCTTGTAGCAGCCGGCCCAATAGACAGCAGCTGCAATTCATTGTTCAATGACTTGTAATGCCTGGTACACGCCTACAATTTTAATTGGCCAATCAGTGACCAGTTTAACTACCCCCAGCTGTAGTATGAGAGTCACCAGACTATGAATACTATAAGCAGCCTGTGTAGGTATCGTCCCTACAAATGAAGCTAATAAGCTCGCCTGGTGAATTTTACCCCCACTAGCACTGACCTGTGTCTGTCCCTCAATATACAACAATTAAACAGGAACTGTCAGGAGAATAACGTCCTTAATAAAACTGTTTAATGATTTGATTTAGATTCTGAAATTTATCACAGGTGGGGATATTTTTAGTCCTGCCAGGTGATCTCTGAGGAATGTCTGTTTACTGAGAAGTCCGGAGCCAGTACAAAATATGCCTGGTTTCCCAGAATGCTCTGGGGAGGAGAATTTCACATAGCTAAACAGCCTGGGCTAAGCCTCAGTGCGAGGGTGGGGCTACCTACTAATATGCGGCAATATATAGATATAGGAAGTATTTCTGAAACAAGAATAATTACCATAAATGGTAACGTTTATTCACTAAGTTTACCATAGCTCCCAACTGTCCCTTTTTGGAAGCCTTTTTGGAAGCCGTGTCCCTCTGTCCCTTTTTCCTCCTTATTTGTCCCTCTTTCAGGACTTTGTCCCTCTTTCTATTTAAATATATATATTCCTTTATAAAAAAAATGTGTTTGATTGACTCTAAACTTTATTCCTATCTTTTAAATTGACATATTACTCATTTTGAAATGTTACTAGGAAGGAAAATGAACCAGGATAGAAAGGGCCAGTGTGGTTTGAATTATAAGGCTACTTACACACCAGGACGTTGCGTTTAGGGGACGTTATAGGGCACATAACGTGCCCCTAACGCAACGCCTGGTGGTGTTGGAGCAGGACGCTACCAAGAGCCGCGTCACAAGCAGCTCTTGGTGCACCTGCTCTGTCGGAGGCGCTGCGGAGACCACGTGAGCGGAGCTCTCCACATCACGTGGTCCCGCCAGCCAATCAGCGGCCGCTCCAAAGAGTAAACACTGCAAGTGCAGTGAATGCCAAGTAGCCATGTGCCTGGCTACCCTCCCCGCCTCCTCTCCGCCCCTAAAATAAAAACCACCCGTACTGAGCATGTGCAAACAGTCTAACGCGGCTTAGCCGCGTATAAAGTACTGCATGCAGTACGTTGTTTTGACGTGAAGCGTTACTGTGTAACGCAACGTGGGCACTGTGAACAGCCCATTGATTTTTCATTGCTGTGCGGTGGCTGCTCTAACGTGCGCCTGTAACGTCCCACTGTGAAAGCAGCCTAAAACAACATATTTTTCTTATGATATCTTTATGGTATGCGTGACTAGGGGTGTGATGGGGGCGTGATCAGGGCTGTGGCAGGGGCATGGCATAAGTGTCCCTCTTTCTCATCTCAAAAAGCTGGGAAGTATGAGTTTACTCCTCTACTACTGTATATAGATTTGGTAAAATCGTACAATCTAGATTGTGTTATTGATAGACACTTTAAAGTTGCCTATTAGTGGTACAGTATTTTCCTCAGTTGCGATCATTTGATCAGATTCGTGGGATTATAGGTAATCAGAAGTTAATTATCGATTGTTCCCTTAAATGGTTTGATTAGGGCACCTTCTCACCTCAGAAACGATCGTAAAATACCAACGATCGCCAAAATTCAGCATCCAATCAACCATAGAATTTTTTCATGCCAATATTCTCCACATACTGTTTGTTTTCTGCATAATTTGATAGTGAAAGTCTGATGGAATGATTGATCCTGAGGAAGATATTGTACCGTTAGTGGGCACCATTACTTTCCTGGATATCGGAGGATGATTGATATCGCTTGTTAGGGCTGCCTGGGACCCACTAGGAATCGTTGCAGTGCTTTTAAATCGCGCAAGTGCTGTGTGCAGCGATTTCTAGGCCCGTTGTGATCATGTTTCCCTCCGATTTGTGTACACTGTACAGGGCTTCCGGTTAGCATTTTTCTGTTTTTAGTGAGTTCCTCCTTTTTTTTTTTTTTAACCATTTAACGGCATCCTATCGTATTAAAACGTCATGCTTACCGCTATTAACAGCAACATGATGTTTTAATACGTCGCGCATTCCCGCCGCTGCTACTGCCGTGTGCGCGCCGCTACCGCCGCTGTTTCCGTCGGGATCCCGTGCTGGGTGATTGGGGAAGAAGACCGAACGCTCCTCTACCCAATCGTAGTGCCTGGAGTGAATGGACGTGACCGCGAACAGCGGCTACGTCCATTCACAAAAACAGGAAATGTAACAATGAAATAAAGTGTAGTAAAAAAAAAAAGTGAACACTTCCTATAACGTGTTCACTAGCGCCATCTTGTGGCCAAAAAGTATATTACACCTACAATAAACATAAACTTTCAAGTATATACACATCATTAATAAAATTACACTTCCAAACCTCCCACCCCAAAAAAAAACACTTTTAAAAAAAAAATCAGCTTAAAAAAAATAAATAGTTGCCTTAGGGACTCAGCTTTTTTATTCTATATTTTATGGGGGGAAATTAATTTTAATTTATTACATAGGGGCTGGTAATTATGGCCTGAAAAAAAAAAAACAGAACAGAAAAATAACACTTATATTTCAAAATAATATACTGTCGCCATACATTGTGATATTAGGGACATAATTTAAACGGTTTAATAATCGGGATAACTGGGCAAATAAAACGTGTTTGTTTTATCCACAAGAGAATGTTTAATTTTAAACCTATAATTGCTGAAAACTGAGAAATAATGATTTTTTTTCTTTTTTTTTCTGTTTTTCTCATTAAAATGCATTTAGAATAAAAAAATTCTTAGCAAAATGTACTATCCACAGAAAGCCTAATTGGTGGCGGAAAAAACGAGGTATAGATCATTTTATTGTGATAAGTAGTAATAAAGTTATTAGGGAATAAAAGGGAGGAGCACTGACAACTGAAAATTACTCTGGTCCGTTAGGATAAAAACCCTTGGGGGTGAACTGGTTAAATAAACATTCACTCCATAGCTCCGCCCCCTAATGGAAGAGGTCATAGGTAGTTCGATAGCACCAATCAGAGAAGCACCTGTGACCTCTTCTGCTAAGGGGCGGGGCTATGGGCAGAAGCTGGACAACATCGGGGCACTCGGTAAGTATAATTAACCAAATTGTTGCAAAATCGCTTTTTAAATCAATTTTGCATCGCGTCTGTACACAGCATTGAGCGCAAACGCCACCAAAATGCTTAAATCAAATCGCAATTGCACTAGGAGGGTTCCTTGCTATTTAAATACATTGGCAGATTGTTTTTTTGGACTCACCAGCGATTATCGGCAATTCAAAAACACTACCAAAAAAACCCTAGTGGATCCCATCCCTCAAGCACACTGCAAATCCGATCTGCGATCTGCGAGCACTTAGGCCTGGAATCCACTAGAGCCCTTTTATGAGCGTTTGGGGAGCGCTTTAGATCGCTAGCCATTTTCCTTTACACTCTGCCATTGTACATAAATGTAGCAAATTCCACAGTAGTGATTGCGAATAGCAAAATCGCAAGACATGCAGCATTTTGGGAGTGTTTTCGCTTCAATGTAAAGTACTGAAGCGCTGGCAAATCACTCATGAATCGCTACACAGAGTGATTTGCATGCAATTTCAAATGACTGCAAACTGTAAAAGAAATTCTAATAATTTAAAAGGACCAATTAGAATTAAAATCGCTAATTGCAATTCGCTATCACAATCGCTGCCAAAAAAGCTTACACTTTTTAAAATCGATCCCAAAATCACCAGAAAACGCTCATAAAATTGCTTACAAAACGCTACTTAAAAACGATTTGTAGATGGTTCCAGGCCTTATGCTGAGAACACACGATGCGTTTTTATGGTCGATTTTTCATCCGATGTATTTTCGATTTGTTTTTCTGCTCGATTTCCTGCTCTCTTATCTCTTCTTATCTATTTACATGCACTTCTATAAGCAATCGATCAAAATTTAAAAACAATCGAAAATAAGATCGGACATGTCGGAAATGATCTATCGAACCATCTATCTGCTGAAGAAAAGTACGGTGTATTCCCAGCATAAGTGATTATTTCGGGGGCCTGTCCCTTTTTTTGCGAGGGGAATATGGAGTCACCGTGTAGATTTTCTGACCGTGTCACATGACTGAGCAGAACTGCGCAGAGTAAGCCGTGAATCACAGCTGAACCTGCCAGGCGAGATGGCGAGCATTGATCGCTCCTGCTGACGCTCCAGCGCTGCTCCTCCTCCTCCATGGCGGTTCATTACCGCCTGTCCCGATCCGGGTGAATTTACAGCATGTTCCATTAGCGATATTGCAGAGCTTGGCGCCGGGAGATGCCTGGGAGAACGGCGCCAGTCACTTTGCGAGATTATAACGGGACTTCGTTTGCTGCAGTGACAAGGCGGTAATCATCAGGGGAGTAAATATCATTCCGAAACGGACAAACATGACAGAAGCGCCATGCTGATCGTACGCCATGCTCTCTATAAACAGGAACCATTTAAAGAGGAACTTGAGCAAAAAAATAAATCAGTAGTGCAAAGTGAGAAGTAAAAAAAATAGAAGAGAGATCAATAAATGATTGATACTCACTATGTAACTTGTTAATGTTTAATCCACAATGATCCTACAGCTCATCATGTTTACTGCTGGCAGACAAGAAAAAAACTGGAAAGCACGAGCTGCCATTATCTATAACCAAGCCCACTAACAATGCAGTAGGCTAAAAGGTTGTTTTTTTTAGGGAGAGTTCTATGCACAGAGGGAGATACTGCTTTCTTGGCAGTTATTATTATTATTTATTGTATTTATAAAGTGCCAACATATTACGCAGCGCTGGACAATAAATAGGGATACATACATTGCAACAAGGGGTGACAGAGGTAGCAAACGGTTATACAACATAGCACAACGTTATACATGTAATCAGGGTATAAAATGCTGTTTACAGAGACCCGGGAAAAACAAGTACGAGTTAGTCCATGAGAAGGGTGTTATTTCTGGGGTAGTAAAATGAAGAAGGACACACTAAGGGAGGGGGGAGGCCCTGCCAAGGCTTACAATCTAAAGGGTGGGGGGACCCATAAGGTAGGACTGTGGAGAGGGTGATTGACAGAGAGTTAGAGTGTGGTAGATGTGGGGTAGGTTATTTTAAAGAAATGTGTTTTGAGGGCTTGTTTGAAGGTGTTGAAGGAAGGAGCGAGTCTGAGGGGGAGTGGAAGGGAGTTCCATAGGGTGGGGGCAGCTCTTGCAGTTGGAAACAGCTGTTATTTCCTACAATGCAACAATGTTCACAGACAGGAAACTGTCAGGAACTATTTGAGGGGTTACTAAGAGATACTATACATGACTTCATAGTAGAAAATAATCTTATTTCTCAGCATCAACATGGGTTTACTAAAGACAGGTCCTGTTTGACTAACATGCTCAGCTTTTATGAGGTAGTGAATGCTAATATGGATATTGGGAATGCTGTAGATGTGATATACTTGGACTTTGCAAAGGCCTTTGACACTGTTCCCCACAGAAGTCTGGTGCAAAAGTTGGGGATGCAAGGACTGGGTAAGAGTCTGTGTGCATGGATAGGGAACTGGCTAATGGACAGAAAACAAAGAGTTGTGGTCAATGGATCGTACTCAAAATGGGAGACTGTTAGCAGTGGAGTACCACAGGGGTCTGTTCTGGGTCCAGGCTGTGTGGCGTGAACAAGGACTGTGATGGTCCGAAACGGTGGACCGTAGCCACTATGCAGCTATATGTATGTACTTGTTATGATCCAATAAAGTAACTTTCTGATAAAAGAGCTGTGCTGGATCACCTGGGAGAAACCACCTACTGCAGACTTCCCATACCACTACTTCCCCCCTTGACCCCATCCCTTCTGATTTACTCCAGCCTCACTTCACGGAATTGGCCCCAGTCCTCACTACTTTGTTCAACCTCTCCCTATCCACAGGCACCTTCCCCTCAGACTTCAAGCAGGCCACTGTACTACCCCTGCTCAAGAAACCCTCCCTCGACCCCTCGCTACCCTCCAACTACCGTCCTATCTCCCTCCTCCCCTTTGCCTCAAAACTCCTTGAGCGTCTGGTTCACAAACGCCTGACCCAGTACCTCAATGCCAACTCACTACTAGACCCGCTGCAATCTGGATTTCGGTCCTGCCCACTCAACTGAAACTGCTCTCACCAAAGTGGTCAATGACTTTGCCTTAGCTAAAGCTGAAGGTAAATACTCCATTCTCCTCCTCCTTGACCTTTCAGCAGCTTTTGACACAGTAGATCATCCCCTACTCCTCCAGTCCCTCAAGTCCATGGGCATTCACGATCTTGCCCTGTCCTGGCTTTCATCCTACCTCTCCAGCCGCTCCTTCACGACCGCCTTCAATGAGTCCTCGTCCACCCCCAACCACCTCTCGGTGGGAGTCCCCCAAGGTTCAGTCCTTGGCCCCCTACTGTTCACCCTATACACATCCTCCATTGGCAAGGTTATCTCCTCCATGGGTTTTAACTATCATCTGTATGCATATGACACCCAGATCTACCTCCACACCCCTGGCATATCCACCACTACCATGGACAAGGTCTCCTCCTGTCTATCAGCCATCTCCTCCTGGATGTCCGCTAGGTTCCTGAAACTAAACCTAGACAAAACGGAATTTATGATCTTCCCACCCCGGACATCCATAAACCTCCCAGATGTGCATGTCACTGTTAACCACACTACCATTCATCCTACCTCTCAAGCCCGCTGTCTGGGTGTCACCTTGGACTCCGCACTCTCCTTCACTCCCCACATCCAAAACCTCACAAAGTCCTGCAACTTCCACCTTCGTAACATCTGTAAGATTCGCCCTTTCCAGACCTCTGCCACCACCAAACTCCTCATCCATGCCCTCATAATTTCCCACTTGACTACTGCAATGCCCTGCTGTCTGGT
This sequence comes from Hyperolius riggenbachi, assembly GCF_040937935.1. NCBI lineage: Eukaryota > Metazoa > Chordata > Amphibia > Anura > Hyperoliidae > Hyperolius > Hyperolius riggenbachi. Next base: position 367,377,911 of record NC_090651.1, read on the forward strand.
CTCCCTATGACCCGAACAGCCCCACTGCAGTCCATCATGAATGCAGCAGCCAGAATTATCCACTGCTCCCACCGCTCCACCACGGCGGATCCCCTCCTTGAATCCCTCCACTGGCTTCCTATCCAGTCCAGAATCAGATTCAAGATACTGTGTCTGACCTACAAATCTGTCCACAAAACCTGTCCAACCTACCTTTCTTACTCACAGGTACACACCTAGCCGCTCACTCCGCTCTTCCAATGAACTTCGCCTAACCGCCCCCCGCATCACCCAGTCCCATGCACGCCTCCAGGACTTCTCAAGAGCTGCTCCAACACTATGAAACTCCCTACCTCCACCCATTAGGGCAGCCCCCTCCTTCAACATCTTCAAGAAAGCCCTCAAAACTCACCTTTTCACTCTGGCCTACTACTCCTCACAAGTGCTCTAAACCCACAGCTGAACTCTGGTCCCCTACCTTTCGTGTCCTTACCTCTCCCTCTAGATTGTAAGCCTTTGGGCAGGGTCCTCCTCCTTTTGTGTCCTACCTGATCATGCACCTCCATTACTGTGAACCCATGCTATGCATCTGAGTGAACCTAACTTGCCTAATCTCCATGCTCCATCCAGTGACTGACTAAGCATTACCTTGTACTCATACTGTGCTGTGTGATCTGGTCTTTCTTGTATTCAGGTATTGTCATTTTGCTGTATGTCACCCCTAAATATTGTATGTATCCCCATTTATTGTCCAGCGCTGCGTAATATGTTGGCGCTTTATAATTACAATAAATAAATAATAAAGATAGTGTCATATTGCAACAGGATCTGGATAGGATGGCTATATGGGCACATACATGGCAGATGAAATTCAATGTTGACAAATGTAAAGTCATGCATTTTGGTCGTACCAATGGTCTAGCACCATACAAAATAAATGGGATACAGTTGGGGACATCAAACTTGGAGAAGGACTTAGGAGTACTCATCGACAACAAGTTAAATAATCGTACTCGATGCCAAGCCGCTGCAGCTAAAGCGAACAAAATTTTGGGATGCATTAAAAGGGAAATAAAAACTCAAGATGCTAGCATATTATTGCCCCTGTTTAACTCTCTAGTAAGGCCACATCTGGAATATGGAATTCAGTTCTGGGCACCACATTACAAAAAAGATATTGCAGTTTTAGAGCAGGTGCAGAGACGAGCAACAAAATTGATACGTGGGATGGAAGGTCTCGCTTACCAAGAAAAGTTAGATAAACTGGGTTTATTTAGTCTAGAGAAAAGACGCCTTAGAGGAGATCTAATTAACATGTATAAATACATTAGAGGGCAATATAATAGCTTGGCGGATGAGCTTTTTGTCCCTAGGCCTTCTCAAAGGACTAGAGGACATGAGCTGCGCATGGAGGAAAAACGTTTCAGCCATTTATTTAGGAAAGGGTTCTTTACAGTAAAAGTGATTAAGATGTGGAATGCATTGCCACAGGAAGTCGTTATGGCAAACTCTATATCTGCATATAAAGGGGGCTTAGATGCTTTCCTTGCGTTGAAAGACATCCATGGCTACAATTACTAGGTAATGCCTAATGATGTTGATCCAGGGATTTTATCTGATTGCCATCTGGAGTCGGGAAGGATTTTTTCCCCTTTTGGGGCTAATTGGACCATGCCTTGTAAGGGTTTTTTGCCTTTCTCTGGATCAACAGGGATATGTGAGGGAGCAGGCTGGTGTTGTACTTTATTGTCTGGTTGAACTCGATGGACGTAAGTCTTTTTTCAACCCAAATAACTATGTAATTAGGTCCTGACATCACACTGTGGGAGCGGTTTAATCAATATCAGCCATACAGACCCCCCTGATGATCTATTTGAGAAAAGGAATAGATTTCTCATGGGAAAGGGGGTATCAGCTACTGATTGGGATGAAGTTCAATCTTTGGTTATAGTTCCTCCTGGGCCCTTTTACATCGGCTGCGTTTCCCATTGCATTTTCGATTTGCTGATCGTAAGGGCACTGTGATAACATAGTACGGTGATTGCGGTACCCTTTTTCCAACGGTGCACTCCAAATTGTTGCTGATTGTAAAAGTGGTGTGTAGGGCATTTTTCCTGCATATACAGTTTTCACTCCTGCCAAGAACCACAGTAGCAAACACGCTCAGGGTAAATAGTAAAAATCGCCATCACAGCACGCTTGCGATGCGGAATGCGATTTTCGTTATAAAAAGTTCCCAAATCCTTTTATAAAGCACACAGAACTGCACTGCTTGTCATGTAGTTTGGCTGAGTACTGTAAAAAAAAAATAAATCTAAATATATGTATTTACTAGAGCAGGGGTGTCAAACGCGAGTACAAAGTGGGCCGAAACTGAATACTTTGCCGAAGCCGCAGGCCAATTCAATGTCCAGTGGCCCCCTCCCTCCCCTATACAGTTCCCTGGAGTCTAGTGGTCTTCCCTCCCTCCCCTATACAGTTCCCTGGAGTCTAGTGGTCTTCCCTCTCTCCCTTATACAGTTCCCTGGAGTCTAGTGGTCTTCCCTCTCCAGTTCCCTGGTGTCTAGTGTCAGCGGCGCTGCATAATATGTTGGCGCTTTATTAATACAATAAATAATAATAATAGTGGTCTTCCCTCTCTCCCCTATACAGTTACCAGGTGTCTAGTGGTCCTCCTCACTCCCCTATACAGTTCCCTGGTGTCTAGTGATCTTCCCTCTCTCCCCTATACAGTTACCAGGCGTCTAGTGGTCCTCCTCCATCCCCTATACAGTTCCCTGGTGTCTAGTGGTCTTCCCTCTCTCCCCTATACAGTTCCCTGGTGTCTAGTGGTCCTCCTCCCTCCCCTATACAGTTCCCTGGTGTTTAGTGGCCCCTCTCCCTGCCCTGTACTGTTCCCTAGTGTCTTGTAGCCCCCTCCCTCCCCTATAGAGTTCCCTGGTGTCTAGTGGCCCCCTCCCTCCCCTGTACAGTTCCCTGGTGTCTAGTGGCACCACTCCCTCCTCTATACAGTTCCCTGGTGTCTAGTAGTCTTCCCTCTCTCCAGTACAGTTCCCTGGTGTCTTGTGTCCCCCTCCCTCCCCAATAGAGTTTCCTGGTGTCTGGTGGCCCTCCTCCTTCCACTGTACAGGTCCATGGTGACTTGTGTCCCCCTCCCTTCCCTATACAGTTCCCTGGCGTCTAGTGCTTTCCCCTCCCCCATTAGGTTTCCCTGGTGATGTAATAGTGCCCATACATGGAACAATTTTTTTCAACCAATATGGCCGCTGGTGGGCCAAACATAATGCAAAGTGGGGAAAACGCCTGCGGGCCAAATGTCATGGCTCTGCGGGTCAGATTTGGCCCCAGGGTCAGAGTTTGACATGTGTGTACTAGAGCATTATTTGATATTAACTATGCATAACAAGGTTTTGGAATTTGGCAAATAAAAAAAAATCACAACTGACTGCCCCAATAATTCAAAGATCCTCAATGACAGCTGTCTGCTTACAACAAGGTGAAGGCCTGAGCCCACTGACGAAGTTGTGCCGCTTCTGTGTGCTTTTCAGCATCTGTAACATTGATGTGTTGCTGAGAAGCGGACACAACTGCGTCAGATGGCTCAGGCCTTCAGTCTCAGGCTGGGCGCACCCTAGGCAGTGCAGAAAGCCATGGGTATTCTGCAGTATGTATTTTTTATTTTATTTTTTGCTGCCTTTTTGAACCCGTTTCGTGTTTGCATTTTTTATTAATTTCCCTAATCAATGGAGTAAGATACAGTAACATATTTTTTTTTTTTTCAAAAAAAGGCATCAAAAATGCATTCCTCTGCTTCTGCATTGAGATACATTATGTCCGTTTTAAATGCCTTTTTGAAAATTATGCAGCAAGTTGTTGCATTTAAAAAAAAGAACATATATAGAATGCATACAGTATGTATACATTTTTACATGCGGCCTATAGTCTTTCATTAGCGGCAAAAACAGTAGCGTTTCTGCCTACCGTGTTCCTAGCCTGAAACACTTTCCAATAAAGGGACACTTAAGCCTAAGGGAAAAAAAATAGTTTTACTCACCTGGGGCTTCTACCAGCCCCCCTGCAGGCGTCCGATGCCCTCGCAGTCACTCTCGGATCCTCCTGTCCCCCGCCGCTAGCTACTTTCACTTCGCCAACAGGCCTGGCAATGCGTAATCTTCTTTGCATTCCCGTCCTCAATAGCACTTTTGCAGATGGGAACGCAAAGAAGGAGACGCTTGGCTATGGCAGAGGTCTTTGTGGGGTCAGTTGGCGGGGATCTGGCAGGATGGGTCAGGGATGGGCAGAGGTCTTTGTGGGGTCAGTTGGCGGGGATCTGGCAGGATGGGTCAGGGATGGGCAGAGGTCTTTGTGGGGTCAGTTGGCGGGGATCTGGCAGGATGGGTCAGGGATGGGCAGCTGTCTCTGTGGGGTCAGTTGGCGGGGATCTGACAGGATGGGTCAGGGATGGGCAGAGGTCTTTGTGGGGTCAGTTATCAGGGATTAGACAGGATGGGTCAGGGGTGGGCAGAGGTCTTTGCGGGGTCAGTTGGCAGGGATCTGGCAGGATGGGACAAGGATGGACAGAGGTCTTTGTTGGGTCAGTTGGCGGGGATCTGGCAGGATGGGACACGGATGGGCAGAGGTCTTTGTTGGGTCGGTTGGCGGGGATCTGTCAGGATGGGTCAGGGATGGGCAGAGATCTTTGTGAGGTCAGTTATCTGGGATCTGGCAGGATGGGTCAGGGATGGGCAGAGGTCTTTGTGGGGTCAGTTGGCGGGAATCTGGCAGGATGGGTCAGGGATGGGCAGAGGTCTTTGTTGGGTCAGTTGGCGGGGATCTGGCAGGATGGGTCAGGGATGGGCAGAGGTCTTTGTGGGGTCAGTTGGCGGGGATCTGACAGGATGGGTCAGGGATGGGCAGAGGTCTTTGTGAGGTCAGTTATCTGGGATCTGGCAGGATGGGTCAGGGATGGGCAGAGGTCTTTGTGGGGTCAAATGGCGGGGATCTGGCAGGATGGGTCAGGGATGGGCAGAGGTCTTTGTTGGGTCAGTTGGCGGGGATCTGGCAGGATGGGTCAGGAATGGGCAGAGGTCTTTGTGGGGTCAGTTGGCGGGGATCTGGCAGGATGGGTCAGGGATGGGCAGAGGTCTTTGTTGGGTCAGTTGGCGGGGATCTGGCAGGATGGGTCAGGAATGGGCAGAGGTCTTTGTTGGGTCAGTTGGCGGGGATCTGGCAGGATGGGTCAGGGATGGGCAGAGGTCTTTGTTGGGTCAGTTGGCGGGGATCTGGCAGGATGGGTCAGGAATGGGCAGAGGTCTTTGTTGGGTCAGTTGGCGGGGATCTGGCAGGATGGGTCAGGGATGGGCAGAGGTCTATGTGGGGTCAGTTGGCGGGGATCTGGCAGGATGGGTCAGGAATGGGCAGAGGTCTTTGTTGGGTCAGTTGGCGGGGATCTGGCAGGATGGGTCAGGAATGGGCAGAGGTCTTTGTTGGGTCAGTTGGCGGGGATCTGGCAGGATGGGTTAGGGATGGGCAGAGGTCTATGTGGGGTCAGTTGGCGGGAATCTGGCAGATGGGTCAGGGGTGGGAAGAGGTCTTTGTTGGGTCAGTTGGCGGGGATCTGGCAGGATGGGTTAGGGATGGGCAGAGGTCTATGTGGGGTCAGTTGGCGGGGATCTGGCAGGATGGGTCAGGGATGGGCAGAGGTCTTTGTTGGGTCAGTTGGCGGGGATCTGGCAGGATGGGTCAGGAATGGGCAGAGGTCTTTGTTGGGTCAGTTGGCGGGGATCTGGCAGGATGGGTCAGGAATGGGCAGAGGTCTTTGTTGGGTCAGTTGGCGGGGATCTGGCAGGATGGGTCAGGGATGGGCAGAGGTCTATGTGAGGTCAGTTGGCGGGGATCTGGCAGGATGGGTCAGGGATGGGCAGAGGTCTATGTGGGGTCAGTTGGCGGGAATCTGGCAGGATGGGTCAGGGATGGGCAGAGGTCTTTGTTGGGTCAGTTGGCGGGGATCTGGCAGGATGGGTCAGGAATGGGCAGAGGTCTTTGTTGGGTCAGTTGGCGGGGATCTGGCAGGATGGGTCAGGAATGGGCAGAGGTCTTTGTTGGGTCAGTTGGCGGGGATCTGGCAGGATGGGTCAGGAATGGGCAGAGGTCTTTGTTGGGTCAGTTGGCGGGGATCTGGCAGGATGGGTTAGGGATGGGCAGAGGTCTTTGTTGGGTCAGTTGGCGGGGATCTGGCAGAATGGGTCAGGAATGGGCAGAGGTCTTTGTGGGGTCAGTTGGCGGGGATCTGGCAGATGGGTCAGGGATGGGCAGAGGTCTTTGTTGGGTCAGTTGGCGGGGATCTGGCAGGATGGGTCAGGAATGGGCAGAGGTCTTTGTGGGGTCAGTTGGCGGGGATCTGGCAGATGGGTCAGGGATGGGCAGAGGTCTTTGTTGGGTCAGTTGGCGGGGATCTGGCAGGATGGGTCAGGAATGGGCAGAGGTCTATGTGGGGTCAGTTGGCGGGGATCTGGCAGATGGGTCAGGGGTGGGAAGAGGTCTTTGTTGGGTCAGTTGGCGGGGATCTGGCAGGATGGGTCAGGAATGGGCAGAGGTCTTTGTTGGGTCAGTTGGCGGGGATCTGGCAGGATGGGTCAGGAATGGGCAGAGGTCTTTGTGGGGTCAGTTGGCGGGGATCTGGCAGATGGGTCAGGGATGGGCAGAGGTCTTTGTTGGGTCAGTTGGCGGGGATCTGGCAGGATGGGTCAGGAATGGGCAGAGGTCTTTGTGGGGTCAGTTGGCGGGGATCTGGCAGATGGGTCAGGGATGGGCAGAGGTCTTTGTTGGGTCAGTTGGCGGGGATCTGGCAGGATGGGTCAGGAATGGGCAGAGGTCTTTGTTGGGTCAGTTGGCGGGGATCTGGCAGGATGGGTCAGGAATGGGCAGAGGTCTTTGTGGGGTCAGTTGGCGGGGATCTGGCAGATGGGTCAGGGATGGGCAGAGGTCTTTGTTGGGTCAGTTGGCGGGGATCTGGCAGGATGGGTCAGGAATGGGCAGAGGTCTTTGTTGGGTCAGTTGGCGGGGATCTGGCAGATGGGTCAGGGATGGGCAGAGGTCTTTGTTGGGTCAGTTGGCGGGGATCTGGCAGGATGGGTCAGGAATGGGCAGAGGTCTATGTGGGGTCAGTTGGCGGGGATCTGGCAGATGGGTCAGGGGTGGGAAGAGGTCTATGTGGCATCAGTTCTAGGGGGATCTCGCAGGATGGGTCAGGGGTCTCTTCCGACCTCTCTGCCTTCACAAAGACGATCTGTTTGTGATATTTTTCCCCAACCAGATCAATAAGAGCAGCAGCTGCTTCCTGTCCTGCAGTGTGTCTCCCGGGCCGGAGCTTTATAGACAGAATAATAGAGTTTGTTATGACTGATCTGTTCTGTGTATGAAAACACAACGATTATTACAGCCCTGCAGCGGCCCATCACACACCATTACACCGGCCGGGATATTTACATCATAAACATGAGACCAGCGATTCTGTTACATTTCACTAACCCCAAATAATCACCATGCAAATAATGTAAATACATAAAAAGCCTTAAAGGACAACTGTAGTGAGAGGTATAAGGAGGCCGCCATATTTATTTCATTTTAAGCAATACCAGTTGCCTGGCTGTCCTGCTGATCCTCTGCCTCTAATACTTTAAGCCATAGCCCCTGAACAAGCATGCAGCAGATCAGGTGTTTTTGACTGAAGATTGACTGGATCAGCTGCATGCTTGTTTTAGTTGTGTGATGCAGACTCCGCTGCAGCCAGAGATCAGCAGGACAGCCAAGCAACAAGTATTGTTTAAAGGGAAACAAATATGGCCACCTCCACATCTTTCTCAGTTAAGGTGTCCTGTAAGTTATACTAAATTCAGATTTGGTACACTAAAGGCTTCTGGGGGGATGAGCAGAGTTTTATTTGTCACCAAAATGACTCATGAGTGACTACGACAGGTGACAGCATCAGGCTTAAAGTTGAACTGGGGATGCCTATTCTCGAAGGACACCAGTAAATGTTAAAGAGGCCCCGTATTGACATACAGTAGGATGCGAAAGTTTGGTCAACCTTGCTAATCATCATGATTTTCCTGTATAAATCGTTGGTTGTTACGATAAAAAATATCAGTTAAATAAATCATGTAGGAGACACACACAGTGATATTTGAGAAGTGAAATGAAGTTTATTGGATTTACAGAAAGTGTGCAATAATTGTTTAAACAAAATTAGGCAGGTGCATAAATTTGCTAACTGATGTCAATTTATTGATTCCAAAACCTTTAGAACTAATTATTGTAACTCAAATTGGCTTGGTAAGCTCGGTGACCCCTGACCTACATACACAGGTGAATCCAATTATGAGTAAGAGTAGAGTATTTAAGGGGGGACAATTGTAAGTTTCCCTCCTCTTTTAAATTTCTCTGAAGATTAGCAACATGGGGGTCTCAAAACAACTCTCAAATGACCTGAAGACAAAGATTGTTCACCATTGTGGTTTAAGGGAAGGATTATATATTTATTATGTATTTATTGTATTTATAAAGCGCCAACATATTACGCAGCGCTGGACATTAGTTTAGGTTGCAGACAATATTTAGGGGTGACATACAGCAATACAGGAATACAAGAAAGACCAGATCATGCAGCACAGTATGAGTACAAGGTAATGCTTAGTCAGTCACTGGATGGAGCATGGAGATTAGGCAAGTTAGGTTCACTCAGATGCATAGCATAGGTTCACAGTAATGGAGGTGCATGATCAGGTAGGACACACAAGGAGGAGGACCCTGCCCAAAGGCTTACAATCTAGAGGGAGAGGTAGGGACACGAGAGGTAGGGGACCAGAGTTCAGCTGTAGGTTTAGAGCACTTGTGAGGGGTAGTAGGCCAGAGTGAAAAGGTGAGTTTTGAGGGCCTTCTTGAAGATGTTGAAAAAGGGGGCTGCCCTAATGAGTGGAGGTAGGAAGTTCCATAGTGTTGGTGCAGCTCTTGAGAAGTCCTGGAGGCGTGCATGGGACTGGGTGATGCGGGGGACGGTCAGGCGAAGTTCATTGGAAGAGCGGAGTGAGCGGCTAGGTGTGTACCTCTGAGTAAGATCGGAAATGTAGGATGGACAGGTTTTGTGGACAGATTTGTAGGTCAGATACAATGGGCTTCACAAAAGAGTGCTAACTGTTAGCACAGCCGTTTTCGCGTGAATTTTCGCATTGCGCGCACTCGCGAATTTTCGCGCGAAACTATAACATTTTAGCGCGCAAGCGCGATATCGATTTCACAGAGACATTCGCGTTTGCACGCGAAAACGTTATCGTTTCGCGCGAAAATTTGCAATCGCGTGCAATGCGAAAATTCACGCGAAAACGCCCGTGCTAACAGTTAGCACTCTTTTGTAAATCAAGCCCATTATCTTGAATCTGATTCTGGACTGGATAGGAAGCCAGTGGGGGGATTCAAGGAGGGGATCCGCCCTGGTGGAGCGATGAGAGTAGTGGATAATTCTGGCTGCTGCATTCATGATGGACTGCAGTGGGGCTGTTCGGGTCATAGGGAGACCAGACAGCAGGGCATTGCAGTAGTCAAGGCGGGAAATTATGAGGGCATGGATGAGGAGTTTGGTGGTGGCAGAGGGTCAGGAAAGGGCAAATCTTACAGATGTTACAAAGGTGGAAGTTGCAGGACTTTGTGAGGTTTTGGATGTGGGGAGTGAAGGAGAGTGCGGAGTCCAGGGTGACACTCAGACAGCGGGCTTGAGAGGTAGGGCGAATGGTAGTGTGGTTAACAGTGACATGCACATCTGGGAGGTTCATGGATGGCCGGGGTGGGAAGATCATAAATTCCGTTTTGTCTAGATTTAGTTTCAGGAACCTAGCGGACATCCAGGAGGAGATGGCTGATAGGCAGGAGGAGACCTTGTCCATGGTAGTGGTGGATATGTCAGGGGCGTGGAGGTAGATCTGGGTGTCATCTGCATACAGATGATAAAGTTAAAGGGAAGGTCCAAGCAAAAAAAAAAAAAAATGAGATTCACTTACCTGGGGCTTCTACCAGCCCCATGCAGCCATCCTGTGCCCTCGTAGTCACTCACTGCTGCTCCAGTCCCCCGCTGGCAGCTTTCTGACCTCGGAGGTCAGGGCCAAATTGCGTACATTTTTACACATTCCCGCTAGTGCAGGAACATTAACACATACATTTTTACGCGTTAGTGGTGAAACGCGTAAATTTTTGTTCCTGCACTAGCTGGAATGCGTAAAAATGTATGCAATGTGGCCCTGACCTCTGAGGTCAGAAAGCTGCCAGCGGGGGACTGGAGCAGCAGTGAGTGACTACGAGGGCACAGGATGGCTGCATGGGGCTGGTAGAAGCCCCAGGTAAGTGAATCTCATTTTTTTTTTTTGCTTGAACCTTCCCTTTAAGGATACAGAAAGCTGTCTCAGAGATTTCAGCTCATCAGCTGTCTGTTTCCACAGTCAGGAACATGTTGAGGAAATGGAAGATCACAGGCTCAGTTCATGTTAAGGCTCGAAGTTACAGACCAAGAAAAATCTCGGATAAACAGAAGCGACGAATGGTGAGAACAGTCAGAGTCAACCCACAGATCAGTACCAAAGACCTACAACATCATCTTGCTGCAGATGGAGTGACTGTGCATCATTCAACCATTCGGCGCACTTTACACGAGGAGATGCTGTATGTGAGAGTGATGCAGAAGTCTTTTCTCCGCCCACAGCACAAACAGAGCCGCTTGATAAGCCAGTTTCGTTTTGGAATAAGGTGCTGTGGACTGCTGAAACTAAAATTGAGTTATTTGGGCATAACAAGGGGTGTTATGCATGGAGGAAAAACTCAGCATTCCAAGACAAACACCTGTTACCTACAGTAAAATATGGTGGTGGTTCCATCATGCTGTGGGGCTGTGTGGCCAGTGCAGGGACTGGGAATCTTGTCAAAGTTGAAGGACGCATGGATTCCACTCAGTATCAGCAGATTCTGGAGACCAATGTCCAGGAATCAGTGACAAAGCTGACGCTGCACTGGGGCTGCATCTTTCAACAAGACAACGACCCTAAACACTGCTCAAAATCCACTAAGGCATTCATGCAAAGGAACAAGTACAATGTTCTGGATTGGCCATCTCAGTCCCCAGACCTGAATATAACTGAAAATCTGTGGTGTGAGTTAAAGAGAGCTGTTCATGCTCAGAAGCCATCAAACTTGAGATGTTTTGTAAAGAGGAATGGTCCAAAATACCTTCAACCAGAATCCAGACTCTCATTGGAACCTACCGGAGGTGTTTAGAGGCTGTAATTTCTGCAAAAGGAGGATCTACTTAATACTGATTTAATTTCTTTTTTGTGGTGCCCAAATGTATGCACCTGCCTAAATTTATTTAAACAATTATTGCACACTTTCTGTAAAGCCAATAAACTTAATTTCACTTCTCAAATATCACTGTATGTGTCTCCTGTATGATATATATAACTGACATTTTTTTTATCGTAACAACCAGTGATTTATACAGTAATATCATGATTAACAAGGTTGCCCAAACTTTCGCATCCCACTGTATAGTAAAAAGCAGAATATTATTCAGGATACCCACTTTTATGGTAATTACTGTATTTTTTGGACTAGAAGACGCTCCTGACCATAAGATGCACCTAGGTTTAGAGGAAATAAAACAGGGGAAAAATATATACTATAAACTTGGTGCATCCATGGTGAAGAGGCATCTTGTGGATTATGCCCCCTTTGTAGTTTGTACCTCATGCCCCCTTGTACCTCTTGTGTCTCCCTGGTCTCCCTGTGCCCTTCTCTGCCCCCCTTGTGTCCTCCACTAGAGCCCTCAGTAACCAAACATTCCACAGTGATGCACCTACCAGCAGTAAAGATTTTTTCTGAAAAATGTCAGAATGTAAATCAGGGAGAAGCGAGATTTTAGATTTGAGTTTATAAATTAATATTGTAAATGAATGAGTAAAATTGCTTACTGTTTACAATATTTATAGATTATTTAGTCAGTGTTTGCCTATTGTTAAATCTTTCCTCTCCCTGATTTACATTCTGAAATTTATCACAGGTGACAACAACATCTTTAGTCCTGTCAGGTGACCTGTACGGAATGTTCGTTACTGAAAGTTCTATGCACAGAGGAAGATACTGCTTGCTTGGCAATTGGAAAAAGATGTTATTTCCCACAATGCACTGAGGTTCACAGACAGCAAACTGTCAGGACCATGGTCATGACATCACACTGTGGGAGGGATTTTGCCACAATATCAGCCATACAGACCCCCCTGATGATCTGCTTAAACAAAGGAAAAGATTTCTCCTGGGAAAGGGGGTATCAGCTACTGACTGGAATGAATTTCAATCCTGGGTTAGATTTCCTCTTTAAATGTGTGGCGTAACAGGGCTGAAGGCCAAACCCCCGTCACCAGAACTCAGGTTTACCCTCCCACCATCCAGCCTCCATTTACCACATAACTCTCCTGTTTTACGAGCCAAATAATACAATCAGTAAGCGCTGCTTTAAAGCCGATGCTGGCTCCCTGCCAGGTCTGCTTTTATAGAAATAGGCTTTTGTTGTTTTTTCTCTTGGTAATAGATCTTCCTCGGCTCGGGGGCCGGCGGTAATGTTATATAATGCGCAAACCACAACAGTTTTCAGTAGAAATGAAAACTATAATCACATTCTGTGTCTTTATAAAGCCGGCAACGAGAGATTAGACGGTATTCAGCGCTGGAGTGAGGAGGCGGGGGTGGAATGGCGATCGCTACACGACGTGGAGACGAGATTCGGGATGTTGTGTTTGATGCATTGGTGATCTTGGCCAGATTTGAGGCAAGGCTACAAAGGCCATGGCCCAGGGCCCCGGGAAGCAAGGGGCGTGCAGTGGGCTGGCACACTCAGCAGTTAAGCTGCACCCCAATTAAACCACTGTGATCATAGACTTGTTCTGCGGATGCTCTGCTTACACAGGGATAAACAGGGGCACACAGCACAGGCCTGGGGGATAGGGGAGCAAAGGATGGGGCGGTGGGGGGGGTTTATTTGGTGACAGTGGGCCTTGGGTGGTGAAGTGTACAATCCCAGCTATGTTGATGCAGGGATGGTTTGGGGTAAAGTGGGGTAAAGATGGGCTTGGAACCCTTTACATTTAATATTGTGAAAGCAGGGCCGGGCCGAGGCAGAGGCTGGAGAGGCTCCAGCCTCAGGGTGCATTGTAGGAGGGGGCGCACAATTCATTCAGTTGTCATTACCAATTGTGTTTGAAGCAGAAAGAAATAGGAAAAGGGGATACATGGCAGTGACTGCAAGCCAGATAACTAGAGATTAAGGTGTTGGGGAGGTTGTGGACCCTGTGGCACCTCTTAGTGTAATAGCAATCAGTGTGTGACGGCTGGAGTGGGAGGGATGGAGGGGCGCACTTTGGTGTCTCAGCCTTGGGTGCTGGAGGACCTTGTCCCAGCTCTGTGTGACAGTAAAGCTATTCTAATCTTCACAATACCTGACTTTGGTGCCCCTAAGGGCCTGTTTCCACTACACACAGATTGGATGCAGAATTGATGCAGAAAAACTGACTCCAATGAATTCCTATGGGCCTGTTTCCACTAAACGCGATTTTTCTGATGCAGATTTTCCGATAGGCTTTCATTGAAGTCAGTTTTTCTGCATCCATGCTGCATCAATTCTGCATCCAATCTACGTGTAGTGGAAACAGGCCCTAAGGAGCTTGTAGGCCCTGAGCAATTGCTTAGGTTGACTCTAAGGTAACACCGGCCCTGTAAGGGGGATAAGGTCTAATAAGCAATAAAATTCAAAGACACATTATACATAAAGTTGCGTACACGGCACAAGATTAAATTGTGTAAAACAACAATGATAAATAGTTATTGTTGTAATTATTATTGATTTATAAAGGGCCAACATATTCCGTGGCGCTGTACAAAGTAAGAAACAAACAAGGGGTACCTAATAATACAGACCATGATATACACCAATATGGTGTATATCTCTGTATGGAAATACAGAGTTGTTAACAAAATACAGAATTGGTACAAAATACAGAATGGTAATTACAGCGACGAAAGCAACATGATGAATAAAAAGAATAACAAATTGTAAGACACAAAAGGGTGAGAGAGCCATGCCCTTATGGGCTTACAATCTAAAGGATTGGGGGGGGGGGGGGGGGGGGACAAGAGGAGAGGTAATTTACAAAGAAAACATACCTAGAGATAGTGTGTTTTAAGGATCTGTACTAGGAGTGCAACTTGGCCAGAGATCAAAGGGGAATGGCCTAAAGTAGAGCGTATGCTTGTCGAAAAAGTTAGTTTTGAGGGAGTGTTTAATGGTATCAAAGGTTGGAGAGTGGCAGATGTGTTGTGGAAGGGGATTCCAGAGGAGGGGTGAAGCATGTGAGAAATCTTGTACACGTGAATGTAAGGAGGTGATTCTAGAGAAGTACAATGGAATGTCATGTGCAGATCTGAGATTGCATTTGGATTGGTATCTGGAAAGTAGTAAGGAGATGTACACAGGAGAGAGATTGTGGAGAGTTTTGTAGGTTAGGGTTAAGAGTAAAGGGGCCCATACACTCAGCCGATTAGCGATTGCCCGATCGATCACTTTACGGACGATTTTGATCGATTTCAATCGATCTGACATGCTGGAAAATCTAGGTCAATCTGAAGAGATTGCTTATCAATTTGCATTGGACCTAATGGAAATCTGATGGCAAAAAAATGCAACAGATCGATTTTCAATAGATTTCATGCTGAAATCTATTGGAAAACTGTTTCTAGTAAAAAATGTTCCTAAATACATCAGATAGATCAGAAAATCTATCTGATGATCTATCTGCTGCTAATCTAACGGTGTATGGCCACCTTAACAGTAGTTAGGGTTACAGTAGATAATGTGAGGTGAATGACATGAGAAGACAGCAAGAAGAATGTCAAACGATTGTCAGCCAATTGGATTTTTAAACAATGCAGAATGTAGCATAGACTTTGCGGACATATCATCGCTCACAGTGCTGTACACACTGCTGACAATGAGCGATTATCTGCCGAAGTAATCCGTGATCTCTGTCATACAAAATGCCAAAGCACCATAGTAGATCGTTCGTTTATCGTTCCCTTAAAGAGCAACTGCAGTAAAAATAACATAAAGGGTAAAATTGCTTATCTTTTACAATGTTCACTAAGGAATTATTTAGTCTGTGTTCCCCATTGCAAAATCTTTCCTCTCCTTGATTTACATTCTGAAATGTATGGGAACATCTTTAGTCCTGTCAGATGATCGCTGCGGAATGTTCCTTACTGAGAGTTCTAATCACAGAGGTAGATGTTGCTTGCTTGGTAGTTGGAAACAGCCCTTATTTCCCACAATGCACTGAGATTCACAGACAGTAAACTGTGGGAGGTTTTTTTTGGAGGGTCGGCCTGACCTGGACGAGTCATCAGTTGTTTCTCCGCTTGCAGATTATCTTCTGTACAGTAGAATGATTGATATCCAACTGCTGATCTTTTTAAAATCGGTTCCAGACTATGGCCTGGTGCACACCAAAAACCGCTAGCAGATCCGCAAAATGCTAGCAGATTTTGAAACGCTTTTTCTTATTTTTCTATGGCGTTTTGCTAGCGTTTTGCGGATTGCTGCAGCGGGTTTCAGTATAGTACATTTCATATATTGTTACAGTAAAGCTGTTACTGAACAGCTTCTGTAACAAAAACGCCGGCAAAACCGCTCTGAACAGGCGTTTTTCAGAGCGGTTTGCGGTTTTCCTATACTTAACATTGAGGCAGAAACGCATCCGACATCCAAAAAATGCCTCACCCCGGCATTTTTCGTTTCTGCAAAACGCCTCCCGCTCTGGTGTGCACCACCCCATTGAGATACATTGACCAAGCGTATCCGCAGCCGCAAAAGCGGCTGCAGAAACGCTGAAAAAGCCGCTAGGTGTGCACCAGCCCTATATTGGTATTTGTGAAGGCCTCGGAGAGATCCATCTATCTAGGCTTGGTGAGACCAAACACTTCAACAATACAGAGCAACTCAAACTAAATGCCTGAAGTATGTTTATTTTATTTATTTATTTAAGTATTTATATAGCGCTGACCTATTACGCAGCGCTGCACAGAGTATATTGTCTTGTAACTAACTAACTAACCAGGGACCCAGCGTTGCAAGGCGAGAGCACTAACCACTATGCCACCATGCTGCCCTCTGTAAATCAGGCCATACGCACTGAACATAGCATTGTGCCATACTGGTAAAACATCACCATAGAGAGCAGTAATGATATACATTGACCTGCCGAGACATGTATAATAATAATGTGATAGGCTAAAATGTTGTATACAATTAGACAGGAAACAGTCAGGGCCATGGTCATGACATCACATTGTGGGAGGGGTTTCAGCACAATAGCAGCCACACAGACCCTCCTGATGATCAATTCAAGAAAATGGAAAGATTTCTCCTGGGAAAGGGGGTCTCGGCTACTGATAGGGATGGAGTTCAATCCTTGGTTACAGTTCCCCTTCATGTCCCCCTTGGTCTGCCAAAGCAGCTCAAAACACACCATCAAGGCATGGACTCTATCAGACGTTTGAAGGTGTCCTGTGGCTACTGACATCAAGGCACTTTATTATTATTATTAATATAGCGCCGACATCTTCCGCAGCGATGTACAGAGTATATTGTCACTTAAAGGGAACCAGGGACGAAGCACCCTTGTGTATTTTACCATATATATCACTAAGAACATTAGAGAAATCACTTACCCTGCTCTCTGTTTCATCCTCACTGCTAAAAGTGTCTGTTATCAGCTGTGATAAGAATCCCGGACTGAGCATTCAGTCTGGCTTTGCAGGGAATAATTATAGCTGAGTCATTATAGCAGAGCCACAAGGGGCTTGGGCTTGAAAAGACACCAGAGAAGACCGACTCAGCTATAATCTTTCCGTAGCAAAGCTAGACTGAGTGCTCAGTCGGGGATTCGTATCAGAGGTGATAACAGTCAGATTAAACAGAGAACAATGAAACAAAGAGCAGATTAGGTGTTTACTGTCATGTTCCCACTGATTTATAAGGTAAAATACAAGAGGGTGCTTAATCTCAGAGAGGCTCACAATCTAACCCTACCTCCTAGTCCTACAGTATGTCTATGTATTGTGTAGTGTATGTATTGTAATCTAGGGCCAATTCAGGGGGAAGCCAGTTAACTTATCTGTATGTTTTTGGCATGTGGGAGGAAACCAGAGTGCCCGGAGGAAACCCACACAGAAATGGGGAGAGCATGCCAACTCCTTGCAGATAGTGCCCTAGGGACCCAGCGCTACAAGGCGAGAGAGCTAACCGCAATGCCACCATGCTGCCCACTAGCCATCACCACCGTGCTGAACTAGCAAAAGGCACCATCAGTCCATGGATTTATGTCTCTGGTCTATCCCACAGATGTTCAGTCACACAGATTTAGGAGATTTAAAATCCTAAGAAAAAGGTGATTCATCATCACACCAGGACACCTTCTTCCATTGATGGTTACAACACTCATGTGCCAACTGCAGAAGCTTGGTGGTGGAGAGGGGTCAGCATGGCACTCTGACTGGTCTGCAGCTACACAGCTCCCCATACGCACTCATTCATGTTCTCAGAGATTCCAGCTCTTACTGCTTATACACACCATGCAATTTTTCCCGGCATATTGAGACGTGGCAGTTTCCTGATCACTCGATACATGGTATAGATTAATGTGGCTCTGTGTGGTAGGACTGGAAACACCTAGAGTTACAGATTGCCCAGCAAGCTCGTGGTGCACTGATGAGGCCCAACCAGCCAGAAACAGTCTGTATATATGTTGGATTATTGTGGCTCTGCACAATTAACAAACTGACACATCATTGCTTTCCAGCGGTTCTGGAGGTGTGGCTAGCTTACAGGGACAACAAAGGATGATTTGCATATTCAGCAGTGATGCATTGTGGGGGACATCGTACGCTCACTCCAACCTGAATTATCACAAATATCTTCTGTTTTAAAGGACCACTATTGTGAAAAATTGTAACATTTTAAAATACATGTAAACACATAAATAAGAATTATTTTTTAGTACATAGCAAGGAAATGAACAGCGCTACTTAAAGGGAACTAGAGATGAACGATTCACACAAAATAAACATATCAGTTGATAGCTTGTAAAGAATAAATGCTCTACCTGATAATTTCGCCGCTCTGGTGTGCCTTTTTGAGTGTTTTTTATCCATTATTGCTCCAGGAAATATCCAATATGGCCGCCGGCTCATATCTCTTCTGCTTCCAGGCATACCTCCCAACTTTTTGAGATGAGAAAAAGGGACACTTAAGCCACGCCCCTGCCACACCCCTGACCACGCCCCTTCACAACCCTTGTCACGCATACCATAAAGATTTCATAAGAAGAATATGTTGTTTTACAACTTAAACTGTTTTTTTTTTATCCTGGTTCATTAAACTGAATCACTCCTGACACGTTCAAAAATTTTCAATATATCTTTATACACAAATCACATGTACAAAAACAATTTAAAACCAAGTACCAGGCAATATCACTGTAGTATAACAATATGCCAATCAATAATAATAATATAAAGGGTACAGTAGTAGCTCAAGGTTCAAATGCTGAAAAACAACTCCAAATACAGTACAATAACATAATAATCTGCCTATTAAAGTGCACAGTGCTAATGGAGGTAATACAAGACTAATATAAGGAATAGATGCATAGAAATAGTGAGAGCCAATGGTAGAAAAATAAATAAAGGTGCTTTCAAGCACTATTGAAATGTGAGATAAATGTGCAAATAACGGGGTAGACCCCGTGAGTGTACAGGGATGAAATAAGGCAAAGTGGAACAGTAGAAAGCAGGGGAAACCATGTCCCCTGTATGAGTGCCAGAAAAGGGCAGCGAGTCAGCAAGAGAAGAGCTTACCTGATAACAGGGACCAGTGGAATGCCTAACGCAGCCCATCCATCACTTTCTCGACAGCATCAGCTCTCTGCAGAAGATTCCCGGGACGGACCTACGTGAAAGTTGAAGGACCTTCCTGTACTCTGCAGGCTGTCTCCTCAGCGCCTGACTGAAATATGCAGTGTTTCTTTTAACACTAGGAAACAAGCGCTGAGGAGACAGCCTGCAGAGAGTAAGAGCGAGGTCCTTAAACGTTCAATTTTCAACTGCTGTAGGTCCGTCCCGGGAGCGCTGATGCGGTCTTGATGATAGTGATGAATGGGCTGCAATTGTTCCTCTGCCCAGGCGAGACACAAGGGGGGGGGGGTGTCGCGGGACACGCCCCCCAAACCGTGAAGGTCCCGCAGATTCCGGGACAGTTGGGGGGCCTGTTTATAAACTGTTCTGGATGTGCTGTCTAGGCTATATGAGACTATAGACAAGCAGGGCTGCTGCAGCAGGCTTTCATCTGTGTGCTTTCAACTATTATTCTGGTATGCTGTGTGGCTGCCTGTAGGAAGTGTCTCTCATAGAAATGAAACTGCATACAGTAGATAATGACTGGCTGCACACTGCACACAGATACACTTGTCTGTTTCAGAGCTTCTTTCTCGGCAGCAGCAGCCCCTCCTATGTCAACAGCTCTGAGTAGGAAATCTGAGCCAGGAGGGGGAAGGCTTGGGCTTGAAAAGACTCCACAGAAGAGTGACTCAGCTATAATGATTCCAGGTCAAACCTCGACTGAATAGTCGGTGAATTCTTATCACAGTTGATAACAGATAGATAATCTGAGAAGAAAAAAACTAAAAGCAGGGTAGGTGTTTACTGTCATGTTCCCACTGATAAATGTAATAAAATACATGAGGGTGCTTCGTCTCTGGTTCTCTTTAAAAACAGATGAGTGCCTACCTGCAAGAGAGTGCAAGCCCCACTTGTGGGACAAAATACACACTGAGCACACACATGACCTGTCTACCACTAGAGGATGTTGGTTTCCTGTAACAGCTTGCATGCAACTTGTGAAGTACTCCCTCCCACTGCGGAGAAGTCAATCCTCCATGGGAGGGGACCTAACACTAACTAAATCCTACCTATGCATGAAGGATTGACTTCTTTGCAGTGGGAGGGACGAGTACTTAACAAGTTGCATGCAAGCTGTTACAGGAAACTAACATCCTCCAGTGGTAGACAGGTCATGTGTATGCTCGGTGTGTATTTTATCCCATAAGTGGGGCTTGCACTCTTTTGCAGGTAGGCACTTATCTGTTTTTAAGTAGCGCTGTTCATTTCCTTGCTATGTACTAATTTCATTCATTTTTGGTCAGCCGCTCCCACTTAACAGCTTTGCTTTTGGTGTATATGCAGAGCCACTGTTTGGGTTCAAGGTGCGTTTTCAGTCTCTGGGGGGGGCTCAGCGCATCTCTGATCGGAGGCCATTCAGAGGCGGCCTGGTGATGCGCTGATCCCACTTTTTGCGCAATTTTCAAGAATTATTTTTTGCCCAAGTAAAATAAGCCGTAAATTTCTGTTCTATGTTGCTGCCTGTCACTTACAGTAGTTAGTAGAAATCTGACGGAACTGTCAGGTTTTTGACTAGTCCATCTCTTCATGGGGCATTCTCAGTATTTAATTCATTCTTTACAAAAGCATTTCCTGGAGAGCATCTATACAAAAATGCTGGACACCCCTCCAACCTGTTTGCACACTATACACTATTCCGGCGATTGGACTGAGCAACTGCTGTTCACAAAGTGCTTTTGAAAATAAAAAAAACTCGGAGAATCCCCCATGAGCAGCTGGGCTAGTCCAAAACCTGTCAGTTCGGTCAGATTTCTACTACCTACTGTAAGTGATAGCAACATGGGAGAAAAGTAATGTATAGCTCTTGTTACTCTAGGAGAAATTTACTTTTTATTCATGTGTTTTCATGTATTTTACAATGTTTCGCTATAGTTGTCCTTTAAGAAAACAAATCTATATTTTGCATAGCATTTTAGTAAGGGGGAATTTTGGTCCCTTTTAGCCCCTTACACACTCCTGAGTTCTGGTTCACCCTGAGCTTTCTGGGTAATCTGTAAACATGTAGCTGTGAGAGAGTATGGGGAGGGTAGGTCTGCTTGTAGGCTGGCCGGAGTGACAGTGATATATTAGGATCCTGGTAAGAGCAGCACTCAGGCTTTTAGAACTTCCATGTCATAATTGGAACCAGGTCTGCAGAGGTGGGTTTGAAGCCTGCAGTTGGGCTAATGCTTCTCAGGAAAAGGTGTAGATGACACGATGGATAAAAACAAAAACCCACACCAGCAAGTTAAAGGTGACAGATGTGTACAGGCCACAAAGTGCGTAGGGTGGGGGGTTGGGGGAAGCAAAGTAAACTGAGTAGGTGGAGGAGGATGATGGATGATGGAGTATGGCGGACTGGCAAGGTGATGGTTGAAGGAAATGTGAAAAACATGTTGTAAGGACAGGAAAGAGGACGGGATGGGGGGATAAAACTAAGACGGAGAGGCGAGGAAATCGAGAGGCCCCAGGAACATGAGATGAGATGGGAAGATAGGGAGGAAGAGATGGAGAGGAAGGAGAGGTGAGGGGGGGGAGCGGGGGAGGGAGGAAGATGAGAGCTCAGATCAGCCTTCACATCCTTTTGGGAAGGGGTAGTCATGGCAACAGAAAAAGATAGAACATCTCCACCGGGAGCCAGTTGCCATGGCAGCCCATCTCGGAGCCTGGCGGAGAGAGAGAGAGCGAAAGAGCAGACCGAAAAGATAAAGACAAGGGCTGTGGCTTAATGAGATAGAGCTGGGAGTCTGCTATGGTTCCTGTGCGCGACCACAGACGTCCGGCCCGGCCGGGAGCTATCACTTCCATGCCTAGGCAATGGCGTGACTCCGGCTCACCTGCGACCTTCAGGAGGTCAAACCGACGTGTCGGTGGCAGCGAGGCGGCTCTGATCCTCCCCCTCCCCCACCCATGAATCACGTTCCACGAAATCAAATACCGACGTACGCCAACAACTCACACCTGCAAAACAAAACAGCAGATAACTATTCAATATTATTTAATGGTGGCAATATGGAATAATGTGCTTTATTAGTATTATTAATATATCAGCTACCGCTATTAATAATAATAATTGTTGCTGATTAACACAGATTCATCTTCTGCAACAGTAATATTATTATTATTTATAAAGATAATGCTAATAATAATATAAATATTAATAGCTAATAATGATAACAATTATCATAATAATACAATACCGCAGATTAATCTACACTGTAATTATTATTATTTAGTATTTTTATATAGTTACATAATGTTTTTTTATGGGCATAACTGTTCCCAGCTGGCACTGAAAGTACTGTTTTTTTTTTCAACAATAAGCAACAGTAAAATTCAATAAACGGTGTTTTTTATGGGCACAACTGTTCCCAGCTGGCACTGAAAGTACTGAAAGCACAGTGCCGGCTGGACGTGGTGAGGCAGGGGCTCTGTGGTTGCTGCTGGCAGTGGTGGTGAGGCTGGGGCACTGTGGCTGCTGCTGGGGCACTGTGGTTGCTGCTGGCAGTGGTGAGGCTGGGGCACTGTGGCTGCTGCTGGCAGTGGTGGTGAGGCTGGGGCACTGTGGCTGGCCTGGCTGGCAGTGCTGGCACCTAACCGCTAGCTCTGTCATCTACCTACCCCAAGCTAAACTCCAATGCGAATGGCAGAGCCAGCCGTGCGTTCTAGTATTTATATACCCAAACCACGTGACCCGCTTGGCCAATCACAGCTATGGTCACAGCCAGCTAGGCTATGTGACCATAGCTGTGGAAAAAGCATCGTCGCCGCTTATTGGCTGCCTGCAAGGCGGCAATAAGCGAGGGGAGGAAACCGAATCTGATTGTCTATGGCTCCACCCCCTTTTCTGAATTTGAACCCCAGTCACCCGATGACCAACTGTACCAGGTTTGAGGTTTGTGCCATTTACAGAGCAAGAATGGCAGCAATTAAATATTCCTCTTGCAAATCAATGGGTGAATTTTGATTGGCTTTTGTAGGCTCCACTGAGAACCCTGCCATTAAAGAGACACTGAAGCGAGACTAAATCTCGCTTCAGGTCTTATATATAGCAGGGCTTAACGGGGGGCTTAACGGGGGTCCCTTCACCCCCAACCCACCCCCCGCAAAAGATGGTCGGAAAATGGTCGCTGGCTGTCCCTCTTCCTGGAGGCAGGGCTAACGGCTGCAGCCCTGCCTCCCAGCGCGTCTATCAGACGCGCATCGCCGCCTCTCCCCCGCCCCTCTCAGTGAAGGAAGACTGAGAGGGGCGGGGGAGAGGCGGAGATACGCGTCTGACAGACGCGCATGGGGCAGGGCTGCGGCGGTTAGCCCTGCCCCAACCAGGAAGCGCTCCCCTGCTGCACGGAGGGGGTTTGGGGGGACAGGGACCCCCGTTAAGCCGCGCTATAGCGGCGTTTTAGCAGGGGCACACGTGCCCCTGCTATATATGAGGTCTGAAGCGAGATCTATTCTCGCTTCAGACTCTCTTTAACAGTGTAAGAATGGCTGCAGTTTACATTTTCCCAGTGAAATTTGTATTTGTCTCCGCCCACTTTTTGGTTATGGGAATAAAAAGTATCTTATACTTTATTCCAGGTAATGTATTATGTGTGTGCCAAATTTCATTCAAATCTGTCCAACCATTGTTGCGTGATCGAGTAACAAACATCCAATCATCCAAACTTTCACATTTATAATATTAGTAAGAAAAGATGAATATCATATTTCTGACATATATAATTGTCTGTGTTTTTTTGCGCTGGAAATTGTCCCTAGATACCAGAATTTAGCAGCTAGGTTAGTCAAATACAAGAATTTAAAAATGCGCCCCCCCCCCAGATATTACCCCCCAGAAGTACCTCAAAATTAAAGTAGCTCAAAATTAAAGAAATCAATAGTCACATGCTTCCAGATAAAAGAATTAAAGGGAAGGTCGAAGGTGATTAAAAAACAAAAATCCACTTACCTGGGACTTCCTCCAGCCCCTGGTAGCCGCCCTGTGCCCTCGCCGCAGCTTCGCTCCCCGTCGGTGGCCCGGGGTCTCCTCCAGTACAAGATGTCTACTGCGCTTCAGCGTACAGCTCTCAGAGTCGGACTGACATCTTGGGGACGGTACTGTGCAGACGCAATAGTTCTGCGCCTGCACAATACAGTCCGGATGACGTCAGGGCGACTCCGTAAGCCGCACGCTGAAGCGCAGTAGATGCCAAAAGAAAAAAGATAATGAGAGCTCCCCCCCGTATAGGTAGTGAGAGGCATCCCCCGGTATGGTGGTGCAGCACGAAAAATGAGGGGCAGGAATGGAGCCCATGGCATTAGCTATGCCTGCACCCCTCTGGATACGCCACTGTCCCCCATTTTCTGCCCCCCTTCCTCCACCGATCCTCCCAAAACCACAAAACAGGCTGTTTGGATGTAACTGAGCAGTATGTATTTTCCAAACACTGCATAACATCCATGATCATGCAATCTGTGCGCACATTTTATCAGAACTCTCCCCCCCCCAACACTCTGGCCTCCAGGAACTACAGCAAAGTCTCTTTTTTTACGTCCGATCGCAGCGCTGCTCTGACAGCAGGCCGAGACCTCCCGCCCTTTCACCCCCCGTTATATTAAACCCTCCCCGGCTGGCCCATTTAAACAAAATCAATGTTAACGGGGATTATTTGACTCCTATAAAACACGTTTGCTTTGAAAATGAGCGCTTCGGCCTCCATCTTGTCTCAGCAGCCTTGTGAATAGCTAACCAGCCATAAATCAATATATATAGCTCAGCTATGCATAATAACCTTTACACGGGGTTTTTATAATGCGCAGGCCTCGTATAATGGCTGCGGAGACTTAAACAGAAGTGTATAAATAATTCCGTCCGTCTGCAGCGCAGCGCTGGGGTTTATTGGGAGCGTTTCGCCTGTTTTGTGGCAATCGTGAGATATATAAAGTGAGAACAGCAGTCTGTGCTGAGCGCTGTTCGGATCTGAATGACAAGCAAGCACCTCATTGTAAGATCTCTATTACTGATTTAAAGGGGAACTTAAAGCAAGGATCGAACTTCATCCCAATCTGTAGCTGAGACCCCCTTTCCCATGAGAAATCTCTACCTTTTCTCCAATAGATTATCAGCGGGGTCTGTATGGCTGATAGGGAGGTCAAACCCCTCCCACAGTGTGATGTCATGACCATGGTCCTGACCGTTTCTTGTCTGTGAACCTTGTTACATTGTTGGGGATAACTGCTGTTTCCAGTTGGCAAGCAATGGGTCCCCGGTCCGAATCCTAGCCAGGGCACTATCTGCACAGAGTTTGTATGTTCTCCCCGTGTCTGTGTGGGTTTCCTCAGGGAACCCCGGTTTCCTCCCACATCCCAAAAGCATACAGATAAGTTAATTGGCTTCCCCCTAATTATAACCCTCAAGTATAAGCCTAATTTTTGGGCCAATGAAAGAGGCCCAAAAGTTGAGTTCTCGGCTTATGCTCAAGTCACTACTCTTTGAGTAGCCCCCACTACATGCACAATGGTGCATTATCTGAGGGAGACCACACACCTGACATTTCCATGGGAGGTCCCAGCTAGCCTCATCTCCACTTGTAGCCTTGTAAGGCATACAGGGACAGTGTCTACTGAGTGGTTAGAATCCTGGCATTCCTATATCAAGTTTTACATACATGACCGGTCCGCCCATGAGGCGGGGTGAAACAAATGCCTCAGACGGCACTTCTGGGAGGCGGCACCCACCTGCCCGTGGGTGTGGGGGGCCGCTGAGCTATAAGGGGTAGCGGGCAGGAAGGGGGTATTGGGCACAGCAGTGGGGAGGGGGGTCGGACCCCTCCTCCCTCGCCTGGGTCCCCCTATCTGCGCTCCCCCTCCAGCTTTTAGCCGATACTGGTAAGGGGCACGATTCACCTCTTCTGTGTTCCAGCGTGCGTTCTACTGTCGTCACTTCCTGCAATGCTGCCTGCTGTATTGTAAGTGGACAGCATTGCAGGAAGTGACGACAGTGGAATGCACGCTGGAACTCGGAAGAGGTGAGTCATCCCTGCCTGCTGCCTCTTACCAGTAGCAGCTAAAAGCCGGAGGGGGAGCGCAGATAGGGGGACCCAGGCGAGGGAGGGGGGGGTCCGACCCAGCTCCCCACCGCTGTGCCCAATACCCCCTTCCTGCCCTTTACCCCTTCCAGCTCGGCGGCCTCCCACCCACGGCTTGGCTCAGGCGGCAAAAAGTCTAGTTTACATACATGACCATGTGGCTCTGCATTCCTTGCTTTATCTTTATGTCAGCTTATACTTTGCAACCGGAGTTCTTTGCATGTCCATCTCCCTTGTAGGCCTATGTTCTGGCTTATTATTGTAATGTGCTGACTTTATACTAGTTTTCTAATATATGGTTGTGGCCGGCCATGGCTGTGTGTGGTGTTGTGGTTGTGGCTTTTGCCAGCCCGGCTTATACTTGGGGTCAAACATTTTATTTATTTTTTTAAGGTAAAAGTTGGAGGGTCGGCTTATACTCAAGTATATATGGTATGTCCTAGACTACGATACCTATACTACACAATACATACATAGACATATGACTATAGTAGGGATTAGATCAGGGGTCAGGAACTTTTTTGGCTGAGAGAGCCATAAACACCACATATTTTAAAATGTAATTCTTGAGAGCCGTATATTTCAAAATGGGGCAGTGCGCATGCAAGTCAAGTGACAGGCAGCCTATTGGGTCAAGTGACAGGCAGCCTATTGGGCCAAGTGACAGGCAGCCTATTGGGTCAAGTGACAGGCAGCCTATTGGGTCAAGTGACAGGCAGCCTATTGGGTCAAGTGACAGGCAGCCTATTGGGTCAAGTGACAGGCAGCCTATTGGGTCAAGTGACAGGCAGCCTATTGGGTCAAGTGACAGGCAGCCTATTGGATCAAGTGACAGGCAGCCTATTGGGCCAAGTGACAGGCAGCCTATTGGGTCAAGTGACAGGCAGCCTATTGGGCCAAGTGACAGGCAGCCTATTGGGCCAAGTGACAGGCAGCCTATTGGGTCAAGTGACAGGCAGCCTATTGGGTCAAGTGACAGGCAGCCTATTGGGTCAAGTGACAGGCAGCCTATTGGGTCAAGTGACAGGCAGCCTATTGGGCCAAGTGACAGGCAGCCTATTGGGTCAAGTGACAGGCAGCCTATTGGGTCAAGTGACAGGCAGCCTATTGGGTCAAGTGACAGGCAGCCTATTGGGTCAAGTGACAGGCAGCCTATTGGGTCAAGTGACAGGCAGCCTATTGGGCCAAGTGACAGGCAGCCTATTGGGTCAAGTGACAGGCAGCCTATTGGGTCAAGTGACAGGCAGCCTATTGGATCAAGTGACAGGCAGCCTATTGGGTCAGTCAAAATGTGGGGAACTCGTCCTACAAAGTCACTGGACCTGACAGGGTCCAGAGTGGAACAATTGGAGCAGTTGTTAGTTTTGGGGTAGCGTGAGTAAGTTAGTAGCGCATGCTACAGCAGTAACACGCCTACTTTGACAATTTTACTTGCGCTGCCACACTAAGCTGCGCTTCTTGAGCAGTGTAGCTTAGTGATTGAACCCCTAACTGTGAGCCAGATGTAGCCATCAAAAGAGCCACATCTGGTTCCTGAGCCATAGGTTCCCTACCCCTGGATTAGATTGTGAGCCCCTCTGAGGGGCAGTTAGTGATAAGACAATATATACTCTGTGCAGCACTGTGGAAGATGACCATGCTATATAAATACTAAATAATAATACACACACACATAACCTTTTAGCCTATCACATTGTTAGTGGGTGTGTTTATAGATATTGGGAGTTGCTGTTTTCCGAGCTTTTTCATGCCTGCCAGCAGTAAAGATGATGACCTGCAGGCTCACGGCGGATCGAAAAACATGAACAAATTTCACAGTATCAATAATTTCTTGATCTAGCTTCTATTTTTCAACTTCTTACCTTGCAGTGTCTGGATTTATTTTTCCCCTACTACTATCTTTCATTAAAGTTCCTTTTTAAGTTTCTCAAGATTGCTTGGTTGCTTGGATCACATAGGCTAAAAAAATCTCTTAAAGATGGCCATACATTAGGCGACTTGGCGGCCGATCGACCATCCAATTTGATTTTAATAAATCGAATTGGATGAAAATCGGTGCCACCAAGTGCATGCCCGAATAACAAAGCGACTAATTTCAGGACGGAATTTGGTAGCATGGTCGATCGCGCATGCTGCAAGATGTCGGGCCAAAGTTGGTTGGTCGGGTGTGTGGCAGTACGGCGGCAAATTGGCAGAACGAGCAATGAGACAACAAAACCCCCGCCGCAGAGTATAAATGTGCCTGGTGTGTGCATTTATGTTACCTGTCCTGTGGCAGGCTCCGCGCGGTGTCCGTACCCTCCGGGCGGCTTTCGGTACACGCTACTGGCGCCTAGCGTCTGACGTCAGACCGTATGCGCCGTGGTGTGTACGGAGAGCCGCCCAGAGGGTACGGACACCGTGCGGAGGCTGCTACAGGACAGGTAACATATAAATGCACACACCAGGCACATTTAACTACTCCCCCTGTCCCTAACCTTAATCAACCATCCCCCACACCTAACCTAAACCATGCCTAACCTTATCCACCCCCCAGCTGCCAATTGCTGTAAAAATGCAATTTTTCAGGCACCGCAATGAAATAGCAGTATTAAGGGGTAATTTGGGAGCGCCTGGGCAATGTATCCCCTAATCTCCCCTCAATAGCGCTATTTCAACTATCACCCCCGCCCTGAGGGTACACGAGGCATTTCATGCACAAGTGCAGATCCTTTGTTATGTAATTGGAAGTTTTACTCCCCTTCCGAATAACTCTCATAACACTGGTTTATCCCAAAAATCCAGGTCAACAAGCCTGAGGTCTGTATTATCTGTAAATGTGATGTAATTGTGAAATCACCGTTCATCCCAAACCCTCAAAAACGAAGCCATCCTCCGAGTTTGTTTCTTCTTGTTGGGTTTGATATGTAGACAGAACATTTGGGTTTGATATGTAGACAGAACATTTTAAGGGATAGATAAATGTGAGTTATTACAAATGTTTAAGCAACTAATAGAAAAAAGAAAAAAAAGACTTGTTTTACTACAGCATTTAAAAGAAGACACGTTTGTAGCAAACACAGAGTTTAATCATGTCAGCTACTGAATCTGGAAGCAACTGATTAAAAAAAAAATATTTAAAGTGTAACTGTCGGGCATAAAATCAAAAATCACGTCTTTATTTTTATCTGGTAAACAAGTAATAAGGATGCTAACCAGGCAATCCAAAAGTTAAAATCTCTATTACTTGTCTTGTTGATAAATGATCATTCCCCAGTTTACCTGACTCTTATTTGGTACGTTGCCGCACAAAGGAAGTTGCAGGGCATGCTGGGTTGTCCTTTTTTGCTCCTGTAAATTAGTTTAGTCTGAGGGAAAATAAAGAAGCAAAAAAAGACAACCCAGCATGCCCTGCAACTTCCTTTGTGCAGCAACGTACCAAATAAGAGTCAGGTAAACTGGGGAATGATCATTTATAAACAAGAAAAGTAATAGAGATTTTAACGTTTGGATTGCCTGATTAGCATCCTTATTACTTGTTTACCAGATAAAGATAAAGAATTGATTTTTGATTTTATGCCCGACAGTTACACTTATTTGCTTTTATGTTGGCTTGTCGGATATCCAAGGCCCAAATTAAGGCTACTTTCACAGTGGGACTAAAAACTGTCACAACGCAACTCTATGCCCTGTTATCGTCGCATACAGTAAGGCATGCAGGCAATGACAAGTATGCTTCCAGGTCATTACTGAGCATGTGCAAACAGTCCATCGCAGCTAATAACATGTATAACACACTGCATGCAGCGCTTTCTAATAATGCTACACGTTACACACAAACGCAACGTGTGCACTGGGAATGTTGCACAGACTTAGTATTGCTGTGCGTTAGTCCACGGTAAAACATTCTCTAAAGTGCGGCTTTAACGTCGCACTGTGAAAGAGGCCTTGTACTTTTAGTGCCCCTGGGTCAACTTTCTTAATGATCTGCTTCCATGTGCAGCAGTGACCCCCCATTCCATGTGCAGCCCCTTCATACATATATAATGCCCATGAACAGCAGCCACTCTCCTTCATGTACAGCTCTTTTGGGCAGCAGCACCCCTCTTCCATGTGTTGTTCCCCATTAGCAGCCTCCTCTATATGCAGCAATCCCTTTTCCATGTCCAGCCGCCCCATGCTGCAGCTGCCCAAGACCTGGGCCTCTGTAGCCTTCCCAGAAATCCAGCCCTGCTGATTCTCTGCAGAAGTGGTAGAATAGAAATCAGTATGGCGGCACTTCCTGTGTTTGGATGGAAATGGGAGTAAAGTTACTAAGACTCCTCCCCTTCTGTTGTTACAGACAGTTAGCAGAGCTTCAAAGTGATGTTCGTCGTAGAGATTCACTGGCTATTAAAGTGAACCTCCGGACTAAAAATCTGCTCAGCAGAACTGAAAAGGCTTGGTGTTTCTTTAACAGTTTCACAGCATCAGAACGTTGTTTTTCTTACCCAAGCCTCATTTTTATCTGTGCAGAAGAAAACTGCCCGGGCATTTTCCCCTGATGCTGTGCAAAGCATGATGGGATTTCTGATGTTGTTCTCCTTCTGCTGTTTTTTGTACATTTTGAATGTGAGATTTGAAGCCTAGCGCACGCAGCTGGGAGGGGTGATCAGGACACAGGACAGTTAGAACTGTATCTCATGCTCCCTGTCACCTCCTTTCAACCAAAAAAATGGCTGCCCCCATGAAAAACATGGCTGCTCCCATGAAATCACAAACATTTGCCTGTTCTTTTAAAACGGGGTGGGTAAGAGATTATATTACCTATCTATTTTAAATAACATAACTAATGTAACTTAATGACAGTATGTTTGTTTAGGCTGAAGTTCCCCTTTAACAGGTAACAGTCACCGCTAGGGACTATGTGGTTGGTTCCTGAGGCGGCATTTGGCCTTCCAAGCGCATAGATTTAAAAGGACGCCACGGTAATTTGTGTGTGATTTGGGAGGAAAGACCAGCCAGTCTTTCACTGTAAACTCAAAGCTTACTCCACCCACTTCCCCTCTGTTGCTGCTGGAAGCTGGCGAGTGCCTATGGAAGCTCCCAAGCTACCATGTGCCCAAATGACCTGATTGGCTTCTAGGTAGCTCTGTGGCTCAGATGGTGGTAGAATGATGATGTCACCACTAAGGAACTGTCTTGAGCAGCAGAGCTACTGGATACCGGTCAGCACCAACCAGTGCTGATCGTAATGGAAAAAGCTACGCTTACGGATCATTACGCGTAATTTTACGCTATTACGCATTACGAAATTACGCTTACGGCATAGACATTCAATTTCGGTACATGTCTGTAATTACGCATTGCCCTTACGCAATTACGCGTAAGAATACCGTAATTCAAGTTGTTACGTTAAAGGCTTACGCGTAAATTCCTACTAGCAATTAATGCGTAAGGTCATGCTGCCAAGCGGAAAAGTTGACGCATGGATCAATGTTAGGTAGCCGCCGACTTTAAGGGTTAATAGCAAAGCCCCCTTAAGTGCTAAGAGCCTCAAATTTGGAGAATATATTAAGGAGATCAGAAGGAATAAGAGGGAAAAAATTTTTTTCAAAAAGACCTTATAGTTTTTGAGAAAATCGATGTTAAAGTTTCAAAGGAAAAATAGATACATTTAAAAACCCGCCGACTTTAACGGTTAATAGCAAAGCCTGCTTAAAATTTAGAAACACCAAATTTACAGGGTATATTAAGGGGATCAGTGGGAATAAGAGGAAAAAAATTTTTTTCAAAAAGACCTTATAGTTTTTGAGAAAATCGATTTTTAAGTTTCAAGGGCAAAAATGTCTTTTAAATGCGGAAAATGTCAGTTTTTTTTGCACAGGTAACAATAGTGTTTTATTTTCATAGATTCCCCCAAGTGGGAAGAGTTTTACTTACTTCGTTCTGAGTGTGGGAAATATTAAAAAAAAAACGACGTGGGGTCCCCCCTCCCAGACCTCTTTAACCCCTTGTCCCCCATGCAGACTGGGATAGCCAGAATGCGGAGCACCGGCCGCGTGGGGCTCCGCACCCTGACTATACCAGCCCGCATGGTCCATGGATTGGGGGGTCTCGGAAGGGGAGGGGCAGCCAAGCTTTCCCCTCCCCCTCCGAGCCCTTGTCCAATCCAAGGACAAGGGGCTCTTCTCCACCTCCGATGGGCGGTGGAGGTGGAGGCCGCGATTTCCTGGGGGGGAGGTTCATGGTGGCATCTGGGAGTCCCCTTTAAAAAGGGGTCCCCCAGATGCCCACCCCCCCTCCCAGGAGAAATGAGTATAGAGGTACTTGTACCCCTTACCCATTTCCTTTAAGAGTTAAAAGTAAATAAACACACAGACACTTTGAAAAAGTATTTTAATTGAACAAAAAACATAACCACGAAAAAAGTCCTTTAATATTCTTAATTAACCATTAATACTTACCTGTCCCTTTAAAAGCCAGTTCCCACGCAATATCCTCGGAAATATACTAATCAGTTACAATGTAACAAAGCTATTACAATGTAACAACTTTGTTACTTTGTAACACCACCGCACCCGACGTCACTCGCCGCCACCGCCGCGTCTGCGCTGACCCGACAGAGCTCTGAGCTATATAGCTCAGAGCTCCCTAAGCATCTTTGTATTTGGGCTCCAAGGAGCCCCATTGGTCCTTAGCAGACCAATGGGGTTCCTTTAAATCAGAAGGAACCCCATTGGTCTGCTAAGGACCAATGGGGCTCCTTGGAGCCCAAATACAAAGATGCTAAGAGAGCTCTGAGCTATATAGCTCAGAGCTCTGTCGGGTCCGTGCGGGACGCTAAGTCCCCGCCGCCTCCCGCTGTCCTCCCCGCCTCTTCCACATGTCACCCACATGTCACCCACATGTGGGTGACATGTGGGTGACAGATGTGGGCGGGGCTGACAGCGGGAGGCGGCGGGGACTTAGCGTCCCGCACGGACCCGACAGAGCTCTGAGCTATATAGCTCAGAGCTCTCTTAGCATCTTTGTATTTGGGCTCCAAGGAGCCCCATTGGTCCTTAGCAGACCAATGGGGTTCCTTCTGATTTAAAGGAACCCCATTGGTCTGCTAAGGACCAATGGGGCTCCTTGGAGCCCAAATACAAAGATGCTTAGGGAGCTCTGAGCTATATAGCTCAGAGCTCTGTCGGGTCAGCGCAGACGCGGCGGTGGCGGCGAGTGACGTCGGGTGCGGTGGTGTTACAAAGTAACAAAGTTGTTACATTGTAATAGCTTTGTTACATTGTAACTGATTAGTATATTTCCGAGGATATTGCGTGGGAACTGGCTTTTAAAGGGACAGGTAAGTATTAATGGTTAATTAAGAATATTAAAGGACTTTTTTCGTGGTTATGTTTTTTGTTCAATTAAAATACTTTTTCAAAGTGTCTGTGTGTTTATTTACTTTTAACTCTTAAAGGAAATGGGTAAGGGGTACAAGTACCTCTATACTCATTTCTCCTGGGAGGGGGGGTGGGCATCTGGGGGACCCCTTTTTAAAGGGGACTCCCAGATGCCACCATGAACCTCCCCCCCAGGAAATCGCGGCCTCCACCTCCACCGCCCATCGGAGGTGGAGAAGAGCCCCTTGTCCTTGGATTGGACAAGGGCTCGGAGGGGGAGGGGAAAGCTTGGCTGCCCCTCCCCTTCCGAGACCCCCCAATCCATGGACCATGCGGGCTGGTATAGTCAGGGTGCGGAGCCCCACGCGGCCGGTGCTCCGCATTCTGGCTATCCCAGTCTGCATGGGGGACAAGGGGTTAAAGAGGTCTGGGAGGGGGGACCCCACGTCGTTTTTTTTTTAATATTTCCCACACTCAGAACGAAGTAAGTAAAACTCTTCCCACTTGGGGGAATCTATGAAAATAAAACACTATTGTTACCTGTGCAAAAAAAACTGACATTTTCCGCATTTAAAAGACATTTTTGCCCTTGAAACTTAAAAATCGATTTTCTCAAAAACTATAAGGTCTTTTTGAAAAAAAATTTTTTCCTCTTATTCCCACTGATCCCCTTAATATACCCTGTAAATTTGGTGTTTCTAAATTTTAAGCAGGCTTTGCTATTAACCGTTAAAGTCGGCGGGTTTTTAAATGTATCTATTTTTCCTTTGAAACTTTAACATCGATTTTCTCAAAAACTATAAAGTCTTTTTGAAAAAATTTTTTTTCCTCTTATTCCTTCTGATCTCCTTAATATATTCTCCAAATTTGAGGCTCTTAGCACTTAAGGGGGCTTTGCTATTAACCCTTAAAGTCGGCGGCTTTTTTATATTATACGGGAGCGTAATATTACGCGATTACGGCAGACTGTGTAATTTCAATGGGAGTTTACTGTCTTACGCGTAGTTTGTTACGCGTAAAACGTAACACACGGTCTACGCGTAATTAATTACGCGTAATACCGTAACCTTACACGTAACGCTTACGGTGCATTTGTAGTGAATTACGATGCGTAATTACGCTAATGCGTAATTTCGGCCCAGCACTGGCACCAACCACCCTGCAGGAAGGGAGGATATTCATGTAAGGTATTTGCATACTTTGATTCGTTAGGCTCATAATTGCTCATTTCCTGTCTCATCCCAAAACAGGAAGTACGGCCATGTTTATTTCCTCCCTTCTGTCCTATAAATGATAATAATTCACATGCTCCTGCAGGCCTTCCACTATACTGAGCTCCACGCTAATCCTGTCTCTTTTTTCCCTCTGTCCGCAGTCTATCGCAGCATGGAGACCACAGCTGGCGCTGTTCTGTGGCCGGGTGCCGCTCCACATGGACCTGACGACGGGGGAGTGGGTGTCGGACCCTCGCGGGGTCCCCAGCTGCCCGGGGAGTAATGAGGAGATTCTACAGCACTGCAGACAGGTGAGAGGAGAAGTGTGACCCCATGCCTCTTACCAGTCCATCAGTGAATCCATACCTTGTCATCCCTAGTGAGGGCCAGTGCTTCCATAGGGTCAAACTAGGCAACTGCCCAGGGCCTGAAGCACCTTAAAAGCCCCACAATACAGATCACAAGTTTACTGTCAGTATGGTATGAAAATGTACTGGGCACTGACCTTCATTTTTGCCTAGGGCTCAATTTTACCTAAAAGTGTGTGTGTGTGTGTGCGTGTGTGCGCGTGTGCGTGTGTGCGTGTGTGCGTGTGTGTGTGTGTGTGTGTGTCAAAACTACAAATCCATCATGCCTCTGCCTAACCTGGTTATGCTTAGAGCTGTCAGAGTATTGCAATGCCTCATGGGACATGTAGTTCCACCACAGCTGGAGTGCCAAGGCTAGCCATCACTGTTCTGCTGTATATTGACCTGATACAGAGAGTGTGGGGGCTAGGGTATGGGAAACTCTCCATACATTTTAAAGTGAACCCTAGGTAAGAGTGAGATGGAGGCTGCCATATTTAATGTTTTTTAGCTAATACCAGTTGCCTGGCAGCCCTGCTGGTCTGTTTGGCTGCAGTAGTGTCTGAATAAAACCAGAAACAAGCATGCATCTAATCTAGTCAGATCTGACAATAATGTCACAAACATCTGATATGCTGAATGAGTGTTTAGGGTCCATGGCTAAAAGTATTAGAGGCAAAGGGTCAGCAGGGCTGCCAGCAACTGGTATTGTTTAAAAGAAAATAAATATGGCAGCTTCTATATCCCTCTCACTTCAGGTCCACTTTAAAGGATACCAGAAGTAACATGCGACAGGATAAGATAGACATGTGTATGTACAGTGCCTAGCACACAAATAACTAGGCTGTGTTCCTTTTTTTCTTTCTCTGCCTGAAAGAGTTAAATATCAGGTATGTAAGTGGCTGACTCAGTCCTGACTCAGACAGGAAGTGACTACAGTGTGACCCTCACTGATAAGAAATCCCCCTTTTTTTTATCTTTTTTTTGCTATCAGAAGCCATTTTCTGCTAGGAAAGTGTTTTATAGTTGGAATTCCTTATCAGTGAGGGTCACACTGTAGTCACTTCCTGTCTGAGTCAGGACTGAGTCAGCCACTTACATGCCTGATATTTATCTCTTTCAGGCAGAGAAAGAAAAAAAGGAACACAGCATAGGTATTTGTGTGATTGGCACTGTACGTACCCATGTCTATCTCATCATGTCACATGTCACTTCGGGTATCCTTTAATGGGGTAGTTAAAAAACAATTTGATCAGAACTGTCACTGGATAAATCTAGATGGATCCGGAACCTAATGCACACCTGAAGTAAGAGAGATATGAAGACTACTATATTTATATCCTTTTAAGCAATACCAGTTGCCTGGCAGTTCTGCTGTCCTTCTGCCTCTAATACTTCTAAAGGATACCCGAAGTGACATGTGACATGATGAGATAGACATGTGTATGTACAATCTATATATATAATAGGCTAAGTGCCTCAACCTTCAAGCAAGAAGAAGAAGTAGCGCCCCGCCCCCAGGGCCGGTCCAAGCAAGAAGAAGGGGCTGGTCCTAGCAAGAAGAAGAAGTAGTGTCATATCAAACCAAGGGCAAAGAGGGATAATTTGCATATTCAGTAGCAGTGCATTGTGGGTAACCACAAATGTTCACTTATAGCTGAATTATTACAGATTTGCTTCTGTTTTAAGAAGGAAAATTACACCAAGCTTTGACATTTTTAGTAGAAGGTCTTTTTGGTCTCTTTTATCCTCCTATACATTCTTAGTAGTTTGGGTCACCCTGAGCTGCTTGGTTACTCTGTTGTACTGGTCAAAGCCCTATCTCATACATCCATATCAATCCCTGCTATGTACTGATGAGGACCAAACGTCTGAAACAGGCTGTCATATGTGGGTTTGATATGACTGTGTAAAATTTTAAGCTATAGGCTTGCTTGACTTACTAAGGGTGAAAAGTAGAGATGGGAAGTTCGGATCTTTTCAATGATCCGGATGATTCGAATCGGATCATTGAAGAGATCCGGATCTTTGATCCGAATCTCGGATCATTTTACTACCGGAAGCATTGGGGTGAAATGAACAGCAGGACAGGTCTGTGGACAGGAGAAGGGGAGGGAGTGGACACACAGAGAAGGGGAGAAGATGGACAGAGGGCAGGGAGTGGACAGAGAAGGGAGGAGGGACGAGCAGAGAGCAGAAATGTTTGCACGTAATACCCACATGCTGAAGTCATATGCTTTACATATATTTCACCTTTATGTTCATCTGTACACTTTGAAAGAAAAGGTCGCACAGTGAAAGAAAGCATTCCCAGAAGATAAGTGCAGCTGTTTAGTGCCGAGTGCAGGAGGATTATATTGCCTTTCAATCACACTGTCTGCAAAGTTACTGAGCTATGCTGAGCCAAAAGCTTCCCATGTGTTCACTGTGCAGCACTACGGAACAATGTTACAGTCAGCCACAGCGCTGGGAATTAAGTTGTCACCAGATGTTTCAATCCACCTCCAGAGACCTCTCCTACGAACAGGGTGCTCAGATGACACTTGGCCCCATAAAAAAAGGAGAGAGATGCTCTCAGTGGATAGTATAATTCAGACAAAATTTATTGGATATAGTGGAATAAAAAACAGCAAAGTGTCACTCGCCGTCATCAGGGTATCCCCTGATGACGGCGAGAGGCCGAAACTAGTCGGGACGAGAGCGGGCCATGCCTATATGATCGTTCTATGTCGCAGAGTACCACTGGGTGGGAAGCGAACTAGCCGGAGAGGGTCCTAACAGGTGTGGGACCCTCCAGATGTGAGTGACACTTTGCTGTTTTTTATTCCACTATATCCAATAAATTTTGTCTGAATTATACTATCCACTGAGAGCATCTCTCTCCTTTTTTTATGGGGCCAAGTGTCATCTGAGCACCCTGTTCGTAGGAGAGGTCTCTGGAGGTGGATTGAAACATCTGGTGACAACTTAATTCCCAGCGCTGTGGCTGACTGTAACATTGTATGTGTGGAGGAGAAAAGGTCCTGCCCTTACCACGGCAGCAGGGGTGTTGCACATCGAGTTCAAAGGAAGAGGATTTTGTGTATCCTTGTGGGGCGCCTCTGCACATATCTAACCAGCACTACGGAACAGACAGCCTGTAATGAGCAGCACGTTATAGCCAGTATGTGTGCTCTACACATATCTGGCAGTGGCACCCATGTCCCCTCTCTCTCATCTACCTGTCTCCCTGCAAGGCTGGCTCCTCTCCAACTCAGCAATCCATCCCTGCTCTGCTTCCCGAACCCCGCTGCCCGCTGAGAGGGGGCGTGTCGCTCCTGGCCCCGCCCCTTTTGCGATCCGAATCACTCATTTTGATGATTCGGATGATCGATTCATAAAATAGATTCGGATCAAAGATCCGAATCGTTCATGATCCGGACAACACTAGTGAAAAGGAATAATTTGCATATTTAGTAGCAGTGCATTGTGGAAAGTCACAAATGTTCACTTATAGCAGAATTATTGCATATTTCCTTCTGTTTTAGGAAGGCAAATTACACCAAGCTTTGATTTTTTTTTTGTAGAGATTGGAAGTTCGGATCTTTTCAATGATTCGGATGATTCGAATCGGATCATTGAAAAGATTCGGATCTTTGATCCGAATCTCGGATCATTTTACTAGGTAAGCATTCGGGGGTGAAATGACTAGCAGGACAGGACTTTCCCTGCGGTGGACAGAGAAGGGGAGGGGGGTGGACACACAGAGAAGGGAAGATGGTGAACTTAGACAGGCAGGGAGTGGACAGAGAAGGGACGAGCAGAGAGCAGAAATGTTTGTTTGCACACAATACCCACATGCTGCAATCATATGCTTTACATATATTTCAACTATATGTTCTTCTGTATACTTTGAATGCAAACGTCACACAGTGAAAGAAAGAAATCCCCAAAGCATTCCCAGAAGTGAAGTGCAGCTGTTTAGAGCAGTGCAGGAGGATCATATTGGCCTGCAATCACAGTGCCGGCCCTTCTAGCCCAGCACGCTGTCTACAAAGTTACTGAGCTGTGCTTCTGAGCCAAAAGTTTCCAATTTGTTCACTGTGCACAACTACGGAACAGACAGCATAAAAAAAGCAGCACATTGTAGCCAGTATGTGTGCTCTACACATATCTGGCAGTGGCACCCATGTCCCCTCTCTCTTATCTACCTGTCCCTGCAAGGCTGGCTCCCCTCCAACAGAGCGATCCATCTCTGCTCTGCTTCCAGGACCCCGCTGCCCGCTGAGAGGGGGGCGTGCCGCTCCTGGTCACGCCCCCTTTGCGATCCGAATCACTCATTTTGATGATTCAGATGATTCGACTCACAAAAGAGATTTGGATCAAAGATCTGAATCGTTCATGATCCGGACAACACTATTTTTTAGTAGAAGGTCTTTTTGGTCC
The DNA here is from genome assembly GCF_040937935.1 of Hyperolius riggenbachi. Classification (NCBI taxonomy): domain Eukaryota; kingdom Metazoa; phylum Chordata; class Amphibia; order Anura; family Hyperoliidae; genus Hyperolius; species Hyperolius riggenbachi. Next base: position 367,417,366 of record NC_090651.1, read on the forward strand.
TTTTTACCCCACTATACATTCCGAGTGGTTTGGGTCACCCTGAGCTGCTTGGTTACTCTGTTGTACTGGTCCAAGCCCTATCTCATACAGCCATATCAATCCTTGCCATGTACAGATGAGGACCAAAAGTCTGAAACAGGCTGTCACATGTGGGTGTGATATGACTGTGTACATTTTAAAGATATAGGCTTGCTATACATCAGTGGTTCTGGATGCTTGCTTGGCTTACTAAGGGGAAAAGAGGTAATTTGCATATTTAGTAGCAGTGCATTGTGGGTAACCACAAATGTTCACTTATAGCTGAATTATTGCAGATTTCCTTCTGTTTTAAAAAGGCAAATTACACCAATACAGTGTGCGGCATTGCAGGAAGTGACGACAGTGGAACGCACGATGGAATACGGTAGAGGTGAGTCATCCTCGCCCGCTGCCTCTTACTAATAGTGGTAGCTGCTACTGTGCTTAAGCAGGAGGGGGGGCGCACATGGAGGACCCAGGTGAGGGGGGGGGGTTCCTGCTGAGCTTAAGCAGGAGGAGGAGTGCACATGGGGGACGCAGTTGAGGGGGGGTCCAACCCCCCTCCCCGCTGCTGTGCCCAGTACCCCCTTCCTGCCCTCTACCCTCTTATGCGGCGTATGCTACGCTGCGGGTCGGCTAGTGTACTATAAAACACTTTCCTAGCAGAAAATGGCTTCTGAGAGCAAGAAAGAGATAAAAAGGGGAATTTCTTATCATTTTTCAGCAGAATATATTTACACACACATCTGTACATAAGTCCTGAAACAGGAACACATGAGTAGGAAAGAGGGACAGAGGGACTGGGTTCCCAAAGAGGGACAGTTGGGAGCTATGCATTAACCCCTTCAGTTGGGTTGCTTCAGTTTGCGTGACCAGAATGGTTTAAAGAGAAACCTGGACTAAGAATTGAACTTCATCCCAATCAGTAGCTGATACCCCCTTTCTCATGAGAAATCTATTCCTTTTCACAAACGGATCATCAGGGGGCGCTATATGGCTGATATTGTGGTGAAACCCCTCCCACAGGAAACTGTGAGGACCATGGTTCTGGCAGTTTCCTGTCTGTGAACCTCGTTGCATTATGGTAAATAGCTGTTTCCAACTGCCAAAAAAAGCAAGCAGCAGCTCCTTCCACTGACATCACCTGCCAGCAGTAAAAATGTCACCATGGGATAAATGTCAGAATGTAAATCAGGGAGAGGAATGATTTTACAATGAGCAAACACTGACTGAACCATTTATACATAATTATTGTAAAAATGAAGCACTTTTTTATTACATTATTTTCACTGGAGTTCCTCTTTAAACAGTTATTTTTAGCTGCGTAGTTATTGCTCCATGTAAAATGATTTGTGCTGTCTGATTGCCGGGCCGCCAGGTGGGATATTTAGATGGGGGCCCGGAGTGGCATGCAAGTCTGCGGAAGACACACAGCCGCACGCGTTTCCTGCCTTCCGGGTACCTGTAATGCTGTTACACAGACACAATCCAATCATATCTGAGGTATGAAGATGGAGAAGCTTGAGTCACCGGGGACCTCAACTCACCTCCTGTAGGAGCATTGTGTCTTCCCTACTTCATTGCAAGTCTGGTTTTACATGAACATTCACATTAATTCTGAAGTCATTTAAAGAGGCCCTGTAGTGACAAAGAGCAGATTGCAGTAAATTATTCTGGACACTTTAACAGTAAGTTTTCTGCTTTCAGCACCAGAAACACTCCCTATATCTATATATTGCTGTATATTGGACTGTAACCCCACCTCCCAGTAATGCTCAACCTCTTCAGAACCATAGGCTTACAACTCCTTTCGGGCTATCGTGGTCAGTGGTAACAGCAAACGATATTGGGACGAGCGACGAATGCGATAAAACCCCCAGTGCTGTTCCCGCTGTGTATAAATGTGCATGTATGTGTGTATTTATACATTACCTGTCCTGTGTTGTTGTGCCTGTCCGTCTTCCGAATCCGCCAATCTTCCGCTAACCCCATACACCGCGTGCGGTTATACTTTACTTCCTGCCATCCACGCTGCCGCCGTCCTCGTACTTTCACATTTGCGTCCCCACGTTGTTGCCGGCGGACACCAACTAGCGGCGTGGCAGGTAAAGTATAACTGCAGGGGGCACCAGCGGAGACATAAAACATTGCGGAGGGACGGTGGCCAGGGGCTTCCTTTGCGTTAGTCGTTTGCGATTAACGCATACCGTAACCACCACGCACCGAATCGAGCTTGTCGACACGAGATTTTCCAGCATGTCCAATCGATACTCATTCGGAAGTGGTTGCATTGTCAATCAGTTATGTTCTAGGCGGCACCAAATTTTTATCCGATTCGGTTATAATTATTAAATCGGATGGTCGATTAGCCGCCAAGTCGAGTAATCTACGGGCAGCTATACAGAATATCACCTGATAAAGCTGTGATTCCCACTCTCTCTGGGAAATACATAAAAATACAAAAAAAATCACACCATTCCTATAAATCAGTTATACGGTATTTCAACAATGTTATTATGAGATCTTGAGAATTCGTAAAGCAAACAGGATCTGGATAGGATGGCTATATGGGCACATACATGGCAGATGAAGTTCAATGTTGACAAATGTAAAGTCATGCATTTTGGACGTACCAATGGTCTAGCACCATACAAAATAAATTGGATACAGTTGGGGACATCAAACTTGGAGAAGGACTTAGGAGTACTCATCGACAACAAGTTAAATAATCGTACTCAATGCCAAGCCGCTGCAGCTAAAGCGAACAAAATTTTGGGATGCATTAAAAGGGAAATAAAAACTCGAGATGCTAGCATAATATTGCCCCTGTTTAACTCTCTAGTAAGGTCACATCTGGAATATGGAATTCAGTTCTGGGCACCACATTACAGGAAATATACTGCAATTTTAGAGCAGGTGCAGAGACAAGCTACAAAATTGATACAAAGGAGGGAAGGTCTCACTTAAAAAGGTTAGATAAACTGGGTTTATTTAGTTTAGAGAAGACTCCTTAGAGGAGATCTAATTAACATGTATAAATACATCAGAGGGCAATATAATAGCTTGGCTGATGAGCTTTTTGTTCCTAGGCCTTCTCAAAGGACTAGAGCAGTGGTCCCCAACCTTTTTTGACCCAAGGACCGCTTCAGCATCAGGGAATTTTTCCAAGGACCGGGCAGATGCAATGCGGGGGACAGGGGTGTTATTGCGCACGGGGGGGGGGGGGGGGGCGGTCAAGGGCTTCTTCTACAGACAGGGTACACCAGCCCTACCTAACCACTATCTTCATCACCGTCAGCACTTTGGGAAAGATGTCTTCGTACTGCACTGGGGCTGCTGTATAACCCACCAGCACAAGGTACATCTGATGTGACAGGTGGTGTGAAGGGGGTACTGTCTGGGCTTCCTAATCTACTGGCAGTCATTTCTTACCCACATCTTTTACCCTTACCTCCACCCCACAGCCCCTTTACCCTCCTCCCCACATTCACTTCACCCTTTCCTCCTCCCTACACCCAATTCACACTTCCCTCCTCCCCACACTCACTTTCACCCTTCCATTCTTCTTCCCTCACTAGATTCCAGCATCAGCTGCTCACCTCTGTGCAGACTAAACTCTGTGGCTGGCAAGAGACCAGAGCGTCTCAGTCATCCTCACTGCTGCCACCTGGTGTCCATACAGACATAAAGCATGCTGCATTACAAATAACAGACACTAGGTGACAGCAGTAACAATGGCTGCAGACGGCTCTTCTCTATAGCTTCCGGCTAACTTCAGTGACACTTCTCTCTGCACTGTGATGACAGATGACAGGGCTCAGCTCAGAGCAGCCTGTGGCCCAACAGTGGGCCGCGGCCCAGAGGTTGGGGACGCACAGATCATGTCCTGGACATGATCTGCGCATGGAGGAAAAATGTATTAGCCATTTATTTAGGAAAGGGTTCTTTACAGTAAGAGTGATTAAGATGTGGAATGCATTGCCACAGGAAGTCGTTATGGCAAACTCTATACCTGCATTTAAAGGGGGCTTAGATGCTTTCCTTGCGTTGAAAGACATCCATGGCTACAATTACTAGGTAATGCCTAATGATGTTGATCCAGGGATTTTATCTGATTGCCATCTGGAGTCGGAAAGGAATTTTTTCCCTTTTGGACCATGCCTTGTATGGGTTTTTCGCCTTCCTCTGGATCAACAGAGAGATGTGAGGGAGCAGGCTGGAGTTGTACTTTATACTGGTTGAACTCGATGGACGTATGTCTTTTTTTCAACCCAAATAACTATGTAACTATCATCAAAAAGTAGCAAAGTGTAATGCAATGTTCCTGACGCTGCAGATGTATCCGGAGATGCAGATCACAGGGGTGACGGAGGCCCCCCAGCCGGTGACCGTGACAAACTGGTGTCAGAGACAGAAGCCGGAGTGCAAGCGGCGCCTCCACATCGTGGTCCCCTACCTCTGCCTGGGTGAGTCATCGAGTCTACGACAGTTTACCAGAAGCGACAATGAACGCTCTATCGGCTAACAGTATCTTTTTCTTATTTGTGGATATATGTACAGGTAGTCCTTGGTTGCCGAACGAGATAGTGACTGTAGGTTCGTTCTTAACCTGAATCTGTTCTTAAGTCGGAACGCTGTGCTATCTCTGTCCCCTTTGCCTCCCATGTGCCCTCCTTTGGCTCCAGTGTCCCCCATGTGCCTCTCTGTCTTCCCCTGTGCCTGTTTGTCCCCTTCAATGCCTGTTTGTCCCCCCTCTGTGCACCTCTATTTCTCCACCTCTGTTTGAACCCCCTCTGTTTGTTCCCCTGTGCCTCCATTTGTACTCTCTGTGCCTCTGTACCCCCCCTGTGCCTCCGTTTTTACCCCCCTGTTCCTCTTTCCCCTCACTCTCCCTATGGACTCACCTTCTAGCCAGAGTCCAACGCTGTCTGTTCTCCGCTCTCCGCCTTCCAATAGCCGCTTACAGCACCTCTAGATGCAGCATCGCACTACTTCCTGTATGTCACATGACATACAGGAACCTGTAGGTCACATGACATACAGGAAGCGAATGGATGCTGCATCTAGCGGTGCTGTACGTGGCTATTGGGAGCAGGAGGCAGAGAGCGGACAACAGACAGCGTTAGACTCGGTTTGAAGGTGAGTCCAACACTGCTGGGGACATGCAGGGGAAGTTTGAAGCCGCTTCTTCAAACTTCCCCCATGCAGAAATGACGTCATCACGACAGGATCGGGCCATTCATATCAGCGGGTCGTTCGTATGTCGGGCGTTCATAACCCGAGGACTACCTGTATTGTATTTGCTATCAAAATAGAATTCATTTTTCTTTCCGGGTAAAACATGACCCTACTACAACAATGAAACATTCAGAAAGTGATTTTCTCGGAGGACCCAAAGTTCATAAGCTTGTCTCAGATCGGTACATAGTGATGTGTACAGGGGAAAAGTTATGTGATCATAAGTGCCAGACTAAACAGCTGGCTCTTCAGTTTGGATTTAAAACGCCCCCAGAGTAAGAGCTGTTTTGATTGGGTGTGGCAAGGGATAGCAGGAAGTTTAGGTGCCCGTTAGTGGCAGAAGTTTAGGTGCCCCCATAGGGGTCCAGTGGCGGATGTTTATAGCGGGTCCAGCATTCGATAAACGTGTCGGTATTTCAATAGGCGCCTATGGCGGTACGAAAAAAACGTTTTTGATATATTATTTTATGGTGATTGGCCCTGGGGGGATGGTTAATGTTAGGATTGTGGGGTGTGTTTAAGATTAGGCGTTGGGGTGTGGTTAAGGTTAGCTGACAGGTAGGGTGTTTGAGCAGGGGGGGGGGGCAGTTAGGGTTAGGTGTCGGGGGATGGTTCTGTGTGAGATTAGGATTAGCTTTAGCTATAGTAAAATGTTGGTGTTTAATACTGATATTTTACTATCTTTCTTTAATAGCAGAATATCGGTAAATCAGCTTTCCTGGGCGCCAAAACTTCCAGGCAACCTTTTATTACATACGTGAGTTAATTGGACTCTGGGGGTGATCAAGTTATTAGATCCTTTCGATCTGAGGTTATGGGAGGTTTTCACGCAGCTGCAACAAATCCTTTAGGTATCGGGGGCCTAGGTAGGTTGTGTAGAGATTTGAATGTTAGTTGACCAATTTTGAAGAGCATTCTCCATTTAATGGGGGAAACAATGGCTTGAACGTTATAGCTATACTGTATAGTTCTTGTTTAACATTTTATACCAGCATGTGAAGCTCTTGGGTAGAATTAACTAACCCTGAGCTCAGTTGGTGACTTGGCCTGGGCTCAGACGTCTTGACCATTCCAATAGTCATTCAGGAAGTCTAAAGGTGGCCACACACGATACAATAAAATGATCCGATTTTACAGTAATTCGATAAAAACGATCGTATCTCTCGAAAAATTTAAACGTTTTTTTTCATTCGACTGAAAAATTCGATCGGATTTCCCGTTTTTTTCGATTTAAATCGATCCGGAGTGCCAGATATTTCTCTTCAATTTCTACTAAAGATTGTATGGTGTGTGTTGGATTGTTAATTTATTAATATACACACCCTAGCAATTTTCTCTGAGTTTCCAATCATTTTTATCATAATTGAGGAAAAAATTGAACATATGTGTGTGGTACATTGGTCAGATTTTTGAAGTGTTACAATCAGTCAGAAAAATTGATTGCAATTCTTAAATTGAACAGATATTTTAAAAATTGTATGGTGTGTGGCTACCTTAAAGGTGCATACACACCTTTGACAGATGTCGCCCGTCTGGGATTAGGATCTGATCCCCTTGGACGACATTGCAGGGTCGGGCTGCATGCACACACGTGAGCTGTATAGCTGATGATGTGCTGTGTTGCTATGCAGGAGGACGGGGGACAAGGCTCGTTGCTTGGCTGAATAGATTTATTGTGGCAACACAATTGGTCTGAAGAAGTGGGCTCAGACCCACGAAACGCGTTACCAGTGCTTAAAGAGACTCTGAAGTCTCCCAAAATTGAACTTTTTTTTTGAACAATTCTCTTAAAGAAAACCTGTAACAAAAAAAGTTCCCCTGGGGGGTACTCGCCTCGGGTGGGGGAAGCCTCTGGATCCTATGGAAGCTTCCCCCGTCCTCCTGCGTCCCACGGCGGTCTCGCTGTGCCCCTCCAAACAGCGGAGGTGTAAATATTTACCTTCCCGGCTCCAGCGCAGGCGCAGTATCGGCTCTCCGCCCGGAGATAGGTGGAAATAGCCGATTGCTGTCGGTCTACTCTACTGTACAGGCGCAAGTCTCCTGTGCCTGTGCAGTAGAGTGGACCTGACAGAGATCAGGTATTTCCGTCTATTTCCGTGCTGAGAGCCACAACAGCGCCCCCGCTGAAGCCGGGAAGGTAAATATAGCAAGCCTTGTCAGGCTTGTCGAGCCAGGATTGTGGGCGCTTCGGAGGAGCCAGCGCTGGATTGCCTGCAGCTACAGGGGTGGGGGAAGCCTCATTGGGACCCTGAGGTTTCCCCCTCCTGAGGTAAGTACCCCCAGGGGACGTATTTTTTTGATACAGGGTCTCTTTAAGCAGTATAACCCAAGCTAAAATGCTGCATCCCTGCGGCAGATCACTGTATTTAACCCCCCAAATCCCGGGGGAAAAAATTCACAACTTTCAAAGACGTGGATTTTGCTGCCCCGGGAGGCAGAGCTTAGAGCTGTAGCTCTGCCTCCATGCACGTCAATCTCCGTCTCTCCCTGCCCCTCTCAGTGAAGGAAGACTGAGAGGGGCGGGGAAAGGTGGCGATTGAGAAGCATGGAGGCAGAACAGCAGCTCTGCCTCTATCAGGAAGCGCTCCCCGATTTCAGCCCTGGGGATTTGGGGGGTATAAGACCCTCGTTCTGCTGCTGCGTTTTAGCTTGGGTTATACTGCTTAAGAGAATTGTTAAATAAAAAATGCAATTTTGGGAGACTTCAGAGTCTCTTTAATAAATTTCACTGTTATATGAAGTTGTAATTATTGGTTGGTGTAAGCCATCTCTCCTTTTTTCATTTTAGTTGTTTTTAACTCTTTGGTTGCCTCTTACCCCCCTTGTATTTGTGTTTGTAGTTATATAGGAGTACCGGAGGTTAGTATTCATACTGAGTTAACCATTTGTTATATTTTGTTGTGATTTTTTTGCTTTGTTGCCTCCTTCCAGTGAATGAGTTTGTCAGTGACGCCTTGCTGGTGCCGGATAAGTGCCGATTCCTCCACCGTGAACAGATGGACGCCTGTGAGAGTTACCAGCACTGGCACGAGACCGCCCGCACGGTGAGTCAGCCAACCTCACGCCTGCAGGAAAGGGTCGGTCTACCAACACTCGGATGAACTAAGTATGTTTGTTGTTGTCGCCCTTTAAGGCCTGTGCAGCGGAGGACCTCGACCTACACAGCTACGGAATGCTGCTTCCCTGCCGTCCGGACAGATTCCGCGGGGTGGAGTATGTGTGTTGCCCGACCCGCAGCCCCCCACCACCCGAACCCACCAAGAGCCTCCCGGTGACCGAACCAGAGCCACAGGACATGGAGAAAGGGTGAGAGGGGCAACAATGGGGGTGCCTGACCACAAATACACCCACCGCCCAGATTAAAGGATGCCTGAACTGAGATGGATATGGAGGCTGCCATATTTCCTGTTAAACAATTCCAGTTGCCCGGCAGACCTGCTGATCTTTCATGCATCGGTAGTGTCTGCATAGCTTCCAAGTGTCCCTCTTCTGGAGGCGCAGTCACTCTTTGGGAGCCCTGTCCCTCTGTCCCTCTTTCCTTCTCATTTGTCCCTCTTTCAGGAATTTGTCCCTCTTTCTATGTAAATATATATATTTCTCTACTAAAAAATGTGTTTGAATCTAAACTTTATTCCCATCCTTTAAATTGATATATTACTCATTTTAAAATGTAAATATGAAGGAAAATGAACCAGGACCAGTGTGGTTTAAATTATAAAACAACATATTTTTCTTATGAAATCTTTATGGTATGCGTGACTAGGGTTGTTACATGGGTGTGGCAGGGGCGTGGCTTAAGTGTCCCTCTTTCTCATCTCAAAAAGTTGGGAGGTATGGGTCTGAATCACACATCTGTAACAAGCATGCAGCTAATCTTGTCAGATCTGACAATAATGTCAGAAACACCTGATCTGCATGCTTGTTCAGGGTCTATATCTAAAAGTATTAGAGGCAGAGGATCAGCAGGGCTGCTAGGCAACTGGTATTGATTAAAAGTAAATAAATACGGAAGCCTCCATATCCGTTTCAGTTCAGGGGTGCTTTAAGGTGAATCTGTGTCAAATATAATAGAGGGACAAGTAAGGTTCACTCTAAGTAAACTCAATGTTATCTCTGCAGTGCTCATTTTAATATAAATATGCATTTATTTTTAAGTCTTCCAAAAATGACAAAAATATGGCACTTATCAATAATGCAACATATTTGCATTATAGTTTTTACCTACAATTTAAAGAGGAATAAATGTGTATTATGTTTTGCTTCTTTGTATTACCTATAAAGTTATCATATTTGCTTTTGTGCACAGGTATTATTGTCTTTTTACAAATGACAAGTTCTTGAAGTATAGTGTATCTGCTCTGAAAGCTGCCATTGTGATTTATTGCATATATGTTGTATTTATATACTACAATGTATCCAGTGACAATGTGTCTTCTCCTGTGAACACTTGTATTCAGCTGAGACACTGCTAGCAGTGTTTATATTATCTTTTTTGTTTTCTTATCAGCTACTAATGTAATCACTTCCTCAAGTTCTCTATGGAGTGAGAATTAAGGTCCGTACACACGCCGGACTGGAGGCAACGACGGGTCCGTCGTCACCTCCCGCTGGGTGGGCGTTCCAACGACAGTCCGGCATGTGTATGCACTGTCGGCGGACTGATACGGCTGTTTCTGAGCGATCCGCCGCTGGGTGGGCGTTCCAGCGACAGTCCGGCGTGTGTACAGTCTGTCTGCAGACTGATACGGCTGTTTCTGAGCGATCCGCCGGGCGGATCGCTCAAAAACAGCCGTATCAGTCCGCCGATAGACTGTACACACGCCGGACTGTCTGCTGAAAACCCGCCCAGCGGGAGGTGACGACAGACCCGTCGTTGCCTGCAGTCCGGCGTGTGTACAGACCTTAATTAATAGTTTTCATAAGGGAACCATTTGCATAAAAACAATGTGGTTCTCATGTAGCTTTCTCTATCAGCCTTGCCATTCCATTTCCAATATCTGTCTGACTCCATAGTCACTGGTGGTCACCGCAGATCAAGACCTGGCGCCATAGGTGGTGACTGTGCTTGGTTATGGTTATGTATAGGGAAAGGAACATGGCTCCAAATGTTTCGTGAAGCTGGAATTCCCAGCATGCTTTGCCAAGATAAGACGTTATCATGACTATGGCCTCCCTGAGATAAGATGGTCCACTGACCCTCGCTCTCTTGACTGTCTTTGATCAGAGATGAGGTGGAAATTGAAGAAGATAATGTGGACATCATAGATGAAGGAGGGGAAGACACGGCGGGGGCGTCCCCGGATCAGCACCCCGCGGTGTGGGACGATTACTTTGTGGGGAACGGCTATGAAGATGAGACGACCAGCAGCGCACCCACCCTGCCCCCAGAGGTTAAAGGTCAGATCCCCTTCCCTTTCCCCTCTGTGGCTCAATAAATTGTTCTTACCTTCAAGTATATCTTCCTCTAGGCACAACGTAATGTAAACTCTGCAAGGTGTCATTTTATTGCGCATGGAATAAAATAATAAGCGCCTTTACAAAAACATTATGTATTAAAGTGTACCCGAGGCGACATGTGACATAACGAGTGTATGTACAGTGCCAAACATATTAATAATCAGGCTGTTTTTCTTGTTTTACTTTGCTTCCTGAAAAAGTTAATTTTCAAGCATGCAAGTGACAGCTTCTGTCTTGTCGGGGACAAAGTGAACCTCACTGATATGCAAATTACAACCATAAAAGTTTTCCTGGCAGAATACAGCTTCTGTGGGCAGGGGAGAGACAGAAAAAGGTCAATACCTTATGTATTTTAACTCTAGGATTCTTAATCGACTGCCATTGAGCAGAGACAACAAATTATGTTGTAAATATAGATTAAAACCATGGGATATCTTAGGAGTAGAAGTATAATTCCAAATTCGGCTACAACGGGCGCCTGGTGTAGCCCATATATGCCAAATTCGGCTACAAAGGGTGCCTGGTGTAGCCCATATATGCCAAATTCGGCTACAAAGGGCACCTGGTGTAGCCCATATATGCCATTTAGTTTTAGTTTATAAAAAGGGTGCTGTTATAGGCAACATTTGTAGGGCTATAAAAAAGCTCTAGATATAGCTGAGAAAAGTGATTACTATAACCTAACTTCTCCCTACTCTCACACAGAACCCTCCCCTGGTGGTACCTAACCCCTCCCTGGTGGTGCCTAACCCTAAGACAGCCCCTGGTGATTACTATGACCTAACTTATCCTTACTCTCACAAAGAACTCTCCACTAACGCTAACTCCCCTGGTGGTGCCTAACCCTAAGACCCCCAGGCAGTGCCTAACCCTAAGACTCCCCAGGTGGTGCCTAACCCTAAGACCCCCCAAGTGGTGCCTAACCCTAAGACCCCCCCCCAGGTGGTGCCCAACCCTAAGACCCCCCAGGTGGTGCCCAACCCTAAGACCCCCCAGGTGGTGCCTAACCCTAAGACCCCCCAGGTGGTGCCTAACCCTAAGACCCCCCCCCAGGTGGTGCCTAACCCTAAGACCCCCCAGGTGGTGCCTAACCCTAAGACCCCCCTGTTGGTGCCTAACCCTAAAACCTCCCTGTTGGTGCCTAACCCTAAGACCCCCCTGTTGGTGCCTAACCCTAAGACCCCCCTGTTGGTGCCTAACCCTAAGACCCCCCTGTTGGTGCCTAACCCTAAGACCCCCCAGGTGGTGCCTAACCCTAAGACCCCCCAGGTGGTGCCTAACCCTAAGACCCCCCAGGTGGTGCCTAACCCTAAACCCCCCTAGTGGTGCCTGACCCTTAGACACCCCCCCCCCCCTCGCTTGTGATGCCTAATCCTAACCCCCCTCGCCACAAACCCCAAATCAAAAATCTCTTCTATAAAAGGGTGGCCTTTTGTAGCAGAGTCAAAAACCTTGTAGTCGAAAATCTTGCAGCTGAATAAAAAATATGGGCTACAAAAGGGCGCCCTACTGTAGCCGAAAACCTTGTAGCCGAAGAAAATACGGGCTACAAAGGGACGCCCTACTGTAGCCGAAAACCTTATAGCCGAAAAAATTATGGGCTACAAAGTTGCTCCCTACTGTAACCGAAATCCTTGTAGCCAAAAAAATATAGGCTACAAAGGGGCGCCCACTTGTAGCCTATATCAAAACTTGAGCGCCCTTTTCACCACTTTGTAGCATATATTTCCAGAACTAACATTGATGTCTATGGAGGTGCCCTTTTCATACAGGCAGCTCAGGCGCCCTTTTCAACGGATCCCCCTTAACTCCAACCAGCTGGTCCACTCACCTAATTGAATAAGTCCAAACTAATCCCAATATCCCATTATCTGCAAAGATAAAAGAAAGTTTTCCTGAGAGAAGCAGCTACTGTGTTTTGTAAGCACAACATGATGAGTGAAAACACCCTCTGAAAGTCTCGTTACACACTTTCTTTTATATTTCGCTTACAGGAACAGAAAATACTTTTGTTCTTGGTTATTTGTCATATCATACTTTACAGTGAAAGGAAAAAAGTTATTCCGAGACGAATTCCAAAAACCGACATAACTAGGTGTTTCCTCATCCTGAACATACCCTTTAAAGTGTAACTGTTGGGCATAAAATAAAAAATAAATTCTTTATTTTTATCTGGTAAACTAGTAATAAGGATGCTAATCAGGCAATCCAAACGTTAAAAATCACTACTACTTTTCTTGTTGATAAATGATCATTCCCCAGTTTACCTGAATCTTATTTGGTACATTGCCACACAAAGGAAGTTGCAGGGCATGCTGGGTTGTCCTTTTTTGCTTCTTTACCTCCCCTCAGACTTAACTAATGCAGCCTGATTGGCTGAAGCCACTTTCACTCCTGTTTTACCCTCCCACACCTCTGTTCCTCTCTGATAATACCACACCTCTGTTCCTCTCTGACTGGACAATATTTCTCATGCTGAGACAATGCACTTTCTATTGCAGAGCTGGGTGGGAGTGCCTGAAGACTGAGAGGAGGGCTATGCATACACAATCAGGCAGAGGAGAGTAAGGGAGGAAATGATATCAGGATTGGCTTAAAAATAGACACAGTTAAAATGGAGAATCCTAAGAAGGATTTTCTCTTATTTTTACTATAGAGAAATCACTAAAATCAAAACATTGATAACAATACATATGTTATGTTAGTAGAGCAAGTATTTATCTACTTACCGTATGTATGTGGGGTTTTTTTCTGAGATAGTATGGCTGACAGCTCCTCTTTAAGCTGTCATTTCGTTTAAAGCTAGTTTGTAGACACCAGGGTCTGCTGGCTTCTACGGAATTTGTAGGTCTCAAATTTTTGTAAAAGTGACTTAACAATATGGTTCCTCCACAACTTATAGCCTTTGGCTAATATAAAAGGGTTATTAATAATGAAAGAACGTGTAGAACAATATTCAGGAAAATATAACAATGTATTTCAGATTTGAATGTTGCCTGGAAAGGCTACATTCCGAAACACACCATTCAGGACACCACAGTAGACCTTCGACCATTGGAATTGCTTGTTCCCTAGGACTTTATTCCATACTCGGTAACATGTTTGATGTGTGTCTTCTCCACAGTCTCCCGACCCACCGACGGAGTGGACATCTACTTTGAGTCTCCTCGAGACGGATCTGAACACGCCAACTTCCTGCGGGCCAAAATGGAGCTTGAGGAGCGGCGGATGAAGCAGATTAACGAGGTAAGTTAAAGTCAGTGGGACAATATTCACCACCAGGCCCTGAATCAATGCACTGAGGACATGGTCAACATAATTCCACCATTAGGTTATTTCTTACTTAAGTTTTACAATCTTCGAGCCATTGGAGGGAATCTTTAGGCTTTCTATGGCTTGATTATAATTCAGACGAGGAAGAGTTATTAAAATTTGGGCTTGCTGATAACCTCATGAAGCGGAATGTCATAAACCATATACAATGTATATGGCTGATCAACTCAGTAGTTGTGTCCAGTGGAGGAACTTCAAGGGATGAGCTCCAGAACTGGAAGAAATCAATCAAACAAACAAACAGAAAACACCAGGAGCGCCAATATAATGTAGTATTATGGCACTTGGATAAAGAAACAGAGTGCTAGGCACAAAGGTGGGTTGCTAGGCAACCACAATAGAAGACGTGAGGAGAATTCTGTCTCCACGCGGATTCTTCTTTTATATTTTTGTCAATGGCTCTCCAGAAAAAAAAACAATATACAAAAATTCTGGATATCGGATACCAGGGGGTGGCCCCAAACTAGAAGACTGGGAAGAGGTTCCCCAGGGATATAAACTATTTAAAAACTGTTTAAAATGAGGTCTTACCTCAAGCAAGGAGTCGGGTATAAGAACATTTATTGGACAGAGTAAAAGGATGATGCGTTTTGCAGGCTCCACCCACTCAGGTCAATAGTACAGTGTCTGTAAGACAAAAAGCATCTACTATGAGCGCCTATTTAGTAAATAGGCGCTCCAATAATGGATACTGTGGGCAGTGGATACAGCAGGAAATGGCATTGCTGGAAGGGGCAGGGACAGATAGGGGGTTGGCACTGATGGGAAGGTAACTGGAGAGAGTGGTAGTATGGAAGGGGGAGGGGAAGATGGCACTGGGCTTTGGGCGTGGCTTCACTGCAGTGGGGATTGGGCTGGGGTGAGCAGATGGGTTCGGCTAAAAAGCAGGACACAAATGACCAATCATATGTTCCATACATCCATACGTTTCTTTTCATCCTGCCTCAAAACACACACATTTCGTCTTGTGGCGATCAGAAAACTTGCATTTTCTCTTTTCGGTTTTAGAATTTTCTGTTTCTTTGAAATGTTACATTTTACAAAAACGTATTAGTTATTATTAGTTATTATTTTTTTAGACAATCTCCAGCTAACCGCTGTTCATTGTGCTGTCGGGCAGAACTAGAATATAAAACAGAGTTGCCACGCCCACTACTTGATGTCATAATCAGTGGTAACATGATAACGTAACTTCACACAGATGATTGGCTGAAGGCTGCTTCTCAATCTCAGTATATATCATATCATACGCAAGTATGAGTGATTCTGAGAATGGAGGACATTTTAACGAGATTTTGGAATGCCTGGAGGACAGAGGAATGTTTAAAAAAAGAGGACATGTCTACCTTTAGCCCCCTCCACACCATGCAATTTCACGTGTGATCGATTGGATCGAATTAGATTAGAACGATTAAATCCGACATGTCCGAGCAGGATTCGATCGGTCGTGTGATCGATTTTAGTTTTTAAAGCAAAATCGATCACACGATTGGTCGAATCCCGATCGGACATGTAGGATTTAATCGATCTAATCGAATTCGATCGAATACGATCACTCGATCGCACGTGAAATTGCATGGTGTAGAGGGGGATTCTTGAGGCACCTCTGGTCACCCTAGGTGGGGTGGTGTTTAGAAGGCACAGTGCCGGCTCCGCAGAGGAAATGACAACACCGGGAGGCGGAGGAGTACTGGTCAGGTGAAATGGCAACACTCTAAGAGGAGGGCATTAGGACATAGGGGGTAGGGGCAAGATTTTGCTGTGGTCCGTACGTATTGTAGATACGCCCCCGAGTGTGTATTTCCTGTACTAACATCATGGCAGATTATTTTTTTATACTAATGAGATTATTTTTTCCCCCTTCAAAATGTCATGCTTGTCATGCTGACTGGTCCTCTTTGTCATCTCCATTTGAAGGTAATGAAGGAGTGGGCAGAAGCCGACAACCAGGCCAAAAACCTACCCAAGTCTGATCGTCAGGCGCTGAATGAGGTAGGTAGCTGGCAGTGACTAATCCTTCCTCACAACAGCCAGTCTCTGACTCAGGGGAACAACAAATGGAAAAACAATTTTCCGCTATTCATACATGGCGGGCGTGTGTGGGCGAGAGGCTTGCGGGGGTCTTCAAGACATCAAAGCCAAGGACTGCTGTATGGGGGAGAAACACAAATTAAGCGGCGTGAAATGATGACAGGGTTGGCGGCAACGAGGAAGAGAAGCTCAGGGCCACCAGGGACACGCCGGCAATCCAGGAATGCAAATTAAAAATTGGATGTTTTCTGAGTTTTCTTGAAAGACTGGATTTTCTTAGAAGAAGAAGAATACGGCCTTGAATGAAAGGAGGGAGTTTACTGGGTAAACAGGAAGTGCAATTTCTCCTGAGTGGGCAGTGTGGTAGATTCAATCCCTGCTTCCTGATTCCCAGTGGGTGACAAGTCGACCGTTTCCAAACTGGGCTGTTGTACTATAGACTAGGGCTGTCGAACTCAAATACAAAGTGGGCCGAAATTAAGCTCTGGGACCAAGTCGCGGGCCAACCTCAATGTCTACTGGCCACCTCTGTCCCTTATGAAGTTCCCTGGTGTCTAATAGCCCCCCTCCATCCCCTATACAGTTCCCTGGTGTCTAGTGGTCCTCCCTCCCTCATCTATACAATTTCCTGGTGTTTAGTGGTCCTCCCTGCCTCTACAGTTCCCTGGTGTCTAGTAGCCCCCTTCCTACTCCTATACAGTTCCCTGGTATCTAGTGCTGTCCCCCTCCCCATATAGGGTTGCCACCTGGCCGTTATCTCCCCGGCCCGGCCGGAATTTTAATTACAAAGCCGCTGCCGGAAAAATTGTTTTTCCGGCAATGTATGTGCCCGTTTTTTTTTTTTTTTTGTGGACTGAACCACAAGAGCAGAGGGGGAGACAACAGGTCAGTGTAATCATAATGCATAAACTACGAGTAAAGTTTACAGCCTGTTCTCCCTTCTGCTGGATGTACACACCCCCCTGCCTCCCCCGACTGCAGCGCTGAGCTTAACACACTGATACAGTTCAGTGTTCAGAGGAATGCCCAGCACCCCTCCCCCCAAAATGAGCTCTGCCCCCGTGCCCCGGAGAAGGAGAGAGAGACTGAGAGACACACGTGGAGAAGCTGAAGCTGCCACAGGCTGCAGAACGCAGTGCTGCTGTAGGAGAGGTGCTCTGCTTGTATGAATGCAGCGTGTGTGTGTCTGTGTGATGTGTCCTGATGTCTGTGTGTGTGTGATGTCTGAGTGATATCTGCCTGTGATGTCTGTGTGATGTGTCCTGATGTCTGCCTGCTGTGATGTCTGTGTGATACATGTGTCTGTCTGATGTGTCTGCGTGATGTGTCATAAGTCCTCATGCACACCACCAGAGATGAAACATAGTGGAGGGTTTATACATACCTTGGGCTTCCTCCAGCCCCATCTGCAGGGATCGTTCCCACATCGCCTTTCCTCAGTCTTTTGCTCCGAGACCACATCCCATAACTTCCTCCAGCCCCATCTGCACTTATCGCTCCCACACTGCCGTCCTCAGCCTTTTGTTCCGATACCGGGTCCCATAACTTCCTCCAGCCCCATCTGCACGGATTACTCCCACGCCGCTGTCCTCAGTTTTCTCCAGCTTCAGTACCAGGTCCCGTCACTTTATCCAGCTCCATCTGCACTTATCGCTCCCACGCCGCTATCCTCAGACTTCTCCAGCTTCAGTACCAGGTTCCGTCACTTCCTCCAGCCCCATCTGCACTTATCGCACAGACGAAGCTGTCCTCAGTCTTCTCCTCCTCCAGTAATGGGTCCCAAAACTTCCTCCAGTCCCATCCGCAGGGAACGTTCCCACACCGCCGTCCTCAGCCTTTTGCTCCGATACTGGGTCCCATATCTTCCTCCCGCCCCATCCGTCTGGATCGCTACCATGCCGCCGTCCTCAGTCTTCTCCTGCTCCAGTAATGGGTCCTAAAACTTCCTCCAACCCCATCCACACGGATTACTCCCACGCTGATGTCCTCCGCCTTCTCCAGCTTCAGTACGGGGTCCCGTATGTTCCTCCAGCCCCATCTGCACTTATTGCTCCCATGCCGCTGTCCTCAGTCTTCTCCCTCTTCGGTACCAGGTCACATAATTTCAGCCAGTCGCAGACAGTTTTACGCATGGGCAGTGCCCTCTCTCCAGCTGAGAGTAGTGCTGTGCCTGCGTAGTACTATTCTCCGCTGGAGAGAACGCACTGCGCATGCTCACACTGTCCGCGACTGGCTGAAGTTACGGGACCCGGTACTGGAGCAGAAGACTGAGGATGGCGACGTGGGAGCAATAAGTGCGCATGGGGCTAGAGGAAGCCCCAGGTATGTTTAAAACGTTCACTAACTATGCTTCGTTTCTGGTATACTTTAAAGGGATACTGTAGGGGGGTCGGGGGAAAATGAGCTGAACTTACCCGGGGCTTCTAATGGTCCCCCGCAGACATCCTGTTTTGGCGCAGCCACTCACCGATGCTCCGGCCCCGCCTCCGGTTCACTTCTGGAATCTCTGACTTTAAAGTCAGAAAACCACTGCGCCTGCATGCCCGTGTCCTCGCTCCCGCTGATGTCACCAGGAGTGTACTGCGCAGACACAGACCATACTGGGCCTGCGCTGTGCGCTCTTGATGACATCAGCGGGATCGAGGACACGGCAACGCAGGCGCAGTGGTTTTCAGACTTTAAAGTCTGAAATTCCAGAAGTGAACCGGAGGCGGGGCCGGAGCATCGGTGAGTGGCTGCGCGGGCACAGAATGTCTGTGGGGGACCGTTAGAAGCCCCGGGTAAGTTCAACTCATTTTCCCCTGACCCCCCCTACAGTATCCCTTTAAAGGGATACTGTAGGGGGGTCGGGGGAAAATGAGTTGAACTTACCCATGGCTTCTATTGGTCCCCCGCAGACATCCTGTGCCCACGCAGCCACTCACCGATGCTCCGGCCCCGCCTCCAGTTTACTTCTGGAGTTTCAGACTTTAAAGTCAGAAAACCACTGCGCCTGCGTTGCCGTGTCCTCGCTCCTGCTGATGGCACCAGGAGCTTACTGCGCAAAGCACAGACCATACTGGGCCTGCGCAGTACGCTCCTGGTTACATCAGCGGGAGCGAGGACACTGCAACGCAGGCGCAGTGGTTTTCTGACTTTAAATTCTGAAATTCCAGAAGTGGAGGCGGGGCCGGAGCATCGGGGAGTGGCTGCGTGGGCACAGAATGTATGCAGGGGACCATTAGAAGCCATGGGTAAGTTCAACTCATTTTCCCCCGACCCCCCTACAGTATCCCTTTAAGGTGTATAGTAAAGTGCAGTGAATGTTTTTTTTACTTTTTTAAAATTGCAGGTTTGTAATGTGTGCTACTGTGGGTGTGGGGGTCAGGGGGAGCATCATTACTTAAAGAGAATCTGAAGCGAGAATAAATCTCGCTGATTCTCTTAATAATAGCAGGGGCATGTTTGCCCCTGCTAAACCGCCGCTATAACGCCGCTCTAAGGGGGTCCCTTACGTCTCAAATCCCCCCGTGCAGCGCTTCCTGGTGAGGCAGGGCTACAAGCCGCAGCCCTGCCTCACAGGCGTCTATCAGCGGCGCCTCTCTCCCCGCCCCTCTCAGTGAAGGCAGACTGAGAGGGGCGGGGAGAGGCGGCGCTGCGCCGCTGATAGACGCCTGTGCGGCAGGGCTGCGGCTCGTAGCCCGGCCTCACCAGGAAGCACACAGGGCAGCAAAATCTACGACCAAGTTGGTCGTGGATTTTGCAGGGGGGGATTTGTAAGGTAAGGGACCCCCTTAGAGCGGCGGGATAGCGGCGGTTTAGCAGGGGCAAACATGCCCCTGCTATTATTAAGAGAACAAGCGAGATTTTGTCTCGCTTCAGTGTCTCTTTAACTAAAGGGTGCTGATCCTCTGGCCCCAACCTGTTTGGGATCCTCCTATCTAGTTCTCCTGTCTGCAGCTTCTGTAAGCATTTGTACTGTGTGGTGGCAACATGCCGCAATGGATTTTGGGAGATGAATGGATTCTGGGAGATATAGTCTGGTTAGATGTGAGTACATTGATGCACTGGCATCTAACCAGCCTATATCTCCTGGGATGCATTGTGGTGTGCATGTAACCCCCACCAGGAATTACTTGCAGAAGCTGCTGACAGGGGAATTTGGAAGATCCGTAATGGGCTGGGGACCATACAATACTGATTACTAATGGCTCTCACACTGACCCCCATGTACCCAGTATAACTTACCTAGGGCTTTTTCTAGCCCCCTGTAGTCATTCTGGTCCCTTGCTGTCATTACACTTTAGGCGGGCACATCTGCTGGGGGGAGCAAAATGACTTCAGGGGGCTAGAAGAAGACCTAGGTAAGTTTAATTTTACATTTCCTTTTAGCGCCATTGATCCCGTTTTACTGTTGCAAAATTTTGTGGCACGGCATGCTGCCTTCAAGAAACTCAGACCGAGCCTTACAGGGCAACTGACAGAGTGGCATATGGAGGCTGCCATATTGATTTCCTTTTAAACAATACTAGTTGCCTGCCAGCTGACCTTTTTTAGCATTAGTAGTGTCTGAATTCCACATCTAAAACAAGCATGCAGCTAATCTCGTCAGACTTCAGTCAGAAATATCTGATCTGCTTCATGCTGGTTCAGGGTCTGTGAGGCTAAGAGTAATATAGGCAGAGGCTCAGCAGGACAGCCAGGAAATGTGCATTGTTTAAAAGTAAAAATATGGCAGCCTCTGTATCCCTTTCTTGTCAGTTGTCTTTTAAAAAGTCCGTGACAAACCACTCCCAATTTTAGGCCACACCCCTCAGGCCACACCCACAAGCCGGTATTTTTTTACCCTAAAGGTGGCAACCCTATCCCCATATGGTTTCCCTGGTGATCTAGGGCTTACCCTCCAATATGGATTCTCTGCTGGTCTAGAGTGGGCCAAACATAATGCAAAGTGGGAAAACCATCTGAGGGCCAAATCTGAGGGCTCCGAGGGCCAGATTTGGCCCACGGGCCGGAGTTTGACATGTATGCTGTAGACCAATGCACAAATAAATTGGGTTGTGTGGTTCTGTGGGAAATAAAAACAAAAAGGTGTTCACAGTGATCAGTGAGGACAGCCAGGTCCAATCTGACCACACAGAGAACAACATAACTGCGGCTTAAAGGGGAACTGTAGTGAGAGTTATACAGAGGCTGCCATATTTATTTCCTTTTAGTCAATACCAGGTGCCTGGCAGCCCTGCTGGTCTATTTCTCTGCAGTAGTATCTGAATCACACCAGAAACAAGCATGCAGCTAGTCTTGTTAGACCTGACTTTAAAGTCTGAAACACCTGATCTGCTGCATGCTTGTTCAGGGGCTATGGCTAATAGTATTAGAGGCAGAGGATCAGCAGGGCTGCCAGGCAACTGGTATTGCTTAAAAGGAAATAAATATGGCAGCCTCCGTATACCTCTTACTTCAGTTCCCCTTTAAGCAATAATTATTGCTAGAGTTTTGCAAATGTAAGTGTGAATGGGGCCTTAGAGGCAGAAGATCGATCAGCAGGACTGCCAGGCAACTGGTATTGCTTCAAAGGAGATAAATATGGCAGTCTCCATATACTTCTCAGTAAAGTTGTCCTTTAATTACGGTTATGTGGAAAAGAATTACAAATTTGCCAGAAAGTTTGTATTAAGATATTACATCGTAATTGCGACTTTCGATGTGAAATTACGATTACGCGGTGTTCAAGCTCAACACTTGCAATCACAACATAATTCTCAACTGTCAGAAACGGAAAAAAATAATCATAATCTATGTTTTTAA
This sequence comes from Hyperolius riggenbachi, assembly GCF_040937935.1. Classification (NCBI taxonomy): domain Eukaryota; kingdom Metazoa; phylum Chordata; class Amphibia; order Anura; family Hyperoliidae; genus Hyperolius; species Hyperolius riggenbachi. Next base: position 367,439,230 of record NC_090651.1, read on the forward strand.
AGGACAACTGTAGTGAGAGTGATATGGAGGTTGCCTCAGAAGTGTCTAAATAACACCAGAAACAAGCATGCAGATAATCTTCTGACAATAATGCCAGAAACACCTGATCTGCTGCATGCTTGTTCAGGGTCTATGGCGGAAAGTATTAGAGGCAGATGATCAGCAGGACTGACAGGCAACTGGTGTTGTTTAAAAGGAAATAAATATGGCAGCCTCCATAGACCTCTCGCTTCAGTTGTCCTTTAAACACGGCTGGATTTACCATAGGGCACCGCAGGCACGTGCCTACAGGCGCCTGATGATGGAAAGGTGGCTTCCTTCCCTCCCCCAGTCCCTCCCTTCCTGTTTCCCTATGCAGAGTCCAGAGCAGGGCATAAATGAGAGGTTATCCACCCTGCTCTCAGCATTCCCTTGACGAGATCTCTCTTCAGTCAAGGGGCACTGCTAGCTACTTAATACTGAGGGTACCTCTGGCTACCTAATGCTAAGGGATACCTGCATTTACCTATGACGGACAAGGGAAGTAAGGGAGAAGTGACAGCTGGGACAGCCAGCACACTTGTGGTGCGGTCCGGCGGGGGTTTGCAGGTTCATGGAGGCGGATCAGTGAATAATGGCACACAGCGCCTATGCATAAAAATGGCGCCGCATTAAAAAGAAATGCTTATCGCCATTTATCGTTCGTACGGTATAATAATGGCGCACAGGGAAAAAAGAAGAAAAACGGCACACAGTAACGTTATTTATCAATAGCGCCGTTCATATGCCAAACAGCAGACGTTATTGCGCACAGTAAAGTTATTTATCAATAGCGCCCTACATAAGCCAAACTGCAGGAGTTATTTAACTGCAAAACGGTGAATGGATTTAATGTAACACTGTCAAGGTTAGGGTTAGGCACCACCAGGGGAGATTTAGGGTTAGGCACCACCAGGGAGGTGCTTAGGGTTAGGCACCATCAGGGGGGTCTTAGGGTTAGGCACCACCAGGGGGGTCTTAGGGTTAGGCACCACCAGGGGGGTCTTAGGGTTAGGCACCACCAGGGGGGTCTTAGGGTTAGGCACCACCAGGGGGGTCTTAGGGTTAGGCACCACCAGGGAGGTCTTAGGGTTAGGCACCACCAGGGAGGTCTTAGGGTTAGGCACCACCAGGGGGGTGGTTAGGGTTAGGTACAGAGAGGGTTCTGTGTGTTAACGCTAAATAACGATAAGGATTTAACGCTAAATAACGATAAGGTTTTAACGTTAAATAGCGATAAGCGGCAAACGGATTAGCGGCAACACCGTGCGCCATTATTCGCAGGCGCCATTTTCAGAGGGAACCTCACGGAGGGTGAAGTCTAGGGTGCCAGCCCTGGACATCTGTACCTATAGGCTCCTGTGAGGAAAATCCAGGCCTGCCTTTAAACAACATTATTGCAACCGTGATCCAGAGTCCTCCCAACCATTAAGCAAAAAAAAAAAAAATCTGCAAGAAGAGCAGATGGGTAAGTCATTAATTTTCCGACTCCCTAATGTTCTGGGAAAGTAATAGCTTTTAGGCCCACTCAGGCCGGTCTCTGAGGGTCGTGTTACCGCCGGTGACTAGAAGAGATAGCGTTACAGGGAGGGAGAGCAGATATTGTGAAACCGGAGCCGCCCGATAATTCCTTGTCATAAAAACAAGATGTGGGACATGACGGCCTGACAGATAGAACGCCGCGGTAATAAAGTCTACTGTTACACGGTGAAGTCAGTGTCATCCAGCGCCGTACGCTCGCCAGATGCAGCTAACAAGGTAACGTCCCCCGGGGGCCACTTATCCCGCAGAACATTCCGGAACCATGGAGTTAGCATGACGTAAGGAGCATTAGCAGGAGGGTTTGGGATATCAGGTATATTTCTCCAGAGGACGGGGTGGGGTACGTTTCAAGCTGAAGTCCACCTTTTGCACAATTTATAGCAGAAATACATCTGCATTGCATTTCCCATTTTCATGCAATGTTCGTCCTTTAACCTTGTCATTGTTTTTCACTGTTTTGTGTCCTTCTGGCCCCTCCTACTTCTATGGGTTTTGGGTGACCTGCAGACGCTTGGCAGGGCTTCGCAGCATACCACGACTTGACCATTGTATTCCATGCTCTTCTCAGTGGTCTACCAATCAATCAACTGACATCTCCCCTCTCTGAGGTCTACCAATCAATCAGCTGACCCCACTCCCCACTCTGCGGTCTACCATTCAGTTGGCTGACACCTCCCCACTCTGAGGTCTACCAATCAATCAGCTGACCCAACTCCCCACTCTGAGGTCTACCAATCAATCAGCTGACCCAACTCCCCACTCTGAGGTCTACCAATCAATCAGCTGACCCAACTCCCCACTCTGAGGTCTACCAATCAATCAGCTGACCCAACTCCCCAATCTGAGGTCTACCAATCAATCAGCTGACCCAACTCCCCAATCTGAGGTCTACCAATCAATCAGCTGACACCACTCCCCACTCTGAGGTCTGCCAATCAATCAGCTGACACCTCCCCACTCTGAGGTCTGCCAATTAATCAGCTGACACCTCCCCAGTCTGAGGTCTACCAATCAAGCAGTTGACTCCTCCCCACTCTTAGGTCTACCAATCAATCAGCTGATCCCACTCTGAGGTCTACCAATCAATCAGCCGACACCACTTCCCTCTCTGAGGTCTGCCAATCCAGCATTTGACACCTCCCCGCTCCTATGCTGGGTACACACGGTAAGATTTTCCGTGCGATTTTCCGACCCGATCGCTTTTCCCGTTCGATTCTGCGCTCGATTCTCTTTTCTTTGCTCGTTTTTCTTATCTTTTTCCATTCACTTCTTTAAGAGAAATTGAGCGCAGAATCAATCGGGAGTAATATCGGAAATGAGGGATTTTATCAATCGATCTATCACACGGAAAATCGTACCGTGTGTACCCAGCATTAGGTCTACCAATCAATCAGCTGATCCCACTCTGAGGTCTAAAAATCAATCAGCTGACACCACTCCCCACTCTGAGGTCTACCAATCAATCAGCTCACACCTCCCCACTCTGAGGTCTACCAATCAAGCAGTTGACACCTCCCCACTCTGAGGTCTACCAATCAATCAGCTGACACCACTTCCCACTCTGAGGTCTACCAATCAATCAGCTCACACCTCCCCACTCTGAGGTCTACCAATCAATCAGCTGACACCACTCCCCACTCTGAGGTCTGCCAATCAAGCAGTTGACACCTCCCCACTCTGAGGTCTACCAATCATTCAGCTCACACCTCCCTACTCTGAAGTCTACCAATCAATCAGCTCACACCTCCCTACTCTGAGGTCTACCAATCAATCAGCTGACCCCACTCCCCTCTCTGAGGTCTACCAATCGATCAGCTCACACCTCCCTACTCTGAGGTCTACCAATCAATCAGCTCACACCTCCCTACACTGAGGTCTACCAATCAATCAGCTCACACCTCCCTACTCTGAGGTCTACCAATCAATCAGCTCACACCTCTTTACTCTAATGTCTACCAATCAATCAGCTCATACCTCCCTACTCTGAAGTCTACCGATCAATCAGCTCACACCTCCCTACTCTGAGGTCTACCAATCAATAGGCTCATACCTCCCTACTCTGAAGTCTACCGATCAATCAGATAACACCTTTGCACTCTATGATCATCCATTCAATTGGCTGACACTTACCTACTCTGAGGTCTCAGCTGAGCGTACATTGCACTTTGCCAACCGGTCAATTTGGCGCAAGGTGAACCGAATGACTGCTCACCCCGCTGCCGATGAAATTCTGGGCGAAGTTAATTACTATATCCCTCCCCGAGTCGTAGCAGCTCGACGGGAGAAGTAATTCGGGGTCCGGCAATCGCTGAATCCCTGAATTACCCGTTGGCGGGGTGCAAACTATACCATTTCTGCTACAGCGGCAAGGAGGACATTGTGGACGGGATAAAATAAGGAACTTGATTGAAAACTGCAAGACGCAAAATTACCTTCTGTAGCCAATATTTTAACATATATATATATATATATATATATATATATATATATATACACTAAACAACTCAAACATCCCTGCCTACATGCAACATGCTAAGGCCCGGTCTGCCCATGATGCCAAGTGAGGTGACTTCCTCAGGCAGCAGAAGTCTGGGGGCAACACCAGGCAGAAACAGGAAGTGAAGAGAGTGCCTGGCCAACCTATACTGGGGGCAACTGTACCTGGCCAACCTATACTGGGGGCAACTGTACCTGGCTAACCTATACTAGGGGCAACTGTACCTGGCTATCCTATACTGGGGACAACTGTACCTGGCTAACCTATACTGGGGCAACTGTACCTGGCTAACCTATACTGGGGGCAACTGTACCTGGCTAACCTATACTGGGGCAACTGTACCTAGCTACCAACACTGGGGGAACCTATACCTGGCTACCTACCTATACTGGGAGCAACTGTACCTAGCTAACCTACAACTGTACCTAGCTAACCTATACTGGGGCAACTGTACCTGGCTATCCTATACTGGGGCACCTATACCTGGCTACCTACCTATACTGGGGGCTCCTATACCTGGCTAATCTATACTGGGGCAACTGTACCTGGCTAACCTATACTTGGGGCTCCTATACCTGGCTAACCTATACTGGGGGCTCCTATACCTGGCTAACCTATACTGGGGCAACTGTACCTAGCTACCAACACTGGGGGAACCTATACCTGGCTACCTACCTATACTGGGGCAACTGTACCTGGCTAACCTATACTGGGGCTCCTATACCTGGCTACCTACCTATACTGAGGGTGTTTTTTGTGGGGCTCACCGCAGCTATAACAAGCGGTGGAAATTGTCGGGTGCTGTGCGATCATTCCAATCGGGGGGGGGGGGGCGCACCCTCACAAGTTTGCCTCAGGCAGCAAAAAGTCGAGAACCGGCCCTGAATGTGCCTGTTAATGTTTAATTTGGAAAAGTATGATCACAAATAAATGACACAGGGCATGGCCCCGGGGAAAATCAGGAAATGGGCAGCAAATGGAACGGGAAGGCAGCAAATGGGGACGTGTACTCGGAAGAGGCAAGCTGCATCCGGTGAGGGGGCAGAGGCTGAATCTGGAAGACGGGCTGCTGTACATGGAGGAAAAGCATGAAGTAGATAGGAGGGCTGCACATAGAAAGGGTTATCATAGGGGGTAAAAAGCATACATCCAGCCCTGACACTTACCGTAACCTTCTTCTTCTCTTTCAGCACTTCCAGTCCATCCTACAGACCTTGGAGAGCCAGATATCCGCTCAGAGGCAGCGGCTCGTGGAGACACACCTGGGACGGGTGGTTGCCGCTCTCAATGATAACCGCAGGGCTGCGCTAGAGAACTACCTGGCGGCTGTGCAGACCACACCCCTTGATGTAAGCCCCTCCCTCCCATACTCACTGCCCATATCTTCCACTCTGTAACACCCACCCTACTGACTGCTGTGACTTGTGAGGGTAAAAGGGATTGGAAATAAAGGAACAGATTTGTCAGTTAGGGCCTAACACTGAGCCTGAGAGAGAGGCAAGGAACCTTCCAAAACAAAAACCACAAAGACACAGAGGCCCATATGCAATTCACTTTTTCTACTAGGAGATAATTTTTTATCTTCTATTTAAAACGACTGTCAGGTCTGTACGTGTGTACAAAAGACCAGCGGTCGTTTGACCAACTAATAAGTCAAAGTGCGTTGGACAAGAGTTGGACAAAGAGTCAGACGACATAAATTATTTTAAACGACTTGTTGTTTGCCTGATAAGTTGTTCAAATGACTGATCCAAACGACAATCAGGCGTAAAGTTGGATGTGTGTATGCACCTTAAGCCATGTGTGATCAAACTTTTCCTATCTATGAGAAGCCATATGTATGTTGTAGCGATTGCAATTCTCATAGCCAATCCTGAATCTCTGGAACCTGACCGGACCTCCAGAATCTAGCTATGGTTAGCTTTGCAGCAGTGAAGATATGGCGTATCAATGATTTCTTATAGGTCTTGATAGGACAGTCTATTTTAAGCAAAAGTAGGGCATGAGGGTCATTAGGGACCTGAATGTCACTAAGAGTTTCCATAATCTTACAAATTGCATCCCAGAAGGGTTTAAGTTTAGAACAGCTTATGCCATATATCAGTGATGGCTAACCTTGGCACGCCAGCTGTGACAAAACTACAAATCCCATCATGTCTCTGCCTCCCCGAGTTATACTTAGAGCTGTCAGAGCTTTGCAATGCCTCATGGGACTTGTAGTTCCACCACAGCTGGAGTGCCATATATGTACCATGTCGCCTACCTCCTTGTAGTAACGCCTGTTCTCCGATAGTTTACTAGGATAATTTACACTTTCAAAATGTAGAACATCTGTACATTTTACAGATATTCTAACAGCCGAAATTGGGCACCCAAATTTCCTCGCGCCCCTTTTTCATGCACACATGGAAGCACCCAAAAAAGTATAAAATAGATAAAGCAGTTTAAATGAGCATGTAAGTGTTAGCTTACCACCGTACAGTCTTGACAACAACCAGCTATTAGCCAAAGGTATAATTGCACCACTGAAGCGTTTTGGAGGCTATACCTTCTTCATCAGGTCACGAAGTCTCAGAGCCAGTGCTTTAGCTGAGTGCCACTGCCTCTGGGAGGATGGTTGGTTGGATGTAACCCAGATCCTGGTAAGATTGGTGAGCAGTTAAAGAGAAACTCCAACCAAGAATTGAACTTAATCCCAATTAGTAGCTGATACCCCCTTTCCTATGAGAAATCTTTTCCTTTTCACGAACGGATCATCAGGGGGCTCTGTATGGCTGATATTGTGGTGAAACTCCTCCCACAGGAAACTGTTAAGACCGTGGTCTTGACAGTTTCCTGTTTGTGAATTGCATTGTGGGAAATAGCTGTTTACCGCTTTTTCCAAATGGCAAAAGAGTAAGCAGCATCTCCTTCCACTGACATCACCTGCCAGCAGTAAAAATGTCACCATGTGATAAATGTCAGAATGTAAATCAGGGAGAGGAAAGATTTTACAATGGGCAAACCCTGACTAAATCATTTATGTACAATTATTGTGAAAATGAAGCACTTTTTTATTAGATTATTTTCACTGGAGTTCCTCTTTAAGCAATCGGATTGCAGCATATGATGTAAGATGTTTGCTCTCTACTGAACAGCCGGAGCGGGTTCTGCTGGCGCTGAAGAGATACATCCATGCAGAACAGAGAGACCAGCGCCACACGGTGCGCCACTACCAGCACGTGAGCAGTGCAGAGCCGGACCGGGCCGAGACTATCCAGTTCCAGGTAAGTCACCTCCTATAGCGGACTGTTGGATTTGATAAGATTTTTGTTTTCAGTTTAGATGGTAGGAAATTAGACTATGACTATGGCAGGATTAGATTGTGAGCTCCTCTGAGGACAGTCAGTGACATGACTATGTACTCTGTAAAGTGCTGCAGAAGATGTCAGTGCTATATAAATACATAATAATAATATGGTAGGACATTAGACTATGACTATGGTGGGATTAGATTGTGAGCTCCTCTGAGGACAGCCAGTGACATGACTATGTACTCTGTAATGTGCTGCAGAAGATGTTGGGCTATATAAATACATAATAATAATATGGTGGGACATTACACTATGACTATGGTAGGATTAGATTGTGAGCTCCTCTGAGGACAGTCAGTGACATGACTATGTACTCTGTAATGTGCTGCAGAAGAGGTCAGTGCTATATAAATACACTAGCTAGTGGCCCGGCGTTGCCCGCGTATGTATTTGGCTGGTGTTGGCTCCACCCACTTTTCCTAACCCTAACACACAATTACTTAATGACCAAGTTTGTGAGCTTTGCGGTCTTTGGCATCAATAATTTGCATTGAAATAAAATAAATCTGATTGGCTGTGGCTCCCCCACTTTTCTGAAATTGAACCCCAATCACCCAATGGCCAACTGTACCAGGTACAGGTGATTAACAGTGCAAGAGGCTTGTGCCATTAACAGTGCAAGAATGGCATAAATTAAATATTCCCCTTAAAGATTAATAGGTGGATTTTGATTTGCTTTTGTAGGCTCCACCCACCTTTCTGAATAATAATCCCAGTCACCCAACGACCAACTGTGCAAAGTTTGAGAACCCTGCCATTAGCAGTGTAAGAATGGCTGCTGTTTACATTTCACATGGAATTTGTACTTTTCTCCACCTACTGATTTCCTGACATTGTTCAGGTATGTATTTGGCTAGTGTTGGCTCCGCCTACTTTTTCTAACCCTAACACACAATTACTTAGTGACCAAATTTGTTTTGAGCTTTGCGGTGTTTGGCATCAATAATTTGCATTGTAATGAAACAAATCTAATTGGCTGTTTGTGGCTCCACCCCTTTTCTGAATTTGAACCCCAGTCACCCAATGATCAACTGTACCAGGTTTGAGGCTTGTGCCATTAACAGTGCAAGAATGGCAGCAATGTAAATATTCCCCTTGAAAATCAATAGTTGAATTTTGATTGGCTTTTGTAGGCTCCACCCACTTTTATGAATATTAATCCCAGATACCCAGTGACCGATTGTCAAAAAGTTGGGAGGTATGTAAACGGCATGTGGGCAATGGTGACACCAGAGGCGTAGCTAGATGGAAGCAGTCCCTGCGACCACAGAGGGGCCCAGAGCTATAGGGGACCCCCAACTACTAACCTTCCCTTCCTCCGATACAGGGGACTATACTGCAGAACAGGTGTTTTGTGGCTACACTTGTTATGGGTGTGGAGATCCTGAGGGCTACACTTGTTTTATGACCCTTGTTGTGACATGGGCCCCAGGCTGTGAAGGACACCAAGGGGAGGCAAGGGAACGTTGGGCGGCCCAGAGTTCCGCCGGGTGGCCCTGTGAATTGTAGTTATGCCTCTGGACGGCGGGCATCCTTCTCCCGGTGGCCGGAATGTCAGTGTGAATCTAGCTTGGAATGCGATCTGATGCCACTTGGCCATTTCTGAGTAAGTTTCTTCATTCTTGTTCATTTATTCTTGTCTGCTTCTCTCAGGTTCTGACCCACCTTCGTGTCATTGAAGAACGCGTCAACCAGTCCCTGTCCCTCCTGTACCGGAACCCCCAGCTGTCTCCAGAGCTCCGCGACCAGATCGGTGAGCATTATCCACAATCCCTCCTAGATTAGTCCTAGATGGCCGAATCCACCCAAACCTGACACCTCAATTATAGCAGCCAGATTTATAGCTTCTTCTATCTCCTGGGAAGGCCAAAGAGATAAGCCCAGTGGAGTTCTGTGCTCTGCCAGGTACCCTCCTGGAGTCCTATTCCTTCTACCGCCTTCACTTTATCCAAGAGGCACCTTAAAGAGAACCTGAAGTAAAAATAACCATACACAGGTCATACTTACCTCCTGTGTAGTCTACTCCTCATTCTTCTTCTCCTCTCCCGTGTCCCATTTGTCCTCTGTGATCAATGGAATTCTCTGTCCTTCATTTTAAAAATGGCCATTACCCGGCCATAACAGCTTCCTGGTCAGCACACTGTTAAACTGTAATATCACCCACTTGAGCCATAGGGAAACATGGACATTACCTTGCACATTCAGTTGTAACTAACAGCTGCTAATATATAGCTGACAGCAACTGGTATATTTCAGTTCTGACAAAATATTGTCAGAACTGGAAGGGATCACTGTAAGAAGAAAATGGCTTTTGAGAGGAACTGACGGTGAGGTGATTATGTTATATTCATTTGTAGGTACATAATGTGTTTATTTTAAATAATTTTGCTCAGTTCAGCTTCCCTTTACCTGCTGACCTTAAAAACCAGAGCAATTTTCACACACCACGCTTCTCCTATTTATTCGCCAATAACTACTTTACACCAAAATGATCTATGTATTGTTTTTTTCAACACAAACTAGGCTTCCTTTGGGCAGTACTTTTTGCTAAAAACTATTTTATTTTATATGCGTTTTAAAAGGGAATAAGAAGAACAAAAATGAAAAACAAAATCGTTATTTCTCAGTTTTCAGCCATGATAGCTCTATGAGAAAATGTGCTACTGTAGATAAAACTCACACATGTGTTTGTCCATTTGTCCCAGTTATTACAACATTTGAATTATGTTCCTAGTACAATTTACGACAATATTGGTGCATTTTTCTTTGTTTAGTGTTTCTCTATACTAGATCAATAATTATAAGCTCTAATTTGCAAAAATAATTGTGATATACCCTTATGACATACATATTGAAAAAAGCTGCTTCCCTCAGGTAACTATTTATGTTTTTTTTTAATGCTGTCACTCTTTTATTTTTGTAACTATAGAAGGGGGGGGGGGGGAGTAAATGGTTATAATTAATTGGGGTATTTCAAGCCCCCCCCCCCCCCCTTCCCCCGAAGCAGGGCTGGATTTCTACTTTTTACTACTAAAGGCCCACTATCAGCAGCTGCCTCCGGACCAACAGCATCCTAAACTTCCCACCCAACATGGCATGGATTAGATTGTAGGCTCCTCTAAGGACAGTTAGTGATTAGTAATGGCAGGGATTCGATTGTAAGCTCTTTGGCGAGCGGCACATTTGGTGAGTGACAGGCAGCTCAGAGATCACTGTAAGTGCCCATTCGCTGCCCCTTCATCCCCCGAGTGCCAGCTGTTTGTAGCCACCCAATTCTACGTGCAAACTCTGCGTAGCAAGACAAATGTTTGGCAGGCTAACCACTACTGCCATCCTGCTGCCCACAGCCTGCCCCTTGCTTTCCTGGTGCCCTAGGCCATGGCCTATGCGGCCTTGCATGAAATCCGGCCATGCCCCGAGTGGAGGTAAGTTTACCTTTATCTCCTCCATTTTTAAAGGATACCGGAGCTGAAACAGATTGAAAAATGGGGGAGCAGGCATGTATATGAAGCAGTCCCCATTCCCACCGCTCCTCCTGTTCTCCTCCGTCCCCCTCCTTTCTCTCGGATTGGCCTGCAGTGTACTATTATTCTCCTCTGATTGGCTCTCTCCTGTAGCTAGGAAGGTGATTGGTTTCTTGGCTGTTTTTCAGAGACTTGGCTGCACACGGAGTGGATGGGAGCCGGAGATCTCCTCAGCTCCACGCAGAAGAAGCTGGGCGATGACAGCGATTATCCCGAGATCAAAGTCCCACCGCAGACCTCCGCAGAGACCTCCCAGGGAGAAGGTGAGGAATGAGAGGACTCTGTACACAGAGCTCAGACCCGCGCCGCGTAGCATAGCATCACGGCCAGGGAGAAGGTGAGGAATGAGAGGACTCTGTACACAGACAGAGCTAAGACCCGCACCTCGTAGCATAGCATCACGGCCAAGGAGAAGGTGAGGAATGGGAGGACTCTGTACACAGACAGAGCTCAGACCCGCACCTCGTAGCATAGCATCACGCCCAAGGAGAAGGTGAGGAATGAGAGGACTCTGTACACAGACAGAGCTAAGACCCGCACCTCGTAGCATAGCATCACGGCCAGGGAGAAGGTGAGGAATGAGAGGACTCTGTACACAGAGCTCAGACCCGCGCCGCATAGCATAGCGTCACGGCCAGGGAGAAGGTGAGGAATGAGAGGACTCTGTACACAGAGCTCAGACCCGCGCCGCGTAGCATAGCATCACGGCCAGGGAGAAGGTGAGGAATGAGAGGACTCTGTACACAGACAGAGCTAAGACCCGCACCTCGTAGCATAGCATCACAGCCAGGGAGAAGGTGAGGAATGAGAGGACTCTGTACACAGACAGAGCTCAGACCCGCGCCGCGTAGCATAGCATCACAGCCATGGAGAAGGTGAGGAATGAGAGGACTCTGTACACAGACAGAGCTAAGACCCGCACCTCGTAGCATAGCATCACAGCCAGGGAGAAGGTGAGGAATGAGAGGACTCTGTACACAGACAGAGCTCAGACCCGCACCACGTAGCATATCATCACAGCCAGGGAGAAGGTGAGGAATGGGAGGACTCTGTACACAGACAGAGCTCAGACTCGCACCACGTAGCATAGCATCACGACCAGGGAGAAGGTGAGGAATGAGAGGACTCTGTACACACACAGAGCTCCGACCCGCACTGCGTTGCATAGCATCACGACCAGGGAGAAGGTGAGGAATGAGAGGACTCTGTACACAGACAGAGCTCAGACCCGCGCCGCGTAGCATAGCATCACAGCCAGGGAGAAGGTGAAGAATGAGAGGACTCTGTACACAGACAGAGCTAAGATCCGCGCCGCGTAGCATAGCATCACAGCCAGGGAGAAGGTGAGGAATGGGAGGACTCTGTACACAGACAGAGCTCAGACCCGCACCGCGTAGTATAGCATCACGACCAGGGAGAAGGTGAGGAATGGGAGGACTCTGTACACAGACAGAGCTCAGACCCGCGCCGCGTACCATAGCATCACGGCCAAGGAGAAGGTGAGGAATGAGAGGACTCTGTACATAGACAGAGCTCAGACCCGCGCCGCGTAGTATAGCATCACGACCAGGGAGAAGGTGAGGAATGAGAGGACTCTGTACACAGACAGAGCTCAGACCCGCACCGCGTAGCATAGCATCACAGCCAGGGAGAAGGTGAGGAATGAGAGGACTCTGTACACAGACAGAGCTCAGACCCGCGCCGCGTAGCATAGCATCACAGCCATGGAGAAGGTGAGGAATGAGAGGACTCTGTACACAGACAGAGCTAAGACCCGCACCTCGTAGCATAGCATCACAGCCAGGGAGAAGGTGAGGAATGAGAGGACTCTGTACACAGACAGAGCTCAGACCCGCACCACGTAGCATATCATCACAGCCAGGGAGAAGGTGAGGAATGGGAGGACTCTGTACACAGACAGAGCTCAGACTCGCACCACGTAGCATAGCATCACGACCAGGGAGAAGGTGAGGAATGAGAGGACTCTGTACACACACAGAGCTCCGACCCGCACTGCGTTGCATAGCATCACGACCAGGGAGAAGGTGAGGAATGAGAGGACTCTGTACACAGACAGAGCTCAGACCCGCGCCGCGTAGCATAGCATCACAGCCAGGGAGAAGGTGAAGAATGAGAGGACTCTGTACACAGACAGAGCTAAGATCCGCGCCGCGTAGCATAGCATCACAGCCAGGGAGAAGGTGAGGAATGGGAGGACTCTGTACACAGACAGAGCTCAGACCCGCACCGCGTAGTATAGCATCACGACCAGGGAGAAGGTGAGGAATGGGAGGACTCTGTACACAGACAGAGCTCAGACCCGCGCCGCGTACCATAGCATCACGGCCAAGGAGAAGGTGAGGAATGAGAGGACTCTGTACATAGACAGAGCTCAGACCCGCGCCGCGTAGTATAGCATCACGACCAGGGAGAAGGTGAGGAATGAGAGGACTCTGTACACAGACAGAGCTCAGACCCGCACCGCGTAGCATAGCATCACAGCCAGGGAGAAGGTGAGGAATGAGAGGACTCTGTACACAGACAAAGCTCAGACCTGCACCTCGTAGCATAGCATCACGGCCAAGGAGAAGGTGAGGAATGGGAGGACTCTGTACACAGACAGAGCTCAGACCCGCGCCGCGTACCATAGCATCACGGCCAAGGAGAAGGTGAGGAATGAGAGGACTCTGTACACAGACAGAGCTCAGACCCGCGCCGCGTAGTATAGCATCACGACCAGGGAGAAGGTGAGGAATGAGAGGACTCTGTACACAGACAGAGCTCAGACCTGCACCGTGTAGCATAGCATCACGACCAGGGAGAAGGTGAGGAATGAGAGGACTCTGTACACAGACAGAGCTCAGACCCGCGCCGTGTAGCATAGCATCACAGCCAGGGAGAAGGTGAGGAATGAGAGGACTCTGTACACAGACAGAGCTCAGACCCGCGCCGCGTAGCATAGCATCACGACCAGGGAGAAGGTGAGGAATGAGAGGACTCTGTACACAGACAGAGCTCAGACCTGCGCCGCGTAGCATAGCATCACAGCCAGGGAGAAGGTGAGGAATGGGAGGACTCTGTACACAGACAGAGCTCAGACCCGCGCCGCGTAGCATAGCATCACAGCCAGGGAGAAGGTGAGGAATGAGAGGATTCTGTACACAGACAGAGCTCAGACCTGCGCCGTGTAGCATAGCATCACAGCCAGGGAGGAGGTGAGGAATGAGAGGACTCTGTACACAGACAGAGCTCAGACCCGCGCCGCGTAGCATAGCATCACGACCAGGTAGAAGGTGAGGAATGAGAGGACTCTGTACACAGACAGAGCTCAGACCCGCACAGCGTAGCGTAGCATCACAGCCAGGGGGAAGGTGAGGAATGAGAGGATTCTGTACACAGACAGAGCTCAGACCCGCGCCGCGTAGCATAGCATCACAGCCAGGGAGAAGGTGAGGAATGAGAGGACTCTGTACACAGACAGAGCTCAGACCCGCGCCGCGTAGCATAGCATCACAGCCAGGGAGAAGGTGAGCAATGGGAGGACTCTGTACACAGACAGAGCTCAGACCCGCACCGCGTAGCATAGCACCACGACCAGGGAGAAGGTGAGGAATGAGAGGACTCTGTACACAGACAGAGCTCAGACCTGCGCCGCGTAGCATAGCATCACGACCAGGGAGAAGGTGAGGAATGGGAGGACTCTGTACACAGACAGAGCTCAGACCCGCACCGCGTAGCATAGCATCACGGCCAGAGAGAAGGTGAGGAATGAGAGGACTCTGTACACAGACAGAGCTCAGACCTGCGCCGCGTAGCATAGCATCACGGCCAGGGAGAAGGTGAGGAATGAGAGGACTCTGTACACAGACAGAGCTCAGACCCGCGCCGTGTAGCATATCATCACGACCAGGGAGAAGGTGAGGAATGAGAGGACTCTGTACACAGACAGAGCTCAGACCCGCGCCGCGTAGCGTAGCATCACAGCCAGGGAGAAGGTGAGGAATGAGAGGACTCTGTACACAGACAGAGCTCAGACCCGCGCCGCATAGCATAGCATCACGACCAGGGAGAAGGTGAGGAATGAGAGGACTCTGTACACAGACAGAGCTCAGACCCGCACCGCGTAGCGTAGCATCACGGCCAGGGAGAAGGTGAGGAATGAGAGGACTCTGTACACAGACAGAGCTCAGACCCGCGCCGCGTAGCGTAGCATCACAGCCAGGGAGAAGGTGAGGAATGAGAGGACTCTGTACACAGACAGAGCTCAGACCCGCGCCGCATAGCATAGCATCACGACCAGGGAGAAGGTGAGGAATGGGAGGACTCTGTACACAGACAGAGCTCAGACCCGCGCCGCGTAGCATAGCATTCACAGCCAGAGAGAAGGTGAGGAATGAGAGGACTCTGTACACAGACAGAGCTCAGACCCGCGCCGCGTAGTATAGCACCACGACCAGGGAGAAGGTGAGGAATGAGAGGACTCTGTACACAGACAGAGCTCAGACCCGCGCCGCGTAGCATAGCATCACGGCCAGGGAGAAGGTGAGGAATGAGAGGACTCTGTACACAGACACAGCTCAGACCCGCACCGCGTAGCATAGCATCACGACCAGGGAGAAGGTGAGGAATGAGAGGACTCTGTACACAGACAGAGCTCAGACCCGCACCGCGTAGCATAGCATCACGACCAGGGAGAAGGTGAGGAATGAAGATATTCTGTACACAGACAGAGCTCAGACCCGCGCCGCGTAGCATAGCATCACGGCCAGGGAGAAGGTGAGGAATGGGAGGACTCTGTACACAGACAGAGCTCAGACCCGCACCGCGTAGTATAGCATCACGACCAGGGAGAAGGTGAGGAATGGGAGGACTCTGTACACAGACAGAGCTCAGACCCGCGCCGCGTACCATAGCATCACGGCCAGGGAGAAGGTGAGGAATGGGAGGACTCTGTACACAGACAGAGCTCAGACCTGCGCCGCGTAGCATAGCATCACGGCCAGGGAGAAGGTGAGGAATGAGAGGACTCTGTACACAGACAGAGCTCAGACCCGCACTGCGTAGTATAGCACCACGACCAGGGAGAAGGTGAGGAATGAGAGGACTCTGTACACAGACAGAGCTCAGACCCGCACCGCGTAGCATAGCATCACGACCAGGGAGAAGGTGAGGAATGAGAGGACTCTGTACACAGACAGAGCTCAGACCCGCGCTGCGTAGCATAGCGTCACAGCCAGGGAGAAGGTGAGGAATGGGAGGACTCTGTACACAGACAGAGCTCAGACCCGCGCCGCGTAGTATAGCACCACGACCAGGGAGAAGGTGAGGAATGAGAGGACTCTGTACACAGACAGAGCTCAGATCCGCACCGCGTAGCATAGCATCGCATCGCAGCGATAACCAAGTGCAACACAGAAATAAATCCTGTGACCTTCAGTGTGACATTTTTGTTTTTGAATGGCCAGTGTATACATTTGCATCCCTAAAGGGAATGTTAAAGTGAACCTCCGGACTAAAAATCTACTCAGCAGAACTGAAAAGGTTTGGTGTTTCTTTAACAGTTTCACAGCATCAGAACTTTGTTTTTCTTACCAAAACATCATTTTTAGCTGCATTTTTAGCTAAGCTCCACCCATCAAAGAAAACTGCCTGGGCTTTTTTCCCTGATGCTGTGCAAAGCATGATGGGATTTCCTATGTTGTTGTTCACGTTGCCTAGCAACTGGGAGGGGCGATCAGCACACAGGACAGTTGGAACTGTGTCTCATGCTCTCTGTCACCTCCTTTCATCCAAAAAGATGGCTGCCCTCATGAAATCAAACATTTGCCTGTTCTTTTAAAACAGGGTGGGTAAAAGATTATATTACCTATCTATTTTAATTAACACAACTAATGTAACTTAATGACAGTATGTTTGTTTAGGCTGGAGTTCCTCTTTAACCTCCCTAGCATTAAAGGACAACTATTGCGAAAAATTGTAAAAATTAAAATGCATGCAAACCTATACAAGTAAGAAGTATTTTTCTTCCAGAGTAAATTAAGTCATCAATTACTTTTCTCCTAGGCTGCTGTCACTTACAGTAGGCAGTAGAAATCTGACAGAAGTGACAGGTTTTGGGCTAGTCCATCTCTTCATTTGGGGATTCTCAGCAAGGCTTTTATTCTTCATAAAGACATTCCCTGTGAAGGATTTAAACAATGATGCTGTCCAGCTTCCCTGCTCGCTACACAATTTTTTGGCATTTGGTCGGAGCAACTGCCACTCACTAAATGCTTTTGAAAATAAACAAAACCCTGAGAATCCCCTATGAAGAAAAGAGCTAGTTAAAAACCTGTCGGTTCTGTCAGAATTCTACTGCCTACTATAAGTGACAGGAACAGAGGAGAAAAGTAATTTATGGCTCATTTTACTCTGGTAGAAAGGTACTTCTTATTTGTATGCGTTTACAAGCATTTTAAATTTTACAATTTTCACGATAGTGGTCCTTTAAGGACAAGCCTGACTCGTCATTAAAAAAAAGGACGAGTCAGGCTCATCCAGAAATTGAAATTGTTGGCGTGCCGTATCCCTCGCCAGCACCTCGCAGCTTCTTTGCTGTGGTTCCAGGGCCGGATTTACCATAAGGCATTGTAGGCACGCGCCTACAGGCTCCTTATGTAGGAGAGGTGGCTCCCCTCCCCAACTGTCCCCCTACCCATTGGGGGTGCTACTTAATACTGAGGTGGAGGTACATCTGGCTCCCTATACTTGGGGTGAGGGACACATCTACTACATAGATAAATGGGGCTACCAAATGGGGAGGACTAGGAGGGATGTCTACCTAATATTGGGGTGTGGCCTGAGTTGAGGGGCGGAGTTTAGGGCACCAGAACGCCTGTGCCTACTGGCTCCTGAGCTGTAAATCCAGCTCTGGGTGGTTCCCGGCGGCAATCTCCTCTTCTTCCTTCACTTCCTGTCCCCCAGCAATCATGTCCCTGGCGTGTCCCTATGATGATGCAGTGTGCACCCCCTGGTGTCCGGTGTATGCAGAGTCATGACATCAGGTGGCAAATTAAAAATTTTTTATATTGGATACAATGTAAAAAAATTGTTAGTGTAAATAAAAAATAAAATAAAAAGCTATGGGCAGAACTACTGCCCATAGCAGCAAATAATAAAGTAAAAAAAAAAAAAGAAAGAAAAAAAATATATAGCATGTCATTAGTCTTCTCCAGTCATTTATACATTTATACAAGGCCTTCTACCTGTCATTGTCCAGCATTTCAGGAGAGCCCAGGAAATAAACCCTGCAGTCATAGGAAAGGACACTATATCATGGAGATCTCAGTGTCTTTTCCTTACAAAATAACTAATTAGTGGTTAAACTGTAGTAGCTCCACCTACTTCCTGTATTGCTGTCCTGTGCACATCCTACTTCCTGTTTCCTCCTGAAGTCTCCTCCTCCTCTAGCTCTGACTTGACTTTGCTGCATCTTACTGACTTGTCTCTCTCCTTTCCATCCTCCTCTCGCTGGACTTCTCTGTACTCCTTTCTGACTTTCGGACCTCTCAACAGATTCTCAACAAATTGAAAGAAAAGGTCAGTGAAAAACTGTGCTGGTGTCTCTTTAAAGCAGGATTGTCAGACATAAAATCAAATTCTATATACCCACTACTGTGTTCATTATGTTGTCTACATCCGGACCCTACATTGCAAGCATTCCAATATAATCATACTTGTTTCTGCTGTAATAAATCTTATTGTCTTATTATGTCAGCCTACTCTATTCTGGTATATTTCCGGGGAGAGTGGAGTTTATCTCCCCTCCCACTTTCCTGCTTCTCACTGATTGGCTAAGGGCAGTTCAGTGTGACAGAAGGTTGAGGGAAAAATGGCTCCCCCCTCTGCAGAAGCTGCCAACATATGATCTATGCTGTACTCACGTGTGTTTACAAAGCAAGCTAGCTATGACTATGCACTTTCTGCTACAACGCTCAGTGGGGGAGAGGGATGGCAATGCATACATTTTAGGCAGGAGAAAAAAAGAGTAAGGGAGGAAATGACATCAGGATTAGCCTCAGCCAGATGCAGTAGAATGTCTGGACCAGTTTTCTCTTTATTTACTATTTAAAATTCACAGAAATCAAAACGTGGACAGTACAGTAAACATGTCATGTAAGTAGAGCAGGTGCTTAGCAGAAAGAGTTAGGGCGTGGGGGGGGCGCATCTTCAAGAGGTGTCTTTTGAGGGCTTTTTTGAAGGTGTTGAAGGAGGGGGTGAGCTTGATGGGCAGTGGAAGGGAGTTCCAGAGAGTGGGGGCAGCTGTAGAGAAGTCCTGGAGTCATGCATGAGCGTGAGAAATGCGCTGGGCGGTCAGGTGTCAGTCATTGGAAGGGGGGCTGTCGGCTATGTATCTGTGGACGAGTTCAGAAATGTAGGTTGGGCAGGTCTTGTGTACAGATTTGTAGGCCAGGCACAAGTTTGTGAAACTGATTCTGAAATGGATAGAACCATTATTATGTACCTGATTATTATCACTAGGGGGCAGTAATGGCTGCCCAGCACACCCCATACTGTCACCTCTGTAATGCTGTGTGATGTTTCTCTTCTCCAGGCTCTGCTGTTTGGGACTTGTACTCAGATTTCCCCCCCAGCGAGAGGACTCTGACGTTCCCCGGGCAGAAGGTGAGACTCGGAGCCAGAGATGTATCTATACCAGCAAGCCAAGGCTGCAGCCGTCCACATCCTCTTATCTAACCTTGCACCAAAATAGAACATATAGAATAGTGACCGAGGTTGCTGCACAAAGCATAATACACTACCTTATTAAAGAAAATCTGTAATGGAAAAAACCTCCCCTGGGGGGTACTCATCTCGGGTGGGGGAAGCCTCCGGATCCTATCGAGGCTTCCCCGTCCTCCTCCGTCCCACGGCGGCGGTGAAAATCCTCCCGGAGCGGCGGCGATGTAAATATTTACCTCTTTGGCCCCGCTCTCTGCCCGGAGATAGGCGAAAATAGCCGATCTCCGTCAGGCCGCTCTACTGCGCAGGTGCAAGTCTCCTACGCAGTAGAGCGGACCCGACGGAGATCAGCTATTTTCGCCTATCTCCATCAGAAGAGCCGCAACAGCGCCCCCACTGGAGCCCGAAAAGGTAAATATTGCACAGGCTGTCGGATTTGTCGCCTGTGCATTCCGTGGGCTGCAGCAAGACCACCGTGGGACGCAGGAGGACGGGGGAAGCCTCGATAGGGTCCAGAGGCTTCTCCCTACTGAGGTGAGTACCCCCCAGGGGAACTTTTTTTCAGTACAGGTTTTCTTTAAAGGGGAATGCCAGACAACAAATCAAGGCATGTTGTACCCGTATGCTGGCTATTTGCCACCACTAGGAATCATGGGAAATTAAGTCCTATGTCAAACAGGCAACTAGTTTAAGAGCCCCTCCCCCTAAACATTCTAAACAAACATTCCACACAGTTGCACCTGACAGGGCTAAATATATAGCCATCTATGATACATTTCAGAATATAGATTACGGGGAAGCAAGATTTTACAATAGGAAAAACTGATCAGAGCCTGTTTTCCCCAATTGAAGTACTGTGGTCACTGTGATTGGCTCACAGCAGCATGAGCAAGCTGCGGCGAGTAAATGAAATCTACCAACGCCTATCAACATCCTTATAGGAGACTTATTAGCGACCCATAAATAGAACGAACAGTACCCATAAAGGCACAGTACACCAGTCTAAGTAGCTGGATTTGCAACAAAGATTATTTGTGCATTAAGCATTGCATCAGGAGGACCTATTGCATTCAATTAAGAACTATATCAACTCACAACATGTAATTTCGGTAGAGCTGGACGCCACAACAAAAAAAACCTCACAGTTCATTTTACTGCTTAAAGAGAACCAGAGATGAAGCACCCTCTTGTATTTTACCTTATAAATCAGTGGGAACATGACAATAAACACCTAATCTGCTCTTTGTTTCATTGTTCTCTGTTTAATCTGACTGTTATCACCTCTGATAAGAATCCCCGACTGAGCACTCAGTCTAGCTTTGCTACGGAAAGATTATAGCTGAGTCTGTCTTCTCTGGTGTCTTTTCAAGTCTGCCCCCTTGTGGCTCTGCTATAATAACTCAGCTATAATTATTCCCTGCAAAGCCAGACTGAATGCTCAGTCTGGGATTCTTATCACAGCTGATAACAGACACTTTTAGCAGTGAGGATGAAGCAGAGAGCAGGGCAGGTGTTTTATCTAATGTTCTTACTGATATATATGGAAAAATACACAAGGGTGCTTCGTCTCTGGTTCCCTTTAAGTGCAGATTCTTATTAATATTAATTTTATTACTATTACCTTATTGGAAGGTTTACATATATTTAATCAATTGCATGCTTTATGTGTATTTTATCTTATTTTATTATTAAAGACAAATTAACCAATTGAGGTTTGAAGAATATAAGCGCAGTCTGACATTTTTATTGATAAATAAAATCTACGACTTGGCAGGAATAACAGGCAGCAAACAGGGCCTAGATTTCAATTGCTAGTAGTGATTAAGGTATTTGTAAGGCTTATTATTAGCCGAAAGCTTACTGTTTATTCACCTCTAAGTTAGCCAATAAATGGTATCATCCTGATTCAAAACTCCTTGTAAGCTAATTTAATACTCAACTTTACCTGAAGCAAATTGAGGACAAAACACCTTTTTTTTTTTCATGAGTCAAATGTGCTTGCCAGTGCACTGCGGCTAGCTTCCTGCCTTCTACAGATTTAGCTGGTGGGCGGGTCAATCAGGAGTGATCATGTGACTCACAATGTAGGGAGAACAATAGAGGCCAGGCCATATTTCCTACCATTACAGCAAAAAACATATGGTTGATAATGATGACGGGAAGGGGCAGTGACAAAGGTGGAGCTTGGAAATCGTTTGCGCATTTGTTTCTTTAGCTGCACACACAGCCTACCTCATCCATACTATACACAAGAGAAGGGCGGGGCTTGTGCCAGTCTGTATACAGGATTAACCTTCTGTAGAAGGAAGTGGGATAGCAATGCCCTTCTTCAGGAAGAGGAAGCCAGCAAACAGCCAGAGTCTCATATCTGTGTAGATAGATGTACATGTGCAGGCAAGTGCTGCTATAATCTAGATTTTCACTTTTGAACAACATGTGTGCACTAAGAATTTAGGACCTTCAATTTTGGGTTCAGTTTTACACCCCGAGACCCTATATATATTTTTAGGCACTTCTTACCATGTTGTTACCCCATCTTCATTTAAAGGACAAATCAACCAATGCTGATTCACCTTACTGACAGATGTCATGTCTCTTCTCTAGGACAACGCTTCTGTAAAACAAGTCCATTACCAGTCCGAGGACATCCAGCGGGATGAGCTGGTGAGTGCACTCCTGCCACCTGCTGGACATTGCTTTGTATTGCACCCATTCAAGATGAAATAATAATATCCAGATGTAAAAATAATGCTAAAAATGTCAGTTTTGATACTTTTCTATCTGATTTTTTTTTTCAAACACATCCAGTCTGATGGATAGGTTTTTTTTCAATGTATTTTATAAAAAAGGATTTTGTATACAATCGACAATTTTTATGGAAAAAAATGGAAAATCGATTGATTGATTTGATTGTATGGTGTATGGCCACCTTCACATTTGAAAAATCAGACCAATGTATCACACCTGTGTTTGTGTGAGAGGGAGAAAAAGACAATCTATAAGGTGTAAAGCCAGGCTGGTAATATAGAATAAGCAGCGACCCCCAGGAGTTACAATCCAGGAACGTAATGACATAGCTCCCAACTGTCTTTTTTCGCCGGATCAGTCCCTCTTTGGGGACCCAATCTCCCTGTCTCTCTTTCAGGTCTGATGTACAGATCTATGGAAATATATGTATTTTTGTACTGGAAAATGTTTTTTATTCACTTTATTCCTATCCTTTAAATTGTCATACCGTATATTCCGGCGTATAAGATGACTGGGCTTATAAGACGATCTCACAACTTTTCCAGTTTAAATATAGAGTTTGGGATATACTCGCTGTATAAGACTACCCCTCTTCCAACGCACACCAAATAAAAATTAAAAACATCATATACTGGTGCTATGTATGAACAGATACTGGCACTGTACTGTATGTAGTACCCAGTATATAACAGTATATAGGTGATTGACAGGTTGGATTGCTCAACTCTCCCTCTCCCTAAGCGGATTGGTCAGCTCTCCTTGTCTCCCTGTTTATCAGAGCGGTATGGAAGAATAGATTGCGCTGTGCTCATAAAACCGCCTCTTTCACCCTTCTGGCCCCGCCCTTATATCCTATTTACCTCCTTCTCTGCCTCTCAGATCTCACACATGTGCGCCTGCGCCGCTTCACTACAGTCCTCAGCAGGGAGATCTGAGAGGCGGTAACAGGAAAGGGCGTGTCACTAGTGATGGGCGAACACCTGGATGTTCGGGTTCGGGAAAGTTCGCCGAACATGGCCGAGATGTTCGGCATGTTCGGGCCGAACCCCGAACTTCCCGAACATCCCGCTTTTGGGGGCCCTATGGGGTCGCAGACATAAGGGGGGAGCATGCCCCGATCGCGGGGGGGGTCGGAAATTCCCCCCACCCCCTCCGCTAGTGCTCCCCCCTCTGCCCGCTTCCCCATACAAAAGTTTAAGCAAAGTACCTGTAATAGTGGATGGCCTGGCAGTGGCACTGTGGAGTGAGGAGGAGGAGTCCGGAGAGTGACGCGTTGAGGGAGGCCGGGCAGCGGGCGTGAGGTCAGAGAAAGGGCGGAAGTACCACAAGGGTACTACCACTGAACCGCCCGCTGCCCGGCCTCCCTCAACGCGTCACTCTCCGGACTCCTCCTCCTCACTCCACAGTGCCACTGCCAGGCCATCCACTATTACAGGTACTTTGCTTAAACTTTTGTATGGGGAAGCGGGCAGAGGGGGGAGCGCTAGCGGAGGGGGTGGGGGGAATTTCCGACCCCCCCCCCCCCGCGATCGGGGCATGCTCCCCCCTTATGCCTGCGACCCCATAGGGGGGCCGTATTCGGCCGAACAGGGCCCTGTTCGGCCGAACAGGGGCCCTGTTCGGCCGGGCATTGAGCAGTTCGGGCGAACCCGAACAGTTTGGCCGAACACCACCAGGTGTTCGGCCGAACTCGAACATCACCCGAACAGGGTGATGTTCTGCAGAACCCGAACAGTGGTGAACACTGTTCGCCCAACACTACGTGTCACCCGGCATCAATGACACCCGGCGTATAAGACGACACTTGACATTTCAGGTGATTTTCAGGGGTTAAAAAGTAGTCTTATACACCAGAATATACAGTATTTCTTATTTTCAAATGTTAATGTGAAGGATAATGAACCAGGAAAGAAAGGATCCAAGTGGTCCGAATGATCAAACTACATATTTTTCTTATGAAATCTTTATGGTGTGCATAACTAGGGGTGAGCTGTGGGTGTTACTAGGGGTGGGCCAGGGGCGTGGCTTTCTTATCTTATAAAGTTGGGAGGTATGTTGGCTGAGGGCCGGTCGCTCCAGGTCGCTCCCTCGCCACTTAGGCTTTGTTTACATTATAAATCGCCAGCGATATCGCAAGCACTGAGTGATTTATACTGTGATTTTTTTTAAGAGGTTTTCCCTGCAATTTGCGCTTAGAAAAGCGCTTTTCCAAGCACTTTTGCTCAGCAATGATTTTTTTCACTTCCTGACCTCAGTGAACTCTTTAACCCAGAAATGAATAATTACAATGTATTTATTCATGAAAGCGCTCAAGAAATCACTATACAAAGAGCTTTTTCAAGCACTTTGCGTTTTCCCTATACCTTCCATTCAGTCAAAGAGCTCAGAAAATGGTACAGTAGTACAATAGTGTGAAGAAGCCCTTAGTCTTTTTAAATAAGCCTTCTTCACTAGCCTATTGCAGAGGCTGACGAGAATATAATCGCTATGACAACCCGAATGTAATGGCTCGGTAGCTGAACAATAACACAACCCTGTTTCTCTCCTGCAGGAACCAGACACGCTGGTCCCCTTTAACCGAGGAGCTCTGATCGGCCTGCTGGTAGTGGCGGTTGCCGTGGCAATGGTTATAATTATCAGCCTTCTTCTCATCCGACGCAAGCCCTATGGGACCATCAGCCACGGGATTATCGAGGTGAGGTCATTTTGACATCCTGTGTACAACTTGCAGTCTTTATCTGCTCACCCAGGTCACACGGAGTAACATATGAGCTCAGGGGCCAATCAGTGAGCTTCCTCCATAACACAGAGGAGCTCAGGGGGCAGGGCCAATCGGTGTGCTCCGTCCATGACACAGAGGAGCTCGGGAGCCAATCAGTGTGCTTCCTCCATAACACAGAGGAGCTCAAAAGCCAATCAGTGTGCTTCCTCCATAACACAGAGGAGCTCAGAAGCCAATCAGTGTGCTTCCTCCATAACACAGAGGAGCTCAGAAGCCAATCAGTGTGCTTCCTCCATAACACAGAGGAGCTCAGAAGCCAATCAGTGTGCTTCCTCCATAACACAGAGGAGCTCAGGAGCCAATCAGTGTGCTCCGTCCATTACACAGAGGAGCTCAAAAGCCAATCAGTGTGCTTCCTCCATAACACAGAGGAGCTCAGAAGCCAATCAGTGTGCTTCCTCCATAACACAGAGGAGCTCAGAAGCCAATCAGTGTGCTTCCTCCATAACACAGAGGAGCTCAGGGGCCAATCAGTGTGCTTCCTCCATAACACAGAGGAGCTCAGAAGCCAATCAGTGTGCTTCCTCCATAACACAGAGGAGCTCAGAAGCCAATCAGTGTGCTTCGTCCCAGGGGCGTAACTGGATATAAATGGGCGCCCCTACCCATATCCCCCCCCCCCCCCCTCCTTCCGCAAAACTTAATAATGAGAGGAAGTAGTGAAAGCAAAAAAAAAGTGAACACTTCCTGGAAATCAGGATAGTGTTTCTACCGCCATCTAGTGGTGAAAAGTTAAATTGCGCCCACAATAAAAATATAATTACAAATTAATAACATGAGTCCCTCCCATTTCGGTCCACTCTGTATTTGAGTTTGACTCTCCTGGCCTAAGGTGAGGATGTATGAGGTCAGCAATGGCAGCTTCCATATTTATATTGGTTCATTTCCATGTGTAATTAGTTTATCTGTATTTACATTTTCACACACTCACCCTTGTTTTTCTCCAACAGGTGGAAGCTTCCAGGACCCCAGAAGACAAGCACCTGAGCAAGATGCAGAACCAGGGCTACGAGAACCCAACCTACAGATACCTGGAAGAGAACAACTGAGGGCAAGAGTGGGGGTGTAGGCGGGGTTCTTGTATTTTTGGGCACAGGGGAGGGGTTTTACTTCAGGGAGGTACAATAGGGGTTGGGACAAAAGGGAATATTTAATAAAGAAAATGGGGGGAGTCACAGCAAAAGAATATCTGCCCCGCCCCTCCCCAGGCACAGTGGTGCAACCTACAAGATCCTGGCCGATACAGGACTTGAACCAGACTGCAATAGCATCTGGGACACAACAGGTTAAAAGCGTCCGTCTCCGTCCCTTGTGAATGCACTTAAATTATTTATGACTACGAAGGGAGAAAGAGACGGCCAGCGCTAACCTCTCGTTGTGAAACGTTCCCCAATTATTAGTCACCCCGTACCGAAACCACAGGCCCACCTCCCTCCCTCCCAACCCCTACACCCGCCAATGGTCAATTCCCACTTATTGCAGAGAAACCAGCAAGGCATCGCAGCAACACAGGGGAACTTCCAAATCCATCAACAGCCCGACGTTATCACACACCCCACACAATCACTCTTTGCTGCTTCATAATTTATTTGACTTTTTTGACTGCTGTGTGGCTTGACAGGTGTAGGCCTCGGCCGTGTCCACCTGCCTCGGACACCCCACCAGCCACCAAAGAATTAGATTTGCCCATAACCTGCCTCGTGTTCTTCTTACATGTTATTGGCAGTACTTTAAAACATTACCTGAAGTTCTCTTCATCCTTCTGGGTTTCTCAAAACTCTAAAGTATGGAGGACAAGGTCCTATTTTTCAAAACTAACTTTAAGAGAAAAACATTGGTCAGTTTTTCACTTTGTCCGGGTAGAGTTGAAAAGTTAAAGCTTACCAGAGGGGGGGTAGATGATGCTCACCAATTGTGTAGGTAAGTTGGAGGCAACACCGAGGGCAGAAACTTGGAGGGGATGTGCAAATGAGGAGCACAACTCAAGAATAACATTTTGAGGGACTCTCGTTAGTTGGACAACGTACAACTGTTGTTCTTGCGTTTTGTTTTGGTTTTATCTAAAACCTAGTGATTGTTTCAAGTCATGTTCTTTTATTTTTCTAATGGCTACTGGAAGAATATTCTTCAAAGAGCTGAAATTTAGGCTGCAGTAGTATGTAATGTGGACATCATAATTTAGCAGCTATCGAGACAGATAATTGTAAACACGTGGTCTGATTTATGAAAACTGGTGGTCCAATTTCACAGTTTTAAAACACTGTCTAAAAAAAAAAGGCATAACAGGAGCCTCTGAGCTTTGTGAACTTGTATCCTGGACAGAATTCCATCTGTGATCTTCTGACGCAGGTCTACACGATATATCGCAGATAACTCAAGATATTGTCCAATCTCACCAGAAATAGATATAAAAATATTTTACCGAGAACCTTTCTGAAAATGCAGCTATCTCAAGGAACGGAACGTAAAACTGGTCTTGGCCAAATGTTAATGCCCTTCTCGATACTGGAGTCACTTTTGCCCAAAACTTACATAGGGAATGGATAGACTATGTTATCCTACGAGTTATAAAAACAGATGGCATGCCCTCTAAGGGCAAAAGACAGATACGCTTTTATTGGGGACTTTATTCATAAATACATTCCCCTTCTGTTATTCTATGTATAGTCCTAAGTTCAGCTATTGCCTCCACTTAAAATCCAGGCAAACGATTTCCCTCTGGCTGTTTGCAAAACCCCAGCAGAGGTCGAGACACCGTCTGAGGTCCACCTTAAATGCCCTACAGAAAGTTGCATCACTGCTTACCTCTTGTGATATCCAAGACTTAGTTTCCCCGTACCCACTGGCTGTTTGACCTTGCTGATATGCTTATTGTGTTGCCCTATTGTGGTCCAAGTGTAGCAGAAGGTTGTCTTTAAGGCCACCAGTCCACCATCCAGCTCCAACGATTAGCCTGTTTTAAATGCTCAGGGGAGAACTAGAGGCTGTACAGACTAGAATAGGATCATCTTGGCCTAGACGTCTGTTTAAAAACTTTGACCTGCTATCTGAGATGGAAACTTTTTATAGCAAAAACATCAATACACAAACTGGAGTCTCAATTTGTTTTTGATGGTCAACGTCTCCAGTTTTCATAAATCAGTAAGATAAGAGCCTCCTAACCTATTATGAGGCTTGTAGGAGGACACACAGGCAGATATCTGTGGTTGTCTATCTCCGTTGCAGACGCCGACGTTCATAAGATTGCAGACATAACTCAAGAGGTTCATATGGGTGAACCATGGAGCGGCCATCTTGTGCTAGAGGGGGGGCAATAAAAATGACTTAATTCATAAGGTGGCACCAATTATTTGTGAGTGGAACGCAGATTGTGAAGCCCTGGAGTTCTTATGAACATTTATATTGTCCACAAATCGTCCTCAGAGTAGCTGTGTGAGAATTTCTGCTGGCTGGCTGAGTTGAATTCGAGCCCCCACCCCCAATATTGGACACCCTTCCACATCGATATCTTCTACACACAGGATTGTAACAGCCGCACCTCTAGGCAGCCGATGTTACCCATGTTTGTTGTATATACATGTGTACATAAGTGTTTTAGATCAGTAATTTGAGAGGCCTTTTTTTGTCCTGTTAAAACCTAGTAACCCGTAGCCTTTTTCACAGATCTGACCAAAACCACAGTACTAGTTTAAAAAAGAAAAAAAAAAAAGCTTCAGCTTGAATGTGAAAAAATAGTCAATTTTTACACAGACCGTGCAAAACCCGGTCACCTCAGAGGCCCAAGGTCTCTGGCTTGGGTCTAGGCCGTATTTTCCGTGTTTGCTTCTCAGTTCCGTTACAGTGAGGCTTTCCCATGCAGGCTAGGCCGAGTCAACTACATAAAATAAATATATTTGTAGTTTCAGGATGCCAACCACACAAACTTTGGAGACTAAAAATGTTTAACAGTTGTCTTATCATCATGCATTAAAACCGTAGCATGTGTGATAAATGGTTGTCTACTAGTTTTTTTTTTATTGTGTGTGCGTACTACTGTTCTGCCTCTGAGTCTGACACAACACAGCAAAACAGACACTGATATACAGGGTGGGCCATTTATATGGATACACCTTAATAAAATGGGAATCGTTGGTGATATTTACTTCCTGTTTGTAGCACATTAGTATATGTGAGGGGGGGCAAATTTTGGTGGTGGTGACCATGAT
This sequence comes from Hyperolius riggenbachi, assembly GCF_040937935.1. Taxonomy (NCBI): domain Eukaryota; kingdom Metazoa; phylum Chordata; class Amphibia; order Anura; family Hyperoliidae; genus Hyperolius; species Hyperolius riggenbachi. The sequence continues at coordinate 367,468,620 of NC_090651.1, forward strand.
GGCCATTTTGAAGTTGGCCATTTTGAATCCAACTTTTGTTTTTTCAATAGGAAGAGGGTCATGTGACATCAAACGTATTGGGAATTTCACAAGAAAAACAAATGGTGTGCTTGGTTTTAACACAACTTTTTTCTTTCATGAGTTATTTACAAGTTTCTGACCACTTATAAAATGTGTTTCATGTGCTGCCCATTGTGTTGGATTGTCAATGTAACCCTCTTCTCCCACTCTTCAAACACTGATAGCAACATCTCAGGAGAAATGCTAGCACAGGCTTCCAGCATCCATAGTTTCAGGTGCTACACATCTCGTATCTTCACAGCATAGACAATTGCCTACAGATGACCCCAAAGATAAAAGGTCGGCAGCCAATATGTCCCACGATGCAGCTCCGCTTCCAGCCACCGGCCCGATGTCCCCTCTGGTGCAGATGCTGAACTTGCCAGGTCAGCATCTACTGCACCTGCACAAGAGCCTCTCGCGGTCGCGCTGACATCTGGAGTTTTCTGCGCAGCCTCAGAATTACTGCGCAGAACACTCCAGATGTCAGTGTGACTACCTCTCGCGCAGGTGCAGTAGATGCCGACCTGGTGAGGTCAGCATCTGCACCAGAGGGGACACTGGCGCACGGAGGGGGTTACCGATGCCCCGAATCGAGCTGTGGCAAGGGACATTTTGGCTGCCAGGGGCTGGAGGAAGCCCCAGGTAAGTAGAATTTTTTTTGTTTTTTAATTACCTTGCATCTGTCCTTTAAAGCAATACCAGGGGCGTAGCAATAGGGGTTGCAGAGGTAGCGACCGCATCGGAACCCTTGAGCCAGAGGGGCCCCGAAGGGCCCTCCCTCAACTACAGTATTAGCTCTCTATTGGTCCTGTGCTCATAATTACTTCTATAGATACTTTGAATAGTGGTAATCCTTAAACTGTTTCCCATCCTTTTCTTGCACCTCTGAAACTGTAGTTGCCCATGGCAGGTTTTGGTGCGCCGTATCAATTGTTACGTATAGAGTGCTTGGGGGGGCCCCATTGTAAAACTTGCATCGGGGCCCGCTGCTCCTTAGCTACGCCACTGAGCAATTCTCTGCCTTTTTTCATGTATGCCTCACAAATCCCATCATCATCCAATTGCCAGAGAACCCTGATTTGTCACACCAGAGAACACATCTCCACTGCTTCAGAGCACTACTTGTCTGACTGGGGTTGTTTTTCAGGGGTTGGTCTTTTCCTATTTATTAACCACCTTAGCGGTATGGACGAGCCGCTCAGGCCCTGCTGGGCCGATTTGCTCGCTGTAAAAAGCAGCACACGCAGCCGGCACTTTGCCAGCCGCGTGTGCTACCTGATTGCTGCCTCAGCGCGGCAATCCGCCGCGTGCAGCGGCGAAAGAGGGTCCCCCCAGCCGCCCGAGCCCTGCGCAGCCGAAACAAACAGTTCCGGCCAGCGCTGAGGGCTGGATCGGAGGCGGCTGACGTCAGGAAGTCGGATGACGTCACTCCGCTCATCGCCATGGCGACGAGCAAAACGAAACAAGGAAGGCCGCTCATTGCCGCCTTCCTTGTTACTGCGGATCGCCGGAGGCGATCAGAAATATGGGTTAGGAGCGCCCTCTAGTGGGCTTTCATGCAGCCAACTTTCAGTTGGCTGCATGAAATCTTTTTTTTTTATTAAAAAAAACCCTCCCACAGCTGCCCTGGCGATCTTAATAGAACGCCAGGGTAGTTAAAGTGAACCTGAGGTGAAAATAAACTTATGAGAAACAATTTATTCTCCTACTCCGTAAAACAACTTCGTATCCCAGGGTGTTCTTTTATATTTAAATATTCACAAAGTAGGTTGAATGTTTTACTGTCTCTAATCAGTAGCCGCCTATTAAGTGTCCCAGAGTGAAAATACATGAACTATTGACCTTGTCCTACCTCTCCCTTGTCCTCAGAAGTTTTATTCTGCCAGGAAAACTTTCATGGCTGTAATTAGTTTATCAGTGATGTTTACTATATTCCTGGCAAGGTATTGACAAGACAGAAGCTGTCATTTGCATGCCTGAAAATTAACTATTTTAGGCAGCAAAATAAGACAAGTAAAACAGCCTGGTTAATATGTTTTGCACGGTACATACACATGTTTATCTCATGTCACCTTGGGTACACTAAAGTGAAAGGAACTCTGAATGCTTCGGGATACCAAGACATTTTGGTGGGAACAGTTTGAGGATGCTTCCTTACTGTTAGAGCAGAGAGTGAGCCAGGCCTTCATCATTGCTGGGCCTCACCATTGCTCTTACGGTCAAAAATTCCCATAAACCCATGCCCAAACCTTGATTTCCCAGCGGAGAAGAAGCAGTTATAGATGCAGAGTGGGCCAAGCTCCATTTGCCTGGCATTCTGATTCCCGTGGCCCTGGGAAAGTTTTTTGCACATTTTTCTTCATGTAGCTAGCCTAGCGCTAGCTACACGATTCTCCCCTCCCTGCCCTCCGATCGCCGCCGGCACAATGACCTGGCCGGAAATCCCCTTTCTGAATGGGATTTCCTGGAGGGCTTACCCCATCGCCATGGCAACGGACGTTGTGACATCACAGGGAGACCTGATCCACCCCTCAGCGCTGCCTGGCACTGAGTGGCCAGGCAGCACATGGGGTCTCGGCTGGGGGGGCATGTATCGCAACGGGTAGCAGCAGATCGGCGGCGATCGGGTAAGACACGCAGCAAGCAAAGTGCTTGCTGCGTGTTAAAAGAAAAAATTATTTAAAAAAAAAGGCCTACTCCCTAGCGTGTGTTTTTTTTTTTTTTTTTTTCAACACGCAGCAAGCACTTTGCTTGCTGCGTGTCTTACCCGATCGCCGCCGATAAAGAATATGGATTAAGTCATTAACCTTCGCAGTAACCCCGAGTCAGACTTGGGGTGGAAAAAAGAAGCCATCCCGAGCCTGACTTTTGGTAGCCACCGGGCGGTATAGGCAGAGCATGTCATCTCACCTCGGCAGGATCCAGGCCCAGGCAGCCATTCTTCCAGTCCTCTGAGGCTTTGGATCCCTCAGGTGAGATCACCGTTTGTCATCATGACAATAAGATGACGATCTCACTATAGGGTTACAGCGCCACCCGGAGGATGGAGGGAGAATTGCAGCACTGGATCCCAGGGAGGCGAGGAAGTGTTGGGGCTGTTACAGATCGCTCAGCAATATTTTTTATTCTTTCCCAGTTTTATGGTCTAAAAGTGTGTGGGGAAAAATTTTTGCAACTTTTGTAGACCATAAAATCTGGAAATAATCATATCGCCAGGGAGGTTAAAGGACCAGTATTGTGAGGGGAAACAAAAAAGTTAAAATACATGAAAATAAAATAGTACATTTCTCCCAGAGTAAAATGTGCTATAAATAACTTTTTTCCTATCTTGCTGTCACTTACAGTAGGTAGGTCTAAGGTTTCAGAATAGCCCATCTTCTCATGGGAGAGTCTCAGGGTTTATATTTTCATATCCACTTGAACAGTAGTTGCTCAGTCCAACTGCCAGAATAGTGGGCTAACTGGTACTGGTGGGGGGAGGGGCAGGATGTCCTGCCTCTATAGAGATCCTTTCCAGGGAGTGCTTTTGTAAAGAATAAATTCAATACTGGGAATCCTCCATGGAGATGAGCTAGCCAGAAACCTGTCAGTTCCATCAGATTTCTACAACCTACTGCAAGTGGCATTAACACAGGAGAAACATAATTCATGGTCCATTTTACTATTATTGCTATGTGTTAACATGTATTTTAAATTTTACAATTTTTCGCACTAGTAGTCATTTTTTAACCACTTAACCACAGTCAGCCGATCGGCAGACCTAGGTGTTAAGTGGTTTTACATGGAAACGCATTCGAGCGGCCTTTCCATGTCAGTTCACGGAGGGTGTCTCCATGAACAACCTGCAAACTGCCGATCGCTGCTCGCAGGCGAAATGTAAATACGCGGGGAAGATATTCCCGCTGTTTGCATCATACGGCGCAGCTGCGCAGCAGCGCCGTAAAGGAGGCAATCAGCAATCCGGCCGGGGATCGCCGGCAGCTGATAGGCTGAAGCCGGGATCTCCGTCCTGCGCCGCCCAGGGGAAAGAGGCGGAAAATCGCTGCGGAGGGGGGTTTTGGAGGAGCACCCCGCTGATTGAAAATAGCCGGCGGCGAACAGACCCCCCAGCAGGACATCCCCTTAGTGGGTAAAAACCAGAGGGGGGGGGGGGTGACTGGTTGCCCTGGCTGTCTGCTGATCTGTGCTGTGTGCTGGAGAGCCCACGCTGCACAGATCAGCGCAAACAAGCCCGGTCCTTAAAGGGATACTGTAGGGGGGTCAGGGGAAAATGAGTTGAACTTACCCGGAGCTTCTAACGGTCCCCCGCAGACATCCTGTGTTGGCGCAGCCACTCACCGATGCTCCGGCCCCGCCTCCGGTTCACTTCTGAAATTCCAGACTTTAAAGTCTGAAAACCACTGCGCCTGCGTTGCCGTGTCCTCGATCCCGCTGATGTCATCAAGAGCGCACAGCGCAGGCCCAGTATGGTCTGTGTGTCTGCGCAGTACACTCCTGGTGACATCAGCGGGAGCGAGGACACGGGCGTGCAGGCGCAGTGGTTTTCTGACTTTAAAGTCAGAAATTTCAGAAGTGAACTGGAGACGGGGCCGGAGCATCGGTGAGTGGCTGCGCCAACACAGGATGTCTGCGGGGGACCATTAGAAGCCCCGGGTAAGTTCAGCTCATTTTCCCCCGACCCCCCTACAGTATCCCTTTAAGTGGTTAAAGAGCCTGAGGTGGGCACAAAAAAAAAAAATGAAAAAAAAAAAGTAGGTTACCTGACGTGGGGCTGAGGGGATCAGGTAGTGGCAAAAACAGCTGTTCCCCGCCGCTCTTGTGGGCCGCGATGGCTCACTTTCACTTGTGTGACCTCTGGGTCAGGACGCTGCACTGAGAGAATGGGTGTCTCATAGCGTGCGGGGGAGAGGCAGGAGGTGTGGCCAGGGAGGGAGAGCTGGCCAATGGCAGATCAGGAAACCCTGCAGGAACGCCCCTGGCGGGCATTTGAACAGGGAATTCCTCTCCCTTGTGTTTGGCAACAAATCTTGTCGCTAAACTCCGGGGGGGCTATAGCACGGCGGTGGGGGGGGGGGGGGCAGAGAGCTATGTCATTAGGCAGAGGAAATGCCTATGTGTCCCATCTGCCCCACCATAGATACACCTCTGGTTCTCTTTAAGGTATGAACCTTATCTGTGTATGTGTAAAGACAGGTGACCCAATACTTCTGTCAGTATAGTGCAAGTGGCAGCCTGAATCAATCCTCAGCCTACTTTATACGGGAAGATTAGTGGCATAATAATATGGGATGCAAACACACTGGGGCTCCTGGACCAGAGGACCGCACCACTGAGCTGCCTTCAACCACTGTAATAACTTCATTGGTGCAATGCTGGGGGTCATGGATGATTAATGAGATGCAACTACGGTAATTTCAGATTACATTCAAATTTAAATGCAATTAAGAATTAAGCCAATTTAAAATCAACTGGAAGTTAATTTGAGTGTTCCAGTTGTCAAGTTGCATAGCCACCCCTGCATACATCTCTCTGACAGTGAGGTGTCCCCACCCCTGCTTACACCTTTCTGACAGTGCAGCTGTCCCCACCCCTGCTTACACCTTTCTGACAGTGCAGCTGTCCCCACCCCACACCTCTGATACGGTGACTGTCCACACCCCGCTTACACCTCTGATACTGCGACTGTCCACACCCCTGCCTACACCTCTGATATTAAAACTGTCCCCCTCCCCTGCTTACACCTCTGACACTGCAGCTGTCCACACCTCTGCTTACACCTCTCTGATACTGCAACTGTCCACGCCCCTGCTTACACAGCTACGATTCTCTTAAAGGAAAAAAAAAAATACGTTTTTAAGAACATTTATTACATAACAAAAAAAATATATAATTAAAAAAATGAAGTCACAGGGTTCGGTCTAGGAGCGTGCGTTGGGCTTCATCAAAGGTCATTCTCAGCCTCGGTACAATTTCCCAAAATTCAATCATTTCTAATCTTAAGATATAAGGGAGAGGAGGGGCAACATTTTAAATCACGGTAATAGTCAACTATTAGGAAACAAGTGAAAAAAAAAAGTATTATACACTTGAGCCTATTATACAGCCTTTACAATACGAAAAACAAACTGCGTAAGCTGGCATCCATCTATTCTGTACAAAGGTTAATGTAGACTGACTCTGCTTCGTTGGCAGCCATTTTGAAATTTGGGGAGATCCAGCCAATCAGGTGTCTAGGAGAAGGGGAGGTCTCTGAGAAGGGAAGCCATGGCAACACCCGAGGTTTCTAAAGAACCAACCGGCTGAATCTTAGGGCCTTCAAAATGGCTTCCTGTACCGTATGGCCTCACAAACTAGGATATCCGCTGGCTTTCACATTTAACCTTTAAAAGAAAAAAAAAAAAAAAGTATTGCTTAGAGTCCAACATGACATTTAAAGGGTTTTTTTTTAGACAATGTTCCTCGCTGGCAATCGCCAAGTCCCATCTGTGGTTATCTGGGGTAGGTTTGCTGGCTCAAAATCCTCAACGTCCTCCTCACATCTCAACACATGGTCTTCATTCGAGGCCTCACATGGTGAAGTAGTGATACATTGCAGCAAACATGACAAAGTTCTGCAGAGAGACAAGGACAGTTACACAATGGCTGACAGAAGAAAAACACCACGCACAAGCAGGTCAATGTACACCTGTCCATGGATTGCTAATCATACAAGCTACAAGATCCATACATTGCTATAATCTCCATTATTTCATGTGGCAAATGGTCTACAAGAACAATACTCTTCCACAATCCTTCTCATATGCATGATATAGTCTACAAGTACCATATTTTTATTTATATAGCACCATCTTCCACAGCACATTACAGAGTACGTAGTCAGGTCACTGACTGTCCTCAGGAGCTCACAATCTAATCCTACCATAGTCAGTCTAATGTCCTACCATATTATTATTATTATTATTATTTATTATTATTATGTTGTATTTATGTAGCACTGACATCTTCTGCAGCACTTTACAGAGTATATAGTCATATCACTGACTGTCCTCAGAGGGGCTCACAATCTAATCCTACCATAGCCATAGTCTAATGTCCTACCATATTATTATTATATATTTATATAGCACTGACATCTCCTGCAGCACATTACGGAGTACATAGTCATGTCACTGACTGTCCTCAGAGGAGCTCACAATCTTAGTCATATGTTCTACCATATTATGTATTTATATAGTGCTGATATCATCTGCAGCACTTTACAGAGTATATCAAACAAATCACATTACCAGAGGTCTTCAGACAAGCTAACACTAATATCCCTACCAGGGAGTAAAGGTGCATACACACACACACAATCTAATCGATTGGCCAGTCTTGCCACCTTCATGAGGTAAGAGAGCTCACCTACGCAATCTGCTTATTGTATTTAAAATCTGTTGGCCTTTCCTAGTCGTGGAAGTGGTCAAAATTTGGCCAATCGACATTGCATGTGTGTACGCAATTTTGTGGGTCTAGCAGCTGACTTACAAGCAGGTTTATAGGAGGTGGGTGGAGCCCACGTGAACATGGAGGAATACATGCAAACTCCATGCAGATTGTGTCCGGCCTGGCTCAAATGGAAATTTGGTCCCTAGACCAACTCCCCCTCCTCCAACTGAAACCTGGACTAAAACAGCCTGCAGCGCACCATGTGAGAAGCTGACAGAAACTCTTAGGCTTGGTTCACAGTGGGAGTGGAGTTGTGGTCACTTTAACAGCAGGAACAGGGTGGGAAATCAGTGCTGCACGTTATCCGCCTGCTGCGTCGCGCACAGTGAAGCATACAGTCAATGAAACATATGCTTCATCCATTACACGGGCACTGAAGTAAGAGGTATACCGAGGCTGCCATATTTCCTTTTAATCAATACCAGTTGCCTGGCAGCCCTGCTGGTCTATTTCTCTGCAGTAGTATCTGAATAACACCAGAAACAAGCATGCAGCTAGTCTTGTCAGATCTGACTTTAAAGTCTGAAAAACCTGATCTGCTGCATGCTTGTTCAGGGGCTATGGCTAATAGTATTAGAGGCAGAGGATCAGCAGGGCTGTCCGGTAACTGGTATTGCTTAAAAGGAAATAAACATGGCAGCCTCCATATACCTCTCTCTTCAGTTCCCCTTTAACATGCAGTGTGTTATGATGCTGCACGCAGTTATACCGCACTGTGCGGTCACATAGGTGGTGCGTCACGGTAATCCTGCGTTACAATACGCCTCTTATACCTCACCGCAATGCACCACTGAACGTAGCCTAAGGGGCAACTCACACCTGAATTCCACATGCGATTTTCAGCATGGCCAATTCTGCGTTCAACAAATTTGTTAATTTTCGTATTGTCATAATATGCTAAAAAATACTTTCATTAATTTTGCTCATCACATATAAAGGACAACTGAAGTGAGAAGGAGGCTACCATATTTAGTTCCATTTAAACAATGCCAGTTGCCTGGCTGTCCTCCTGGTCTATTTGGCTGCAGCAGTGTCTGAATCACACCAGAAACAAGCATGCAATCTTTTTAGATCTGACAATGTCAGAAACACCCGATCTGCTGCATGCTTGTTCAGGGGCTATGGCAGAAAGTATTAGAGGCAGAGGATCAGCAGGATTGCCGGGCAACTGGTATTGCTTAAAAGTAAATAAATATGGCAGCCACCATATCGCTCTCATTACAGTTGCCCCTTTAAATCCTATACATTTTCTTATATCATGTTCTTGTATCTTGTTTGTTCTTGGTTTAATATTCTACGGAGCACGGAAGAAGCCATCTTGGTTCATTACATGTACAGGCTCTGCTTTTCCCTCCGAGTTGTGCGCAGATCTACTGCTCCCCCCTTTTCCTGATTGAGAAGCATCTGAGAGGTGTAACACTTACCGTCCACATTAAGATGGCGAATCCAAACCAAGAGATGCCCCAGGTGTAGCTGTTAATGGCGTGGAAGATGTGATCGGAGCAGCCCTGCAGGGGAAGATCACATATCAAACATACATCCTGAATAGTGTCCAGCTAGAATAATCACCAAAGCCCTCCTCAAAAGGTAATCCATCGCTGGGACTAGGGATAGACTCTCGAGTCCAGACAGACTCGAATTCGGAATTCTAATGAAGTCTAATGACTTCAGGTGTGGCCGCGGGATGGGGTGTTAACTTACCCAGAAGTCTTCGGGACGTCTGCGTTCCATTACGCCTCTTAGGTGTAATGAAAGCTGCATTCCACCACTCACTTCCTCCTTCCGGGTTGAAAGAGGAAGCGCAGTCTTGAGTAATGCAATGCAGCCTTCATTACACCTATGGCACGTACTGAAACACTGACATCCTGAAGACTTCTGGGTAAGTTACCCCCCATCCCGCGGTCACACCTGAAGTCAGACTTCATTAGAATTCCTAATTAAAGTCAGTCTGGACACGAAAGCCCATTGGCTGGATGGGACCCCCGAAAGTGAGCTTATTGGCGCTCGCCTCCGTTGTGCGCCAGTGCACTAGCATCCTTCCCCTCAGGCGGAAATAGCCGAGCCCGATCAGGTCCGCTCTACTGTGCAGGCACGAGCCGCCTGCACCTGCGCAGTCGAGCAGACCCAATGGGCTTGGTTATTTCCACCAGAGCGGAAATCCGGTAGCATACCCATAGCTCCCAACTGTCCCTCTTTCGGAGGGACAGTCCCTCTTTGGGAGCCCTGTCCCTCTTTTCTCCTCATTTGTCCCTCTTTCTATGTAAATATATATATTTCTCTACTAAAAAATGTTTGATTGACTCTAAACTTTATTCCCATCCTTTAAATCAGGGGTCTCAAACTTGCGGCCCGCGGGCCATTTGCGGCCCTCTAGACAATATTTTGTGGCCCTCGCCGGCAAAAGCTTCCTTATAGTTCGCTTCAGTGCTCCCAAGTAATCCGACGCATCCCCGCCGCTAAGCGAGGGCTGCAGAGCCCCCAAATTGCCCGGGGGGGGGGTACTCCGCCAGCATTTCCTGGAAGGGGCAGAGCTTTCAGCTTCAGCTCTGCCCCTCCTGACGTCAATCGCAGCGCATCGTCGCCTCTCCCCGCCCCTCTCTGTGAAGGAAGAGTGAGAGGGGCGGGCAGAGGCGGCGATGCGCCGCGATTGTGAAATTCCATATGCGGCCCAGCCTCATCCTGACTTTGCCTCCTGCGGCCCCCGAGGTAAATTGAGTTTGAGACCCCTGCTTTAAATTGATATATTATTCATTTTAAAATGTTAATATGAAGGAATATGAACCAGGATAGAAAGGACCAGTGTGGTTTGAATTATAAAACAACATTTTTCTTATGAAATCTTTATGGTATGCGTGACTAGGGGTGTGACGGGGCGTGATCTGGGGTGTGGCAGGGGTGTGGCTTAAGTGTTCCTTTTTCTCATCTCAAAATGTTGGGAGGTATGCCATACCTCCCAATGTTTTGAGATTAGAAAGAGGGACACGCCCCTGCCATGCTTTTAACCACGCCCCCAGCACACCCCTCGCCATGCATATCACTAAAATTCATGAGAAAAAGATGTAATTTCAGAATTCCAACCACACTGGTCCTTTTTTTCCATCACAAGTTTTTTCTTCATGTTAGTATTTGAAATTATGAAACATATCAATTTGAAGGAAATAAAGTTTAGAGTTAAACATGTTTTAGTAGAGAAATACATATATTTATATAGATCTGTACATCAGTCCTGACAGAGGGACACACGTAGGAAAGAGGGACTGTCCTTCCAAAAGAGGGACAGTTGGGAGCCATGTGCTATTGCGCATGTGACTTCGGTCTTTCCGAGGGTCCCTGCGCTGGATCAGGTTGGCTGTGGGGGACGGGGTAAGTCATTAGGATCCAGAAGCTTTCCGCCCCAACCAAGGTAAGTATCAGGTTTAAAAAAAAAAGAGAGGACCTGAACTCAGAACTTCCTCTCTGCTCTAAAAGATAAGCAACACTATTATAACCTTTAAAGAACATTACAGCTGATACAAATCCTGCAATAAATATGCAGTGCGTCTACTATCTGCTGTCATGGAAGTATCCATAGGGTGAACAGTCTGTGTTTACAAATTAGCTGTTCTGCTAAGGCAGCCAACTGACATCAAATTACACTTGTGATTAGTCACAGATGAGGGGGAATTAGAAAGGCTAAACTCTCTAAACACACACAGGGTGCATTTATCTATGTGTTCCTTCTGTCCTGTGCAAGAGGTCAGGTCCACGTTAAACTTACAGTCGCTCTTGAAGCACAGCCGGTATGATTGGAGTCTGCTTACCACGTTGTTGACGTAAGGTGAAAGTCCGGTGCGGCAGGCCGCCTCGTTCAAAATCTGGAAGTTGGCATCTCTGGCGCAACACCATAGCGGCCACGGCGCGACAGACTCCACGTAGTAATTGCGGAAAGTGGACTGGTAGCTGATCCAATCGATGGGACCGTTTACACCGCAGCAGCTTCTCTGTAAGGCAAGAATTTGTTCGTTAACAGAAGGCAGCTCACGTCACAGCCAGTCCTACACAGAGACAGCATTCCCAGCTCTGCCACTGAGGAATTGAGGGAGGAGCTTCTAATGATATGGGTGTGGTTTTCCCCAGCTCTGCCACTGAGGAATTGAGAGGGAGGAGCTTCTGATATGAGTGTGGTTTTCCCAAGCTCTGATATTTAGCAATAGGGTGGAGCTTCAAATGATATGGGCGTGGTTTTCCCTAGCTCTGCCACTGAGGCATTAATGAGGGGAGGAGTTTATTTGGCTGTGGTTTTCCCAGCTCTGCCATTGAGGGAGGAGCTTCTAATGATATGGGTGTGGTTTTCCCCAGCTCTGCTATTTAGCAATAGGGTGGAGCGTCAAATTATATGGGCGTGGTTTTCCCTAGCTCTGCCACTGAGGAATTGAGGGGGAGGAGCTTATGATATTGCTGTGGTTTTCCCCAGCTCTGACATTTAGCAATAGGGTGGAGCTTCAAATATGGGCGTGGTTTTCCCCAACTGCTTCAAATATGGTTGTGGTTTTCCCCAGCTCTGCCATTGAGGAATTGAGGGGAGGAGCTTATTTGGCTGTGGTTTTCCCAGCTCTGCTATTTAGCAATGGGGTGGAGCTTCAAATGATATGGGCGTGGTTTTCACCAACTGTCAGTGAGGCATGAATGGGGTGGAGCTTTAAATGATATGGGTGTGGTTCCCAGACAACAATAAAATCAGCAGGAAGTAAATTTAATTGGTCAGATTCCAAACTGCATACAATTTCAATGCAAGTCATAATTATTAGTATCTCGTTGACCTCCTCCAACATCTGCAGAGCTGGCAGCACACAGAATGATCAAGGGAATGGTATATAAAAAAAAAAATAATAAAAAAAAAAAATTCTGAATGTATGCAGCTTGGTAGTTATACCAATCCAATGTTTCCGATTGGTCCAAATCCAAACTGCATGCATGTTCCTAAAAAAGGAAACAAAAGGATCATCCTTTTGAAATTATAAGCATCTGATTGACCAGCTGCTCGTTCACAACAAAAATCGTGAAATGCAAACGAGTTTTGCACTTCGCATTTTGCGATTTGTACTTTGTTGGCCTCAATCAAAAACGCAGGGAAAATGCAGCACAACCACCATTGCCTTTTCAGAAAATCCCAAAAGCATGCAGTGGGAATGTATTCCCACCTTTCCAACTGTAACTTTACTGTACTTGCATTTTCAAAAACAAAAAAAAAAACGGAACGCAGCCGGTGTGAGGGCCCTTATTCAGATATTCAGACTGGATGCCGAAACTGTAAACACCTTCCTTCCTAGGCTAGTCCAGGTCTTGTTGCCAACTCTCCCCCTGTTAACTGTCATTTAACAAAAAACCTTTATGCCCTGGTACACACCATGCAATTTCCCATTAGATTGACGGGTTGAAGCAATTATTTTCAACAGGTCCGATCTGATTTCCGATTACTTCTATACAAAAATAGAGCACAAAAACTATCGGAAATCAAAATCGGACCAGTCGGAAATTATCGATCCGACCCGTGTGACAGGAATATTGCATATGGTGTGTACCAGGCATTAGGAGGAGGTTTTGTTTGTTCACTGACACGCTACAAGAAAAATGTTATGCTCATCAGGCAAACATGACAGTGGGGGAGATGGGGGACACTGGAGGCATAAAGAGGTACAGGGGACAGAAGTGGCACAGAGTTGGGGACAGTGGAAGCACAGGGGACAGAAGCGGCACAGAGGGGGGGGGGGGGGGGACACTGGAAGCATGAGGGGGAGCACAGAGGAGGTACAGGGAACAGAGGTGGCACAGAAGGAGACACTGGAAGCACAGGGGACAGAAGCGGCACAGAGGGGGGACACTGGAGGCACAGGGGACACAGTGGCACAGAGGGAGACAGATGAGGTAAAGTGGACAGAGTTGGCACAGAGGGGGACACTGGAGGCACAGTGGACAGAGGTGGCACAGAGGGGGACACAGGTGGCACAGAGGAGGAACGGAGGAGGTAAAGTGGACAGAGGTGACAGAGGGGGGCACTGGGGACTCCTAGGAGGTACAGGGGACAGATGAGGGCACAGAGAAGGTACAGGGGACAGAAGCGGTAAAGAGGGGGCACTGGAGGCACAGGGGACAGAGGTGGCACAGAGAAGGACAGAGGAGGTAAAGTGGACAGAGGTGATACAAAGGGGGAGACAGGGGGCACAGAGGACAGAGAATGAACAGTATTGACAGATTCAAGATAATGACAAACCTACAGCCATTATCTCACTCATTAAACTCAGGGCTACCTGTACCGTTGTCTGTATTCCAGCATCCTGGAATATGTTGGCGCTTTATCAATCAATAATAAACCTGGATTAGGTCTATGGATGTCGGTCGTAAATGCATTTGTCTAAAGGTGCCCATTAACAGTACAATTTTTCCTTCAGATTCAATCTTTTGACTTTTTTGTGATCGAATTGTACAGAAAACTGAGTCATTTGCAGCGCAAAGCGATGTGATTCTTTGGTCGAATGGGAAAAGAAAAAATATCGATCGAAAAGTTGGATTTGATGATCGAATCAGAATGTAAATCCTCCTTAAATTGTTCCATTAATGGCAACGATCGATAATTGCCTTCCAATTAATTTTGATAGTTCAAATCGCATCGAAAGATCGCATCCGATTAAAAAAAAAAAAAAAAATTGTGCAGTTATGATTTTCTACAACGACAATCCAATTCTAAAATATTACCAAGTGTGATGCATCAAATAAATAAAATCTCCAT